>NC_080064.1:57386363-59786363 GCF_949987535.1 Balaenoptera acutorostrata
AAGCCTGTGCGCCTAGAACCCATGCTCTACTGAGCCTGCACTCTAGAGCCCATGAGCCAAAACTACTGAGCCTGCGTGCCACAACTACCAAAGCCCATGCACCTAGAACCCGTGCTCTGCAATAAGAGAAGCCACAACAATGAGAAGCCCACGCACTGCAACGAAGAGTAGCCCCCACTAGCCACAACTAGAGAAAGCCCACGCACAGCAACACAGCCAAAATATATATATATATATGCACCCAACATAGGAGCACCTAAATACATAAAGCAAATATTAACAAACATAAAGGAAGAAATTGACAGTAGCACAATAATAGTATGACATTTTAACATTCCACTTACATCAATGGACAGATCAATTAGACAGAAAATCAATAAGGAAACACTGGCCTTAAATGATACATCAGACCAGAAGTAATCAATAGACATATACAGACCATTTCATCCAAAACATCAAAATACACATTCTTTTCAAGTGCACGTGGAATGTTCTCCAGAATAGATCTTATGCAAGGCCACAAAACATGTCTCAATAAATTTCAGATCAAAAACATATCACACATCTATTCTGACCACAAGGGTATGAGACTAGAAATCAACTACAAGACAAAAACAAACACAGATATGTGAAGGCTAAAAAACATGCTACTAAACAACCAATGGGTCAATCAAAGAAGAAATCAAAAACACCTGGAGAGAAATGAAAATCGAAATCCACAACAATCCAAAATCTGTGGACTGGAGCAAAAGCCATTTTAAGAGGGAAGTTTATAGCAATATAAGCCTACTTCAGAAAATGAGAAAAATATCAAACACTCTAAACTTACACCTAAAGGAACTAGAAAAAGAAGAACAAAACCTAAAGTTAGTAGAAGGAACGATAATATAAAGACAGAGTGGAAATAAATGACATAGTGACTAAAAAAAAATATAGAAAAGATCAATGAAACTAAGGACTGGTTCTTTGTAAAGAGAAATAAAATGGATAAACCTTTAGCTAAATTTTAGCTAAACTCATCAAGAAAAATAGAGGAGCCAAATAAATAAAACGGGACTGAAAGAGGAGTTAACAACTGACACCACAGAAATACAAAGAATCATAAGAGTACTATGAACAATTATATGTTGATAAAATAGACAACCTAGAATAAATGGATGAATTCCTAGAAATGTACAATGTCCCAAGACTGAATCAGGAAGAAATAGAAAATATGAACAGACTAATTATCAGTACTGAAACTGAATTAATAATTTAAAAACTCCCAACAAACAGAAGTCCATAACCATACAGCTTCACAGGTGAATTCTACCAAACATTTAGAGCACAGTTAACACCTATCCTTCTCAAACTTTTCCAAAAAAAATGAAGAGGAAGGAACAGTTCCTAACTCTTTCTATGGGACCAACATCACACTGATACCAAAACCAGACAAAGACACCACAGAAAAAGAGAAAATTACAGCCAGTATCACTGATGAACACAGATGCAAAAATCCTTGACAAAAATATTAGCATACCAAATTAACAGTACATTAAAAGGATCATATACCATGATCAAGAAGGATTTGTCCCAGGAATGCAAGGATGGCTCAATACTCGCAAGTCAATGTGATACAACACATTAACAAATTGAAGAATAAAAATTATATGATCATCTCAATAGATGCAGAAAAAGCTTTTGACAAAATTCAACATCCACTTACTATAAAAACTCTCAATAAAGTAGGTAAAGAGGGAACATACCTCAATATAATAAAGGCCATGTGTGACAAACCCACAGCCAATGTCTTACTCAATGGTAAAAAGAAGAAAGTATTTCCTTTAAGATCAGGAACAAGACAAGGATGCCCACTCTCACCACTTTGATTCAACATAGTACTGGAGGTCCTAGCCACAGCAATCAGACAAGAAAAAAAAAAAAAAAGGAAATCTAGATTGGAAAGGAAGAAGCAAAACTGTCACTGCTTGCAGATGACATGATACTATAGAAAATCCTAAAGATGCTACCAAAACTCGATTAGAACTAATAAATGAATTCAGTAAAATTGCAGGATACAAAATTAATATACAGAAATCTGTTGTGTATTCTAACAATGAACTCATAGAGAGAGAAACTAAGAAAACAGTTCTGTTTACAATTGCATCAAAAAGAATAAAATACCTAGGAATAAATCTAACCAAAGAGATAAAAGACTTGTACTCTGAAAACTATAAGACACTGATGAAAGAAATTGAAGATGACACAAATGGAAATATATACTGTGCTTATACATTGGAAGAATTAATATTGTTAAAATAACCTACTACCCAAGGCAATCTACAGATTCAATGCAATCCCTATCAAAATACCAATGGTATTGTTTACAGAACTATAAAAAATAATTTAAAAATTTATATGGAAACACAAAAGACCCCAAATAACTAAATCAATCTTGACAAAGAAGAACAAAGCTGAAAGTGTCACACTCCCTGATTTCAAACTATACTACAAAACTACAGTAATCAAAACAGTATGGTAATGGCACAAAAACAAACAGATAATCAGTGGAACAGAATACAGATCTCAGAAGTAAACTGACACTTTATGGTCAATTAATGTTTGGCAAAGGAGGCAAGAATATACAATGGGGGAAAAGGCAGCCTCTTCAGTAAATGGTATTGGGGAAACTGGATAGCTACATGCAAATGAATCAAACTGGACTACTTTCTCACACCATATAAAAAAATAAACTCAAAGTGGAGTAAACACTTAAATGTAAGATCTGAAACCATAAAAATCCTAGAAGAAAACATAGGCAGTATGCTCTTGGACATCAGGCTTTGCAATATATTTTTGGATCTGTCTCCTCAAGCAAGGGAAACAAAAGCAGAAATAAACAAATGGGACTACATCAAACTAAAAAACTTTTGCACAGTGAAAGAAAATGAACAAAATGAAAAGGCTGCCTACTGAATGAGAGAAGATATTTGCAAATGATATATCCGATAAGGGGTTAATATCCAAAATATGCAAATATCTCACACAACAACAAAAACAACAACCTTAAAACCTGATTTAAAAATGGGCAAAGGACGTGAATTTTTCCAAAGAAGACATACAGATAGCCAACAGACAAATGAAAAGATGCTCAACATCACTAATCATCAGGGAAATACAAATCAAAACCACAATAAGATATTACCTTGCACCTGTCAGAATGACTGTCATCAAAAGACAACAAATAACAAATGTTGGTGAGGATGTGGAGAAAATAGAACCCTCATGCACTGTTGGTGGGATTATAAATTAGTGCAGCCACTATGGAAAACAGCATGGAGGTTTCTCAAAAAATTAAAAATAAGATTGCCATATGATCCAGGAATTTCACTTCTGGGTATTTACCTGAAGAAAACAAAAACACTAATTTGAAAAGATATGCACACCAGTGTTCATTGCACGTTATTTACAAGAGCCAAGATATGGAAGCAACCTAAGTGTCCATTGTTATCTGAACAGATAAAGAAAATATGGGATATATATATATATATATATATATATATATATATACACACACAATGGAATATTACTTAGCCTTAAAAAACAAAATCTTGCCATTTGTGACAACATGAATGGATCTAGAGGGTATTATGCTAAGTGAAATAGGTCAAAGACAAATACTATATAATCTCACTAATATGTGGAATCTAAAAGCAAAACAAATAAATAAAAAAAAAACAAAACAAAAATAGACTCATAGATTCAGAGAAGAAACTGGTGGTTGACAGAGGGGAGGGTTGTGGGGGGATGGGCAAAATAGGTGAAGGGAATTAAGAGATACAAACTTCGAGTTATAAAATAAATAAGCCACGGGGGATATAATATACAGCATAAGGAATATGGTCAATAATATTGTAATAACTTTGTATGGGACAGATGGTTACTAGACGTATCATGGTGATCATTTCATTATGTATGCAAATGTCAAGTCTGTATGCAGTTCACCTGAAACTAACATAATATTGTATGTCAACTCTATTTCAACAGAAAAAATTAGTGAGGATGGAGAAAAGTAAACTTTCCAATCTTCTTAAGTCAGTACTTAGCAAAAGGTTCCAGTTCCTCTTTTCTTTCCTACTGAACTATTATGCCTTCTTAGAACATCCATCTATTCATCATTCAAATAAATATTTATTGTGCACTTGCTATGTGTCAGGCATTGTGCTGGGTTGCAGGGATACAAAAAATTATATGATGAGGCTCCTTAGGAAGCACATGATCCAATGAAAAACAGGATATCAAAGTTAATCATAAATAGTCTGGATTTGAAAAATGTGATTTAAAAAAATTTCTGAAATTCTAACATAGACTAAATTATTCTCTTTCAACTGCACCAACACTTTGGAGTTTAAATTGGTTACTGATACATTAGTACCACAGAAGAAAAGGGGCTATCATGTTTTATTACTAGTGATCTTGAATTAAGGAAATACACAGTTAGTGTCTTTCTAATGGAAAATGAATTAAGTAGCTGAAGACAGAACATCTTGGAAGACATGTAAATGCCACCACTGGACAGTTATGGATGGCTACTCTGCTTTGATAGACTTCCAGAGGCTCTAATCTCCACTTTTCAAAATCACCGCACCCCATCAAACATCTAACTTCTTAAGGCAGTAAAATGGACTGGTGTGTGTCGTACAACCTCTTTATGCCCCTATAATGCTCTGGTTATCACAAAAAGCAATCCACAAGGTTGACTGCTAGCTCCTAAAATAAACATTTAATTTGAGCATTAATGCATCTCTTTCCAGACATTCAGAAAACATTATTGGTCACCTGCTATGTGCCAGACACTGTGTTATGTGATGAGAAGACAGAGTAGAGTGGCATGTTGTTTGTCCTCAAGCTCCTGGTAGCCTATGCATGCTAGAGAAAACAGGTAGGTAGCAGTTTCCAGAGCAAGCACCTAACAGAGCTGCAGAAGGTGCATGGATGGTTAGTTAGTAGGAAGCCAAACAGCTTTGACGGCATCAGAGTCCAAGAGAATCTTGTAGCTAGTGTAACTCAAGCAGTGCTAGTGAGCCTGTTGCAACAATGGGCAAGGCTATTATCTCTCTGCCCAGATATTTGGACCTTACTACAAATAGGTGGAGAAAAACACTCAGGTTATAGCTTGAGGTTCTGTTAGCTCTCATATACTGAAAAAGTCAAAACTTGGGCCTCTGATGGGAAGAAGGGCACTTACTTCATCATCACTCTTTGTATGACACATGCAGTGTGTTTTGAGATCTTGAGTCTCAGGGATTTCTGAAAGTCATTTTCAAACGTTTTATTTAAGTAACAATCTTGTGGTCTTCAGATGATGGTAAGTGATTTCCACAAAAGCTCTTATGCCTTATTATTGCTTGCCTTTTAAGAAATGTGGGATGAGATAAAATGGAGAAGGTGCCTTTCCAGCCATTTCATTGCTGCTTTGCTTCCTGCAGTGGATTGTTGTGCTTTTCTGGACAGATACTGAATACTGTTTTTTCTCCTAATTATTTCCACAGAGGGATAGTAACAGCTCTTTGACGTTGAGTGATGATCCCTGCTATTATTAAGATTTTGTGAGTGTGCGTTTTGAAAATTGTGGCACTGATATTTGACTGCAATATTTGTTTTGTTTCACAAACGTCAGCAAGGATAGAAAAACATTTGACAGGTCAACAAGTCCACCGCCCATCCCCCCAACTCATTTCTGAAAGTGACTTCCAAAACCTGCTGCTAGATATTCTTATCCTTTTTTGCTCACAGCATAATAAGAATATATTAAAACCACTCATCCTGAACAAGACTTAGAAGGCCATATCCTAGGCAGTATGACTTTTAGGGACTTAGTCTACCAAGACTTTTGCCTAGATGAGCAGCTGAAGAATTACCACTGTTTCATAACTCCTGGGGACACTGTTTGACTCAGAGTCTATGTGGATGGTGGCCCTGACATTGCGCAATAAACAATCCATACAGTCAAATCTCACAGTTTTGAGCTAAGGTACTTGAAATCTCCCTACCGTAGCATTATACACTTTGGGAGTCAGCTTGCTCTCCCTAAAGACTCAAGGTTATATATTAAAATTTCATTTAAATTTTGACTCTATTCTAATATATGTCTAAGTTATAAATCATGTTTTAAATTGTTTACCATAGAGGCAAATTAATGCCCCAGAAAAACTTACCATGTTTAAAATCCTGTACTTCTTTATACCCACTGCACACTAAAAATGAGGGGTAAACACAAAGGATGACTTCTCTGCTGAGTTGCTGTGTGCAGCTCCAGGGCCTGGAAATTCAACCTTTTTTGATTTGTGAGTGTATGCTCTCTAGGCTACATTAATGAACCAGCCAACAGCTTTGACATAGGTGGACAGGTTGTGAAGCCTAAATGAGCCAGTTTGTGTGAGAAGGAATAATTCATGCGGAAGAAAAACAAAAATAGCATCTATGTTTGGTCAGTATATTATACTTTAGAAAGTGCTGTCACACTAGACTGTGAGCTTCTTCAAGTCAAAGACAATTTAAAATTCATCATGTCATAGTTCCAAGTAGATTCTCAATAAAGATTTGTTGAGCTAGTTAACATTTATCATTTCTGACCCTCTCTACAATACCGTAAGTTGGGAAATACTGCCATTTTGCAGAGGATGGATTGGAGGTTGAGTGTCAACTTGCTCAGGATAACGTTGTTAGTTCATGGCAGAACTGGGAGAGGGAACATGAACCCATGCCCACTGGTACATCAACAATGCAACATCCGTGACCCTAGATACCTTCCACTTTCCCACATTCATTCTTTCCTCTCAGTAACCACACAATTTCAAGACCCACACATATCACACTGCCTTTTCTGGTTCAAATATCTTGTTCAGAATAAAAGCTTTTTTCTATATCTGGTAATTCTTCTTGTCAGCTTGGATTCAGTCAAACTTAAGGATGGAATGAACAAATTATAGATGGCAGTAATAGAGTGCTTCCAGGCAGGTATTTCTTACCTACTTCTTACCTACTTTATTCTGCTTCTTGGCATTCCACGTGGAACTGTTTTAAATCACTCAGGAAGAGAAACTAGAATGAAAAAGTCTGACTTGTAGTAGGAGCTCTGTCCTGACAGGTATCTAATGATTTTTATTACTCTATCATTTGAGGCTAGAATTATTTGCAGTGTACCAAAATCACCCTACCAAGTTTTGCAGAAAGACAATAGAAATGAGAATAAATATGTTTTCTCCTCTTTTTGGGATGGCTGTCTTATCTGTATCATTAAAAAAAATTTGCATCAGCTTCCCCATGGAATTTTCAGTGACCTGCTCCCTTATGTCCAAATCCTGTCTATTTTTCAGGGTTGCTGAAATCCCCTTCTTCCCTTAAACTTTCTATGACAATTCTATCTCCCATAGTAGCTTCCATATCTGACTTCAGCATATGTTTGTTGTTTTTAACATCTTTGTTGATATATAATTCACATGCCATAAATGTATCCTTATAAAGCGTACAGTTGAATCATTTTAGTATATTCACATAATTTGCAATTATCACCAAAATCTAAGTTTAAAATATTCCATCACCCCAAAAATACACCCTGTGTTAGCATTTATTCTCCATTAGCATTCACTCTCCAATCCCACTCTCTTCAGCTCTAGGCAACCACTAATTTACTCTCTACCTCTATGGATTTTCCTACTCTGGACATTTCATGTAAATGATGTTATACAATATGTGTGGTCTTTTGTGACTGGCATCTTTCACTTAATATAATGTTTTCAGATTCATTTATGTTGTAGCATGTATTGACACTTCATTTCTTTTTATTACTGAATAATATTCCATTGTATGGATATATCACATTTTGTTTATCCATTCAGCAATAGATGGACATGTGGGTTGTTTGTAATTTTTGGCTCTCATGAATAATGAGAAACATTCATATGCAAGTATATAACTAGGAGGGGGATTGTTAGGTCATACAAGAACTTTTTGAGAAATTGCCAAACATTTCCAAAGTGGCTGCCCCATTTTTATAATCCCACTGGATGTGAATGAGGGTTCTGATATCTTCACATCCTCACCAACACTTGTTATTGCCTGTCTTTATTATTTTAGCTATCCTAGTAGGAGTAAGTAGTATCTAATTGTGTTTTGATGTGCATCTCTCTTTAATAATGATGGCGTCTTTTTATGTGCTTATGGTAATTTGTATATAATTTTTTGTGAAATATCTTTTTAAATGAGTTGTTCTTTAATTAATTGAGTTCTTTATTCCAAACACAGATATATCCAGTTATCAGTTATAAGATTTGAAAATAGTTTCTCCCATTCTGTTCATCTTCTCACTTTCTTGATGATATCATTTGTACCACATTAATTTTGATGTAGTCAAATTTCTATTTTTCTCTATCATCACTTATGCTTTTGGTGTCATATCTAAGAAACCATTTCTGAAACTAAGGTCATGAAGATTTACTCCTGTGTTTTATTTTGAAAATTTAAAGTTTTGGCTTTTATATTTAGGTCTATGACACATTTTGAGTTAACTTTTGAATAGGTGTTAGGTAGGGGTCCTGCTTTATTATTTAAATGTGGATAGCCAGTTTTCTCAGCACCATTTGTTGAAAAGACTATTCTTTCCTCCATTGAACTGTCTTGACATCCTTGTAGAAAATCAGTTAACCATAGATGCATGAGTTTATTTCTGGATTCTCAGTTCTATTCCACTGATCTATATGTCTGTCCTTATGCTAACACCACACTGTCTTGATTACAAGTTAAGTTTTTTTTTCATGACATTTAACACAATTTATTCTATACATTTGTTTTGTCGGTACACAGCACTTAAGAAGTTAGCCTTATTCCTAATCCTGTTAGACTTTAAAATTTTGTTTTATTTTGTTTTTCAGTTTTATTGAAATAGTTGATTTACAATGTGTGTTAGTTTCAGGTGTACAGCAAAGTGATTCAGTCATATATATATGTAAGTTCCATTAAAGGTTATTACAAGATATTGAGTATGGTTCCTTGTGCTATACAGTAGGTCCTTGTTGGTTATCTATTTTATATATAGTACTGTGTGTATTTTAATCCCAAACTCCAAATTTACCCCCCGCTTTGGTAACCATATGTTTGTTTTATATGTCTCTGAATCTATTTCTGTTTTGTAAACAAGTTTATTTGTATTACTTTTTTAGATTCCACATATAAGCGATATCATACAAGTTAAGTTTTGAAATCAGGAACTGTGAATCCTCCAGCTTTGTTTTTCAAGGCTGTTTTTGGCTATGTGAAATCCCTTGGAATTTTATACAAATTTTAGAATCAGCTTTTCTATTTATGTAAAAAAAAAAAAGGGCCATTGGGATTTTGATAGGGATTGCATTGAATTTGTAGGTCACTTTAGGGAGTATTGTCATCTTAACAATGTTCAGTTTTCCAATCAGTAAACTTGGGATGTCTTTCTATTTATTTAATTCTTTAATTTTTTTAAGCAACCCTTTGTAGTTTTCAGAATACAGGTCTTACACTTCCTTGGTGTCTTAGTCTGTTAAGGCTACTATAACAAAATATCACCAACTGGGTGGTTTATAAACAACAGAAATTTATTGCTCACAGTTCTGGAGGCTGGGAAGTCCAAGGTGCCAGCATGGTTGTTTTCTTGTGAGGGCCCACGCCCTTGTTCATAGCCAGCATCTTCTCACTGTGTCCTCACATGGTAGAAGAAGCTAGAGGTCACTCTGGAGCCTCTTTTACATGACACTAATCCCGTTCATGATAGCCCCACCCTCATAATGTAAGCACCTCCTAAAGGGCCCACTTAGTAATACCATCACATTTGAGGGTTAGGATGTCAACATATGAATTTTGGGAGGATGCAAACATTCAGACCATATCATGATCAAATTTATTCTTAAATATTTTATTCTTTTTGATGCCATTGTAAATGAAATTATTCTCTTAATTTCATTTTCTGATTGTTTATTGCTAGCGTGTAGATATACAGTTGATTTCTGTATATTCATCTTATATTCCAAAACCTTGCAGAACTCATTTATTAGCTCTAATAGTTTTCTAGTGGATTCCTTAAGATTTTCTACTTACCAGATCATGTCATCACCAAATAGAAATGTTTCTCCTTCTTTCTTTCCAATCATGGTGCCTTTTATTTCTTTCTCTTGCCTAATTGTACTGACTAAAACCTCCAGTACAATATTGAACAGAAGTGGTAAGAGCAGACATCCTTTTATTGTTCCCAATTGTAAGGGGAAATCATTTAGTTTTTCACTGTTAAATATGAAGATAGCTGTGGGTTTTTCATAAATTGAGGAAGTTTCCTTCTATTCCTAGTTTATTGAGTGTTTGTACCATGAAAGGATGTTGGAATTTGTCACATGCTTTTACTGTCTTTTTTGAGATGATCACATGGGTTTTATCCTTCATTTTATGAATATTGTATATTATATTAATTGATTTTTATATGTTAAACCAACCTTGGATTCCTGGGATAAATTCCACTTGGTCATGATGTCTAACTCTTTTTATATGTTGCTGAGTTCAGTTTTCTACTATGTTGTTGAGAATTTTTGCATCTATATTCATAAGGGATATTGGCCTATAATTTTCTTTTCTGGTGATATCTTTGTGTGGTTTTGAAATTAGGGTAGTACTGGCTTCATAGAATGAGTTGGAAAGTGTTTCCTCTTCTTTTATTTTATTTTATTTTTTTGGAAGGGCTTGATAAGGATTTGTGTTAATTTAACAGTGAAGTCACCTGGTCCTGGACCAGATGTTTGGTAGAATTTAACAGTGAAGTCATCTGGTCCTGGACTTTTCTTTGTTGGGTGTTTTGGGGTCAAAGGATTTATAGGCAAAGAGAACAAGAAGACATACTGGAATTTGACTGGTTTTTCAAAAACAGAAAGCTAAGGTAGCTGGAGCTGAAGTGATTCCCCATTGCCTGCATGTTAAAATTTAATCTCTTTAGCTTGGTTCATGACTCTTCCATGGGGAACTTGCTTAACCTCTCTGGCTTCACCCATCTCTTGCCACTACTTCTGTCGCACTGTAAGCATCTGTGCTGAACTAATGATAATAATAGTTATTCTTTTCTAGGCACTATGTTAAGTCTATAACACAATCTCAAGTAACCGTTATATTCAGTTTCCCAGAAATTAAAGCCCCTCTCACTTCATTACTTTGTTCACGAAGTTCCCACTACCCACAATAAACTATGCCTTTATTCATCCCTGCTCCCTCCCTGCTTCAGTCTTGTGCAGTTGCCAAACACCTACTCATGGTTTAAGACTAACATCAAGTGTCACTTTCACAATAAAGACTTTTTTAAAAACATTAAAATATTTTTTTATTCTTTATTTTATATGGTAAGTGGCATTTGGAAGAAAATCTTCTTGTTGAAAACTGGGTACTAGTCCTCTCTTTTTAATTGAAGTATAAGAGATTTATAACATTGTGTTAGTTTCAGGGGTACAGCAAAGTGATTCCATTATATATGTATATATATATTTTAAGATTATTTTCCATTATAGGCTATTACAAGATATTGAATATAGTTCCGTGTGCTACACAGTAAATCCTTGTTGCTTATCTATTTTATGTGTAGTAGTTTGTATCTGTTAATCCCATACTCCTAATTTATCCTTCACGCCCCATTCCTTTCCCCTTTGGTAACCATAAGTTTTTTTTCTATGTCTGTAAGTCTGTTTCTGTTTTGTATATAGAGTCATTTGTATTATTTTTTAGATTCCACATATGAGTGATATCATATAATATTTGTCTTTCTCTGTCTGACTTACTTCACCAAGTATAATATTCTCTAGGTCCATCCATGTTGCTGCAAATGACAGTATCTCACTCTTTTTTATGGCTGAGTAATACTCCATTGTGATATATATGACATCTTCTTAAGCCAATCATCTGTTGCTGGGCACTTGGGTTTTTCCCACTTCTTGGCTATTGTAAAATAGTGCTGCTATGAACATTGGGATGCATATGTCTTCTCTAACTGGAGTTTTCATCTTTTCTGGATATATGCCCAGGACTGGAATTGCTGGATCATATGATAGCTCTATATTTAGCTTTTTAAGGGAACTCCATACTGTTTTCCACAGTGGCTGTACCAATTTACATTCCCACTAACAGTGTAGGAAGGTTTCCTTTATCTATACCCTCTCCAGCATTTATTATTTGTAGACTTCTTGATGATAGCCATCTGACTAGTGCGAGGTGATATCCCATTGTGGTTTTGAGTTGCATTTCTCTAATAATTAGCGATGTTGACCATCTTTTCATGTGCCTGTTGGTCATCTGTATGTCTTTTTCAATACTGAGTTGTATGAGCTATTTGTATATTAATCTCTTGTTGGTCACATCATTTGCATTATTTTCTCCCATTCCATAGGTTGTCTGTTTGATTTGTTGATGGTTTCCTTTGCTGTTCAAAAGCTTAAGTTTAATTAGGTCCCACTTGTTTATTTTTGCTTTTATTTCTTTTGCCTTGGGAGACTGACCTAAGAAAATATTGCTATGATTTATGTCCAAGAATGTTTTGCCTATGTTCTCCTCTAGGAGTTTTATGGTATCATGTCTTATATTTAGGTCTTTAAACCATTTTGAGTTTATTTTTGTGTATGGTGAGAGGGTGTGTTCTAACTTCATTGATTTATTGATACATGAGACTGTTCGGCTTTCCCAATACCACTTGCTGAAGAGACTGTCTTTTCTCCATTGTATATTCTTGCCTCCTTTGTCAAATATAACCATAGGTGTGTGGGTTTACTTCTAGGCTCTCTATTCTGTTTCATTGGTCCATATGTCTGTTTTTGTGCCAATACCATGCTGTTTTGATTACTGTAGCTTTGTAGTATTGTCTGAAATCTGGGAGGGTTATGCCTCCACCTTTGTTCTTTTTCCTGAGTATTGCTTCAGCAATTCTGGGTCTTTCGTGGTTCCAGATAAATTTTAGGATTATTTGTTCTAGTTCTGTGGGTAATTTGATAGGAATTACATTAAATCTGTAGATTGCTTTGGGTAGTATGGCTATTTTCACAAATTAATTCTTCCAATCCAAGAGCATAGAGTATCTTTCCATTTATTTGAATCATCTTCATTTTCCTTTATCAGTGTTTTATAGTTTTCAGCATATAGGCCTTTCACCACCTTGGTTAAGTTTATTCCTAAGTATTTTATTGTTTTTCTTTTTTTTAATTTTTGGCTGCCTTGGGTCTTCGTTGCTGCATGCAGGCCTTCTCTAGTTGCAGTGAGTGGGGGCTTCTCTTGTTGCGGAGCACGGGCTTTAGGTGTGCAGGCTTCGGTGGTTGTGGCATGTGAGCTCAGTAGTTGGGGCTCATGGGCTCTAGAGCGCAGGCTCAGTAGTGGTGCATGGGCTTAGTTGCTCCGTGGCATGTGGGATCTTCTTGGACCAGGGCTTGAACCCATGTCCCCTGCATTGTAAGGCAGATTCTTAACCACTGCACTACCAGGGAAGTCCAGTATTTTATTTTTTGATGTGATTTTAAACAGGATTTTTTTTTTTTACTTTCTATTTCTGATATTTTATTGTTAGTGTAAAGAAATGCAACAGATTTCTGTATATTAATCTTGTATCCTGATACCTTACTGAACTCATTTATTACTTCTAATAGGTTTTGTGTGGAGACTTTAGGGTTCTCTATATATAGTATCATGTCATCTGCAAATAGTGACAGTATTGCCTCCTCCCTTCCAATTGGATACCTTTTATTTATTTTTCTTGTCTGATTGCTGTGGCTAGGATTTCCAGTACTATGTTGAATAGAAGTGGTGAGAGTAGGCATTCTTGTCTTATTCCTGAATTTAGCAGGAAGGCTTTAAGCTTTTCACCATTGAGTATTATATTGGTTGTGGGTTTATTGTAAATGGCTTTTATATGTTGAGATATGTTTCCCCTATACCCACTTTAGTGAGAGTTTTTATCATGAATGGATGTTGAATTTTGTCAAATGCTTTTCTGCGTCTACTGAGATGATCATGTGGTTTTTGTCTATCCTTTTGTTGATGTGGAGTATCACACTGGTTGATTTGTATATGTTGAAACATCCTTGCAACACTGAAATGAACCCAACTGGATCATGGTGTATGATCCTTTTTATGTATTGTTGGATTCAGTTTGCTAGTATTTTGTTAAGGATTTTTGCAGCTATCACAATAAAGACTGTTTATATTCCTAAATAAAATATCAGTGAAGAACATCTAACAAATCTGAGTATTTTTGTTAATCTGTTATTCTCATGTACTATAAATAATTGATGGCAGTAACCATGTTTGATTCATCTCTTTATCTCAGATCTAGTAGAGTGCCTGTCACATAGTAAACATTCATTAAATATTTGTTAAACTAATATTTGTTCAACTAATAGATTTGCTATCCAGAATGAGGTTTTCCTCCAGCATTGTGGGTAGCTGAGATGTTATTGTACTTCTCTGTGCTTCTCACAGCACCTGGTGTGATACTGGTAAATGCTCATTGAAGTTAACTCAGCTGTATGACAAATTAATATTATAATGTCAGTAGCACATTTTGAACCCTTCAGTAAAAAGGCACCATAAAAGCCTCAAAGTAGCTGTAGAAAATAGAGATGATAAAAATCTATTTGGATGACATCTCTTTTTGAAAATACAAAAACAAATCTGTTGTGTTTTGAAACATAATTACACTTGAAGATTTTTGGTGTAACAGAGCTGTGTTTAGGGATTCTGGTGATCATCACAACACTGCTTGATACTAGGAGAGGGGAAATCCATTTTAGAAGCTTTTCAGTGACAAGTTTTATTTTCTGTACCTGGAAGCTATTCCCAGTGCTGTTTACTTAAATGCCTTGGAATATGGGAAACTCAGGATCACTGTGGAGTTCCCAATACATTTAGTATTTCTTATATTCTCCCTCTATCACAAGACAAAGGGAGCAGATGGAGTGGTGGCACTGCCTGTAGCAGCAGTGACAATACATGACTGCTACCTAAGCAAGGTCTGTGCTTTTTAACATTGACCCTTGGGGTTTGTATCAGTCAGGCTTCTCCAGAGAAACAGAAGCAAGAGAGAGAGAGACTTTTTTAAAGGAATTGGCTCACATGATTATGGGGGCTGGCAAGTTCAAAATTTGTAGGGCAGGCCAGCAGGCTAGAAACCCAGGCTGGATTGATGTTACAGTCTTAAGACTGAAATAGCAGACTGGAAAATCAGGCAGGTGTTAGTGCTGCAGCCTTGAGGCAGGATTTCATCTTCTGGGAAACCTGTTTTCGCTCTTAAGGCCTTTGACTGACTGGATGAGGCCCCACCCACACTATTGAGAGTAATCTCCTGTACTTAAAGTAACTGATTGTAGGTGTTAACCACATCTACTAAACACCTTCTCAGAGACACATAGATTAGTGTTTGATTAAATATTGATTCTGTAGCCTAGCCAGTTTGATCCATAAAACGAATCATTACAAGGTCCTTTGTCACGTGGGCCTGCCTCGCTCTCCCGCTTCACAATTTTCCAGGCCTTTTTATGCCCCACACCGGACTAATAATCATGCTTTAATGGAATGCCACACTTCTCTGCCTTGCTGGTCCCCCCATACCCCAGCTATCAAATTCCTCTTCTTATCCCTTAGACCCCATGCAAATACCCTTTGCCTTCACAAATCTTGGCTGCTTTCCTGTTTAAATATCATCTCTCCCTCTCTTGAACCCCCAACAGATTTCCTGGCAGTACAGTCACCTTGCTTTGCTTTGCAGTATTCTAAAGTGTATTCATGGCAACCACCCCCCTCTTCTGTGGCTTGAGGGAGTCAAGAATCTCATGCTTTTTTGTTTTGTTTTGTATCAAGTTTTTATCTTCTCTACAGGGTGTAGAGCTTTCCTTCATGGACCAATCTTTATACTTACTCTGTGCCAGGTCCTATGCTAACTGCCAGGGTATGTAAAGATTAATTAGATAAGTTTTCAGCACTCTGAGAGTTCATAGTCTAGTGGGGGGAGCGAATAAGTATCCTGTAGGTGTCCATAAGTGTTTGTTGAACTGAATCACTTCCTGCTGTAGAAGTGTAATCACTTTCCCCTCAGCATCTCCTCACCTTAATCCTCCTACATACAGGCATTAGCCAGAGCAGACAGCCGGCTGGTAGTGGCCTGGACACTCTGTCCTCATAAAACCTGTAAAGGAATAATGTGTGTGGTGTGATCTGAGGGGCATCAAAGAAGTCAACTGATCCAAAAATAGCTCTGTTGCTAAGATGCCATAATGCTTGATATGCCACCATTGAGAATCCATTCATTTGGGTTTGGAACTATCCAATCTCCAGATGTACCTGGGAGACATTATTTAATACATGTCCTGATATCTCTTTCAAATTCCTTTCTCTTCCTTCTTTACCTCTGTATCATCTCTTCCTTTAAGGCAGCTAAATGGCCCTCCCTGAAGGCTGCCACCACCCTGAGGAGTTAGGGGCTTCTCCTCTAGGTCCCCACAGCACTCTGCCTATTACAACATCCATTTTCCATCCTCTATTGTTTACCTGTTTGTTATTTGCCCAAGCTCCCCGCTAGACTGGGCTCTTAAAGGGAAAAAAAGGGAGTTTTCACCTCTGTTATCCCAACATCTAGCATAGTACCAAACACATAGTGGGATGCTCTGTAAGGGTTCCTGGTATGACTAAGTGGTTGTTTGATAGAATGAGCCCTGAGCACATCTAGGGGGCAGGCTTTATGAAAGGGAATCGAAGGGCAGAGATGGAGGAAGTCTAAAAAACAGGGTCCTTAAAGAAACCACTTTTGTGTCTGGGGCCATCCTTGATCCTGCTTTTTGCTGTTGTCCACTTTGTGCTTTCATTCATGGGTAAAGTACCTTGTGAATTAAACATGCTCTTTTCTTTGTTCTACGGAACACAATCTGAAACACTGTCAGCTGGCAGGAGTTTTCCTCGAAGCATTTGTTGAGTGTAAAAGTGGCTACACATGCTTCATTTATAAAAACAAAATGCTTTCAAAATATCTTTTATTTCTGCATGAACCGAGAACATAAACCTCTTCTCATGCTTGTCTCTCCCATCCTCCACCCTTTGCCTTTGCTCAAAGTTATCAGCTAGTAAAGACAGCCAACAAGGTATTTTTTCCAAGTCCTTTGTAGGTCTGCAAGGAACGCAGACCTACGCAAGTTTTCTCAAGTAATAGGGCTGGAGTTTTCAAAGTGCATCTAGATTGGAGCTGAAGCCAAGATGCCTTTGGAGTCTTATGTTCTTATCTGTTTCTTTCTCATTAGCTGAATGAGCTTTCTATTTTTCATGATGTCTCCTCTGTAGACTTGCTCCATTTTCCTCTTGCTCCTCCAGCCCTACATGTCTCTTCTCTCTTCTCATGTCTTCTGCTTACCTATAATTTCTCCTGTCTCACAACTTCCCATGACCATCATGGCTACCCCAGACACTCACTACCTTATGACTTTTCAGCTTCAAAAATATATGCCTCCAAATAGATACCCTCTGGTTCATATGAATTTAAATTTTTCCACAAATATGTTTTTCAAATTAATTCTTAGCAGGTTGATCCACAGATTGGTTAATTTTCCATAATATAATCAAGAGGTGATCATACATTGTAGTTACCTGTCTGTCGATTATTACCAGTATGCTATTTATTATATATTTATGTTCTAATACATATCATACCTTATTCTATGTATTTATTTATTTTAAAATATATATGTAATATAGTTATTACCACTAGGGCAGAGTTACAATTTTTTCTTGGTGGTTTCCCCAGAACGTCGCACAATTCCTGGCATCCTATAGGTATTCCAGACATTGAATGCATGGCTAAATGAGGCTCCTGACGCCCTTACTTCTCACTCATCCTCTTCTAATCCACCTTCAATCATTCCAAAACACCAATCAAGCCATGATATTCCGTGTTAAAAATTATTAATGACATTTATCATCCAAATTAGTATGAGGATATTTATTGCCTACTTCTCCAGCTTTATTTCCCGCTCCTGCTCAATTTCTTGTACTTGATGCTTTACAAAGCCAAAGTCACTCATGAAATATATTATAGTGTTCCATGTCCTTGCCTTTGTACATGGAAGAATCAATAGAAGTGCAAAGTATGAGACAGAGTGAAGATGGGTCTTAGAGACAGGTTGATAAGATGTCTAAATGATTTAACTAATGTGTAAATCTCACAAAACTTACTATTGCCTTCTAAGTAGTAGGCATTTGGTATGTTCTTATTAGAGTGGATTAAAAAGTGGCATTTGTGTTTTTATCTGGCTTCAGATCCAGTAAGAATGAGTGAATGAAAGGACCTTAAAAGGATAAGTTCATTGGCACATGAACAGTTTCATCTTTTCTCAAACTCAATAGCTATTATTGTGACTAACAAAGCAACTCTTGTGAGTTGAACACAAACAAGAAGTAGTCAGGAGAGTGTTTATGATGTCATCATAAATATTTATAAAAGGGACATGATGCAATGTTTTGTGAGATGTGGGTTATGAAAGGTTAGACTGTAAATGTTCATTTAGATCAAATTACTAAACATCTGAAACTTGTATAGTGTTTTCTAATTTACAAAGCACATTCACATTTATTATGTCATTTAAACTTCAATTTCTCAATCTCCATTGGACCATTATCTTCAGAGTGTAAGCATTCTATAATATCTCCATCCTTAAGAGTCCCTCTCTGGACCTCATGTTCCCCATCAGAAACAAACCTTATGTGTCTTCTCTTTTATAGCAAAGCTGTCACTGTCTCTACTTTCTCATCTGACATTCTTTCCTCAGTCAACTCAGATCTGGTTTTCATTCCCACAACTCCACTGAAATTGCTTTTATCAAGGTAACTAGGAACGTACATCTTATCTATTCACTCCCTCCTCCTTGAAACATTCTTCTTCAGTTGGCTTTAAACACAGTATATTGCCCTGGTTTTCCAGCTACTCACTGGCTCCTCCTCCTCCAGACTTCTAAGTGGCCCGCTGCTCAGGTCTTGTCTCTCCTCTTGTCTCTGTCTACACTCCCAAGGTGATCTCAACCAGATCCTGGTTTTTAATATTGTCTGCAAACTGGTGACTCCCACATTCATCTCTTCAACGCACTTTGCTCCCTGAGGCTCCAAACTTGTGTATCCAAGAGTCTCCTTAACTCTCTCTAGATAAGCATCTCAAGCTTACAGCTCCTAAAGCAGAACTCTGGAAAATCCTGCTCTAATGCCAGTGCTCCCCTTCTTGGGAAGTGGTACTAAATTCATCCAGGTGCCCTAGCCAATAATCTAGATGTCATCCTTAACGCCTCTCTTCAGGCCCAGCATTTCATCAGTCAGTAAGTCTTACTGACTCTACCTTCCAAATATTACCTGCAATCCGACTACTTATTACCATGTCTACCTCTACCAAACTAGGCAAAGCCACCGTTACCACCAGCCTGGACTTCAGAAATGCCCTTCTAACTGGCTCTCTGCTTCCTTTCTCTCCCCTTTTTATAGTCTGTTCTCCACTGAACAGCCAGAGTAGTCCTTTTAAATGTAAAACCATCTAGTGGGTTCCTTTCTCATTCTAATTAAAACTCACAGTCTCTTTTAGAACCTATGAGGTCTACATGATCTAGCTTCAGCCTTTCCAAGCTTATTTCTACCTTAAGGTATTTGTACTTACTAGTCCTGTTTGGAATATTCTTTTACCACATTTTCCCATGATTCACTACCTGAATTCCTTCTGATTCTACTCAAAGGTAATCCCTCCCTGACAATTCCATGTCCCTTAACCCACTTTATTTTTTCTTATTCACTTACCTGTCAGTATATTATATACTTGTTTAATTCATTGTAGTCCCTCTTTTCCTCACTAGAACATAAGTCCAAGTGCTGTATTATTTCAAGGTGCCCAACAAATATTTGTTAAATGAGGGAATGAGACTTGAATATAAATCTTTTGACTAGAGTTTGAGTACTCTTTCCCTAACCCAAAGGCTTATAAAAAGTGATCATCTTTCTATTTTGTTATATCTCCAGAATATTCTGAGGAAACATTTGAGAACCTTGATTTCAAATTCTTCTAGATAAATGAAGATGCATCATATTAGAGCAATTATGTAAATTTCAGTTTGGGTTGGTGTGGTGTGGGCTTGTGATAGGAACATCAGTAGCATTCCACTGGCTAAGAGTCACCTCACACCAATGCGCCACTGTGATGATTTAGGCACAGTGCCAAGAGTGGCAGAAAAAGCACCCTAAAAAAAAAAGGAATTCTTAGATTTAAAAATTTTGACACTAAATAATACAGTGTATTATCTCCATGTTGTAGATGCGAACCTTTCTCTAAGGTACAGAGAAATTAAATTACTTGCTAACTTGTTAAGTGGCAAAATGAGATTTGAATTCAGGTCTGTGGGTATCTAAGCATTGCCTCCTCCTCTGTTGTCCACCACACCACATTGCCACAGCTTTCTACCCTCCTAACGGAGTTAGCACTCAGCCAACAGTTTAACACAACTTAGGGATTTGTTATTGCTTTTGTTCGCTTGTTTTTTGATGGAGACAAGTATCTACTATAGTTATAGAAAACAATTTCTAGCTACTCAAGTGCCCCTACACAAGTTTCTGTTTAAGTTTCTTTATTTGCAGAATGACCAAGTTGGATTCAGTGACCTCTGAGATCTTTTTTTTTTTTTCATGGAAAGTTTTCTAAAGATCTTAGTGCCTCTGAAGATCTAATTGTACTGACTTTGCCTCTAAGGTTTATTTAAATATGAAAACAAAGAACCATCAGGAGGAGGTTCTCCCTTAGCCTTCATGATCAGAAGCCAAGTTGGCTTCCAGCCCTCCAGCAATAATTCCAGAGTGGCGCTGTCAGAACATCAATAGGTTATTATTTCCAGATCAGAGTCGAATCCTAAAGGACATGTGTGCACTGTCAGGAAGGAATTTTAAAATACCAAGATACAACCAATCTTTTGAAAGATGAAAAAGCAGTTCTTATTTTTTTTCTTGAAAATTATAATACATACTCCCAAATCTTGGAAACACGTTATTTTGGAATGGTTGCTGTAAGCACCTTTCTTTTGGCATTCAAATTGGGTGCTTGACAACTCCCACAGAACATCTGGACTGCTCCAGATGACCACACTGAGAGGCAAAATCAGTGTGGTAAAGCTCATGTTAGCACCGACACGCACAAACAGGAACAGGCATGCAAACCTGAATAGAAACACACACACATGCACACAGAACAGCCTTTGTTTTCTTTGGAATGTGTTCTTAGACTGGGTGCTGGGAAATTGTCTTCCGTGGAAGCCTTTTGATAATTACCCAAGTCTAAAGTATCAGGATAATCTTACTCTGAGTGCGTTTCTGGTTTAACACTCAATTCTTTGAATAAGAAAATCAATTCATCTTTTTAGAATCTCTTAGTCACAGAAGCTCAAATTATTTTAAAATTCATATTTATATGGTATCTTATTGTCTACCAGGGGTTTTCATTGCAGGCTCTCTGTTTAAGTTATCTACCAAACCTATGAAGTCGGTAGTATAATTATTTATATTTTACCTATTTGTCTTTCATCATCACAGCAACTCTGTTATTATTTGTGTTTAAAGATGAAGATCCTGAGGCTCAATGATATCGATGACTCATCCTGGGACACACAGCTAATAAGTGGTGGCTAACATTCTACTCAGGCTTCACATAGCGCAGAGCAAGGGCTTTAAAGCCAAATATATCCGGGCTGAATTCCTAAGTTCGCCCACAAGTTTTGTGACCCCCAGTATATAACTTAATCTCGTTCATCTTTGATTCCACTATCTTTAAAATGGAGTTAATGATATCAAATTATATAAGCTTCTTTGGAGAATTAAATGAGAAACCATGTAAAGCGCTTAACACTTATCACAACCAATGTGGGTACTTACCAATGCCAAGTAGGTATTCATCAAATCTAGTTTTAATCCAAGAACTTTTACTGCTGAAAAAAAGAGTGCTCTAGGGCTTCCCAGGTGGCGCAGTGGTTAAGAGTCTGCCTACCAATGCAGGGGACACGGGTTCGAGCCCTGGTCTGGGAAGATCCCACATGCCGCGGAGCAACTGGGCCCGTGAGCCACAATTGCTGAGCCTGCGCGTCTGGAGCCTGTGCTCCACAACAAGAGAGGCCGCGATAGTGAGAGGCCCGCGCACCGCGATGAAGAGTGGCCCCCGCTTGCCACAACTAGAGAAAGCCCTCGCACAGAAACGAAGACCCAACACAGCCATAAATAAATAAATTTTAAAAAAAAAATTGTGCTCCAGTCAGTGTTGGTATTGTGAGGGTCTTTGGAAGCTCCACACTTTTAGAGTACAAAATGGTCAGTGCTCATGTGCCTTGAGGCTCTAAGGATTTTCTACGGCCTCACTTTATCCTTAATTGAAAACTAATGCACAGGACAAGCTGTGCTTTCACAAGGTTCTTTAGCAGTAAGGTTCATGGACTTGCCTACTTTGCTTTCTGTCATCCTGGTGACCCTTTAATCTCACACACACACACACACACACACACACACACACACACACACACAGAATCTAACAATCTGTGGCTTCCAGGCAAGGGAAAGCGGCTGTTCCACAGTCTGTCGATGCTGTCATCTGGGATTAGTATCTAACAGAGCCGGTATATTTTGTTAGCGCGTATATCAGATCTCGGGTAAGCCAGCTAGCTTCTCTCTGTTCTGTAACTACAGATCTCAGCTTGCTGCCCAGTCTATACTGGTTTCCAGTCACAGTGCGTGGACGACTGGTGCTGGACCTAAGATAAACTGAGAAATGAATTAAGGGATTGCCAATCATTAGGATAATGGATAGATGAATTACCTATTGTGTTTTTGTTTGTGAGAACAGAAGACCCAATTCAACGTGACTTGAAGTCAATTAACCATACTGGGGTCATGGGTAGGTTATTGAAACTTCTCTTAGTTTCAGTTTTCAACATTTTAAACAGATGTAATAATATAGGGATGTTATATGGATTAAATGATAATAAGTTCAAAGTGCTTACTTAACCCAATGTTTGACATATAGTAAGTATTCAATGAATGTGAACCATTTTTATTTTTATTGCCATTGTTGTTTTTCTTGTTGAGGCTCAGATGCAAAATACAACTTCCCATCTTTATAATCACCATGAAAACTTTTTGTCAAACAATTTAATTTATAAACATTCTCAGGAGTTATGGTTTCTTACTAGAAGAGCACAACTTTGGAGTCAAAAAAAATTTTGTGCTCAAATTTCTTTACTGCTTCTTACTAGCTATAGAATTGGGCAAATTTTAATTCTCCTTGAGATTCATCTGCAGAATGGAATTAACAATACCTTCCTCAAATGGTGTTGTGAGTGGTAGATAAGATTGCATGGGTGGCAATACCTAGCATACACCTGATACACTGATGTTTGTTGAGACTGAATCTGGATCTCAATTTCCTTATCTATAAAATGAAGATAGGATACTCAACCCTAGAAGGTTGTGATGAGGATTAAATGCAACAATATATGTGAAAGCATTTTGTAAACTCCAAAGTACTATGTAAAAGGTATTATTATCATCATTATTATTATTAATCTCATCACTGTCACTTAAAATAATACTATTATTACTAATGTAAGAATAATAATAGTAGTAACTAATATTAGTAAGTAATAGTAATTATTGCTTATAAGTAATAATTATTGCTTATTACTACTGTTAATCATTATTATTGCTTTTACTATTTCTAGGTCAAATAGTATAGATTCTAATTTTTTATATCAAAGAAATACCCATGTTAGGAGATGGCTTGGAAATAACTTTTCAAATTCATTAGCCCGTAAGATTTTGTTCAGAGCCACATTTATTGTAAGATACTTGAACTAATAAAATCACGTTTCAGCATGTTAAACTGTTTCTGAGTAAAATATTTTTTTTTAAATGTCATTTAAAACTAGTGAGGTTAAAAATTAGTGAAATAAGATAAGTGCTGCCCTATTTAAGTAGTTAAAGGCTGTCCAGCTGCCCATCACACTTCACATTTTCAGCTCCAGCCTGGGAATATCTCCACCCGGCACTGGTGTGTGACTTATTGCTGAAAGAAAAACGGCCTGCTCAGGCAAAGTGTCTTTCATGCTATTAGCTGTTGGTGTCTTTCGTGCTATTAGCTGTTGATGGATGGCCTACGTGTCTTTGTGCTATCAGATAACATTGTTTTTCCCTGTTGCTTTTCCTCCTTGTGAGCTTTAAGCACAAATCTTAAGATGTGTTGGTCTATAAGTATGCAAGTCTCTGCCATCACTATTCTTCCATTTATTTCCTGATGTTGCCCAGCCCTCTCAGCTGGAAACTGAGATCCACTTCATCAGCAAGACATGCATTAGTAGAAATCCAAAAGAAATCCATTTTGCAGACATAATCCTAGAGTAATGTATTTCATATGTATACTCTTTTTTTTCCCCATCATGAGGAATTTCTACTACCAGTAGTTCAGCTTTTATGAGAAGACCAACAATATCTGTTATAGGCAGCATGACATACTGCACATGAAATACAGAGTCAGAGGATTTAGGTTTGTGCCCTGACTCTGGGTTCTTCTAGATGAGTGACCATGAGCAAGCTGTCTCTCAGACTTAGTTTCTTTAACTTGTGTTTGAATCCCTGTGCTACCACTCTATCTTGTTAATTATGTCCTTGGGCTTCATTGAGATCATAAACTTTTGTGCTTCCAAAGATACCATTAAGAAATGAAAAGACAGGGCTTCCCTGGTGGCGCAGTGGTTGAGAATCTGCCTGCCAATGCAGGGGACACGGGTTCGAGCCCTGGTCTGGGAAGATCCCACATGCCGCGGAGCAACTGGGCCCGTGAGCCACAACTACTGAGCCTGCGCATCTGGAGCCTGTGCTCCGCAAGAAGAGAGGCCGCGACAGTGAGAGGCCTGCGTACTGCGATGAAGAGTGGCCCCCGCTTGCCACAACTAGAGGAAGCCCTCGCACAGAAACGAAGACCCTCACACAGAAACGAACACAGCCAAATAAATAAATAAATAAATTTATTAAAAAAAAAAAAGAAATGACAATCATTAGAATGGGAGATAATATTTGCAAATTATATATCTGATAAGGGAGTTATTTCCAGAATATATGAAGAATTTTTGAAACTCAACAATAAAAAGCCAAATAATCCAATTTAAAAATGGGCAAAATATTTGAATAGACATTTCTCCGAAGAAAATACACAAATGACCAATAACCACATGAAAATATGCTCAACATCATTAGTTATTAGAGAAATGCAAATCAAAACCACAATGAGATAACACTTCACATCCATTAAAATGGCTATAACAAAGACAGACAATAACAAATGTTGGAGAGGATGTAAAGAAATTGGAATCCACAGACATTTTTTAAAAAATTTTATTGAAATACAGTTGTTTTACAATGTTGTGTTTGTTTCAGGTGTACAGCAAAGTGATTCAGTTATGCATATATGGACATAGATATAGAGTATACTTCTATATATTCTTTTTTAGATTCTTTTCTATTATAGGTTATTACAAGATATTGAATATAGTTCCCTGTGCTATACAGTAGGTCCTTGTTGGTTATCTACTCCATATATAGTAGTGTATATATTTTAATCTCCAACTTTTAATTTATCCCTCCACCTACCATTCCCTTTTGGTAACCATAAGTTTGTTTTCTATGTCTGTGAGTTTATTTCTGTTTTGTAAATAAGTTCATTTGTATCTATAAGTGATATCACATGATATTTGTCTTTCTCTATCTGACTTCCTTCACTTAGTGTGGTAATCTCTAGGTCCATCCATGTTGCTTCAAATGGCATTAATTCATCCTTTTTTATGGCTGAGTAATATTCCATTGTATATATGTACCATATCTTCTTTATCCATTCTTCTGTTGATGGACATTTAGATTGCTACCATGTCTTGGCTATTGTAAATAGTGCTGCTATGAACATTGGGGTGCATGTATCTTTTCAAATTATAGTTTTCTCCAGAAATATGCCCAAAAGTGGGATCTCAGATCATATGGTAGCTCTATTTTTAGTTTTTAAGGAACTTCCATACTGTTCTCCATAGTGGCTCCACCAATTTACATTCCCACCACCAGTGTAGGAGGGGAACCCTCAGATATTGTTGATGACATTGAAAAGTGGTGTGGCCACTTTGGAAATAATTTGACTGTTTCTCAAAATGTAAAACATAGAGTTATGATATGATCCAGCAATTTCACTCCTAGGTGTATATCCAGGAAAAATGCAAACATACATTTACACAAAAACTTGTATTTGAGTGTTCATAGAAGCATTATTCATACATAATAGCCAAAAAGTGGAAACAACTAAAATGGCAATCAACATATATTCATTTATGTGATATATGCATAAAATGGAATATTTTTTAGCAATAAAAAGGAATGAAGTACTGATACATGCTACAACATGAATGGACCTTAAAAACTTTATGGTAAGTGAAAAAAGTCACATATTATATGATTCCATTTATATAAAATGTTCAGAATAGGCAAATCCATAGAAACAGAAAGTAGGTTAGTGGTTACCAGGGGCTAGGGGCAAGGTAATGGAGATGGAATTTCTTTTTTGGATGTTGAAAATGTTCTAAAATTGATGGTGGTGATGGTTGCGCGACTGTGAATATACTAAAACCTATCAAATTGGACACTTGATAAAGTTGAATTTTATGGCATGTGAATTATATCTCAATAAAGCTGTCATTAAAAAAAAAAGGAACTTAAGCTTTTTGATAATCCTATGGAATTGAAAATGAATATAAGGTGCCTTTTTTTCTATTTCCAAGAGTAAAAGCATAGTCTCTTGCGGTAGTTGTGGTAGTGAATTAGGCATGTATCTTTAAAATTCCCCTTATCAAAGTCTTCCCAGATAGCCTTTGCTAATTTTATATTTCCTTCATAATCTAAAAACAATCCTTTTTAGCATTTTCAAAAGCCATCATGCTGCCCTATTGTATTAAATGAACTACATTCCCCAATGCCTCTCTCTTCTGTTTAGTCCTTCTCAACAATTATATTGCTCCCTAAACCACAAAAGAAAATAAAACTTTTTCCTGTAGGAGAGTTACTGGAACATTCATCCTGACCCAAAATATTATTTTCATAAAAACTTCTGTTTATTTTATTTATTTATTTATTTATTTATTTATTTATTTAATTTATTTATTTATTTATTTATTTGTGGCTGTGTTGGGTCTTCGTTTCTGTGCGAGGGCTTCCTCTAGTTGCGGCAAGCGGGGGCCACTCTTCATCGCTGTGCGCGGGCCTCTCACTATCGCAGCCTCTCTTTTTGCGGAGCACAGGCTCCAGATGCGCAGGCTCAGTAGTTGTGGCTCACGGGCCCAGTTGCTCCGCGGCATGTGGGATCTTCCCAGACCAGGGCTCGAACCCGTGTCCCCTGCATTGGCAGGCAGATTCTCAACCACTGCGACACCAGGGAAGTCCAAAACTTCTGTTTAATTATGAACTGGACCAACTACCTTCTTTCTTGTGAGCTGTAAGCCTGTGAACCAGGCACTAAAGTAGGCACTGACAATAAAGCAGCAGGAATCTTGTTTCTCTTGCAGTCACATTCTAGTGCGAGGATACAGATGATGCAAACAATAAATAAATTAGGTATGTGAGAAGGTGATGAATGCTGTGCACAAAAATAATAAAGCAAGGTAAAGAGAGTGTCAGGTTAGGAGTGGTCAGGGGAGTTCTCAGTAATGAGGGGACATTTGAACAATGACTTAAGGAAGTGTGGGCATGGGCCAGAGAGGGAACTGGGGAAGAGCATCTTAGGCAGAGAGAATACCCATTGAAAACTCCCTGAGGCAGAAGCATGCCTGGCATGTTCTAGACACAGCAAAGGACCAGTGCAAGCTCAAGTAGAGTGAGGAAGGGAACACCTAGTGAGTAGTGGGGTTAGGGAGATCTTGGGGATTGTACTAGGGCCTCGTACATCACTGTAAGGACTTTATCTCTCGCTTTGAATGAAAGGGGGAACAATTGGAAGGTGTTCAGCTGATGAATGATGTGACCTGAGTTAGGTTTTTAAAGAACTACTGTGGCTACTATTTTGACAATAGACTGTAGCGGGGCCAGGACACAAGAGGAAGTCCAGTTAGAAAACTGGTTTTCATGTCTAAGTTTTGATCACCTGTGAATATATTTATATATATATATATATATATATATATATATATATATATATATATATATATATATATATACCTTTTGTATATAAATTCATGCCTGTTGCTGCCATTGTATAAAATGAGTCCTATCTTAAGGTCAGCTTCTCTGGGACATAGTGAGGTTTGGGAAGTTGAAATGTGGAGGCAAATCTGAAGTAAAGAAACCGGGTATCCCTTTAGTAGCACAGATCCAGTTAAAATACAGGATTATCAGGATCCAGAAGGACGTTAAATAAGACTAAGTCCTATAATAAGAGACAAAGGGGAAGCCATGCAGACATGTCTCATTTGATTGCAAACCAGTGTTTGTCACTGTGAGCTGTAGCCATGATCACATTCCACTCAGAGATCCAGAATGCTGAGACCCTTGTCTTTTCTGTTGAATGTCTTTGGGGTATAATTTGTCACTCTGGAAGATGCCTTTAGTTCTTCAGGATCTGAGGATCTTTGAACCTGTTTACTGCTGTGCGGTGTTAATGATGATCCTAGTGGCTGTTAAGGGCTATTGTATCTGCTTAAAGGACGGTCTTCCTGGGCTAGAGGTGGAAGTTTAAATGCACACCAGCATGCTTAGAGCAGTCAGGGATGTTGATCCCAAACCTGGGCAAAGGAGAACTTGTTATTCCAGTCACGCTGTTATTTCTTTGTGTAACATAGACATTTTCTTTGCTCTGTAATCTCCTGCGATGAAAAGGACTTATAATCTCTCCAGGGTTTTCTCCTTTGTTATGGTCTAACATATGTCATTCAGGAAATCTGACCCTGTGTGTTAGGTGTTCTTTCATCGTGCCCCGAATGGGCTAAACAACGCAGAACGAGTCAGACAGGAGGTTTGATAGCTCCAAACGCGAAGCAAAAGGTAGAAGGAGAGAGAATTGTATTTGATTAATCTGATCACTACCTCAGTTAAAAGAAAACCCGAAAACATGCTGACACATCACCAGGCATGGAGGAGAAAATGCAAAATGAGAGAGAAAACAGAGGATACTGTTTAAAGGGAGATTTTTCAACAATTTTAGAAACTCAAGTGCTTTCCTTTTCTGAGGTAAATTGGAAGAAATGCTCCACGCACCATGGGAAGCTATCATTCAGATGTGACTGAAAATCGATTTTCTCATTTGATGTCTAAAGGAAACCACTGATGATGTTCCAGCTGAATGCTTACATGTTGATTGCTAAGTCATTTGTATTCATATCGAAAATGATATCTACTCTGCAATGGGAAGTGGCATGCCATCGGAAAGAAAATTAAAAGGACAAAGAGCTAAGCAATAACTATGTGGCCTCAAGAACACAGGGAAATTAATGAAAATGAACTAAGTTCCTGAGTGCTGGGATACTGAGACAGCACCAGCCCTTCAGGATGCTGCATGTTGGAGATTTACCTCCTCCCCGGAGACATTCATGGATATGGTAGGTGTTGGTAATGCTGTGAACAACAAACTTCATCTGACAGTTCAGGAATAGAGCTGAGACATGGTTTCATATTTAAAATCACTGAATAATAAGAAATAAATATAAACAAAACAACGGGAAAATGTTATGCTTTGTAAAATTGTGTGATTTTTTTAGGAAAAATACTTTGAGTACCTTCATATATTAAAAGTTCTTTACATTATCTTTTTTTTTTTAGGTTATAGGAGTAGATAGTGAATTGGATGAAATTCTTCTGTAAGAATAAACTATCTGTTTCCTCAGGCCATGGTAAAATTTGTGAATGATGTTCACTTTTCTCAACTTGAAATTTAAAGTAAGACTTTCTGAAAAGCTTTCCTTTATTAGACTCTTACAAAAAGAAGTATAAGGTAATAAGCAGTTACTACAAATTGTAAAGATTTTTTTAACCATTCTGAAATATGTATTTTTATGTGGCTAATGAATAGTTGAATATTTTTAAAAATCTTGTTGTTTAGAGCTGTGGGAGAGAGGTAAACTACTTTGCACTGTTTAAATATTTCGCTGTCTATGAACTGTGTCTTCATTTTGAGAGTTAAGACAATAAGAAACATGGAATTCTGGGTACATGGAAGACAATGGGTAGAACCAAGCAGTGACTTGTGTGATTTTACACTGATTTAGCCTGGTAGCATCTCACAGTCCCAGACTGACATATACATCAAAACAGGGGAATATAAGCATACATTTTAAACATAGGCATTGCTTATTTGGGGATTTCATTTTCCAACTCTCTGAATGCCAAGGCTTCCAGAGGACAGAAATTACAGCTGGCATAATTTTTTGCCCAGTGCGTAGCATAGGTTTCAGGCAGTTCATTCAACAGATACTTCTGGTGGTGGTGATGAGTAAATCAGAGAAGAAAAATACTTTCAATTTTGAGCATAATTAGTTCTCATAAATCAGACCACAATTTTTCCTGATCATATATTTTTTGCTAGGATCAATTGAAAATAAAGGGGTCATGAAAGGAAAAGGAACTTAGAATTTCTAATCTTCCCATCAAGAATGGAATTCAAAAGAGGTTGGGGTCAAAAGAACCCCTTTTACCCTATTTTAGTATAACTTCAGTTGAAGGCAGTCATGAACTTTTTGGGGTGTAATGTTAGTGGTCTGTGAAGAAATGAAAAGGAGGCAGTTTCTTAAAACTTGAAAACACTTGGTTAGATAGTTACGCAGGTTTCTTAATGCTTTCAGAGCTGTGATATACAATTAATGTCATTGCGAATTTCTAAAAAAGGATATATTTAAAAAGGGAAAAAGTATTTTAAACTTATCTAACCGTAAAACCTTTTTGGGGAGTGGAGCAACCTATTAATATCTTCATAGACCTCTGAAAAACAGTTTGGGTGATGTGATGTTGTTTCGATGAAATAAACACTGATTAGAGAACCAGATCAGTGTGAGTGAAAATCTCAGCTTCATTGTTTACCAACTCTATGAGCTTGGGCAGGTCAGAGCGCTAATTTTCTTGTTTGTAAATGAAGTTATAATGCTTCCCTTGAAATGCTGTGACAATTAAGTGACATTATGTGAATCACCTAACACAGTTACTGGCACATATGAAACTCTCAATAACTCTAAGTTATAATAAGAATGAAATATGAAAAATGATACAGGTATTATGTGTCTGTGGTATTTAAATGAGATGAAAAGTAGCACAGTGCCTAGTCCAAATAATTAACTCAACAAATATTAGCCTCTTTACTCCTTATCTCATCACCTTCACATATTTATAAATTGGTTAGCGTTTTGTTGAAAATCCAGGGGATTTTTTTAGTCATGGTATGCTGTTCAAATTAACTTTTTAAAAATTCCACTAATCCATTGATATGGTTGATTCATTCATCTTTCCAACATACATTTATTGAGCACTTACTATGTACTAAGTACTGCTCTAGGCTTCTGGGATCTAAAGTTGTGTAACCATCAGATAGAATAAACCCACAAATAAATCACTGATTATAAATCAATGTGTTAAAACAATAATGTATGTTATAACCTGCTTTGGCTTCACCTATGTCAGATGGGGGCATAAAGGAAGTGATTCATAACGAGAATTCTGTTGGATAAGTAGGCCAAAACTAGACAGAGAATCAGAAGAAAGAACTTCCAGGTGTAACATAGCTGAGCATGATTCATTTGGGGAAAAGCTGTTGCTGTTCTAAATCATAAGAAGGGAAGTGGATGCCTGAAACGATGCAGAAAAGACAGACAGGGCTAGATAAGCCCTCATAATAATTTCAACTTTATCCCCAAAAGTACGAGGGACCATTAAGGGTCTTAAAGCAGGGACGACCATAGACCACTGTGCGGCGCCAGCCTGGAAGCAGAGACTGGTTTGAGTGTTTTCTACGAAAGCAAAGGGGGCTTTCATAGAAGTAGAGTAGTATTCTATTCTCAATATTTTTGGAGGAAAAAATTCAGGCAAAAAAAAAAAAAAAAATTCAGGCAAGTGCTACTAAACCCACAAAAGTCTATTTGTGTGTATAAGAACCTTCGAGGTGACCCAATGGCTCGGTCAACTCTTTGATGGCAATTTTCAATGATCAGAATGGAACTTCACAAGTAAATTGTTCAATTAAAATGTTTTCAAGGTTCAACAGCTAAAGGCTTGGAAAGCTGCCTAGAGTACCCTTATAGGCCCTCTACCTGATAAGATTTATCTCTTTTTATCAATTCCTTAAGAGTTAAGTGTAAAGTTATTTTTTCTAGTTGGGCTCGTTTGACTTACATAATTTTTTTTTTTTTTTTTTTTTTATTCATTTATTTACTTATGGCTGTGTTGGGTCTTCGTTTCTGTGCGAGGGCTTCCTCCCATTGCGGCAAGCGGGGGCCATTCTTCATCGCGGTGCGCGGGCCTGTCACTATCGCGGCCTCTCTTGTTGCGGAGCACAGGCTCCAGACGCGCAGGCTCAGTAATTGTGGCTCACGGGCCCAGTTGCTCCGTGGCATGTGGGATCCTCCCGGACCAGGGCTCGAACCCGTGTCCCCTGCATTGGCAGGCAGATTCTCAACCGCTGCGCCACCAGGGAAGCCCCATAATTTTTTTTAGTTATTTTACCGACACTTTTTTTTTCCAGTTGAGCTATAGCTAATGGTGAATTCAGTGAGAAAATAAAATTGAGCTCTACATTTTCAATGTTTAATTATACATAAACATCACTTAAATGCACTAGGGGAACTAAACTTTAAAGGAACCCTAGGGGAAATCCTTTAGCAAGAAGAACTATTTTTATAGTAAAATTACTTCCCAATTTATTTGTTTTATGTAAACGTATATTTTGTACTGCATGGTTCCTTAAGGCAGGGCACACCTACATTTAGTATGTTTAGTAGGTGGGATTATGGGCTTAACTTGAAACTGTGTTGGCTCCCAAGGTAATCATATTAGAAGCTAAGTTACAGATTTGTAAATGTTTCCAGAAATCAGTAAATACTTGTTTATTCTTTGAAACAATAGATAGAAAATCTATAGAGCCTGACAGAGTGTATTTGTCACTGCTAAACACCACACAGAAACTAACGTTCAAGAGCTGATTTTTGACCATTAGATTACAGTCCTGTGTGCAATTATGTCATGAAAGATACTCTTTTTTTTAGCTCAAAGAAGGCCCTTTGCTTTAATTACCCAAAAGGAAAAAATGTGCCCGAGACCAGGTCCCTGTGATGAAGTTAAAAAACAGTAAAATTTGAATACTCACAAAAATTCAAATACATTATCTTTTACTGGTAGTCACTGATAGGTACAGAGAGCAGAAAAACTCATTTCAATCAACAACTAATTTATTTAGCTGGAATGTAAACACCCAAGACTTCCAAAAAATATATTCATAATTTTCTCTGTGCTATAGACATTATCCTACTCTTGAGACTTTCACCATAGCACTAGCAGTATGAGTGAATGCCTGTGAGCCTACTTTAATGAGGAAAAGTGTATATAATATTTGAAGAATTACATTACATCTTCCTTCCTATGCTATTTAAAGGAACTGCATACAGCCTGCTCAAGCAAAAGCACACGCTTCTAAGTAAGAGTACTCTATCGATCATCACATATTTGCTGTTATCAGCATGAAGCTAAGTGTTGGGCCTATGCAAGAGAAGTGTGAATGTGTTTGCCTCAAATTTGGGGCAGAGAAATAAACCTTTCCCATGAGATTATTTCCTTGAAAAGTCAGTAGAGAAAAGATGAAGAAGGAAGACATTCTTATTTAGTATCGGCAGCTACGTAGTGCTTCGTATTATATGCTAGTTAAAGGCAGATGGCTCCAGCTATCCGTTTAGTAGAAGACCTAACATTACCCTGACAGTTGATTGCAGGAAGGGATGTTAGCTTGCTCCTAATACCTTCCTCTGTATCAGAAATGCAGCTTCCTCTTTGATTGCATAGCTGAGCTGAAGATAGACTGAAGAAAAGCTAATCTGATAGATAATGTCTTGAGAGGGTCCAGCCTACAGAACCACAGATCTAATACCGCAGTGGGGTGTAGACACTTTCTAAAGCCTACGAGGACTTCTGCTCTTGGAATATCCCCTGCCTTAAATTGCAGCTCCCCAAAGTAATCTCCACTGTGCCAATCACAGTAAGTTAGAGGGCTAAGACTTCTTTCTCACAGTAACGCAGTAATTTAATTTTCTTGTGATAATTAGAAGGTTGAAGAAAATAAACATCTTAACTAAACTCAACTTATCTAAATGATTATAGCACAGATAAAATTAAGCATTTTGAAAGATAATCAAGCCAGACTTCCCTGGTGGCACAGTGGTTAAGAATCCGCCTGCCAATGCAGGGGACACGGGTTTGATCCTTGGTCCCGGAAGATCCCACATGCCACGGAGCAACTAAGCCCGTGAGCCACAGCTACTGAGCCTGCGCTCTAGAGCCCTCGAGCCACAACTGCTGAGGCCGTGTGCCGCAACTACTGAAGCCCGTGTGCCTAGAGCCTGTGTTCGGCAACAAGAAGGCTACCGCAATGAGAAGGCCATGCACCACAATGAAGAGTAGCCCCTGCTTGCCGCAACTAGAAAAAGCCTGCACACAGCAACGAAGACAATGCAGCCAAAAATACTAAAGATAAATAAATAAAAGTAAAAAAAAAAACTTCAAATTAGAAAAAAAGAGAGAATCAAAAAAAAAGATAAGCAAGTCATAAAATTAGTATTTCTATCAAGGCTATTTGTATCAACTAATTAAAAGTTTGCTTTTGAATTACCATGCCTGCTGAATCAGCTATTAGTTAAACAATGCCGTTATATTTCACATGAAATAGTTCAATTTCAAGCATAATCTTTCTTAAAGTTGTGTATTAGCCAAACTTTGGTGTGGATTGTGTGCAAGGAAACATCCTAGTCATAGCTAACCTCACAATTAATCTTTCTTTTCTTTATTATAGAATAAAACTGCATTCAGTCTTTAACTGAATATTCATTGAGGGTGCTACTTGATTATGCTCTGTACTGGGTGGCCCTGGTGATACAACACTTACTAAGAATTAGTCTTTGCTAGGTTCCTGCCTCAGAGGAACTTGTCTGCCACTGAGAGAGACAGACACATGTCAATTAGAAGACAATCTGAGAAATGCCATAAAAGAGCTATAATAAAGCTCCATGAGACCCCAAGGAGAGCTAGCATAGGCTTCACAGAGGAGGTGATATTTGACCTTGGTCTAGCAGGATGACAAAGGAGGCATTCCAGGTAGAGAGCAAAGCAAATGCAAAGGAATGATAATAGATACGGGCATGACTGGTCCAGGGAAAGATAAAGTCTACACTGTGGCTTATGTGTATTGTTATAGTTTCTTTCCCCATTTCTCCCACCTCACCCCATACCCCAAGGTGGGATGTGAACTCCATAAGGGCAGGGTATTTTGTCTGGTTAATGGATATATCTTACATGTGCAGAACAGTGTCTAGCACACAGTAAATGCTCAATAAATATTTGTTAAAAGACTGCATGTGTGTATGTGTGTGTGTGTGTGTTTGAGTTGTAATTCTGTGACTTGGGACTTATGCACCTCCATGAGTTCAAGTGATTTTGGAGAAACATGCCTCGGACAAGCCTTGTTCTTTGATCTTCTTACCTCCTTGTGAATACTTGACCCAAAGGAAGATTTCATTTTAAAACTAAAATTCACTCTGTAGCAGCAGAGTTTTAAAGCCCTGGGAGATCTTTTTGTCATTGAGAAGTATCATAAGCTGCAGACAGGAATAAGTCAAGTTTTGGCTTGTGTCCATAGCATGTTGAAGCCAGATAATAAATATTCAGGCTCTGTGTCATTTTAGGAAACCCTGTTCAAGGATATTTAGTGTAGGCCTTTGGTGTTGATTTCTGAGTAAGCAACAGGAATGCCTTTCTTAAAGGTGGGGTGCCATGATGGCTCAGTAAACAGAGCTTTGGAAGAGTTGTCACAAGCGTCAGTAGGCATTATGTTGCTGTGAAAACCCAAAAAATTTAGTCATATAGTTAAAAATCACTTTCTGTGATACAAAGGACAAGTCTTGAAATTATAATTCAGACTTTAAAATACTATAAAGTCTCACAATGCCTACAATTAAATTTTTTAAATACAGTAAAAGAAAGAGATTATCTATGCATCTCTTATTCTCTTATATATTATTTGAAAAAACTCACTATAGTGACATATTCTGAAATTTCCATGTAACAGTTTTCCCTGTGCCCCAAAAAAGACTCAAAATAGAAAAAAATTATAGTATATCACTTAAAAATATTAAATATTTATGCCAGTTTAGGACACTTTATACATACTCATTTATTCTTCGTAATAAACTACTGGATAAGCTATCATCCCTTTATTAAAAACTGAGACTTAGATGATATTAATTTTCCCATTTTCATGGAGCATATTATGAACAGAATTTGGACACAAACTCTAGTCTGTATGATTCTAAAACTCTTACTCTTTATACCACATAATAAAGACAATTTGTATAAGTATTGATTTCTTGATTGCTAATGACAGTGCTTTTAATTTTTAATTTATTATTTATAAATTTATACATATTTACATTTTATTTAGTGAATATATTTAAATTCCTTTGTGGCCTTTATTAACAGAAAAATAGTATTTGTTTCCCAGTTTACTTAAACATATTTGGTACTTTCAACTGAAAATATCTTAATTGCTTCCAAAAGCAACAGTCCACAAATTTTTATGGGAATAATACTGTGGACAAGGAGGTACTATATGAAGTATACTGTGTGCTGAAACTGATGTAAATAAGGGAAAGACCCTCAAGGACCTTATAATTAAGTTTGGAAAATGAAGCATTTATGCTCAATACTTAGTTTCTGCCTGTCAATCACCTGTCAGAAAAAAATTCACTTTCATTCTTTACTGCTTTGATTAATTCCAAGTCAATTATTCATTAGTGTTTGCCAACCTTACCAGGCAAACTCACCCAGTACATATTTTTTTAATATCAAAATACCATCAAATGGTGAATGGCCAGTGCCAGACTATCTAGGTGCCTGCTCTGCCTGCTTAAAGAAACCCTTTTCTCCTTAATCTGGCAAGAGACAGTGAGACTACACTTTGTATTAGAACACAGGATACAGTGGAGGGTAGGAACTGCACACAGAACTAGAAATTACCGGAGAAGAAGACCCAGTAGGATGGTGTGAGAGTGAGATCTCGCCAATGAAAAAAAGGGCCCTCCATCATGGGCTGCTTACACATCAAAATGTATTAGAAGGAAAGAAGCATACCACAGCAGATGCTCAATAAAAGTAAACTAACCTGTTTGTTCACCATTGAATTTGCAGTGTCTAGGATGACACAGTTGTCAATCAACATTTGCTAAATGAATGAGTAAATGATCCAGGATGCTCAGGTCATTTGGACAACAGTAGTTGTCAATAAATGATTAACTTCCTGCATGGGCTGACGTGGGCTCCCACTTCTGGCATCCCTGCAATTTCTGGATTGAAATGGTAGGCTATACATTCCTTAGAAGAACTGCGGACACTCAGAATGTGTAGATTTTAAATCTGAATCTGATTCTAGAACTTCTAGTATCCTTTCTCATGGCTGCAGAATCCAGTGCCTACTTCCTCAATCAACTGAATCTGATTCTAGAACTTCTAGTATCCTTTCTCATGGCTGCAGAATCCAGTGCCTATTTCCTCAATCAAAACAATGACCATGGGAAAGGAATAGGACCGAACTGCCCGAGAGGCACGCTAAAGATCCATCCTTGTTCCACAGGAAGAATACTAAAATCTCTTCTTGGTAAGGTAGATCTACTGAAATTATAGATACTGATGTTCATTGATTTGTTCAGGATTTTTCAAAAACAGCATGCCATTCTGTGCCTAGCTAGGGGAAATATAGAAATAAACTATAGGTAGTCATTGGATAAAGCTAGAAAGTTAGTCAAGCTGCATATCCTTTAGGATCTTTTGTGACCTTCTGAGACTTTTTCCATAAAAGCTTGAAGAAGTGATGAAAGTTTTTAAGCAGGGGGTGCCATTGCCAGATTATCCTTTAAAAGGATGGTCTTGTAGGTAAAGCTCAAAGCAAGGGAACTAGTTAGGAGTCTGTTGTCACAATCCAGGAAATAGATGATAATGACATAAATTAGGTCATCTGTGACCAGATAAAGAGGAAACCAATTCAAGAAGGGTAAAAGAGGTAGAATCCTCTAGGCTCGGTGACCACTTGGGCTGTTACTTGCTTGTTTATGACATTGGCAAGGTTTGGCACATTGGCTGATAAGACATTTCTGACAGCTGTGAAAGGGCCCTACTCTGCTTTTGTTGGTAGTGGTAGTGGTGATTAGATGGGAAGGTAAGAATGATTCTCAGGTTGGTAGCTTGGTTTACCCTGTGCATTTTGTTACTTTCTGTGTGTGTGCATGCACGTGTGCGTGTGTGTGTGTGTGTGTTTTGACTGCATAGCACAGTACTTGGCACTGAAGCACAATAATACACATTTTAAAAAAACATCTAAAAATAATAGCTATCACATTTAGAATGCCTACAAGATGTTCATTCATGTGTCATTTCATTTCACTATTATTTTGCAGATTGAGTTATTCAAGGATACGTATCTAGATGGAGCTAGGATATAAACCCACATCCACAGGCCTCAGTGCCCATGTTATTACCATTATGCTGACTGAAAGGAATGGATAAAGGAATGATGGATCTCGTGGTGGGAGAAACTTTAGGGCTGGATCAGTTAGGAAGCTTTGTAAATAATGCACAAGGTATTTCATAGCGTTAGCTATGATTTATTGTCTATTTCACAGCTAAATGGATGAAAGAGGGTGGAAAAGAGGAACTTATTGTTTAAATCTAAATAATAAAGAGAACTTTTGGTACCCTACACTTGGGTAAACATGACTGATTGGCAAGATATTTGTTATTCTAGCTAAACTAAACTCTTAGTGCTGACTTAACACATGTCCTCTTTTTTATACCTCATTAAAATAGTAAGTCTCCTGCATCATGGCCTTTCCTAGTTTTGGAATCTGTTATTAAGATAGAGAAATATACATCCTATATAATATTACCTAGTGTGATAACGTTGAGTGAGCTGATGATGCTTTCCTGGATAAAAGGCAGTTGCTGAAGAATATTGTTTTCTATATTTCTTGTTTTTGGCCAGTTTGCCTTTCTAGACTAAATGGCTTTGAATCCCATTCAGTTTGGCTGCATCACCTTGAGACTGACATTGGTACTTTCTCCCTGATTTTTACCCCCAGTTTCTCTCTAGTCCACTTTGCACTTATTTTTTTCACCAGCATTGTGTCTGCCAACAAACACTCCAGAAAGCAAGGAGAGACAGGATAGCAGTCAGTTTTGTGTTCTTCCTTCTGGTGAGCATATTCAATGCCTAGCTCTTGCAGGCAACTTTGAAAAAAAAAATCTGTTCTAAGGATGTTTATTAGTTAGATTTGCTAAGATTAGCCTTGGGTGTTCTTAGTAGTTTAAAGTTTTCTTCTTTAAAAAGAGAGACAGACAGACAGACAGACAGAATGAAGATCTTTACTTTAAAACTATATAATTAGATTAAGTGCTGTATTTTTTCAGATTTCAATATGCTATTTTATACTCAGGCAAGGAAGACAATTCCCAAGAAGAGACGCTTGAAAAGTCAGTAAATAATACGTTGTGCTTAACAAACAAAAAAGCAGTTGGCTCGGTTTTTTTCTTTTTGGTTTTATTTTGAATGTTTTTGAAAGAAATGTTAATTCGCAGAGCACTGGTTTCCTTCCTGTAAACTGTCCCTGGGTTTTTGTTGTTGTTGTTTGTTGTTTGTTGTTTTCTAAATGATAGTAAAGCTTTGCTATTTATGTACCTATATTTTTTTCCTGGACATTTGGACATTTCTTGGAAACGGGCTAAAGTTTATCATTTGGCTTTTATTAGTATTTTCAAAAGAGGTAATACTTTGTTTTGAATTTTTTATACAAAATATATGTAGAGAGTGATCTTTAATAATTTGATAATTGAACCATTAAAGGAAAGAACTCCCATATTTAAATGAAATATTTTAGTACGCATTTTCTTGTTTAATTTAGGTTTAATTGCATTATTAATTGTCGTGAACAAGATATTCCTAGGGAAAAAGCTGAGCAGATCATCTAATTGCAGCTTTTACTGCTTTGAATGATAAAGTGCCTTTGATTTGGTCCTGAGCCAGGAGGGTTTGATTGATAATATCTGTCTCAGATGTCACCCTGGGAGAAAAGAATAAAACCTCAGTAGACTTGCTGCATTGCAGCTGTCTCTGCTGCTCCAATTTCTCTGCCCCATTGACGTCATTGTGAGGTTTCAAACCAGTCCAGAGTGTCTAGTTAACCTGCACAAAAATGAAATGAAGGAACAGAAAAACACTGATTCAGAACCCAGTCTTCACTCCAAAGACGTAGCTGTTATATTTTCTCAGATAATGGGCAGACTTTGTCTCCTTCCCTGCACTTAAAAAAATTATTAAAATGTCATCAGCTCTCCAGAAATGTGGAAAAGCCTCAGACAAGGAATGTGAGTTGGATAAGCCCTTCTAAAATCAGATTATGTCTCAATGAGCCACATTCGTCCAGGGTACTCAGATATCATAACCTGCATCTGGCTTGTCTCTACCATCGGGGATATCTGAAGCAGAAAGTGGCCTGGGAAATGTGTTTCCCTGGGGGCAGGACTGGTCTAACCACCCTGCCTAGTTACCAGCACCCTTTCCTCTTGGTCTCTACACTATACACAGTCTTTTGTGTCGAGCTCTAAATAAGCGCCCCAAAACCATGATATGAGCACAGAGTAGAGCTACAGTATTTTCGAAGGAAAATGACAGACTCTTATCATTGTATTTTTTTTAATGAATTTAGCAAAAAGAAAATACACAAGAGGAAGCAGACAAGGAAAAAGAAACCCCTTGGCAATGTTTTTCTTTAAGCTGCTTTGTCAGCTTAATACATTAAAAATATGATAAACTCTAAGCCTCAAAATAATTTATTATAGGGAATCTTTCTACATGCTGTAACATAGCAATTTAGTGACCTAGCTGAGCATTAATGTTAAAAATATGTGTCCAAATGCTGATTTTTTTTCCTCTGCTGGCCAATTGGACCGCTGGCAGAAGGAGAATATTCTCCATTTCTGTTCTTATGCATACCCAGTCCCCATTCTCCACCAGGAATGGCAGGAAAGGACTCACAATTACCAGGTAGCTTCCATTTCTTTTGAGCCAACAAGTTACATGGCATACAATTGGAAAACTGCTGAATCTTTATAACATTTCAAGTTTACAAAACATCCCTTCTATTTTTCACTTTGTCTGTCAGACAACTCTGTGAGGTTGATAAAGTAATTGTCATCATTTTATAGATGAGGAGACGGCTTCAGTCAGGTTAAAAGGAAAAAAAAAAAAAAGCTTTTTTAAAGCTTGCCTGAGCTACTCATCTTGTAAAGGCAGGGCTAAGATTCAAACCCCAATTTTTGAAACTCTACATTCATCCTCTGCTTTCCCCACCATATGTTCAAAGAGGTAATATTTTTTGACCCTATGACCTATCTTTTGGATTCCCTTCATCTTAGCAGATATGTATTGACCATTTACTGTATGCTTTAGGATAAAAGCTACGTATCAATAAGATACAGTCGTTGGCCTTAGAGAACTTAGAATACTGGGAATAAGACATGGACCCACATATAACTATATTACTAGGCAGAATAAGATAGGTGTATAAGATGAAATGATAGTATCTGATCAGTGCATCTGGAATGAAGTAGCATTTCACATAAATACTGAAGGACTGGTGATATTTCAGGAGATAAAGATGGTGGGTGCAGCCATGTGGGCCAAGGGACCTGCATGAACACAGTCAAATAGGCAGGATGGTCTGAGGGGTGACAGGAATGATACAAAGGATCTTATTTTGAAGCTGAAGGCTGGGATCTGGTCAAAGTTTGATTAGGGCCGTTAGTGACAGATTTTAAATGCCAGGGTGAGGAGTTTGTAATAATAAGGAGACACTTAAATGCTTTAATCTAGGGAGTAAAACCATTAAATCTGTGCTTTAGTGTAATTGGTTAAGCAACCGTGTGTAAGGTACATGAGAGAATAGAAAATCTGGCTCATGATGCCAATTAGGAGTTTTCAGAGACAAGTGCGAGGAGGGGTTTGAGGAAATAGGATAATGTGGTGATATAGGAATGCATTCATTTGTTTTAAAGTATTTATTGAGCACCTACTATCTGTCAGGCACTATTCTAGGTATGAGAATATGAGAGTCACAAACTGATAAGCTGCCTGCCTAAAATGGAGAGGAGATAAATTCACCAGGAGCAAAGGGGCTAGAACTAACAGCACTTAGTAACAAGTGGTCCTGAATGGAAGAAGAGTTAGTGCTGACTTGGAAATTTCTCTGCCAAGGGAACAAGCCCCATATCCTGTTTGCTAAAAGTGCATTTTCACTATGAAGTCAGCCTCTTCGACAATATAATAATACTTCCCATGGATACTCTATAGCTCAAAGCATCAAGCGCTGCATAAATATTATCAATATTATCAAGTCTTGATTGGGGTTTTTTAGTGTATTTTTATTCTAACAAAATATAGATATTTCAATATGTTTAATCAGGTAAATTGTTTCCCATTTTACTTATCTTTTTAAAGCAAAGAGTCAAAATATGTTTATATTCATAATGTGTTTTCAAATAATCTCAGGAAAGTTATTTCAAAGGAATGTTGCTTGGAACTTACCTTGCCATGTAATCTTTTTATCTCATTGCTGCTGTGACCCTGCCTATATGCTAATGCAGTATACATTATGAAAACTATTATGCATTGTGTGCGGAGCTACTAAAATGAGGGTCTAGGGGGCTAGTGCCCTGTGGGGAGAGATTCAATTCGACCTTATATATTGATACATTTTGTGAGCTATGTCATCTTGAGCATTTAACAGTTTAAACATCTAATTATCTCCTCTGAGGTTATTTAGATGAGTGATAGAGTATAGGTGATTTTTCCTACATATCCACAGGTCTCAGAACTTATTTATAATGCTGACCTGTGGGTTATATTACAAGTAAGATGTTTTTACCAGTGCATATTTAAAAACTAGCGGACATTAAGAATCCTAGCTCACATCCAAGCAAATGTGAGCCATATAATTAGGTTAACATCCGGTCAATAGAAACCCTGAGGATTTTGCTAATGACCCCCTTTATTTAAAGTGTCTGCCTTTTGTCAAGTTAAGAATAAGAATCCACATGGAAGCTGAAGTGAGGAGTTGAGAACATTACCTGAATAATTATCTTTGAGGAGTTGTGTTGGTAAAAATAAGATGATAATAAAATGACCTTCTTTTTTTTTTTTAACATCTTTATTGGAGTATAATTGCTTTACAATGGTGTGTTAGTTTCTGCTTTATAACAAAGTGAATCAGTTATACATATACATATGTTCCCATATCGCTTCCTTCTTGCATCTCCCTCCAAATGACCTTCTTATATTGATAATTACCTCCAACAAATTGCAGATTCACTGAAAAAGATTTACCCAGCAAACAGTTACTGATGTTCCAGGCGTGGTGCTGAAATAACGGTCTCTCTCTCTCTCACTCAGACGATTATATTTTGTAATCCTTTCTGTCAAACTGACTTAAGATGAAACAGATAAGGGACAAGTTTGATCAGTGACCTCTTTTAGTTTAGCCTACAAAATTTTAGTTTTAAAAAAACTATTCAGGGATCATGAACCTCCATTGTCTTGTTGCTTAAAATTTAGACTCAGCTGAAGTGATGGAATTTTCTGACAAGCCTTTCCAAATTCCACCCGACACCCTTCGCCATTCTCCCCCATCCTCTCATCCTGTACTGCCCTTTCTGCTCTCTTTGCCCTGTCATATTGTATTTATCTATTTGTTTCTTTCAACTCTGGACCATGCAACCCTTGAGGAGCATGGCTGTTTCCTTCATTTTTATATCCACAGCACTCAGTAGAGCCTCTGACATATATTGGCTCCTCAGGAAATGCAGAAAATGTCAGTTAAACTGAACTTTTGACACTGAAGACATGGATTTCATGGCTTTGGGGGATGGGGTATTGTTTTCCCAAGAAAGAGCTCTTTTATATCTGTATGCCTAATGGAAAGGCTGTATTTCTCATCACGTCTCAGGGTAACTTTCTGAGTGTTGAAGTATATGGAAATAATAATAATAGTAACAATAATAATAACAGCAACACCTATAGTTTACTGAGCACTTAGTGTTTGCCAGGCCTGTGCTAAGCATTTAACGTAATAATATCTTGGTCAATCTAGGTAAATCTTCATTTTGCAGAAGGGGAAGCAAACAGATTAAGTGACTTGCCCAAAGCCACAGAAATATTAGCAGTTGGAAAAATCAAGATTAACCTGGTTTTCTGCCTCTAAAACCTACTCTTTACAGTTAGGGGAAATTGGCAAGTGAGCATCTATCAAATCCATTAGAAAAGACATGGATTTTATGTGGATTTTATGGAATATGGTAGTCACATATGAATGGAATAACTGTTACACATGTCTGTCCATGCAGGAAGATACCTGATTTTTTAAAATTTTTATTTTATATTGGAGTATAGTTGATTAAGAATGTTGTATTAGTTTCAGGTGTACAGCAAAGTGATTCAGTTATACATATATGTGTATCTATTCTTTTTCAAATTTTTTTCCCATTTAGGTTATTACAGAATATTGAGCAGAGTTCCCTGTGCTATACAGTAGGTCCTTGTTGGTTATCTGTTTTAAATATAGCAGTGTGTACATGTCAATCCCAAACTCCCAATCTATCCCTCCCTCCTGATTTCATTATCTTAGCATGGAGAGAAAAGTCAGATGTTTCCACAAGAAAGGAATTTCAAGTTGTTTGTCTGGTCTTTTAGCATCTAGATATATTTGGAAACATTTGGTCCTTTTAATATGAAAAATATGCTTTATAAAACAGTCACTGTATAAGGAGTCAAAAGACTTGAATTCTAATCTCAGCTTTGTATTTTGCTAACCTGTATGATCCTGCACTAATTCTTTAATAATCCTGAGCCTATTTCTTTGTTGTCAAATAAATGAACTGAATGGAGTGATGTCTTAGGTTCACCATATCCCATACCTTCCAATCCCTCTGCTGTGCTTGGTTTGCTTCTGAGCAACCTCTGGAGTCCAGTATCAACTTAATTTGGTGAGAAAAAGCTTATGGGGATACCCATAGGGGGATATTATCATCTCAGAGCTTTATAATGATAATCTCTACTGGGTTCTCCATGGTTTGGGATTAAAATGAAACAATGAGTGAGGGGGACAACAGTTTACAAAATATTAGCACTTTCCTACATTTGGCCTTTTAACCTTTAGAAACATTGATCAAGACACCTCTAAATTGATTCTAGCTGACATTTGGAGGAAAACCATAAAGTGAAGCTATTGTCTATATGGAATGTTTACATGGAACTATTAGCAAAGTAATAGGGAAACTTCAGGTATGATAACTTCAGCATCAAATGGGCTTTTGCCACACGGTAGGATGTTTTTAGTGGCTGAAATCATCATAGTTATAGAGTCATTAGGATGAAAGGAACCTTGAGGTGCTATCTATCTGGTCCACCTTTCTGCCTGGGGCCATGTCATATTTGAGCTATAAAAAGAGATTAGAAATCTTTTTTTGTTTTTTAAGGGAGATTCCACAACTTCCCCTGGTATCCTTTTCCAGTAAGACAATCTCACCTGTCAGCAAATAGCTTTTCAGAGCTAACCTAAATCCCTAGGGCTGCAGTTTGAATTCATTTTCTTCCATCCCTAGAGGTAAAACACAGCTGGTATGATAACTCCTCATGTACATGAAGATTGTTATCAAGATGTTATTCAGCTCTCATCCTAAAGCCAAATTCCTTGAACCATTCTTCATAATTTCTCTTTGTCTAACCCTTTAATCACCTTCCTTTTGCACACGTAAACTCTCCCCAAGTCTTTGTCTCAGTTGTGAGTCCCAGGATAATATATAATCGCATGTTTAGCAATTATACCTTGTGAATTGCTTAGTTGAAATCATACATGAACATGATAACTTGGATTCTGTTTCTGTTTAAGCAAACATATGCTGAAAACTTTTCCTTTTAACCTTGGAAATGCAAAGCATTGTGTAATAGCAAGAGAGATTACAAGGGTGCACATTGCCTTTAAAAATCCCAGATTTATAAAAGTCATAAACTAAAAACTAATATATTAAGGGAGACTGTTTTTAAAAAAATGCACAGCCACTTTCCTCACATTTCTACTCCGAAGCTAAGCAGAAGTTTGATGTAGTAAGACAAGAATAAATTTTGGTTTCAAACAACTCCAGTCTCAGTCTGGATATAACTGGACTCAATGGGCAAGTATATTCTAATTTATAAGCTTTGCTTACATACTATGTTACATAAGATGATAATAATAAAAATGGTGAATTCCTTGAAGGCCAGGGCTATTTCTTATTTATTTTTGTATCTCTAGGGCCTAGCCCAATTCATAGGATAGATTAAAGGTCACTTAATATTTGAATTTTACTGAATGGTTGCTTGTGAGAATTAAATGAGATTTATGTATGTGAAAATATTTGGTCAGCTCTTGAACTCTACATAACTGTGAGTCATTACTATTAATTTTTAAAGAGTCATTATTAGTAGTGAATTTAAAAAATAATTAAACTAGATTTTGATTTGCACTCATTTTTCGAGGAACATTTCTGCTATCCATTTGTTGCATATCTTATAAAAATTTGATAAAGGTGCGTTTCCTAAAATGAATAATCAGTAGTACACAGCTTACTACTTGGAGTTTAATGCTTAGTCTCTTCTTTTTTTTTTTTTTTTAATTTTTATTTATTTATTTATGGCTGTGTTGGGTCTTCGTTTCTTGTGCGAGGGCTTTCTCTAGTTGTGGCAAGCGGGGGCCACTCTTCATCACGGTGCGCGGGCCTCTCACTATCGTGGCCTCTCTTGTTGCAGAGCACAGGCTCCAGACGCACAGGCTCAGTAATTGTGGCTCACAGGCCCAGTTGCTCCACGGCATGTGGGATCTTCCCAGACCAGGGCTCGAACCCGTGTCCCCTGCATTGGCAGGCAGACTCTCAACCACTGCGCCACCGGGGAAGCCCTGCTTAGTCTCTTCTGATGAGCAATTCAAGAATGACAAATGAACTTAAAATGTGACTAAGGTGACCTCCTGGGGCCAATCAAAAGTCACCCTGGCACCAGAAGAATAGAGCTACTCTGAAAAATTTATATTTTTCCAGGGCTCCCATGACCTTGTGTACATTTCCCTATGTAGGAGAGAAAATCAGTGATATCTTTGACTAACAAAAGCACCCAAAGGTTTAAATAACATTGCTTTATGTATTAACAACATAACTAAAAGGAGTCTTAGGTTCTTGACCTTCTTCCACGGGGAACATTGCCAGAGGACCAGAGGAGTAATATAGGGAAAATTTTTATGTCAGAGACTTAAAAAGGAGTTTTTGTAAATCGTAGTTTGATCTTTTTAAAGAACACCCTCCCCCTATCTTTGTACTTGACTTACAAATATTTGACCTAAGGAGCTTGAGCTTGTAATCAAAGTGGTTCAGGTTGAGATCTTAGCTCTGCCATGCAAGTAGATCCTTGGGAAAATCACCCAGTCTCTCTAATCTGTAAAATGGGAAATATGTCACCAAGTTCCTAAGACTCCTGGCCCTATTGGATTTGGGGGAACTTCATTACCTTCTTCACCTTCTGTTATCCTTCTCTTTTGCATATCTTGTTAGTAAGAACTGTCTAGTTAATATGCCTTACAAAACTAGTATGTTCAATGGATTTTAAGAGACCCCTGCAAGAAGAGGCTGAAACTTCGATAAAGCATTTTATTGAATTTCTTTTCAAGAGTGATATTGATCGCTTGATAATGACACAAAGCCACAAAGCTCCGGGAATGTGTTCTTTTTTGAGGAACTACGTTAAAAAAAATTGTATCTTTAAAAGTGAAAATTGATTACAGCCTGCCAAGGCCAAACAGTATGGGAAAAAAATTCTGGACTAGGAACAGGAGGCCTGCTTTGGAGCCAGCTCTGCCACAAATTAGATAACCCTGAGTAAGTCACTTTTCTTTACTGGGTCTTAACTGCTTCATCTTTGAAATGAGAGAATTATATCCAAGGCCTTCCTGTATCAACAGTCTAGATACTGAGATTAAGACTTGTTATTCTCTCAAAGAGACACTGCCTGGAGCGCTGAAGTGTTGAGGGTTGTTTTGCCATCAAAACTTCGGACATGGAGAACTTCTGCAAAATGACATGGCCCTTAGGCCAGCACATCTCTGTAGGGAAAATATCAGGTGACCAGGTGTGAGCACAAGAAGATTCTGTAGGCACTCTGCCCCCTCATATTTCTTTTTTACATGAAGATCACACTGCCTTGATTGTTAATAAAGTTTGTCACTAATCAGAATTGTAGAAAGAACAATAACAACAAAACGAACATTAAGCTGGTGTTCAGGATAAAAAAAATGACAAAAAAGAGATTAAAAACCATATAAATCTGAAATCAGACAAATAATTTACTCTGCTAAATCAAATTTCAGAGATTGAAGTCTGAATCAGTTTTTTGTTGCCGCGGTCTCTGTTGAATTTACCAAATACGAATATCACTCAGTAATTTAATTTTCATGGAGCTGGCAGGGTATAGGTATTTGTGACTCTCCCACTTATGGCCTAAATTAGATCTCTTTATTTGGAATAAAAAATATATTTGCAAAGTTTGTATTTTTATTCTTTCTCCATGTTCTTTGCACTTGAAAATGGACCGTGTCTAATTGTATGCTGGCCTAGAACTGTATTCTTGGCCATAACAGACGATAAATCAACTCACTTCACCCAACCAAAAAAGCAGAATAATTTATAGATATTAATATCTTATAGCTAGCAGCAGTCTTTCCTACTGTTAAAGAGGGTAAAAAAATCAGCCAGACACACATCATGTTTATTGCTTTTATAAGCAGAATATTCAGGAATGGTGTTTCTCACAGTAAAAACTGAATTGAAATATTCCACAGATATGCCACCTAAACTACAGTGAAGAACCATCTTTGCTCTTTTCCCGTTGCTGATGAGGGAAAATACAAAACCTGAAGAGCACTGGTTTCTTCAGAATCTCCTGTCTGGGACTTGGAATCCATATTTTGTATAAATTTATTTATTTTCTCTCTAAAGATCTGAATAAAAAATAAACTGAAACCTAAGGTTAAGGCAAACAAGAAATACATAGACAAAATTTAGAATCCCTAACAACTTAAGATTCATCCTGAAAGCGTTTAAAATGCACTAGCATTCAATTTGAGAAAGAAAAGGAAGACCCTGCTGCTGTATATTTCTGTTCAAAATTTTCTGCTGTTTCACTGGAATAGGAAGGAACAGGTTTCTGTTGAGTTGGCAAGTTAGTGTGCTTGAATGGAAGAGAAGTAGGCCAAGGAAATCACACTGCTTTTAGTACTTTCTTTGCAAAGAGCTTTTTTGGACCAAGTCCATGACTGCTACAAGTAAGTACTCAGCTGCAGGAAGAATGCAACTGGAGATCAAGTAGGCTGTGGCTTTGTATTAATACACTATTAAGCTACTAATGTTAATTTGAATCTAGAGACTTAGGAGCAAACCAAGTGGCTAATATCCTGCAAGGAGCCTCAAGTCCCTTTCCTAGTGAGTCTTGGATGTAGAGGTCATTAATTAAACCTGATACAAAAACCCACCCTTCTGAGTGATTGCAAAATAGTTGGTGTTAGAGTTCTACATCTTAATGTTACACTCACTCATCATGGTATTATTATTAATTTCTCTATTTTACATATGAAAAAAGGAAACAGAAAAGTCATACAACTAGTAAATGGCCCTTTCCAGTCAAAGTTTCAAGTCCCACTCCCTTGCGTCCATGCCCTGTTGCCTTCCCTGGTATTTTTCTGCATTCAGATAGGCTGACTAACTCCATTGTTCTTCAAGATGCGCTAATATCTGTCCTCCTGCTAGGACCTTTCTGGACACATACAGTGACTGCAGGGGCAAAGGAAGAAGGGAGCTGAAGCAATATACCAGGAATCAGGAGTTCATAAACTATCATCTTCCAAGGACACTGGTCACTGGTGGCAGTAGCATGGCTTCCAAATGGTCGGGCACAGTCACTTTTTCCCCAGGACCTCTGCCACTCCTCACCATGGCCTGCACTGCTTTCCACCCTCACACCTGAGTATTTTCTCTCCAGGGCCTCTTTTAATTTCTCTTTCCAATCCAGTTTCCTTCAGGGAAACTTGTAATATACCCCATAGGAGTGAAATCCCGTTCTGGGGTAGGTTCAGATGATCTCCCAGAAGGCTCCTGTTTCAGGGTCCCTGAAGGTTCAGCAACAGGAGGTTGTTTGGCCTGGAGCACAGATAGACCCTCTGCGGGCCATGCAGCCCAACTCCACATGCCAGCATCCCATCCCACGTATAGCCCAGTGACCAAAGAATAGATATGTCTAGTAACCCTGAAACGGAAGGTGGAGGAAGCAGCAAGAACATAGAAGTCTTGAGCATGGTAGGTGTATAATCATCTCCTAGCTTTAAAAAAAAACCAATCTTTTCAGTGGGATAATAATAAACAATGCTGTGGGACGTGGGTCATTTATTGTAAAGACCTTCATTCATTTTGCCAGCAGCTGGCTTGGTTCAGCAGTATGCTTGCTAGGAATCTGTCGCAGGTAAAGAGATTGGTTAGTGCCACAGCTGGGATCTGGCCCAGGTAGTCCAAGCGTGCCTGGAGTGGGGAAACTATAGGGCAGAGAGTGTGGAACTCATATAATCATGTGTGGAATTTCAGAAACTGTATGATCTTCCAGCTCAGGGCCTGATTTTCATTTGTCTTTGAATTTCTAATATAGGAGTCTAAAACATGTAAATTAAACTGAAGGTGGGTTATAGGGCTAAATATGAGCAAGATTCTGCGTTACAGCATGTTTTAAGATGGACTAATTATATCACCGCTTACCCATCCTGCCCCTTAGTGTTTTCTTATTCTTTCTCAGACAAAACATCCAAGGCTGAGCCCACTTTTTGGTGAAAGATTACCAAGGTTTATACTGAGAGGAAATCTTACATTTTTTTTTTTTTCTTTAGCCACAAGCTTTGCTGAAAATAATAATGGAACTGAGGAAATAAGCACAATTTATGGGGCAAAAATTTACAATTCTCAATTCTCTTTGAGATAAATGGAAGGTTGAAAGATTAAGGGTTTTCTCCCCCCAGTTTTATTGAGAAATAATTGACATACATCATTGTAAGTTGAAGGCGTGCCATTTGATTTACATATATTGTGAAATAATTACCACAAGTTCCGCTAACATCTAAAAAGATCGTTTATAGTTTTGTTTTTAGAATAACTTGTTTATAGTCATGTTATTTCTTTATTACCTGATAAATTTTGAGTCTTGAGTGCCATAATTTATTCTTAATAATATGTAGGTTTATAATGAGGTTGTTATAATATTTACTGATTAAAATTCAGTAGCAGGATTAAAGCAAATGAAATGTTTCTTAATTTATGGTGTTAGTCTCAACATCATGTGATATATGATGTTAGTCTCAAGAATTTAGAAACTATGCCCCAATTATTTACACAGATGGCATTTTGCTATCATAAATATTTATGAAACCACAGGTCACTGAAGATATAAATTAATTTCCTGCCAGTGAAGACCAACAATTTAAGGCAAATGAAAAACATTTTCAAAGGAGAAATTTCTTATATTTTTAATAATAGCTTAACCCTATTGCTGATCTTGTTACTGGCGAGAGTCTCAGAAACTGAATCAGGTTTGGGGTTTCTCAATTTTTTTTAAATTACTGGGAACTATAGCCTGCTTAATTTCTTATACGATACACAACGGGGGGGGAAAAAAAACCAACTATTCTCGGATGCCGTCCCAGTTGTAATGATGAGTCATTCCCTGCAGCGCTCATAATGATAGAGGAATCTATTCCTGTTCTCCAAGCCTCGCACAATGAAGCCATGCAGAAATTATATAATTATTCCTCCTGGATGGATTTTCTTATTGGTTTGTAATTACAAAACACTCTGAGTACTTTTGTATCCTGAAATTAAGTCTTTAGAATTGCATGAAGAACCATAAGGTTTGATCTCAGCTTGTTAATCCTCTTCGCATTTGATATTACCAATTAATAGGGTAGCTTTCTAGGTGTTAAAATGTGATTTCTTTATCTTTTGTGTAGCTCAACTACTTAGACTAATTTTGAATCAAACCTAAGGGAAACCTCTTATTTTCACAATCACACGGTACATTTTTCCACTAATTGTAACTGCTTCCTGTATAAATTAAATAGCCTATGTTGTTAATGTTCCATGCTGTCTAGGTGTGCCTCCTTCAATATTTTTTGTCATTTTGGGCCATTGATCATAAATGGTTGCTAATCATTCCCATCATTTTCTCTGAAAGGAGCGTTGAGGATGAGCACAGGTTCTTTTATACAAGTTATCATTGGTACTGCTTGCTTTTACTCTCCCTCTCCCCGACCCCAGCTAACAACTGTTAAGGGTGTACTATGTTCCAGGTGATGAGGGTAGAAAGATGAATGCATCCTCAAAGAATTCATGGTGTAGGTGGCGTCTACTTCCAGCGAGCTGTTCTAGCTAGCACCTGCCAGTTCCTGCTATAGATGCCCAAGCAAATTATTAATAAGTGCCTAACTCCCTGAAGATTCTTCTTGGATGACTCCTAAGGTAATTGTCAAGGGAAGCGCTAATATTCTTTCTCTTCAAAAGATTCTCATTCTGAAGAGATGGAGATATGGAGAGCCTAGAATATGCTTTATCATAGTAGGCTTATTGTTATAACCAGAGCCATACAATAAAATTATTAATTTCCTACACTATACTTTCTTGCTCCTCCAAAGTCACTCAAATTTTACAAAACAGGACTTATTCTGTATGTTGTTTAAAATAAAGCTATCACAAATAACACATAGACTACAATGGATGGGTCAATTAAATAAATGCAGAAAAGGCATCAATTTAGTAATTACAAAATAATACTCTGCTAAATGCTCTCCCTGTATTATCTCACTTAATTCTCACAGCAACCATTTGAAGTGGGTGATGTATATACTCCCATTTACAGATGAAAATCTGAAGCTTAGGGAGGGAACTTGCATGCCCAAAGTTCTTAACTGGTAAATAGCAGCAGGCCAGGATTGTCTTGACTCCAGAGAACATGCGCCAACCTCGTACAGCTTCAGACTCTTTCATCAGAATTCTGTTATGCTCAACGGTGTATGCCAGATATGAATCCTTAGTCTCATGTCAGACCACCTCATAAGCTTTAGACCTTTTTTGTGTGTGTTCCATAGATAGTGGTAATTCAGTCTAAGGATTTCTTGTCCCACAGGGATCTTCATGCAAGGAGTTGCTAATTCTTTCTTCAGATGTAAGCTGGTGTGTAGTATTACTCAGAGCACCATGAATTCAATTCAGTTGTATATGGAAACTATTTCTTGAGTTTCTACTGTGTGCTAGGTAGTTTCACGTTATCTCCTTTAATCCTCATTGTAAAATAGGTGAGGATTCCAATATTCTAAAATCTGGAATAATTTATTCAAGATTACATAGCTACAAAATGAAGGGAATGTCTTAGATTCAGACTCAGCTGTTTGATTCCAAAATCTACACAAAATACCCTGTTAAGTCAGAGCTTATGTTTACCATAAATTTGTGTTTGGCTAGCTTGTGAGTTTTCTAATCAACTTTGTTGAGATATAATTTATGTACAATGGAGAGCATACTTTTAAGTGCGATGCATTTGATGAGATTTGAAAATTTTATGTATCTTTGGAACCACCACGCCTCTCAAGCGATACAACATGTCCACCACTCAGTAAATTGCTTTGTGCCCTTTTACAGTTCACCCCATCCCCTTGCCTCAGGCTACCGTTGATGTGATTGCTATCAGTACAGATTAGTTTTGCCAGTTCTAGAACTTTGTGTAAAAAGAATTGTGCAGTATATACTCTTTTGCGTCTGCTTTTTTCACTCAGCATAATATTGTGTGAGATTCACACATACAGTAGCATATATCAGTAGTTCATTTTTTATTACTGAATAATAGTCCATTTTATTGTTGCATGATATTTGTTGTTCCATTTGCCTGATGATGGATGTATGGTTGTTTCTAGTTAGGGACTATTACAAATCAAGCTGCTATGAACATTCACATTCCAGTTTTATGGGCTCATGGGCATCATTATCCTAAAACATTTCTTGAACTCTGCATTTGTCTTGAGGGATGCTCTGATTGCCCTTCATACAAGCCCAATCTCACGGAGGATAACATGGACTCCAGCCAATTTCTGAAACTCATGATTAGTGTTGACACTTTTCTCTCAGGTATTTGGTTATGCATTTATACTGACTTCCATTTGCACTGCAATATGTCCTTATGATTGATTACATTGCTTTTAGGGTCAGTGATCTTTTTACTTCCACATGAGTGATATTTATCCCTCTATCTATCAGTCAGGTTTCTTAGTTCCAAGATTCTGAAATCAATCTGGGCTCCCTTATAAAGTAGACGAATTTATGGAAAGGATATATGGTAGTTCGTGCAATCACGAAGAACCTACAGGACAAGGTTTGTCAAACAGGCAGGAGAGAGGAAAGCTAGGCAGCTGCCAGGACCACAGCCAAGGTCACATCAGAAAAAGCAGGCTGTTGATGACACTGCTGTCACAGCCGTTGACACTAGACTCTATTTCTGCTCCTGGTCATAAGACCATAATTAGTTATTCCATTTTTTTCCTTTGCCTTTAGAAGTCTGCTCCTAAGAAATTTCCAATAGGGCCATTGATATGGGCTGAGGAGGAGGAGTAGAGCGGCAGGTGTAGGCACACTAGAGGTGTGTGTTGAAAGCCTTGCCTTCTAGTTGAGACATCAAGACTTGCTTGAGCACTTTCTCCTCTGAAAGAGCATGGCAGGGCAGGGCATGCCTGATATTAAGGCTAGAAAGATTAGATATGCCATTCATGATGGACAGCCTGGGCCACATCGTCACCTGAATCCCATGTGGTGTGAACATGATACTACATGGTTATGAGTCTCTACTAAGACTCAGACACTAGCCAGATACAACTTCTTACTTGTGTAAAAGGCATGGCCTTTCTCCAGGCAATCAGGCTATACATTCCAGGTCCATTCACCCTCCTAAAATTCTAGGTGAGTATTTCATACCTCCCCTGCTGCTCAAACCTCAAGACCTCCTCTCTTATCCCTACTCTCAGTTGATGATCCTTTTTTCTAATTCACTGAGTAAAGTGAAGCAATAGAAGATTTCCACAGACTCCCAGTTACTAGTGTCTGCTCTCAAATACTCTACCTTCCTGCCTATAGATGAATTATCTATGCTTCTGTCTAAGGCCAGTTAAATAATAATGCTATATACTGGAGTAAATGATAATGGTTTATTAATAATAAAATAACCCTCTACTAAGTACTGTGCATGCATCATCTCATTTAATCATCTCAGCAACATTTTCAAGTAGATACTTTAATTAGCCTTGAGTTATAAAGAAAGAAACTGCAGCTTAGGAGGAACTAAGTAAGGGGTGGGAGAGCTTTGTGCCCAAAGTTCTACAACTAGTACATGGCAGCAAACCAGGTTTGCTTAACTTCGAAAGACAGCTTCAGAAGATGTCGTCATAACTTGGGGACGTTCCTAAGCATATGGCAGACTGTAGCACTGTTGTTTAGCAGGTCTCTCGTACAGAGTTACCAGAAAAGCCTTCAGCCTGTATCTCAGATAGCTGATATTCTTACCCAATGAGGGGAACCCAAGCCTTTAATCTTGATGGATCAAGTCCTTGCGGTCCTGAGAGCAGTATTGACAGAAACTTTTCTTGCCTTCTACCACCAGACATGGGGCATCAGGGAGTACTCTAGAGAATTCCTTGGATTCCCTCAGAATTTTTTCCTGCCCTCTTTGTGAGCAACTACTGTCTACAGCCTATCGATAAATTTGGATTCTTACCTTAGTCTTCTCTACCAAGAAAAGTGACAGCAACATGTATCACATGAGGTTCAGCCACTGGGGGAATTGCTCCTCCCTGCTGTCCTGGTCACTGCTAGGTAACCTCTCCTCTTTCATGTGACAGGACCTGCTTACAGTTGGTTCCAAACTTTGTGTAGAGCCACTATCGAATCCTCTTTCTCTCAGAACCTAAGTAAAGGGCCTATTTAATCTGCCCCTTCATTACTTCTCTAAATTCTACTTCTCTGATTTCTACTTTTCTTCTCACTCTTTTCTCTCAGCCACATGGGGTTTTGTGCTGTTCTTCAATCAGAGCATATGTGCACACCCCTGCCTTATAACCTCTGTTCCAGCAGTTTCCTCTGTCCGAAATGCTCTGCATCCTCGTGTCCACAAGACTAACTCCCTCACCACCTTCAGGCCTTTGCTCCAATCTCACATTCTCCAAAAGACCTAACTTCCCTCACCCCAATTCCTGATCTTCATTACCTTGCTCTGTTTTATTTACTCTTTTCAGTAGCATGTATCACTCTTTAATATACTATGAAATACACTTTATCATTTTATTTTTAATTGTCTTCTCTCTCCACTAGAATGTAATTCCTTCATGTCATTTCTTTCATGTTCACTGACCTATCATAAGCACCTAGAACAGTTCCTGGCCCATTAGGTTCTCATTAAATATTTGTTGAATTGACATGAATCCTGGAGACTGCCATCATGATACACTTTCTGAGACATGCTGTAAACTCCATACACCTTCCTAATCTACACAGACACTGACAGCATCATTGGATAAGCTCAGTACTAAGGAGCAAGTGGTAGGGCTGCGTGCACTGGAGCGCAACACAGCACAGCACGGCAGGAGGGCTTTCTCTCTCTCTGGACCTTTCTCAGAGCTAGAAGCCTTCAAGTCATTGGTCAGTGAGTTTAGGCAGAGCATCATAATATGGTATATATTACCTCCAAAGTCTATGGAGGCCCCTGGAGTTTTGTTCCTCTTTCTTGGCAGTAGCTCAGTCAAGCCTTGTTTTCCAGACATGGGTTTTTACTGTTGTTCTTGTTTCCAGTTAAATCAATAAGGGCCTTAATTGGCTCTATGCATTTATTTCAGCTCGAGACCCTATAGTTAATTAGTCTGTATTCCTATGGACACTATTTCATTGTGCATCACTGAACTCTCTGAAGAAAATCTTCTTTCTGAGGAAGCTGTATAAAGCTCCTAGAGACTGAACTAGATGTACTTCAGTGGCACAACCTTGTCCGCCAAGCGTAAATAACTGTCCTAAGAAAGGACCACGGTACCTTGGCTTTTTTCTTATTCAGATAGATTTTATTGCCCTCCCCAGGAGCTCCTTTCCAGCTATTGCCTTCCAGCTGGAAATCATTAGTCCTAAAATCTCTTTCCATGTGTACCCTAAGATGCCTGTTAAGTCTGCAAATAGGACTCTTGGTGCCCAGACATGGTATCCAGGTGTTCCATGGGCTGTCTTAATCCCTAGATCCTTGCTATATACCTGTGGCATTTCTGATTTTATTTTTTCTTTCAGTTTTATATATATAAATAAGTGAGATATAATTTACATATGGTGCTGTTTAAGGTCTATAGCATAATGACTTGACTTAGATGTATTACAACATGATTACCGCGTAAGTTTAGTTAACATCCGTCACCTCATAGAGTTTAAAAAAGGAGAAAAAAAATGGTTTTTTCCTTGTGATGAGAACTTTCAGGATCTACCCTCTCAACAACTTTCAAACATATTGTACAGCAGTGTTAACTACAGTCATCATGTTGTTACATCCCCAGTACTTATTTATCTTATAACTGGAACTTTGTACCTTTTGACTACCTTCACCCAGCATTTCTGTTTTTTTAAACTTTGGGTTTGTTTATTTATTTATTTATTTATTTATTTATTTATTTATTTATGGCTGTGTTGGGTCTTCGTTTCTGTGCGAGGGCTTTCTCTAGTTGCAGCAAGTGGGGGCCACTCCTCATCGCGGTGCACAGGCCTCTCACTATCGCGGCCTCTCTTGTTGCGGAGCACAAGCTCCAGACGTGCAGACTCAGCAATTGTGGCTCACGGGCCCAGTTGCTCCGTGACATGTGGGATCTTCCCAGACCAGGGCTCGAACCCGTGTCCCCTGCATTGGCAGGCAGATTCTCAACCACTGCGCCACCAGGGAAGCCCAGCATTTCTGTTTTATAGCAACTTCACCTAAGCACTATAAACATTATTACTGCAGAATAATAGGTTTCAAACTGACCTAACATAGTTTGTGCTTTTCATTGTTTTAGGCTCTCCTCTCTGAAAACTAAATTTGAAAGCAATAAACAACTGTATATAGAAAAGTCAATTTTTTTCCTACTTCCTGCTTAATGGGGACCACATGTGTGGCTGGACTTCCCTGTTTTAATTTGCTTTTGGTCCATTGCTCCTCCACCATGCATTTACTGTGGCTTGGAATTTAAGAACCTTGGTGGCTTTGGGCTCCAGTGTAGAGTTAGAGCACCTCTGCTTTCATTCATTCAGTTCTTCATCACATTGCCCTGGATGATTTCCTTGGAAATGCAAATATGATGATCCACAGTAAAATTCTTATCCACATAAAATCTTTCCATGCTCTCCCATCACATTCAGGAGAAAAATTTGAATTATCATGACCAAAAGTTTCTCCATAATCTTGTCCTGCTTAACTTTACAGCCCTTTCTGCTTGCCATATGGATGCCTACTGTACAAAAATAGCATGTCTGCATTAAAAAATTGAAATGTCCCCCTAAACATACCTGTGGCAAGAGATATACTATGATCTTGGGGATAATACAAAGAAAGCTAAGCAAGATCTCCTTTTTCTTATTGAAAAACTATTTTATTCCTGGTCCATGAAACGTTCCCTAACTCCTAAAGTAGAACAACCATTTTGTCCAGGAAACTGTACTTCTGGGATCACCACTATGTTTAGACTTTAAGTGAAAAAAAAAAAAAAACAAAGGCTCCATTTAGGCAAAAAGAAAAAATCAAAAGAATCCTCAGATCTTTTATTCATCCCCTACTTTTCCCTTTTGGTGTTTTTTCATAACTTTCATGGATTTTTGAAGAGGAAGAAGACAGTGGAGTAAAGGGAAATCACAGAGACAGGGAAGGGGAAATGAGTTCTGATCTACTGGGCACTTACTCTTGGTTAGGTATTGGGCTGAAGGGTTGTACACATGTTCTCACATCAATTCTAAGACACATATTTCTCTTAAATATCAACAGCCCATAAATGTATCTTAAAATCAATAGTGTCTTATATCTAATGAAATATGCCTTGCTTAACCTAAATGTTATCTTCATTAAGTTTTACAGATCAAGACTCTGTAACCAAAGAGATTATTCCTCCCAGGTCACAAGTAGCAGAACCAGGATTAAACCTTAGGTCTGAGTAATTCCAAAACCCATTAATAAATCAAGTCGTTACTTTAAATTTGGGGTAAATACCTACAATTCATTACGACAAATTCAGAATACAAAATAATCATAATTGGCTAGGGCGGCTCAGTGCAAACTGAATGAAATTGAAAGTGATCCTCTCTCATAATATGGCCAGGCTGGCAGGGGTGAATAACAGTAGGAGGATAGGAGCAAGAATAAGGCACTCCTCCTGGAATAGAACAATTACTGGGGTGGAGTAGTGGTTAGAAACTGAACAGCTGTGGGTAAGGATGAAAGCAGAAAGTCTAGACTTTTTAGTAACAGACAGTAGAAACCTGCTGTGACAGGTGAGGGAAGTTTAGTAAGAGGTAATGGGGTGTTCTGACAAGTAGACAGAGCCCAGGAGGTGGAAAGCTCAGCACAGGCAGTGTATAAAGATGCAGACAAAAGGTCTCAGAGATCTCTTCAGCAGATTGCAGGTAATAGGAAACGTGTCCATGGAAAGGTTATAGTTTGAGCTAGTATCTGCAAATATTTTCACTCTAGAGGCGAAGAGTTTTGACAGTCAGTGAAGAACATGATTTTTCTAGCATGGTACATGAGACTAGATCCTGGGGCTGGGAGATGCCAGGAAGGAGATGAGAGAGCCAGTGGTATCACAGTGCAGAGAATCCTGGGCTGGGTTTCTAAAATAGATAACCAACAAGTACCTACTGTATAGCACAGGGAACTATACTCAATATTTTGTAATAACCTGTAAGGGAAAAGAATTTGATAAGAAATAGATATATATGTATGTAGAACTAAATCACTTTGCTGTACACCTGAAACTAACACAACATTTTAAATCAACTATACTTCAACGAGAAACTCTGTGCCCCGTCTCACAAGGTGCTGGACTGGGAGATGGAGTGAAGGAGTAAAGGCCAAATGCCTTGCCTGCAGTGAGGAAGGGGAAGACATGAAATCGGAGTTTTAAAGTAGCATGAATTATACTCCTAAAACTGCTTGCAGAGCTACGGTGTCTGCCCAGGATGTTATTCAAGTGTCACAGCAAAGGAAATTTTCAAAAGTATATTTGAAGAAAGGAATTCGAAAAAAAAATCATTCTTATTTTATCCCCAACAGAGTTGATATTTTGCTGTAAACTGGCTACACTAGTGTTATCCAGTGGTACCACAGTATTTAACTATGAACATTCGACTAAATATCTGAATTTCCTGAATTACTTTCATGGATTCAGTTCCAGTTCATCTAACAAGTTAGTCTTTAAATGCAATACGTTACTTTTAACAAAAGCATACTTTATTATTAGAGAAGACAATGCAATTTAGCCCTGAGCCTGCTTTCTTAAGACATCCCTGAAAATGTCTTAAAGCATAGTCAATTATTAGCTGGGGACACAATTTGACATGTTCATTTCCCAAATAGTCAGTGCATGGTACGCAAGAGAAGAAAGGAAAAGGGATACTGAAACAACTCATTTAGCCACAGGAAAGGGAAGGCTATTTGGAGAAGAAGTCTATCTTAGAGGTAGTGCAATCATTAATTTGCCCAATTCTTTTTGGATTTGACTGTGACTCTCTGGACCACGTGTTCCCAACATCAATCTCAGTCCCTACGCACAGTTGAGGATAAGTCATGGCCCTAAATCCAGCCCCAGCTACAAATTCCATTGCTTTTGAGATTGAATAAAGCCTTGAACTTAAATTACTCTCTTCTTATGCCATCCTACCTGCTTCATTTGCTCCAAGTTTATTCTTTCAATGTGAAAAGTAAGATGGGTCATTAACTATAAGAGGAGGAAAACAGTGGTTTGTAGAGGTCTTAGCTTATCCCCTCTAGGCCCCTGCCCATGTGGGTCATTGGTGGCCACATTTAATCTACTGGATCATGTTTAATCTACCTTATTCATTTTTGAAGGCCATATGAGGCTGTTTCATTTCATCATCAACAGTTAACCCCAACAATGTAGCAGTCATAGTCTTGGCAAGAAATAGAAGACACATCCATCTGGGATTATGAATGTAATTTGATAAAGGTTTATCTGCAAAAGTATAGGCAGTTAAAGGAACCAATAAGGGATATTGGGGTGCCTAAGGTCTGACCAGAGTGGGGAATAGTTAGTAGTGCTGGTCTGGAAGGAGCAGGAGGAGGAAACAGGGGTAGGACAGTGTAGCATGCAGCCACTATCAGAACCGCAGTGCCAAGCTGGAGAGAGCAAGAAAAGAAATGCTGTGGCATCTTTCTTCTCCTGCCTGCCTGTCTCTGTTTAGTGCCTTCCATTGGCTTAACTCAACCAAAAGTCAGACGGCAAGGGAATCTAGGGGTCAACCCCATAGATCACAGAGAAGGATGGAGAATGGATTGGAGTGTAGGTAGGGGTAGAGAGAAGCAAATGGGTAATAACCAGCCTAGCTATTTGGAATATTTATATGGTTTGGCTTATTATTTTTATTAGTCTTACTTTTCTTATTAGAATACTTTATAGTGAAAATGTTTATTTCTCAACAAGGACTGGGTTTTTTCATGCAATTATTATTTATTATCTCCTAACATTCCTGGCACTAGAATTGCACCTGGGCTCTTCTAAACAATATATCATTTACTCCTTATTGTAACCGTGAGAGGAATGTATTACTAACTCCATTTTGTAGATGAAAAAACTACAGCTGGTAGAGGATAAACCTTCCCAAATTGTCATAGCAGTAAATGGCAGAGCTGAAATTGACATCCAAGACTTCTGATGCCCAATCCATTTTCCTTTTCATGCACCATGAAATGAATGCACTTCAGCATGGGTTAAACTGGATCAAACCCTAACACACATGCATTTATACATTCACTCAATCACTTATCCACGCATCCATGCATCCGTGCATCTACCCACCCATCCACCCATCCATCCATCCATTCATCCATCCCTTAATTCCTTCTCTAAACTCCTTTGGGGAATGTTCTGAAATGAAGAGATGTACATTAAGTTATTGAGTACTGCTCTGTCACAGCCTTTGTGTGACCGTGAGCAAGTCCCATTAACTATCTGAGCCTCAGGTTTTTCACTGGAAAATAAAAGAAATGGCCTAGATTAGTGGTTTTAAACCACAGGAAACTTTTTAAAAAGTAAGATCCTACTCAGAAACTTAAATAAAATTAATGAAATAGCAGTTCTCTGGATGTGAAGGCTGGAGAGTAGATGCCTGGAATCCTGCTAGTATTTTCCTGAATCCTAACCCCACCTGGGTTTACCCTCAAAGATCTCCATAGCGTACAAGTAGACAACCACTAGGTCACTCCTGATTTCTAAGACCCAATCCAAATCTCTAAAATTGTGTGGGTCTGTAACCGATCTCCCTACACTGTGTAAACACAAGGTCAGGGAGAAGAGTTCTGGCCATGTTTCCACTAGCAATTAATGGCAACATACTAGGTAAAATTTCTAGAAGATAAGGAAAAAGAGAATGTTTATAACTTCTCAAGTTAGCAGGTTTCAGCTAATTTGTGAAATCACTGGATTTTTCCAGACCTAAATTTATGACAGGCTATCCTCTATGATTCTGTTTTCTTTCTCTTCTGTTTCTAAATTATACCCTCATCCTTAAACTGTAGTGGTACATTTTTTTCCCTTTAAAATGCAACCAGTGATGAGGCTGTAAAATTGAAGAGTGTAAGTGTTTCTAACTCTAGACAGAAAATGGTGTATATTTCTTCTACTGTGATCCATATAAGGAAAAAAAAAGAGGGAAATTGCCTTTAAACTTCCAAAAAATAGTTTTGTGTGTGCCTGGAATCTACTAGGAACAGCAGTCATGTTTTCTCAATAAATTTATGTTGTTAACTCTTTTGCCCTCTCCTATTAAACAGTAGATTTCTTAACTGTAACTATTTAAATCCTAAGTGTCATGAATAATACTGTGCACATAGTAGTTGTTTATTAAATATCTCTTCAATTAATTCAGAGGCTATTAAGCATATAATTTATAGAGTATATTGGAGATATTGTGAGAAAACTTTCTGGAGGCAGCATTTGAAAAGAGCTTTGGATGATGGCTGGGATTTCAAGAGTGGGAGAGAAAAAGTGCTTTCCAAGCAATAGAATAACAGGCAAAATCCATAGGCAGGAAACTGAATTGTACACATGCAATTGGAGAAATTCTGTGTAGTTGCTGGTTAAGATTTAAGAAGAAGAGACCAAAAAAAAGGTACAGCTGGAAAAGTAGTTTGAGGCCAGATCACTGAGAACTTTCATTAGCTAGATAGACAATGGGAAGTCACTGAAGGATGTTCAGAATGGGAGTGGCTGAGTTAGAAATGGATTACAGAAAGATTAAGCTGACAACATTATATCAGATGGATTGATGGGGGAGACATTAAAGGCAGGAAGAACACTGGGGGAAGCAGCAGTAGCCTGGTAATAGCCCACCGAACACCTCTGTAAGGCTGTTGGGTACAAACAGATAGTGGTGATATTACTATTCAGTGCATGGGAAATGCAGGAATATTCAGCCCCCATCCAAAACAGTAACTCCTAACTATTAGACAGAGGACTAGACAGAAGCTAGGATACTCCCACTCAGGGTCTGCTGAGCTCTCAAATGCAAAGAGAGAGAGAATATCCTACAAAGTCCAAGGACAGAGTCATTAGGACAGGAATTTACTGGCCTCTCTCTTTATCTGTCTCTTTCTCAGCTGTCTGGAAAGTGCAGAGGAGGGAAGTAGTGAGATGACCCAGCAGCTGCACTTCTGTGTCTTGTCCTTAATGGTCTCATTTCCATTTGCTAAAAAGTTATGCTCCTCCTAGGCAATCAATCCTTTTCAATATCAGTGTTTATCGCCCTACCTCCAGCCCAACAAATTTTAATCTTTCTATGACCCCCGTGGGACCTCTTCCCTATCCTTCAGAAATGCTGTGATCTTGGACGTAATCTTTCAGATCCTTGTGCGTATATTATTCTACCAGTAGACAGTGATGTTCTTGCAAGCAGAAATACTATTTCCTCATCTTAGTGCTCTTAGCATCTAGCATAGGACCTTGTATTGGATAGAATTAAAACAATTTTTGGTTGATTGGGTACATAGATTTATAAGAATAGCAATAGCCATCTTTTAAAAATCTGTTTCATTGGGTTTTAAGTGTGGGGTTCAATTAGTTTTTGTAGAAAAATCATGCTTTCATTGCATTTACTAACATGCACCATTTCTGCCAGCAGCATTTGATAGCATCAGTAGTCTGTCTTCTCAGATTGAGTAAATAAAGTCAAATTACCTCTCACTTAGGGGCTGCTAATATGTAGGAGTCCCATTTTCACAAGTGGAGAACTTTGTTATATATAGGCTCAGGAAAGATAAGTCCCTAGAAGATTCTTTTTCTAATATGGTTTCCCCTGGAATATGGTCCAGTGGCAAGGGCAGTGTAATGGCAGGGGTTGGTTGCAGGTACCAGTGGGCATGTAATATATCATAATGTAAGTGGCATGATTCTTATCTAATTCTATTGGCTGCTACTAAGGATCAATTGCTTTTACTTGCTGCCATAGAAGTTTCTCAGGTTGAAACTGATTAGTAAACCATCAAAGAGAGAGCTTTTATAGTTGACTCAAATCATTTCACATGTAAAGCATTTTCCTAAGTTGTGGTTTCAGTTGTGGTCACAAAGTGTGCTGTCTCTATTTTGCCTGTGAAGACCAAGTCATGGGGAAAATTGAAATTCAGAGACTGTCACAAAGCACAGTATTAGCCCTTCCTTTGTCCCTGGCTTACCTTTGGATTCTACACCCCATTTTTATGCTGAAAGCTATTTTAATGATCTGGGTTGGGCCATGACATTTGAAGAGATGTTACTTCATCTGACATTGCAATACAGAGATCAAATTATCCAAATAAAATTCTCCTTAATGGTCTCATTTCCATTTGCCAAAAATTATGCTTTCAAAAATTATGGTTGGAACCTTCAGGTCAAGCACTGGCAAGAAGACTGTTGTTGAGGAAGGATTCTGCGTGACATTGCAGAGAGGCAGGATCAGACAAAGGCTAGGGATGGAGATGGGCTTCATCCTCAATAGCAAAATCAGAGAGCAAGAGTGCAAAAGGACTTCCAGTCACCAGGATGTAGAAATGAAAGACCAGAGACTATATACTTTGTACAATTCTGGAAACCTTTGTCATTTCTCTATTTTATTATTTTTGTGATTCCTTGATAGTTTTTCTATCATGATTAACATCAAAACCCTTAAAACTAGAAAGACCTGACTCCTTGTCTTCCAAGGCAACATGGAATTTGGGGCTGAGGAAGCTACATACACCAAGCCAGCTTGGGCAGAGAAATTCACAATGGCTAGCAGAAGCTACCTAATGACAAGACAAAATAAAGTAAAAGGAAGGAAGCAGGGAGGACAGGAACGTCTGGAGCCTTGGAGGTGGTCTGAGACAAGGCGAAGCAGCCAAAATTGGATGCTTTTACTTACCACAGAAAGAGAAGAGCAGAGTACCTGATAACAAGAACGCTCTTTGATCCCCTTCTATTTCAAAGCATTATAGCTTAGATTAATATTCAGTATTTCTTTGTTCAGGTACTTTTCTCTTAGCCTCACCTCCTGTACATTAGAGAGAGAAAACATGTTACAGTTTCCAAATTGTCTCTCCTTAAATTTCAAGGGATAAAATGGGAGACGCTCAGGAGCCTGGCATATCCGCATCCTCTTAATGGAGTATGAAGTTGAGGGGCTTTGAATATGGATATTAGTTATCCAAACTGATTATTGAAATTGCAGAGAAGCTTTGGATGCTGCTTGCAGGCTAAGATGGATGATGACAGCGGAGACTTTTGCATTATAAATTAGAATGGATGCTCTCTTTTTTGAGTCATTGCTTTTTCAGGTTGCTAATTTATCTTTTTATCTGTGATTTATCCTTCCCCACTCACATTCTTAAACTGCCTTTCCCTCTGCTACTGTTTCATAATGGCATAGACTTGGATTTACTGGGACTGGTTTGGCAAATTTATAGCTTTAGAAAGGTGTCTTAAAATTGTTGCTGAGAGCCTTGTTGGAGATGGGTAATGACATCAATTCGGATTGATAGTCCTTTGAAGGAGAATAAGTTGAAAATATTGCCAGGGCTCCAGGGAAGAATATGAACTTGATCTCTTCATTTGTTTTTCCAATTAAGCCTTGGCTATTTCTGTCTAAAGCGGTAAACAGACACATTGTTTTTTTACTGCTATTAGTAGTAGCAGTTGCAATAACAACATTTATATAATATGTATTAATGTATCAGTTAGGTTTCTTTGGTTTCTTACAACAGATATTGATTTTGACTAACTTAAACAAATGGGAATTTACTGAAAAGCTATTGGGAGCTCCTACAATTGTTGGACGCTTGAAAAGCCAGCCCTGAAAATAGGCAAGAATGAAGGCAGCCCTGGAGGAAAGAAGCAGGACCCCCCAGAGAGCCTCCCAAACAGGACCATCTGATAAAGACCACCCCACCAGGATGAAAAGGAACTCTAGCCATTTTTAGCTCTTTTGTCCCTCTAGCTGAGATTTAAATTCCAAGGATGGGACATCTTGTTTAGCCAGGTTATGTAGGATCTCTGATTGTTTGTTATGTCAACTGACTTTCTCTAATGGGGAAGACAAAATTGCTTAAGGGTAAATTAAGATATTGTTAAAGATGAAATACATTCTTGGCAACCAAAAAATAAATCCAGTGTACTTTATTTTTCATTAAAATAGTAAAATGTATTAATCAACAATTAATCTTTGTAGCAACACTATGAGGTATGCAGTATTAAAACTCTTTTATAGATTATGTAATTTAGAATTAAATATATAAATTCTCCCAAGTCACGTAACAATTAAATGACAGAATCATATTCGAGACCAAGACTCCTGTTTATGTACCTTATGTTCTTTCCTCTCTGTCTCTCCTCTTCTGTGGTTATTTGATATTCAAACAGGTAAGATCCTTAAGGAACTTCAGTTCCAAAATCTTTTCTTCTTTCCTCCCTCTGATTGTCTCACCCTCCATCACCATCCCTCTCCTATTTCTTAGTTCCTGTTTTCCTCTGTTATCATTAAAAGTCCAAGCCTTCCATAATCACCCTGACATTTAGCCCTGTATGGCCTGACACATCCCCCAATATAAACTAATCTCCCCTAACCTTTCCACCATATCACTAGAACTCCTGGTCTGGGAATCATCAAGATTTCCTGCATTCTCAGTCTCTTAGCCCATTGTTCCTTTTTCTGGCTCTGACACTGCCTCTCTCTTGGCCACTGAGCTACCCTTGCAGTGCCCTCAAGAGATAGCTCCCTTTTTTCCTCCCATACTCTGTGCACTGTAAGGCCTAGAGGTAGAGAAGGCATCCTCCTTACTTTTCATTACTGCTTAGGGGCCGTTTTATTAGCCTTCTCTCTTGAAAACCTGGCTCCTTTGAAGTGTATGCCATCGGACTATATCACCCACCACTCCTCCTGAGTGCAGTCATCCACCTCTGGGTCCCTCCTAATTCACTGAATATTGCAGCATCTGACTCACTCTTTCTCTCCTTTATAAATTTTGTCATCATTTGCAATCACTTCCACACCCACGTATATGATCCATTCAGTATTCTGGTCTCATAGTTACTTGCTATTACTTTGAATAATCTTTTCCTCCACACCAACTAAGCCATTTTCTCTCCCATGTTTATCCTAGCCCTTTTAGTTACCAATAATTGAACCATCTCCAGAATTTTGATGTCGAGTATCCCACTGTCAGACTCCCACTTTCCATCTTTCCAGCTCATCTCTCTATTCCCCTCTGCTTAGGCTTGTTCCCCATGATGACTTCCAATTCACTGACCCTACCACCTTCCCACTGTCCCTCATACCCCTCAACTCCTCACACACACATCCCTTATTTCTTTCTGTATCCAGCTTAGACTTCAGGGTTTATCATTAAAATCACCCCTTTATAAACATCCCTAGCTGCCACCATACTTACGGTCAACATTTCAGAACTTGTTAGACCAGCTCTTCACCTCCTCAGCATCCACGCAAGAAACAGCAGCTGAACATGGCTGGAGAATAACACTCAACCATGCTTCGTGGGCTCATTCGAAATTAATGACCACAAATCTCAAATGAGCTGTCAGCAATACTCAGCAGTCTTACTTCGTGTTTCAGGTCAGTGCACTCTCCCAGTCTCTAAAACAACTATTTCACACAATCTCATTGCTCCTGAAACCTACAGAATCATGTTCATCTATCTCACTCTTACTGAGAAAATAGAAGAAATCACAGGAGAGCTAATTCACCTAACTGTCCCCAAATCTAGCAATGCCCTCTGCCCTTCTTTGGACATAATCCATGAACCCAGTCCAGCCTCTCCACTGTAGACTAGACCCTATGCCCTCTTGCCTTCTCCAGGACTTCCCACCTGCAACACTTCTCCTGCACCTTGATCATCATTCTCTCCTCTCAAGCACTCAAGCATGGCATTAACGAAACCAGATGGACTTCAGAGCCCCCTCCAGTGTCTGTTCCATAGCTGCCCTCCCCTTCAGAGCAGAACTCTTTAAAAAGTTGTCTTTATCTCCTTCCCTCTCGTTCTCCCCTCAACCCACTTCAATCTGGCTTTTGTCTACTACCATCAGTATTTTTTCCTGTTTCCAAAACCTAGAGCGCATGATCTATTCTCATCTTACTCTACTCAGTACATAGTATTTCTAAGAACTACTGCAATCTTAATGTTAGCTCAAATATTTTCTACCCTCACATTTTATAATGGGAAATCCCGAGTAAGAGGAATTCTTTTACACTCATCAAGTGGGTTCTAACTGAATTAAGTGAAGAAAGCCTGTTTCTGCTTGGGTATGGATACATCAACTCCCATGGCATTTCTCCTGATAGACTTTGAAGCAAGACTTATGCACAGCCCCAGCCAGTATGCATCTAGACTTGGGTTCTAGAAATTATAAACTGAATATTTGGGCCCAGCAACCAGAGAAGGTATATTTGATGCTTAACCTAGCCATGAAATCTTTTAAAAAGCACCCTGTTTAAAGCCTAACTACTTCTTTCTTTGGGTTTTCATTTCCTTATCTGTGAGACCCCTGTGTACATGAGAAAAAAGTTAAAATCTTAACATCAAAAAAAAAGTAAATTAATTAATCAATTAAATAAAAGCACCCTGTTTAACTTATGTAAATTCATACTATTTTTTGAGTCTCCAGTTTTATTTTGTTTTTGGTGAGTGGAGGTTTCAATCCCTCATTTTCCTTTGAACACAAATTTGTTTTCATGGATTTTGCAATATTTCCCATCAATAAATTTCCCACCAGGGGGAAATAACACATTCATTGTATATGTCATGTTTAAAGGAAGACTGGGTAGCTGGATACTTTCTTCTATTGGTGCAATCACTACAGATCTAGGACAAGAATATTTTGCTTGGAAGCAGTTTCTTATTTGCATACTGAAATTCTGTGTCATTCTGTCTCTAGGTTTTCAGGTCTTCAACCTTATAGAATTGGTGAGGATGGGTCAGGAGGTGAAGTGGTGAGCTGCAGGGATTGTCAGTTCTAACAGACCTTTTGATTTGGCCAATAAAGTATTTTAAAGAAATTTAAATTTAAAATTTTTTAAGCTGAATATGCATCTAGTTCATCAAGACCCCAACAATTACTCCCTGTTATCTGATATTCAACCAATCAACCAATAAATCAACAAATTTATTTAACAAATCTTTGTTGAAGGTCTTCTATGTATCAGGCACTGTACTAGGCCCTGCAGATATAGCAGGGAATAAGATAGGGCAAAGTTTCACATCTCATGAGTCTTGCATCCTACTGGAGAGAGACTGATAAAAATGAGTCAACAAATCAAGTAACAGGAAAAATTCAAATAACGGTAAGTACATAATGAAGTAAATAAAATAAGATGCTGTGGTGTGGATTGTTGGTGGAAGGAAGTGATAATATAGATGGAGTAGACCAGAAAGGCCTTCTTGAGATAATATTTGCTCTGAGGCCTCAGTGATATGAAGAACCAGGGGCAGAGGATGATAAGCAAAGCCAACGGCAAGGGCAAGACCCTGCAGCAGGAAGAATTTGGTTTGTTCAAGGAAAAGGAAGGACAATGCAACTAAAATATAATGAGCAAGGAGGGACACTAGTTTAAAATGAGGTCAGAAAGATAGCAGAGAGCAGATCATGGAGAACCATATAGGCTGTAGTGAGGATGTGGGGTTTTATTCTAAGTGTGATGGATGGCTGTAGAAGATTTCAAAGCACTGTCTGGTTTACATATTTAAGTTTATTCTGGTTGCTATGGGTAAATATGGTTATAGGAGCCAAGAATGGAAACACAAAGACCAGCGAGTAGTGAAAAAAATCAAGATAACAGATAACATTAGCTTGAAATCACATTTGGACCTGTGAATATGAACAGAATATACATATAAGGGATAAATATTGGAAATAGAGCCATCAGGCCTTGCTGATGACTTGGATGCATCCGTTGAGGAAAAGTGAGAGATCAAGGACAATTCCTGGGTTTTTGGCTTAAGCAACTGGGCAGATGACAATGCCATTAATTGATATGGGAAACTGAAGGACTGAAGGAGAGACAGATTTAGTTGGGAAAGTAAAGGATTCTGTTTTGGCCATGTGGAGTCTAAGATGCCCATTAGATACCCGTGTGTAAATGTTGACTGGGCATTGGATATGGGAATCACGGCATGAATTTACGTTACCCCTAAGGGCTTCTGAATTTGTTACTCTGGTATAGTATGCAGGTTAAGAACATCGGTTCAAGAGTAGAAGATCTTTGTATGAAACCAGGTTCTGCTGCTTACCAGCTCTCTGAACTTGAACAAGATTCTTAAGTTGTCTGAACATCAGTATCCTCTTTTATGTAATGAGCTTAAAATATTATATACCCCATCAATTGACTGGAAAGATTAACTATGTTAGTTTATGCATAGTGCTTACCAAAATTCCTGGAAAAATATAAGAACACGATATATATTAGGTATTATTTATTGAACATCTATTCTGTGATACCCTTTGTATACATTATTTCACCTAAATCCTCCCAAACTCCTCACATCAACCATGTCAGTGGGGGGAGCGATAAATTAGGAGCTTAGTATTACCATATACACACTACTATATATGAAATAGGTAATCAACAAGGACCTACTGTATAGCACAGGAAACTCTACTCAATATACTATAATAACCTATATGGTTAAAGGATCTGAAAAAGAATAGATATATGTATATTTATAACAGAATCACTTTGCTGTACACCTGAAACTAACACAACATTGTAAATCAACCATACTCTAATATAAAATAAAAATTAAATTTAAAAAATAAACAGATATCAGTATACAAGAGACTGAGAACAGATGGATGCAAATATAAATTTATCTTTCATTTTTCAAAAACAAGAGCATACCTACACAGACTACTCCTGACTTATCAATCTGGGAAACGTTCATATGAACCTGAAATGTGTCTCTCTCCACTTATATCCAGCTGCCCACTTGACACCTCTTCTTTGATGTCTGTCATCTCAAACTTAACATGATCTGGTCTTCACCCCCAGGACCAGAATCTACGCCTTCCACTGTCTTCCTCATCTCAGATGATGGATGACATCTAGGGCCTTCTAATTGCTTAGGTATAAAACCTTGCAGGCATCATTGGCCCTTGTCTTTCTTTCTCACACATGCTTTATGAAAGCCTTGTATGAAATGGCCCCCTCCCCTCACCTCCTGTGCTCCCCCTCACTCACTTTGCCCCAGCTACCCTGGCCTGTTTGCTGTTATTCAAATATGCTAAGTGAAATAAGAGACAGATAAAGACAAATACTGTATGATATCACTTATGTGTGGAATCTAAAGGATACAACAAACTAGTGAATATAACAAAAATGAAGCAGACTCACAGATATAGAGAACAAACTAGTGGCAAGAGGGGAAGGGGAAGGGTCAACCTAGGGGAAAGGGAGAAAGAGGTACAAACTATAAAATAAGCTACAAGGATATATTGTGCAACACGGGGAATATAGCCAATATTTTATAATAACTATACATTGAGTCTAACCTTCAAGAATTGTGAATCACTATATTGTTCATCTGTAACTTATATAATATTCTATAGCAACTGTCCTTCAATTAAAAAAATACAAGGATGAGGGCAGACAGCAGAAGCAAGAAGAACTACAATCCTGCAGCCTGTGGAACAAAAACCGCATTCACAGAAAGATAGACAAAATGAAAAGGCAGAGGGCTATGTACCAGATGAAGGAACAAGATAAATCCCCAGCAAAACAACTAAATGAAGTGGAGATAGGCAACCTTCCAGAAAAAGAATTCAGAATAATGATAGTGAAGATGATCCAGGACCTCGGAAAAAGAATGGAGGCAAAGATTGAGAAGATGCAAGAAATGTTTAACAAAGACCTAGAAGAATTAAAGAACAAACAAACAGAGATGAATAATACAATAACTGAAATGAAAACTACACTAGAAGGAATCAATAGCAGAATAACTGAGGCAGAAGAACGGATAAGTGGCCTGAAAGACAGAATGGTGGAATTCACTGCTGCAGAACAGAATAAAGAAAAAAGAATGAAAAGAAATGAAGACAGCCTAAGAGATCTCTGGGACAACATTAAATGCAACAACATTCACATCATAGGGGTCCCAGAAGGAGAAGAGAGAGAGAAAGGACCCAAGAAAATATTTGAAGAGATTCTAGTCGAAAACTTCCCTAACATGGGAAAGGAAATAGCCACCCAAGTCTAGGAAGCGTAGAGAGTCCCATACAGAATAAACCCAAGGAGAAACACACCAAGACACATAGTAATCCAATTGGAAAAAATCAAAGACAAAGAAAAATTATTGAAAGCAGGAAGAGAAAAACGACAAATAACATACAAGGGAACTGCCATAAGGTTAACAGCTGATTTCTCAGCAGAAACTCTACAAGCCAGAAGGGAGTGGCATGATATACTTAAAGAGATGAAAGGGAAGAATCTACAACCAAGATTACTCTACCCGGCAAGGATATCATTCAGATTCGATGGAGAAATCAAAAGCTTTACAGACAAGCAAAAGCTAAGAGAATTCAGCACCACCAAACCAGCTCTACAACAAATGCTAAAGGAACTTCTCTAAGTGGGAAACACAAGAGAAGAAAAGGACCTACAAAAACAAACCCAAAACAATTAAGAATATCGTCATAGGAACATACATTTCGATAATTACCTTAAATGTGAATAGATTAAATGCTCCAACCAAAAGACAGGCTTGCTGAATGGATACAAAAACAAGACCCATATATATGCTGTCTACAAGAGACCCACTTCAGACCTAGGGACACATACAGACTGAAAGTGAGGGGATGGATAAAGATATTCCATGCAAATGGAAATCAAAAGAAAGCTGGAGTAGCAATACTCATATCAGATAAAATAGACTTTAAAATAAAGAATGTTACAAGAGACAAGGAAGGACACTACATAATGATCAAGGGATCAATCCAAGAAGAAGATATAACAATTACAAATATATATGCACCCAACATAGGAGCACCTCAATACATAAGGCAACTGCTAACAGCTATAAAAGAGGAAATCGACAGTAACACAATAATAGTGGGGGATGTTAACACCTCACTCACACCAGTGGACAGATCATCCAAAATGAAAATAAATAAGGAAACAAGCTTTAAATGACACAATAGACCAGATAGACTTAACTGATATTTATAGGACATTCCATCCCAAAACAGCAGATTACACTTTCTTCTCAAGTGTGCATGGAACGTTCTCCAGGATAGATCACATCTAGGGTCACAGATCAAGCCTCAGTAAATTTAAGAAAATTGAAATCATATCCAGCATCTTTTCTGACCACAACACTATGAGATTAGAAATCAATTACAGGAAAAAAAAGGAAAAAACAAAAACACATGGAGACTAAACAATATGTTATTAAATAACCAAGAGATCACTGAAGAAATCAAACAGGAAATCAAAAAAATACCTAGAGACAAATGACAATGAAAACACGACGATCCAAAATCTATGGGATGCAGCAAAAGCAGTACTAAGAGGGAAGTTTATAGCTATACAAGCCTACCTCAAGAAACAAGAAAAATCTCAAATAAAGAACCTAACCTTACACCTAAAGGAACAAGAGAAAGAAGAACAAACAAAACCCAAAGTTAGCAAAGGAAAGAAATCATAAAGATCAGTGCAGAAATAAATGAAATAGAAACAAAGAAAACAATAGCAAAGATCAATAAAACTAAAAGCTGGTTCTTTGAAAACATAAACAAAATTGATAAACCATTAGCCAGACTCATCAAGAAAAAGAGGCAGAGGACTCAAATCAATAAAATTAGAAATGAAAAAGGAGAAGTTACAACAGACACCACAGAAATACAAAGCATCCTAAGAGACTACTACAAGCAACTCCATGCCAATAAAATGGACAACCTGGAAGAAATGGACAAATTCTTAGAAAGGTATAACCTTCCAAGACTGAACCAGGAAGAAATAGAAAATATGAACAGACCAATCACAAGTAATGAAATTGAAACTGTGATTAAAAATCTTCCAACAAACAAAAGTCCAGGACTAGATGGCTTCACAGGTGAATTCTATCAAACAGTCAGAGAAGAGCTAACACCCATCCTTCTCAAACTCTTCCAAAAATTGCAGAGGAAGGAACACTCCCAAACTCATTCTATGAGGCCACCATTACTCTGATACCAAAAACACACCAAGATAGTGCAAAAAAAGAAAATTACAGACCAATATCACTGATGAATATGGATGCAAAAATCCTCAACAGAATACTAGCAAACAGAATCCAACACATTAAAAGGATCATACACCATGATCAAGTGAGATTTCTCCCAGGCATGCAAGCATTCTTCAATATATGCAAATCAATGTGATACACCATTATTAACAAATTGAAGAATAAAAACCATATGATCATCTCAAGAGGTGCAGAAAAAGCTTTTGACAAAATTCAACGCCCATTTATGATAAAAACTCTCCAGGAAGTGAGCATGGAGGGAACCTACCTCAACATAATAAAGGCCGTATACGACAAACTCACAGCAAACATCATTCTCAATGGTGAAAAACTGAAAGCATTTCCTCTAAGATCAGGAACAAGACAAGGATGTCCACTCTCACCACTATTATTCAACATAGTTTTGGAAGTCCTAGCCATGGCAATCAGAGAAGAAAAAGAAATAAAAGGAATCCAAATTGGAAAATAAGAAGTAAAACTCACTCTTTGCAGATGACATGATGCTATACATAGAGAGTCCTAAAAATGCCACCAGAAAACTACTAGAGCTAATCAATGAATTTGGTAACGTTGCAGGATACAAAATTAATGCACAGAAATCTCTTGCATTCCTATACACTAATGATGAAAAATCTGAAAGAGAAATTAAGGAAACACTCCCATTTACCATTGCAACAAAAAGAATAAAATACCTAGGAATAAAGCTACCTAGGGAGACAAAAGACCTGTATGCAGAAAACTATAAGACACTGATGAAAGAAATTAAAGATGATACCAACAGATGGAGAGATATACCATGTTCTTGGATTGGAAAAATCAATATTGTGAAAATAACTATACTACCCAGAGCAATCTACAGATTCAATGCAATCCCTATCAAATTACCAAAGGCATTTTTTACGGAACTAGAACAAAAAATCTTAAAATTTGTATGGAGACACAAAAGACCCCGAATAGCCAAAGCAGTCTTGAGGGGAAAAAACGGAGCTGGAGGAATCAGACTCCCTGACTTCAGACTATACTCCAAATCTATAGTAATCAAGCCAATATGGTATTGGCAGAAAAACAGCAACATAGATCAGTGGAACAAGATAGAAAGCCCAGAGATAAACCGAAGGACCTAATCTATGACATGGTCAACTAATCTATGACAAAGGAGGCAAGGATATACAATGGAGAAAAGACAGTCTCTTCAATAAGTGGTGCTGGGAAAACTGGACAGCTACATGTAAAAGAATGAAATTAGAACACTCCCTAACACTACACACAAAAATAAACTCAAAATGGATTAGAGACCTAAATTTAAGACTGGACACTATAAAGCTCTTAGAGGAAAACAAAGGAAGAACACTCTTTGACATAAATCACAGCAAGATCTTTTTTGATCCACCTCCTACAGTAATGGAAATAAAAACAAAAATAAACAAATGGGACCTAATGAAACTTCAAAGCTTTTGCACAACAAAGGAAACCATAAACAAGATGAAAAGACAACCCTCAGAATGGGAGAAAATATTTGCAAACAAATAAATGGACAAAGGATTAATCTCCAAAATATATAAACAGCTCATGCAGCTCAATATTAAAGAAACAAACAACCCAATCCAAAAATGGGCAGAAGACCTAAATAGACATTTCTCCAAAGAAGACATACAGATGGCCAAGAAGCACATGAAAAGCTGCTCAACATCACTAATTATTAGAGAAATGCAAATCAAAACTACAATGAGGTATCACCTCACACCAGTTAGAATGGGCATCATCAGAAAATCTACAAACAACAAATGCTGGAGAGAGTGTGGAGAAAAGGGAACCCTCTTGCCCTGTTGGTGGGAATGTAAATTGATACAGCCACTATGGTGAACAGTATGGAGGTTCCTTAAAAAACTAAAAATAGAAGTACCATATGATCCAGCAATCCCACTACTGGGCATGTACCCAGAGAAAACCATAATTCAAAAAGACACATGCACCCCAGTGTTCATTGCAGCACTATTTACAATAGCCAGGTCATGGAAGCAACCTAATTGACATCGACAGACGAATGGATAAAGAAGATGTGGTACATGTATACAATGGAATATTACTCAGCCATAAAAAGGAACGAAATTGGGTCATTTGTTGAGACGTGGATGCATCTAGAGACTGTCATACAGAGTGAAGTAAGTCAGAAAGAGAAAAACAAATATCGTATATTAATGCATGTATGTGGAACCTAGAAAAATGGTACAGGTGAACCGGTTTGCAGGGCAGAAGTTCAGACACAGATGTAGAGAACAAATGTATGGACACCAAGGGGGGAAAGCTGGGAAGGTGGGGGTGGGGATGGTGGTGGGATGAATTGAGTGATTGGTATTGACATGTATACACTGATGTGTATAAAATTGATGACTAATAAGAACCTGCTGTATAAAAATTAAATAAAATAAAATTCAAAAATTCAAAAAAAAAAAATACAAGGATGTTCTTGCCTTAGGGCCTTTTGACTTCCTGTTTCGTCAGCCAGATATTTCCTCAGATATCTGCTTTGCTAACCTGACCACTCTGTTTAAAACTGCAGCTCTCCTAGAACTATTGTTCTAGGAGAAGGAGCAATATGTTCCTTCTCCTCCTCCTCCTGTCTTTTCTTTTCCCTTCTCTTCCTTTCTTTTCCAGAAAAGGAATCATACCGTGTTGCCTGCAGGGGCAGCAGAAGGTTGGTTTCTACTTCAAATGTTTTGATCATCCTGAGAGGTACTTTACTCCCTGAAGCCAGTTTCTCTGGGGTCAGTTCTTTGGCCCAGTTAAAGTCCACTGGTTCTCTGCCTTCTGACTCAGCACCATGACTTCAACTAGGGGTGTTTCCAGATGCAAACAAGACTCCATACTACAGTGGTTAAACAGTGAGGGCTGTATTTCTCTCATGCAACAGGAATATTAGAGGTAGGTGGTCCAGGACCTTATGTTACTCAGTGGTGTCTGGAGATTCAGTATCCTTTTATCTTCTTTTCCTGCCACCCTGGTGCTTATCCTCAAAGCCATAAGATTGCTACTGATTGTCTGTGCTTTGAGTTCTCTGTTCCAGGAAAGAAAAAAAAAAAAGGAGAAAGAGTAAAAAAGGATGAAGAGCTCTCCTAGAGTAAAAAAGGATGAAGAGCTCTCCTAGTTAGAAAGGTTTGTCTTTTATAGGTTGAACATCTGAAATTGCTGACTTTCAGCTACTTTTTTTTTTAATAATATTAACTTTTAATTTATTTTAATTTATTTATTTTTGGCTGTGTTGGGTCTTCGTTTCTGTGCGAGGGCTTTCTCTAGTTGCAGCAAACGGGGGCCACTCTTCATCGCGGTGCGCAGGCCTCTCACTATCGTGGCCTCTCCCGTTGCGGAGCACAGGCTCCAGACGCGCAGGCTCAGTAATTGTGGCTCACGGGCCCAGTTGCTCCACGGCATGTGGGATCTTCCCAGACCAGGGCTCGAACCCGTGTCCCCTGAATTAGCAGGCAGAGCCTCAACCACTGCGCCACCAGGGAAGCCCTCAGCTACTTTTTAACCTACAGAAATGGCAGTTTTGTATGTCTGACCTAAGATTTAGGAAGGAACCCCTTTCCCGGAGACCTCCAGCTACATCTCATTGGCTGGAACTGTCACTTGAACACTCTTAGCCTCAAAGCAGAGTAGGAGACAAAGATTGTGTGAGCCTCTGGGGCAGCCAATCCCATGCCTGCCATACAGTTTGGCTCTTCCTGAGTTGCTTATCTTCCAAGACTCTATTCAGTCTCCTGACTTTGGGCCATCCCCCCACCCCAGAACCTCTGTTACCAGGTGGCCACCACGCCTTCACAGATCTAGGGGTTCTCAACTCTTTCCTGAATTCCTACTCCACACTTCAGCAGCTTCTAAGGCCACGTGAAAACTTTTAGGTCTGCTATGTGATGTCTACAGATCGTGGGGAATTACATTTCAGGAGTCGGGGCAGGTAATGATAAAATCTCAAATCCTCTGTCTACATAAACTATACTTCCATTTCTGTTCTACATTTGTTCTTTGCTGGCATTGCTACTGAACTGTAGAACTGAAGAGCTATATTTTTACACATATTCAATTTTATGCTCATAGCAAGCCTTTAGTTTTCTCTTCTGTCATGATTTTACACACGAGGAAACTAAGGCTCAGAAAGTTTAAATCCAAGCCCTTTTAGTTAGCTAATGGCAGGGCTTCTGTTCAGACCCAGGTCTGTTTCATTCCAAAGCCTCTGCATGATCCATTACATTAAACTGCTTCTAAGTAGAGCTCTCCCAGGGCAATCATTTTCCACTATATATAGGACCCCTTGAGTCACTTTGAGTATTTCTTAATGGGGCTGACAACATAGAGAACCTTAACAGTCTCTGCACAGTCACTCCCAGAGTTAGAGCTACCAAATTCTCCCTAATTCTTGGGCTTTCCATTCCCCCACCTAGTCCCTTGCTCACACATGGATCTGGATTTGTGAAAATGTCAGAAAGCATATTCTAGATGGAAGGATAGTCCAGGAAGTAGGAAGAGCATAAGCAAAAGCAAGTAAATATATCTCTGCGAGAGTGTGTAATTCAACTTGGTTAGAGCATAGATAAGTGATCCTAGCTTCGAAGGTCAGGTTCAGACTATACCATAAGGACCTTGACTACCCGACAGATCAGTTTGAACTTTCTTCTGTCTACAATGGTGATGTATTAGAGGATTTGACACAGGAAAGTTCAATTACACTTTGTATTTTGTGCTGCAATTAAAAAAAAAAAAAGAAGTTCTTTGAAAAGTGCTTTGAGTACCCAGCAGACATGATAATCCCACTGCAGGAATTATTAAGGGATGTTTCCTGCCCTTTTCTGTCATTTTTTTTTCCAAGCTAACAGTGAGATTTATAGCTTGTGCATCAGAAGAACTGTTAGCCTAAAAACAGAAAAAAAAAAAAATCAACTATTCCCAAACTAAATTTTCCTAATAAGAATAAAAGTTGCTTCTATTTTCATTAAATAATAAATGGCCTTAAGCAACTCTCAATTCTATATTAAAATAGTTCCTAAGTTGTAAAACCTGCATGGAGAAATAGAAAGAGTATCATGGCTTCCTTATCTAGAGTAGAATGGTCATACTCCAGAATAAAATTTTACAAATTGTTGAAGAATATTCAAGAAGTGACTCATTTATAAAATTGAGAAGGAAACATGCAAGAAACTTAGCTATACTGCATAAGGTAGTGGCTTTTATTTGTCCAAGTAATGCTATGTTATTGAGGTGGCACAGAACACAGTACAACCATCTGTGAGTCAGAAATATGTGAGTCATAAACACTACGTGAAGAGCCCTCTGTCCTTTTGATTACTGAAACTGATGTTTTGGTTTGACCTGGTAATTTACCAGTAAGTTAAGATAATTGAGTATTAAAGAGGAAATCCATGTTGAGAGAATTGGTTGTGAAAAGATAAAACGAGGAAATGGGATTATTGACAGAACTAAGAAAAAGTATTCAGGGGATGTCTTTATCAAATAAATCAGCCCTTCAAATGACTTGTTTAACTGTTTGTGAGTGAGTCAGTCAAAGCACTGGGATGTAGGAGAAGCAATTGAAAGGAAGAGAATGCTTTGGCAATGTGTTTCCTCAGTACTGAAATTTGGAGGCAATGATTGTTGCTGTTATTGAAAAGCTGGATTTGTAAAGTAACAATGCCCTTTCCAAAATAAGGAGTCATGAATGGGAATTGATATCTGAAGAGGAATATGAATTCACATTCATTAAAAAAATTAAATCTTCTCTATCTACTTCAAAACACTGATCCTGTAACTCTCTTTTGAAAGGATTGCTCTGGGAAGAAAAGCTGAAGCCTGTCCTAGTGATTTAGGGCTCTCATTCTCCATGTGAGGGTCAGGTGTGAGGTAAAAGGATCCTCAGTTCCCCAAGGAGATTGTACTTGTAAGGCCACTTCCCAAGCCTGACTGATCTGCCTTAACCTTGGCTTTGGGGAAGGAAGAGAGGGACTGCCTACCCTGATGAGGGCAAGCTGTGACCTGCACAGAGGCATTTGGTTTAAATAACAGGAAGATTTAATTTCCAAAAATAATGGCGAAGAACAGCAAAGCCTGGAGACTTTGCTTAAGCTCTAATAGAATCATGACACCATTTATTTTTGGAATGTTGACGTTTCTGAAACTCTTCAGATGCGAAATCAATGCTAAGTAGTTTTATATAAATGGGATGCATTTTACATAAAATTACCACCAGAGCTGAGGACAGTGATTCACAAAAGCAGTGCAGACAGTGTCTCGAATACACTGGAAAGCACAGTCTGGGCCCCTCTCTGGCAGCACCTGGCGTCCATACCACATTTTCAAATGTTTGTCCTTTCAATAGTCTTTGCTCCTCTTGCGGTTTCCAGCTTTGTCTAGTTAGTGAGCCTCTCGGCCATTCATTGTACTATTCCTATAATCATCACTGTTTTAAACACATTAGTGAGTCATTACTGAACAGGTAATATTTTATACCATGATAAGAGCAATGATCAAATCACATAGGAAATGAATGTAGATAAAGAAAACAGATTTGTGAGCTGAGCCCAGGGACTCTGCCAACATGTAGGGTTTGGGAAGAAATTAAAGACTTGGGGAAGTCAATGGAATAGGATGAAAACCAGGAGAAGATGATATCTTGAAAGTCAAAATAAGAGAAAGATTATGTCAAATGCTCCTGACCCTTTGAGAAAGATGGTGTCTGAGAATTGATCATTGGTTTGGGCACTGATAATCTTGACAGAAGGAATTTCGTACGAAGTGCTTTGGACCAAATCTTGATTATGATGTGCTAAGAATTACACAGATGTTGAAGAAATGGAGACAGCCAATAAAGGCAACTTTTTGAAGAGTTTTGCTTTAAAAACAGTGCACAAAATGAGAAAATAGGTGGAGGGTCACAAGTGGCAATCATAAATTTTTTTTTAGTTCATTCCTTTTTATTGCTAAGTGGTATTGCATTATATAAATATTTTATAATTTGTTTATTCATGAATCTTTACATTTAGAGTGTTTCCAGTTTTTATTATAACAAAGCTGCAGTGAATATTCAACATAGACAATCATATTATCTATGAATAGAAACAACTTTACTTCTTCCTTTCTAATATAGATGCTTTCATACCTTTGTCTTGCCTATTGCACTGAATAGACCCTCTAGTAAAATGCTGAATAGAAGTGATGAGAACAGATATTTCTTTTCCCCTAATTTTAGTGGGAAATAATTCAGTCTTTCACTCTTTTTTTTTTTTTTTTTTAATTTTATTTATTTATTTATTTATTTTATTTTTATTTTTGGCTGTGCTGGGTCTTCGGTTCGTGCGAGGGCTTTCTCTAGTTGCGGCAAGTGGGGGCCACTCTTCATCGCGGTGCGGGGACCGCTCTTCATCGCGGTGCGCGGGCCTTTCACTATCGCGGCCCCTCCCATTGCGGGGCACAGGCTCCAGACGCGCAGGCTCAGCAGCTGTGGCTCACGGGCCCAGCTGCTCCGTGGCATGTGGGATCTTCCCAGACCAGGGCTCGAACCCGTGTCTCCTGCATTAGCAGGCAGATTCTCAACCACTGCGCCACCAGGGAAGCCCCAGTCTTTCACTCTTAATGGTTTGTATTTCTGTGGTGTCTGTTGTAACTTCTCCTTTTTCATTTCTAATTTTATTGATTTGAGTCCTCTGCCTCTTTTTCTTGATGAGTCTGGCAAATGGCTTATCAATTTTGTTTATCCTCTCAAAGAACCATATTTTACTTTTATTGATCTTTGCTACTATTTTCTTTGTTTCTATTTCATTTACTTCTGCTCTGATATTTATGATTTCTTTCCTTCTGCTAACTTTGGGTTTTGTTGTTCTTCTTCCTCTAGTTCCTTTAGGTGTAAGGTTAGATTGTTTATTTGAGATTTTTCTTGTTTCTTGAGGTAGGCTTGTATAGCTATAAACTTCCCTCTTAGTACTGCTTTTGCTGCATCCCATAGATTTTGGATCGTCGTGTTTTCATTGTCATTTGTCTCTAGGTATTTTTTGATTTCCTCCTTGATTTCTTCAGTGATCTCTTGGTTATTTAGTAACGTATTATTTAGCCTCTATGTGTTTGTGTTTTTTATGTTTTTTTCCTTGTAATTGATTTCTAATCTTATAGCATTGTGGTCAGAAAAGATGCTGGATATGATTTCAATTTTCTTAAATTTACTGAGGCTTGATTTGTGACCCAAGATGTGATCTATCCTGGATAATGTTCCGTGCGCACTTGAGAAGAAAGTGTATTCTGCTGTTTTGGGATGGAATGTCCTATAAATATCAACTAAATCTATCTGGTCTATTGTGTCATTTAAAGCTTCTGTTTCCTTCTTAATTTTCTGTTTGGATGATCTGTCCATTGGTGTAAGTGAGGTGTTAAAGTCCCCCACTATTATTGTGTTACTGTCAGTTTCCTCTTTTATAGCTGTTAGCAGTTGCCTTATGTATTGTGGTGCTCCTATGTTGGGTGCATATATATTTATAATTGTTATATCTTCTTCTTGGATTGATCACTTGGTCATTATGTAGTGTTCTTCCTTGTCTCTTGTAACATTCTTTATTTTAAAGTCTATTTTATCTTATATGGGTATTGCTACTCCAGCTTTCTTTTGATTTCCATTTGCATGGAATATCTTTATCCATCCCATCACTTTCAGTCTGTATGTGTCCCTAGGTCTGAAGAGGGTCTCTTGTAGACAGCATATATATGAGTCTTGTTTTTGTATGCATTCAACAAGCCTGTGTCTTTTGGTTGGAGCATTTAATCTATTCACATTTAAGGTAATTATCAAAATGTATGTTCCTATGACCATTTTTGTAATTGTTTTGGGTTTGTTTTTGTAGGTCCTTTTCTTCTCTTGTGTTTCCCACTTAGAGAAGTTCCTTTAGCATTTGTTGTAGAGCTGGTTTGGTGGTGCTGAATTCTCTTAGCTTTTGCTTGTCTGTAAAGCTTTTGATTTCTCCATTGAATCTGCATGAAATCCTTGCTGGGTACAGTAATCTTGGTTGTAGGTTCTTCCCTTTCATCACTTTAAATATGTCATGCCACTCCCTTCTGGCTTGTAGAGTGTCTGTTGAGAAATCAGCTGTTGACCTTATGGGAGTTCCCTTGTATGTTATTTTTTGTTTTTCCCTTGCTGCTTTCAATAATTTTTCTTTGTCTTTAATTTTTGCCAACTTGCTTACTCTGTGTCTCGGCATGTTTCTCCTTGGGTTTATCCTGTATGGGACTCGCTGCACTTCCTGGACTTGGGTGGCTATTTCCTTTCCCATGTTAGGGAAGTTTTCGACTATAATCTCTTCAAATATTTTCTTGGGTCCTTTCTCTCTCTCTTCTCCTTCTGGCGCCCCTATAATGCAAATGTTGTTGCTTTTAATGGTGTCCCACAGGTCTCTTAGGCTGTCTTCATTTCTTTTCATTCTGTTTTCTTTATTCTGTTCTGCAGTAGTGAATTCCACCATTCTGCCTTCCAGGTCACTTATCTGTTCTTCTGCCTCAGTTATTCTGCTATTGTTTCCTTCTAGTGAATTTTTCATTTCAGTTATTATATTGTTCATCTGTTTGTTCTTTAATTCTTCTAGATCTTTGTTAAACATTTCTTGCATCTTCTCGATCTTTGCCTCCATTCTTTTTCCAAAGTCCTGAATCACCTTCACTATCATTATTCTGAATTCTTTTTCTGGAAGGTTGCCTATCTCCACTTCATTTAGTTGTTTTTCTGGGGTGTTATCTTGTTCCTTCATCTGGCACATAGCCCTCTGCCTTTTCATCTTGTCTACCTTTCTGTGAATGCGGTTTTTGTTCCACAGGCTGAAGCATTGTAGTTCTTCTTGCTTCTGCTGTCTGCCCTCTGGTCTATTTTATTATTATCTAATAAAAATTTAGAGCTATAGATTTCCCTGTAAGCTTTAGCTGCATCCCACAGATTTTGATATGTCTTGTTTTGTTTTTTTTGTTGTTGTTCTTAATGAATTTATAATTTTATTAGGAAGATACTGTAGCTATTTTGAGTCAGGCAGATCTGGTTTCAAATTCTAATTTTGAAAAGGTCTACATACTATTTCCCTTGGACAAGCTCCTTATCCTTTCTTCTTTTGCTTTTCTTTTAGCATCTTTATTAGACTGTAATTACTTTACAATGGTGTGTTAGTTACTGCTTTATAACCAAGTGAATCAGCTATACAAATACATATATCCCCATATCTCCTCCCTCTTCATCTCCCTCCCACCCTCCCTATCCAAACCCTCTAGGTGGTGACAAAGCATCAAGCAGATCTCCCTGTGCTATGCAGCTGCTTCCCACTAGCTATCTGTTTTACATTTGGTGATATATATATGCACATACCACTCTCTCACTTCATCCGAGCTTACCCTTCCCTCTCCCGATGTCCTCAAGTCCATTCTTTATGTCTCCATCTTTATTCCTGTCCTGCCTCTAGGTTCTTCAGAACCATTTTGTGTTTTTTAGATTCCATATATATGTGTTAGCATATGGTATTTTTTTTTCTCTTTCTGACTTACTTCACGCTATATGACAGACTCTAGGTCCATCGCCTCACTACAAACACCTCCATTTCATTTCTTTTTATGGCTGAGTAATATTCCATTGTATATATGTGCCACATCTTCTTTATCCATTCATCCAATGATGGACACTTAGGTTGCTTCCATGTCCTGGCTATTGTAAATAGAGCTGCAATGAACATTTTGATACATGACTCTTTTTGAATTATGGTTTTCTCAGGGTATATGCCCAGTAGTGGGATTGCTGTGTCATATGGTAGCTCTATTTTTAGTTTTCTAAGGAACCTCCATACTGTTCTCCATAGTGGCTGTATCAATTTACATTCCCACCAACAGTGCAAGAGGGTTCCCTTTTCTCCACACCCTCTCCAGCATTTATTGTTTCTAGATTTTTTGATGATGGCCATTCTGACTGGTGTGAGATGATATCTCATTGTAGTTTTAATTTGCATTTCTCTAATGATTAATGATGTTGAGCATTCTTTCATGTGTCTATTGGTAATCTGTGTATCTTCTTTGGAGAAATGTCTATTTAGGTCTTCTGCCCATTTTTGGATTGGGTTGTTTGTTTTTTTGACATTGAGCTGCATGAGCTGCTTGTAAATCTTGGAGATTAATCCTTTGTCAGTTGCTTCATTTGCAAATATTTTCTCCCATTCTGAGGGTTGTCTTTTCATCTTGTTTATGGTTTCCTTTGCTGTGCAAAAGCTTGTAAGTTTCAATATGTCCCATTTGTTTATTTTTAATTTTATTTCCATTGCTCTAGGAGGTGGGTCAAAAAAGATCTTGCTGTGATTTATGTCATAGAGTGTTCTGCCTATGTTTTCCTCTAAGAGTTTGATAGTGTCTGGCCTTACATTTAGGTCTTTACTCCATTTTGAGTTTATTTTTGTGTATGGTGTTAGGGAATATTCTAATTTCATTCTTTTACATATAGTTGTCCACTATTCCCAGCACCACTTATTGAAGAGACTGTCTTTTCTCCATTGTATATTCTTGCCTCCTTTATGAAAAATTAGGAGACCATATATGTGTGGTTTATCTCTGGGCTTTCTATCCTGAACCATTGATCTCTATTTCTGTTTTTGTGCCACTATCATACTGTCTTGATTACTGTAGCTTTGTAGTATAGTCTGGAGACTGGGAGCCTGATTCCTCCAGCTCCATTTTTCTTTCTCAAGATTGCTTTGGCTATTCGGAGTCTTTTGTGTTTTCATATAAATTGTGAAATTTTTTGTCCCAGTTCTGTTAGAAATGCCATTGGTAGTTTCATAGAGATTGCATTGAATCTGTAGATTGCTTTGGTAGTATAGTCATTTTTGCAATATTGATTCTTCCAATCCAAAAACATGGTATATCTCTCCATCTGTTTGTATCATCTTTAATTTCTTTCATCAGTGTCTCATAGTTTTCTGCATACAGGTCTTTTGTCTCCTTAGGTAGGTTTATTCCTTGGTATTTTATTCTTTTTGTTGCAATGGTACATGGGAGTGTTTCCGTAATTTCTCTTTCAGAGTGTTCATCATTAGTGTATAGGAATGCAAGAGATTTCTGTGCATTAATTTTGTATCCTGCTACTTTATGAAATTCATTGATTAGCTCTAGTAGTTTTCTGGTAGCGTCTTTAGGATTTTCTATGTATAGTACCATGTCATCTGCAGACAGTGACAGATTTACTTCTTCTTTTCCGATTTGGATTCCTTTTATTTCTTTTTCTTCTCTGATTGCTGTGGCTAAAACTTCCAAAACTATGTTGAATAATAGTGGTGAGAGTGGGCAACCTTGCCTTGTTCCTGATCTTAGTTGAAATGTTTTCAGTTTTTCACCATTGAGAGCGATGGTGGCTGTGGCTTTGTTATATGGCCTTTATTATGTTGATGTACATTCCCTCTATGCCTACTTTCTGAAGGGTTTTTATCATAAATCTGTGTTGAATTTTGTCAAAAGCTTTATCTGCATCTCTTGAGATGATCATATGGTTTTTATCCTTCAATTGTTAATATGGTGTATCACATTGATTGATTTGCATATATTGAAGAATCCTTGCATTCCTGGGATAAACCCTACTTGATCATGGTGTGTAATCCTTTTAATGTACTGTTGGATTCTGTTTGCTAGTATTTTGTTGAGGAATTTTGCATCCATGTTCATCAGTGATATTGGCCTATAGTTTCTTTCTTTGTGACATCTTTGTCTGGTTTTGGTATCAGGGTGATGGTGGCCTCCTAGAATGAGTTTGTGAGTGTTCCTCCCTCTGCTATATTTTGGAAGAGTTTGAGCAGGACATGTGTTAGCTCTTCTCTAAATGTTTGATAGAATTCGCCTCTGAAGCCATCAGGTCCTGGGCTTTTGTTTGTTGGAAGATTTATAATCACAGTCTCAATTTCAGTGCTTGTGATAGGTCTGTTTATATTTTCTATTTCTTCCTGGTTCAGTCTCTGAAGGTTGTGCTTTTCTAAGAATTTGTCCTTTTCTTCCAGCTTGTCCATTTTATTGGGATATAGTTGCTTGTAGTAATCTCTCATGATCCTTTGGATTTCTGCAGTGTCCCTTGTTACTTCTCCTTTTTCATTTCTAATTCTATTGATTTGTGTCTTCTCCCGTTTTTTCTTGATTAGTCTGGCTAATGGGTTATCAATTTTGTTTATCTTCTCAAAGAACCAGCTTTTAGTTTTATTGATCTTTGCTATTGTTTTCTTCATTTCTTTTTCATTTATTTCTGATCTGATCTTTATGATTTCTTTCCTTCTGCTAACTTGGAGGATATTTTGTTCTTCTTTCTCTAGTTGCTTTAGGTGTAAGTTTAGGTTGTTTATTTGAGATGTTTCTTGTTTCTTGAGGTAGGTTTGTATTGCTATAAACTTCCCTCTTAGAACTGCTTTTGCTGCATCCCATTGGTTTTGGGCCATCATGTTTTCATTGTCATTTGTTTCTAGGTATTTTTTGATTTCCTCTTTGATTTTTTCGGTGATCTCTTGTTTATTCAGTAGTGTATTGTTTAGACTCCATGTGTTTGTATTTTTTACAGATTTTTCCTTGTAATTGATATCTAGTCTCAAAGTGTTGTGGTCGGAAAAGATACTTCATATGATTTCAGTTTTCTTAAATTTACCAAGGCTTGATTTGTGACCCAAGATCTGATCTATCCTGGAGAATGTTCCATGAGCACTTGAGAAGAAAGTGCATTCTGTTGTTTATGGATGGAATGTCCTATAAATATCAATTAAGTCCATCTTCTTTAATGTATCATTTAAAGCTTGTGTTTCCTTATTTATTTTCATTTTGGATGATCTGTCCTTTGGTGAAAGTGGGGTGTTAAAGTCCCTTAGTATGATCGTGTTACTGTCAATTTCCCCTTTTATGGCTGTTAGCATTTGCCTTTTGTACTGAGGTGCCCCTATGTTGGGTGTATAAATATTTCAATTATTTTATCTTCTTCTTGGATTGATCCCTTCATCATTATGTAGTGTCCTTCTTTGTCTCTTGTAATAGTCTTTATTTTAAAATCTATTTTGTCTGATATGAGAATTGCTACTCCAGCTTTCTTTTGATTTCCATTTGCATGGAATATCTTTTTCCATCCCCTCACTTTCAGTTTGTATGTGTCCCTAGGTCTGAAGTGGGTCTCTTGTAGGCAGCATATATACGGGTCCTGTTTTGGTATCCATTCAGCCAGTCTATGTATTTTGCTTGGAGCATTTAATCCATTTACATTTAAGATAATTATCGATATGTATGTTCCTTTTACCATTTTCTTAATTGTTTTGGGTTTGTTATTGTAGGTCTTTTCCTTCTCTTGTGTTTCCTGCCTAGAGAAGTTCCTTTAGCATTTGTTGTAAAGCTCGTTTGGTGGTGCTGAATTTTCTTAGCTTTTGCTTGTCTGTAAAGGTTTTAATTTCTCCGTCAAATCTGAATGAGATCCTTGCTGGGTAGAGTAATCTTGGTTGTAGGTTTTTCTCCTTCATCATTTTAAATATGTCCTTCCACTTCCTTCTGGCTTGCAGAGTTTCTGCTGAAAGATCAGCTGTTAACCTTATGGGGATTCCCTTGTGTGTTATTTGTTGTTTTTCCCTTGCTGCTTTTAATATTTTTTTTTTGTATTTAATTTTTGATAGTTTGACTAATATGTGTCTTGTCGTGTTTCTCCTTGGATTTATCCTATGTAGGACTCTGTTCTTCCTGGACTTGATTAATTATTTCCTTTCCCATATTAGGCAAGTTTTCAACTATAATCTCTTCAAATATTTTCTCAGTCCCTTTCTTTTTCTCTTCTTCTTATGGGACTCCTCTAATTCGAATGTTGGTGCATTTAGTGTTGTCCCAGAGTTCTCTGAGACTGTCCTCAATTCTTTTCATTCTTTTTTCTTTATTCTGCTCTGCAGTAATTATTTCCATTATTTTATCCTCCAGGTCACTAATCCGTTTTTCTGCCTCAGTTATTCTGCTATTGATCCCTTCTAGAGAATTTTAAATTTCATTTATTGTGTTGTTCATCATTGTTTGTTTGCTCTTTAATTCTTCTAGGTCCTTGTTAAACGTTTCTTGTATTTTCTCCATTCTATTTCCGATATTTTGAATCATGTTTACTATCATTACTCTGAATTCTTTTTCAAGTAAACTGCCTATTTCCTCTTCATTTGTTTGGTCTGGTGAGTTTTTACCTTGCTTCTTCATCTGCTCTGTATTTCTCTGTCTTCTCATTTTGCTTAACTTACTGTGTTTGGAGTCTCCTTTTTGCAGGCTGCAGGTTTGTAGTTCCTGTTGTTTTGGTGTCTGCCCCCAGTGGCTAAGGTTGGTTCAGTGGGTTGTGTATGCTTCCTGGTGGAGAGGAGTAGTGCCTGTGTTCTGGTGGATGGGGCTGGATCTTGTCTTTCTAGTCGACAGGTCCGCATCCGGTGGTGTGTTTTGGGGTATCTGTGACCTTATTATGATTTCAGGCAGCCTCTCTGCTAATGGGTGTGGTTGTGTTCCTGTGTTGCTAGTTGTTTGGCATAGGGTGTCTAGCACTGTAGCTTGCTGGTCGTTGAGTGGAGCTGTGTCTTAGCATTGAGACTGGGATCTCTGGGGGAGCTTTCGCCATTTGATATTACATGGAGCTGGGAGGTCTCTGGTGGACCAATGTCCTGAACTCAGATAGCCCACCTCAGAGCCCAGGCCTGACACCCAGCCAGAGCACCAAGACCCTGTCAGTCACATGGCTCAGAAGAAAAGGGAGAAAGAAAAACAAAGGAAGAAAAGAAGGAAGGAACGAAAGAAAGAAAGAAAGAAAAGAAAGAAAGAAAGAAAGAAAGAAAGAAAGAAAGAAAGAAAGAATAAAATAAAATAAAGTTATTAAAATAGAAAATAAAAAATAATTATTAAAAATAAAAAAAATTAGGGCTTCCCTGGTGGCGCAGTGGTTGAGAATCTGCCTGCTAGTGCAGGGGACACGGGTTCGAGCCCTGGTCTGGGAAGATCCCACATGCCGTGGAGCAACTGGGCCCGTGAGCCACAGCTACTGAGCCTGCGCGTCTGGAGCCTGTGCTCTGCAACAAGAGAGGCCGTGATAGTGAAGAGGCCCGCACACCGCGATGAAGAGTGGTCCCCGCTTGCTGCAGCTGGAGAAGGCCCTCGCACAGAAACGAAGACCCAACACAGCCAAAAATAAATATAAAAATAAATAAATAAATAAGACTCGGTGCAACCAAATAAATAAATAAAAATTTAAAAAAAATAAAAATAAAAATAAAAAAATAAAATAAAAAAATTAAAAAGTAATAAAAAAAAAAAAAAGAATGAAAGAAGAGAGCAACCAAATGAGAAAACAGATCCACCAATGATAACAAGCACTATAAACTATAGTTAAAAAAAAAAAATGGACAGACAGAATCCTAGATCAAATGGTAAAAGCAAAGCTATACAGACAAAATCACACAAAGAAGCATACACATACACAGTCACAAAAAGAGAAAAAGGAATAAAATATATATATCGTTGCTACCAAAGTCCACCACCTCATTTTTGGGATGATTTGTTGTCTATTCAGGTATTCCAGAGATGCAGGGTACATCAAGTTGATTGTGGAGATTTAATCCGCTGCTCCTGAGGCTGCTGGGAGAGATTCCCTTTCTCTTCTTTTTTCGCACAGCTCTTGGTGTTCAACTTTGGATTTGGCCACGCCTCTGCGTGTAGGTCCCCTAAGGGCGTCTGTTCTTCGCTCAGACAGGACGGGGTTAAAGCAGCAGCTGATTAGGGGGTTCTGGCTCACTCAGGCCGGTGGGGGGATAGGTGAGAATGTGGGGCAAGCCTGCGGCGGCAGAGGCCAGCATGATGTTGCACCATCCTGAGGCGCGCCTGTGTTCTCCCAGGGAAGTTGTCCCTGGATCATGGGACCCTGGCTGCGGCAGGCTGCACAGGCTCCCAGGAGGGGAGGTGTGGATAGTGACCTGTGCTTGCACACAGGCTTCTTGATGGCTGCAGCTGCATCCTTAGCATTTCTTGCCTGTCTCTGGGGTCCACACTGATAGCCGCGGCTCGCTCCCCTCTCTGGAGCTTGTTTAGGTGGTGCTCTGAATCCCTTCTCCTTGCGCACCCCAAAACAATGGTCTCTTGCCTCTTAGGCAGTTCCAGACTTTTTTCCAGACTCCCTCCCGGCTAGCTGTGGTGCACTAGCCCCTTCAGGCTGTGTTCACGCAGCCAACCCCAGTCCTCTCCCTGGGATCTGACCTCCGAAGCCGAAGCCTCAGCTCGCAGCCCCCATCCGCCCTGGTGGGTGAGCAGACAAGCCTCTCAGGCTGGTGAGTTCTCATTGGCACCAATCTTCTGTGCAGAAATCTCTCTGCTTTGCCCTCTGCACCCCTGTTGCTGCGCTCTCCTCCATGGCTGTGAAGCTTCCCCCCTGCCACCCACCGTCTCCACCAGTGAAGAGGCTTCCTAGTGTATGGAAACCTTTCCTCCTTCACAGCTCCCTCCCAGTGGTGCAGGTCCCATCCCTATTCTCTTGTCTCTTTTTTTTTTTTTCTTTTGCCCTACCCAGGTACGTGGGGAGTTTCTTGCCTTTTGGGAGGTCTGAGGTCTTCTGCCAGCGTTCAGTAGGTGTTCTGTAGGAGTTGTTCCGCATGTAGATGTATTTCTGATGTATTTGTGGGGAGGAAGGTGATCTCCACATCTTACTCTTCCGCCATCTTGAAAGTCTCCTCACTCCTTATCCTGATATGTCATTTTTTATATTTATTCAGTTAAAAATACTTTCTATTTCTCTTTTGATTTTATCTTTAACTCATGAGTTATTTAGAATGTTTAGTTTCAAATACATGGAACATTACTAGAGATCTTTCTGTTACGATTTCTAATTTAATTTCACTCTGATCAGAAAACATACTTTGTATGACTCGGATTTTTAAAAACCTATTGAGACTTGTTTTATGGCCTAGAATATTATCTATCTTGGCAGCATATAGTTGGGTCATGCTCTTTTATCCATCTTGAAAATGTCTGCCTTTTAATTGTGGTATTAAGACCATTTACATTTAAAGAGACTGTTAAGGTGGTCAGGTTTATAGCTGCTATGTTGCTATTTGTTTTCTATTTGTCCTATCTCTTCATTATATGCTTTTTTCTCTTTTTCTGCTCTGTTTTGGGTAATTAAGTGTTTTGTGCTCCCATTTTATTTCCTTAGGTATAGCTCTTCATTTTTTTAAAAAAAATTTAATGGTTACTTTAGGGATTCTAGTGTAAGTTTTAGCTTACCACAATCTACCTTCAAGCAGTACATATAGTATACATATAGTATAATATCTTTTCCACAGTATATTTCCATTTCTCCCTTCTTTGCCTTTGTGCATTTATTGTTATATGTCTTACTTCTACATGTGTTATAAATATCACAATACATTGTTATTGTTTTTGCTTTTCAGTCAGTTATATTTTTCAGATATTTTAATAAGAAGCAAAAAAATTTTCATTTCATTGTGTAGATTCAGATTTCCATCTGGTATTATTTTTCTTCCACCTAAAAGATTTCCTTGCTGATGTATAAAATGGAAAATGATGATGCATGAGCAAGTAAAGTAACATAGTCTATGAATAGGGGGAAAGGGTAGGGTTCAGAACAGAAGACTTGACTTCAGATATAATCATGGAGATTTATTGATAGTAACAAGAGGAAAGACTGAGTAGATATTTACTGATGTGAGTGAGTTGATTGAACTTGTTAATGGTTCCAATCAAACTGGGTTTAAATCCAAGATCCACCATCCAATAGCTGAGTGATCTTCAGCAAAATTTTTACACCCTTTGAACTTCAGTTTTCACATCCATAGAATCAAGTTAACATCTTCCCCACAGAGTGATATAGCAATGAAATGAGTTAATGTCCACCAAGCACATAACATGTGGCCTAGCTCACAGTGAGTGCTCTATACCTATGAGGAAAAAAATGTGTCACTTTTCTTAGCTTTACTGCCTAAGTCAAGGAGAAAAGATTCTGTGACCTCATTTTTCTACCTCTACTTTCTCTTATCTTCCTTCTCTCACCCCCCCTTCCTTTCTAAAAGAACATATTTAAAACTCAAATACCAGGCTGTCGGCAGGTGCAGTGTTCAAGACTGATAACATTTGGAGGCCAGATGTTAACTGATGTAAACACTATTAAGTGCTCTGTAGACCAGAGGCTGAGGCAATGATTACCAATTTTACAATTAGTATTTGAGTTAATAGCAAACCATACTGCCACTCCTTCCACCCCCTGACTCCACCAAAAGGGAGATATATAGCCTATTCATTTTCAAGAGAATATAATTTTTTGAAATACAAAGTTCTTGAAACATTAAGTAATGCCATTTCACAAACTGAGGACTGGAAATGCAGCCTCAGTGCAGACCTCAACACCTACTTGAAGCTCTCTCTGAAAGGTTAATGACTTGTGAAATTTGATCTCAAAACTAGTCTCATTTTCTGAAATAAGCCCAGAGTAATAATCACAAAAAAATGCTTCAAACCTCTAACAAGTTTTTATGCCAACTGATGTTTTAAATTTGAGCTTCCTAAGGATTAGTGTGGGTGCTACGTCAATGACAGGAAATCAATAAATGAGTCCTTCTCCTAATGAAGAAGAGTTGCTTTTAAAATAGCAATTAAGTTGGATCTGCTATGAATCAGTAAGTTGATTGTTGGTGTTTAATATACTCACACACTCATTTATTTATTCACTAATCCATTGAATAGACATTGGTCCGGGACTAGCAATATGTGCCAAGCACATTGCCACGCACTAGTTAATACATTGGTAAACACAACAAATGATCCTCATGGAGCTTGGCGTTTTATGCAAGAGGAAGACAATTACAAAAATAATGAACATAAAAATAGATGTAGCAAAAAGCTGTAATAGTACTGTGATGCAAAAGGGCCCTACTTAAACAATGGGTTGGGGAAGGAATTTTTATGAGGTGACTTAATCCGAGGCTTAAAGAATGAGAAGAAGGCAGCCGTGCAGAGTAGAGGAGATAATAAGCAGAGAGCAGCATTTATTCATTCATTCAATAAATATTTATTCAGCACTTTCTATAAGCCAGGAACTGTTCAAAGCAAAGAAAATATACCAGTGAAAAAACACCACACATGCAGAACTGCTGAGGTGGGAAAGGATTTGGCATGTTTCTGAAACAAAAAGGAAGCCCTTGAAGATGAATTATACTGAGCAAAGGCGAGTGTGGTACCAGATGAGGTTGCAGGGGTGGCAGGGGCAATACTATGTAAGGACTTTATGCTAAATGCAATGACATGATTTGCTGTGTGTGTTAAGAGATTGCTCTTGCTGTTATGTGGAGAAGGGTTTAGAGGATGGAGGGGGGGTGGAAGCAAGGAGGTTCATAGGGTGGCTACGCTAGTTCAAGTGAGATTTTAAAGCCCTGAAACAGTGATGGCAGCAGAGATAGAGTGTACAGTTTTGATGTAGGAGGGAAAGGACTTCCTGGCCAACTGAAAAAGAAGAAGGGGTGTTGAGGAAGCATGTAAAATCATGGATGATTCAACTGAATAGATGGCGGCTTCATTTACCACAATGAGGGAGACTGGGTAAGTCGATGGAGGTTGGTGGGTGTTACGAGAGGAGGTTTGGGCTAAAGATTAAAATAAATTCAAGTTTTCTGGCCCAAGTTTTAAACAATTAAATCAATACAAAAGTGAAATTCAGTGTCTCATGGGGTTAACATGTCCCCCATCACTGGAGTATATACAAACATGCTAAATGACCATTTATCTACAATATTTTAGCTATAGATTTCAAGCAGAATTCTGGGACAGATTTCCAGATGGTATGTGAGAACTTATAAAAGAAAGCAACAATTTCTTGAAACCATCATTCGTTGAGTAAGAAATGGTTTTCCTAGATTGATCTCATTTCTCTCAAAGGTGGTTTCACTTGCCTTTGAGCTACTGGAAGCAGGTACCATATATTTTAATAAATATTTAATTATTAGAGTTTATTATTGGCAGGGCTACCAAACTTATAAATGAGAGTATTTTTATTTTGTTAAGAAACCATTTGAATATATTTTATGATAACCTTTTAGGAAAAGTGGAGAGAGTAGGCTGAAAAATATTGAGCTAGTAGGATAATTTGTACATCCAAAGTGCAACTAGGGCAACAGTAACACAAAGTAGTAAGTTCTCGACCTTGTAGTAAGTTTCCACCCTCCCACACCCCCGCTTTATGAAGTCCACGTACAAAACACATTCCCACACAAAATTATTCTCATCTGGGAGGCCCCTACCTTTCCTGGGAATCACTGTCCTATAGGAAGTGACCTTTACTGTTAAGAGTTGTCCTAGCTCTTAGAAGGTTTTAGTGGATGAAAGTTTGAGAGTGGGTATATGAAATTTCAGCCATAATTATAAAACATAGAGAAACACACACTTTATAACATTCCTATTTCTGAAAATTATTTTTTACCTGGAAATAGATGGGCAGAACACTTTGTGAACAGGTTAGAAATAATAATGTTCTTATAATTATGAGGTAGGATTGTTTACATTTCGTCCTGTTTTTCTTGTGCATCAAATTACATAACATAGCAAAAACACAGTGTGACGTTATTAAAGGATCATTAAAATATGCTCCTAAGCATTTGAAACAACGACTTTTTAAAATGACCCTCATTTTATAATCCCAGTAGAAAAATTAGGTATTGATATTACTTATTTGTTTATGCATTTCCTTAGTGAAATGTTAACACCCTGAGAAAAGATCTCAAACAACAAATAAAAGAACTTGCAACATAGAGTCCTCAGCTAAAGGAACATCAAGAGGAATATTCATGGCATTTCCATCCACCATCACCATCAAGGGATGAGGATGATCATTGCCAAATAGGATCATTTGCCTTCTTCTTGGGCTTGATGCCCTATGGAAGGTATTCCAGCCGTTCTTTGCAGGTGGTATTTGGTATTTGGTAGCAACCCCCTGGTTCTTCTTTATGGAGCTGGCTTTTAGGGGTGATCACAGTAGAGGGCAGGAGATGACTCCATGTGTCCACACCACTTACACTCCTTTTTGTTGGAGAAGTCTCTGCTGTCTGTGGTGGGCATCAAAGAGGAGCTAGAATAAGGTTCCTGGTCTCAAACCATTTATTCCTTCATTTTTTTTTCATCAGACATTTGCTAAGTACCTCTGACAGGCATGACCCTTAGCAATGGGATAAATAATATGAAGAAGAGGTTCTGTGTCTCTGAGGAACACAGCCCTTTGGGGGCAAACTAGAACACTTACTTACAATTATTCTGGACAAGTGTTAACGGTAGAATATATCAATAGATAGATATCAATGCAGAGATAGCTGTATGAGACAATGGAGCACCTAACTCAACTCAGAGAGGGGGGCGGGCAGGGAAGAGGAAAATTAAATCACTAGCTTAATAAATGGCACCACATTCAAACCCAGATATCATTTGACACAATTCTTTGGCTTAAAAGGGTATGGAAATAGAGATTGGAAGGAACCCAACGACAAAATTTACTACTACCTCTATCAGGTCTCAACTCAAATGACAACATCTGAGGAAGATGGGTGGTGCACCCGGTGTAAAGCAATGGACAGTCTACGAGGCTGTGTAGAGTGGGCCTGCTGACCACCCAACCTAGAAACATTCTTCTCCGAACCTGTTTCTGCCATACCATTATGCTTTATCTTCTCCATAGCATTTATCACTTTCTGAAATCATCTCATTTGATTTATTTATTGTCCATCTCTCCCCACAAGGACCTTGTCTGTCTTATACATTGCTGAATTCTCAGGCCTAGAACAGTGCCTTGTTTCATAATGGATGCTAATAAATATTTGTTGAGTGAATGAGTTATCGTTAACAATGTAAAACCACATTGAACCACACTTGAGAACTGATCTTCTATTTCTAAAATCTCTGTAACATGTTTAATCTCAGAGGCATCTCAAAGATCTTCTACTGACTCATTTCTTCATTCATTTCAGTGGGGAAAGACTAAGGCTTGGGGGCCAGAATATGGGGAGTCCCTGTTTCGTGTCGGTTATTTCTTCACAGAGCAGGAGCTGGAAGCCAGGGCTGCAGAATCCCAGGGCTCTTTGGGATTACTCTGCTCCCTCTGGTTAAACTTCTCTGTGGGGAAAGCACTTTTGGATTATTGCAGTGGATGTAATTTTCCAAGCCCCTAGGAAAAAAGGAAAGCAGTGGGAAGATGCTTCTGGAATTCAGATGAGCTGAACATCATAGTTCTCCTTCCTATTCTGCGGGAGGGAAGTCAAGACTTTGGAACTGGATTCTTAGGGCAAAACTGGGATATTCTGCTGTAACTGTGGCCAGAGGAGGTCTGCCTGCTTTCAGCTGGGACATGGGCTCTACATCATGCTGACTATGATTTTGTGCAGTTAAGTCCTTCATTAGAAATTAGGACTGGCTGCAGCCTGCAGCCATTAATTATACAAAGGTGGGTCACTGTCATTGTGGGTAAAAATGCATGCCCCTATGCAGCTTCCTCATCTACAGGGACCAGGTAGCACATTGAGGTGATGGCCAATGTAAGTATATAAGTGAATGGTTATTTTTATCAAAGTGGTAAGCAAGCATTTGAAGATGTTAGTTTCTGAGTATAACTGAGGAAAATATTTTCCAACAGAACTGTAAAGAAACACAGCATTTTTTCACAAATATACCACCACCCAAAAACACACACATACACACACACTCCACACCCATACACCTTATGATAGACAAAAAAAGTTCTCCAAAACTCGTGGGATGGAATTCCTGGCATACTGCAGGGAGGATGGAGAAAGAGGACCCTATTGACTCTATCTGGGGACTCCTCTGAGATCTTTAGCTACCAGAGGTTTTAATCCAAATAAAAATGGCTTTTTGTCAGATAAGAGATATAAACTGGTGAGATCCTCACATTCATTCAATAAATATTTGTTGGATGCCTTCTGGTGTGAAACTCAGTTCTGGGCCCTGGGAATACAAGATGAATAAGGCTTAGTCCCTGCTTCAAGGTCACAGTCTACTGGAGTGAGAGAGATAATGTAAACAGAGACATACAATCCAGCGTGGTAGGTTCTGGGATCAAAAAGAGTCTATGAGGCCATGGAGGAGAGGACCCTGGGCACAGACTGCAGGATGAAATTAAAAGAGGTCACACTTGAGAATTTTTCAAATGAAGTTTCACATTTTGGAGGCTTCTGTTTTCTCCTTTTGAAACGGGGGAAAGAGAATTAGCACAGAGTTGTGAGAATTCGACAATGTATTACCTAGAGAAGGAATGAGTTGTCAAAGAAAAGTCTCCTCTGATTCAGAAATGAGTGATTCCTAGGATGTTGCTTCATGACTCTGTTACATAAATTGGGGTATGTGCAGGTAATTGGGGATCAGGAAACAACCACCCTGGGGACAATTGCAGGCAATTCTGCAACAACCTGGCTTGGCTTGAATTCTTGGAAATAAGAGCTTCTCTTCATTTAATAAAAGGTTTCATGTACACCTTGTGGTTCTGTTCTTTATCCCTGATTTTTCCTCCCAGGCTTATGAACACGGCTTCAGTCCTATTTCTCCCTCGGAGACTGGCAAGCGGCCCTACCTGCTCCAGCTGGAGGCTGGGGAAGCTGTAGATGTCTTCTGCCGCCTGCTGGCTCCCTCTTAGCACCAGTGCAGGGCTGGCTTTGCGTGGATTCCTAGGCAATGGAGTCCACCAGGAGAGAAAGTGGGGCAGAGAATGTTCCTGCTTTTATTAAAAAGAAAGAGACGAGAAGATGGCAGACAGAAGCTGGTATAGGAGGGCTTTTCCCATCATGGGGGTTTGTGTAAAGATATCACCATCTCAAACATCTAAGCCAGTGATTTTTCTATACAAGTTTGTTTTGTTCAGGGAGAACACAGCTGTGCTTTTTATTTTTTTTTTATTTTTATTTTTAGATCATCGTCTCACAAAGCTTATCAAATAAGTTAATGTCGCATCTGTATAGACTCATTTGAAGGAAACAGCAGAAACCCCTGCCAGTGGGAATTGAGATGAGGGTAAGGAGGCAGGAAGAGGGAAGGGATAGGAGAAACATTTCATAGTAAATTGACTTTCATTGGTTCAGCTGACATTTTTTGATAGACCTACTATTTACAAGGCTCCGATCCAGATGCCTGGGATACAGAAGTGAGTAATATTGGGTCCCTTCTCTTTAGGAGATAAGAATCTATCGGGGAGCAGCTAAATAAGTGGATAATTAAATAAATGGAAAATTAAATAGAGATTACAGGTACTGTGATCAAGTACTGCTGTAAAGGAGTCTAGGAGGACACAGAAGGGGAGTATGTATCTAAATCGGACTGGTAGCTGCAGTGTTAGGAAATAGTTACTGGAGGAGGTGGCACGAGCTGAATGTGAAGTAGTGATTGATTGGAGACAGTGGGGAGAAGGGCATTGCAGTTACGGCGAGCACCACCTCTCACACACAGCATCACCCACTACCGCCTCTGCCTCGAGAAGCTGAGACCTCTAGAATCAAAGCAGGAGAAAGTTGTTAAAATATTAGGTCTTAGACAACAAGCAATTGACTCAGTCCAGGGCGATCTGCCGAGGCAGGCAGAATCACGGGGGACAGCAGCATACAGAATCCTGGACGTCAGAGAGCAGGACTTGAGGGTGGGGGGAGTGTCTCTGATCCTAGAAAAAAGGCCACTTTCAATACTGTTTCAGTCCATATGCTGGCTCTGGGCAGGTCGCGTCAACTATTGAGAAACTTGTGCATGACATCCTCTCAGTCTATCTGAAACTTCTCAGTGACGTCATCCAAATATTGAAGTAACTATAAGCTCAAATGTAGCAATTACAGTGTTATTTAAAATTAGAAAATCGGTGACCCACAATAGGGAAAATGCCTGAGGAAGTTCGGCACGACTTCTGGATGAACCATTAAGTTCCATGGGCATGGAAAATGATAATTCTGAAAACTGCGCACTACACGAAAAAAAATCATGATTCAAGCCTGCAGGAAAAATATTAACACTCAGAAAGAAAATAATAACCTGCTAATATTTTTTCTCTATTGTTGATATTTCACATAACATTCTTATTTACTTTTATAATAGTATTTTTTAATATAAAGAAGCCTAAAGGTGAAATATGAGTCCTGATTAAGGCAGGGCTAAAAATTACTCTAAATAAATAATGACCCCATTTGTATGTTCGCTTCCAATATTTCAGATTCTGTTTTTTCCCTAATTGTATTTCAGTTTGTGCGGCCTGTTCCTTTTGCTTGTTAAGCCTATCCTCCGTCTTCCCTTTGCCCACACCCCTCTTCCCACCCTGGATCTGTGGGACGTATTGTGATGTCTGCCCACTAATTTTGCTGTGACTGGAGCTGGTGTCTGGTTGGTGACTCATGTTTGTTCCTAAGTTGTACATCTGTGTTGGTTGCTTTGAAACAGTGCCCCAGGGAATATGAAAGGCCATTTGTCTCCCTGAAACTGCTTCTTTGCCCCAGAGAATTCTTCCTTGGCTTTTTCTGAATTCCCGCAAGCTCTTCTATGAGTTTAGGCAGGGTAAAGAAGAAAGGAAAAAGAAAAAGAAGAAAACAAAGGAAAGCAGCATGGAGGGAGTTTTAGTGTCTGGGCCCAGTCCCTGCTTACCTGGCAGGACCAAACCTCCTGGTCGTCCTGCTAACACTGGGGGCAGATGCTTTGTGACATCTGCTTAAAGGGTAATACTTGTGGACTTACTTTCTGCCCACTAGGAATGCCTGCAACAGGAAACAGGGCAGAGTGAGCCCTGGTGGAAACCCTCACTGGAAAAAGTTCTGAGAGTTTGGTAGGCATACCCACTTGGCACCTCTTCTAAGATTTTAGCCCAGATATACACAGCAGTGACATTCATAATATTTAATGACTGGTACCACATGGGCACTGGCCAATTAAAAGGACACAGGCCACCGCGCTGAAGCTAGAGGCCCCCTGCTGTTCCAGTCATCAGCAGATCCTGGACGGTCTGGGGCAGTGGCTGGCTGCCAACTGTTACAGAAGTATTTCAGGGACTTCCATGGCGGTCCAGTGGTTAAGACTTTGCCTTCCAGTGCAGGGGCTGCAGGTTCAATCCCTGGTCAGGGAGCTAAGATCCCACATGCCTCGGGGTTAAAAAACCAAAACATAGAACAGAAGCGATATTGTAACAAATTCAATAAAGACTTTAAAAATGGTCCACATCAGGGCTTCCTTGGTGGCACAGTGGTTGAGAATCTGCCTGCCAATGCAGGGGACACGGGTTCGAGCCCTGGTCTGGGAAGATCCCACATGCCACAGAGCAGCTAGGCCCGTGAGCCACAACTACTGAGCCTGCGCATCTGGAGCCTGTGCTCCGCAACAAGAGAGGCCACGATAGTGAGAGGCCCGCGCACCGCGATGAAGAGTGGCCCTCGCTTGCTGCAACTGGAGAAAGCCCTCGCACAGAAAAACGAAGACCCAACACAGCCAAAAATAAATTAAAAAAAAAAAAAAAATGGTCCACATCAAAAAAAAAAAAGTATTTCAATGTTTTAATACCCATAAAGGCTGTACGGATAGATACCAAATGAATTACAACATGATTACTCATGAAATTTCAAAGCTTATTTATGCCCACTCTTAAGCTTTATGTAGTCCCATCTTTACCTTTTAAGAGGCTTCCCTCTTTGTCCTTAAGAAGAGTTCAGAGCCAGCATCAAGTCCTAGTTCTACAAGCTCTGTGTGGCACAAAGGAGTCCTTATCCACAAAGGAGCTCTTTATTTTGCTCAACAACTAGTATAGATCTCACCCAAGGAAAGTGTGCAAGTCAGCTTACGTTATATTTTCACTTGCTGCAACGTATTTGCCTTACAACATAGCTCTACCTCCAGGCAGGCTGGCAAACCGGCTGAAATGTGTGAGTGATTGCCCACCTGCCTGCTTGCCTGCAGTCTCTGAAAGACAGTCCCATCCCAGACCGTGAGCCTGCTGTGAAAATCCATCTGCAGTACTGTGAAAGCCCAAATACATACATTGGATTGTTATGGCTCTTCCTTGTTCTCTTAACTGGAGATTCTCACTTGCTGCTTCTTATCAGACACCCGGAGTTTGTGGGTTGGCTAAAAGCAGCTTCTCGGAATGGTCTCCGGGGAAGCATTATGACCCTGAATTCTTTCATTTCTTCTTTCCCTGTTTCAGTGAAACCTACAGCCTCAGGGTAATTTACTGCCTCCCCTGTCTTCATCCAAGATAACAGCCAAGGTTGCTCATAATCCAACTGACTCTCTACATACCAAACACACGTTTCGCTTGAATGTAGAGACTGAAGGGAAACTGCACTCAGTGACCTAGTGAGCCATTCTGGAGTTCAGTGATTACTGAAGTCTGAGGTTGTAGAGGACTGAATTGGAAGACTTGGGTCTTCCAATTCTTACTTTACAGTTGCTAGCCTGTGATTTTGAGCAGGTGTTTAAAATCTCTCTAAGCCTCATTTTCCTCAAATGTAGACTGAGATCATACTACATACTTCACAGGGTCGTAATAAGGGTTGTAAATGGAATAATAGATCAGAAAACAATTTATAAACTAAAAGAAATACGCAAAATCCACCCCAAGAGAGAAGGCTATAAGAACTAGTGAACGAAAAGAACCACAAATATAGAAATAAATTATGGCAGCTGGATGAGTATAAAGGAAGCCCGCTACTGTGGTCCAGCTTGGAAAAGAGAGCATCCTTAGCCCCGTACCTTCTCCAACATCTTCCTGCAGAGCTTTAGCCAGAGAGCAGTGAGTGGTCTAGAGAAATACTAGGCAAGAGGGTTACTGTCAATCTGAGGCTAAGGGAGGTTGTGCATGCAGGAAAAATGCATAGGGGATGGTGGAGAGCATGGGAAGGACACAGTGCCTAAAGTAACACCAGGACCAGGAGAGAGAAAACAACAGCCAAAATGTCTACTGCTCCCACCTGTGTGTTCATTGATCAGAGCTTGTTCAAATAATTCTGGACTTGAGGGTACCTTTCCAGAGTGAGCTAGACTGACCAGAAATCTCAACGGCACTCCTCTGCCAGAGTCAGTAGCTGTATCCTCCTCCAGAGAGAAAGCTCTGCACCCCTGGAGGGCTATTTGGCATTATCAGATTAATTAAGTCATCGTCTGTGCTTAAACTTGCATATGAATATTAAGTGTCAGACTGGACCTCCCGTTTAATCAGCCAGTGGATGTTTTCAGGTTAGCACTTTGTTCCTGAAACATTCAGAAATGTGCACATTGTATCTTTAATGAGACTGTGGTATTTATTTATGGCAGGAAGAAGCCTCCCAGCTAAGAAGACTCATTCAAGTGATAGTTGAGTGTCTGGCACTTAGAGGTGTGTTAGATGCCGTATCTGGAGTCGCTTATTATCACCAGTTTATTTTATGAATTTGTCAATGTTGCTCATGCCGCTGAAAGGCCATGGGACTTTGCTCCGAGGGTCAAATCCTGGCTCCAGTCTCTGCTGATGACTGAACTTCTGTGGGACTGTTCCCTTTGTATAAAATGAGAATGACTGCAACTCAGAGCTGTTTGGAGCCTTAAAACTTTCCATGGGGCTTCCCTGGTGGCGCAGTGGTTGAGAATCTGCCTGCCAATGCAGGGGACACGGGTTCGAGCCCTGGTCTGGGAAGATCCCACGTGCCGCGGAGCAACTAGGCCCGTGAGCCACAACTACTGAGCCTGCGCGTCTGGAGCTTGTGCTCCGCAACAAGAGAGGCCACGATAGTGAGAGGCCCGCGCACCGCGATGAAGAGTGGCCCCCACTTGCCGCAACTAGAGAAAGCCCTCGCACAGAAACGAAGACCCAACACAGCCATAAATAAATAAATAAATAATAAAAATAAAGGAATTCCTTTAAAAAAAAAAAACTTTCCATGAAGTGTGAAGTGCTATGTAAAGTGCCTGGCACGCATGGGTTCTCCATGTATGTATGTCAGATGCCCTTCTCTATGTTTCTCATGTGACCAGTTTTCTTCTTTCTCTTTAAGCTTTGATGTGGAAAATGGCCCTTCCCCAGGTCGGAGCCCGCTGGATCCCCAGGCCAGCTCTTCCTCTGGGCTGGTGCTTCATGCCACCTTTCCCGGGCACAGCCAGCGCAGAGAGTCCTTTCTCTACAGATCAGACAGCGACTATGACTTGTCACCAAAGGCGATGTCGAGAAACTCTTCACTTCCAAGCGAGCAGTAAGTACGAGCTGTCTGGCTCCCAGTTTCACACTTACCTCATCTTTAACCCCATCACATCAGAGCAGCAAACTGTTCCCCTTTAACCCACAGGAGAGACGGAGGAGAAAAATGAACAGAGCAGAGGTGACAGTGATGACCACCTTAAGGACATTAATGCTCTCTTGCATGAGAAATATGTAGCCGGGGTCCCCAAGAGTGTTTAAAACCTCAGGCAACAGTGTTTGATTCACTTCGGTTATTGACACTTTAAAAAAATTTTTTTATTATTTGGCTTCATTTCCTGAACTGCTGAATCGTTTACGGCATGAGAACTTTAACACTGTTTGCAAACCACACTCAAACTTTCCAAGGCATGCGCAGTTTGCATGAGGCTACAGCAGAGAAGGAAAATGGTGGTTGGTGACACACATCCTCTCTGAGTGGCCTTTGCTGGGTGACATTTAATAAGCTGTCATCTAGTCACGTGTCTGTGTCCCTTCTTTGGAACCTTAACACAATGCCCACTTGTTGCCTGGCTCCTGGGTGAGATAGAATATACTCCACCGCCCTATTAAGCATGGCTGATGTTTCTGTTTTGCTGCTATTAATTGGAGATCTCTAATTTTTATTTAAAGAACAATGACCGGGTTGTGTTACTTGTTTATTAAGTTTCTGAAACCAAATAAAATTGGATGCTGGAATTCATGCCTTAAAAGGTCTCTAGGCACATGTACAATTGTATTTAACATCATATGTTATAAAAATATCAGTAGCTCTCTAAAGTCTCCAGCCTGGAAAATTCCACTGGGCTCTCTTCTGCTGTTGGAAAGGAAGCTAAAAAGGGTCACCCTCTTGTGAAAGAGGCAGGGGGCATTTTAAAGCTACCAATAAAAAGTATTCCCCAGGGCATTTCCGCCAGCTGATTTTAATAGAGGCACCCCTGCCCTAAAATGTCTCAATCATTGGGTGGACCAAAATTCATTTATTCACTCATTTGGCAAAAATTTACTGAAGCTCTCCTAGTGCCATGCAGTGTGCCAGGCTTTGGGCATAAAAGGTGAGCAGAACAGTGGGAAAAAAATCACAGATGCGTTAAAAACAGATATTATTCTCAAAAAGGTTGCATGCTTTCAGGGAGGTTACAGTTAAATAAGAAAGATAAGAGGAACACTGCTACTGTGTGGAAGGAAACATTTAGTGAGTGCTTACCATAGGGCCCTGTTCATTTACATACGTTATCTCTTTTAATCTTTACAAAAGTCCTGTCAGGTAGGCACCATTATTATCTCCACTCTATAGATGATGAAACAAAGACTCTGAGAAGTGAGAAACCTGACTCTACCCCATGACTCTATGCCATGCTATATACCTTGATGTAGCTAAGAAAGACCATAGGCAAAACTTTTGGACTTTATTTACCTATGTTCTTCAAACTTCAAAGTAGAACCTCTCCTATCAGGTAGAAAACATGAGTGGAGTAGAGGTAACCTCTTTGCTCTAGATCATGTAGAACCAAGGAAGTTTCTGACCAAGGTTTGGATGGGGGCTTTGACAATGAACATCCCTGGAATTCTCTCTTCCACCAAAACAAACAGCTTTCTAGACTCCCCCGAGGGAGAGCATAGGAGATGTGTTGAGCTGAAGTAATTAGAGCTTCATTCACATAGTGCTTCACGGGTGAAAGACTAGCTTTGGAAGGCAGCTAATGCCTCCCCCCACCCCCCAGACTCCTGACAAACAGCCTGATGCATCTCAGGGTCACTCAGAGGCTGTCCAGCAAGTTCTAACCAAATTTCAGATTAAATTCCAGTGATTCCTTACTTAGGACGAAAAGGTTATAGAAATTTTGAACATGAAGAGACTTTCAAGACAACAGTCCAACTCAGTCTATAGCTGTAGAAACAGACATCGAGTTCTGAACGACTCTGCGTTCAGGTCCCTAATACTAATGGTTACCCTCTTTTCAATTTTACCAACCAGGAAAAATTCTCCCCTAACTTCAGAACCTACATAGCATTGCCAACTTTAGATTTAGGCAAGTAAGGATTATATATGTAAGTTAACTAGTATCATTCTCCCTTAAAAAAAAAAAAAAGAGGGAGTACCTTCAAGATGGCGGAGGAGTAGGACGTGGAGATCACCTTCCTCCCCACAAATACATCAAAAATACATCTACATGTGGAACAACTCCTACAGAACACCTACTGAACACTGGCAGAAGACCTCGCACTTCCCAAAAGGGTCTGGGTGCTCTGGCCAGGTGTCAGGCGTGAGCCTCTGAGGTAGGAGAGCTGAGTTCAGGACACTGGACCACCAGAGACTTCCAGGCCCCACATAACATCAATCGGCGAAAGCTCTCCCAGGGACCATCGTCTCAACAGTAAGATGCATCTCCATTCAAAAAACAGCAAGCTCCAGTGCTGGACAGCCAGTGTTGGACACCCAACAACTAGCAAGACAGGAACACAACCCCACCCATTAGCAGAGAGGCTGCCTAAAATCATAATAAGGTCACAGACACCCCAAAACACACCACCAGACGCGGTCCAGCCCAACAGAAAGACAAGATCCAGCCTCATCCTCCAGATCACAGGAACTAGTCCCCTCCACCAGGAAGCCTACACAACTCACTGAAGCAACCTTAACCACTGGGGGCAGGCACCAAAAACAAGGGGAACTACAAACTTGCAGCCTGCAAAAAGGAGACCCCAAACACAGTAAGTTAAGCAAAATGAGAAGACAGAGAAACACACAGCAGATGAAGGAGCAAGGTAAAAACACACCAGACCAAACAAATGAAGAGGAAATAGGCAGCTTACCTGAAAAATAATTCAGAGTAATGATAGTAAAGATCCAAAATCTTGGAAATAGAATAGAGAAAATACAAGAAAGGTTTAAGAAGGACCTAGAAGAACTAAAGAGCAAACAAACAATGATGAACAACACAATAAATGAAATTTAAAATTCTCTAGAGGGAATCAATATCAGAAGAACTGAGGCAGAAAAACGGATAAGTGACCTGGAAGATAAAATAGTGGAAATAACTACTGCAGAGCAGAATAAAGAAAAAAGAATGAAAAGAATTGAGGATAGTCTCAGAGACTTCTGGGACAACTTTAAATGTGCCAACATTCGAATTATAGAGGTCCCAGAAAAAGAAGAGAAAAAGAAAGGGACTGAGAAAATATTTGAAGAGATTATAGTTGAAAACTTCCCTAATATGGGAAAGGAAATAGTCAATCAATTCCAGGAAACACAGAGAGTCCCATACAGGATAAATCCAAGGAGAAACATGGTAAGACACATATTAATCAAACTATCAAAAATTAAATACAAAGAAAAAATATTAAAAGCAGCAAGGGAAAAGCAACAAATAACACACAAGGGAATCCTCATAAGGTTAACAGCTGATCTTTCAGCAGAAACTCTGCAAGCCAGAAGGAAGTGGCAGGACATATATAAAGTGATGAAAGGGAAAAACCTACAACCAAAATTACTCTACCCAGCAAGGATCTCATTCAGCTTTGACAGAGAAATTAAAACCTTTACAGACAAGCAAAAGCTAAGAGAATTCAGCACCACCAAACGAGCTTTACAACAAATGCTAAAGGAACTTCTCTAGGCAGGAAACACAAGAGAAGGAAAAGACCTACAATAACCCAAAACAATTAAGAAAATGGTAATAGTAACATACATATTGATAATTACCTTAAATGTAAATGGATTAAATGCTCCAATCAAAAGACATAGATTGGCTGAATGGATACAAAAAAAGATCCATGAATATGCTGTCTACAAGAGACCCACTTCAGACCTAGGGACACATATGGACTGAAAGTGAGGGGATGGATAAAGATATTCCATGCAAATGGAAATCAAAAGAAAGCTGGAGTAGTAACTCTCATATCAGACAAAATAGACTTTAAAATAAAGAATGTTACAAGAGACAAAGAAGGACACTACATAATAATCAAGGGATCAACCCAAGAAGAAGATATAACAATTATAAATATATATGCACCCAACATAGGAGCACCTCATTACATAAGGCAACTGCTAACAGCTATAAAAGAGGAAACTGACAGTAACACAATAATAGTGGGGGACTTTAACAACTCACTCACACCAGTGGACAGATAATCCAAAATGAAAATTAAGAAGGAAACAGAAGCTTTAAATGACACAATAGACCAGATAGATTTAATTGATATTTATAGGACATTCCATCCAAAAACAGCAGATTACACTTTCTTCTCAAGTGCACACGGAACATTCTCCAGGGTAGATCACATCTTGGGTCACAAATCAAGCTTCAGTAAATTTAAGAAAATTGAAATCATGTCAAGCATCTTTTCTGACCACAACGCTATGAGATTAGAAATGAATTACAGGGAAAAAATGTAAAAAACAAACACATGGTGGCTAAACAATATGTTACTAAATAACCAAGAGATCACTGAAGAAATCAAAGAGGAAATCAAAAAATACCTAGAGACAAATGATAATGAAAACACGATGATCCAAAAACCTATTGGTTGCAGCAAAAGCAGTTCTAAGAGGGAAATTTATCGCTAAACAAGCTTACCTCAAGAAAAAAGAAAAATCTCAAATGAACAATCTAACCTTACACCTAAAGGAACTAGAGAAAGAAGAACAACAAAACCCAAAGTTAGCAGAAGGAAAGAAATCATAAAGATCAGAGCATAAATAAATGAAATAGAAACAAAGAAAACAATAGCAAAGATCTATAAAACTAAAAGCTGGTTCTTTGAGAAGATAAACAAAATTGATAAACCATTAGCCAGACTCATCAAGAAAAAGAGGGAGAGGACTCAAATCAATAAAATTAGAAATGAAAATGGAGAAGTTACAACAGACACTGCAGAAATACAAAGCATCCAAATAGACTACTACGAGCAACTCTATGCCAATAAAATGGACAACCTAGAAGAAATGGACAAATTCTTGGAGAGGTATAACCTTCCAAGACTGAACCAGGAAGAAATAGAAAATATGAACAGACTTATCACAAGTAAAGAAATTGAAACTGTGATTTAAAATCTTCCAACAAACAAAAGTCCAGGACCAGATGGCTTTACAGGTAAATTCTATCAAACATTTAGAGAAGAGCTAACACCCATCCTTCTCAAACTCTTCCAAAAATTGCAGAGGAAGGAACACTCCCAAACTCATTCTATGAGGCCACCATCACCCTCATACCAAAAACAGACAAAGAAAAAAAAGAAAATTACAGACCAATATCACTGATGAATATAGATGCAAAAATCCTCAACAAAATACTAGCAAACAGAATCCAACAACACATTAAAAGGATCAAACACCATGTTCAAGTGGGATTTATCCCAGGCATGCACGGATTCTTTAATATACACAAATCAATCAATGTGATACACTATATTAATAAATTGAAGAATAAAAACCATATGATCATCTCAACTGATGCAGAAAAAGCTTTTGACAAAATTCAACACAGATTTATGATAAAAACTCTCCAGAAAGTGGGCATAGAGGGAACCTACCTCAACATAATAAAGCCATATACGACAAACCCACAGCAAACATCATTCTCAATGGTGAAAAACTGAAACCATTTCCTCTAAAATCAGGAACAAGACAAGGATGTCCACTCTCACCACCATTATTCAACATAGTTTTGGAAGTCCTAGCCATGGTAATCAGAGAAGAAAAAGGAATAAAAGGAATACAAATTGGAAAAGAAGAAGTAAAACAGTCACTGTCTGCAGATGACATGATACTATACATAGAGAATCCTAAAGATGCCACCAGAAAACTACTAGAGCTAATCAATGAATTTGGTAAAGTAGCAGGATACAAAATTAATGCACAGAAATCTCTTGCATTCCTATACACTAATCATGAAAAATCTGAAAGAGAAATTAAGGAAACACTCCCATTTACTATTGCAACAAAAAGAATAAAATGCCTAGGAATAAACCTACCCAGAGAGACAAAAGAGCTGTATGCAGAAAACTATAAGACACTGTTGAAAGAAATTAAAGATGATACCAACAGATGGAGAGATATGCCATGTTCTTGGATTGGAAAAATCAATATTGTGAAAATGACTGTACTACCCAAAGCAATCTACAGATTCAATGCAATCCCTATCAAATTACCAAAGGCATTTTTTATGGAACTAGAACAAAAAATCTTAAAATTTGTATGGAAACACAAAAGACCCCGAATAGCCAAAGCAGTCTTGAGGGGAAAAAATGGAGATGGAGGAATCAGACTCCCTGACTTCAGACTCTACTCCAAAGCTACAGTAATCAAGACAAATGGTACTGGCACAAGAACAGAAATATAGATCAATGGAACAGGATAGAAAACCCAGAGATAAACCCACACACCTATAGTCAACTAATCTATGACAAAGCAGGCAAGGATATACAATGGAGAAAAGACAGTCTCTTCAATAAGTGGTGCTGGGAAAACTGGACAGCTACATGTAAAAGAATGAAATTAGAACCCTCTCTAACACCATACACAAAAATAAACTCAAAATGGATTAAAGACCTAAGTGTAAGGCCAGACAGTATGAACCTCTTAGAGGAAAACATAGACAGAACACTCTATGACATAAATTACAGCAGGATCCTTTTTGACCTGCCTCCTAGAGAAAGGGAAATAAAAACACAAATAAACAAATGGGACCTAATGAAACTTAAAAGCTTTTGCACAGCAAAGGAAACCATAAACAAGATGAAAAGACAACTGTCAGAATGGGAGAAAACATTTGCAAATGAAGCAACGGACAAAGAATTAATCTCCAAAATGTACAAGCAGCTCATGCAGCTCAATATTAAAAAAAACAAACAACCCAATCCAAAAATGGGCAGGAGACCTAAATAGACATTTCTACAAAGAAGATATACAGATTGCTAACACACACATGAACGGATGCTCAACATCACTAATCATTAGAGAAATGCAAATCGAAAATACAATGAGGTATCACCTCACACCGGTCAGAATGGCCATCATCAAAAAATCCACAAACAATAAATGCTGGAGAGGGTGTGGAGAAAAGGGAACCCTCATACACTGTTGGTGGGAATGTAAATTGGTACAGCCACTATGGAGAACAGTATGGAGGTTCCTTAAAAAACTAAAAATAGAACTACCATATGACCCAGCAATCCCACTACTGGACATATACTCTGAAAAATCTATAATTCAAAAAGAGTCATGTACCACAATGTTCATTGCAGCACTATTTACAATCGCCAGGACATGGAAGCAACCTAAGTGTCCATCGACCCATGAATGGGTAAAGAAGGAGTGGCACATATATATAATGGAATATTATTCAGCCATAAAAAGAAACGAAATTAAGTTATTTGTAGTGAGGTGGATGGACCTAGAGTCTGTCATACAGAGTGAAGTAAGTCAGAAAGAGAAAAACAAATACCGTATGCTAACATGTATATATGGAATCCAAAAAAAAAAAAAAAAAAATATATATATATATATATATATATATATATGTTTCTGAAGAACCTAGGGGCAGGACAGGAATAAAGACACAGATGTAGAAAATGGACTTGAGGACACGGGGAAGGGGAAGGGTAAGCTGGGACGAAGTGAGAGAGTGGCATGGACTTACATATACTACCAAATGTAAAATAGATAGCTAGTGTGAAGCAGCCCCATAGCACAGAGAGATCAGCTCAGTGCTTTGTGACCACCTAGAGGGGTGGGAGGGAGATGCAAGAGGGAGGGGATAGGGGGATATATGTATACATATAGCTGATTCACTTTGTTATACAGCAGAAACCAACACAGCACTGTAAAGCAATTATACTCCGATAAAGATGTTAAAAAAGAAAACAAACCAGAACTTTAAAAAGTAGTAAGGGCACACTTTCATAATAAAGAATAGTCCTTCCCAAGAAAACACAGTTGTAAACATGATCTCATCCTATCAAAGATACTGATAACAAGATATATTAAAAGCTTTGGGTGAATAAAAATAGCCCAGAATTTTGTTTTGCAAATATTTCAACATGACAGTAAAACTTTCATGTGTTTGTCAGTTTAGGAATTTATATTTCTCAACACAACAAGAAGTAGAACTTGAATATCCAGATTCTTCTGAAATTTCATTTTATCAGGACCATGTTGGAAAATCCAGTTTTACACAGGTATTTTGAGCTAACCTGAAGTAATGCTCTCAAAGCTATTTCACCTGATTATTACTCTTCAGGATGATTTGAAATAGAGGAACAGCAGCCCCTGAACCTCTTACTGCTTCTCCTGCCTTCTACCCATAAAGCCAAGAAAAAGAAGGACAGTAATAGGTTTGGAGTCTTGATGTGAAGGCCGCTGGATGGGGGCTGCAGCGTGTTCCCCGCTCAGAAGCCTCTCTCTCCAGAACAGGTCATGAATTTACACAAGAGGTAGAAAACTTTGCATAATTCCTCAGCATTAAATCTTAACAGTAGAGACAACACTAGCTTTTTAAAATTTCTCATCTGAGCTCTTTCAGGAGAAAACATATAGGCAGGGAGAATGAGTGAAAAAGATATTGAGTTAAAAAATGAATGGAAAATTAAAAGTGGCTTTAGCATACAGCAACAAAAGAGAGACTGAAATAAAGCTTTGTAGTAAGAAAACAAGATCGCCATTGGATCCCAAAAGGAAATTTCACATGCTTTCCTAGATGTGGCAATAATTTATTGGTTTCTCTTTCGTTCCTGTGTTGTAGTCATCTTTAACGTAATGTCTTTGTATACCAAGGTACAGATTTCCCAATGGGAACATAAAGTACCGGAAACTGGTGAGGCCAGTTAGATTGCCCCAAACTGTGGCGGGAACCACCCCGGATAGGACCAAGTTTTAATTATCCACTAGTAAAGCCACAGGGAAGCAAGATCCATGTTTCCTTCATTTGGTTGTCCCATTTGTAGTCTTACACAGACAAGGAACTTTTTAAAGCCACCATTTGTATGAGAAGTAAGTAGTCTCTAGAGAGAGTGGTCAAAGGAAATGAGATCTGAGAGCCAAGAGGAAAAGCAGAAATAAGAGCCCACTTAAATTTAAGACCTGTTTATTGATGGACTACCAAAAAAGTACAATGTGGTGTCTAAGACTTGAGTTACAGCCATCATACTTACTAGCACCATGGCTTTAAGACATTGAGTATTTTTTGTAGTGTCTAAATTACCTGTAAATAAAAGCACACGTTTATTAAGCATTTCCTATATACTATTTAAAGTCCTTTACATATTTTAACTCATTTAATCCCTATAACCCCAAGGTAGTTGGTACTGTAATATTCTTGTCTTAAAGATGAGGACATTGAAGCACAGAGAGATTAAGTAACCTGCCCAGTAAATGGGGAATCACGGCTTAAATCCAGGGAGTCTAGATGATTAAACCACATGGTTATCCAATACATAAACAGACTCTAAATAATGATGAAAAATAAAAATAATGATACGGATCTCTGCTCTGCCTGCCTTTCCAGCTGTTATGAAGATTATACACATCGTTTCTTTTAACAAAAATTTACTTACCTTTAGGCACTTTGCAAACAAATGAGACATTTTCTTTGTCTTCAGGGGAGCTAAAAGATTAGTAAGTCAATAGGCAGTTGTACTACCTTCGGAAAAGGGCAATGTCCGTGGAAAGGGATGCGCTGGACTTTGAGAGATCTGGCCAGGCAAGGCGAGCAGCCTGCTTCGAGGGGTTACAGCTAAGCTAAAGGAGTTAGCCAGGCAGAAAGGTGTGCGGGAGGAAGGGCTGTGTGCTCACTAACTCTCTTGTTGTCAAGAACATTTGGGGGGACCACAGCTCAATATGGCTCAGGCAGAGAACGTGAGAGGATGAGGAAGTGGTTGAGAGACGAAGCCAGAGAAGTAAGCAGTTCCCTCATCACGGAGGGCCTATGTGAGGAGTTGGCATTTATGCTGCAGACAAGCAGTGGGGGGCTACTAAAGGCTTTAAAACAGGAAAATACATAATCAGACGAACGTTTTTGAAAGATAGCTCTGATTACAGTCTAAAGAACAGTTTGGAGGGTGGACACGCCTAAAGATGTTTCCAAGAGCCAAATGGGAAGCTGCTTTGGTAATCTGCATCTTAAAGGATGGGGATCTACATTAGAACAGATCCAATGGGCGATTAATAAATATTTGCAAGTGAGGATCAACAGATGTTGGTGGTTGACTATGGGATGAGGGGAAGGAAGGTTTCAGGCTTGACCAACAAGTGCTTGCACCGTTCTCCAGGGTCAAGAACATACTCTTACCACATGAAATAAGGGACATGAAAATGCTTTGTAAACTGTAAAGTACAATATAAATATTAGTTCTCTTGATTGTAATGGGGGCAGAAATGACTACCCTAAAGATGTTCTCACCAGCTGGGAAGATAGACATGATACCTACTATAATGAAATAATGATACCTACTACTAGTACGAATAACTATAACTAACGAAAGTGCCTTTATGTGCCTAGCACTGTTGTAAGAGTTGTACATATATAACAACTTATTTAATTCTCACAACGCCCATTTTACAGATGAAGAAAGTGAGGCATAGAGAGGTTGCCTAATGTCTCATAGTTAGTAATAGTGCAACTGAGAAACAAACCAATGCTGTCTGGCTCCAAAAGCTGTGCTCTTCACTACAATAGTATATGTCTCTCTCTAAGGCAGACGAAAATTAGTATTACAAGAAAAGTGCGTGTAGTCATGAAACAGAGGAAGTTAAAATTGATAAAACCCAGAGTGTAGCAGTAGGAAGCAGCATTTTTGCTTCCTAGAAAAGCATTCATTGTTGAGAGCAGACCTACACTCAATTCTAAGACCCACAGAGTTCTGATCTCCAATTATCCTACAAAATTGTAATGTGCTAGTTTTGTCACTAGATGGTGCTCGTGCCACGGTTCTGAATATCTGGCCTCGTTCCTGAGAGGTATCGTGGTCTCTAGTGGTTTGGGCAACTAAGAAGTACGTCAGTTTTCATAACCAATCGTGTTTTGTTACATTCATGCATTTTATTATTAATGTACCAAATTATGATTTTAAAAATTTAGAACGGTTTTATAAATAATCTGGCTATACTCAAATAGAAGTTTTTTTCTTTTGTTTCTTCGACTTGCGATGAATTATCTATGAATTATCTGATCATTTCTCTAACAGCTACTGTCTGATATACAGCATTGGCTTTTACAGCTCAAATTCTTTAAGGGACCCAGTAATGGGGATCTGAAAATTCGTCTCTTGCCTCTGAGTGTTCTGCTCTCCTAAACTTCAAAAGTTTCATAATAATAGTCATTTTGACACCGAGCCCTCTCTTAATGTGTTCTTTCTTTTAACCTCTGTTTAATCATTAGTTTGTACAGTTTTAGTAACTCCCCATTCATGCAACAATACATCAGCTTTAGGTACTACATCTGTATGAGATTTGCTTGTATTATCTAACTTTTGTTGGACACGTAGACTCCAGAAATCCAGGAGCCATAGATGACCTACTTAAGTCTAACACTATCACTTTACACCCAACTCACCCTGATGTCTTCTGAACAATGTGAACTTCACAGCAGAAATCTGAACAAATAGAAAGATATTTCACCCATCTCCAGAAAATAGCTTGAGAAGGGGCAGTTCTTGTAAGAACTCACCACCCTGCATTTATCACAACTGCCCCTCTCTTAACTTTGTCTCGTTTGGGCTCCTCTCCAAGAGCCCTGAGGTTCTTCCTTTGACTCTCTCTCTCTATACACCCCACCCCAGGAAGCCACTCCCTGCCATTGCTTTAAGGGGCCCCACTGTTGTAGGTACCTCCTAAATCTCTAGCTCTAACCCCCATGTTTCAGTCTTCCTGCTTGCTGTTTCCACCAGGATATCAACAAATATCTTAAAACTCAACATGTGAGAAAGTGACACGTCTCCTCCAACTCCTCCTTACTTTTTAACTTCTACTCACCACTTCACTATTTTCCCAGATACCCATTTTTTAAACTGAAAATAGTATTTCTTTATGACCCCTTATCCAATTCAATGCCAAGTCCTTGGCAAGACGTTCAGGGTCTCTTCCAGTTGTCTTTTCCTGTTTCTTTCTCTGCCTCACCAATGTCTTCTCATCAGAATGATGGCGATATCCCCCTAAGCCATCTTCCTGGCTCTGTCCTCTCTTCCATCCATCTCTTGTATCCATAGCATTTTATTGGGTTGGCCCAAAAGTTTGTTCAGGTTTTTCCATAAGATGTTATGGAAAAACCTGGGACTTCCCTGTTGGCTCAGTGGTTAAGAATCCACCTGCCAATGCAGGGGACACAGGTTCGATCCCTAGTCCGGGAAGATCCCATGTGCCGCGGAGCAACTAAGCCCGTATGCCACAACTGCTGAGCCTGCACTCTAGAGCCCGCGTGCCACAACTACTGAAGCCCGCACGCCTAGAGCCCGTGCTCCACAACAAGAGAAGCCACCGCAATGAGAAGCCCGTGCACGGCAATGAAGAGTAGTCCCCGCTCGCCACAACTAGAGAAAACCCATGCAGCAACAAAGACTCAATGCAGCCAAAAAAAAAAAAAAAGACGAACTTTTTGGCCAACCCAATACTTTCTAAAGCACTTTTCTGTTTGCCTGTCTCACTAAAAACCTTCACTGGCTCATTTCTTTTACTGAGTTGAGCACCAGCTCCACAACCGTTGTCCACAATGTCCATAACGTGGGTGTAGGGGACATTTGAGTCTTACCCCCTACAAATGTCTGTCACTGCTCAGCTCTAAACAGCCACCAAGCATCTCCATGTTCAGGACTTTCCCATTTCAATGCCTCAGTTCTTGCATTGTTCTCATTAGTAGCACCTACCATCCGTGCCTTTTAAAGCCTGCCCTTCAAAGTTCATCTCGAATACCACTCATTCAATCAAGCCTTTTCTACTATGTCTAATCTGTAATTATCACATCTCCTTTGCACCCCATTAAGTATCAATTGTTTGTATTTCTCATTCTGTATTTATAATATCTACTGCAGTGTTTTGGACATTTTTCTGTCTCCTCTGTTTTAATTTGTGGGGATCATGAATTCTGTATAATTCAATCAACTATGCAGGGTCGTCATAAAACAGGAAACATAATGTTTAAAAGCATAGATTTTTGGAATCAGTCTTAGTTCTTTCATTTATTAGCTGTGTGCTAGTTAAGCAGTTGCTTACCTGCTCTGAGCGTTGATATTATCTATAAAATGGGAATAAGAGTCGTTGCCCCAGTTCTTGTTACCAGAACTAAATGAGATTTCATGCAGAGGCTGACAGATGGTAATCACTCCAAGAACGCTTACTCTTGTCAGTGATCTTTTTATAGTCACTTGGTCACTGTACAAATCAGATGCACAGGAAGTTTGATGAAATTGAAGGGGGACTTCTAGCTAAAGACCAAGGTAGAAAGGAAAATACTGTATTAAATAATACCCCAAAGTAAAAGTCTATGCTAGAGAAGAGGCCCCCCAGGATGTAGGTGTTGTCCAGCCCTGGATCCCTAGTTCTCACCTAATGCCTGGTACTGGGCCGGTGTTTAATAACCATTGGTTGCACTCTCGTAGTTAGCGAATAAGGTGCCATATATGTGTGGTGATCGTGAAGACAGAGAAGAGGATCAGACAGTGAAGGAAACTCATCGTTCACCACCTTCTGTGCGACTGTTATGATTTACACTGTGATAGCGAATTGCCCTGATTGTGCGTCTGCAGCTCAGGCCAGCCTGTCTTCTAATGGCTTTAATGGAGACCTTGCTGAATGTGGATTTAAGAAGAGGTATCAAAGCATGTGTCAGAGAGAGAGTGCACTTCTGAAAACACACTTTTGACTATTCCTAAGTACAGATTTATGTAACGCGAGGTTCAGCTTCATCAGATCTTTGGGACAAAGTGAGAGACAATGATATAATAGTAGGTTCAGTCCCTACACTACACTCCCTTAAAAGCTTTTCCTTGGGTACTTTAAGAAAAAAGTTGTCTTAAAAACAAAAAGTAATGGGATTCCCAGACAGAAATCTGTGTTTAAGTGGCATTAAGGCTGCGGTTCAAATCAACAAAAGCCAGGAAATCCAAAGTTAACCTTTATCCAGACTGTTATGCCATTTTTTCCAACTCTGTGTGTGCCTGTGAGCAGCCCTCCTTTTGAATTTCCTGGCTCTGGCAACCAAAATCCACAAATTGCTTTGAATTACAGTACTCTGGGTCTGCTATTTAATGGGAAAATACCCTGAAGATATATGCTTACTTGCAAGTGTTTTTATGTGTAGCCACTGTAAATCCAGGAGCCATGAACCTGGTGGGTTTTTTTCTGTCAAGTTCCTGAAATCCCCATCTGCACCTAAATCAGTCCTGCCTTATATCCAGGTGGAAGAATTTGTATAACATTTTTGTGTTGCTAACACTGATGAAGTTTCATATTACAGCTTATATGACACAGTTATAATTCAAATGCATTTTAAAAATGTTTCTTTTCTCTCTTTTCACCAGACATGGCGATGACTTGATTGTAACGCCTTTTGCCCAGGTACGTATCATGCTGGCCTGGCTCATTCTCACTCTGGCTCTGGGTGTAGTTTCTAAGTGTAGCCTCTGAACCTGCCCATTCCTCTCCTTTTGTTCCTAACCATTCCTAACAGTGGAAACATTTTCCTTATAGGTCCTTGCCAGCTTGCGAAGTGTGAGAAACAACTTCACAGTACTGACAAACCTCCATGGAACATCCAACAAGTAAGCATGCACTTTCTGTGGAGTTATAAATCCTTTCCATAAAGGCGAAACCCTGAACAGCACTAAAAAAACCCACAACCCAACACTAATGCATGGAAATTTGCCCTCCTAGCTAGGTTAGGATACATGATAAAACTTAAAGTAGGATGGATCACCATAGTATTTTAGAACTGGTAAGATGTTAGAAATTAGTCCAGATCTTATTATCTTTGTGCCTTTAACACTTAGTAGACAGGAGTTCAACAGATGAAAAAATGAGATGGGTTTTTTTTTTTTAACCTTTGTATTTACTACTTGAAAGTGTGAATACTCATCAGTAAAGGCCGTAAATTCTATTAAAATTCTTTTGGAATAAACTATTGAGTTCAGAGAATTCAAACTTAAAATTACACGTACCAAAAGTTCAGGTCCAGGTTGCTTATTGTTTGATAATATATAAACAGGTTCATGTAATTTGATGATAAGAGTGGGATTATCTTCTCTTCTGCCCTTAACGAGCTGCATAAGCTTGGCCATTTCAACTAACAGGGCTGAACATTGGTCTCCTGATCTGTTAAATGAAAGGTTTGAACTTAATAATACTGCAGTAATTTTCTCCTCCGAAATCACTTCAATCTGTGGGTCTAAGTGCTATGCAGTTCACTATCCAGCAATTTAAAACCCATCACAGGGATCAGAAGGTCATAGAAATGATCCTGGGATGGTAGGGCCAGAGGAGAACTTTGAGAAATGACTCAGCCTCTTTGTTTTACAGAAGGAGAAATCAGGCCCTCAGAAATCTAGCAAGTTGCTCACAACCACACCATAGGTTAAAGATGCACCAGGGCCAAATCCTAAATCTCCTGATTTTTCTCAGCTAGTGTTCACTCTAGGACACCCTGTCTCTCCAGTCTTTGTGAAATGATTCATCGACCCTCTACTTTGCTTTTATCCAAATTTTTATTGCGTGGAGTTGTTAAAAGCGAGAGTAAACCCTGCTTTGAAAGCTAACTTTTCCATTCCCTGTTCTATCCCTTTTCCGGGAGCTTCCTGTGAGAGAGTCCTGCATAGCCCCATGGAGTTTTTCCCATCGTTGGTCTCTCCTCCTCTAAACTGTTCTCCAAACTGCCACCAGCGTCCTCTTTCTCACTTGCTGTTTGGCCATGTCACTCTGCAGCTTGAGGCACTTCAGTGGTTCAGTCTGATCATTACGATAAAGTTTAAATGCATGTGCTTGGCCCCAAGGCACCTCATGATCCAGCTCAAGTTACTTTGATTGATAGTTGATTGGGTTTATATTGGAGGCAGTATACAGGAAAGCTAGAGGCTTGCCCAGCCTCATTTGCAATGGTGCTCCCTGTTTATTGTTAAATAATTCACTCAACAAGTATTTATTTAGTGTACTATTCATCCACACGTATATGTGTGTACTTAACAAATATGTATTGAGCACCACCTTGTACCAGACCCTGGTGATATAATAGTGACCAAAATAGACAATTATCTGCCCTTTCAGGGTTTACATTCTGATAGGAAGTGCCAGGGCCTACAGAGGTGTGCAATCAGACCAGGTCTCTGGCCACATGGAATCACATTCTAACAGTTGTGGCCTGGTTGTTCCCTGCATGTTCTATTCTCCATCCTAATTATGGACTTACTGTTCTCGCTTCCTCAAGTGTCTCTCTCCACCTGCCAGTGATTGCCTCATTGAATCCTGCTTGTCTTTTATAACACTCATTTGCGTTACCTTCACCAGGATGCTTCCCCTGACCCTGCCAAGCCTGGTTGAGCGCCCCCCAGTGGCCCCAGAGCACTCTGCAAATCATGTATGGATCTCTACCACGACCACTAGACTGTGTGTCCCCGTAAGGACCCTTGAAATTTACATTTACTTTTCCTTGACTTTCTAAGAATTAGCAGAATGCCTGACACATAGTGTGTGCTCCATAAGTATTCGTCATGCATATAAATCTCTGAATTACTAATTGTTAGAGAAAGACCACCAAATGTTTCGAAAATTATTTTTTTGGAAGTGATCCTTTCCATTTTTCCATCTTTTTTTCTTTACAGGATATGGCCTCTGGGGCCTTATTTATTGGCTTCATAACTCAATTCTACCAATTGAAAATTATGTGACTTGGGCAAGTTATTTCACCTCTCCAGAGCTCAGTTTCCCAAACTATAAAATAGGGTTGTTCTGAGGGTGAAATGAGTTAATATTTGTAAAGCATTTATAACAGCATCTGGCACGTAGTAGTAGGTGCTCAATAAATGTGAGTTATTATAAGTGATAGTTACGTTTCTCTTGCTGAATCCAGAAACAGTGTAATACTTTGGAGTTTTCACATGCATTATCACAGTTATCGTCACTGTAAATGATGTTTATGACCCACATGTTGCCACCACACTATGGACAAGGAAACAAAGCTCAGGGAGATTAAATGACTAGTGCAAAACCAGCTCACTTCTGAGGAGATGAGCAGAGCCAGTGCTGAAACCTAGTATCCTGATTCTCTTGCAGTGCTCTTTTGTAAGGAAAACTCAGTTTTCTTCCTTCCTCTGTAGGGAAAAACCCAGTTCTTCCCCCCCGGGTTTGTCTTCCCAGTGAGTCTTCTTTACTAGTCACACAAAACACTTCACTTCTGACACTTCTGGTCACCAAATACGTGGAGGTTTTCCCCTCACAAGAGCAAGAAAATGTCCGACACCAGCTGGGTGTCCTGCAGTTTAACTCAATCCTGATGCTATCTGACATCGCATCAGATCCCACAGGTTAAGGGCTCAGTCCCACAAGATTGCCCACCGCCTCCCTCCCCACTTCAGACGCCAGTTGTAAGCTCAAGTTATCATCTTTGCTTGTGACCCACCAGCTATAAGATTCCAACAACAGCCCCCTTAATTAATTTCATTAATTTGTTCGAGCAGCCCACAGAACCCAAGGAAACATTTACTCATGTTTACCAGTTCATTAAAGGATATGATAAAGGATACAGGTGAGCAGCCAGATGAAGAGGGCAGAGTCTGAGAGGGTCCTGAGTGCAGGGATTTCTTCCCCTTGGAGTTGGGGTTCATCACCCTCCTGGTGTGGATGTGTTTACCAGCCTAGAAGCTCTCTGAACCCTGTATTATTAGGATTTGCTGGAGGCTTCTTCACATAGGCATGATCAATTATTAACTCCATTCCTAGCCCCTCTCTCTTTTCTGGAGGATGAGGGGTAGGGCTGAAAATTCTAAGCTTCTAATCATGGCTTGTTGTTTCTGGGGACCAGCCCCCATCCAGGAGAAATCCAGGACCCCACCCAGAGTCACCTCATTAGAACAAAAGGTGCTACTAGTGCTCTTATTACTTAGGAAACTACAGGGAATTTTAGGAGCTCTGTGTCAGGAAGCAAGGGTAGAGAACAATATATGTATGTCTACTATCTCACATCTTTCCATTTACTATACCTATTCAGTCTTCTGGGTTATGGGACGAAATCTCTGAAGGCTTTGGAACAGAGTCATTTAGGAAGAACTTATGGAATAGCTGAAGGTCAGAGCGGCTGAGGCAGAGACATGAGCTAGGAGAGCGTTTCAGGAATTAAAATATGAAGAGTAAAACCCTGGACCAAGATGATGGAGGTAGGAATTGAGGAGGAAGAGATTAATAAGGATACATTCCAAAGGCTTCTTTAACATAGCAGAGCTCAAGGCCACTACGCTGCACAGCTCCAGGGAGACGGGGTGCCAGTGGTGATGTGTCGGGGTGTTTTCAGTTACTGGTTTGTTGGCATGGGCTCGGAGGTCCTTCCTCTGTTAAAGCATCAGGGAATTCAGCCTAACCCTGCTGATTATAGGCTGTCAGCTGAAGCTACTTTCTTGAGATAAGATTTTTCCATAGCCTTGGGGGTTTTGAGCCACATAAACCTCCATAGTTGCCATGCACAGAGTGCCCTAAGACCATAGTTGCCATATAGAGAGCTCACCCAGAGCCAATTCTCACACTCTGGCTGAGGACCACCCTCCAAATCATGGCCCTTTGTGTCACCTCTGGTCCAAACCACACTCAGCAAACATAATAGACCAGCAGTAGAATAGTTGCATCTAATGATCATTCCCAAATCCATACCCATATTTGTACAGAGTTGATCCTCCTACCGAGTTCAAGTTCTTCCTTAAAACCAACATGTCCGCCACTAGAGCTTCACCAAAGGGAGTTGAGGTTGCCTCAGTCTAGCTCGGGCTGAGAAGTGAGTGATGGAGCAGCCTGGCAGGGTCAGGTTGGAAAACTGAGGGTTCATTTAATGCACTCTATTCTATTCCTAGATAGTCAATACCCTCAAACAAATAAAGAGAACTGAAGACAAGAATATCTGTCAGGAATGGATCCACCATGCTAAGAGCAATCCCCCTCCCACCCCAACCCAGATATTCACTTATCTCAACAACTGAAACTGTAAGGTTCATGGAACTCAGAAGTTGTTTTCTGGGATATTTGACTTGGGTTCCGAAGTGCTACTCCTTGCCTTGAATGTAACATTTAAGCAATAATTATGTCCTTGGAATGGTTTTCATGAGACATTTGGATAGTGTGTTGTTTTTATATGAAAAGGAACTCCCACATAGAACTATAATTCTCATAAGTCAAGATTTCCTTTATCTTTTGGCTCTTTGCTCAGCATAAAAGCAGTTCATTGTCTGTCTGAGCTTTACCACCCAAAGGGTAAAAATCTCAAAGTTCCTATTGAGGTGATTTCCTTGCACTTCCTTGAAATGTTCTGTTGAGGGATGCTTGATTGGGCTTGTATTTCTTGGCTTCAGATTAAAACCTATATATCCTTTGTCCCAGGAATTTTGAAACTATGGCTTTCATTTAGAGTTGTTAATTCAGATAAGCATTCCCTAAAGCATTTACTGACTTTAAACAGACTGATGGAGAAATCACATGTGAGTGAGAGTACCTACATTCAGCAGACTGATAACCAGGGAATTGAGCTGGGAGCAAAGATCTGTCCCCATCATCCAACTCTGTCACTAACACCACACACATCACCGGTGGCTACCGGGAGATCACATAACATCTCTGTATTAACATTCTTCCGAGGTATAATTAAATGAACATGTATGAAATCTTTGATAAAGAATTAATAACCACTGATTTTTGTTTTCAGTCTTTCATTGCCTTGGGTCCTTTGGCATGGGATTTAAATTAGCTGAGAATAATAAAAATCTTGAGCATTCAGAGCTGGACAGAACCTAGCCAAATTTCCTCAGAGTAAGGGAGGAAATATATGTAAAACCTCTCACACAGGAGCTGGCGCTTTGTAAATTAGCAGAAAATGTTAGTTGCTGCCTGTTCTCCCCAGATGAGGAAGAAACTGAGAAGTTCAGTGAGTTGCCCAGGGCTATATGGTTAGAAGGTGCCAGAACCAGGATTAGAATTCCTGTCTTCTTATTCATAGTCCAGCTCTTTTTCCACTGTGTTATTCAGGGCTGGAAAGTATTAACTGCTGTGGCCATATTATCCTCCCTATTAATATCACCATCTTTACAAACCCAGGCGTAGAACTTATGATTCTTCTGTAAGTTACGGACCTTTGGACTCGTAATGGGCAACCAGTGCCATTTTCTTCTGGCACTCACCACAGTTTTCTAATTGGTACTCTCATGCCCCACAAGCAATAATGCAGCCTCCAGATGTCATTCATTCATTTAAAATCTATCGAGCTTCTTCTTTGCACCAGGTCTTGAGAAAAAGTGATGAACCTTTATAAACGTACTCCTTGCCTTTCCAAAACTTACACACACAGATGCTCACCCGAATTAACAACTCTAAATAAAAGTTATATTTTCAAAATAACTCCTGGGACAAAGGAGTTTATGTAAATTGTGTAATTTTTAAGAAGTCATTGGGAGGATCAGGTGCTATGTGTCGCTGTGCTATTAAGAAAGCAGAGATTTCCAATATTGAGGGTCTCTTGGTTCTATGTCTCTTTTCACAGAAGTCTTCTTTGGAACTCAGGAAGATAGTTAAAATAAAAGTATTAAAAAAAAATACATTATCAATCTAATCAACAGCTATTGACTACCTGTATCGTACCAAATATTTTGCCAATTACAAGGTTACAAAGATGAATGAGATTCAATCTTTGTTTAAATTTCTCACAGCCTAGTTGAGACAGACAAGAGAATGGGAATTGTAATGCAGTTAAGAGTGGCACTAGGCTGGGGCAAGCCTAAGAAAGTATAGGTGGCGCAGTGACTAGTCACAGGAGGGAAGGATCCTCTGAGGTGATGCCGGAGTGCAGTCCTAGAACATGTGAAGGAGTTCGCCGCTTAAAGAGGAGGAGAAAAGGGGTCAGATGAGCAAAATATGTGCAAAGAGCCCAGCAACACAAGCAGATTCTGAGCCTGAGGACCAGTGGGGAGTGTGTAAAACCAAGACTATAGAGGAAAAGGAAACCAGATAAAACATTCATATGGTATTTGGCTTCTCAAATCATTTTCACATCAATGGTTCGTTCAGTCGACAGTTTACCAATATTTATGGAGTTCCTACTTTACGCGAGGTAAGTTGATAGGTCCTGCAGAGGGCACGTGAAAGGGGTCAGAACTGGAGCCCACCATCAATGGGTCATAGATTAGGGGTGGGGATAGTCCATGGCCATATGAGTTGTAACATGAGGAAATAACCCTGAAGGTACAAATGAAGCACCATGCGAGATTAGAGGAGGAATCATTTTTTAGCTTCCTTTTCGGGAAGGAAGACATTTTCCTCTTTCCTTCTAGGTTCTTCAGGCTGGTCTAAGAATTAAGTGGACATGAGACAGATTAGTAGGAGAAAGTCAAACAGAAGTTTAATAGCATGTATACATGGGAGAGGCCCAGGAAAACTAAGTAACTGGACAAAGTGGCTGAAACCCTCACCCTAAACACCATTTTCAGCTGAAGACCAAAGAGGATATTGTCGGGTAGGGGTTTGGGGCCTGAAAAGGAAGGAAGGCAATTGACGTGGAAGTGGAAAAGCAAATGTTTGGTAAATAAATGTTTGCCGGACCATGCGGAGACAGACAATGGCACACAGAATGGAATTTTAACAAACAGACTTTGCTGGGTTCCTCCCTGTCTACCATACCTAGTTCATACTATACTTATCTGTGGTCAGAGCTCCCTTCCTCTATTTACATTCTTTTAGGCTGTTAAGGGAAAGGTCAAAGTTTCTTCCTCAGTCTTTCGGGCCTTGGGCCTTTTCAGCTTGAAATAATCCATATGCCAAGAGCATTTTGGGTAGCAAGTTTTCCTCCCTACAACAACATTCTTTGGAGAAGATGGCATTTGACCTTTGAAGGTATGATTCTGATAATGGGGTTTTTTTTCCCCACACATCCAAGCAATTCTCTGACACCAGCTGGGTGTCCTATAATTCAGTTCAGTTCTGACATTATTAACTTGGAGATAGCGTCAGATCCCGTGGGTTAAGTGCTCGGTCCTGCAAGACTGCCCCTTCACCGCACACCCTTCTCCCACTACACACACTGGGGACACCAGTGGAAAGCCCAGGCTCTTGCCGGGGCTTCCGACCCACGGGCTATAGGTTGGAGGTTCCCACGAGCCCTTCCTTGGGTTCAGTGAACTTGCTAGAGGGGCTCACAGAACCCAGAGAAACATTTTACTTACTAGATCACTGGTTTACTATAAAAGGATATGACTCAGGAACAGCCAGATGGAAGAGATGCAGAGAGCAAAGCAGGGGTTGCCGGGGGAAGGAGCGCAGAGCTTTCACGCTCTCCGAGTGCATCACTCTCTCTGAATCTCCACCAACCCAGTCTTTTTGAGTTTTTATGAAGGCTTTGTTACAAAGGCATGATTGATTAAATCATTGGCCATTGGTGACTGAACTCAATCTCCAGGCTCTCACCCCACCCCAGAGGTTCAGGGTGGGCCTAAAGCTCAAACTCTCTAATCACATGGTTGGGTCCCCTGGCAACCCCCTCCTTAGGTTATGTAGTTGCTGGTCCAAAAGTCACCTCATTAACATAGCAAAAGACACCTTGATTGCTTTCCTCACTTAGGAAGCTCCAAGGATTTTAGGAGGTCTGTGCCAAAAATGGAGCCGAAAGCCAAATATATATGTATATTTCTTACCATAACTGGCAATGTTTTAGAGTGGAGGTGACACTTAAATGTGCAGATTTGTGAGAGGAAAGCTTCCTTCACAGAGGAACGGCTCGAGCAGCGTCAGGAAAGGAATAGCACGTGTTCAAGGAAAAAGAAGTGATCAAGTTTGGCCTTGGCAAAGTATGAGTTAGTTCTTTCCCTCATTCATTCATTCATTCATTCATTCTTCCATTCAATAAGTATTTACTGAGTGGTTGACATATAAAAGCATATGTTGAGGCCAAAGAGCAGACTTTGAATGCCAGGCTAAGGAGTTTGGAATTTAATCTCTTAATTTTTCTGAAAAACAGCCCTCAGTATTAGTGCAGGTGTTATCAGCAGATGGCATAGTACAAAGAAAATGCACTTTGGATTCAGAAAGACTTAGCTTTGAATCCTGACCTTGCTGTTATAAGCCATGTGTGCTTCAGCATATTTCTTAACTTCTCTGAGCTTCAGTTTCCTTATCCTTAAAGTGAGATGATGATACTCTCAATGGAAGTTAAGAAGTACCCAGCACAGCGCCTAGCAGAGAAAAGCACACATTGGATGGCAATTTCCCTTTGCTTGTCACCCCCGGAGAGCAGAATGTGTGATCCCAAAATATGCCACTTTGGCACGTGGATTATTTTGAGCTGAAGGCAATCAAGACCCAGCAGATTCAAGAAAAACTTTTACCTCTCCTTCAACTACCTAAAATAATTGTAATTGGGGGCCTGGCTCAAAGAGAGACAGAGCTATTATCAGAGATAACTTTTATCTGAATGACCCATCTGTTTGGCAGGGCAAACATCGAATTACAAATCATCTGCTCTTCTCATTGTCTGGTGAATGACCCTCCTAAGCTTTGAAGCCCTAGGCTCCTGTTCCATTCCTTAGCTCAGGATGACAGATAAGTCTCAACTGCTTGACTTGCCCTTGGGTCTCATATTCTTATGGGGCTCCCTTAAGTATGTAGTTAAATTTGTTTGTCACCTGGTAATCTGTCTTATGTCAAGTTAATTAATAGAGCAGCCAAAAGAACCTAGAAGGGTAGAGAAAATTTCCTCCCCTACATCATACCTGAAAATTTCATGCCACAGAGAGTTTAAAAGTACCTTGCCTAGGGCTTCCCTGGTGGCACAGTGGTTGAGAATCTGCCTGCCAATGAAGGGGACACGGGTTCGAGCCCTGGTCTGGGAAGATCCCACATGCCACGGAGCAACTAGGCCCGTGAGCCACAACTACTGAGCTTGCGCGTCTGGAGCCTGTGCTCCGCAACAAGAGAGGCCGCAATAGTGAGAGGCCCGCGCACCGCGATGAAGAGTGGCCCCCGCTCGCCACAACTAGAGAAAGCCCTCGCACAGAAACGAAGACCCAACACAGCCAAAAATAAATAAATAAATAAATAAATTAAAAAAAAAACAAAACCCAGCCCAGAAGTGGGGTCAAACATTAAAAAAAATAAATAAAAAATAAATTAAAAAAAATAAAAGTACCTTGCCTAGAATCACCCAGCTAGTAAATGAGTGATAAATATGAACCCTGTCCATCAGACCCTGCAACAATAAGATATTTTTACCTTGAAGCTATATTACACCTAAGGGACCAAAAATGGATTTGGAATACTTTAAATCTAGGAAAGTAATTTTGTGGCCACACCAGTAGGGAAACCCTTCCTTTTCAACCCCTTTGCAGGCCATTTAGAACTTGGCTTCCTTCCCAACCTTGCCTGTGCATCAGAATTCACAGAGCAATAGTAACATTACAGATTCTCACGCCTTGTCCCAGACACGCTGAAATAGACCCTCCAGGGATGGGGAAGGGAATCATATTCTCGATAGCTCCCCACGTGATCAAACGGCGTCCATGTTTGAGACCCACTGGCCTGCAGTGCCACTCTCTTGCTCACTGCTAATCTCCAGTTTGCTCTTTAGTGGGGCAGACGGCCCTCTATGCCACTGGCTCTGGAATGTGGCCCCCAGATGAGCAGCATCAGCACCACGTGGCACTAGTTAGCAATGCAAACTCTCAAGCCCACCCCAGGCAGACTGAATCAGAAACCCTGGAAGTAAGGTTCAGCAACGTGTCTTAATAAACTCTGCAGGCGATTCTATGCACCCTGAAGTTTGCGGGCCACTGCTCTATCCTGTTTCTGGGAGGCTCTCTAGCAATGCACCCTGAATCCTGGAGAGTCTGGCAAAGCATGAGAAGGATGGCAAGAGCAGCAAAGAAAATCAGGGTTTTGGGGCGAGGGGGGTAAAAAAGATAAAGAAGGAAGAAAGAAAAACAAGAAAGAAAAGGAGAAGGAACCCTAATATTTGTGGAGCGTGAGTCTGTTTGCTTGTTTCGTTTGACTCGAGTTGAGCAGGCTTGCTTTGTGATGTAGAATAATGCCCAGTTCGACCATGAAAAGCCTTTTCCATAAGTTAAGCCACCTAGATTGCTGTTGCTAATGGCTAGGTGACCTTTGGCAAGTGATTTCATCTCTCTGGGTCTCAGATGTCTAAGGTGCAAAAATGGGAGGCCTGGACTGATTAATCTCCAAGGGCTCCTCTGGCTGTAACTTTCTATAGCACTGCCCAAAGGAGTTGGGATTCACGCTTGTATTTGGTGTCATTTCTGAGCAAGGGTGTCATCTTTGGAAGGCCTCCTGGGGCAGGGAAACCTAAAGCAGAAGGACTGGTCAGGGACCTGGAGTAAATGACTTCCTTCCTGGAGTGCTGGAGCATCCGGGACGCTGTGCAGAGGGAAATTCCAGGCCATCTGGAGGTGAGAATTGCAGTCACCCACGAGTTACAGGAGCCCGCCTTCCAGAGATAGCATTATGTCACTAGGTAGCTCATTCTGACCTGGAAAACTCCTCTGTGATCATGGGGGGCAGGGAGGAGTATTCATACAGAGACTCAGACCTTCCTTTCTCTCCCTCTCCACAGGAGGTCTCCAGCTGCTAGTCAGCCATCTGTCTCCAGAGTCAACCTGCCAGGTAAGCCATGGCATGAGGCTTAGCTCCATGTTTCAAAATAACAAATATGCCTCTTTTCCAGAACCTTTTGTAGAATAATAGCATTCGTTTGCACATCACGGCCCTCCAAATAGGTCTCTTGGTGACTTTTTTCAAAGGCAGACTGGAGCTTTACTTCACTCCATGTGAAACCAAACGAAAAGCAGGATGAAATAATTTTCCCACCCTGTGCGTGCCTCGGCTTTCAGAATGTGATGGATGTGTGGTCACGCTGCTTCCCAGAACAAGAGCAAGAGTGCAGCTTTGCCCTCAGCTTGCCGGCCCCAGTGAACTCCAGGAGAGCTAACCTCAAAGGTCCCAGGTGCTCCCACATTGGCCTGAGGGCCCCATGGTGAATGTTAGTGGTTTTCCTCTTAGCGTCAACTATACATCCCACTTGAGTCTACATCCTTTCCAGGTGTGAAACCAAAGGCTCTTTCCAGGTCACAAATCATTTCTTTTGGAGGTCATCCAACTTTGTTCCTCAAAGGTGTTTTTTTTAAGAGAAACCTAACCTCTCATTTTTTTTAGTACTGCGTATACGCTTTTCATGTGGAGTTGAGAGCTGTGGAGAGGAAGGGCCACCTTGAAGGAACATCTTGGAGACGTGTTGGATGTAAAACTCTTCTTGCCATAAGATGCAACCAGTTAGATGACATTTTTGAAAGTGCAAAATGGAGTTTTTCCTCTTTAATCTGTCCCACTAGTATGGCAGTGGATTTGAGTAGAACCACAGGAGAAACAGTAAGATGAACTCATGCTGAGATCACCTAACACCTAATGTTGCCTCATAGGTTTCTGTTTCCCTTCCCTTTATTCTTACGATCTTCCACTCTCGGATGTTGTGTTTTCTTGCTGATGTGATGGCCATAAATATAACAGAGCTAATACAAAAGTCCAACTTTTTTTTTTTTTAAACATCTTTATTGGAGTATAATTGCTTTACAATGGTGTGTTAGTTTCTGCTTTATAACAAAGTGAATCAGTTATACGTATACATATGTTCCCATATCTCTTCCCTCTTGCATCTCCCTCCCTCCCACCCTCCCTATCCCACCCCTCTAGGTGGTCACAAAGCACCGAGCTGATCTCCCCGTGCTATGCGGCTGCTTCCCACTAGCTATCTATTTCACATTTGGTAGTGTATATATGTCCATGCCACTCTCTCACCCTGTCACATCTTACCCTTCCCCCTCCCCATATCCTCAAGTCCATTCTCTAGTAGGTCTGTGTCTTTATTCCCATCTTGCCACTAGGTTCTTCATGACCTTTTTTTTTTCCCTTAGATTCCATATATATGTGTTAGCATACTGTATTTGTTTTTCTCTTTCTGACTTACTTCACTCTGTATGACAGACTCTAACTCCATCCACCTCATTACAAATACCTCCATTTCATTTCTTTTTATGGCTGGAAAAGTCCAACTTTTAAAAGAAGAGAACAAAGGCAGTAGGTTCCATTGGCTTACTGGCGTTTGAAGTATTAATGGTACATGCTTTAAAACATGTTTGTGAGAAAAATATTGAGAACAAGAATAAAAGTAAAAGGAAGATATTAAGCAAAGTCAAGTTTACCTTTAGAGCCCCATGATATGAAATAGAAGAAAATGGTACTCTATCCACGGACTTTAAAAATGTGGTGTGTTGATGTACTATGTCCTTTAGAAGTTTTATAAAGTGAAACGAAATAACTAGAGTGTTTTAACATGTAACTGGTGTTACATGCTGGAGATCAAAGGGGGTGGTTTCGAAACTCCTGTCATTTCATCATCTTGGCCCACTTGTGAGGCACCATCACTACCATTTCTATTAGCCAAGTTTACTAAGATGGTTTTGACAACAAATCGAATATTTAAACTATGTTTTCTTTTTCTTGTAATAAATACTGACAAACATCAGGAGAATATGTGATATTTATCGTTCTATAAATTAGCTCATTAGCCAAAGATGCTGTTGGAAAGATCACGTTGTGATTATTGGCACAGTAACTAGAGCTTGGCAAGTAGAGAGTCTTTTGCTAAATTCTTTTAAAACAATGGAGCAGAGAAATGACAATACCACTTAGGCAATTTGTTTTTGTCTGTCTTTGTGGCAAACTACAAAAATCCTGACTTTTCATTGGGCAGAGAATGTAGCGATATCAATTATTACATAATTATAGGTTTCAAAACCTTCTTAATGCTCAACCACAGTCAAAAAAGGAAGGAGGACACACACATCCTGTGTTTTGTTTTTATTATCAGCTTAAATAAGTCAGGCAGATTTTTCCTGTTATTTTAATATTTATCAGCATATGACAAAGAGGTGTGTTTAAATAGAAACTTTAAAGGGGAATGAAAAATAAGTGGCTCACAGCACACAAAAACACTGAAAGCTGCAGTGCTGCTTTAAAAGATGATTTATCGTGATAATGAGATCAGATTTTCATTTATTAGCACTGATGCTGAACTCATGTATTTCAATTGAAATCTAAGATAAAAGATACAAGAAACCACAATAATTTAAACAGATTTAACAACAACCCAGTTTGTTGGGAAAGGCTGGCTGACTTAGGTAACTGTATTCTTGTATAAAAAGCAAGTTTAAGAGAGAGACAGAGAAAAGCCAGAGGAAAGATTTTTTTTTCTTTTTAAAACGTTTTTTAAAATGCATCTAAATGAAGGAAATGCAATTCATTTTAAAAGCTAGTTGTCAAAAACCATGGTTAAATTGGTACATTTGCTCTTACAAATTGATCATTAACTGAAAAAATTCATGGGGGAAGTCAAAGCAAATCTCTCAGTCTGCAGTACCTTTCTCCTCATGGTTTAACCAAGTTTATTCTTTTTAGCTCTCATGCTACAACACAGATTTCTCTCTTCTGCAAAGGCATCCAGATTTTTTTTTAAAAAATCAATGTACTTGCTCCCTTTTTTGTGCTATGGAGAGAATTCCATTCTAGGATATACTCCAATTTGTGGCTTATATGTCTCCTCCATTGGAGCTCCTTGAAGGCTGGGACTGTCTATACCTTATTCCTCTCTTTATCATTTAAGATACTTTTGCATAGTTATTTTCACATAGTAGGAAGATAGGTAAATGTTGAATTGAGCAGGAGAGCTACATAAAGTTTAGGGACTTTATCTTAAGGAAAATGCTCATAAATTAAATTTTAATAATGAGTCAATATTTTACCTCCATGGCTATGAAAAGCCATGCGTGTTTTTACTGTTAAAAATCAGTTATTGCATTGAAATTGAAAGAAGTTCAAGACACATTCTATAACTACACTATCTAAATCTATATATTAGTATGGTCACATAGATTTTGAACAAAAAAAGTTAAATCGAAAAAGTTGGCATTTTATACTTTAAATAGGAAAGCCAGAGTAAAGTAATAGAGGATTTAAAACCCAGAAAATATAGCAATGTGGAAATCATATGCTCCCACATTAAGGAGAAAATGTAGTAAATCCTCCTGGGGGTGTTGAAAATGTTAATTCTGTGGAGTTTAATGGGCATCTCGATTTTTATCACATTTTGCCTCTTCCCAAACATGAATTCCAGGCCTTCTCTACATGATACGTAAGGATTGGAACGAAAGGGAAAAAAATAGAATTGAAAAAAGAACACTCCAAACAAGGCAGGAACTTGATAATTTATCGAGGAACTTGGGTTCTGTCATCTATACACATTCAAACTGGAAAATTGAAGTAATTCTCAGGATTTCAGGCCCCCAAATTATTTTCAACAGAAAAAAAAAGGTAATTGAGGAAAATCACTGTGTAGGTATGTGTGTGTGTGTGTGTGTGTGTACATGAGTGACTGTGTGAGCATATGTATATTGTATGTGTAGTGTGTGTGTGTGTGTGTGTGTGTGTGTGTGTGTGTGTAGGATAATTGTCCCACTTTCCCCACCCAAACCATCCCTTGCTTTTGCATGCATTTCAGTAGTGATCATGGGTATGTCATGAAAGTAAGAATTTACTGAAAAGATAAATTATCAAGTGTTCACTGCCTTTACGAAACGATCGTTTGCTTTGCAAAGGATAAGAGAAGTATTCCTTTTAATGACCAGCACTTCTGATTATTATAAATGTGACTTGATTTTTAATAATATGTATCATATATGGAACATTTTAGCAGCCAAATCAATGTGTAAGGTGGAATATTCTACACTAATTTTCTTCTTCCAAAGTTTACTAATAAACGTATTGAGCAGGAACGTCACCCATGTAACAGATAAGATGATTTGAAGAACAACCCCCAAGGCCACGGGTCATCGGAAATGACAGCAAACCATGTCACAAAGATGACTAGAGCATTGCCTTGAGGACTTCAGGCTAGACTGCTGCAGACCCGAAGTGTCTCTCAGCCTGGGTATCCACAGCCTCAGCTCATGATGGTTTTCAACACCAGTCAATTAGATGTATTTCAAGAAAAGCCTGTGTATGGAGAAATAGGATGAGACAATACAGAGCTTTCCAGTAAGTCTGAAATAGGTGGGCCTAAGTGAGAAACAGACTTAATTAATATTTTTTAGTGCTCATAGGAATCCATTTCTTCTAATATGTGTCCTCTAGGTCATTCTGGGGAGGAAATGGCTTTTTACCGGTTGATAAAACAGAAGAGACTTTCTCCTAAGAAGCCTGTTTCTCAGTATGAGTTCCTCCCATGTCTTTGCTTGATTATGAATATCCCCCTGGAGGTTCATGTGTGTGTGTCAGACGTGGGTTCTATTTGAGGAGCAAACAAGAGGCTCAGTGAGTTACCTTGGATCTTAAGAAATTTGGCAAGTCATGACCTTGATTCAGTTCTCATTCTTTGCCAGAGCAGCCAGAGCCTAGGCTGAGAGATGGGCTGTGTGTGCACCAATAAAGGGCTCTCTGAGAATGACAGCAATGGCCTGAGAGCTGATCTGAGTCAGATGACTGGAAATGAAGCCCAGCACAAGCAGAACGTTTGCTCGGTTTCCACGTTAAGCAAGAACTGTCAAGCAGGGTTACAACACTTACAACAAATAGTAATAAAATCAATCTTGTTACCAAAGGCTATGGCCACTCATGAAAAAGGAGAAATTGGAAGGAATTACAAACAAAAAGGAAGGAAGGAAGGAAGGAAGGAATGAAGGAAGGAAGAAAGAAAGAAAGAAAGAAAGAAAGAAAGAAAGAAAGAAAGAAAAGAAAGGAAGGAAGGAAGGAAGGAAGTAGGGAAGGAAGGAGAAAGAAAGAAAAGAAAGAAAGAAAGAGAAAAGAAAGAAAGAAAGAAAAAGGAAAGAAAGAAAAGAGAGAAAGGAAGGAAGAAAGAAAGAAAGAGAGAGAGAGGGAGGGTGGGAAGAAGAGAGAGGGAGGAAAGGAAAAAAAGAAAAAACCAAAAATATCAGATTTTTTTTTCTTTGTTCTGAATGCTGTGTGGCCTGAATTATTGGGATAATTGCCTTAATTATTCACCTTGAGTATTTAGGCAGTCTGCATACAGGACGATAGGGCAGATGCACTAGAAAAGCCCTAGTCATTCGGAGAATAATTTCCCAAATTGTTGTCTTATAAGAATTGCTTTTGTCTAAATTAGCCCTCCTGTTGTAAGTTTACCTCAGAGCATCAACATTAAGCTGTTTATATGGATTTGCAATTATTCCATATGTGTCTAAAATTAGGTAAGTGTAAGTTGCAAAAAAAACATTGACAAGTCAACTAAAGTGTGAATAGTTAAAATGTTACCAAAAATAATACCCTGCTCATTAATGGCTATTCCACTAATTGGAAATTAATTTCTAAATTTAGTGTGACTGTTTCTTAGTATTAAATGGAACTGATGAGACCCTTAGCATCTCAACTCTCACTTGCTGCCTAAAGACTGGAGTTCATTCCGCCTTGATTCCACTTCACGTTTTTTGTACTGCTGAGAAACACCATCCACCCACCCCCCTGAAAGTTGGAATCATGCATGTTAGTAAGTATTTCAGTTATGCTATTGACGTCAATGGAGTCATTAAATAGATTGCTGGCCCTCCCAGAAGCAAATCACTGCCAGGGACCTAGATACAGACACGTTTTTTACAAAGACAACCAGCAGGTTTTGCTATAGCAGTGAGCCAGAGAAAGGGAAAAGTTTATACTGTAGCAGACCTATCTCCAAACACAGTTTCTTTCTTTTTTTTGCCTCTTAGTTCCGGCCTTTCTTTCTCTTTGGTTACAGTAAGCTCAGACAAAGCTTAGATATTGTTGCCTGAAGCCTTTGTGTGCAAAAGCATCTCCTGTCATTGAGACCCTAAAGGGAGACGCCCCACTTTAAAAAATGTGTCTCACCTTTAGCTCTGCACAGCCCATCCTGATGTTCATTTGGCGACATAAATTATCTAGGCAAATCACTATTGTCTGCCCGCAAGACCATGCTTGATAGTTCCCTGAATACAGTTTCCTGCACATGCACATGCACGCACGCACACACACACACACACACAATTTTGCCCTTTCTGTTGCTTCTATGTGTCTTCTAGCTGCAGCCTGTCATCTATGACTCAACCTCTATGCAGCCAGCCGGCACTGTGCTGTAGCAGCACCAGGGGTCTAAAGCAAAGGTGGAGGACGAGGCTGGGAAAAAAGCTTCCCTTGTCTCGGCTGCCTCATCCGCAGAGCCCCGCAGGAGGCTGCCCACGTGCCTGTGTCCTCCCAAACCCCAGCTGCTGCCAGCCGCAAGCCTGGTCATGCAGCTCCCAGGCGTGTCAGAGAGAGCCCTTCAGGAAACATCTGTCTGTTTCTGGGTGTTCTTGACAGCTCTGTTTACCTGGACAGCCCCAGGAGTCAGAGCCAAATCCTCCCCTCACACCTACCTCCCCCTCCCAGGCTCAGAGTCAGGGAACCATCTTGAGCAGACAGCTTTCTTCATATCCGGTTGTCAGAATCTACCATGTTGGCTCAGCACTCATCTCCCTTCTCCACCCCATCCCTTTCCTCCCTGCACTTCTTATCAGTAAGTGTGCACATACTTATCAGTAAGTATGTACAGGAATGCTAGACATCCAGCCACCTTTAGTAACCCCTTGGGGTTCATCTGGAGGCCCAGACCCATCCCTCCCTCCACCTCTTCTTTTCCCATATTCCTGGATTTGAGTGGCTGTTCACTATCTTTTATCTTGCTCTTTGCCTCCCACAGACAATTCTTGTAGTCATTTCCTCTAATCTTACACCCTCCTTTTCCTCCCCATCTCCTCTCCTTCAGTTTAGTGCTTCGTTTTCCCTTCCTAAGCCATTGTGGTGGCCCTCCAACTTGGTTTATTGTGCTCAGTCTTTACCCACTTCAATCCACCTTCTATTCTGGTACTAGAATTATTCTTCTAAAACCCAATTATGCTGTTTTCCGAGTTGGTTAACCTTTACCTTCGGGATAAGATCCTTACTTCTTACCAGGTATGCAAAGTCTTTCAGAATTTGTTTCTAATTCCTTCTTTGTCCTCACCTCCCCCTTTAACCCCTGGCCTTGTGCACAGCTAATGGCTGAGATGCACTGAACTTACTGTCCCTCAAATACGCCAGGCTCTTCCTTGCCTTCCTGCCTTTGTACATGCTGTTACTTCTGCCTGGGCTGCCCTTCCCCGAAAACATCATTCACATATTCAGCTCAGGGATTTTCTTACATTGTCACGGTGAATGAGTTCTTTATACCCTCTGATTATTGGACTCTAGAGTCTGGATTAAACTAAATATAGAGTCTCAATCCAGGACCTGATATATAGTATATGCTCAGTAAATACAAGTTCCTTTACCCATTCCCATCTGGAAAGTGCATTTCTTATCTTTCAGATCTCAACATATACGCCATCTTCCACAACTCATCCAAAACCACTCTCAATTATTATCTTAATTATTATCTCAAAATCTCAATTATTGCACTTGTTGTATTATGCTGTAATCTTTATTTTAATTTTCACCTCTTCTAAAGTGATAGTGTCCCAAATATAGTATGAATCCTCTTTTTATATATCCGCAATTTATAGCATAAGATCTGGAACATAGTAGATGCTCAATAAATGCTTATGGAATAACCAAAGACAAAAGGGTGAATGCTTGTTCCTGAATCAGAAAGGATTGGAAAGGAGCTGAGGCTCATAGTTGGCTTCGTTCAGCCTGGCCTAAATATCTTCTAGCTCTCAGGCATGTGCCCAGTACCAGCATCCCTGGATAATCTTGACTGCAGGTGACTTTCCTTCACTCAAAGTGAACTCTTTATTATCCATCACTTCAGCAAGAAGTGACAGTGTTAAAAGAAATGGAAAAAAAATGAAAACGACTAAATGTGACTAGTTTCTTGCACTATACTATGCTCTTCATGTCTAGCACAGAGCCTGGCACAAAGTAGGTACTCAGCATATTGAACTGAATTGGCTTGGGATCATGGGTCGACCCTTTAGACAAGTTACTTCTCTGAGACTCAGTTTTCTTATCTGGAAAATGGGTATTTTAATACTCTACTCATAAAATTGCAGGAAGGGCTAAATGAGAAAAGCTATGTATAGGGATTAACAGTGAAGACTCTGGAGACACACTGCCTCTCTCAAATCCTTGCTCCACCACTGTGTGATCTTGGGACAGTGTCCCAGTTGCCTCCTCTATAAAACTGTGATGGAAATCGTACATATCTCATATGTTGGTTATAAGAATTAAATACATAAACACATGTAAAACACTTAGAATAGCTCCCGGCCCTTAGAAAGTGTCAATATTGGTATTGATATTATTAGTGTTGTACAACACACTTCCCATAGCACCCAGCACAAAGCACATGGTCAGTGTGTGACAGGTGAGAGCTCAGGCCTGCTGGCATCAGTAGGGAACCAAAACAAGCCTTGTAGATATCTTTCTAGAAGGTTCTGATCATGTTCTCTTTCATAGTAATACAATCTAGAAGGCAGTCTTTTTTTGAAAGATTCTTTCCCCCTGAAACCATGAAAATCTGATTTTATGGAAGTAGATTTAGAGCTGAAGATAGGAGTCTCCAGGACATCCAGTGGGAAGCTAAGGGAGCTGGGGGCAGAATGCAGCTGTTACCAAATGTAACAGAACACGACACAAGTGTGACTTTTTCTCTTAAAAACAGAGTGTGAAGAAGAAAGTCCAATTAGCATTCTGATAAGCTGGATCTTAGTTAAGTGAGAGTTTTCTTTTGTATAAACCTGAGAGGGCTTCACTTTATAGGATAGAATAATTGCAGCTACACAACCCATTACGGTTGTATGTAAAAACCATGTTCAGGGTTGGGCACGCACCTACACGGGCACAGGTGCTTCAACCCACAGAGCTCAGCAGAGAACAGCAGCATAAGCTGGTGCAGAGCTTCTTTTTGGAGAGAAGACAGAACCTACTAGCAGAATCAGCATCAGAGAGGACTTTGACTCCTTTTGGAAAACCTTTATGCCTCTCTCAATACCCCCGTGTCCACCTACTCCCTTCTCTCCTCTTTATTGGGAGGGAGGGAGATGAGAAGGAGCTCGGGTTGACCTAGAAAAGGATGAATGTGGACGTTGGGAGATGAAGGAGGAAGGAAGAGGACCATCTAAGTTCCCCTTTCTCCCTCCTGCATCCCCAAAACCACTTGATCCCAGGCGGGCAGGGTGAATTCAGCTTGCTTGCTTCTCATCTGGCCAGCACTTCATGGAGTTGCCTCCAGAGCTGTTCTTGGAAACGAGGAGCATTTCAGGGAACAGCCCTTTCACCAGCGAGAAGAGAAACAAAGCAGGGACTGTCCCCTAGAAATAGAGAACAGGCAACAGAACTCACTGGATCTTTGTCTTGGTTTATTGTCTTGACTTACTCCCAGCTAGAGCTATTGACATGGACCAAAAGTGACCCCTCGGAGGTTTGTGTACTTTTCCCACCCCCTCTTTGACTGTGTCCTCGGAGCGAGCTTGGACCATGGCGATTATCCAGCTCATCTGATCCGTGGAGGCAGCCAGGTCAGATAATGCAGCCTTTGCCCCTGTCCCTCAGTTACTCTTTGGGCTTCACATTCCTGGGGTCTAGTCTGGCTAGTGCTGCTTGTCTAGTACACTAGATCATTTCCAACACCCCACATGCCTGCCTCTGATTGCAGGAGAAGAACTCCTGTTCGATGCTGGGCACTGTGCTCGGCCCTCTGCAGACATTATTTTCTCACCAACTGAACTGTTTTGCCAATGTTATTGTCCTTGTTTCACAGATTGAGAAAAGGAGCCTCAGTGGGTATATGGGGCTTACTCAAGACACACAGTTAGTAAGTGATTAAGTCCGAACTGAAACCTAGATCTGTGTTTCTTGAAAACCCATGCTCTTCCCTCTAGTCTAGACCACACTGCCCTGGCCTCCCCACATTGTAAACCTCGGATGTTATAACGAACAGAAAGGGGGTGGTTAGAATTTCACAACAGGAGAGAAACCAAAGGAACTGAGTTATCTGCAGCCTCAATAAGTACTATGTAATAGAGAATTTCCCTTAATTCCTTTGTCATCTATCCCTTTCATTGTAACGTGTAAGTCTTGAGAGAAATGTTTCATATACGTCCATTATTCATTTATTCAATAAACATTTATTAGATGCCTACTCTATACGAGACACTGTACTAGGCACTGGGGATACAATGATGAGGAGAATGAATTCAGACCCTGACCTTGTGGAGCTTACTGCCCAGGAAATGTCAAATGAATAGGTACATGATTATACATTTGGTCATTGTAATGAAGAAAAGTACGGAATGCTATAATATTGCTTCATTTTTTCACCTGTGAAAGTGGGAATAATACTAGTTCTTCCCATAAGAATTGTTATAAAATTTAAATGTTATTGTAAGTAAAGCATTTAGAACATTGCCTACCAGCTAGTGTTATTTACTGTTTGCTCTAATTATCATTATCATTGGTTATGGTTGGGATTAATGTAGATTAGGGGATGGGGAAGCCCTTTGTAAATAAATGACTTGGTCTTGAGACCTAAACACTGAGTAGGAGCTGGGTGGGTGGAGACAGTGACTAACACCTAAAAGGTGCTACAGCCAGAGACCTGGATTGATAGAGGGACGGCAAGGTGCAAGGCCAGAGAGGCCAGATGGGGCAGAGCATTTGTAAGCCATGGTTGAACGTGTAGCTTTTATTCTAAATCCAGTTGGGGAGCCATTAAAGGATTTTGAGAATGAGGTTGACATGATCTGATTTGAACTTTAAATACAGTACTTCCTGAACCACAAGTCTGGGCTTGTGCCCACACCTCCTATGTGCTCCCTAGCCCCTGTGCTTTCTCTGTCAAGATACTCAGCACCTGCCCCTTCTGTCCACCTGCACAGTTAAGAAGGCAACCTCGGAAGCCAGACTGCCTGAGTTTAGTTCTGGTTCTATTCCTTTCTTTCTGTATGATTGTAGGTAAGTAATTCAATGTCTCTGGGCCTTGGTTTCCTCATTTGTACAATGGGGAAAATAATAGGACCTTTGGCATAGGATACTATTGTTATGAGAGCTAAATTAATTTATGTAAAGTGTCTAGAACAATGGCTGGCACTCAGAAAGCACTAAATAAATGCTAATATTCTTAACATATTGTAACTGCCTATTTTCTTGATTGCTTACACCATTAGCTGTATGGTCAGTGCCTGGCACAGGGCAGGTGCTCAAAAACCTACTGAAAAAAGAATTAACAATGAAAGAGAGATAGTGCAATGAATTGTAAGTGAAAGGAGAGAAATATGGCTGTTCTACTCATGGAAAAATGGACTTCCTTGAGTCAGGGGTGGATTCTTATAAGGAAGAGCTTACTTGTGGGGGACAGAGAAACTGAATGACTTTGCAGCTGCCCGGCTGCCCCAGCTTTGGGGAACTTGAAACAATGGGACGAAAATTTGTTTCAGAATCTAGATGGCCATCTGCACAAAAAGAAAATTGGGCTCATGAAAGAAAGCCGTTTCATTTTCCTAGGCTATGTGACTGTCTCTCCGAAGGCAAAGGCAAGGCTGACCCTCTGCAGTTCTCTGTGTGATCGCTTTGGAAGGACAGTCTCACCAAAGAGCCAGTCATCCTCCCGAGAACTTGACACTGTGATTTCCTTTTCATCCCTGCATTGCTAGTAGGGCCTCAAGCTAACAGAGGCTCAGTTCTAGGAAGTCAACACACACCTTAAGTGTGGTATATAAGCATGGAGAGAGGCTTTTTGCATGTTTGTACAGCTGGGCAGTCTTAGGCACTCAGCTCCTTTACATCTACATGCAGAGTACCTGCCCGGACAAACAATGAATCCTTTGGCTCCCTAAATGTGCCAGCTCAATGCCATGTGCATGGGTGCGTGCGTGAGTGCGTGCGCATGACGGTTTGTTACTTTTTTATCCCAGGGGAAAATAAGGGTTCTTCTCATGCCTTTTGTCAACACGATGCGCCTCTGTCCTCACTGACCTGGTTTTCCATTATTTCTTCCTCTCTCATCACAGTTTTGACCAGCCTGTCTCTCTTTACCCTCAGAATGTTTCTAGGCCTCCCTCTGATTTACCACTCTCTCCACATCCCTCACACTTCCAAACCGCCTTCCCTGCAGTCCTTTTTTTGTTGTTGTTGGGTGAGGGGGGGCCATGCTGCGAGGCTTGTGGAATCTTAATTCTCTGACCAGGGATTGAACCCATGCCCCCTACAGTGGAAGCGTGGAGTCCTAACCCCTGGACCACCAGGAAATTCCCAGTCTTCTTAATCTGACTCAAAAGTTACCTATGGCGAGCCTCCTGCAATTATTCCTGCCTAGTGTCATAACTGCCCACTCTAATTACATTATATTGGACTATGCATGTCCTGTGTTGCTTTTTAAAAGCATCCTAGTTCTTTAGGCCATGGGCCTAAGTTCTTTCTACATCCTTCATCCATTTGTTCAGGTTTTAGTGTATTCCTTATGCTACATTTTTTTATTATGGCCTGTCACCAAGCCGCTGGAGAGGGGAAGTACTAATGTGAATAAGACACAGAATCTGATCTTGATTGTGCACCATGTAGAAATAAGACTCTAGAGAAAAAGCTATATGAAGATATGTTCCATATCAGTCAGGATTCTCCAGAGAAACAGAACCCGTGGGAGACTCTAGTTACACGTATATACATACATACATACATATATATGTATATATGACTTATTTTGAGGATTTGGCTCATGTGATTGTGGGGACCAGCAGTTTGAAATCCACAGTGCACACCGGAAACTCAGGCAAGAGTTAACGCTTCAGTCTCGAGGCAGAATCTGTCCTTTACCAAGCAACCTGTTTTTGCCCTTAAGACCTTCAACTGATTGGATGAAGCCCACCAACATCATCCGAAGTTACCTCTTTTACTTGAAGTCCACTGATGGTAGGTGTTAGCCACATGTACAAAATGCCTACAGCAACATCTAGATCCGCGTTGATTAAATAGCTGGGTCCTAGCCAAGTTGACACATAAAACTAATCATCCCAGGGACCAACCCACCAACAAAAATCTCATCTAGGGAATCAGACCTGAATTATCCCCAGCTCTACTACAAATAAAGTATGTAAGATCCAGGAAAATAAAAATCTTTATATTTCTTCTGACTAATCGAGACTTTTCTTCAAAACACGGTAAAATAACCATTCCTCTCAGCTCCCAGAAATGTTTTGAAAACCATATGATAGTTTTGAAAGACCAGGAGTGCAAAGCGGTGGGATTCTGAGCCTGGGACGGTGCCAGGCAGCTGCAGCACGCTGCCTCGGTGTTGGTGACACCCCATCAGCATCTTCCTTGTCGTTCTCTCTATTGAGTGGCTGTGAGAGAAAAGAGAAAATCTTGGGCTTCACAGGATGTACAATAATGCCAGTCAACGTGTGCCCCATGTCTAGAGACCACAACCGATGATCTTAGACTTCATAGGGAGAAATATCTCAGAAAAGGTTAATTTTGGCCCAAAATATCTCAGGGTGGTGGGAGTGGAGGAGTGAGGTGGGAATCCTCTTTATGTATATTACTTATTTCCACCAAATGGGGTTTGAAACATTCATGTCCTCTTACACAATTTGGAAATTTTAATACCAACCCTATTCTCCAGGTCGTTCTTGGGACTCCTCCCTTCTCAAATGTGAGTTTGAACATCTCCATTATCTCCATTTCCCTTCTGAGTCCTGTGCTCCTGTCACTGAGAAAGCACATATTTAGAGCTGAAACCTCCAGCCCCCGGGCAGAGCACTTTGCACCAGGCAATTCTCCATGCCCTGTTCACAGGCTTGTGTTCACCAGGGTTCCAAGTGGCTGCTCTCACCTCTGCATCTCAGTAAGATCCCCAGGTATTTTAATCCTAAGGCACGTGGCCCCTGTAACCCCTCCTGGTCTGGAATACCTCAGACCTATGATCCTGCCTTCAAGGTGCAATTTCCTCCTAAGTCTCACTGATCTTTTAATAAAGAATTGCTCTCATCAAATTATTTAACTGTTGATACTTTCTGGAGTTTAGAGAATTAGCATCTCACCAGGTTCCTTTCCCCCAAATCTTACCTTTTCTTCAGGTCTTGAGTAACTTGTTTTACTCAACTTCTAGAAACACTTACCTGTACCTCCTCTTTTTCTACAGCACTGGAATGTGCTACTTCTCATCTATTTCCTAATTTTGTTGGAGGAATTACTTATTACCCTCCCCCACCCCAACCCCTGACTCCTCAAGTTTCTGTGGAGGGAATTCACTCCAGTCTTTGACAGAGAACAGTCTTTCTTCACCATTCTGTGCTACCAGGGCAGAAAGCAAAGGCAGATTACAGTGGGTGGAATTTGTAAGAGAGATTTTTGTGTCCATGAGCCATTTGCCCCGTTAGAGATTTGGCAGAAAATAGAAGGGGTTTCTCTGGGAAGTGACTCATTCTGCCTTCCCCTGTTGGAAGAGCACTTGTCTAGATAGATGTAGAAAGTTTAACTTGGGATTCCATCATTTAGCAGAAGGGTGGACTTGGTCAATTCTGAAGTGTTTCTGCTTAGGAGTATCTATGAGAGAACAGTGGTTTGATCAATTAGTTTCAGCTCTGCACTACCCCCAAAGTGTGTATTTCCAAAGAGCTCTCCATAAAGCACTTGTTTCAATTACAAGGCATGGGAGAGAAGTATTAACATACTATTAGACCCCTACTAAGTAAATACTGTATTTGCTATTAGGAACTCTGCACATGAGATCTCTTTTCTTCTTCAGCAACCCCTTATAGAATCCATATTATTATTCCTTTTTTTAATCAATGATATCCTGCCTCAATGAGGGTAACTAGCAGTATAATTGCACTCAATTAGTAAGTAACAAAGCTAGGATTTGAACCCTGGCTTGTTTGACTCCAAAGCCTATATACTTGGCACTAGCCCTCTGTGCTATCAGGTAAGTAAAAGTGCCTCTGGTGATGGCCACACAGGTACCTGCCTTAAAGATACACACGCCCTGGGTTTGGTGTTTACATCTGCTGCTTCAATCACGTTCAGCTTTCTCTGGACAATACCCTTTTGTTCCTGTGCTACATTTAATCTATGCCTTACTCTGGATTCTAGGACGAGAGAAAATCTAGAGGAAAGTGTGATTCAAGCCCTTGTCTCCCCTCAAGGAAATCACTGAGCCAGTGGAGAGGTGACAGTCTTCCTCTGTTCTAGGAATAAGTCCTCTTCACTGAAAGGTATTTCTTTTGGGTATTGAGTAGGACAACCTGGCAGGGAGAGGAGGCAAGGGAGAAATTTTAGGACAGAGCAGAGTAGTGGGGCAATTATCTCCAGACCATTACTCACTGCTGGGAAGATATCCCCGGCCTCTGACATCACCAGGAGCAAGAGTTCGATTTCAGATCTGTAGTGAAACTGGGGCACGGCTCACTTGAACACAAGGAGGCAGCTGTCCAATTCTAGGCTGGCTCTGGAAAGTCCCGTTTTGAATAATTTGCTTCTTACGGTGTTTGTTCAACTTCCCTACCTCAAATGAAACTGTGTGACTTAAATGAAAGAGCACTGGGCTGGAACTCAGGAAACTGAATTTTAGTACTGGTACCAACCAGGTGTGTGACCTGAGGTAAATCTTTTAACCTCAGACTTAGTCATCTTTATTTTGAATTATTTTGAGTCTTTGAGTCTAGAATCCAATCTTACAGAGCCTTCAAACTTCCAAAATGGCTCCTGGCCCAGAAATGGTGGTGTGTGGGTGTTGGGATGGATCATTTTTTTGTCAGAGAAGAAATAGCCTCTGAGCTAGTTACTGGTGATTCTGGAGTTCAAGCCCAGGTCTCATGGGTTTGGCTCCAAAACCTCCACCCATTCCCACCCTGACTTTGGCTATATTATTGTTGCATAACACAGTGTATCTTTATTATTTTCCTAATCCCTGCCAGCCGTAGTTGGCACAATTCAATAGCAAATGGTCATTGAGTCCTTATGAGTGCTAGGGAAACAAAAATGAAGGGGAGGTGGTCCTTCACCTCAGCTTAAAAGCATTCTCATAGGGAGATTCTGGAGCCAGACTGCCTGCGTTTAGATCCCCGTTCTACTACTTATTAGGCTAATGACTTCTTAAACCTGCTTGATACCTCAGAGTCTTCATTCTAATTTTCTTCATCTTTAATACCTTCCTCTTAGAGTTGTTATGAAGATTCAATGAGTTACTTCATATAAAACATTTAAAATAGTGCCAGTCATAGAGTAATGACTGAATACATAATTGTTGTTCTTGTTACTATTATATATGTTTGTTAGCCCCCTTATGGCAGGAGTCTGGGAAGGTTGCAACCGGGTCTTGTCCATTGGCACTTAATAAAAGTTTGCTGGATCCAATTATTCAACAGCTATTTACAATGCTTGTACTATGTGCAAAGCCCTCTGCTTTGGTAGTATCCAACAACCTACTTAGGAAAAAGTCACTATGTCTTAGAGCTTATACAATTATAATTTGACAACTTTTTTTCCTTAAATATTCCTTTCTTGTGGCCCTTGTTTAGAAAGGGTTAAGGAAGGACTTAGGAGGAAAATATTCTTCATATGTACTTATTGACTTAATCAGCAGAAGGGTTAACAGTAGGCCAATGGGAAGATTAGAGTCTTTCTTAAAGGAGAAACCTCTTTTAGAACTCTGAAATCAGACATTCTCTCATTCACTCACCGTCTTGTTCATTGATTGATTCATTCATTCACTCTAAAAGCACCCCGTGACTACTCACTATTACATGAATCAGGCGTTGTGCTGGGTGATGGGTATACAGGAGTGAATAAGACACAGTTTCTTCTCTTGAAGAGCTCAGCCTTGTGGGGTAGACAAACATAAATGGTTATATAATAGCATATGATAAGAATTTGCCTGAAGCATGAGTGCTCTGGACACTCAGAGGAAGGCCGGTGGTTAGGAGCAGGCTTCTATCCTCGGTACAAATAACACTCTGTACTGTCCTATACCTAGGAATTTTATAAATAAGTTTTTATTGAATTTTAAAAAATTAGTATTTCCCATAGCCGGATCATTCATTACACAGCTAAGTTTCTTTTAGCCATTTCAGCTCAAGTCAGTGTGTTCACTGAGTACCTGTTATAACTAAGTGGATTAGCAGACTATGGGTTAATTGTTTTTCATTGTTTATATAATTATTATTTTTTATGATTTTTTTTAAATTGGAGTGTAGTTGCTTTACAGTATTGTTACTGTATACTGTACAGTATTGTGTTACTGTATACTGTACAGCTATATGTATACACATATCCCTTCTCTTTTGGATTTCCTTCCCATTTAGGTCACCACAGAGCACTGAGTAGAGTTCCCTGTGCTATACAGTAGGTTCTCATTAATACGGGTTAATTTTGTCCTGAGCCACTAGAACGACGAAGGTATAGGAGATATCATTTGAACTCTGCCCTGAAGGATGGGTAAGACTTCACAGGGCAAAAGTTGAGAGATACTGTTCAAGAAAGTAGATCAAGGAATTCATGGAAAAGACTCTGACAAGTACAGGTTTCTGGTAACTGACTATACTGCTGAACTGAATGAATAAGCATTTTCAGAACTCTAATGGAAAACTGATGAATACAGAAAAGTGCTAACAGAAGATCAAGATGAAAAAAAAATTAATTACATGGGACTGAGTGAACTGATGAGGATGAGTATAATTTTTGTGACTTTCTGTTTGAATAAGAAAAAAGAAAGAAAGTAGATCATGCTCAAACAAAGGTATAGTGGCCCAAAGAGTGTGGGCTGAGTTATTGGAACGAAAGTCATTGTGAAGGATTCGTGAAGGGAGGATAGGGTAGGGGTATGTAGCGGGGGAGCAGGAAGGAAAGATTGGTGGGAAAACAATAGGGGGCTTTGTATACCTAGCACACAAGCTGAAAATTTATTTTACGTGCAGCACAGAGCCACTGATATTTGTTCTGCAGGGGAGCACATTGTCAGAGCTGTGCTCTTCAGGATGGTTAATGTGGTGTGTTTGCTATGGTGGCAGGAAACAGTGCCAGACTTGGAGTCAGAAATCATGAGAGAATTTCAGTTCGTCCATTGACTAGCTGTGTGATCTTGAGCAAGTTGATAACCCTTTCTGAGCTTTATTTTAGCCTCCTCACCTACATGGTAAACAGGATTAAACCCCCTTAAAAGAGCAGCAGCAAAAACAACCACAATTTTCATTGATCACTGCTCCCTGTGTAGCATTGGGCTAGGCCATTTCTATGTAATGTTCAAGCCTCAAAACAACTCTATGAGTACTTAATATAAGTTGACCATATGATCACTCTTAGGTATCTATACAAGAGAACTGAAGACATATATATCCACAGAAAGTCTTGACACAAATGTTCTTAGCAGCATTATTTACAATAGCTAAAAAGTGGAAACAACCCAACTGTCCATCAACTGGTGAATAGATAGAAAAAGGTGCTACATCCATGCAATGAAATGTTATTCACCAGTAGAAAGGAACAAACTAAGGATACATGCTACACACAACATGGATGAACCTCAAAAGTATTATATTCAGTGAAAGAAGCCAGACATGAGATACTCCATATTGTATGGTACCATAAATTATATTTTATTTGCATGAAATATCCAGAAAAAGCAAAGACATAAAGACAAAACCTGGGGCAGGGGTAGGAGACAGGGATTAACAGTAAAGGTTCATGTGGGATCATATTGGGATGGTAAAAATGGTTTTAAGTTGATCTGTGTTGATGGTTGCACAACTTAGTAAATCTACTAAAAATCATTGAATTGTACACTTGAAAAAGGTGAAGTATATGGCATGCAAAATAGCCTCAATAAAATTATTCTTAAAGCCAAAACAACTCTATGAAGTAATTCCTGTTCTTATCCCTGCTCTACAGATGAGGCTACTGACTTTCTCAAAGCCTCCATTAAAAAGTAGAGAAGTGATGGATATGTTAACTAAGCTTACTGTGGTAATCATTTCACAAGATATATGTGTAGCAATCATCACACTCTACACCTTAAACTTACACAATGTTGTATGTCAACTATATCTCAATAAAACTGGGTGGGGGGGGAAGTAGTGGAGCTAGGATTGGAAACTCTTTCTGCCTGATCCTGAGCCCATGCCCTTGGCTACTGTTCATACTGTACCCTTTCTTATGTGACAAAGTGGTTGTGAGAATCAAATTAAGTGTAGGATATGCATTTGATCACGTTATACACAAAGCAGGCATGTGCTCAGCTCTCAGAAAATCTTAGTGGATTCTGATTTTGGCAGCCGTTGGCCAGATGGATTAGAGGGGTTTGAGAGGAGACCTGGTAAAAGGCAGTCCAGGAAGAAGGTACCAGGACCCTGCCCAGGGTTTAATCAGGAGGAAAGAACAGAAGATGTAGAAGAGGAAGGCCAGCTAGGGTTAAGCTCTTATTCGTCACATATTTTAACTTCTCTAAATAAACATGTAGGATGCTTGGCTCTACTATGAGTTAAAACAAAGAACAGAGGTCTTTCTTTCCTTCAGCAAACAGCTGACACACGTTCCCATCATAAATTTTGTAATTCAGGATGTAAAACCAAATCCAACAGCCCAACCCAGCCAGAAGGTTAAATAAATAAGTGCTAAATAAATAAATGTAGATGTTGTTCCTTTGCCCATGTGTCTCTACAGAAGATGCCACGTGCTTCTGTTCATTGAAGTCTACTAGTCTGTTTCTTTCTGTGTAAATTTGGGGAACCAGCCTACTCAGGGTTGTGAGTTGAAACTTTAAGGAGTTGAAACTTTGGGGATGTTTTGTTTTACATTTTCCCATCAAGAGCACCATTGTTAATAATAATTCTGAATCACAGGAGAGAGATCACACCTAACATCTCCTCTTTTGTTTTGAAATGCTGTTAAAACTCAAAAGGCAGAAACACAGCCCACAGCCTTGGCAGATGTCGGACTCTGCAGGACTGAATGGGGTTTTTCCTGAGTTACTTTCTATGACTGATACTTTGTGACCCAGATGTGTCTGCCACATGGAGAAACTTTATTATTAATAAATCCACATTCCCCCCAAACAAACAAGACAGCATGGCAAACAGTGGTGTTTGCTCTGTTATACATTTGGGTTGGTTTTTCATCGTTTCCAAGGACCAAGGCCCTGGATGTTTCCCATTGCACTGGTGAAAAAAAAAAATGTGAGAATTCAATTTGCCTATTTTGGCCACATAAACATGAGACAATTTGTGGTCACCAAGTCAGGACTCCTCATTCCAGAGGGCTTGGTAGCAGCGGATGGGGCTGTGAGACTCCCTAGGGAGGACAATATTGAATCTGGAAGTGCATAGGATCTAGGCCGTGTGGTAAGGAGACTATTCAGAACACCTCCTGGTTTTATGGCATTCAGTCTTTGAGTCACAGACCCCAAAGAGCCAGAAAAAGCTAGTGTGTGTCTGCCATGGTAATTAAGTGTTCAAGTCTGAAGAAGCTTGAAGAAATCTTAAATGTAGCAGAACTACTTCTGCCAGCTTTGTTCACTGTTTCAAGAGCTCACCCAATCAGAGCTCATTCAAGATCCCTTTATTGGACACTGACGCTATGTGCAGCACTGTCCCAAACACTGTGAACAATATTAAATTAGGGTCCCAGCCCTCGAGATTGCAGTGAGTGAGGATGGGAATATTTCAGTGTGAAACATTTAATCATTTAAATAACGGTAAAAGTGGTAAGAGGTGGTTTCCTCCTCAGTGAAGCCTTTCAGAGCTGCCCCACCTTCACCACCTGTGTGTTGAGGGTTCATGTCTGAACTCAATTTGATGTAACTCTACTAGAATGGGATCATGGAAAGGTCATAAATTTTAGAGTCAGAAACACTCAAATCTAAATTCCCCATTGCCTGTGAATTAGCTGGATTGTAATCTCCCAGAGGACAAGTCTGTTTAAACATGGTGTATCTTAGAACTCGGCACGGTGCCTGACGTTTACTAGACACTCTATAAATATTTGCTGTTGAATACCTAAACTAACTGTGGAACCCTAGCAAAGTTAACCTGTGAGTCCAGAGTCCCCTACCGGGGTGGTACAGGAGTAATCACACCTGCCTGATAGGCGTTAAGAAGTTGTCCAGAATGATGTTTGAGGATGGAGACTCTGGAGTCCCTCTATCTGGGCCTGAATTCTGACCTATCATTTATTAGTTCTGTGGTTTTGAGCAAATAACTTGTCTTTGCCTCAGTTCCCCACACTATCAAGTAAGGATAATATTGTAATACTTCCTACCTCTTAGGTTTGTTGTGAGGATTAAATGAATGAGCATCTGTATAGTCCTTAGACTAGGGCCTGGCACGTAGTATGTGCTATAAAAATATTTGTTAAATAAAAATAAATAAATAAAATATAAATAGAAAATGGGTTTGCATGGGAATTAATGAGTGTTGATGTTGTAAAATGCTTAACATAACCTGGTTCAAATGATGCTGAATAAATGTTAGTTCAAAGAACTTTATATTTGATCCTCATTTCCTAAGCCAGTGCCTGGCTCATTAAAAAATGCACAAAATGGAATATAATTATTAAGAGAGTGCTATTAAGTTTTCTGAGGATCACGAGGACCTTGTGGGCTAGCAATACGGGGAGGGGTTTCATCAAGGACAGGGAATTAAAGTTGGCTCTTGGTTAGGAATTAAATAGTCAGGGTTAAGGAGTTCACAGAGGAGGCATATAATCTGCATAAACTGGAGGGAGGAAAAATCCAATCACAGTCACGAGATGCTCCATCATCAACAGGACTTGGCACCACTTTCTAGAAGAATAATTTGTCGTGGTCCAGCTTTTTAAGTGAGTTTGGCCAAAACTCTGCTTCAATTCTTCTAGCATTTCAACTGCTCATATTAAGACTTTGATGACTGCTTATTTATTCACTCATTTTTTGAGCAAGTATTTTGTAGATTCCACTAAGAATCAGGCATTTTATTAGGGAGTGGTGAATAAAATAGAAATGGACCTTACCCCTTTTGGACCAGGAGGGAGATACAGACTATGAACTGAAAAGTAAACAAATTCTGATAAGTGCTTTGAAGTATATTAAGAGGGCACAGAGGTAGAAAATAATGGGAAGGAAGGGGAGGTTGTTTAGATGAGAAAGTGTCTCTCCAAGCAGGTGACATTTCACCTGAAGCCAGAAAGCTAAGAAGAAAAATGGGGACTATTCCAGGCAGGGAAACGGAATGTTCAAAGTCCTTGAGCTTGGTGTATTTAAGAAAGAAGGCCAGGGTGGCTGGAGCAGAGTGACCTGGGGGAAACAGGTAGAAAATGGGGTTGGAGATGGGCAGGGGCCCATCTTGTGGGGCCTTGTAAGGGATAGTAAGGAGTTAAGACTATATTAAAGCGAACTGGGAAGGCACCAAAAAGTAGAAGGGAAAATGTTATATAACTTCTTAAAACTCACTCAGGCATCAATGTAGATAGTAAGTTGGATTGGAAAATAAAGAGGAAGTGAGAGGAACATTGAAGCAGTCTACGTAAGGAGGTGATGTTTGCTTAGTCCTGGATGGTAGAGAGGCAGGGATAGAAAGAAATAGACAGATTTGCCATATATTTTGGAGATGGGCTAGACAAGACTTGCTAATCGATTAGATGAGGAGAGGTAAAAGTAGAAACACTAAGATAAAGAAAAGTGTCAAGAATGAAATTCAGGCTTCTGGCTCGAGCCACTGTATGGTGTTGTTGCCATTGACTAAAATGGATAAGATTAGAGGAGGAAATTATGGAAGGTGGGGTGGGAAAGAAGTCAAGAGTTTGGTTTTAGCTGCTAATTTTGAGTGTTGTGATGCATCCTTGAGTAGATGTCAGGTCAGCATAGGAAAGGTTAGGCTAGAGATCCATATTTGGAGTCTTCAGCATATAAATTGTGAATAAATCCATGGGCTTGAATGAGAATGTAGAGTGTACAAATCCAGGGAGAATGATGGCATTGAGATTCTGAGTAGAGAAGGAGGGGATCAGGAAGAAGACTCAGAAAGAATGATCCGAGAGGTAAGAGGAAACCATGGAGAACATGGTATCACAGAGCCTGAGTGAGGAGAGTATTTTGAGAAGGAGACAGCCATCAGCTGTGTTGAAGTAGGTTGAGAATAGAAAAGTGACCACTGGTTTTGGCAACGCAGAAGTCATTGATGATCTTGACAAGAGTAGATTTATGGGACTTACAAGGTTAGAAGCCAGATTCACAGTGGGTTGAACACTCGAGGATGGTAAAGCATATTTGTATGTTGCTGAAAAAATTTCAGAGACAAGGAGAGGTTACTGATGGAAAGAGAAAGGAAATAATCAAGGGAACAATCCTGGAGCATGTAAAGGGCAGTGGGGTCCAGAAAGTAGGTTGAGGGCTTGCCTTTTGACCGGAGCAAGGACACTGCTTCAGGTGAAAGAGGAGGAGATGGCTTTAGGCACAGGAAATAATCACCATCCTTATAGCTAATATTTATTGAGTTTATTATGTGCCAGGTAATGTTCTAAGTAATTTTCATTTATTAACTCATTTAATCCTCAAAACAATCTTTTGAGACAGGTTCTTACACATACTCAATCAAAACTTAGAGAGTTCTTTCTCATCTGATAGTTTAAATTGTGGAGTGGAAGGCAGATGGGAGGTTTGAGAAGGGAAAAGGTAGGACATAGTGTCACAGAAAGTAAGTACTCATTGGGACTTCCAGGCAGTATTGGGAGCTCATTTGAGATTTGAAATCATCAATAAAAAGTGAATCTGGGACTTCCCTGGTGGTCCAGTGGTTGAGAATCCGTCAGGCAATGCAGGGGACTCTGATTGGATCCCTGGTCAGGGAGCTAAGATCCCACATGCCGTGGTGCAACTAAGCCTGCAAGCCACAACTAGTGAGCCCACGTGCCGCAACTACAGAGACAACGCACTCTGGAGCCCGCACGCCAGAACTAGAGAGAAGCCCACACGCCGCAACGAAGCGAAGAGCCCATGCGCCACAACGAAAGATCCTGCATGCCGCAACTAAGACCTGATGCAGCCCAAAAATAAAATAAATAAATAAATATATTTTTTAAAAAGTGAATGTAACACAAAATCCAAGTGGGTCTTTACAGCACTCAGCAGTCATACTTCAGTGGCCTGACTTAATTGATGCTTAATTTAGAAGCAGGGGTAATTTCCAATGCCAGGCGTAATAAAATATACTAGAATCCCCTACTAGAATCCTAGCCCTTAATAAATGTTCATGAAGCTGCTTTGGAGACTTGGCCACAAGGAGCCCTTCCCCTACCCCACTACCCCTCTTGCCCCTGCTCAGAGGGAGGAACCATGGCCTCCATGAGAGAATGATATATAGAATGAACTACCACAGCCCACCAGGATGATGATAGACATGCACTGGCTGATTTTGACTCATACTTAAAAGGAGTCCAAGCTGGATGCTCTGTCCCACTGTACCTCACAGCTTGCCAGGTTTCCATCAGCAACAAGGGCACCTTTACCTGAGAAATCACCATTAACTCTCCCCATTGCCAAGCTCTCGTGAGTGCAGAAGAGGTACACAATCTTTACTTGACACAGAAAGCTTTTGATTGATTGGCAACAAATAGTAAGAGCTAAGATTTACTGAGCACTTACTCTATATCAGGATCAGGGCGAAGTGCTTTTTTACTATACACTGTGTCCCTTAATCTTTAAAACAACACAGTGAGGTATGTATTGTTATAATATCTGTATTACAGATAAGAAAAATGAGCTTTAAGGAGATTAATTTTTTTAATATCAGGAAACTATCAAGTGAAGAAGCCATGAGTTGATTCCAGAAAGCCTGACTCCAGGATCTAGGCTCTTTTAACAAGTACATTATAACAACAAATCAGTGAGCAGCCTTGCCAGATCAAACTACTGTGCATATTCATGTTATCATACACTGCCACCATTCTATAAATTTTATTCACAAAACACATGAATTTTGTTTTCAACTATGTTGAGACCGGTTTCTACTCTCCCATGCTCTCAAAATGAGGGATTAATTCATTGGGGGTGATTATAGAATTGATGGCTTTTATCCAAATTTCCCTCTTTTCATAGCAACCAGCCTATTAAAGAGAAAGGTTTATGGTTGTTGGTTTTTGCAAGCCTGGTGACCTACGTTAATATAACTTTCCCTGAAGTCAAATGTGTTGATGCATGTGACACAGCATAACCTGAGCTCTGTGGGCTCTAAGGACTGGCAATGACCTGATCTTTTCCACCACGTAATTATGAATTGAGAATTGTCCTTTACAAAAAATTCCCAGATAATTGAGGTCAATTTGAAAATTTTAGTCTCAGCATCTGGGCATCTTAACTGTTCAGGTTATTTGCAGATATACTAATAATATGCTATCATTACAATAATGATAAAAGCCAACAACAGGTCAAATGCTTACTCTGCGCCAGCTAAGGGCTTTATGTTCCCTTTTCATGTATAGCAAATTCTTAGAGACTATCATTAACCCTATTTTGAAGATAAAGAAAATGAAATGGAGAGGGGTTAAGTAACTAGCCCAAGGTCACGTAGTTACTAAAAGGGAAAATGAGAATTGAGAATTTAGAGCTTTTGAAGGCCAAGTCATCATTTGGAGACAGAGAACCACGGAAACAAATCAAAGCTTCACTACTTAGCAGTTTGAAAGATAAAGTTTACAAAACTGACTTTGCAAGGATGGCAGAACAATCCACATAAAGCATCAAGGACATACCTGCCAAGTAGTAGATGCTCTTTGAATGGTAGCTATGGTTATTAAATGGAATGAGCTGGAAAGTTGAATAAGTATTCCATAATTTTGATTTAATTGGTGAACATACGTATTTCAAATACCTGACCCATATCAAATATGCTCTTCTCTCCTTATTGTTTTAAGTGTCCAAATTACTCAGGTAATCAACTCATGCCCTCCTTCCTTCTACCTTTTTGGATGTGATCTGTGCCTGAGACTCCCTCAGACACACTAATTCTACATAATTTGAAAAGTAACATAAATATTTCTGTTGTCCTTCTGTTCTTTCTAAGTAAATTTGAATGAATTCAAGATATTTTTCCAATGGCTTTAGGTATAGATGTTTGCAATGGACCCGAGCTCCCTGGGGGTAAGATGAAAAACAAACCCAGCTGGAATATCCTGGTGACCCAGTAGCCCAGACTTGCCATAATAACCTATTTAGGGATGCCATGGTAATCTGGTCCGTGGCATTTGGCTGAGTGGTTCCAATTGTGACATATGATGATTCAAGTTTACTCATGTACACACCAGAACTTCACAAAATGACCTTTTTTGAGGTCCTTGAGGTTAGGGAGGGAGCAGGGAGGAGCACCGAGGAGCTCTAAACAAAGCAGCTTTGTTTTTACACCACTTGTTTGGACAAATGTCCCCTCATGTGCAGCAGCTATTTGTTGCCGGGCTCTTGGCAGAATGACTAAAATGGGACAGAAATTAAGGACACATTCTGAAGTCCCCTGGAAAATCACCCTCTCCGGCAAATGTTAGCCTTGGGATGGTAACTCAATGGATGATTTCTTGTCACTCACTTCCTTACTCACTTTTTTCCTTTATGGGCATTTTCAAGGTGGTTGAAATGGCTACGTATTAGGCATCTGCTATGCATATCCTGTACCAGGTCCATGGAGGATGGAGCATGGGGAAAAATCATTTATCATCTTTGGGATTCATTCTTCTGGTCTGTAAAATGGAGAATTAGACTACATTCGTGATTCCCAAGTTTTATACATATTTAATAAAGCATATTCAATTTTTCATTTTTCATTTAAAAAAGAGAAGAAAAATATCTTCAGAAACCACAGAAAATAAAGCTTCACAAACTCTTCTTAGCCAATACGGATATAAAAAGCATAGAATCCCAACAAAAGGGCCATCTGAATCTACATAAGGGCAAGGTATGTGATCTTTTATGTTTTTAACCTTATAAAACCGGTAGAAAATTAAAAAAAAAAAAACTGGTTGAGAAACTCTGGACCAGATAATCTCTAAGGTTGTTTTCAAGTTCAAGAAATCTATGGTTGTACAAAATCGCCTCCCAAAAACAATTGGTGTTTTTATAGCTCAAAGAAGAGAGATGTATTCTTAGAGAAGGATAAATTGTCAGGGCTTGAGAGATAGTCATTTCCAACACTGACTTCTGATTGTTGATTCATAAACAAATGTGTGTGCTGACCCACAAAACACAAGTTCTGATTAATTCTACTGATATTGGCCAGCAATCTAATTAATTTAGGCCCAAAGTGAATTTTTGACTTGAATCATCAATCTCTAATATCTTACTAGCCTAAATTAACCAGATAATTTAATGAAGAAGTATTTATTAAACTACTTCAGTTAACTTTCTCTTTAACTCTTTTTTTTTTTTTGAGGATTAAATTATAAAACTTTATTCTAATTACAATTTAAATTCAGATCCCAAGCTTCCCATCTTTCTGTCGCACTTTTGATCTCTCCCTCATACCGTCTGTACATATCCAATTCCTCCCATCTTCTTAAGAGCTGTTCAAATGCCAGTCCCACAAAAAGGTTTCCTCTTCTTCCACCCTCACTTCCTTGCAGGTGAAAAGAATTTCTCATGTTATCAATTTCCCCAGCACTTGATATTGTGGGATCTCTTTAACTCTTGGGCTTTACAAATGAGTAATACATTTAAAAGAAAGAAACAATAACATCTTAAGTTCTTTTTTTTTTAAAGCTGTATTTTATATGGATTTTCTTTGCATGTGAACTTTTTTATTAATTCAGAATGATGAGACAAAAGAGGAGAGAAATAAGATTAAACATCGTAAAGGAAAAATCAAAGAGCAGAGAAACTGGCAAGAAATTGAATTAGAAGAGAAAGTGAGGAATAAAATCCAAAAAAGTTTTTTAGGGAAAATCCCTGTGTAAAGGAAAAGAATCCAAAGATACAACACATGTGCTTCATGACTCAAAGGTGTTGGCTTTGTACCTAGGTGATTCATTTGGTGGAAAACATAGCTGGGTCAGAGAACTTTTTGCTGGCCCCAAACTTTCTTGGAGTCATTTGAAGCTTCATTTTGTGTGTGTATTTTTTCTCACTTCTTCAAAGGAAATATTAATTGCTTTTCAGAAATAGCCCTGGTCATTGGAGTTTATCTGTTTGAGCACTTGAGATTTAGAATTAGATCATGGACTTTGGAGTATGGAAAGTATTTAAGAAACTGGGACAGATTTGTTCCAAGCGACCTCTCTTTGTCTCCTGACAGGAATAGATAGGTAGTAGGTCCTGCAAGGGAGCTCTGTTGAATAGGTCCAAAGGGGACAGTCTGCACGTTGGAAAAGATAGACTGGACCAGTGGTTTAGAACTTTTTGGACCATGACTCGCAGTAAGACGTATATTTTACATCAAGACTCAGTCCCCACATATGCGTGTGTTTTATAAAACAATATCTTACTACATGTGTTATACCTGATGTTTTCTATTCTAGTCTAGTCTTTTGTTGTTTAAATAAATACTGGCCAAGACCCATTAAATAGATTTCATAACTTATTATCGGATTTCTACATATGTTCCCCAGTTTCTTTCCTGTCTGCAACACCTCCCCCCAGACACACACACATTGCTCAAATACAGTAGAGCCCATTTGCAGAAGCATCCCTCTCACACTCCACCCCACATGTCGAAATACTTGCAGTTTCTTGAGCACCATGCTCTCTTTCACTTCCCTGCACGTGTCATTCTCTGTCTCTACTCAAAGCACTTTAGAGCTTTCTCACTCCACCTCCCTTTTCTGCACCAAGCTAACTCCATCTGCTTAAGACTCAACCCAGGGCTCAAAAGTCCTTTCCCTCAGGCTGTGTTGACCTGTTTTCTGCTCTCTCCCGAGCATCCTGGAGACATCCTTGTCTTTAGCTCAACCTCATCTTGCTATGTTATGATGATCCATTTATATGCTTTTCTTTCCCACTAGACTCCCTGAAAGCAAAGGCTGTGTCTTATATCCCCAGGAACTGGTCTAAGGTTTGACACATACCTGGTTCATAAATTTTGGATGAACGAGAGCCTGCCTGTTGGTCGGCACATAGTACTGAGTTGCTGCCTCCTTGGTAAGTTGTAGTCTTTACCACAAACAAGAAATGAGTATTCTTTAGTGGAAAATATGCACCTGAGTTGCAGTAGATGTGCTGACCCTCAGAATCTTTTTTTCTGTTGCTCATAAGATGTAGTGTAGCAAATCAGGTGGAAAACTCAGGCTTTGGAGCTGCACAGAACTGGATTTGAATTCTGGCCCATTGGTTACAGGCTCTGTGACCTTAAGCAAGTTACTCAATTTTTAAAAATCTCAGTTCCCTTATCTGCCAATAATAACCTTCTATGGCTGTTGTTAGGATTGTGTAGATGTTAAATAATGGCATATAAGCTCCGTGAGGGCAGGAATTTTTGTCACTTTGGTACCTTGTCATGGACTTAGAAAAATGGCTGGCACATATTTGTTGCATAGGTGAATATTTTGCTGCTCTCAATAGGCCCTCAGTAATTCAAAGCAGCTCTTATTCCTGTGAATATCTTACCAAGTTTTGCACAGGATTCCTTGGAATATGCATGATGTGCATGATAATTCCTTATAACTTCTTTGATCAGAAATTAGGCTCCTACCTGTGAGATGACACTTTCATACCCTGACATTCAATGATTCAAGATGCAGGTAGAAACATTTGTCTTCCTGAAGAATGTTGTATTTCATGCTGTTAGTCTAGAATGAAGTTTAGTCATTGCAAGGTTGGTTGATTTTGTAGAGGTCCTTCAGTTCTGTTTTTGAGTTGCCATGTATGGGCGTTTGATTCTTTCTTCTTCTCTTGTCTCTTTTCTTGTTAGACATCCATGAACCATATCATCATTCACTACGTGTTAGATAGACTCACACAGATTCTGATTCAGGGTCTTGGGAAACATGACTGAATTTCTCAGTGTTCCTAGAGTTGTTTCATTCTCTTCCTCTGCAGAGATCTTGTGTAAGATCCATAAGGATGGAAAATCCATTATTGCCTAATGTCCTTACTGTTTCCCATTTCATGAATAGATGTTTGTATTCCTAGGTTTCATTTTGGGCCTTTCCTATTTTCAGTACTTTCCTGAGTATCTTGTGCCAAATAATGAAAGTATCGTTTTAAGCTTTTTTGAATTTCATTAGCTCACGGACATCTCTCAATACTACATTTCTACCAGAAAGACAAAACAAAGAAAGAAATTTTAAAAAGCAATTCTCAAAGTCTTCCACAAAACAGGACAAATAAAATGATGGTATTGCTTCACTTAAAAGATCCACATCAAAATGTTGTAACCTTCACTTTCTCATGCCAAAAGCCACTTCACTGTAGTATTTACTGCAGAATCTTTTAAGTAGTAGGGTTAAATGATCCAGATTATTAGTCCATTATTGTTGTTTACCTTCTATTTCACATGGTAATAACAGGGTTGTCCTACTCTTTTATATGTAGAAGTCTGCCAAAAACTATTTTACTCATTTGTTAGTGAATTTAGGTGTGAATTCCAAAGTGTGCTCCTTATCGTAAATTCCTCAGATATATAATAACAGAGTGTATACCAAAAAAGAATGGTAAATCCTATGACACTATATTAATTTAATATCTTAAGTTCATCAACGGAACAATCTACTAATATACTTTTGTTCTCACACTGACTTCTGTTTTCAAATTTAAGATTACCCCTAAGCTACTATAGTCATATCAGACTAGGTGGGGCTCTTCATTACATCTTTGAAAGTAGGAGGAAGAATATATTTGGGGGAAAAGAGGACATATTTTGGTAAGTGGAATTAAGAGAAGGGGAAGCTTGCCTGACTAACTAATAGGTTTCACTTAGTTGGTTCAGTGATGGAGGACAGGTAGACCACAGAAGCGCAGAGCTTTCTGGAGAAAAGAGGAGGGTTAACATTTATGGAATGCCTACTACGTGCTAGGTGTTTCACAGTCTTTTACATCCTCACACAGAAACTCTGGAGAAGATTATTGCATTAAATTAAAGATATGCTGCCCATAACAAAAATTCAGTCATCTGTCCGAAGTCATACAACTCTTAGGGGGCAGGGTCCAGATTTGAACCCAAGCTTTCACAACTTGTGTTCTTTCCACTAACAGCACAGTCTTAGAATACTCCAGGTAAACCTGTATGTGTCCAGTCAGGTGAATGTTGCACTTGACATCTTTTAAATTTCCACTTTACAAACATTTCTTGACACACTGAGGGAGAAGTTCCACACATGGAACTGAGATATCATCTCCGCTTTCTACCCCTGAATGGTTCCTCTGAGGGCATCACTGTAGCGTTTTACATGGATATGAAAACATTTAGTAAAGTGGAAAGCATTGTGTTCATGGTAGCCAGAAGTTCCTATAGTACTTTTTTATTTATTTATTTTTTTTGGCTGTGTTGGGTCTTCGGTTCGTGCGAGGGCTTTCTCCAGTTGCGGCAAGCGGGGGCCACTCTTCATCGCGGTGCGGGGACCGCTCTTCATCGCGGTGCGCGGGCCTTTCTCTATCGCGGCCCCTCCCGTTGCGGGGCACAGGCTCCAGACGCGCAGGCTCAGCAATTGTGGCTCACGGGCCCAGCTGCTCCGTGGCATGGGGGATCTTCCCAGACCAGGGCTCGAACCCGTGTCCCCTGCATTAGCAGGCAGATTCTCAACCACTGCGCCACCAGGGAAGCCCAAGTACTTTTTAATAATAATAAAGTTGATGGCAGAATGAAAATATTACAAGGAAAAGTAACATGCTATAATATAAACTCCTAATGATATGAATATTAAAATGCAATCAAATGCATATTGAGGACATTTGCTCTATTGCACAAACACAGGCATCCAGAGTGATGTCTTCTCTCTATTGTTCTTGCTTTTATCTTTAGCCATGTGGGAAGACTTTCAAGGGTCCTATTTCATTTCTCAGAGTGACAGGCTCATTCTACAACAAGCAGAGTGACTGGCCAAAGCTAACGGCTTCCTTGAATAAATTCATTTTCTGGTGATTTTGGTTCCCCTCTTCACAAGACTTCCTGAGATACTGATCATGGAAGGGAATATTATCTCTTTAATTCTGGGCACTTAGTCAGCACTCAGACCGCATTCCTGGCTGCAGCCTGGAACATCACTTCTGGCTGGACTCACTTCTCCTTGCCCACCGAGGAGAGAGCAGCCCATTCACTGCACTTTATTGATTGTGAGCTGCTGATTTATCCAGTCTTCTCATTTCACGTGTGAGGGACAGAGATTTGGAATGACTTCCCTCTGCTCACATAGCTGATGATAGAATGTGGGCTAGAATCCACATTTGACTCTCAGTCCAGAGCTCTTTCCATTCCCCGGTCCCTCACTTATTAATACATTCATCAAATATGTGTTAGATGCCTACATGCGTGTAAGTAGCTGTGACTTAAGACACAGATCCTGCACTCAAGGACTTTACCCTTCTCTATGTTTTTGATTTCCAGAGGGTCTGAGTTCCATTAGGAAGATGACTCTATGCCAGGGCAATCTCTCTACCCTGGATGGATTGGGCAATCGCAGCTTGTCACGTACAGCTCCATTTCTAGTATCCAAATGTATTGTTCATAAACAGCCTATTCTCTAGTCTTCTTTTTATTGGGGTTTCTCACCCAAACATGACATTATTGATAGATAATGTTTAAATGGGTGGGCTCTGAAGGTCAAGCTATTAATACCTCAAATAGTCTCCATTTTCTCCCTAGTAAAAGATAGCATGGATGTGTATGTGTGTGTGTGTGCATCGGGTGTAGTGTACTGAAACACTCAGAAGAAAACCATTTGTTCATGAATGGGCCACAGTACAAGCTACAGACATCTTCTGGGCCTCACATGGCTGCCACATACACCAGACTACCAATATCAGATAAGAAGATTTTTGTCAACTGGTAATTTTTAATAATTTAAGCATACTTTTTTCCATTATTTTAAGGACCCATTTTGGAGCTTCTTTATTTGAGCAGCAAGTATTTCCTGAGGGCCTGCTGTGTTCCCAGTCCTGTAAAGTTTTGGGCTATGGGAAACTGAGTCAGAGATCATGATCCTCAAGTCACTTTCATGCTTCTTGTGGCTGTCATTCTTGCTTCAGTTGATCCTGGAGTAAAAAGGACTCGTATGTCACAGAGGAGGTAGCTGAGGCCCCGAGAAGTTTAGTGACATGCCAAGATCCCCAATACTAGTAAGTGATAAAGCTAGATCTCTGATCTTTTTGCCACTGGACAGTACTCTTTTTTTTTTTAACTACCCCAGATTGCCTGCCAATATTTTTCAAAACCACGGGATATATTAGAGAAAGAATTCTTTGCAAACATATAATTGTGACCTCATGATAGAATAATAACAATGAAATGAAAATGTTAAAGTTCATTTTAAATGTTACCTAAAACTAGGTCATGAATGTATCCCCTAGCCTTTCCTCCCCATGGGTATAAATGAGTTCCTTTCCCAAATGACTGGTTTGGTTTTTTACACCCATGTGAGTTACAAAGACCTTTTTATTACAGGGATCCCTGCTGAACTTCTCCTAGGGAATGACTGTGATGGGAGAAATACAAGTAGCAAGTTCACTGGGCGTTTATAACTCGAGAGAAGTCTCCTGCTAAAGCTTGGAGCTTACTGCTCATCCAACTCATTAACTTTGTCTGGGAGGTGGTCATTAGCCTCCCAAACCCCAGAGGTTTGGACTATTCAGTTACAGTAAGCCCAGAAGCAGGGAGGGATTAGGACACAGCTTCCCTGGGTGAAAACGGGGAAAGCTAAACTGCTTCCAGATTGCAGTTCACTGTCCCTATACTGATTTCTGGAGGACTTGAGAAGGTCCTGAAGCAGAAGGGACCCACTGGCTTTGGAGACAGGAGATGATGGAAATGCACAGTTCATCCACAAACCAGATGCTCTTAGCATCACTCCCTAGCTGGGCGACATTCATGGGACTCTTCCCCATTGGTTTCCACATTTGTCAAATGAGCAAGAAAAACATAAAGAATTACAGATTGACAGTTTGGTAAGTTTCCCTGATGGTCACCTTACTGTTACCTATTACGTGGGCTATGGTGTTGTGTAGCCTGGGAGAATCTAAAAATCTGGATTTGGGGGCTCTTGATTTATTTGATTTATTGTCAGCAGATGACATTAAAAGTAGCTTGCATTTGCTGAGCAAATCTAGATGGACAATGGTGGGTGGAAACAGGGAGTGGCCTGGGTGGTGGCCGGAATTAGAATAACAATCCCTTGCATTTTAGAGATTGCAAAGCACGTTCCCACACATTGTGTCATTGGATTCCTGCAAAGTCCTTCAAGGGCAGGTATTCCTATTGACAAATGAGACAAATGAGATTCGACAAATGAGAAAATTGATGTTCTAAAAGGTTAAGCAATGTCCAGAGCTCACACACACAAAAAAGTGGTGGCAGTATAAAAAGTAGAATATAAACCAAAGCCCTTGTTTCCTCATGCAACATAACAGAGAGTGATGAGAATCTACCACAAAGGTTTTTAGCTATCCTCAGATAATCAGCAACTGTTTATAGTATATTATTGACACGGGACTCCAGTCTTCTATTCTTTCTGGACCTTTAGAACTTCTCTTGTTTTGGCTTCTCTTCCCACCTCCTCTTGATCTATGTAGCTCCTTCAGCTTATCACTTAGACACCACTTCCTCCAAGAAGTCCCCAAGATTTTGTTAGGTGACCATTCTGTAGGCTTATGTGGTACCCAGTGATTATCACCGCTTTATCCTTACCACTCTAATTAAATTACCCATATTGGAATATCACTGTCTAGGCACTAAAACTAGTTATTTACAAGTCATTCACTAGTGGTTATTTTTTCACCATTTAACCCCAACATATAGGATGATAAACTCTGTCTGGATAAATATTTCTTGAGTAAATGCTGCGTAATCTACTGTAACCAAAAGGGAATTTTGCTTCCACATTACCCTTGGGGGCAGGAGAAGATGGAAAGCTCTTTTAAAGCCATCTAAAACAGTACCATTTCCAGGAGGAGGCTCTCAGGAAACCAAACTCTATAGCCATTTGCTTAAAACATTAGGTTATTCCCAGAAGTAAGACTTAGAGTTGGGAGAGGACTAAAAGTGTGATAAGGATGGAAGTTAGTGTTTGTGTAACTCTATGGGGAAAGAGGTGAGAGTAGATATTTTTGGAGTTACTGGAAAACTTGGCCATGACACCCTGCCTGCTCATGTGTCTGGTGCTATTGCTGGGAACCAAGCTTCATACCAATCCTGTCAAATATCAGTTTCTGAGAAGAGACTTGAACTTGCTATGTGGTTATTTATAACTGTATCTTCCTATTTGGTGCCAGATTAGAAGACCCTACAATACCACTGATATATGTTATCAGAACCACATATCGACAGAGTATGATAATCATGGTAGATGATGAGCAAGGTGTAGGACTCACAAGTCGTGTAAATACAGAACCCAGCACTTTAACCTAGAACCTGTATATCCCAAATCCTTTCAAGTATCTAGGAATTAATGAATGCATAAATGTAATCATCACATAAAATGAATTAGTGGAGTCCTGGCTGCAAGGCCATTTCTGCAATGGCAGAATCTTAAAGGACATGGAGAGCTTGACAAGGGTTGAGTATGACAGGCATTGTGCTGAACTTTCAGCAAAAACAGTCCTAGGCAGTGTGTCAACAAATGGGCATGGCTGTGCTCCAGTTAAACTTTATTTACAAAAATAGGCAGTAGGCTGTGTTTGGTTCCTCAGAGTTTCCTGATCCTGGTGTAAAGTATAGGTAGCAATTTACAATTTTATTTCCTTCTGAAAATCCTTCCTTTGTTCTCCTTTGCCTACAAGCTGAAGCACAAATTCCTTAACTCTATTCCAATCTGAGCAGTACTTTCATACCACCTGAGAGTTGATGCTCTTTTTCTTCTCTTTGTGCTCAGTTCACATTGCTCTGTTCTTAAGGCTTTCTGCTTAACCAAATCCTACCCATCCTTTGTGGAAGATGTTCTCAAATGGGGTAGAGGGGTTATATCAGAATCATCTGGGGAGCCTTTTGACATTAAACATAGTGCTTATCAACCACCCTAAATTCTGATAGGCCCAGTGAGGAGGTGGGGCAGGGCAGGGACTTGTATAGCTTGCAAATGTTCCTAAGCTTATTCAGATGATAGACACTCTCCCCCCAGACCAGTGCTCTATGGCATTGCTAAAGTCCCACTTCCTCCAAGAAACCTTTCCTAACCACATTAACCCATACTCAGCTTTCTTCCTTTGGACCCCATTAGTCCTCTTTGGCCAAAAAATTCATGTTTAGCACTTATTGTATTTTTTTTGGTTTTTTAAGTGTTTCGTGTATCTGCCATTGTTGTTCTAGGTGCTGGGGACACAGCAGTGAACAGGATAGTAAAGACCCTTCTCTCTGAAGATTACATTCTAGTGACAGAAAGAGACAGGCAATAAGCATGTGCCCAAAGGAACGGAGGAGATAATTTCAGATAATGAAAAAAAAACCACAAGCTAATGGGGTAAGGGGTGACCAGAGAAGGGAGCTGGAAGGATAAGAAGGTGCTGTTTTGGATAGGAGAGTCAAAAGGGTTTTATGGCATCTATAACTGAGCTAAAAGCTGAGTGCAGAGATCTAGGGGAAAGGAATTACAAGCCGAGGGAACAGCACAGCTTTATCCTTCCTTTCTCTGAAAATGCTGTTGAATGTAGAATGTTGGAGTAGTCAGCCTCAGAGATGATAAACAACAGTTCCCTTATTGAGGACTGCCAAATAAAATGCAGGATGCCCAGTAAATTTGAATTTCAGATAAATAACAAATAATTTTTTAGTGTAAGGACAGATTATAGTATAAGAACTAAAAATATATATTATTTATCTGAAATTGAAATTTAACTGGCTGTCTTTGTTTGTCTTCATTTTGTTTGTTTTTTGGCTAAATTGGACAACTCTGCAGTTTACTCATAAGAAAAGTAACCCAGGGCAATTTATATTTGATACCATCCAGTTACTTGGAGCTGAGTTGGAACAAAATCTGAATCTAAAGCAGAGGCAATTCTATTTGGTGTTGATATGTTAGAATATCTTACATTGTTTTCTAACTGTCTCCTTGGGTAGTGATTTGTCTCCCCGACAACTCCTTAAGGGCATGTTTCCTGTGACTTTTATTTTTTTGTCATACACAAGGTACAATATTAAGTACTTAATTCATTCTTTTATCCCCTTTCTATTATAAGCCTACAGTAGAAGTACGGATCTGGGTACAAAGGGGACATGGCCTCTGTCCTTCAGATAATGAAAAATGAGTGTATATAAATCACTTTAAATCAGCTAAGAACATGATAAAGTGTCACTGCAGAAGAGCGTGATGGCACTGGTGTTCTGAGCTGGGACAGATGGCTTCCAGCCGTGGGATTCATGGAAGACGTCAAGTAGAAGTTCCATCTGACTTGGGACTTGATTGATGGCAAGGATTTCAATAAAGGATTACAGAGAACATCATCCATTCAGAGAAAACAGCACAAACCAGGAGAGTGTGGTGAAAATAACAGGACTTACTTGGGGAACAAATCCATCCCTGTGTTTGCAGCTGAGATTTAAGTAAAGGAGAAGAGTATGTGATGTTAGACCTGGGTTAGAAAGAACCCTGAACACCAAATAAAGGTATTTGGTGTATTAGAAAGGTCATGGGGGTCATTAAAGATTTTTGAGCTGGCACTTGATGTAATGAGTCATGTGTGAAGAAAATCAGTCTTTTGATGGTATAAAACATGGAGACCAGTGAGAAAGTGACTGCAAAAGCCCCGGTTGGTTAAGTGAGGGCTTGACTATAATTTATAATGAGAGAAAGGGAAAGATGGGACTGGATGCAGTAGATATTTTTGAGGTAGAATCCACTAAGCCTGCCAACTGGTAGGTTGTAGAAACTGAGAAAAAAAGGAGGCATGGAAGATAAAGCAGAGATTTTAAGTTTAGATAACTATGGGAATATGGGTACCATTAATAAAAATATGGAAGTCAAGGAAAAGGGCAGATTGTAGGTGGGAAGAAGATAATGGCTTTATCTTTTTAAACATAGCATTATAGAATTTCACAGCTATTAAAGTCATTATGATTATGCCCAATCCCTTTGTTTCGTGTAGAAGAAAATCCAGTGAGAGTAAATGACTTGTCTATGATCACTCTGCAAGTTAGTGGAATAGCCAGTTGGCGAAATCAGATGCCTTGAACAATGTTTATTCCATAAAATGATCTATTTTATGATGAGTTTGAATTTGTAGAAGTAGAATAATGTTGTGGTAAGATGCATTAGTCAGCTGGAAATGTAGATGTGGCATTTCAGTAACAGATCAGGGACAATGATTTGGGAGCTATCAAAATGAAAGTAACATTTAAAGACATGGAAGTACATGAAATTGCCAAAGGAGAGATTAGAGTCACTAAGTCACTAAGTCAAGTGTGACAGATTTCAATGGATACTAAGAAGTGCCCAGTAAAAAATAGAATAAAATAAATAGTAAGTGCCCACTAAATTTCACATTCAGGAGGCCCCTGGGTTTTGAGAAAAAGAGAGAGAGAGAAAGCAGTTGCCATTGAATGGAGGGAGCAGAAACAAGACTACAAACATTGAAGGTTGATGGGCTGGTGAAGAAGTGGAACTAGAATTTAAAATTATTTCTCTGGAAGGTGGCAATAAAAGAAGAATGTTGTGATAATGTTGAAGCAGGGCCTAAAGAAAAGCTTTTAGGTTGTAGGATGGGAAAAACATAAAGGAGTGTATAGGTAGAAACAGTGAAGGTCATGGAGAACAAGTTGTTAAAGGCATAAATGAGTGAGGTTATAACTGAAATTATCAAGGTCTTTAAAAAAAAAAACAACTAGAGTGGAGGAGAAAAAAACAAAACAAAATGAGGAGAGACACTAAAATGGATAGGTAAAAGTGGAGACAAAGAAGCCTCCTGGGGCAAGAATGGGGTGAAGTTGGTAGAATTCAAATTGACCTTTATCTTACCAGTGAAGTAGGAAATTGGATCTTTGGTAAAAGTGAGAGGATAGACATGGAAATGGGAATTTGTGAGCAGTGGGAATGTTTTCATATACACCTATGAGGAATCAGTAGCGAGATGATAAAACTGCACTAAGAGCCCTGCTGAGGTTAGACCCGGGCATTTGTGGTAGATGTAATTAACCTAGTATTGATGCTTTTCAACTATGGCAGCAGAAGAGAAAATATGGACAATGGGGCTTTCCCAGGAATTCCCAGGTAGTGGGGAATATTATTGTTTTATATATTAGTGTTGATGGGATTCATGTTAGATGAAGATCCAAGCAGAATGGGCAATGTGGGGAGGAGTTAAGGGCAAAAGTCAGATTTCCAAGAGTACCATTATGCTAGGATTTCTGATGGCATTTGCACACATTGTTTCATGTAATCCTCATGACGAGTAATCATAACCTTATGAAGCAGCCATTATTACCCCAGTTACACAGGTAGAGATCCTCAGAGTCACATTGAACAAGCTGTTGCTTAAGGACTCAACAACTGTAAATGGTAGAACCTTTTCTTCTTCAAACCACGTTGGCTCTGCCCTCCAGTAGCCATGAAAAAAATTACAAAATTAGGCAGATAAGAAGGTTGAGCTTAGTAGAGGTATTTCAGAATTAGAGGTGGAGCACTTCCCACTGAGAAGCTCCAAAGGGAAACAGAAGTGACAGAAGCGACAAGATGCTAGTTACAGATGTCAAGGCCCAAGAAGCTAGAGTTAATTGATTTTTATCCAGAAACGTTTTATTGAAATATAACATGCAGAGAGAAAAGTACACAAATCACAAGTGTAGAAGTCAGTGAATTTTTATAAAACGAACACATCCACGTAGCCAGAACCTGAAACAAGAAATACATCATCGCCAGCCCCATGAAAGCCCCCCGCAAGTCCCCTCCCAATCACAATCCCCCTCAAGGTAACCACTCTCTTGACTTCTAAATCATAGACTCCTTTTTGCCTCTTTTGAACTTTATATAAATTGAATCATATTTTTATGTGCTTTTTAATATTTGATTTCTTTTGCTTGTCATTTAAGTTTATGAGATTCATCCCTGTTGTTTCATGTGGCAATTGCTCTGATTGATTTAACCACCACACAACCTTCTCTAGTGGTAAGAGAGTCTGATTCTGTGAGACAGAGAAACAAAAGATTATTTAAATTTCTTTTTCTATGTGCTTTCTTTGGGTATATAGTTGGGAAGACTTGATGAATATGTTTCTGATGTATACAAAGCTATGTTAAAATTGCATTTAGACATAGTTTGTAGAAAATTTATAAGAAAGTTCTTCGTGATCTACTTCATAGCACTACATACAGCCTTACACTCAGAAAAGAAGGTTCAAAATGTTCTGTGAAGTTTACATAAACACTGTCAACTCAGTAAAGAGGATGGGGTTCAATGAATGTACTGGCATTTTGAAAGAAAAAAAAATTGTATTATTGTGAGGGTTTGGAACTTTAGCACTCACTGAACTATTCTTAGTTATTTGGGAATCACTTACACTGAGTCCTGGAAGAAGATTTAAGGAAACACCAGTTGCCATTTGGTAATATCTCTTCGGGAAGGCCCTACGTTAGCCATGCTGCAATGCAAATATAAATAACCGGATACATTTTAAGACACATGACACAATGTTCTGAAAATTAATGTCCCAGAGTAGTCAGAAATTTAGATGAGTACATGATTAGCATGGCAAGAGGGTTTAAGAAACCTCCAGGTTACTCACTTCCCTTGATACTCAGTTTCTTCTTCTATAAAATAGAAATAATGCTCCATCTCGCTCTCTGGCTGACATTAGAATCAGGTGATGGATTTATGAGAAAGCGCTTTGCAAACTGTAAGGTAAGATGATGGTATGATTCGTATCGGCCATTTTACCTCCTTTTCAGTTGCTCATGGCAGGTTAAAGTGAAGGAAGGGTACCCAGATTGGAAGCATCGCAGATTGTAGCAAAATAGAGCAGGAGGATGAAGTTAGGATTACGGTTAGGGTTAGGATTAGGGTTAGGTCCTGGGTGGGAGTACAGGCTCTGCCCCAGACTGGTGGCTGTGTGGCTTCAGGCAGGTTATTTAACCTTCTCCAGCCACAGATTCATCTCTAGATTAGAGACAGTAACACTGCTTACATTTGGCAAGAGGAGGAGGTAATTGTCAGCAAAGCACCCCTCATGGCATCTTGTGCGTAGAATGCTCCCAGTAAATAGTCTTAATTACCGTAATTCTCTAACAACAACAATAATAATGGTATAATAGCTTCAAGCAGCCACTTAGTGCTGTGGATGTGCAAGGCATCTGAAAAACACTGACCTCTTGGGGTACCTGTCTGTGGTTTCATTATTTAGGAGATCCCTTGCAAGTTTGAGAGTAGAAAACAGGCGGGGACCCTGGCAGCTCACACCACGCAGCTGCTGGGCACCTGCAGGATTGGGGTGCCAAAGGCACCTCCTGTGGGATGGCTTCTGGTGAGGTGAACTACTCTCTCCCTTTCCAGTCCCCTGTGACACGTAAGCTCTTTTCCTCTACTTCCTTAACGAAACAGAATAATAAAATATCAGAGCTAAAAGAGGCCCTAGACATTATCTGTTCCAACACTGGATTTCAAAGCTGCAGAAATGGAACTGAGAGGCTGAGGGGCTTGCTGGGCGAACAGGTGATAAAACTGGGACTGGAGTCCAGATCTCCCAGCTCCCAGTTCAGAACTTTTTCTTCTACCCCACAGTGACCTTAGAAGATGGCTTCACCTCTACTCTCTCAGTGCAAATACAGGATTATCTCCTTAAGAGTTAGGCCTGAATCTGATTCCTCATGGAATCCCCTGGGCAATGCTTTGCACCTAATAGTTACTCAGAAAAATATTTTTAAATGGCATCAGATTTGTGGGCTACTCTCTTCTCATGTTCAGTTTTTAGAATCAGGGGTCAAACTTAAAGATCATCTTTAAATGACCTGGTTCATTCCTCTCTGCTGCATTATATGCACATGTCCCACTTTCTAGGGGCGGTCAACCCATCTTTTATTCTGCTTCTCTCATTCTGCTGGATGGTCAACCCGTCTTTCCCCTGCTCTTTCACTGCCCCGGTGTAGAGCTCTGTGCTAGTGCTTACGGTGACATAGCACTGTAGAGTGGCTGAGAGTGTGAGATGAGGAATCAGGAGAGAATGGGGATCCTGGCTGCAACTTACGAGATACTTAATGACTCTAAAGCTACATTTCCTTACCTGTAAAGTGGGGAAGATGATACCTACATCATAAGATGTTGAACGTTAGTTGTACAGTGCACGACACATAGAGTACTCAATAAATGTCTTAGTCTTAGGTTGTATCATAGTTTGCACACTGACGTGTCTGTCTCCCCTGCCAAACTATGATCTTCCTCAGGTCCAGAACCTTCTTAGTTAACTTTATATCTGTGGGACCTTGAACAGTGTTGTCTGGTACATAGTAGATACTCAGTGTTTCCAGACGGGAGGGACGAAGAGAAGGGAGGAAAGGAGGAGAAGTTGTAAGATGCTGATGAACTCCCAGTCTAAGACACCAAAGACCTGGGTTCAGGCCCAGCTCTTCCAGTTGCGATCTGTGGAGTGTTAATCGAGTTACTTAATGCCTATGAAACTCATTCTCCTTCTCAACAAAATGGGTTTGCTAATACTCCCTTCCTAGCAGCCTTAGGAGGATCATTTGAGACAGTGTATGTGAGGATATTTTGTACATTGAAATGTACTTTCCAAATTTATTGTGAGAACTGTTATTGTTATGACAAGATCTGCCTTCACCGTCTCTTCGATTTTACTAATAATCAGTTAGCCACTGGGCAGTGACGCCTGGCTCTGGCGTGGAAGGCACTGCGTTAGCTGCTCTGAGGAAGTCTTTGCTTTCAGGATGTTTACAGTGTGGAAGGGAGGTTGGAACCCATGGCCTCCGCCTCTGGCCACGGAAGGTAGTTTGAGAGGCCTTTTGGGCAGAGGCCCTTGACCTCAACCGACCTACCTCTGTGAGTGCCCAGCGGCGGTGGCTCTCTCTGAAATGACCCCTAACAACATGTGCCTGCCGGGCCTGCCCAAGCTCGTCTTTGGAATGCTGCCTCCTTTGTCAAATGCCACCGGCTTCATGCTCTCATTTCCCTTGTAACACACATGTTAGGGCAGCAAAGTGTATCCCCTGTGACGTAAATGTTACAGTGGCATGGCAGAGGGCAGAGGGTAGCCTGCTGTGGGTGGAAGAGAAAGTCAGGCGCTGATGTCTGACGGCCCACTTCCCCACTCTGAGCCTGCCTACGGGACCTGCTCTGCGACTTTCATCTGCACCCTCACGCACACAGTTCTCTAAATCCCCAAGTGTATAGGTCTGGGAGCCCCCTGAGAAACACACATCACGGGAAATTTTGTTTCAGTGCCTCCTCTACCCCATCAGGGAGCTGTGAAGCCTGTTCAGTGTAAAAGCAGCTCCTTATTCTAGACACTCCCTGAAGCATGGCCTAATTTCCCCACATCCAAATCCAGATTTCTTTAACCTACCCTTTGCATTTAAATGAGGCACTTAAATGGATGTTAAACCTGAGTTCTTTACTCTGGAGGCCGGAGAGTTCACCACAGTGTTTAGAAGGTTTAGCTCACGTGAGCATTGTATTAGTTATCTATGGCCCTTGTAAGAAATTACACAAACTTTGTGGCTTAAAACAACACAGATCAAGGTTTTGGCAAAGCTGTGTTCCTTTCTGGAGTCTAGGGGAAAATCCATTTTCTTGCGTTTTCCAGCTTCTAGAGGCTGCCTGCCTTCCTTGGCTCCTGGCCATCTTCCACATTCAAAGGCAGCAATAGTCAGTTGAATATTTCTCACATTCCATCACTCGGACACTGACTCATCTGTCTTCCACTTCCACATTTAAGGACCCTCGTACATAGGGCCCACCTAGATAATCTAAAATAATATTTTTATTTTAAGATTAGCTCATTAGCAGCCATATTCCCATCTGCTACCTTAATCCTCCTTTGCCATGTGGCATAATATATTCACAGGTTGCAAGGATTAGGATGTAGACCTCTTTGGGAAGCCTTTGTTCTGTCTACCATAGGTATTGAGAGTGATGTCAGGATCTCAGGATGTCTCTGTAGTAGTGATTGGCAAACATGGCCCTCGGGCCGTACACTTGTTTTTGAAAATAAAGGTTCATTGGAACACAGTCACTTGCATTTGTTTCTGTATTATCTGTGGCTGTTTTCACGCTTAAATGGCAGAGTTGAATATTTGCAACTCAGACCATGTGGCTCACAAGCCTAGAATAATTACTATCTGGTCTTTTTTAAAAAGTTAACTGACTTTTGCTCTCTAACTCTCTCTATATCTCTGATTATAACTCTAAGGAATATCATTTAGGAACTTTGTGGATGTCTTCCTCATGTTTTTCACTCCCCCCACCCCCAACACACATACTTTTAAAATTCCTAACAGTGCTCTGTCTGCCTCTCGTGCTGTTCCTTCTCTACCCTCAATTGCCATGAAACTACTAAACCCTTAATAGTAACACCAAGCACTATACTGTATCATCTCTTTACTTTGATACACGCTGTTCCCTTTGCTTATAAAATACTTTTACCTTCTTTTCCTATTTCTTGCTGAGAAAACTCCTATTCATCCTTTAAAACCCTGCCAAGGCATAACTTCCTCCAGGAAGCCTTCCCTATCACTCCTACCCGAGGAAAAGCAATGAATCCTATTCTCAAACAGTCTTTTCTGGACTGTGAGTGCCTCAATGGCAGTGATTGCTCTATTTACCCTTCTGGTATCCTCTGTGTTTAGCATGGAGACTGACACCTATTATGTATCCACAGATACTAGTTTAAATGAATGGTACTTTAAATGTTGCCAGTCAGAGTTGAGGCACAGTGAAGTGGCAACAACAGGTTCTGTAAAAATTCAAAACTGGTCCCTGCTGTTTCACAGAGGGAATGGCTGTATGATCTTGGAGATGTCCATTCCTTTCTCCTGGCCTCAGTCTTATCACCTATGAACCAAGGAGTTGGTTTAAATATGATTGGTCTCTCGGGCCGTGTCCAGCTTTAGTGGTCCTTTCCACAGAGGATTTGGCCTTGTTCCTTGCAGTTGCTGAGAAGAGAGAAATCTCTTGCATTGGGCTTGTGCCCTGCAGAGCTGGAAATCACTCAAGTTGGTGAGATAATGTGCAGGCCGTGGGTGGGATCTTGTATTTGTTATTGACCTTTCTCCAGGAACCAATTAGAAGATAGACACCTGTCCTGGAGAGTCATGGGCAGGCAGTGTGTGCTCACGACCCCCATCTCATAATCCTCAGCAGCAATCCATGCCTGGAGCTCAGTCCACTTACTAGAGACCCACCCCAAGTCCTTGGAACCACATGGGAATCACACCAAACTCCAGGGAGTCCATATTACCATTTCCCCCTCCTCCCCCAACTCCTTCATATCTGTCAGTGGTTCTGCTCTGTCCACGCCAAGGCTAGAAACCGTGCTGACAGTTTTGCACACCTTCCTCTCCCTGGTCATCTCTTATGGAGAATGGTATATTTTTTGCCCTGTCATGAATTGGTATATATTTGTTTCCTTCTAGACCTTATTTAGAACTTCTCTCTTTCATCCTATCGTCACCACCTGTTCTAGCCTGCATTGTTTTCAGCTTAGATCCCCACAGTTGGGTCTTCCTGGGACCCCTAACTCTAGCTGCTTCCCATTGAGAGGCATCTTACACACTCCTGTTGGCTGCATTGTCCTAAATTCCCTCTTTCCTCATGTCTCGCCCCTCGACCAGAACCTCCAGTAGCTCCTTGCTGCTCATACGTACATCAAGTCCAGACTCCTGCACTTCACAATCTGGCCCCGCTCTGACTCTCTAACCATTTTTCTTCAACAATCTCTGTTCAGTAAGACTTATCTCCCTGATGCTTTGCATTTCATTTTGGATCCCATGCTTTTCCATCTAGATTACCGTTATTTGGTTCTTAATTCAGTTAAGTTCAGTGCACTTCCACAAGCATGTATTAATAAGCACCTGCTCTGTTCAAAGCACAAGCATGCCTTTGCTGCTCCCAGTCTTCGGATGATCCAGCCCACAGCCCACAGTGTGCGCTTGCTGTTTGCCTTCTGTGCCTGAGCATTCCTGCTCCCCTCTCGGATCACACATTCCTAGAGGACAGCAACGACTTGTCTTTTGCTTCTTTTGTATCCCGGACTGGGGCCTGCTATTGAGCCCAGACACCCAGGCCACCTTTCCAGCCTCACTCACCATTTCCTTTCCCACCTGTTCTGTCATCTATACGTTAATGATAACGCAATCTACCGCACAAGGTTGTCTCGAAGATTAGAGAGATTTTGTTCAGGCAGACTCTCAATTAATGGTTGCTCTGACTAACATTATCCTTATGCATCCTTCCCGTGGTCCTTCAGTTTTTGGTGCATAAGCACTTGAGCATTTGGAGTTAGAGGAAGTAACCAAAGGGATTTTATCATGACGACTAGACATAGAAATTGTTCTTGCTCCTAAATCTTGATCAGAACATGCCACACTGAACCCATAAGTTATAGTAGGTTATTGGATTTCATTTTACTTGTTTATAAGGTAAGCATTTATTAAGTGCTTGCTGTTTACCAGGCACTGTTCAGGGTTTGCCATTAGCAATCTCAGTGGCCTCTTTTGCAGATGAGTCATTCCCTGTCCCTCGTCTCAGACCCAGCCCTCTGTACTAAGAGGAAGTGTGGTATAGGAACTGCAGTTTAAAGTTTTTACTGAGGGGTTGGTCCTGAGCTTTGGCCACGTGAAACTCACTCAGTCTCCACCCTCTCCAGTCTTCCTCCTGAGGCTGTGGCCGCCAGGTGCCAGCTGAGGCCTTCTGTCTGCTGGCTGCCCGGGCTCTTCAGTTTCAGAGAAATAATTTCAAATCCAAACTACAACTATTTGAAATTCATTCAAAGTGTAGCAATATTTCATTCATTCAATAAATTCAATCAGTGAATAAATTCAATTCAGTAAATGTTTGCTAAATTAAAGCAATCACTCAAACAAGACTGACTTAATCTCTAAATGTCTGTGGATGTTTCTGCAAATAAGTTTTGTAGTATAATTTACTTTGTAAAAGATCAGTATTCCCTTGTTTACTATTTCAAATAATATTAACTCTCATAATTCAAGGAAACCTCTTAAACAAATTACATGACAGTGTGTGATAAATGCTAGAAGAACCACCAGAGCAGAAACAAAACAAGCAACAACAAACCTCAGCTAATGAGAAAACAACTTTATAAATGACTATTGGAGTCTATTATCTAGATTATTCCAGTTTTAAGACTGTTCAGAATCTGTGTTAAATGGATACATGTGTGAAACTGGCAAAAAAGAGTCCAGAAATGTCAGAAGTGACATGCAAAACATTTACAGTTCTTGTTTGTATGTGTGTGTCCGGGGGAGATTGAGCCAATATTTTCTACCTCGCCTGCACATTTATGTTGGCGGGATTTCCCTGGTAAATATTGGTTTTTACCAAACACTGAAATCTTTAATCACATTTAACAGACACTGCATTATACTGTGTTAGACACTCCATTAGAAAAGGAGAAACAGGGAAACACAACTGATAGCTACGATCTTTCAAGGGTGAAAAGGAAAAATCAGAATCAAGTAAAATTCTTTAGAGGCAGAAATGCCAAGAAAACCATTGCTGAAATACAAAATTTTGTTTTTCTAAAGTCTGGAGCTGAGTTCAGTTAAGTGACGTAGTTTACAAACCAGGGGAAATTAGGGCAGGAACGGAAGTACTGCTAAATTAGGAGAAATTGGTCAAAGGAAGGCAAGCTAGCTGTGACATACACAATGTTGGCTTCTTTCTCAGATTCTCAAACAATTCTTGTTTGCTACTGTGTTGAGTTGGGTTGCCATGAAACCTAGGACCTAATTTTATATTTGTGTGCTAGTCAGAAGTTCTGAATCTGTCACATAAAGCAATTGCTTGTCTATGTGCAAACAAGGCTGCCAAAAACATAACCTTCCTGCCACATGTGCACGCTCATGCATGCTCATGCACGTGGGGACACACACACACACACACACACACACACACACACACACAACCCCATCGCCAAGAGTCACTTGATTTTATTCATTCTGTGTCTTCATTCACATCCAGTGGTTCTTAGTGAATCATCCAGGACCCCATAAATCACATTGAGAGCCTGTGGGTCTACTGCTGCGTTCCTTCCTCCCATACCCCCCACCTCTGCACTCCCTAAATCCCTGCCTCTCTCATGTCAGACACAGCCCTGGACTGCTTCGATGTTTGTAAGGATGTCTTCAGGAGGACTGGCTATTTTATCTCTGAAGCCTATGATTATCTCTGCTTAATTAAATCATTTCAGCCCACATTTTAGGGCAGATGATTATAAGATTTGAAAGAAGCAGGGACACTGCTGAGATGAATGGTCAGCCTCACTGAAGCTGCCTAAGGGAAATACTGTTCTTGTTTGTTTCTTTCCTTTTCCTTTTTTTTTTTTTTTTTTTTTTTCAATTTTTCATCAGCTCCCAGGAGAGACTGAAGAGGTGGGACCCCCAGGAAAATGAAAGACTCGGAGAGGGTGGTTATCGCCAAACTTGGCTGAGGATGAGGGTCACCTGAAGCAATTCTAAGTAGAACAAATTCCCAGAGCCCACCCCAGAGAGACTGCTTCAGTACCTTGGGGTTTGCCTGGGAAGCACCCCCAGGAGGTTCAGGTGTAGCTCTTTCACAGACTGACGTAGTGATGGAGTATCAACTTTAGATTCAGGCCGGATTATAAACTGAGTTCCACCATGTACCTAGTGTGACTTTGGGCAGGTTGTGCAATCTCTCCAAGCCTCAGTTTACTCACCTGTAAAATAGGAATAATAACTACTTAATGGAGTTGTTGCAAAGATTAAATGAGATAATATCTAAAGTCTCTCACATGCTGCCTGAGTTATAGTAGGTCAACAATAAAGTGAAATCAATCCAAATGTCTCCTTGGGACTTACCCAACAGAGGTAGCCACTAAAGCCTTCCTAATGGCACTGGAGGCAGACTGGCTAAGTCTGAATTCTGATGCCACTAAATCTGTGGCTCTCGGAGAGCTCCTGAATTTCTCTGTTTCTCATCTGCAAAATAAAATGATCTACTATATATAAAATAATACTCAGGTCATGAAATTTTGATGAAGATTAAATTAGTTCATGCATGCAAAGTGCTTAGAAACTTTGGTAATGGATAAATAATAACTCCAATTATTATCCTTATTACCACCTCTTCTAAAGTGAGTGTGTGGGGGGAATGAATGTTGGCTTTTAGTACTCACGTCAATAGCAATAGCTTTATGGTCTAGAACAGTGCTGTCCAATCGTCATGTGATGCAAAACCCATAGGAAATTTAAAATTTTCTAGTAAACACATAAAAAGAAACAGGTTAAATTTGTTTTAATAATGTATTTTACTCAGTTCACTATATCCAAAATATTATAATTTCAACATGTCAAATGTAAAACTTTTCAGAGATATTTTACATCATTTTTCTATATAAAGTCCGTGAAATCCAGTGTGTATGTTACACCTGCAGCACATCTGAAACCACATTTTAACTGCTCAATAGCCACACGTGATTAATAACTATCATACTGGACAATGCAGAAATTCCAGATTCTAAAGAAAGTCCCCTTACCTTGACGAGCCTCAATGATCTCATTTATAAAAATGGAGAGAACTTTCATGGCTTTGTTTGTAGAAGAAAATGAGCACACTTGAAAATGCTTTGTCAACTGGAAAAGACTGTATGTAGTACTTTGGGCTCTTGGCAAACTCTTGACTGTCAAATGCAATGCCGTTCTCACATGGTGAAGTACCCCAAGTCCTGTGTGGTCGGAGACATCACCCAGGAGAGCACTAGGTGGAGGCACTTTCCTATAGGTAAGTGAAAGAGATTTCAGCCCATAACGTTTTGAGTGACAGGAAATTTCTACCCCTCTTCTCCCCACTTACCATGTTCCCATTCCCAATGGCAAACACCTTTTCTTCTGCTCTCCATCGATTCTTGAAATTCCTTTGACAACTTTCACTCTACAAGTAAAGAGAAATTTAAGGTATATATAACCCTTCTATTCCCCCGATCCCACTCAGTTTGGGACCTCATTACTTCTTAGCGGCTAACTTTTTCTGCAAATAATAATCCCTGATAATAATAATTTACCAGGTGCTTGTTTTCTACTCCATCCTATTATCCTTACAACTTACATCTATCAGATCAATTATTCATCTTATAGGCTTCACTGTAATAGCAAGAGCATGGAACTTGAGGCAGAAAGCTCAGGCTCAGGTCTCTGGGTTCTGCATTTATCAGTTATGGGATTTGGGGTGAGATACTTAAACTCCCTAAACTTCAGTCTCTTCCTGTATAAAATAGAGACAGTAAAACATTTCTCACAAGGCACGATGAGGATTTAAAAAGATTATACATATGAAAGAGATCTATAACTGCAAAACATTAAACAACTGTATAACAATATTAAGATATTTATTAACCACTGTGTGTACCATCCTTCTGTTGAACAGTTTTCAGTGGCTCCCCATTGTCTGCCAAATAAAGTCAGATTCCTTGGTCTAGCATAAAACACTCTCCAATATCGGGCCCTGACCATGCTACTTTTGCAAATGTATTCCAATCTGCACCCTTGCTGACACCCAATGTTCTAATAAAATAGGACTATTATGCTTATTCTCCCAAACAGGACTGAATGGTGTGGCGTGTTTCTAATTTCATACCTTTATTCATGCTGCTCATTGCCTTACCTCAGTTTTTCCATCTCTCAAAATTCCACCCATTCTTCTTTACGTGGCCTCCAAGTCTCTCCTGATCGCCCTTTCCCCCATGTCTTTAAGATCTATCTGTGCTGCCTCTGAACTTCACTTGTATCTTTTGTATGACAACTGTCAAAATCAATTTGGAATTCTAGTATTGCTTAGTGCACAGACACCTGCAGCTATTCTGTGAGAGTTAAATAAATTCTGCATGTGATTTTGCAAAAGTCACCTTGGGAGACAGAATATCCCCTGTATTAAAATGAGCCAGCTAGAAATCTAATCAAGACATGAATGCGAAAGAAATAGAGAGCTTATTAATTGTGGTAACATTGAATAAATCAGCAAAAAGAAGGTGGTTTATTTGGAGACTAGTAAAAAAAGAACCAAGAACAGGAATTCCTGATATTGCTTCTCCAATACTGTTCAGTAGCCAAGACCCCATTCCTTTGGGTAGTGGATATCCCATCTACTGATATGTTGGGCAAGTCAGCAGTTGAAACAATATTTTTTTGAGCTTCTACTAGGTAAGCAGATGCTGTGCTACATTAAAGACCAGCCAAAAAGATATGTTCCTTGCTCTCAAGAAGTCATGGGTAAAATAAACGAAGAGAAAGAATTCCAGTGACATGGTCAGTTGGAAATAAGTGGCCTGAACACAGTTGTTGTGGGAGCTGAGAGGAAGGGAGCTTAATCCAACCTCAGAATATTTGGAAAGCTTTGTAGAGGAGATAACTCTAGGCTGAATCCTAAAATATAAGAGTTAGCCAGGTGTACAAAGTTGGGAAGGGCACTTCAGGCCAATGAAAACACTTGAGCTAAGCGTATCAGGCTTGAGTAAAGCAGATTAAAACCATCCAACTAGGTCCCCTGCTCTGATTTGATGCTTGCCAAGCAATCTTATGATAAGCATTTGGTCTCCCATGTTGAGGAACGTGTAATGACTAGATGACATGAAAAGCTTACCATAAATTATTGCTCTCTGTAAATTAATTCATTGGTCTCTGATTTCTCATTGCACTCTTATGAGTTGGCCTAGTACTGAAAGTGGAATGAAGTTAAAGCACACTGACAGAAATCACATTCTGACCTGAAAAGCTGAGATGACTGAGAGTTTTGGTCACCAACCAAATACCACTGTCCTAGGGACAATACGGTTTCAACTCATAAATATCTCAAAGGCATTTACCTCTCTCCATCTGCATTGCTACAACGTAATTCTAGCCATCACTACTTCCTGCATAGGTTAAAGCAATAAAATAAGTAATAATGCTGCTAGCAACTGGCATGAATACTTACTAGGTGCTGGGTACTGGGCTAAGTACTTTTATGTGGATTACTTCACTTAATTCTCGTAACAACCGCACCGGAAAGATATACATCCCCTAATTTTAGAAATGAGGAAATTAAGACTTAGAGAAAATTAAGTAACTTGCCCAAGTTTGCACTGCTAATAAAATAAATGACAGAGCCAGAAATCAAACTTATCTGTCTTCCTCCTTATCCTGAGCTTTTAAATACTATTTAGCTAGCCTCCTTGCAGCCATTCCTGCCTTCAAGTTCAATCTCTAGATTGCATGGAGAGTGATCTCTTTTTTTTAAAGATTTTTATTTATTTATTTATATTTATTTATCTATTCATTTATTTAGCTGCCCTGGGTCTTAGTTGCAGCACGCGGGATCTTCGTTGCAGCATGCAGGATTTTTAGTTGCAGCATGCGGGGTCTTTAGTTGGCCTGTGAGACCTATTTCCCTGACCAGGGATGTAACCCAGGTCCCCTGCATTGTGAGCACAGAGTCTTAGCCACTGGACCACCAGGGAGCATGATCTTTTTTAAATGCAGATTTTGCTAGGCCACTTCAAGCTTCTCTCCATGGCCTTCCATGGCTGTGTAGGGCCTGATCTGAACTTCTCACACCAGTCTTTTTCTCTCGGTGTGTTCCTGCCACATGGACAGATCTTAGTCCGTGGAATGCACCCTGATATTCTTCCCGTCTGGTATGCTTTCCTCCCTCTTTGCACCTAATTCTTATTCCGTCAAATCTCATAACTTTCCAAGTTAGGCCTTCCCTGAACTTTCTATCACATCCCACTTCTTAGACTTTTGAGTCCTCTGTTATCCCTGTTATACATTCTTAGGGCACTCTAAAGTTAGTAGCAGCTCCTTTTCCAATTGTAATTAAGTAAGTTTTTGTATAATTATTTGTCTCTACCTGCTAGAATATAGGCTTCAAGTAAGCAAAAACTATGTCCATAGAATTTACCATTATACCCTTGGAGTTTCATGCTGAGCCTACAACATAATAGGCACTCAAAAAAAAATCCACTCATTAAATAAATATTTGTTGTCTCATATTCAACAAACAATAGCCAACATTTATCTGGCACTTATATTATACCATGAACTGTCTTAAGCATTTTACATTTATTCATTAAGTAAAGACTACAACCCATTATATAGATACCATTATTATTCTCATTACATGGGTGAGGAAACTGAGGCAGAGAGAAGTTAAATAACTCCTCTAAGATTAGACAATGGAACATGAACCCAGACAGTGTAGTTCCAGAGACCAAGTTTTTAACCACTGCTCTATATTCTTCATAAATATCTCTTGTATATATTTAATGTATTAGAAAAATAATTGGACACAGACTGACCTCCATGTCTGATTGCTTTCTTGTGGCATTGCCCTGTAACACCAACACAGGTGGATAATTAAGTTCCTTGGGCACCCTTTCACATTTGTGGTACATGTTATTAACTGAATGAGTACAGACTCTCATTAGTAAGTAAAGCCAAAGTCAGAGTCCTTCTGGAGAGCAGAGTTTGGCAAGGGTAAGGACACTGAAAGGAACAGGGCTATGAGGCTAGCACATCAAAGACAGTTTCACCTTGTCCAATCTTGCCTGGGTGAAAGAAAGAGAAAGTTGGACCATTTGTTTATAACAGGCCCCACGGCTTAGCAAAAAAGATCATGGAATTCAGGATCAGAGAACTTTGGTTCTTCTCCCTCCTCCCTTTCTTCCTTCCCTCTCTCTCCCTCCCTCCTCTTCATCTCTCATCTCTCTCTGTCTCTCATCAGATGACTTTGAGCAAATCATTAAACATCTCCAGGCCTCAAATTTCTAACATGCATAATGGAAAATGTATGTCATAATAATAATAATTTCTATCTCATGGGGTTTATTTTGCAAGGAAAAAATGAGATCCACAAGTGAAAGTGCTTGGTAAACTGTCAAGTTGTATATACCAAAGCGAGCTGTGATTGGAGTTTTTTTAAACTTGTAGTCTTACAGGAGTTTGCTAAGGAGATCAGCATCAAAATGACCTACTTTCACTGTTATTTCCCTTGAGGGCAGTGAACCTCTTCTTCCGTGAATCCACCCAGAGTGAAATCCCTGTCATGTGCAATTGCAAAGTTCCTCATATTTATAAAGACACATTAACAAAGTCCTGCCTGAAGAAAGGCCATTTGGGGCTTACAGATGGCCTTTGGAAGAACTGTGTTACAGACTGTATGAGTGTTCTCCAGTTCCTGGGATTTGTTCTAAGAATGTTTTACTCAAGGTTAAAACAACAGCCTTCTGGAAAAGTTGCACTCTAACACAGGTGCATTTCATTTACCAAAGAGTGATCAAAAGAAAATATATACCTTTGGACTTAATAACTTACAATGAAAAGAAAAGCTATTGCTAACCATCAGGGAAAAAACATCATAACCAAGATCACTAAATAAATAGGCTTACAGCCCCAACCTAACTCCCTTAAATAAAGAGAGGCTGATTTCCATATGTATGAAACAATTTTACATTTTAACAAATACTTATTGCACTTTGAGGAGGAACCAAGGAGTGAAATAAGCCTGCTAACCTCAAGGCCCACTGAATCTAGGGAGGACATCTACAGGGCTAGAAGCTTGTGGAAAAAGCTAGTTATGAGCTGGATGTAGAGTCCAATTCATATACACTTCTTACTTCCAAGAATCAGAAGAGTGGTTTTTTAATTTTCTCCATCAAGATCTCCTTTAATATTTTCCCCAAGGGAGCCCTTGCTTTAGAAATTGTGTCTACAAAAACAAAAACTGCATTTAAAGATAACAATTAGTCTACCAAATTAAATTTTTTTGTTATTTTATGGAGGTTTATTTAATGTTATTTCAGTTATTTGATGATATTCACAAATTAAGAGCTAGGAAAGGTCTTGGGATGCTTTCCTTTCAACATCAGCGGTTTACTTTATTTTGAGGCTAAGAGTGCAGGTTTTGCTGTGACCAGGCGAAGCTTCATGCTAGGTTGCCCCGGCTGTGCCGTGTGCCACTGGGCCATTGCAAAAGGTCATTGTGTAGTTTGGGGACTGATCAAAGGTACTTAGCCAGGTGGTGAGGGGAGCTGAAATTCAACCCTTGCGTCACTTCCCAAGCTATCTGCCCAAGGGCTATGGCTGCCAAGAGAGAGCACATTTTTCTAATTTTCACAAAGGTACTATATAAGCTTGGGATGGGGAGCAAGGCAGGGGAGGAAGATGATAAGGCACCCAGCTTCACAGACTGACCATTTTGAAGATGGGAAAGGGGTTTCCCATGTAATCATTCAGTGCAATGGACCGAGTCCTCTTCGTTGCTGCGGTCCCAGCACCCGGCAGCAGCAGGCTTGGCACGTAGTAGACACTCAACGTATATCTTGTGGAATAAATGAATGAACAAATGGCTTTCTTATACACTTCTCCATGTCTAAAGGTCCACTGGTCTGGTGAGTCAATATGCATTGGGTAAAAGCAGAATGATACATCAGGCGAGTTCTGTATTTTAGAAGTGAAAACCAACAAACTCTAACCTAACCAAGAGCCAATTCCCTATCTGAGGTCATGCAGTCAGAGGCACACTGTAGGATTTCGTGGCCACTTTATATGTGCCCCCTCCACCCACCTCCAATGCCCAGGGCCAGAGCACAACTCTACCAACTCAGCTACCAAATATATGGCTATCTACCCTCAGGAAAGTGGCCAGGACCAGAGAGAGGCTTGTAGGGGGTGGGGTGGAGGAAAAAGTTCCTGACAGGTGCTAAGCTCTGTATCAAAGCCTCGGCATGCCTTGCTTCACTTAATTCTCATAGCTAGTTTATGCTCTCTTCCTGTTTTACAGGTAAAGACACAGAGACACAGTCAGGCTCCTTACCCTGTCTAAGGTCACAGTGCTAACAAACAAATGGCAGAGTCAGGATCTGTAAACAGCTGGGCCAGACACCAATATGTTCCACTGAATTTTGAGTTAGTAGGAGCATCCTGGTCTATGCAATGTCAAAACCAACATCCTTTTTCAGCTGTGTGTGATTTACTCAAACTCTGTTTGTCTTTTTTGTATGTTAATCTCAACCTGCTAATTTCTGCCTGCCCCCATCTTTCCCTCTGATAACCGTAAGTTTCTTATTTTTTATTTTATTTTATTTTGTTTTTATTTATTTTGGCTGCGTTAGGTCTTCGTTGCTGCGTGCGGGCTTTCTCTAGTTGCGGCGAGCAGGGGCTACTCTTTGTTGTGGTGCGTGGGCTTCGTTGCTCCGCGGCATGTGGGATCTTCCCAGACCAGGGATGGAACCCATGTCCTCTGCGTTGGCAGGTGGATTCTTAACCACTAGGCCACCAGGGAAGCCCTCAAGCTCTGTTGATACCCATTGCTACAGTTCAACAAAAGGAAAGGAAACATATTTTTAGAAACCTTTTTTCTTGTTTCTTTTCTTTCTTTCTTTTTTTAAAAAAAAAAAAACTGGGGTTTTGGGACTTCCCTGGTAGCGCAGTGGTTAAGAATCTGCCTGCCATTGACATATATACACTACCAAATGTAAAATAGATGGCTAGTGGGAAGCAGCCACATAGCACAGGGAAATCAGCTCGGTGCTTTGTGACCACCTAGAGGGGTGGGATAGGGAGGGTGGGAGGGAGATGCAAGAGGGAGGGGATATGGGGATATATATATATGTATAGCTGATTCACTTTGTTACACAGAAGAAACTAACGCAATGATGTAAAGCAATTATACTCCAATAAAGATGTCAAAAAAAAAAGAGAGAAGCTGATGTGATCAACAACAATTTTATCATATTATACATTATATTATGATGTACAAATCAATAACTTAATTAAAGAGTGATATAATTAAAATTTTAAAAAAAAGAATCTGCCTTCCAATTCAGGGGACACGGGTTCGATCCCTGGTCCGGAAAGATCCTACATGCTGCAGAGCAACTAAGCCCGGTTGCCACAACTACTGAGCCTGCAAGCCACAACTACTGAAGCCTGCGCGCCTAGAGCCCGTGCTCCTCAACAAGAGAAGCCACCGCAATGAGAAACCCGGGCACTGCAACAAAGAGTAGCCCCCCTCGCCGCAAGTAGAGAAAGCCCGCGCACAGCAACAAAGACCCAACGCAGCCAAAAATAAAATAAATAATTAAAAAAAAAACAAAACTAGGCTTTCCCTAGGTGGGTCTCTCTGCTGAGAGCATACACAGAAAATCAGGAAGACAGAGAAAAGTGCACAAATCACAGGTGTAGAAGTCAGTGAATTTTCATAAAATGAACAGACCCATGTAACTTGTACCCAGACCAAGAAGTACATCATTGTCGGCCCCATGGAAATCCCCCTCCAATTCTCACCCGGTTGCTAACACTCTAAGTTAACCACTATCTTGACTTCTAACATCATAGGTTTATTTTTGCCTCTTTTGAACTTTATATAAATTACATCATATTTTTATGTGCTTTTTAATCTCTGGTTTCTTTTGCTTGACATTAACGTTTATGAGATTCATCCCTGTTGTTGCCTGTGGCAATTGTTCTGATTGATTTAACCACCGTACAGTCTTGCAAATAGTACCACCTTCTCTAATGAAAAGAGTCTGATTATGTGAGGCAGATAAACAAAAGGTTGTTTACATTTCCTTTCTATGCACTGTATTGGGGTAGAAAGTCTTGGAATCTTGACAAATACATTTCTGATATATACAGAGCTGTGTTTAAATTGCATTTAGAATGATCTCTTATATTAGGAATCTAAAATACTCAAACTCATAGAAGCTGAGAGTAGAATGGTAGTTACCAGGGGTTGGGTGAAGGGGGATTGGGTAGGTGTTGATCAAAAGGTACATAGTTTCAGATCCCCAAGGTGACTAAGTCCTAGAGACCTGCTGTACAGCATGGTATCTATGGCTAACCATACTGTATAATATATGTAAAAATTTAAGGTAGATTTTATTTAAATGTGCTTATCACACACACACACACACACACACAAGAGAGGGAGGGAGGAAACTTTTAGAGGCGCTGGCTAAGATGAGATTATTTATGATGGCAGTTTCACAGGTGTGTACTTATCTTCAAACTCATCAAGGTGTATACATGAAACATGCCCAGCTTTTTTGTATGTCAATCATATCTCAATAAAAAATTGCATTTAGATATAGTTTGTAGAAAATTTATATTTGGGGTATATTGTGATGCTTTCACTTGCTAATAATAGGGATTTAGGACCTGTCTGAGCCCCAGTTTTTCTCATCTATATTGAGAAACCCTCATACTGAGGGCTTCAAAGTCAAATGATATAAGTACGTGAAGGGCCTCCGTCCTGATTTTTCTCAGAGATCAGTAATAAGATCATGCTTTCCTGCACAGAGCTTGGGGCCAACTTTTAGGGCACCTGAGGTCTCTTACCAGCTGGGCCACTGACTTCATCACTGCTAAAATCTGTTTCCATGCTTTCCAGCTCTGAGCAGCTCGCTATTCGTGGCAAGGCTGAGGTTTCTCATTGCCCTTTCCTGTTGCCCTGCCCTTCTCTGCATCTCTCCTGCCCAACACCTTTCTGCTAAAACACACACACACACACACACACACACACACACACACACACACACACACTCTCTCTCTCTCTCTCTCTACTGAATTTGCATGAAAAAAATGGGAATATTGAAATGTGTGCTAAATATTAGCTGAGCTGGAAAATTATTAAAGCAGAAGAGGGGAGATCATTGACTGAAAAAAAGAAGAATGTTACTCAACAGTTTGTACAGTGTTGTCTATTCTTTTCTTTCTTTTTTTTTTTTTTTGACCGCACTGTGAGGCTTGTGGGATCTTAGTTCCCCAACCAGGGATCAAACCCAGACCCTCGTCAGTGAAAGCACGGAGACCTAACCACTGGACTGCCAGGGAATTACGAGTGTTGTCTAGTTTTGATTATATACATGCATACATGAAAGGATATGCACAAGGGGGATAGCGATGGTGATTTCTGCTTGGTAAAATGTGACATTTTTATCATTTCAAATTTTTTGCTTCTCTGTAATTTTCTTGTTGTCTACAATGTCTACAATGCACCTGTATCCTGTCTGTAATAATAAATGTGATATTTGCAAAATGTGCATTACACTTAAAGGTTTAGAGTCTGGTTTTGTGTGTATTCTCCTATTCTACCTTCCTTGTGAGAACAGAGTACATATTTTTCGTATGTTCATTTTTCAGGTAAAGAAATGTAGCCTCAGCAAAGTTAAGTAACTCGCCTGAGGTTACCCTCGGAAACAAGAGGCGGGACCAGAACCAAGCCAGGTCTTCTGAGTAAACACTGCACAGTAAATACTGTGCTAATGGCTGTGTTAGGTGGATCAGAAAAGGGAAGAGGAGACTCAAGAAATGACAACATTTAGGAAAGCAGTTACACAATTTTAAATAGAAAAGACCCAAGGGTAAAATGCCACTTTAAATGCAGCAATTTCAGGAATGCATGCATTTTCAGCCCTGAGGTGAATCCTCTATTTTATTGACCAAGATAGGGTCTTGCCCGGAATCTTGCTCTGTTTAACCTCTGATTTAGCTTGTGCCTTAAGGTGAATTAGAGATAATCATATCTGTTCGGTGTTTACTGCACAGAGATGTTGCAAGGATTAATGGGTAGTGTGCTTGGCGCTCCTTTGAGAAAAGAGCTATTTGAATGTCACGTATTATTACCAGATTAATGTTAATTATAATTATTCATTCATCCTCTCTTCCTGTTTCTCAGAGTCAAGTGCAATACTTCCCAGACCTGCAGAAGGAAGTAAATCTTCCTTCGTCGCTCTTGTTGAAGTGAAAGAGCAAAAGAAGGGGCGAATAGAAGGGACGTTCTTCCTGCTCCTTCTTCTCCAGAAATTCTTGACAAGTAGGGTCACCCCATGACCACAGATGGCCCCAATACCTTCCCTTATCCCCTTGAGACTTGCTTCTGGGGTGCTAAGCATCGTTCCTTCTCAGAGTCATTTTTGTAAGAAAAGGAACAGAACCAGCTTCATGGGCATGTGACCTGTGCAGCTGCACAGGGGCCCTCACTCAAGGGCACCATAGTTAGTCTTGAAACTCATAATATTATTATCTTGGTGTTTTGTAAGTAAAGTCGGATGGGAAAATGGAGCATATACTCCGTGGCTTGAAGCCTCGGCTCCCGTACTGTCCCATCTCCTGCCACCTACCTGCTTCCCCTGGACGTGTTCTCAACCACCTGTTTCCCTGATCCTTGGCACCCCGGGGCTCATCCAGCATCCATGTCCCTACCCCTACCCCATGACCACTGCTGCTGTCCACTCCCAGCGGGGGCCTGGGTGCAGGTGCAGAGAGGATCTGAGCTGGACATGGGTGCCTTGCAAAGTCTCAGGTGGGGCATGGGAGCAGCCGTCCTTGCCCTGGGCCGGCATGGCTATACCATGGTAGACAGAGGCCATGTCTTGGTGGGGGTGATTCTCTTGTCCACCCTGATCCAGGTATCTAGCACATCCTGGTGCAGAAGTTAGGGGTCACCTGTCTGCTGTGGGTTGGGGCATTGGTACCATGGTGAAGGGAAATGTCTGCCTTTCTCAGAGCCTGCCCTGGGCCGGGGCATAGCACGCCGTTTGGAAGTTGGCAGGTTTGGGCACCCCAACAACTGGTAAGCTGTGCCTATGCCCTAAGTCAGAGGCTGCAGGGCCTCTGGGGTCCTATAAGGGTCTGCACTCTCCTCCTGGTATCCCTCTGCCTGAAGTAACACAATTTTAAAGAGTAAATAAAACACACCATGCCATTTATTAATTGTGACAAATGTGCCATTTTAAGATGTCAACTATCGGGAAACCTGGATGTGGGGTATATGGAAACTCTCCATGTTAGCTCTGCAACTTTTCTGTAAATCTAGAACTATTTTTTAAAAGTTTATTTAAAAAATACAATACCACCATGACAGGTCGAGAGAGAGCAACTTCAGAAGAAAGGAAAAAGCTTCATATTTTAAGACCTTTCACAGCACTTTTTCCTGCTTTTTGAAAAGGGGCTATGCATTTCATTTTGCACTGGGCCCTGCAAATTGTGGAACTGATCCTGACTATAAAACCCCTTGTTGAATATGCAGTTCTTCTATCTCCCTTCCTATTCCTCCCACCACACATACCAGGTTTGGGGGTTACTTTTACTGTCATTAATAATTATACCCCTGTGTGCTGATCACCTACTAAGAACTGGTTACCATACTTTCTGTACTTTGTTTCATTTAACCCCTTTATACCTTTATGAGATAAATATTCTTCTCCTTATTTTAAGATGTGGGAAATGGAGGTCCAGGATCACACAGTAAGTGGTAGGAGAGAAAGTCAAAATGCCTGAGTCTCAATCCAAAGCTGGTGCTCTTTTCACAGTGCTACAGATGTATCCTCAGCCTCTAGATACCCAAGTATCAATATTTTCAGGCTGCTTGGGCAGGCACTGTGGTTTCCATTCCGCTGAGTATTTACTGAGTATCTACTAGGTACCAAGCACCGGATCTGGTGCTAGAGCCACAAAGTTCTAGTGTGGAGGCCAGTTTGAGCTGCACTGGTCCTTTCCTTTGGCAGTACCAGTAAGTAGCTGGGGTTTGATGCTCCCATCCTTAGCCCACTCTGACATCTGTGCCTCCTGCCTCAGTTACTGTGATAAGAAGGCTCTAAAACGGCACATAAAGAAAGCCTTGACCATGGATTAAGAATCTGGGAAGGGACAAGTTTTCATTAACTTCAAATTTTAACTTTTTACCTAAAAAAATATTGTGGCTGACCAGAATCAGAGAGGGCAGTGAAATAAGTTCCTGCCACATCCACTGGCCAGTCACTGGCATCTCACTATTGTCCTAACTCTAGAGGCATGCGTGTGTTCATTCTGTGTAATAGACAAGGAATGAGTTGTGGCGATGGCACTTAATTGGCAGATCATTGAAGAGTTCTCCTCCTTCTTCAGTGCTTCAGTGCTATAATTACCATATTTTCTTTGTGGGTGGAGATCGGATCCCTTTTTTCCTCTTCCGGGGAGGAGAAGTGTTAATATATTATCCCGCAGTCAGTTCAAAATGCTCCAGGCAAGTTACTTACTCCCCACCACCATGGTGAATGTCTGATCTTGAGGACCACAGGTTGTGATATGGAAGACACCAGGGTCGTGAAGCATGATTAACTGGGAAGTGGTTGGACTTTTTCTTTTATGAGAGGCCAGGAGGGAGAACGGGAGGATTCTGTCACTTCAGGAAAAGCTTCCTTGGATGAAGCGCTCTTCCGGAAGGGCATAGAGGCAAGGGGGTGTTTCAGACACACAAAAGAGTCAGTGAGGAGATTCTTCGTGTTGAAGCAGCATGGCAAAACTGAGGAAGAAAGGAGGGAAGGTATGTGCAAGGCTGGCTTGAAATGAGTTTTACTAAAAACACTTCAATTCTTGTCTGCACATTTTTGAGGCGTGTGAAAAGAAAAATGGAGGAAGTCACCTTCAGTGGTTTTGTGGCTTTTTAAGTATGACATACAGGATGTTGAATTTTAACCCGTTTATCCTGAAGGGTAGGCATATGTGGGGGATGAACAAGACACCTATTCTTTGAAATGTGCATCGGTGCCAAGTGGCTCCTGTCACTTGGAATCTCTCTTCTGTTTATTCCCTTTTCTGCTTCAAGTGTGAGTGCCACACACATAAAAGTATTCAAATAATAATAAAAAAGCTATGTGATCTCCCTAGGATTTCTGCATGAACATATGAAAAATGTATTCTAAATATGACAGGAATGTGTGAGTCTTTTCCTTATAATAGAATTTCATGTGAGATTTTTAATTTTATTAGTGCCTATTGTGTGCTTGCATTCCAGAAAGCTTGGTAGAGTTAATGGATGGTGTTCCCTTCAAAAATCAGTCATGCATGCAGGAGAGTCTGACAGGTTTTTATAACTGTCTGTAGCATCATTGGTTCATCTAGCATTTATAAAATTAATTTCAGTGTTTATTAACATAGGGTTCTTAAGTCAATAACCTTAAGTATTAGCTTAGACTCACGAACTTTTGGGTATGAAATGACGTATTGTGAACACTTAAAAAGAGTTTCATTACCCAGCAAAAATATGATCTTAAAAGCAATAATTTTTGAATGGACCGCTGAGACATATTTACAGAAAGTCTGGATTCCTACAGTGACAAATCCGAGGCCCTGGCTTTAATCAGAAAATCTGCAGCGTTCACATCTGGCTCCACCTGAAAGTCTGGTTCAGAATTTCCCTGTGATCCTGGCAGTTGCAGAAGAGAAGTTTTAGCTTTGTTTAGTATAACAAGAACTGCCCGACTCCCCAGCCAATAAATGTGTTCATGTAAAACTCCAGACAGTTTCTCTGAGACTGCACTCTTATCAGGGAGACCTCATTTTGCCTCTACTTAAAAGAGAGACTCGCGAGAGAGGAAGACTTGTGCTGGTCAGTGTTTGCTGAATTGAAAGTTATTCCAACATTTGCACATTCCCCAGAATGAATGACTGCTTAGCCTTCCAACAACGTAACTGTCAGTTTCCCCCTCCAGTTTTCGACTGTACGTTTCGTTTAGAAGAAAAGCCAAATGAGAAAATGCTTCCCTCATTTCTCCTCTAGACTGCAAACACTCAGAAATGACATCACGCACCCCAAAGAGCCCCAAGATGACGAAGGCAGAGAGAGCCTGAGAAAACTGACTGCTTCTGCCTTGAGTTTTAGGACTCATGTATGCAGATGAGCTTTTCAGAGCCGGTTCCCCGCCTTCTTCCTCAGAGGAAGTTTCTTGGTAGATCGCAGACACCTCATCCAGCCTGGGGGCGGGGGTGGGGGGGGGTGAAAACTTGGCACGAGCCATTCCGGGCAGAGCACCACGGTGATTTGTTCTCCTGGTGGAGAGAGCTGGAAGGAAGGAGTCGGCGGCGTGCAAATAATGAAGGAGCACGGGGCCACCTTCAGTAGCGCCGGCATCAGCGGCGGCAGCGGTGACTCGGCTATGGACAGCCTGCAGCAGCTCCAGCCTAACTACATGTCTGTGTGTTTGTTTGCAGAAGAATCTTATCAAAAGTTAGCAATGGAGACGCTGGAGGAACTGGACTGGTGCTTAGACCAGCTAGAGACCATCCAGACCTACCGCTCTGTCAGTGAGATGGCTTCTAACAAGGTAAGAGATGACCGTTTTATTCATTAAAGTGTGACCGCGCGGGGAGCTCGGGGCTGCCCTGGCCTCCGCCAGCAGCAGAGGTGCATGGGGACGCGACTGTCAGCTTTGTTGGTCTGCCTCCGGTGATTCTGTTCCAAAGTGCCCCACTTTGCTTGCGTCGTGATGCTACAGCAAAAGTTTAAGATCCTCAGCAGGCTTTAATTCCCAGAACTTCTTTCTTATTGATGCCGTGCGGAATGTGTTTAAGGTGAGGGGTGTTTATGAAGTGTACCAATCACTATACAAGTGAAAATGTTTTTTTTTTTATTTTTTTTTGTAAACAATTAGCAGGAAGATAAAATCTGAATGAATCCATAGGGTAAAATGTTGTGTTGCAATCAGGTGTTATATATGTGTTTCTGAACAAGAAAATAATGTGATTTCTGTATATCGATGGTGAGAATGGTTTGCCCTGAAGTTTCATAAATTCGGAAATTCTCCTCAGAAGGATGTTCTGATATTCTCCAACATTTCTTTTGTGATGCTGGTATGACCTAAGATTAAAAAAAGAAACAATATACTTTGTCTCCAAAAAAGAAAGTTATTTTTTTAAAGTTTGCTGCTTTGCAAAGTGGACTCATATGAAATGAAGTCATTCCACCCATACTGCAAAGAAATGGTTTTATGTACAATGCCCAGGCAAAACTTAGTGTTGAAGAGCTTTATTTATCTACCATTATATCATTTGTTTAAGTAACACCTGGATTTAGAGTGCTAATTTATGTAGTGAGAGTTGTTGCTTTTTGTTTGCATTCTTCTCTTGGAGACTGTTAATTTTATATCTATCTATCTATCTATATGCACATATATGTGTGTCTGTGTATGTATTATTTTAACTGAAAGCCTTAACACTGCACGCTCATAAATACACATTTCAAAATCCCCAATCATTCTAGCCTGAGGTATTATCTTATTGTCTTAAGGTTCTGGGGCTGGGAAAAGATTTTGCTCCACACCTGCCAACATGCCCTTTCCAGCCCTGCATGTGTGTCCCTCCTCCCTTTTTCCTGGGGTTAAAAGTATCACCTTCCCTTCAAGACTTGCTGGCTCCTGCTCAGAGGATCTGAGTAGAGGAAGCATCATGCCCTGAAGGTTGGCGGGGTAGAGGGGGTGGTATAGAGAGTGGACTTTTCTTACTCTTGTTTATTGGTTAATGAAAGGGCAAAAAAAATAAGCCTCTCTCAAATTTTAGTTCAGATTCAAGTTGGAAAAAAAAGAAGGTTTGAGGTTTAACTATTTACTGACTTTTCTCTGAAGTTCTCAATTGAAGCTAAATTCTGGGTTTTTCCAGCCTGTTGTAAATCTCAACCAGCTGCTTCCCCATGAGGAGGGCGTAACTGCATAACTTCTCCAAACCACACTGGAGTTCATGTAGGAGGATTTTCACACAGGCTTTAGCCTCCTGTGAAACATTCACAGATACTCTGTTCTTTGCATTTTGTGATCATTGATACACATGCAAGATGTAGATCTGGTATTTAGGGGTAGTTTTTTAGCAGGTTTCACCATAAAGGACACCCTGAACTTTCTTCTGGAGTCACTAAGATAAAGTGGGCAACTTTCTCCCTCTGGAGAAAAAGATTACTCATTGAGAAACTGCAAATTGCCATTAGTTTTCGTTTCGACTGTTGATGCCTTGTAGATTCTAACCAGGTTTGTGTCTAGAGTGCTGAAATTAGACATTGTCTGTCTTGCAAATTTATTACAGATAATCTCATATTCAGTGTATAGTTAATGAGGCTCTGACACCAGGGACTGTGTAGGACCCAGTGAGAATTCCACTCGCTTCAGGCTTCCGCTCCTCCTTTATGGTGTCCTGTGCAGGAAGCAATGAAAGTTGAATAGAGCTAACCCTAAAGAAAGGGCTAAACCTTAATGCTGACACAGTTAGCTTAAGTAGAAGGCATGCAGCTTCACCTATTTCTAGAGCTACAGTGGAGAGGTTGTAGGGCAAAGCAATTACCCAGTGGATGAATAATGCCCAGATGACAGCTGAAGTCAGTTTCAATTTTTAAAAAGATCTCTCTCTCTTTACTTAGCTCTCTGTTTACCCACCCCCAATCCCGAAGTCTTGATTATCCAGATAATCATCTCAGGGTTAATCCATGGCACATATAATATAATATAATGTGAATATTTTTGTGGCCACCAAAAAGAAATTGATCTATACCAGTTTAGGGGGAACTGAATTATCTGCGGTAAAACTAAAATTCACATTCAATTTTAAATATTCTCAAAATTATTTGAGTGTTCCATCTGAGCTGCTGTTTAAAAATATCATCATCGTCATCATCATCATTATCGTCATTACTGTGTAGTCTTTTTCGATCATCTTCTGCTTACTCTCACTGAACACAGGAGCTGTGGCAAATCTCTGAGTTACAGACTTGGAAGTAAGTGTGAAGATGTTCTATACAGGAAGTTTGTGAAAAGCATGGGCTTTGGAGTCCAAAGATCATGGTTCAGATCCTGTTTCTATCATTTACTAGCTACTTGACCTTGGCCAACTCACTTAACTGCTCTAAGACTCAACTTTCTCATCTGTAAAACAGGGATGAAAGTGGTCCCTACCTTACTGGGGTTGCTGTGAAGATTGAGATAATGCGTCTAAAGCACTCAGCAAGGCCCCTGATGTGTAGCAAAAGTTCAATAAGTGATAACTTATTAATAGCATCTGCTACATCTTTGCACAAAACTATCTGTCTCTAGTTCTGATCAGCTAAGTGACTGCTGAGTTTTGTTTGCAGCCTCTGAACTTGCATGAGAATGGTGATGGGAGAGCCTGCGTTTTGCTTAGGGGTTTGGAGATTACATGTGTGCCAGTCTACATGCAAATGGTAGAACGTCGACTGCGTCTAGTAGAGGAAAACAAGTAGTCTTTATATTCACTTCATCTGGGTAGGGATGGATTTGTTTGTTGCTTTTTCTTAACCCTTTTGAAGAAAACTGTGACTCAAAGATTGCAACCATCCCAAGTGTGCTTCAGAGCCCAGAGAGTAAGATGAGGAACTGTTTCTGTGACTTACAAAACCATAGTCTTTTCCTTGGCTCAAATTTCCCTCATTCCTTAATGCTGGCCACAGGCCAAGTGGAATTCCAGAATTACAAAGAAAGGTGCAGCCAGGTGGGTCAGTATTGTAGATTATTTCCCCCCAAGAATTACAACAAGATGGAATAAATTAAGTAGGAGTTTTACAAGGCAATGACATTGTCTTTCAAGATGAAAAGGATGTCTAGTGAACCTTCTGCCAACAGCTAGACGCGTGAGAGCTGTTTTCTGTAACCACAGATTGCCTTCTTAGATTTGTTCATTAATTTTTTTGTTTCAACTTTTATCACCTCCTGAATTAGAAGAATTGTCTTACACTTCAGCGAAATGCATCAGAGCATGAGTTCCTCAGGGGCAAAACAGTCAGATGTTTTGAAAACAGGATGCTTTGGCTGCGCATTATAAAAAGAGGAACGGAAAGAGAAACAGTATAGAAAGGAAGAAAGCAAATAGCCTCAGCAGGGTCCCCAGCCCAACAGCGGCATAAACACTGACCTATCTTCCTGACCTTCACTGTAGCTTAGTTCCTGACCTCGTGTCACCAAAGCCAACCGACGTCATTGGAGGAGGAGAGGAGGAATGGCGCAGCTGCTGTGAGGGTGACTAGAATTTCCTGTCTCCTTCCTGACAGACGCAGGCAGAAAAGTACAGAGTTGCAACAACAGTGGCTGAGGAAGGACCGAAACAGAACAATCCCAGTGAGGTGGCGTTGTGACTGAGGGGAAAGAGGGAGCTTTGACTGAGAAACAGTGTCTCTGGCTTAAAATTTTCAGGTGAAAAATGTCAAAGGGGTCATTCGTACCCAGCATGTTGAATGTCTTTCAAAAGATGTGATACCCAGTAAGGAGCTATGTTCAAGCAGCTGGTCACTGACCTAACTTTCCCCTAAAAGTCCCCCACTACACTTTTCTTTCTCAACTAGCTTTGTCCTGGGGCTATTTTATGTGTAGTACAAAGGTTTGGGCCTTATCGATGAAAATGGATGTTCTATTGTTGAAAAGAGCAGTCCTGAATAATATCAGTACTTTCTGGAGAATGGAACACCAGGACCCAGCATTTCAGTAAATGTTTGCTAAGGAAGTCTATAAGATGGGAATGGGAGACAGACGGACCTTTTTCTCTAAGGGCATCAGAAAGTCCGCTACAGATACCATGTCAGGGGAAATGAGTCCCCTCAGCTCTACAGGTTTATTTTTCCGATTCTTCAGGTGTAGCCGTACTAGAGTACCAAACGTGAAGCCAACTAATTGCCTGTGCTCTTGGGTGGGAGGGAATTAAGTCATAGAATTCTACCAGCCTGGAGCCACCTGGGACCCAAGCTGCATGTCACTGGAATGTGACCATGATAGGTTGATTCCCTTACAGTTGGTGAGTCATTCTCTATCCAATCGTATAATTTGAAAGGATGGGAAATGTTCGATCCAGCAGAACTGAAAGGAAATAGATTGTATTGATCAATGGATTCACCTTAGAACTCTGTTGGGAAGATGATAGACAGGTGACCAGTTATTGAAAGGGATTAGTTCCACTTTGGCGCAAAATTAAATGACATGATTAGAGCGGTGCCCCCCATGGGGCAGGAGGGCTCCTCTTCCTGGGCACTGTGCTTATAGAGAGCCTAGCCTAGTCTGCATCCAGCTGGACTCCGCTCCAGGACGTGAGGAGGCTGCTGGGTCGAGGGAGCACCTGTGCTCCCCCTTCCTTACTACATCCACCCTCACATTGTCTGCTCAAATGGCTTTGAACTCACTTCCAGGACCTATGCAGGCCTCTTTCCTGGGTGTGCTGCAGGAAAGCATACCTTTAGGCCCAAGGAGTAGCCAAGAGGCAGCAATTTGGCTTGAGACAGTAGTGTGGGAGAAGCTTGGACATGCAGGCTGTCTAAGCAGAGGGTGTACTTATGGGACCCACATACAAGGTCCCTGGTGGTGCCAGGACATGGGGAAAGAAGGGGACAGGGCATGGTCCACGAACTAGATCCCCCTGCACTACCATATCCAAGGTGTTCAAGTTTTCTAAATTCAATCTGGCCTTCCATAGGAAGGGATGTCTGTCAAAGTAGGAGTATTGGAGGTAGCTCAATTTATATCCTTATACAATTAGACTTATGATATGTGGCTCCACAAATGTTGCAGGTGACCTCGGATTAGAGGGCAGAAGAGAATAGAAATCAGTTCTGATGGCCAAGCGGGGGACTCATACAGTGTTTTGATCCAATTTTTCTTTCTCTACTGCTCGGATATGTATGGTACTACAGACAGCAAAGTGGAAAGAGCCTGGGAATAAGCCATGAGTTTGAGTTCTAGCTCTGCCTTTATTGAGGTGTTTTATCTTAAGCAATTAAATCATTTTGAATCTTTGCTTTTTCTTAACTACAAAAAAAAAAATTGTTGGAGAGGACTGTCTCCATGGTCTACTTCAGCTCTTGTATTTATCAATAGAACAATAATAGTGAACAACCAATCTATTTTTGCAGGTGTATGCTTTGTGTGCAGATATTGTGCTAAGCTCCTGATCGACATTCTGTCATTAACACTCACAGCAACTCTTTGGATAGGTACTATTATTATCCCCATTTTACAGATGATTAGAGTGTGGCTTAGAGAGTTGAAATAAATTGCCTAAGGTAAAGATGAGAGCCAGGATTCATACCCAGGGCCATCTGACTCACCATCAATGACCTCAATGGGACAGATAAATATAGAAATAAAGAGATAGTTAATCCTTCTTCTTTTTTTTTTTTAATCAGTCATCAATTTTATACACATCACTGTATACATGTCAATCCCAATCACCCAATTCAGCACACCACCATCCCCACCCCACCGCAGTTTTCCCCCCTTGGTGTCCATACGTTTGTTCTCTACATCTCTGTCTCAACTTCTGCCCTGCAACCCGGTTCATCACACCACTACCACCCCCACCCGCTGCTGCTTTCCCCCCTTCGTGTCCATACGTTTGTTCCCTACATCTGCGTCTCTATTTCTGCCCTGCAAACTTGTTCATCTGTACCATTTTTCTAGGTTCCACATACATGCGTTAACATGCGATATTTGTTTTACTCTTTCTGACTTACTTCACTCTGCATGACAATCTCTAGATCCGTCCACGTCTCAACAAATGACTCAATTTCGTTCCTTTTTATGGCTGAGTAATATTCCATTGTATATATGTACCACATCTTCTTTATCCATTCGTCTGTCGATGGGCATTTAGGTTGCTTCCATGACCTGGCTATTGTAAATAGTGCTGCAATGAACATTGGGGTGCATGTGTCTTTTTGAATTACAGTTTTCTCTGGGTATATGCCCAGGAGTGGGATTGCTGGGTCATATGGTAATTCTATTTTTAGTTTTTTAAGGAACCTCCATATTGTTCTCCATAGTGGCTGTATCAATTTACATTCCCACCAACAGTGCAAGAGGGTTCCCTTTTCTCCACACCCTCTCCAGCATTTGTTGTTTGTAGATTTTCTGATGATGCCCATTCTAACTGGTGTGAGGTGATACCTCATTGTAGTTTTGATTTGCATTTCTCTAATAATTAGTGATGTTGAGCATCTTTTCATGTGCTTCGTGGCCGTCTGTATGTCTTCTTTGGAGAAATGTCTATTTAGGTCTTCTGCCCATTTTTGGAGTGGGTTGTTTGTTTCTTTAATATTGAGCTGAATGAGCTGTTTATATATTTTGGAGATTAATCCTTTGTCCGTTGATTCGTTTGTAAATATTTTCTCCCATTCTGAGGGTTGTCTTTTCATCTTGTTTATGGTTTCCTTTGCTGTGCAAAAGCTTTTAAGTTTCATTAGGTCCCATTTGTTTATTTTTGTTTTTAATTCCATTACTCTAGGAGGTGGATCAAAAAAGATCTTGCTGTGATTTATGTCAAAGAGTGTTCTTCCTATGTTTTCCTCTAAGAGTTTTATAGTGTCCAGTCTTACATTTAGGTCTCGAATCCATTTTGAGTTTATTTTTGTGTATGGTGTTAGGGAGTATTCTAATTTCATTCTTTTACATGTAGCTGTCCAGTTTTCCCATCACCACTTATTGAAGAGACTGTCTTTTCTCCATTGTATATCTTTGCCTCCTTTGTCATAGATTAGTTGACCATAGGTGCGTGGGTTTATCTCTGGGCTTTCTATCTTGTTCCATTGATCTATGTTTCTGTTTTTGTGCCAGTACCATATTGTCTTGATTACTGTAGCTTTGTAGTATAGTCTGAAGTCAGGGAGTCTGATTCCTCCAGCTCCGTTTTTTTCCCTCAAGACTGCTTTGGCTATTCAGGGTCTTTTGTGTCTCCATACAAATTTTAAGATGATTTGTTCTAGTTCCGTAAAAAATGCCGTTGGTAATTTGATAGGGATTGCATTGAATCTGTAGATTGCTTTGGGTAGTATAGTCATTTTCACAATAGTGATTCTTCCAATCCAAGAACATGGTGTATCTCTCCATCTGTTGGTATCATCTTTAATTTCTTTCATCAGTGTCTTATAGTTTTCTGCATACAGGTCTTTTGTCTCCCTAAGTAGGTTTATTCCTAGGTATTTTATTCTTTTTGTTGCAGTGGTAAATGGGAGTGTTTCCATAATTTCTCTTTCAGATTTTTCATCATTAGTGTATAGGAAAGCAAGAGATTTCTGTGCATTAATTTTGTATCCTGCTACTTTACCAAATTCATTGATTAGCTCTAGTAGTTTTCTGGTGGCAGTTTTAAGATTCTCTATGTATAGCATCATGTCATCTGCAAACAGTGACAGTTTTACTTCTTATTTTCCAATTTGTATTCCTTTTATTTCTTTTTCTTCTCTGATTTCCATGGCTAGGACTTCCAAAACTATGTTGAATAATAGTGGTGAGAGTGGACATCCTTGTCTCGTTCCTGATCTTAGAGGAAATGCTTTCAGTTTTTCACCATTGAGAATGATGTTTGCTGTGGGTTTGTCATATATGGCCTTTATTATGTTGAGGTAGGTTCCCTCTATGCCCACTTTCTGGAGAGTTTTTATCATAAATGGGTTTTGAATTTTGTCGAAAGATTTTTCTGCATCTATTGAGATGATCATATGGTTTTTATTCTTCAATTTGTTAATATGGTGTATCACATTGATTCATTTGCCTATATTGAAGAATCCTTGCATCCCTGGGATAAATCCCACTTGATCGCAGTGTATGATCCTTTTAATGTGTTGTTGGATTCTGTTTTCTAGTATTTTGTTGAGGATTTTTGCAAGAGATAGTTAATCATTCTTATAAGGGAATTTTGTTGTGGTTTCTGAGAGGTCTTATTCTTCTAACTCTGGCTATCACTGATGGGTAGGTCTGGTTCAGAATCCTAATCTGCAATTACCATATTCTGGGCCTCTAGATTGGCCATTAATAACCTCCAGCTCAGTCTTTGTGGCTGGGAAGCAGTGTCCATTAACATAGAAGAGGTGGAAGAATAACCATAGTTATAGAAAATTGTTCTAAAGCATCCATAAAACTGTAAATAATGATATTAAACTAATCCACTGTATCAGTTTGCTAAATTAAAGATCTATTTTTTTCCCCAAATTCTTCTCTAACATGACCTAAGATAAGATAATAAAGTTTTATTTAAAGGACTTTAGCCTACCCTCTGATTTCCTTTTTACTTACCCCCCCAACCCCCGAAATAAAAAGAAAACAGAGAGAGGCTATTCCTGTTATGTTTTCATTTTATTATTATTAAAATAATTGGGGCAATTTCATCATATACTATGTCCTTTCCAATGCATGCAATATGACCATAAAACAGAGGAGCGATGTTTCTGTAGCAGTAATCAATATAGGGAAATTTCCCAGAAGTAACATGGAGACTGTCTCCCTTAGATTTGTCTTCATACAGAGATGAAATAGAAAATTAAGTTGTTTATTCTTTATCCAGCATTATTTCAGTTACTCTTTCTGACAAAATAGAGTTGTATTATTGAATGTAAGTCAGTATTCCATGTTCTATTCTTATCAAAACCTAAATCGAAGATTTTGAAATTTGTTTAGTGCTTTGTAGTAAATTTGATCTGTAATCTGTTTTGCTTAATTGAAATATTTTTGCATTGGTATTTACAGAACCATTTTCTCCACTGAATTCTAATCCATTTAGCCCACTTAATTCACCTGAAAGTACCCAAGTGAACAAATCTCTAAAAAACAAGGAATCTTTAAAAAAATCTCTAAAAAACAGGAATGAAGTGAAGGAACATTATCGTTGATTGGTGCACCTCTGGCTAGCTGATAAGAGATGATATTTGCAAAATAGAATAAATAAGTCATTTTAATGGGAGACTTTCTCTCCACATTAAAAAAATCAGGTAATTATGTTTAGAGTGCAAGTATAAATCTAGAACACTAGTTTTGAAAAATAGAATTACACTATGTCAATGGAATAAAGGTTTGTTTTACATCTTTTTATACGTCTTTCTCATCTTTTTTTTTCTTTTAGAGTAGGCCCTGGTCTAGAACGCTCCCCAGATCCATGCCATTGTTATCTATGAGAGAAAAGGCCAAGGGTGGAGCTTGTTCTTGTGCTATTCTTCCAGCACATCTTACTTCTAAGTTAACGTGTGCTCAGCAAGTAGAGATAGCTCAGCTCTGGAAGCCAGGACTTACCAAAGCAGAAGATACCAGGGCAAACTTGTGCCGCGGTCAATAGATTTCACACTCTAGAAGGCTCTGTGCCCGTTGTCACTGTGCATCTCTGCACATCCCTCCACTTTAGCATTTTTCAGGGACCTGCCAACCCCTGTCTGTCTTGCCCAGTTGTACGTGATGTTTCCCTCAACTGGTGCCAAACTGTTTAGTCTCTTGGATATTTTACTGTAACTTCCTTTGTTTGATTTACTTTAAAGTAGCCAAGTGTTTCCACAAAGAAATGACTGTTAAGTTATTTAGAAATGAAGAAGACAGTAAAACTCCTGTTTCTTTTGTTTCTGTTGTGGGAAGTCACTGATAATCTTTTTCTCTTTAAAAAGTGCCTGATACTTTTTTCTCTTTATGGAGTAGAGTTTAAAAGCTATAAATCATGCAATTCTGCTTATGAGTCACATGTTTCTTCAGCTAATTACTTGCCATTTAGAAACCTTCAGAGATTGAAGTTTAGTGAACTTATTGAAAAGAAAATTCATCTTCATGGCTCAATTTCATCTCTTTTTTCTTTTTTTAGCTATTCAGAATATGGTCATCTTAAAGATAGTCATTTTAAAACTCTAAATGGCCCAGTTTCCTTTATTCTTTGCTAACAGCATAGTGCATAATGTTATAACCCTCAGCAAATTATAAAAATGAAATTTGAGTACAGATACCAGAAGGTAAAAGTGACTTATCCAGTTTTAAAAATTTGCATTTAAGACAAGAGGTCTTAGCATTTTATATCTGAAAAATTTAAACGGTTATTTTAGAAAGAAAACAGTAAGAAGAGGTGTTATCATTAAATAAAAATATCTGTCCAACTCAACCACATAGGCTGTGTGCTAAAGCTAATCAAATGGGGCAAAGTGGAGTGATAATTTGGCAACTATCTAATGTCTTTGGTCAGTATGAGTTGATAAACCTAACCAAAAGAGACCTGAATGTATTCTTTCTAGCTATAGTCTTATGTGGTTGCATTAGACAAAATTCCAGAACTTTGAGCCCATAAGGGAGCCATAGGTATTACCTATTTTAAGACTTCATTTTATAGATGAGGATTATAAAAACTGAGGGTTAAATATCTAATGTGCTCCAAAGATCTTTGTAAAATATAAAAAAGCAATCTAAATGAAAAGTAATTTTATTATGACATGACTTCTCCAGAGTCATCAGGTTAATTAGTGGAAGATTAAGGTACTAAAATCCAGCTTGCTCTTCATCTTCAGCAAAAAGCTGATTAAGCTTAAGAAAGACGTGGGACATTCCCTCTTTAGCTTGCATTGATTTTTAACCTTCTCATTACCCTTCATGAATAAAAGCTATACATGTCTTAATCGTTTCAAGTAAAGAGAACTAATTTAGTATTCCTGAAAATTTTGTGATCAAAATCTAGCAGGAAATAGTTGGAGCAAGTTACTTTAAATGTCCCTGGCATTGGTTGTTTTGTTTTTCTTCTCTTTGCTTTTTGCTGTTTCAATTTCTGAATAAATATACATATTAATATATCTGAATTAATACATATTAATATAATAGACATATATATACATACATATATCATCAGATAAAAAATCTCATTAAGGCAACCAGGATTAACATTTTCATCCTCACATAATTGAAATGCTACCCTACAGATAATTTATTTCCAACTTTTTCAGTTAACATAATAGCCTATTTCTTCATTCTTTTCATAGGTTAGATTCCCATAAATGGAATTAATGGATTAAAAGGCAACATTTTTAAGGCTTTGATACTTATTTGCTTTCCCACTGATCCCAATGCCAAAGTTTAAGTAGTAAAAACCCTGTGATTAGTAAAACTCCTTCAATTTCTTTCTATTTCTTCCTTCCCCCTCTCTGAAACTGAAGGTGATAAATTGGAGAGTTTTACCAACTGGTGGAAAAATAGTCAATGTTCTGATCCTCTCTGCTACTTAGCAGAGCTGTTAGCTTAGGAAGTAGAAACGAAGACAGTGATCTCAGGTTGACCCTGTCCCTGTACCCCAGAATGTTTCTGCCCAGTGGCCCAAATTATGCAAAGCTCTCCCAACTCAAATAAGATTTCTGGATTCTTGAGTTGTGTTATCAACATCTTGGTGGAGTTGGGTTCAGCAGTGTTGGCAGCTACACATTTAGAAACAATATTGATGTAATTAATGCCTTGTCAACGTTTTAAATCAAATAAACCTCATTTACAGTAGATAGAGGTACATTTCGATGTGTTTAGGTAGCTCAAGATGAGTTCTGATGTTTAACTCAGATGTCTGAGTTAAGCACATGTTGTGAATATCTTGCCATAAAACATTGACAGACTCTAAACTATTAACCTAACTACTTAAAATGAGCAGATGCAGGAAAAAATAAAGGGAAAATGACTTGGGAAGAACTGATCATCTCGTTTATAGTAGTCCCTCCCCCTTATCTGTGGTTTTGCTTTCCACCATTTCAGTAACCCATGGTCAACTGCAGTCCAAAAATATTTAATGGAAAATTCCAGAAGTAAACAATTTCTAAGTTTTAAATTGTGCGCTGTTCTGATTAGTGTGATGAAATCACACACCGTCCCACTCCACCCACCCGGAGGCACGTGATTTACCCCTTTGTCCAGCATATCCTGCCCGATAGTCACTTAGTAGCCAGCGGGGTTATCAGATCAACTGTCCTGGTATCTCAGTGCTTGTGTTCAAGTGACCCTTACTTTACATTTTACATAATAATGGCCCCAAAGCACAAGAGTAGTGCTGCTGGCCATTCAGATATGCCAAAGAGAAGTTATAAAGTTCTTCCTTTAAGTGAAAAGGTAAAAGTTCTCAACTTAATCAGGAAAGAAAAAAATCATATGCTGAGGTTGCTAAGATCTATGGTAAGAATAAATCTTCTATTGGTGAAATTGTGAAAAAGAAAAAAGAAATTTGTGCCAGTTTTGCGCCTCAAGCTGCAAAAGTCATGGCCACACTGTGTGATAAGTGCTTAATTGAGACAGTATAAGCATTAAATTTGTACAATAAGATATTTCGAGAGAGAGGCCACATTCCCGTAAGTTTTATTACAGTATACTGTTATAATTGTTCTATTTTAGTATTAGTTATTGTTGTTAATCTCTTACTGTACCTAATTTGTAAATTAAACTTTATTATAGGTATGAATGTATAGGAAAAATCATTGTATATGTTGAGTGCAGTACTATCTTCAGTTTCATGCACCCACTGGGGGTGGAACATATCCTCCACCAATAAAAAGGGACTAGTGGATAATGTTTATTAAGGGAAATCATTCCATGCCAAAATATCCTTGATAGTCTAACTTTAGCTCTTTTGATATTTACCCATTGCTAATCATTACTTATTTTATCAAGTAGGACAAAGTTAGAAATTTTCTTAGCATATAATGTAGAAAATGAAAAGAAAATTTTTAACTCCTGGATGGATAAGAAAACTTAGTTTTTTAGCCGTTATAATAAGATACAGAAGACTTGAATTTAAAAGTTAAAATATGTAAAAGGAGATTTCACTGCTGGGGGCGAAAGGGGGTAGAGGAGATTATTTAATAACCAGGTTAATCAGCTGAGTATAGGAAAAGAACTGACAGAGTTGAAAAAAATAGACTAAAATTTTAGTAGCTCTGGTTGTTCCCAACACTGGACTTCCAACTTCCTCTCTACCCTCGATATCAGAAGATCTATTGAAAACAAGGAAGAGTTTTATGATAACCTGAGAATGAAGGAATGTTGGCTCTACCCCTCTCTTGGTATCCTGTTGCCTAGAAAACCTCCCTTTGGCTCAAATACATCTTCAGGCCCTGTACTATGAACCTATTCCTGGTCTGCTAGACTTCTTGGCTTTCTTTTTTGAAACGCTGCCTTAGCTACCCTGACTTGGATCAAATTTTCATAGACCATCCTCTTAGCTATCTTATATTGGTTAATATCATAGCTAACATTTTCATTATCTGGGGTTTTATTTATGTGTGCTCCAGTTTGTAAGCTCTTGAGTCCTGAAATTCTGCTTTGCATTTTTGAGGCTCCACATTTGCTTATAGTGGTAGTGGGGCTAAAAATTATCAAGGAGGCATAGCTCTACTTCTGTCTGTCAGGAGGGAAGTGAAAAGCAGATGAAGGCTTTTGTCAGTTGGTGGTAATTGATTTTGGTTTTGTTTTATTTGGAAAAGCTCTCTGCAGTTCTACTTGATTTGGTCATTTAGGAAATTTGTTGGCATTGGGAGTTTTGATAGCTTATCCTGGTTTTGACCAATGCTAGGACAGGTAATGACCTCACCGGTGGGCACAGCACTGTTTAAAGATGGAAACATTTTTTTGCATTTTCAAAAACTTTAAATTCGTGGAACATGCTTAGGCTATCCAGGGGTAATGTGCATTTCCAGTATCCTTTTGCACACCCATTTGCCTGTGAGAAGCTAGGGACTTTCTGATGGGTCACTAATGAGATGGACTCCAACTCCTGCTGTAGATAGCCCAGAAGGGTCAGTTTCACTGGCCAGATGCTACCCATCCACCAAGATGAAAGGGCACAGTGCCCTCCCTGCCTTAGTCCCTGTCCGTTGCGATTGCTACTCCTGGCTCCATTCTGTAATTGAGTCAGAATGATTTAGCTAGATCTGAGTTTATTGATGCAATGGGTATGTTTTTCTTGGCCAGGGCCAGTACATTACTTGTGTTCTTGACAGGATGAGCTGCCACTGAATTTTTCCCTGCTGTATTTTAACTCACTTAAGATCTAGTTGCACCACAGTTATTTGCATCTGTCTTACCAGTTGCATGGGAGCTTCCCTGATAATATCTCAAGATTTATCAGTATTATTTTTGAAACACTTTAAAATCAGTATAACTTAATTTCAGGACGTTCATTTTATTTTGCTTGCAATAATTAAAAATACTCCTTTACTAATAATCCTTTTTTGTATGTTTGAGGCATTAAGGTAAGGTCATTGTTGAAGGCTGCATAGTAAAAGAGTAAAATTTCTAACTGAGAAAAGTCATAGATTGCTTTTCAAAAAAAGGCTTTTCGGGGCTTCCCTGGTGGCGCAGTGGTTGAGAATCTGCCTGCCAATGAAGGGGACACGGGTTCGAGCCCTGGTCTGGGAGGATCCCACATGCCACGGAGCGGCTGGGCCCGTGAGCCACAGTTACTGAGCCTGCGCGTCTGGAGCCTGTGCTCCGAAACAAGAGAGGCCGCGATAGTGAGACGCCCGCGCACTGCGATGAAGAGTAGCCCCCGCTTGCCGCAGCTGGAGAAAGCCCTCGCACAGAAACGAAGAGCCAACACAGCCAAAAAATAAACAAATAAATAAATAAATAAACTCCAATTTAAAAAAAAAAGCTCAAGAGGCAGTTATAATCATCCAAAAGATATAGAGTTCTCTTATAAAAAAAAAAAAAAAAAAAGGCTTTTCAGGGCCCTTGATAAATCCTAAAATAGGAGAACTTTGCCAAAATAAACAAACAAAAACATGAATCCCTGGGCAAGACTGGATTCTCTTTTTTTTAAAGTAAGATAAATATATTGAGTTAAAATGAGTAAAAAATGAGCTCTTTGATAAAAGTAATGTAGAAGGAGGAGATATTGGTAAGAAATAATTCAGGAGAGATTTTTCTTCTTTGAACAATTTTCAAATCTAACTACATGAGCCAGGACTGCACTTTCCCAAGGACTCTGGTTCTGCCTGAGGGAACATTAATTATGGGGCAGTGTAGAGATTTTTAAGTCCCATTTCTTCACTTACAGCTTATTTGCTCTCAAAGCTTCCTGCGGTACCAAGATAGAGCATTACATAAAGGGCCACTTTCTTTAAGTGTATAGCTGTTTGTTACTTTCGTGTTGCCCGATCCAAGATAGCATGATAAGGAAACCTATCTGAAGAGCCCTTTGCTCCATACACAGCACTCTCACCTATGTTATCTCATCTGATGCTCACCAAGAGGAAAGTATTATTATATCTCCATATTCAATGTGAAACCAAGCTGCAAGCTGTGTCCAAGACCCTCCGCCACTAAATCATGATGCTTAGAATCAAATCTGTTCTCTTTGCTTCAAAGTCAAATGACTTAAAAATAATAATTAAAAGGAAAAACAAAAGATTAATATGATGTATGTTTACATTTTTATAAAAGAACAACAGCAGGAAAAACTAATATTTTTTATCAGGATGTTACCTTTGAAATGGGGTGGTTAATGATTGGAAGAGAGCAAAATGGACTTTTTTGCTGGTAATATTCTCCTTTCCCACCTGAGTGCTTGTTAAACAAGTATGGTCATTTTGTGCACTATTTTGTTTGTATTTTGCACACAAATAAAAGTTTAAAAAAAATAATAATAATAATTAAAAGGAAATCCACAGGGTAATTTATTATATTCTTCTATGACTTGCCAACAAAACATATAATCATAGAATTTTAAAGCTAGAGCTCGACCTTCTTATTTTTCAGACCTCAGCTTAGATGTTATCTCTTTGGAGAGGTCTTCTCTAATTATCCTAAGTCAGTAGTTTCTTTGTTTTACAATTCGCTGTCACAATTTATGATTTTTGACTTTTTTGTTTTGTTTTTGTTGTAGAACTTGGTTTTTACTAATCTCCCTTTGACTGTAAGGTTACTGGTGACATGAATTGTGTCTACCGTGTTCATTATTGTAGTTCTGGCATTTAGAATAGCTCTAGGCATTCAAATAAATATTTGTTGGATCATGTGCATGATGGCTTGGAAACTTAATTTGTTGAGGACCAACGATACTGTTAGTGGCAAATCTATTAGAACCCAAGAATCCTGTTTCCTGTTACGCTGTACCGTGCTACACATAGGTGCTTCCCATGACCAATTCTAGTTTTTCTAATTGTTAGCTTTGATGAGAAATTCCCATCTGGTTCACAGTGGCTCTTCAAAGTACCCTCAGAAGCAGCAAAAGCTTGTACCAGAGCCTTCCCCAAATGCAATCAGATAACAGAGAACGAAGTCTTGGGGACAAATGTTCTTTCCTCGTGAGCAGAAATATGAAGCAATTTTTGTTGTTGTTTGGTTCGACATCGGGGTATTCAGCTTACCTTCCTCTTGAAAAGTCTGCATCCTGTGGACAAGAATCTAAGCTCTACAGAGACTGACAATAGCCACTGCATACTCAGCTGGGAGCATATCTGTGAATACACGTTGTGTCTAAAACTCAGCCATTTGCCATATCTGTTGTGTCTGGAGCATAGGAGCTTAGTCATTATGCCATTGTTTGGTTGTATTTTTCATTCCTGACATATTGCTGGTACTCCTCTCATCCCCACCTTGGCCACATAATCAATTAATTCAGATATGCTGCTGGATTGACCTGAACTTTGGAAATCTGAGTAAAATGCATACTTGGTACAGTTGTCCTTATGTCAGGCAATCTGTGGCCATTCATGACTTCTGGTTAATACATAAAGAGTTCTAAAGTCTCTTAATTTAAGGAAATTGGCTAAGTCATGAAATCATGAAAGGCTAGATTTGAAACAGCTGGATATCTCCAAAATAAACTTTTTAAAGGTATGGCTTTAACACAAGGCCATTTTGAGTTACGGCTTTATCTGACAGGTTTCATCTATCTTTCTGGCAATTCTGGTTTACACTCCTTAGACTGATGAATAATCTAAATGTCAACCAGCGAGCCAGAACTTCTGTGAGTAACTCATGTGTCACGTAATCTATATGACATAGCACTGCATCACACCTGCAGCAGCGTATCAGGGGAATTCTCTAGTTAATTTCTTGTCAACAATGAAAAGAAAAGAGTTTAGGTGCTAAAGAGCCAACCAAAACCTCCACCCAGACGCAAACCAAGTGAAAAAGGTGCCAAGAGCTCAGATTCTTTGAAAATTCAGAGAAAAACTCAGTTTTAAGTACAAATTCTACAACAGTCTCAGACACCTTACCAACCACTGTATATATATTGTTTCTAACCTTCCCATTTTAAAGATAGAAAAACTTAGTCTCCAAGAAACTCAACAACTTGCCAAGTTTCTCAGTCTAAGTTACAATATAGGATTTTATTTTCAGACCCAGTTGTATACTCAGCTGATCCTATGTCATGTTATTATGATGTTGGGTCGGCTGTTAAGAGTCTTATTTATGCTGTTAGACCCCACTGGTAAGGCCATCCTGTAGTCAGAACCCCTTCTACTTCATGCATAACCTATGCATCTAACTCTGAAACTACTTTTGTAAGTAGTTTCATGCACCCAACAAACCTGTACATCTGGGGGTGCACTGTTCTGCAAAGCATCCATCCATCTCTTCTAAACTTTGGTAGCTAATAATGGGAAAAACAAAATGCAAAACAAGTATAACTGTCTTTTTTGAGGATAAAATTACTTAAGACTACTGTATTCATCCTTTATGGTTTAAAAATATGTTCAAACCTCTAACCTATGGTAGACTCTTCTCAATTTGCAAGGACGTATTCTAGCGTAGGGATTACCAAAATACCAACAGATAACATATATTTATTCAGGGAAGAAAAGGATATTTCTGTGTAACCCAGGGATTTTCTTTATTTATTTGATGGTCCCTAGAGTTGATCTTGAAAATTTCCAGACTAAGGGGCTGTCCCAACACCCTGGGAAACTGCTAATCCAGAAGCAGAGATGCCCAGGGAAGGTTTTGAAGCATCCCGTTGTCTTTTATCTCAAAGGGTATGTGAAAGTTGCTAGCTGAAATCAATATGATTAATATTAAACACAAGATATGCTGCATATTGTGTTTAAAAGGGGTATAGTAGTAATCTCAAAAATCAGCTATGGTAGATTTTTATGGCTGCAAAAATATTGGAAATTTTAATAAGGCAATATTTAATGCAGGATTTTAAGCAACCCAGGAGATGTTATAGGATAAAATTGGAAATCAGTTCTTGAAGAGAATCATGACCAATTTTTATGGGGTTATGAAAAGAACGTAGAATGTTTGGGGGATGATTTTCCTGTTCTGTGGCATTGCTTTCAAGTTAAATATGAAGGACTTAAAGCATAGGTCGTGTTTTCCGCTGGTCAGGAGAGGACACTAAACTGAAAGGACCGTGGGTCTGATCCATGGTAAGATTTCTAATTTTAAAAATGTAACAAGTTATAGAACCTCTGGCTATGAAATCGTTCAAAAGAAACCTTAGTCTTCTGCTTTGGAATCGCATTAACGTCCCATGGCCCTGGAACTGGCTTTAGAAGCTTGAGGTTAAATATTAGCCATCGTGCACAGAAGAAGTTGTAGAAGGCTTAAATGGGAAAACAAAAGAGTATCTAAAGAGTTTACCTTGATTCCTTGATTTTTTTCATTGCTACTGTGATTTTTGTCACCTGTAGAAAAATAAAGCCTCTGCTGTGTGTAATTATCAGGCCAGCATCCTCAATCTGTCATAGTACCTTTTTTGGGGTCTGTCACTATTAACAACCATATTAAAAGGGAAAGGTCAGGTACATAAAATGAAACTGTGAAGCTTCAGTAACAGTTGCAGGTGTTTTTCATCAGAAGGAAAGACTTCTGTCGAAAAGAACAAGTTTGAATATTTTAAATTATCTAAAAATATACGGTACCTCTAAACCTTACACATTATGAGTGTATGACTTTGAAATCCAGTCTCTCTAAGGGATATTTAGGACATGTACTATCTGGGACATATTTATACTAAAAAGAAACATGTGTTGTTTATCTGAAATTTAAATTTAATTGGGTATCCTGAATTTTTATTTACTAAATCTAGAAACCCTACATATGTGAAAACATATATATACTCACACACTATATTTATAAATCATAGCTTATACCTATATATACATATATATGTATATATAGTTAAAAATGCATAGTGAAAATTTAAGTCTTTGGGTATAAATATAGTGTCTTTTGTCTATTAAATTGTGTCACTGCAGCAACTCTCAGAGTTAGGGGAATGTTAGTTCATGAGAAGTTTCTCTAAATATTTTTAGGAAAAGTCCATTTTTTTAGCATCCCAATAATATGTGCCATATCTCTTCTTGAAAAGTTTCCAGAAATTCTGAGAAAAACAGACAGCAGCAAAGAGTATAGATAGACAGTTGGGTAAGAAGAAACAACTATGGTAATAATTTTGAGACCTGTTCAAGACCTAGTATCAAGTTGTAGAGCAGTTATATTCAGTTATATTTAAATTCTTTTGATTTTTTTTTCAGCTCTGTGTATGAAAGCACTAATGGTTTGTCCCTACCTTGACTTTTAAAATGTCTCTTCAACAGATACTAGTCCTCTAACCAGCAAATGGAATTTACTCTATTTTAGCTTCATCATAAATGCCAATGTTTTGTTACAGAATTATGGTAGAGATGTCCATGATTGTTTTTCATTACATATTTATTGTGGATTATTACATCACTGGACAGTTAAGAAGAGAATCACTCAATTCTAATACGTTTAGATGCATTTCTTTCTGATCTGGCACATGGACAGTTAGAATGACTTAACTATATTCCTTGGAGCACCAGGGGTTTGCTCCAGTGATAGAGCAGAACTTTTCTGCTAGAATGCCCTATCATGGAACTATATAGTCTCCAGTTAAGTAGATATTAATGGACAATGGCAAGTTATTCCTTTCTTAACCCCATTACCAACTCAGTTCAATTTCATTTGCCTCTCAAATAAGACAAATATGTCATTAAAGAAATTGGACATCAGGTTTCAAATAGATGGTAGAGTTCATAGGGAAAGACAAAAAGGAGACAAGAGATGAGATGCATTGTCAGATAACCTGAAATGTTAAGAATTGTGGGAATTGTGAGTATGATAAAGGGGTTTAGAAAAAGTACACTATATTCCCATTGTTGTTTAAATCAGATTTTGCAAAGGAAAGTGTAGGTGTTTAGGAATTCGAGTCCTTCACTTTCTTGGGTCTTCGTTACTTCATATGTAAAATTAGGAATATGGAAGAAGCAATTTTTTCAAAATCAGAAAGAACCTGAGAAATTTGCCATTTTACAACTACAGAAACTGGGCCCCAAGAAGGTAATTCATCTTACCCAAGATCACACATCAGGTGAGTGCCAGAACTAAGAGACGAGCTTGCCTTACTTCCATTTCTCACTAAACTGGGCCGGCCACTGCAGTTTCAACTTCCTTCTACCACTACTAGCATACTGTGATTCCAGGCAGAATTTTCAGCCCCTTCACTTTTTCTTATGCCCGGGAATTCTTATTAAGTTATGACTAACAAAGTGTAAAATATGAGTCAAAATTTAGTCCCTAATAAAGTCATTGTGACTTTAATGACTTTGGCGGTTGTTTCATACTGCAAAAACAGGAAGATCTCACACAATAAGGCGCCTGTCTCACAGATGGGCTTCTGCGCAGACGGCCACCCACAAGGGTGACTCCTGAGGCTGTCTTCCTCTCAGGGGCACCTTTTTTTCATCTGCAGTTTTCATCTACTTACTTCATCTTAAGGTTATCAATGAGAGGAAAGTGCCTGCTTTATCTAGCCTTTGATAGGCTGAAGAATATTTTTGATCACTAAAGATTCACTCTTAAGTGATTTCCAGGTCACCCCCTAACAAGCCCATGTTAGTCTTAAAAGTAGGTCTTTTATGTGCTTGATTGTCCCTTGTATTATTACTCTTCTTGATGGTTTTATTCTTAGAAAGATAGAATCACCAAGTTTTAGAACCAGGATGAATTTCTGAGATCATTCTAGTCCAGCCTTCCTGTGTGATTGATTTAACAAGAACTTTTCAAGAGAGTTTCTAGCTTTACTGTGGATCTTTGCGCAAAGCCCAAACTAGTCCTCTGATGAGAAATATAGAAAAATGATGAAGTGTTCCATCCCTTCAGGAGAAATTGGCTCGGAAGAAAATATTCTCTGTACGTAGCATTGAAGCCAAAGAAAAATTGAAGCCATAAAACAAAATGTTTATATCAAGTGTAATTCAATTTCAGCTTTTGCTATTCTATTATATATTTTAAGTAACTTCCCACTATTAAAGGTAGCCTATTCAAAAAAATTCACATATGATTTTATAGAGAAGATATATGCTAGGCAAACAATATCGAATTATTTAAGTAGAGAATGATATCTTTTTCCCTTTTCAGAAAATAACTAACTTCTGGCGGTGTTCATGAATCTAGTGTTGGGCGTAAGCTTAAGGAAGCATTGGAGGAATTTGTATTACTAAGGGTTCATTCACAAACTTTGCTTGTCTGTGTTGAAAAGGGGCTTTGGCCATTTCCTCTGGGGACATTATTTCTAGGTAAGCTCTAACAGGGTTTTCTTGTGAAGGCAGCTTCTTAACAGAAAAATAGGATATGTGTACCTTAGGTTGTAGAGACACATTTATCTTTGAAATAGTGTGCTCCTGTTTGTGGATTTCTCTACTGCATTTGATAAAGTAAATAATGTCTATTCCCTTTCAATCCTGTAGCTCCTGGGGCCACAGTTAACCTCAGGAGCTGTTTAATTTTCTTATCTGGATTGAATACCCAACTTGATAAGGAGACAGGGAGACTCCAAGGGTCTTAGAATATAAAACTCTGGAGGGGTGATAACCGCTTCTCTTCTTTTGTTGCTGACCTATTCTTATGGACTGAAGCATTTCCGATTTGGGTTGTTTTTCTCTGTAGTGTTAAGAGAGTTTTGTTTTCTGGGAAATTTTGGTTGCTGGTAAATAATATGTCCAGACTGTAGGAGGCTGCCACAAAATTTATCATAGAATCTTGACAGGTTTGGGCTGAGATCCTAAAATCATGCATCACTCTCATTTTGTATATGAGAGCTAAGGTGACTTCACCAGACTGTTACCTGTTACGGAGAGCTGAGAATGAAAGTCTAGATTCGTCTACTACATCGTAGCTGCCTCTGGCTCAACAGAAACAACTCCCATATGGGAATCAGACACTGAAAACCCCACTAAGCCAAGCTTCCCCACTGTCTCCCTGGCCTTAACCTCAAACACAAGCTATTCCATTCCTTGACGTGTCTCATCACACAGGCCAGCACTAATCCTACTAATTGGACTCTGCATTACCAGAATGTAAAAGATACCCCCTGTCTGCTGCTCCAAGGCCATGTCTGCCTTGCTTAGTTTGTACAGAGCCCAATATAAGTGGGCCCTTCATAAACGCTTTATGATGAGAGCAGTGATTGCCTTAGTCAATGCGGTTGGACCCTCCCTTATGGAGGAGGAAAACCAAAGGCTGTTGCTAAGCAACATTTAAAGGACTGGGTCAGTTTCTGACACTGAGTGACCTCCATCTGCGTACTTCATCATGTTGTGTGTTTTATGGTTGCCTTAAAATGACTTTGGGTTTTGGTGGCATTGTCATGCCGTTAGCAGAAGGCTCATAGGAGAACTAATTGAGGCATGAGAAGGAGAGAGGTGGTTTTCAGCTGTTAACTACTTACATGAATTCACTAACCCATCTGTGAGCTATGCAGGAAAGGTGAGGAGTTTGGTTTATTCTCAGCCCTGTAGCTTAGAGCCACCTCCCTGTGCCCACGTTGGGACTGATTGACAATGTATGCCAACAGGATCCTGTGGCAACGGGAGGTGATTGAAAAAAAAGTAAGAAGGAAAGTCTTTCCTAGTCTTTTATGATTGAATTTCTAGCTGCTCCTATATTCTGAGCTGAAGGGTCAATATGGCTAATAAAGAGTTGGCCCCAGCCTCACCAGACAGTTAGTAACTGTTGTGGTTAACGAACATATCCTAATATAGCTGACTATTTCTATTAGCATGAAAGCTTATTAAAAGCATGAAAAGTGTTTTTGTTTGTTTGGGGGAGTTTTTTGGTTTTGTTTTTTTACTGCTATATCCTTAATGCATTGCTTGGCACATTTTGGGGTTCAGTAAATATTTACCAAATACATGAGATGAAATGGCATTATTCAACTAGTACAAACCTGATTGACTCCAAAATCTTCCTAAGTATTTCCAAGAGACCAAAGGAACCAAAATGAGGATGATTGCTTGAATATTACATTTGGCTAAGTCTAGTGAGGAGACATAATTTAAAAAACCATCTGTCTCTACGCTTTCTACAAGACATTTTCTTTGCAATGCTCCGAGTAAAGTTTGCTTCTTTGCCAAAATTCAGCTAATCCATCAGAGCACAGAAACCTGTCTTTTCCAGCTTCTACGTCTTTAGTGTAAGTGCCTGTCTTTTGAGAACTGAAAATGAGAGGCGATTATGACTGAGTAGTTTTGTCTTAAAAAAATAAACAACTTAGAACTTACATGATTCACCTGGAGTTCAAACTGCAGAGCAGTTCGATAAGTAAAACACACTAGCTGAGATGATTAATTCGGAGATTTCTGGTGACTGTTACTAACGTATTATATCGTGGGAAGACCCACACGTACACCAGCAGGGTTCCCCAGAAAGAGGGTGACTGTGCATGCCTCTCTGAGGTCGATGCGTAGAGCAGTGAGCCAAAGGACGGCAATACTGACTTGCATTGGCTTCACCTCAAAAGGCCTCGTCTCCTGGGCACAGGCAGTGGCATGTAGGGGGCCTGGATGCTTGAAGTGAAGCCATTGTCTGTGCAGGATGCTGATTTGAAAGGGGAGTGCCTCACAGGAAAGAGAGCCAATTGCGTGCGGAGGCTGTTACCATGGTGCTGCGCTATTTCTTTAACGTGCTGTACTTGAACTCCTGGGAGTCCAGGGGTGGGGTGATGGAGGAGGGAGAAGGAGGGGAGTGGGATGGGCCTGGGTAGGGAACCCCACTGCAGGGCTCTAGTCTCAGACTTTCTTCTTGCTTGTGATCTTTCTAAAGCTGACAAGGTGAAAGAGAGAGAGAGAGAGAGAGAGAGAGAGAGACTATAGGAAAGACTTCCTCAGCATGCTCCAGATTGCAAGAACAAAATAAAAATTAATTTAATTCTTAAATATTTCTAGCATGAATTAGAAGATGTAACACTGAAATACCAAAACAGCACAGTCTTTCATAACCCCGAATAATTCTCCATTCATGCAGCAAACGATAGCTTGTATTTCCTAACTCACTCCAGATCCTAGATGGAAAGGTTAAATGTGTTTAATTCATTTGTCGAATGCAGTCTCATGTGCATATTAATGAGCTGATGGAGGGCAGAAAATTACATTCTGCGTACGAAGTACTTTTAAAACGAAATCCATTAATTCTATTCCCATTCGTTTCATTGTGAAAGAAGTCTAAATGCACTGGCACGCCGTTGGTGTGCAAAAAATCTCCCCAAAAGCTAGCTTAAAAAATATTCTTGTATACGGAAAGCCTAGTTTGAAAAGAGCCACAGTTCTCGATTTTTCAATTTTTTTTTTTAATGTTCGGAAAGTAAATTAATCAAACACACCATCACTTCGAAACCCTTAGAGCGGCTGAGCTCTGTGCGGAGGCTGCGTCTGCAGTGTCCTGGTCTCCGCAGTGGAGAGAGGGTGAAGAACACCTAGATGAAATGGGGGAGGGTACCGACTTCGGATTGCCTAAAATATTCATGGGGCTTCCTCCATTTTAATCTTCTCCTTTTAAAAAGATGGCTGTGTTTCCTAGTCTGGCATCCCCTCGGGAAAGAAGAATTGCTCCTACCTTGCAGAGTTCAGCTGAGCAGGACTAATCTAGAGTGGAAACCCCTTCGGCCACCAGGACTATTCATAATTCATAAGTGCTGCAAACCAGCCAGCTGAATGCATTTGGACAGGCTTTTGCTCCTTCGTGCACGTCCTGATTTCATTACTCTCTCTGCCAGGGAAGAAGCAGGGAACATAGGCTTCTTGCAAGAATGGAGTGCGAAGATGGGCTTTGTTTGGATTAGAAAACGCCCTAAATTTTGGAGGCTTTGTCTATCATAAGTTTTGATTATTTTACCACTGAATCTGCAAGGCTTTCCCGATCCTTTTGGGACTGCTCTCTCAGAACTGTGAATTCTTTCAAAGGAATTTGTGGATTGTGGCAAGGAGTGCATTCCAAAATGCCTGAGGCAAACTATTTGTTATCTGTATCTTGGGGTTACATCAAGGTGGGTTAATTTGATTCCATTATGTGTCTTTGATAGAATGTGAAACATTTACATGTGTAATGTTTTCTGTGAAGTAGGAAACCTCTGTAATGATTTGTGTTATCACTTAGCCCACTAAGGCTGCTTATGGTGAAATGGGGGCATGTTATATTACATTGTATTTAAATAGACTGTGTTGTATTTTAATCCTATTCTTTTTACACATCTCTATTTTTAAAGGATGCTTATCTTTTCTTTTGTTTTCCCTTAAACTTTTCACATTTAATCACCTCTCACTGTATAGGTTATTAACTCAAATTATATTTTAGAGTTAATTTCCAATAAACGTATTTTAAAATGTGGTTACATTTTTAAGTGAAATGATCTTGACCTCTGTTAAAATTCCTTTTCCTATGTTTGTATCTTCAAAAGAAATCAGATGTTAATTCTAAGAAATCTTAAGAAAACCTTTTTTCCCTAAGGTGACGTTGGAATAATTTCACATTATTGTATTTTGTAGAAACAGTATCATTTATCTAATGATATCTGCTCACTCGGTCTCTTGGTTCTTAATAAAGTTGGAAACATCTAAAATGCTAATCTGCTATTTTTTAGGTGGTTAATATGTTTTTGTTCTTTATAAACAGTTCAAAAGAATGCTGAACCGGGAGCTGACACACCTTTCAGAAATGAGCCGATCGGGGAACCAGGTGTCTGAATACATTTCAAATACTTTCTTAGGTAAGAATTCACTGGGAAACTTATTCCATAACTGAGATTTTTTTTTAATATTAATTTCTGCAACCTGTCAGGAACATCACTATGTGAGTTTGGAATGGGGTTAAGTCACAGAAAAACAAATCCATTTAAAATAAGAACTAAAGACAATCTTTAAGGTTAAAAAAAAAAAAAAAGCTGTAAGGTGTTGTGAAAAAAATGAATGAAAATACCCATCAAAGAGAGAAGTTTATTATGGGCTAATTAAATTTATATAGACCTCAGGTCACTCCTTATCTACCCACCCACTTCCGTCTCTGTCAAGACCTCTGAAGGGGGGGATGATGGGGGTTGCAATCATCCAAGCCTTAGGGACAACTCCAGTTGGCTCCTCTGACATGGTATTCTTTAAATTCTTCCAGTAACTGGGCTTTGAGCAAAAGGTTTCCTTTTAGATGCTTTGCGAGAGATGGCTGGAGAACTGTATGGTGATTTGACCCATGATAATAAGCTCTGGAAATAATTCGGCTATTGCTTTGCTAAGGTATTTCTTAACGATACATGGGGGGAGGGCAGAAAGAATCTCCACCTCTCTGAAGGAGCTGGCCTTCTGCAAGCAGCATCATTATCTTCCTAATTTGATACTTACCTATCAGTCTCTGCTTTCACATTGCTAGTCTTTAACGCATGTCACTGACAGGAAAGGTTTGCATCAGTGCCTCTCAACTACTGTCATGCATCCTGTTTGATTACTAGGAATTTCTGATCTCATGTTTAAAGCCATTCTGTTGTGTATTTTTCTTGAATAAGACCTGCAGAACCTGCAAATCTGTACTTCAAAGTGAATGGGTAGCCTTTAGACTCTGATTCTGTTGACTTTCAATTACCACTGAATTATCCTTATTTAGCAGAACTCCACTGTCCAGGGAAATGACCTATTCTTACAGTTGAACATTACACCTCCCTTCTTTTTGGCATTGCTGCATATCTTTAAATCAATGAGCATTTGCCTTGATGTCTTATGGAAACACATACCTCTTCTAGTTTTATTTTAAAAAATCAATTCTATTTCTCTAATGCCAAAGCAGTTCCTGCTATCAGCAGATCAATCTTTGGTCAGCCTAGTGGAAAGCTCATGGCGCTACTCTGTGGCCAGTGGGCATTGGCATGATTGACAAGTGCCTTTCCAACTGTTTCCAGTATGTGGGTGTCTGCAGCACCTGGTTTTCTCCAGTGGCAGTTGCGGCAACCTTTGTCAGAGAACAAAGAGAAGATTTTTTTCATACCTCCTAGCTCCAAGAGGAGCTAGAATCTAATTGAACAGAAAGTGTTGTATACTGGTCCTTTCCTTCTCCATTATCCCCCTTTATTCTTTTGAAGGCAGCCATCTTCTCCTGTCCATGTGTGCGACACCCAATTATTTTTCATAAGCTAGGGACTGTTTTAGGGACAGTCTCCAGGTTAATGACTGTGGGAAAGAAGAATAAAATCAATAAGTGCAATAACTCATTTTTGTTTTCATAAACATTGCATGTTAAAATATCAGGGCTTGTCTGTCGTCTCAGAAGAGACTCTGACCACTGGAGTAAAGCTGCAGGAAGTCTCTGAGCCCTTCATCATCCAAGGTTGTACCTAAGCAGTCCTCTTGGCTTGTAGCCTCTTTCACTATCTGCTCGCCAAGGACCATGGGAATAGTTTAGTATACCAATTATTCTTATTTTAGCATCAAAGGCTATCAAGTAAGGAGGCTGAGAAGATAATAAAAATGAGTTCTCAGTCTCAACACTTTGCATCTCAAGAAGGGGTAACTGTCAACTCTGTTGAATATTCCATTTGCTATGGAGGCATATCTCTTGAGGAAAACCATCATTTGGCTTCTCATTATTCCAAAAAAAATTAAATTATCAACAACAAGTGGTTTGAGGTAGGTTGTTAGAACCTCAGTCCTTACACACTCAACATTAGGAGGGTGGTGAGCCTGAGTGTGTGTTTGTGTGTGTGCGTTTGCATGCACACGCATGTGCACACACAAGGTAGACCCGATCAAACAGACTAGACAGACAGATTATATTCTTGAGAAAATTTAAGGAGAAAAAAATCCATCATATAAACAAAAGATTCATCAGCTACTTCAACTGTAAAATGGGAACACTGGAGTAGATGACACCCTCTGTCCATTCCAGCTCTAACTTTCTATATGGACGGAGTTTATCAGTCTTGCTAAGACATACCTGGCAACCTGGATTCTCTGGAACAGCCTGTAGGCTTACAATTTGATAATCTTAAAAAGCAAACAAACAAAGCTTGTTTCCAAACTGCAAATGCAGGACATGGAACTCCACATCCTGCCTTGTGAGCGTGGAGAGTATTCCTGGAGGACCATGAAGCCTTCTTCACAAAATGTCAGATCTGAAAGGGACCTTAATGGCCTCATCCAGTTCCCTTATTTTCCAAGAAAGAAAACTGAGGCCCAGAAGTGTATGTAACTTGACCAAGATTACTTGGCTAAAATGTTCCTGAGCCAGATCTATGACTTCACTCTCTTGACTCCTAGATCAAAATACCTCACTTCTTTAACTAGAAAAGGTTATTAGGCTGTCAGAAGAAAATCGCCTTTCAGTAATAGATGTAATCTATGGAGAAAAGTCTTTAGAATCAGGATTGTTGGACCTAAAAATGTGTTTGTTAACAGCTTCCACTAATATAAGAGCCTCTTGTCAGAGCACAGCAACTATCTCCAAGAGCACAAAATGGGAAGACCTTATTGATTTCAGTTAAACTTGAAGAGCAGTATCTCAATAAGAGTCACTGAAAGTTAAAATGTGTCATCCAGAAAGGAGGGAAATCCCTCACTGTGGGGAATGTGTGAAACTTGTGTTGTTTCCATTTAAAAGGATGGTGTCCAGACCATCCCCGCAGGCACTCTGTGATGCTGATACAGGATAATGGGCTCGGGTTGCTGGTACAGGAGGAAGTAAAGGACCCAGGGGGAGGGAGCACAGATTAAAGCAAGATATTTAGATGTGATATTACAAGTTAGTTAATATTTTTTCAAACAGAGAAGAATCACCCCTTTAAATCCCCGACTTACTGTCTCCAAAGCTGGAACATAGAATTCTCAAGACACAGGGAAGAGAACTCAGGAATTTTGCATGATTAAACGCTGTAAGCTAGCAAGAAAAGCACCTCCAATGACGCCATTATCAGAGTTTTGATGTGATGTTTTTTGCCTCTGTTTATTTATTTATTTATTTGGTACTGTTCCACTCTTTCCCCACTGTAGTCTGACCATTCTGTAAATGTGAACTCACAAAGCATGTAGTATGATTCTTTGAGTGTGTGTTTCAGGTTATTTCCGCATGGGGCTGGCTAAGCATTTAGCAGAGGAAATTCAGAATAGGGAAACCCATCAGTTGTTCCAATGCCTGCATAGGGAAACACCCATTAATGTCAAAATGGCACTCTCTGTGGATAATGGCTTTCTTCTTTATCGTAATGTTCCAGACACAGTAGTGATTCGGCTCAATTTCTCGCTGTCGCAGGGAATCTTTAATTAAACAAAGGGAAAAAGCTGCTAGTCTCACTAGAGGTTTTATATTTGCATTGGCACAGAAGAATCTAACAGCTTCGTTAACCAGGCATGAAGAATGGTGAAGATTGATGGTTAGGAAACGCAGGGGCTATTGTGGCCTTTTATTTTAGCAAAAGTAGTCATTATTAGGAGTGAAGTGACAGGGAGAAAAGTAATTTCAAAAGTAATGTCATATATAGTTTTTATGCCAAAGGTTGAGAGACCAGAAAGAGCTTTTAACGGGAACCTGAAGGCCTGGGTTCTAAGCTATTAAATCACTGCGTCTGGAACAAAGTGATTGCAAAATAAATATCTGTTGAATAAATTGCCCTTTGAGCTTGGGAAAGTTGCTGACTTCATCTGGAAAGTGAACATGTGGGATTATTATTGGTTCCCAAACCTGACTCTGATCATCAAAGTCACTTGGGAAGATTTTTAAAAAACACTGATTCAGTAGGACTGGGTGGGGCTCATAAATCTGTATTTTTCAAAAGTTCCCTGGGTGCTTCTGATGCTGAACTAGGTTGGAAACCCCTGAACTAACTGGGATGACCACTAAAATTCCTCCCTAAGGCAGAGTCATAGGCTGATGAATCTAGGAACTTGGGGGCACCCAGAGACAGCACTGAGATGCTAGGGATAGAGAAATCTCTTGCTCCAGCCCTACAGCCAGGTGCCAAGGGTCCAGGACAGCTGCTTCCGCCTCCCTGCGCTCACTTTGCTTTGATGAGTTGTCCACAGGGCTGTGTGAGCAGGCAGAGGTCTCCAGGGAGAACGTGTGACTATGCCATCAGCTGCAAGAGTTGAAAGCAAATCATCTAGATCCCAGCAGGCCATCTGGAAATGTGTCATTTTCAAATAGAGAAGTTGTCTTTGGACTCATTTTCACTGAAACAAGTAGAGATAAATGTAGGAACTTTTGAAGGCTGTATTAACTCTTTCAGCCACAGGGTGTCATTTAGTTCAATGAAGTAGCTGTAGAGCACCTCAATAAATGATTTCCTCAGTGCATTCACAGGCATCCCTGTGACCTGAGAGAGTTAATGCATTTTTCAGAAGGACTCGGGATCCATCCATCTCCCTGTGAAGTGAAATAGAATATTTGATTGCTGATATTTTTAATAGCATGATATAGAAGAAAGAGCTTCTATGAGCAGGTAGATATGTTTTTCTCACTAACCCTAGCTCTCCTTTCATATTGTTGTAGCAGAATTTTTTAAAAAATTAAATGAGATGATTATATTTAATAAGCACAAATACATTAATAAATGTAATGCCTGTTACCAATGAGAGGCGTTGTTATTATTTACTAGCAGAATTCATAGACACAAGGCATGAAATAAAACTGAAATTACAGTCTTCCTCTTAACCTCAAATGGTCATAAGCCAAGGCTTTAGAGTAATCATTTGAAGATTAGAAGCCATTTATTTCTCTAACATATATACTACTCGTCTAAACTGAACCCAGCTACTGTTACATGGATCTTTTAAATTAAAAAATAATTACAAACATAATAAAGTGAGCAAAACATAAAGCCTCTTTTTATTAACCTGGGCTTGGCTACATGAACCTTTTCTATTTTTACAAACATACAAGTTATTCACTTTAATAAGAAATTTGCATATAAATACTGATGCCTCACCTTGAAAATGTATGAGTGTAATTGTCCCAAATCACCCTGCAAACCGAGGACATGGGATTGAGTTCTACCTCTGCCACTTCTTGAACAACTTATTTAGCTCCTCTGGACGTCACTTTGCTGCTTTAGCAATAAAATCATGTATCACCGGATTGTCCTGGAGATCAAGTGAGATAACGCTATGACAGATGAGCCATCCATTATAGACCGTTAGAAGTTGTTTTTGAATATTGCAGTGGGTTCTCATTGGCACACAGGGACTGGAAAACCTATTTTTGTGTTGTTGCAGACAAGCAGAATGACGTGGAGATTCCATCTCCCACCCAGAAAGACAGGGAGAAAAAGAAAAAGCAACAGCTCATGACACAGATAAGCGGAGTGAAAAAACTGATGCATAGTTCAAGCTTAAATAATACAAGTATCGCACGCTTTGGAGTCAACACGGAAAATGAAGATCATCTAGCCAAGGTGTGTATGAGCTGGGTGTGTGCTCGTGTAGCTCTGCTTTATAGCAGGCAGATGTCTAAAACCTCCTACTAGAAAACAGTGATCGCTTTTGCTTTATTATTAAATAGTATGATGAGGCTGATGTAGCCCGTTGTCCATTGTTGAACACCTAGTTAAAGGCCCTTTTTCTATACCAAAGGACCATATTTTGTCCTGAGTTGCGTCCATTAACTCATGAATGGAGAATCCTGTTGAACACATATTGGGAGAATCCAAGGTGAGGGCAATAGGCAGGGCTGAATTACCCCAGAGGATATTTCAGAGACTGTATGCCAAGGACTGATGAGAAAATCTGCACTGATTGGCAGAGCTGAAGAAGAATGAGAGAAATTGACAGCCTTCACCCTTGAGCCCAAACCCTAGTAGTGGAGGAAGGCTCAGAAAGAATTCATACCTCCTCTCGGAGGCTGTGCAAGGTGACTGCTGAGGTTCTCTCAGCCTTGTGAGAATATGAAATGAGAACAAATGAACATTCAGTGAGGGAGCATCTGAAAGATTAGAAGAAGGTTGATTACACATTGGGCCAAGCCTCTGGGGAGAGCCTGGATCCCTTACTCTGGGCAGTAATTGATAATGGAATAAATTGCTCCTTTAATCAGATAATCTTGGAATAATCCCACAACACAGGATGGAATGATGTTTCTTTCAGGTCTTTCTGTGGCCCAGGAGCTCTAGGATGTAATGGATGACTAGCATCTTCATGACCTTTTATACTAAATCAGGGTTGACTTACACACATTGTAGCAGCTAAGTCTCCTTGACATGGCTCTCAGTGATAATAACCAAAGGGCAGAGGAGTTTCCCTGAGATTGTTTTCTAGCTGTTACTCATGGACCAGTGAGCAGAGAAGGGGAGAGACAGGGAAATGGGTCTAGAATGATCTCTAATCACTTGCACCTACTTCTGAAAGCAACATTGGTTGAGGACTGACATACGGCAAAAAATTAGAGGTCAGCAACAAAATTTATCAATAAACACACACTCTCCCTTTTCTGAAAAATATATACAGAAACTTCTAACCAGCATGAAGGGGATACTCAACTTCCCAGATCATTCCATTTTCAAATGTTCATGCAACCAGAACACTCTAAATAGATACTCTAAAGACTTAGCCAACCCCTGTCCCCAGAATAAATAAAAATAATGAGGCATGTGAACAAAACTGTCCTTATTTCTAAATGTCTCTAATTTTGATGATAGGAGCTGGAAGACCTGAACAAATGGGGCCTTAACATCTTCAATGTGGCTGGATATTCACACAATAGGCCCCTAACATGCATCATGTATGCCATATTCCAGGTGAGTAAACAGGAGTGAATGTTGGTTATCCAATTAGATGTTCTTTATGATTTTTTTCCATCCCAGTTTACTTTTCTGATTTGGCTTTTCTTCATTTTTGGACATCCACTTATTTATTTTCTAATCCTTTTTGCCGCATAGGAAAGAGACCTCCTAAAGACATTCAAAATTTCATCTGACACCTTTGTTACCTACATGATGACTTTAGAAGATCATTACCATGCTGATGTGGCATATCATAACAGCCTACACGCTGCTGATGTAGCCCAGTCAACCCATGTTCTTCTTTCTACGCCAGCATTAGATGTGAGTAGTTATGATCTGTTTTGCGTACCCTGCCCATCCTCTTTAAAAAGTGCCGTACAACATGTGATATATTTATAGAAATAATGTAATTAGATGTTTGTGCATACTGGAGCTGGCTCTTTATTATGTAGAGCATGTATCAATTGGGTTATTAATATAAATGGATGACATTTCTGCTTGCTTTCTAATATCAGAGTAACCTTTCCTTTACCTCTGTTGCAATTGAAAAATTATTTAATTATCAAGCAGTTAATAGGGTGCTCTCTTTGTCATTGTGTCTCTAGTACCTAATAAGTGTCTAGTTCAGCATTTAGTATATAGTATATCCTCAGTATGCATGTGCTGATCTGAGCTGCCTACACCATCCCAGGTACTCTGAGGGATAGCACAGAAATATAATATGAAATGTTCTATAGAGTTCCTGTTGGGAATAAGCATCCATAGGCTTATTCGCCTAAGAATTCATAAAACTGGTTCTATGGATTGAAGGAAAAGTAACTGAAGAATCTAGAACTGAAGAATTAACAATGCTGAAGCAAAGAGGGACAGCTTTCCAACTTGTTAGACATCTCTCTAGAAGGTGGCTGTGACTGCTTCTCTCACAGATTAATTAATGCATTTGTATGTATCACTATAAGCAGCCCAGTGGGTACAGCAGTCTATGCTCTTCCTTGACAGATGGCAGTGGTGGTCAGGTATTTCCAAAATGTGTAGGCTCACTGTGGGAAGGGACTGGCCACGCCCTAGCCAAGCCCACCTCTGCAGATTCAGCTTGGAAGGTGAAGAAAGATTAAACTAACCCCAACTCTATTGCTTGGGTTCCATATATTCTGAGAAATGAAATCCAAGAAGCTAAGACTGTTCTATAGCCCTGAAGGAAAAAAAAAAAGGTATTATTTTTATGTTCTGTGTCAGTATCACACAGTGGGCCAACACTGTTTATCAACTGTCTGCTGCTGTTACCTACTGTGTTGCTAGAAATTGAGTATGAGTACCACAGATGTTTAGAGAAGAGAGAGTTCAATGTGTCCTTGCATAATTAGATTGAATTGAAGGATCAGAAGATTTAAGTAACCACACAGAATGATGAAAGACATTTCAGCCAGAAGCAATTTATACCTAAATAAATACTAGGTTTAAATCATTGCGTACAGGTAGGGTCAGAGGAGGGAGGCTTCACGGGATGGCATGAAGGAGTTGAGCAGTGGGCATTAGGTCTCATTTCTCAGAAATGTCCTCAAATCTTGTCCATACTAATCACTGAGTGGATGGGTATTGACTGAATGGATGAATGAATGAATGTGTGAAAGCTCTGACCATGCTACAAATTTAGCTTTAAGAAATAACTTTTTGGCAGGCTTATAAATCTGGAATTTGGCCTTAGTTATTCAGCCTGAAAGTATATGAAGCTTTTTATATCAGAGCAGAGCCAGTCTGATGTGCTTCTTTGACCAGTACATGTGCTTGTGTTGCATAAGCACCATCCTGTCATACCACTTATCCAAGAAACAGATATCAGGTACCACCTGATCTCTTACCATGAGCATTGTGCTAACGCCTTCCCCGAGCCTCAGCCTGCAAGCTCGATGTGGGCATGGGCTCTGACCATCATTCCTCTCACGTAAGAGACCTTATGATGACGGACAGAATCTACATTTAATTAAAATAGTATATTGAGACACTATAAATCAACAAACCATCTTTCTCCCAACAAGAATGAAATGGGGTACCTTAGTATGAAACTAATTAAGCAGGATAGGCAAATGGAACGTGGAGTTCAGTGCACTCATTTTGCCCTGCAGGCCGTCTTCACAGATTTGGAGATCCTGGCCGCCATTTTTGCAGCTGCCATTCATGACGTTGATCATCCTGGAGTCTCCAATCAGTTTCTCATCAACACAAGTGAGTTCGCCCCTAGAACAGTCATTTGAGATAACTGTATGAGTCACTGCTTCATTTTTTTCCTCCTGATGTTTTCATTATGGATAATAATAAGGGTAATAATGAGGTAATCCTTCCATTCCACTCAAGCTGGTCAGACCTTTCCTGGATACTGTGTCCAGTCTAGCAACATCATTTTGAGCTGCATGGAGAACTTTGAAAGGGTCAGAGGGGAGCCATAAAAAGTACTCAATGTTTGGAAAATGCAGTATGTGAGGAAAGAGTAACACATGTGGAATTATCCAGTAAGGATACGGAAAGGCTTGGGAATAATGTGGTAATGATTTTTCAGGATTATGCAGGGCTCTCGCACGGAGCATGGTGACCCACTAGTGTCCCTCTCTACTGAGGAAGCAGGTCCAAACGTTGTATCTGAGCGTGGGAGCCTCCATATAGAAATAAGACTCCAAGAAAAAGCTTCCACAATTCAGGATGGAGGGTCGGGTCATTAAAAGTCTCACACACTCTCTTCCAACTTCATAGGTTTGATTATGCACTGGTCTGTAGTATGGATTGGTCTGACTTCAGTGACCTTCAAGGGCTGGCCCATCCTTAGGATCCCAAGCCCTACTTAAAGCTTTTGTCATGCTCGAAATATTTAGTATCCATGCTAATGAAAATCCATGATTTTTCCCAGTTAATGTACCATTTCTAATGCTGAAAATCTAAGTACTTTTTTCTTCTGAGAATACTGGTTATCTTGTTGTGGTCAAGATTAACATCAAGTGCTGACAGTTTTAAGAAATATTGGAGCTACTTGCTGTGAAAGAGCCCTTGTCATACTTTATCATCAGGATATTTGCATGACTAAGTGTGAGGTACCTTGGTTTTTTTTACCTTGTTTTTCTATTGAAAGCACGTAAACTTTGGGCAGATGCTTGTCTGTGTGGGTTATATCAGCTGGTGTACTGTGGTGTCATGAACCATTCCATATATAGGCCAGTTAGCTTCACACAGAAAAATGGTCTTTCTGCCAAAGCCACGTACCATAAAAAGCCAGCTTGCAGAACTATGCCCTTGATCGCAGGATGAACAAGGCAAGAGTGCTGAAACGACATCACATATCCCACCACCTTTTCTGAAGATGTAACTCAAAGCACACCGTAAAAGCAATGGTTTATGAGTAACAACACCTACAATTAGTAATATATTATCATCACTTGGCTTCATTCTTGGTTAAGAGAAAATGTGGCGTCATGAGTTTGATGACCATGTTCTCAATTGCAGACCATGGCGCTGCCTAACAAAGGATGTCTGTGATTCTTCTGTGTGAAAGGCAGGCTAGACGCTGTAGTTTAGGTATCTAGATAATGCAGTTTCTGTTGTATAGGGCCATAGGGCAGAAACTGGGATATCAAGATTGTTGTAAAAAATTATTGTTTTGTTACCATATTTATAGAAAGCTCCAAAGAGCTACATTATTTGGATAAAGTGAAATTTTACACTCACACCATTATCTTCTTTAAAAATCCAAAACTCACAATTGATGGAGCTGGGAAACATATCAAAAAGTGAAATAATGTGAAAAATTTTAATACCTTTGGTAAAGTTTAGTGGCATTTTCAGTCTATTCTTTTTCCAAAGCACACATTTGTGAAGATATAAGGGAAGTTACAAACTGAGATAAAAATAGGATTAATTGCTTGGGAATGCCCTTACCTAAAGTGTCAAATTCTTCATCTGAAGTGAAAAGGAAAAAAAGGATTTTAAAAATACTGTGACTTTTAATCAAAGAGAAAGTTTACGAGCTAATATCTACTGGAAACTTTTTTTTTTTTTTTTTTTTTTTACTTAGGAACTGACTATTTCTCTTTGTAGAGGGAGACTCTGTCTCTAATAGAAAATGACATATGGGGTCTTGGTTCTTGAAATCATATGGAGAGAACTAGATCTGATATCACACTGAGGTAATTCCACAGTTTGAATTGTATCCCTTTTTATTAAATCATCATTTTTCCTTGTTTATTAGATTCAGAACTTGCTTTGATGTATAATGATGAATCTGTGTTGGAAAACCATCACCTTGCCGTGGGTTTCAAACTGCTCCAAGAAGAACACTGTGACATCTTCCAGAATCTCACCAAGAAGCAGCGTCAGACACTCAGGAAGATGGTTATTGACATGGTAAGACTTTGGCCTCCCTGTGTTCCTCACTTACTTTCGCGGGAAGAGAAAATCCATTTCCTTGATAAACTGAGTTTATTGAGAGTTTCCTTTTTTTTTTTAACCTCAGGTCTTAGCAACTGATATGTCCAAACACATGAGCCTGCTGGCAGACCTGAAGACAATGGTAGAAACAAAGAAAGTTACAAGTTCCGGCGTTCTTCTCCTGGACAACTATACTGATCGTATACAGGTATTTGACAGAAGCCTTTGATTTAACACAAAGCCACACCAAATTAATGAAACAACAATTAGAAAAAGAAAACAAACAAGTTTACTTAGTTACATGTCCTAAGTTACTACTACGGCTTTGGGCTTATTTTAAGAACGAGCAAAGGAAAATGGACATTCAAGTTGATTCTCTAATTTACGAAGAAAAACAGAACCCTATTTATTGAATTGCTTAATTCTAAAAATAAACAGCAAAATCTCTTTGTAATAGGGTATACGTGACTGCTGATCCCAAAAGCTCATGTTTGGATATAAATCCCACTGACTTGAACTTTGTTAGGTCTGTTTTGGTTATACAAATTGCCCTCAGCTGGTCTCCTCTTTCCACAAGTGGAAAATATGAAGACATCTACTTTGAGTAATTCTTTGCATTTTTTCCAAACTGAGGAGAAGAAACCATGGCAGCATCTGACCTCTAATGTCCCTTCCAGTTTTTAAATTCAATGACTGTCAATCAAAGAAGACACATTTTCCCTTTGGGGACTCTTATAATGGTAAATAACCAACTCTGGCCAGCATCATTGTAATCCTGCTTTTTTGGTGTCCTGCAAACACCATAATTATAATGCAACTAAAATGTTCTTGGGTCTGGTACCAAGTGTACTAGTACAAGAGGAATGAGATGTTCTGGTAGTATTTATACCTAATTTTATGGGATTTCCAAAATTTGGTGATTTCAGGTCCTTCGCAACATGGTACACTGTGCAGACCTGAGCAACCCCACCAAGTCCCTGGAATTGTATCGGCAATGGACAGACCGCATCATGGAGGAATTTTTCCAGCAGGGAGACAAAGAGCGGGAGAGGGGAATGGAGATTAGCCCCATGTGTGATAAGCACACAGCTTCCGTGGAAAAATCCCAGGTATCTAATATAAGGTTTCAAAGTTTCTGTGAGCTCTGCTGATGGCTGAACTGGAGGGCTCTTTCTATTTTCTTTTAAATATACGTATGTGTGTATATGTGTGTGTGTGTGTGTGTGTGTAAGTGTGTGTGTGTGTGTGTGTGTGTGTATGAAATTATAAGGAAGCAACTACTTCTTTAGTTCCATTATGCTCATGACTCATTCACCTTCTCCATTACACTCAATTTCACAGCGAGGAGATAAAGCAGTCTTCAGAAATCCATCAAAGTTTGGACCGTGTATCCTCAGTGTAGATCACTTTCTATGACCTTAGCAAATCCTGCTGATTTAACTGAATGCTGCCATCTCCTTCGTCTCATCCCGCTAGGTTTCCCCCAGCTCTGTCTTTATCCAGGACCTCTGCTTTTCACCCTTGTTTCATGTTTTCATTGTCTCTCCCTAATCATGCACACTGCTACCATCACCAGAGGTGACGAATCTCATTCCCACACATCTCTCTGCCTCATAGTTGAAGCGCTGTCCTGTGTCCCCTTCCAAGGTCATGTCTACACGTCTGAGAGCATGCTGACATCTTTTGGTTGTGTCCAAAGCTACAAACTCCCTGTGTGCTAAGGACTGGGGGGACATTACACTGTAGGCAGGGAGATGCAGAAATGCCCCAGATGCCGCTAGCTGCAAAATATGTAGCACTAGATAGTATCGATATTCTTACAAAGGCTTCAGGGCCAGCTGAGATGCTATTTTTTTCAGGACAACAAACGACCTGAGCCAGGCAGTCATGATTAAGACTGTGTCTCTAGGCTGCCCAAGGCCTTTATCACAGAAGCATTCAGAGTATTTTTTGTTAGTATTTATCCTCTTTCCCCACTACCTTGTACTCCCAAATTTACATGTAGTTATAATACCAATGTATAGTTCCTTTGCAATTATTGTTGTGTTGCTTTTTAAAGAAACCCAATCAAATGAGTTTAAAATCTGTGGAAGTGCTCTGAAGGTCTAATATGCCATAAAAACACATGATAACATTAAGTTAGGGCCAATTCAAATACCCTAATGCCTTAATTAGAACAAGATATTCATGAATTAGTTAATTAAATAGCATATTGCCCTTTTGTTAGCAACAGTGGTGTTTTGTATGTATATGACGTTCTGTGTGGTTTTCCACACATTTCACATTCATTATCCCATTTGAACCTCCAAACAGCCTTGTGACATAGACATAGCAGGTATTTCCCCATTGTGTCAGGTGAAGAAGCTGTCCTCTTGGTCCACTTCACCCAGCTACCCTCCACCCAAAACTCTTCACTGTCCATCACTGAGAACACGTCTCACTGTTTCCATGATGTTGTGGTCCACCCTGGTGTTTCCCACAGATGGGCTCTGGTGAGCATTGTCTGAGTAGCCTGGCAATGAAGGAAGCCCTTGACTAGGTGCTCTTTGGATTTGTAGAGTTCTCTCATCCCAGGGCCTAGGAAATAAGCAACTAGAGGCTGCCTTTCAAAAAAGTGCTGAACATTTAGCAGAAGCAGAACAAATGAAGAAAGAAAATGACTGCACTGTGTTCAGCTGATTGAATTTTCTCCATTGCCTTGAGCCTATATTTTTCGGGTCCCTGGAAAACACCTTGAAAATAGTCTCTAAAAACCACTAAACATACATAAAGAAGTAAAACGGAGGAAAGAGGGATGGGTGGAAGCAAGAGAAATATCTGAATCATCCACAGTCGAAGTTCTTGTAATCAGTGCAAATCAGAGATGCCCTGACTGTGGTATGAATTCTGTTTGTTTAGGCTAGGGAAACACCAGAGAAAAGATAGATAGATGATAGATAGATAGATAGACAGATAAAAGTCACATATGACTAAGGTTCTTTGATATGGTACAACTTTGATGTGTTAAATAACTGGCCCAAATCCAGAATATTATTAATAAAGGGAAGTTTCCAGCAGTGTGGAAAGACAGCTATGTAATGCCCATGGGTGCACAGAAGTTGCCTTTGCTCATCTACCCCTGAATCCCGACCCAGCATCTCTCCAGCTCCCCAGACCATGACAGGGGAATTCCATTCCCTCATTCAACCAGTGCCTATTCTTTCTCTCAGCCTGCTCCCACCCCCAATGTTTCCTGTTTGTCCCACAGTGGAGAGGTCAGCATAAGGCCACAGAGCCAGCTCATGCAGGATGCATAGCCCCTGTGTAAACCATAACAGAACCATAAGCTTCATATTTCTTCACAGGAACACTAGCAAAGGAACTGTTTAATTGTCTTTATTTTTCCTTCTTTCTCCTGATGGAAATGACGGTATGCCCTCTGGATCTAAAACAATTGCAGACGTGTCTGCAGAGGGGATATTTGTTTGTTTAGGGGCTTGAAGTGTTTTCAAATGTTTTACCTACGTCGTCTACAAACCAAAAACATTCCACAGAACTTGAGACATCTCAGAGTCATACGAGGCTGGCTCCCTTTCATTTTAAAACAGCGGCATATTTTAAAGTTATCAGGGAAAGAATGTTGAGTCAGAACTCAGTAGACCTGGAGCTTCCTTCTTCAGAGAATGACTCACAGACTCCAAAGAGTGACAAAGTCATTCCCAGCCAGGGTTACATCCAGACTTCTTACCTGGCAGACGTCAGAGGAAAAGTAATCAGTTCTAGTGAGACCAACACAGGCTTTGGGATCAGACAAAGTTGGGACTGAGTCCCATCTCCACCACTTACTGGCTCTGTGATCTCTGCCAAGATATTTCATCTCAACGAGTCACAGTTTCCTCCTCTGTGAATGGTGAATAACCATACTTACTCTGCGTGATTAAGAGTGATAATGTATATATTACATTCAGTGCAGGATGCACCATATAGTAGGTACTCAAATAACAGATTCCAGTATTATTGACCTCTCTTGGGTTGCTGTGGCTCTTTCTTTGCATGCAAACCAGGACGGCTTCTTTGGTGTTCCAGGGCCCTTCACAATAACAGATGTGTAACCTTATTTTTCTCCAGGTGGGCTTCATCGACTACATTGTCCATCCGCTGTGGGAGACCTGGGCGGACCTGGTACAGCCTGATGCCCAGGACATTCTGGATACTTTAGAAGATAACAGGAACTGGTATCAGAGCATGATACCCCAGAGTCCCTCCCCACCACTGGACGAGCAGAACAGAGACTGCCAGGGTCTGATGGAGAAGTTTCAATTTGAACTGACCCTCGAAGAGGAGGATTCTGAAGGCCCCGAAAAAGAAGGAGAGGGCCACAACTATTTCGGCAACACAAAGACACTCTGTGTGATCGATCCGGAAAATAGGGATTCACTGGGAGAGACTGATGTAGACATCACAACAGAAGACAAGTCCCCGATTGACACATAATCTCCCTCTTCATATGGAGATGAACATTCCACCCTTGACAAGCATGCCAGCTGTACGGTAGGGCCAGCCCACCATGGGGGCCGAGGCCTGCACAGGACAAGGGCCTCCCGGCCTTTCCAGTTACTTGAGTTTGGAGCCAGAATGCAAGACCGGGAAGCACATAGCAGCTCAGGAAATTCCACAGTTGACTTGCCTTGCTTGCAAGCTTAGTGGAGAGCTGAAGCTTTCTGTGGTTCTGGAGGCCAAGTTCGCATCACAACCGAATGGCTTGAAAATGGAAGACACAAAACTGAGAGATTTTTCTGCACTAAGTTTTGGGAATCTGTCCCCTCTAGTGACTGAACTGACTGACTAATAATGTCATTTCTAAATCTGCTCACCTGTCCCTTTGTCTGCCAACCTGTGTGCCTTTTTTTGTAAAACATTTTCACGTCTTTAAAATGCCTGTTGAATACCTAGAGTTTAGTATTAACTTCTACACAGATAAGCGTTCAAAGTTGACATAAACTTTTTTGACTCTTTCTGGGGGAAAAAAAAGGAAAGAAAATGGTCTTCCTTCTTTCTTGGGCAATATCTTTCACTTGACTATAGTTACTTTTGCAAATAGAAAGGCTACGCTTCTAACCACATTCAACTTCCTTCTCCTATGTTCCCAAACAACTCCTCAGTTGCCCTTATAACGTATCTCTGTTTGCCTGCTTCCAACAGTATTTTTTCTCCTCTAGAGTTGCACTTTTTTGCTGTAAACAGAATAAAGTTGAACAAACTAAGGGGTAGTCATGTTGTTCACAGTAACAGTCTGTGTAGAATTCAGCTTCATGAGCAGTTGCCCTGTCGGGTCCCGAACCCCTGTGCCACTGGGGTTGCACAGCCCCCATCCTGTTCTCTTGCGCCCCTCTTCACGCTCACACCAGTTACACCGTTTCCAGTTTAATGCTGCCGTCTTTCTCTTGCACTGCCTTCCACGCTATCACCTCCATTTCTGTTTATAACCGTGTATTTATTACTTAATGTATATAATGTAATGTTTTGTAAGTTATTAATTTATATATCTAACATTGCCTGCCAACGGTGGTGTTCAATTTGTGTAGAAGACTCTGCCTAAGAGTTACGACTTTTCCTGTAACGTTTTGTATTGTGTATTATTATAGAACCTGAACATCGCTGAAGAGAGACATACGGCCCCCTCACCAGTTGGGTCTGCCCTTTTCCCAGTCTGAGTTGCTAATACTGCTCAACCTCTTCATGAACTGTTTTGGAAACAGGATTCTCACATTAGATACTAATGGTTTCTATTGAGCTTTTACTTTTGTATAGTTTGATAGGGGTAGGGGGCAGTGGGATGTGGTTTTTACCCCTGTTTTATCCAAATCTGTACACATGAGTTGAGTTTTAACTGGGTTCTACTATAATTGTGGTTTCGGTTTAGCAAGGAACACTACATTCATTTTAACAAGCAACTCACAGATGGTTCTCCAGAGAGTCCCCAAACTACTGACTTTGAAGAGGAAGCCCCCTGCCTGCTGTTAAGCAGGAATGTCATGTTCCAATTAATTACAAAAAAAACAATAAAACAATGTGAATTTTATAATAAAATGTGAACTGACGTAGTAAATTATGCAAATGTGAAGCTTCTGATAACACTTGTTAGGCCTCTGAGTGGCTTCAGTCTCTGTTTGTAAAATCTATTTCATGCTTTCAGTTCAGCATTGTGACTCAGTAGTTCAAGAAATGGCACAAATGTGCATGACCAATGGGTTTGTATGTCTATGAACACTGCTTATTTCAGGTGGACATTTTATTGTTTTCCAAAGTTTCTCACAATGTATGTTATAGTATTATTATTATATATTGTGCTCAGATGCATTCTTAAGAGACTTTTATATGAAGTGAATAAACAAAAGCATGATTAGATTAGACTGTAGGCCCAATTATTTTGTGGTTAGTTCTGACGCATTAAAAGCAGATCTTTTTTTCTCTTCTCTCCTACCGTACCCCACAGAGACACAAACTACCCACTTTGCTTGGCGAGCATCACAACTAAAGTTTCATAATCTGTGTCCAAAAAGTCCCCTAGCTTGAAACATTTATTTTTTTAACAACTGTTCAACTAGCTCAGTGGTACGAGAAGGGAGACGGTGAATTAAAAGAAACAAAGCCACTTTAAGAATCTGAAGAGTTTAATCTACTGGATGAATAAAGGGAATCTCCAACTTGGCTGGGTCCTCTAGAAAAATGAATCATAGACTCACAGCACATTAACTTAATGTAGTCAGATGGTCCAACATTAGCTTAGTGTAGTCAGATTGTCCCATTGATTCATCTGACACATCAAGAATCTGAGGTCCAAAGAGTCACCTTAAAGCACAATGCAAGGAGTGCTGGCTGACACTCATGGTCATCTCAGTGATCCATGGAGTCTCCTGTTGATCATATGGTTATGCTTTTCTTTCTGGAAAGAACTGTATAAATATCATAAACAAAATAATGCTTTGTTGAAAAAGTCAGCTTAAAATAAATTTATCCTGAGAAAGGTGTGTGTGTGTGTGTGTGTGTGCGTGCGCGTGTGTGCGCATGTGTGTGTGTGTGTGTGTGTGTGTGTGTGTGTGTGTGTGTGTGTGTTGAGAAAACCTGCAAATAAGAATCAATGGATGGCCCATGATATTTTAACCACAGGGGGAAGTGGTTCGTGAAACAGGAAGGGGTCTGCTCTAGAAAAACTCCACTCAATAAACTGAAATTACTGTATTTCTTTTTAAAGACTATTGAAGGTGAGCCACCGTTGCAGAACCAGCTTGCCTGCTGGTTCCAGAGCTAGTGTTTATAGCTCTTTGACACCATCCCTGATTTCTGATTGCACCCCACTGTCTCTGAGTTTTTACTGATTGAGTGACAAAAGTGAATTGGTTAGAATAGCCACAGGTGTGACTTTAAAATATCTAGAGCTATAAATATTTATAAACATTTTGCAGGTCTCTTCCTACAGAGTAGTTCTTACCTTTGGTGCAAAATTAGAATCATCTGGGGAATAAATATTTTTTAAAATACTGATATTTGAGTTCCATCCTCACTCCCAGATTTCTGTTTGAATTGGTCTTGGGTGGAACCCTGGGCATCAGATTTTTTAAAGTCTCCCCAGGTAATTCTAATGTGTAATCTGAGTGGAGAACCACTGCTCCAGAAGAGAGAAGCACACTTGTAGCTAAGGCTTTTGTCTTAGTCCATTCAGGCTGCTATAACAAAATTCCAGACTGTACAGCTTAAAAGCAGCAGAAATGTATTTCTCAAAGTTCTGGAGGCTGGGAATTCAAAGATTAAGATACTAGCATGATCACATTCTGGTGAGTGCCCACTTCCTGCTTCATAGATGGTGCCTTCTCACTTGTATCCTCACCTGGTAGAAAGGGCTGGAGATCTCTCTGGACCCTCTTTAACAAGGGCACTAATCCCATTCATGAGGTCTCCACCCTCATGACTAAAGTACCTTGCAAAGGTGACACCTCCTAATACATCATCTTTGGGGTTTTGGATTTAAACATACAAATTTTAGGGCAACATAGGGCAACATAAACATTCAGACCATAACAGCTTTCTTTCACCCCAGCTGTCTTCAGACATTGTACACCCATCCTGGCCAGGCACTGGTTCAAGTATAGAGACAAGTAGGGATCAGAAATGAGTAAGATGGAGCTCTGCACTCCAGGAGCTTACAATGTGCTGTTGTTGCTCACTACTTGCCTTCCAGATTGTAAAATCATAATCATGCTCTCAGGAAAACCACAGTGATGATCAATCTAAAAGAAAGTTCATCTTCTGACTCCAAAACATAGGCCTTAAGAGTAGTCATCCTCCCACCTGATGGCAGGGAGCTACTGCAGAAGCAGAAGTTACTGCAGCATATTTGCCAAGGCTGAGGGTGATAATTTGTGCTTAACAAAATGCATAGGAGCTAAAGGCTGATTTACAGACTCAGGAACTGTCAGAGTTGGAAAGAAACACACACACACACACACACACACACACACACACACACATGCTGGATGGCATTTCCCTGACATATTCCCACAGGCTTATTTTGATATAAATAAGTTGGGGGTCATGGTAATTCTCAGTCCACTGAAGGAAGCCTAATGGAGTTCAAGTGAAGGGAGGTGGTTTATTGTACTGATTCTGGAGCCAAATGGCCTGGGTTCAAATCCTAACTCCTTCATTTACTACCTGTACAACTTTAAATAAGTCACTTACTCACTGGCCTGCAGTATAATGGGGATTATAAATCTGTCACATGGGGATAATAAACCCAGGGCTTTTTCTACAATTTCATTGCTACCTCTCTGAGCCTCATATCTTTTGAGAGTGATGAAATCAACAATTGTATGAGCCTTAAAACCTGTGAACCACAATGGACTAAGATGTCTGGCAAATGCCATTTATCAACCCACAATTTGTGCAGCCTGCGCCCCTTACCAAGAATTCTCCAACCTGGTCATCTCTTACATCCCTCAAGACTCAGATCAGGTGACCTCCTACAAGACGCTTCCCTGATCCCCAAGGTTGGGATAAGGACTCTTTTCTGGAAATCCCAGAACATCTCATGCTTTGACACTAATTAACTGTGTAACCTTGGGCAAGTCCCTTAACTCCCCTGTTTCTCAGCTTTATCATCTGTAAAATGGAGATAATTATAATGATACCTAGCTTATAGCGGGTTATGTGAGAATTGCATGAACTGATATACATAAAGTTCTAAGAAATGTTATGACTATTAATACCTACCACTATGTATTTAAGTTAGGTTTTTGTCTTTCCCAAAAGACTATAAATCATTGAAGTCAGAAGATGGATCTTATTTGCTATTGAACTTCCAGTACCAAATCCAATTTCTGAAATAAATATACATTTGTCAAACTGAATAGAACCAAGTAGTTTTGTGAAAGAGTGAAATACAACCCCGTGTCTCAGGCTTTCCAAACCAAAAAGGTGTTTGTCTCAGAGCCCTGGAATGATAAGCCATACAGTTCCAGAAACAAAATTTCCTCAGAGATCTTCCAGTCTATGCCTTTTGTTTTATAATTAAAGAAACTGAGGCCCAGAGGTGGCCAGTGACCTGCCTGAGATGACAGAGTATATTAGTGTCATAGGGCTGCCATAACCAAGTATGGGTAGTTTAAACAACCGAAATTTATTCTCACAGAACTGGAGGCTAGAAGTCCAAGGTCATGGTGTCAAGAGTGAATTCCTGCTGAGGGCTGTGAGGGAGAATCTGTTCTTCCCTCTCCTCTAGCTTTTGGTGATTTGCTGGCAATCTCTGGAATTCTTGGCTTGTAGATGCAGCACCCCAATCTCTGCCTTCATGTTCACGTGATGTTCTCTCAGTGTGCATATCTGTGTCCAAATTTCCCCTTTCTATAAGCACACCAGTCATGGGTTAAGGGCCCATCGTACTCCAGTAGCACTTTAACTAGTTACATCTGCAACAACCCTATTTCCAAATAAAGTCACATTCTGAAGTACTAGGGGTTAGGACTTCAACATATAAGTTTGAGGGGATATAACTCAAACCATAACACACAGTTACTCACTAGAAGATTTCCTGATTCCTTACACAGGGATTTTTCTGCAGCATCTTGGAATCTGGAAGCCTTAGACATCCATTCAACTTCTCTGCACCTTAATCTCAGCTATAAAATCAGAGGAATAGACTATATGTTTGAACAGGTACTATTCAGTTATAAAAAGTGTAATGCTTTATACCAAGGTGTTTTTGCTTTCTTAAGGTTATTCTGAGCTCTTCAAACAAATTAATTACTTCCTTGGTGTAGCTAGGTTCCACATGGAGGCATCAGGGAGAAGAGGAAGCAGGACCTTGGGGTAGGAGGACAAGCATAGCTCAGGAGTTAAGAGCTTAGGCTCTGAAGGTAAACTGATCCCAGTTCAAATCCCTGCTCATCTACTTCTTAGCTGTGTACTGTGGGCAAATACTTAACCTCTTCAAGCCACAGTTCCATCCTTATTAAAGTGAGGATTTTGTAAAGAGTAGTGAATATTGCATCTAACGGGCATGTGTTAGCCATTGTATCACAGATGTCAGCTAAGGCTCATTCCTTCCACAAATATTTATAGAGTGGCCAGTTGTGTGCCAGGCACTGTGTGATGAACAAAAAAGACAAAGGCCCTGCCCTTATGAAGTTTATATTTTAGAGGGAGAGAAAAAAAAAACCCAATAAATGAAAAGATAAGTAATACAGTATCAGGTAGTATGACCTGTGCTGTGGGGTTGGTGAGTGACAGTGGTTAAGAGCAATGGCTCTGGAGTTCAGCTACCTGGCTTGGAATCCCAGCTTCACCCATTATTAATGGTCCAGACTGGGGTACAGCAAATACAAAGACCCTGAAAATACAGTGTGTCTGCCCACTGCAAAGAGCAGCAACAAGACCACGGAAGGCAGAGGAGTAGGAAAGAAAGTTGGTAGCCAGGTCACAGAGAATCCTCAGGCTATTGTAAGGATATGGGGAAGTTGTTGGAGAGTTTCAAGCAGGGGAACTGAGATGACCAGACCTACATTTCTAAAAGATCACTCTGTGAGGAGAATAACAATATTGAGGCACATGCAGAATCAGGGAGACCAGCCAAGAGGCTCCTGCAAGGGTCTTCTGAAGTGACCGGGACTTGACAAGATTAGTGGTGGCAGAGGTGTTAAGAGTTGGAAGGTTTGGGGTAGATTTTTATTTTAAAAAAAATTTTTAATGATCCTCAGCCTCGTTTTATTATTTTTTTTATTTTTTATTTTTCTTGGTCGCACTGCCTGGCACGAGGGATCTTAGTTCTCCAACCAGGGATTGAACCCATGCTCCCCGCAGTGGAAGGGCAGACCCCTAACCACTGGGCCACCAGGGAATTCCCTGGGGTAGGCTCTTAAAGCAGAGCCAACAGTACTTGCTGATGGACTTGAAAATGAAACCACAGGAAAGGGTGTGAAAAAGATCCCGAAGAGGTAGCCTGAGCAGCCCACTGAATGGTGGGAATATTTCCTGCGATGGGGAGCCTTTGGAGAGGAACAGATTTTGGTGAGGGACTCTTGACTTTTGAGGTGCTTTTTGTTCATCCAAGTGGAGATGAACTGAGGAGGCAATCAGATGTATGTGTCCGAAATTCAGGGCAGGGTTCCTGAGAGTCCCCAAACTCTCAGTGAGGAGGTTCCCTATCCGCTTGGCCCTGTGTCCACGTGGGCTAACTCTGTTTTACCCCAGATCATCCTTCACCCACACTGGGACCCCTTCAGTAGCTTCCTCAAGAAAGCTGTCCACACCCAGCATTTTGTGATGTTGTAGAATTTTCTAGAAACTACAGGGTGTCTGGGAGGTCAGTCTTAACAGCATGCTGCTTTCCACTATCACAGAGCTGCCTCATTTCCTCTTTCTCCTTTTCACTCTTTCCTCCAACTCACTGAACCTCCCTCTCAGGAGGAGAACCAGTTATTTTCCCTGGCTTTTGCACCAGAGTCAGCATTCATCTTTTATGGGTGGAGCCTGATTTGGGGGCATCTTACCTTCCAAACCAAAGAGCTTCTCAATAGGTATTTTGTAAACATATACACATTGCTCTCCCAAGAGAAGTTCAGGTATAAGAACCTTTCTGCCTCTTGTTATATCTATCTTCCCCCAGTAAAAATGGGAAGGCTCAGTCACAAACTTTCTGAGAGATGCGTGAGCAGAAGACAAAACTCAAAAGAGTCTCCCAAGGCTCCCCACCTCAAGGCCCAACGCTGCCCACGTGCTTGACCAGATTTGCACGGATGCTTGAGAATTGCCCTCTGCTTGGTAGTTGGGACTTGGAGGATTGGGTAGTGATTTTTACCACATCCTTCTGTTTTTTGTTTTTTTCTTTCCCCTCAAATTTCACCCCATCCCAACAAGGGCACAGATTCTTCTCCAAATCTTTGATAGAACAATTCTACCAGACCCTTTCATTGCTTGTAAATATTCTTTGGGTCTCCTGCTTTTCCCCAAGCAGCTCTCACAGCTCTCTGTAGTTTAGAGCCCTGAGTGCAGGCCCTCAGTGAGAGTAAGTGGAGACACATAAAAATACTACTCCCTCACTCCGTCTCAGTTCCTGCATTGTGCTTTCTGACTGTGATATTTAATATTCCAAGATATGATTTTATCGTACAGCATGATCCATCAAAGCAAGCCTGCTGTCTGGTGCTTAGGTAAAAATAAAAACAAAGTAAAAATGGTCTGTTACAACACCAGGGGATTTAAAAAAAAAAACATCTGGCTGTTCTGGATGATTAGAGTTATAGTATATCATGTCTGATACAGCAATTTTCAACAGTAATCATGTTTATATTTATTTTTGTCCTTCTCACTGACTTCTAACCTAACATCCAAGTAAGATGTGACTCCACAGTTTCTCTGGTTTCCTATATGGAAACTCCAAGAAGAGTCAGGCCAGAACACATGAGATCAAGCAACTGGAACCTCTGTGAGGGCAGAAACCACGTTTGGTGCTTTGCCCCCGGTTCCACAATGCTTTGCATCATGCCTGGCACAGAGTTGATGCTCAAATATTTTTGAATAAATCTGTTGTTGAGGACAGTAAACCCCCAGTTAATAGGGAGATGCACGGCAGGCAAGTTGGCTCTCAGTTTTCCTCACTAGTTTGCAATGCCCTGTTTTCAGACTTGCCTCTCTACTCAATACTGAGCCCCTCGAGATAGGACAATGTTTTTTGCTTTGCTTGCTTAATCTTTGTATTCCTCCCCAACAATCATTATGCTGGCCCTTAGTGAAAGGAGTGCCCTGTGATGTTCGTTGAGCAAATGACCCAAGAAACAAGGTAGAAAACTTTGTTGTTGAAATTACTTGGGAGGTATATCTATCCATCTATCTGATTTTCTTGGGGAAGGAGTAGAGTACGCTGGGGAAAGCAAGGTTTGACAAACCTGTGTTCCAGCCCTTGTTATGCTTTTCCTAGTTGTGGCAATTTGGGCAAATCACTTAAATTTTCCAAGCCTAAATTTTCTCATAATTAACAGGAACGAACAATAGGCAGTTAAAAATGGAATCCGATGTAACTTTACATATAGTAGGGGATCAACAAATCTTTACTGTCTGGATGTGTGTTCTTATGGGTGGAAGGATTAAAAATCACCTTCTCCTTTGAAAACAGAATGCAACAATACGTTTTGATTAATTTAAGGTTCTGTAAATTAAGTTCCAGTTAATCTAGATTTTTCCAAACACACCTTAAGACTCCAGGAGGATAAATGCTCTCACTTCAACCCACCAATATGGGATTATGCTGACACTGATAGACTCATTTTGAAATGGAAAGAAACATGTAATCATGTTAGTCCACGCTCTTCCAATGCTGTAGAAACCCTCAAAAATATGCCTGATTGAAAGCTTCCAGTGATAGAGAACTCAGCAAGATTCTTCTGAGATGAGGTAAATTGTTAAGTTTTTGAGATGGAATCAAACTGTACTCTTCTAGAGCACCCACTCTGTTTTTTTTTTCCTTCTGTAGCCAAATAGTTCCTCTTCTAATTTCTTGTTCCAATTGAAAATAGGAGCCAACCTTACAGAGTTTGTGACTATGTGACCTTGGGAAAGGTTATATAACCTCTCTGTGCCTCAGTTTCCTTATCTATAAAATAGAAGCAATAATAACAGAACCTATGTCAAAGATTATTGTGAGACTTAAATGAATTAAGGCTGTAAAATATTCAGGATAGTGTCTGCCCTACAGTATACATTAACACATGCTAACTGTATATAGCTAGAGGTAGCATGGTTTCTATATTGTAGTTCCTTCAAGCACTTTCTATATGACAAATTCATCATTCTGGTCTATTTATCCTGGGTTTGCTCACATTGACAGTGTTTTCTTAGGATGAGTGTCCAAAAGCACCGTGTTTCAGTCACGGTGGAGCACAGTGTGGCTCTTGCCCTTCTTTGTTCTGGACACTGGTCCACAGCCCAGATCATATTCATTTGGTGAGAAGTCAGTGACTCACCCTGGTGATTCACAAGGTGCTTACAGGCAAAGAAGCCCTTCACACCTTTTCACACGAACCACTGTGAAACCGTGTCTCCACCTTTCTGTGCTTGTAGAATTGAGTTCCTGCAACTCAGTGCATCATTTACGCTTTATTGATATGTTTTATCTGAAAAACCAGTGGAGTATAGAAAAGAGGGTTTTTTGTTTGGGTGTCAGACTGACTTGCGTGTCAGTCCCAGCTCTAGCACTACCTTTAAGACATTAGAGAAGGTATTTAACTTGTTTGATTTTCAGTTTCCTTTTCTGTAAGATGGAGGCATGATATCCACATCAAAGCATGATTTAAAAAGACTAAGTGACATAACTAATGCAAAGAGTCTGGCACATTCAGACATGTCATAAATGAGAATTATTAATAATTTTAACACCCTACAATGATGGTTAAATGAGGCAGCATATGTGTGTGGGGAAAAATCTTCATGTTGTTGGTTTTAATCCTAAAACCAAATTCCTTTTGGCCTAAAAATAATTTTGAATTCTGATTCTGATAATCTGCTACCTATGAGCCCACCCCCACCCCGACATTTGTAATCTACATCTTTAATAAAAATGTATTCTATATTTTCATTTACATTTTTAGTAAAAGTGTTAATCAAAAATGGAGGTGTGGGCTTCCCTGGTGGCGCAGTGGTTGAGAATCTGCCTGCTAGTGCAGGGGACACGGGTTCGAGCCCTGGTCTGGGGGGATCCCGCATGCCGCGGAGCGGCTGGGCCCGTGAGCCACAGCTGCTGAGCCTGCGCGTCTGGAGCCTGTGCCCCGCGACGGGAGGGGCCGCGATAGAGAAAGGCCCGCGCACCGCGATGAAGAGCGGTCCCCGCACCGCGATGAAGAGTGGCCCCCGCTTGCCGCAACTGGAGAAAGCCCTCGCACGAACCGAAGACCCAACACAGCCAAAAATAAATAAATAAATAAATAAATAAATAAATAAGAAAATCCTTTAAAAAAAAAAAAAAAAAAAAATGGAGGTGTGTTAAACCACCACCAGTCTTCCAGATCAGCATCGATCCATTTGTCAGTGTTTCATACGTGGTCAGTCAATTATAAATTCAGCTTTGTATGCCATTCACCTATGTGGAAAAACATATCAGAAAAAATGTGATCAAAGACTTTTCTGAAATTTAGACATATTGTGTCTAAAGCACTTCCCCCCTTAGTACAATCTACTAAACCCTAACTAACTGAGAGAAGCGACTATTATAGAATGACTTTTCTTTTTCTTTTTTTTTAAAGATTTATTTATTTTATTGATTGATTGATTGATTGCTATGTTGGGTCTTCGTTTCTGTGCTAGGGCTTTCTCTAGTTACGGCGAGCGGGGGCCACTCTTCATCGCGGTGCGCGGGCCTCTCACTATCGGGGCCTCTCTTGTTGTGGAGCACAGGCTCCAGACGCGCAGGCTCAGTAGCTGTGGCTCACGGGCCTAGTTGCTCCGCGGCATGTGGGATCTTCCCAAACCAGGGCTCGAACCCGTGTCCCCTGCATTAGCAGGCAGATTCTTAACCACTGTGCCACCAGGGAAGCCCCTAGAATGACTTTTCTAAGGGAACTCGTGCTAGTTACTTTTCTCTCAATGACCCACACACCATACATTAATCTATTCTAGAATTCTTGATGATCTATTCTAGAATTTTTCGTACAACTGATGTCATGCTCAACATGTACTGATGGACTCTATCTTTCTAAAGATTGGGATAATATTTGTCTATCACATTCCCCCAGATGTATGACATATTATGTGTTCTCTCTGATTCCTCAAAGATCACCAGTTATGAGTCAAAAACCACATTGGTTAAGTCCTTTTAACATCCTGGGAAATCGTGTACCTAGAGACATGAAAGCACTTAAAGAACAGAGATGCTCTTCTAACACATCTGTGCTTTATTTGGCAAGTCTAGCAGAAGAGCATGGGGAAGAAGGGCAGGAGGGGCTGTATGCCAGGAGGAAGGAAGAGCACAGGAAAAGAGTAGGGATATGAAAGGATATCATTGAGGCTCATCCATATACTCATTCATCCCACAAAAATTTATTGTGTGCATACTGTTGGGCCAGAAGCTATACTAGACACTGGAGATACAGAGATATTTAAACAAATAAAAGACCTACTCGCATTAAATAATGTTATAGTTAGAGAGACAGATAGTAATCAAATTTTTTAAATGCAAGTGTATTATTAGGAATTGATATCGGTTCTCTAAAGGATGGAAATACAGTTACATGAGAGTATTAAAAGAAATCACGTGGACCTATTTGTAAGGAAAGGGAGAGGGAAGATTTTCATGATTGTAAAAACAATTTGTGCCAAAGCTCTGTAGCAGGAGGGAGCAGAGTGCCCACGAGGACCTGAAACAAGGCTGGTTTGACTTGAGATGGTGGCTGGTGAAGCAGGCACAGGCTATAACTCACAGGGCATTTTAAGGATTTTGCTCTTCCTTAAACACAATGAGAACCTACTGAAAATTTGAGGCAGGGAGGCAATATGATCAAACTTGAATTTTGGAAAGATCATTCTGAATACAGAGTGGAGGGCAGATCCTGAGAGGACAATGAAAAATGTGGGAGAAAAGTTAGCAGGTGATTTCAGTAGTCCAGCAAAAATGAAATGATATCTTGGACTAGGATGGGACAGTAGAGATGGAGAGAAATGCATGAATGTGGAGCAATTTAGGCCTTGCATTTACAGATCTTGGTGATGGATGATATTAGAGAAGAAAGAGGGAGACAAGACTAAAGAATAAATCCCAAGTCTCTAGCTTATAAAACTGGAAAGGTACTGAAGTTGTTTTCTGAAAAAAGGAACACTAGGAAGAACTGTTGTGGGGAGGCATGATTCCAGTTTGGGGTGTGTTGATTTTTGGTTTGGTTGTCTTTGTGACATCCAAGTGGATGTGAAATAGATAGTTTGAATATGACAGTTTGGAACTCAAAGAAGCCTGGGCTACGAGATACCCACAGATCATACGTATGGTAACTGAAGCTGTGGGATGTCCTGTGGAGACACTATATAGTGAGAAAAGAGGGTTGGGGGTAGGACTAATCTTTGAGGAACTCTGTTATTCGATGACAGAATATAAAAAGGATAGGTCTGTAAAGAAGAATGAGAAAGAGAAGTCAAAGAAGTGGGGAGTGTACCAAGAGAACCTGGTGTCTAAGAAGGATAAAGAAAAAGATTGCTTTAATAAGGAGTTGGTCTACAATACTGAATTCTGCTGAGAGATGAAATAAGTAAGAAGGAAAAAATATTCATTTTATTTAGAATTATGGATATTACTGGTGAACTTAGATCATTTTCAGTGAAGCGATGGCTCAGTGGCCAGTTTTCATTGAATAAAGAGTAAGAGGGAAGTGAAAAAATGGAGGCAGTGAGACCAGACAAGAAGCTTAGTTATGAAGAGGAAGACCGAGAGGGACTGAGGGAAGGAAGATGGAGGGATCATTTATAATGTCTGCTTGGGAAAACAGAGTGGTGTGGTCCAAAGCACTGGTAGAAGGATTAGTCTTAGAAGAAAAGCTACTTTCTCCAATATACCAGAAAAGGAGGGGTATATGTATAAGTGGACTTGTGAGTTCAGTGAAGGAAAGTTGAAAGAATTTCTTTCTTCTGGTATCTTTGATATTCTTTCAACAAAAGAACATTGGTCCTTTCACACTAGCCATTTCTTTTAACCAAGAGGAACATTTGGTTAAAATCGAGTAAAAACACTTTTGGAGGATACTAAAGGAACTCAAGCATCCAACTGTTGGAGGAAAACTGATTGTTCAGCCTGAAGAAATGATAACTCCACTTGGAGAAGGGAAATAGAAGAAACATTTAAATGTGTAAGTAATTCTTAAGTAAAAAGAAAATTAGTTTGTACTTAATTACAGTAAGGATGGGACCCAGGCCAAAGGAAAATATGGGAAGTCTTGTTTTGGCCCAGAATTATGACAAACTGGATTTTCTAATTGTTCTTATTGCCCAAAGATGGAATAATATGATCAAAGATGTGGTGAACTGAAGATATTAGAAGTGGTTGTTCAAGGAGACTTTTACGTTGGGGCTGATGCTAAAGGGAAAATTCAAGCATGAGATGGGAGGCTGGATGTTGGGAGTTTCCCTTTCTTTGACTGTTTTTCTCCCCTTTACACATGAAGACAATTTGTTCTCTCCTTCTTCAGCATGAAGTTCATTCTCCCTGAGAAGATAGAAAGAGGGGAAGATAGGAAAGAAAGAGAAGATGTGAGGATTATTAGGCTAGAGTTTTCCTGTGAATTATATAACTTCTACACTATCTGCCAAGCTATAAGACCCCCTGTCCTTCTTTGACTGTGTGTTTGTGTGTGTGTGTGTGTGTGTGTGTGTGTGTGTGTTTTGTTTGGCTTGATTTTCATCAGAGCTTTGAATACTCCCTCTATTGTCCTCAGCAATTTTCCACGTAGCTTATTCTCATTGTTTTCTTGCTAAGCATATATTCACGTTCATCAAGTGGCTGTCTTGACTCTTATGGTCTCAAATTTTTGTATTCATTCTGGAAAAGCTGTTCCTCTTCCTATCATTTTTTATACCTATTATATTACAAACTGAGCTCTTTAGAGAGCAACTTTGTGCAGTCACATGAGTTTTTCTTATTACCTTTCTAAAATCCAGGAATAATGATCATTTGCATAGCACTTAATAAACATTATAGTATCCATTCATAGGCATCACTGCATTTGATTATTACAAAGACTCCTTGAGATACAAGTTATGTGCCACCCAGCTACAACAGCATCACCACTACCATGATCACCATCATAATCATCTCCACCAACTCAGTTTTATAGAGGCCCAGAGAAGACTAAGAAAGTGCCTCAAGTCATTTCACTGGACTGATGAAAAGCAGAGACTCAAGGGGAGATCTGCATGACATGAAACTCTAAGCTCTTTCTATATGTAAAGCTGCTGCCCCAAGACTTGTGTCCTCAGCTATTGTAAATTTGGAGTTGGCATGGTCACTTTCTCCAAAACTGCCTGCTATTTCCTCTGTAACACACTCTTCCTCTTTGTTTGAAATTACATGGAATTGCAGTTCCCTTCATTACTTCTCTTAGTTACAAAGAATATTTATTGAATTATTGAATAAACTTTCTGGGATACCCTCCTTTATGAAATTCTCTTGAATATTAATATTTCTTAGGTAGTCTGAGCCATCTTCTCTGAGTCAAATTATTCTGTCCCTTTTGAGCTCTCTGTGTCTAAATTGTCCCTCTTAGAGGCATAAAAACACCCACCGTGACAGTGTCTCTAATCTTTCAGTCTGTTAGTCATTCAGTCAATCAAAAACTATTTACTGAGTGCCTGACACATGCCGAACACTATTTGGGCTCTTAGGATAGATTGGTGAAAAACAAAAGAAATACATAAACCATATAGAGAAACATTAACCAAATAATTGCAAAAATATGTGTTAGTCAAGTGAGTATTTATTTGTCCTTTTTGCCCTTTGTTAGCTCTTTTATTTTTTCCTTTGTTAGGACTTTTGCAGTTAATATGAAAAACCTACCCTTTGTTAGCTCTTTTATTTTTTCCTTTGTTAGGACTTTTGCAGTTAATATGAAAAACCTACCCTAGAAAATTATGTCTTTAACATACCTTTTAACATTCAACTTTCCCACAATGTCCCTTGTTCTCTTAGAAACCATCTTACCCATTCACAGGCAAAAAGAATTTTAGTTAGAAGGGAACTTTGAAATTAGCCACTCTGGTACTTCTCAAACTTGAATGTGCATACAAATCAACTGGGAATCTTATTAAATGCAGATTCTGAATCAGTAGATCTTGGGTGAGGCATGAGATTCTGTATTTTTTAGCAAGGTCCCAGATGATGCTGATGCTGCTGGTACATGGACAGTACTTTGAATATCAAAGATCTAGTCCTCTGGTGTACAACAAGGAGTATCCATCAGAATATCTTGTTTTGCAAAATACAAATTCTGAATCAGACTTTTGCAGGAGCCAGGACATATGAAATTTTAAAAAGCAGTCTCAGACTCCACTTCCATTTAATATAAATTAACTGGGTTTACCATCCTGACTGAAACAACCAAAATAAAAAAACTTGACAAATTATGATGCAGTGGTTTTCAAAACCCTAGACATTGGTCAATGAAGGGGAGTGATTTCTGAGAAACAGAAAACAAGTGAGGTGAGCCCAATAATCTCCCTTGAAAGAATTTCCAAGCCATGTAACCCAAGCAGAGCCCAGCTGACTCCCTGAGTTGAAGATAGAGCTGAGAGTCAGAGGAGAACAAGGAGACTATAGTTCTCAGGATGGAGTACCAGGAAAGAGGGAGCTTAACAGAGAGAACCTCAGAGGTCTGCCGAAAGCCCTTCTCAAGTATATGGCAGAGTACTGATCATCACATACCTATGAGAAAACAACCCAAGTCAAAGGTAAGAATTATTGAAATGGATAAGAGATAACAGTCCCCTGTGCTCACATAGAGCTGGAAAGAGTGCCTGTACCTTCCAGCCAGACTGGAAAATCTCATGATTCATGGGGCATTAGTTAGAGTACCAAGGATGAACTGCCTTGGGTAAGGAATAATTAATCTCAAATAAAGTACTGCTATAGGGGCTTCCCTGGTGGCTCAGTGGTTGAGAATCTGCCTGTTAATGCAGGGGACATGGGTTCGAGCCCTGGTCTGGGAGGATCCCACATGCCGCGGAGCAACTGGGCCCATGAGCCACAACTGCTGAGCCTGCGCGTCTGGAGCCTGTGCCCCGCAATGGGAGGGGCCAGGATGGTGGGAGGCCCATGCACCGTGATGAAGAGTGGCCCCTGCACTGCGATGAGGAGTGGCCCCTTCTTGCCGCAACTGGAGAAAGCCCTTGCACAGAACAAAGACCCAACACAGCTAAAAATAAATAAATAAATAAAGTAGCTATTAATTAAAAAAAAAAAAGTACTGCTATAGTCTCCTCTAATAAATCTTAAAAAACCATAGGATCACAGTGTTTTCAAGTAACTTAACAGCATCACAGAATAAAGGTCAAGAATATTATAGAAATACAAATTATCCAGCACCAAACAAGGTAAAATTCAAAATTTATGGCATCTAATGAAAACTTGCCAGGCACAGAAAGAAGAAAATACCACCCATAATGAGGATAAAAATCAATCAAACAAAACTAACACTTACCTAGCAGAAATGTTAGAATTAGGAGATAGAAATACACTTGAAGCTGTATTCCTTATGTTCAAAATGTTAAGGAGAGATAAGAAAGATATAAAAATACATTAAGTGGGATTAATAGCAGATTAGACATTACAAAAGAAAAGATTAGTGAACTTGAAGACATAGTGATGGAAACTATTCAAACTGAAACAAAAAGAGAAGAGAATTAAAAAAAAAAAAAGAAATGGACCAATCATCACTGTGCTTCAGGACAGCTGCAAGGGGGCTAATAAGGAGTAGATGGAGTCCCTGAGGAAGGGGGAGGGGTTCATTAAAATCTTTTAAAAAATAAATTCTGAAAAATTTCCAAATTTGATAAAAACTATAAGCCCACAAATATAAGAAGCTCAGTGAAACCCCAGAACAAGAAACTTGAGGAAAATGACATCAAAGCACATCATTATCAAATTTCTTAAAGCCAGTGATAAAAAAAATGTTAAAAGTAGCCAAGGCAGGTGGAGCAGGGAATTAGGTTATGTATAGAGGAGCAAAGATAAACATACCAACGATTTCTTGTCAGAAATAATGGAAACAAGGAGACAATGGAACAACATCTTTAAAGTACTGAAAGAAAAACTGTTAACCAAGAATTCTATAGCAAGTGAAAACACCTCTCAAAAATGGAGAAACAAAGGTTTTTTACAGACATACAAAAGGTGAAAGATCGTGTAGCCAATAGACTCACAGTATAAGAAATGTTCATGGAAATCCTCAAGCAAATGGAAAAGGAAACCAGATGGAAACTTGAATCCACCAAGAAATGAAGAGCCCCAGAAATGACAACTATACTACTAAATATATACTTTTATCTTAATTTTAAAAATCTTTTAAAAAGATAACTGACCCTTTAAGCAAAAATGAAAACAATGCAGCATGAAGTTTATAAGATAGTCCGCATAAAGATGCTACATTGCTAAAAGCTTTAGATTCAATGGGTAATATTAATTAAAATGCATTGAAGCTTTACATATAATAACTCATCTAAACCCTACCATAGCCCAACGAGACAGATACCTCTATGAGTCCAATTTTATAGATGAGAGAACTAGGAGACAAGCTGATAAAAAGTAGAGACAGGACATAAACTCAGGAGTTCAGACCTGGAGTTTGTAAGCTTGACCACTGCACATACTGCCCTCTCTTTTTGTTTGCTCGTTTTTGTTTATTAGGGATTCCACTTTTTAAAAATCTTCTAAGTTAAAATTTTTTGACCTCACTTAGCACATCTAACATTGGGGGGCCTTGATTGTTTCTCTCAAAATGTTATTTGGGGTTTGGGCTTAACTTATTCTTTCCATATATATATATATATATATATATATATATATATATGTATATGTGTATATATATATATACACACACACACGTATATATATATATGTGTATATATATATATATATATATATATATATATATATATATACACATACGTGTGTGTATAGTGCTGGGGAAATAGAGATTTAAAAGATAATCTTTGACTTCACTGAGCCCACAGTTAGTGCGGGTAAGAGGCAGGTAAGAGAAGGTTTCCTTACTACGCAGTGGGGAAAGTACATCGTTAGTAGAAAACAGAGGGTGTTATGAAATCACAGAGAGAAGCTTTTGCTATGTCTCCTTAGGGAGTTGGAAGAACTGTGGCAAGTATTCTGGGAAGAGCTGATTAGAATTCTATAGTAGCTTCACAATTTAGTCTGTCTTTTAAGATTGCTTTAAATCATGCATGTCTGTGCTCAGTGAGCATGGGCACGTGTGTGTGAGGGCCACATACTGCCTCACACAAGGGGCTGGCAGAGAGAAAGTACTCAAATATTTGATGAGTCAACTGAAATTTACACATACACACATGCCCATTTAACCCGCCAGAAGCTGTCTTTAACTTTTTATTTTGCACCTCTGTTTCTCTCTACACACTTTGCAACACCTGCAGCTGCCCTGCCTTGGACCCGATGGTTGAGGTTTCTCCTCAGTATGACTTATAAACTTCTTCCCAACACACCTGCCTTTGGGGCTGGAATCATGTCCAAGGGCTACCATAACAAATGACCACGAGGTTGGTGGCTTGCCCCAACAGAAATTTATTCTTTCATAGTCTGGATGCCAGGATTCTAAAATCAAGTCGTTGGCAGGTCTGTGCTCTCTCCAAAGGCTCTCAGGAAGAATCCCCCTTGCGTCTTCCAGTTTCTGCCCTTTGTTTGTGGGTTCATAACTCCAGTCTCTGCCTCTGTCTTTACATGGCCTTCTCTTCTGTGTCGCCTTCTCTTCTCTCTTATCAGGACACCTGTCATTGGATTTAGGGCCCACCCTGATAATGAGATCATCTTGAGATCCTTAATTATATCTGCAAAGGCCCTTTTTCCAGATAAGGTCACATTCACAGATGCTAGAGGCTAAATATGGGCATAGCTTTGGGGGTGTACCCACAATTCCACTCATTCCAGAGGCATTTCCAGCAGGGTCAGGACTAGGATGAGGAGAGTGAGGCACTCGACTCAGCTGCAAAACTGAAGGGGACACGAAAAAAAGCTCAGCAGTATAAATAAATTAATAATAGAAATAAATATTTTAATAAAATATTTCCCCAAATCAAAATGAGTGCCAAAAGTCAACAATTAAAAAATATTGAAAAAGTAAATAAAGACAGAATCAGTGATTTTTTTTTTTCCTTTTGGGTTTCTAATATGGCTTAGCTTGCCACTCACTTCCAGAAACAGCCAAGCCTCTCATCCATAGTGAGCTGAGCCAGATCCACCATTTCCTCTGTCACAATTTGATCACCCTTCCCAGAAACAAGGCTCCCAGGAGTTTTACTCAGGAGACCAGGCCACTATGCGCCAGGCTTCTCACTTCTAAAGAAGGCTTATTTGTCTCATGAATTGTGCAAACACCTCCTGAGAAGCTAATTAAAATGGAAGCCCATGCTACCAAATCTGGGAAGCCTCCAAATAAGCATCGTGAGGCAACCAGAAAGTGTTATTAATACACACACCCAACCTCTCACTGTGGCTTAAAGGGGAAGAGGACTTGGAAGGACAAACTCAGAAAGGTGACTTTAAGGTGGAAGGTGCTGAGCCTCACTGCCAAGCACAGCATGGGACAAACGGAGGACACTCAGTATGTGCGGAAATGAATACTTGACTCTTGGTGGGTGGGGAGAGTTTAGGAACAGGAATAAAAGCAAATCCCCTGCTTCCTAGCACCAGTAAGAAAGAAGAAATGCTATCTCTGTGCGATTTGTATGCTATCACCTAAAGCTAAACGATTACTATTGATTATGTAATGCTAAATGAAAACAGTCATGTTTAATGCTAAATAATCAGCATGAAATAATAACCACAGACAAAGTGTCATAAAAAATATGATCCCAGTTACAAGAGTATAGCAAAAATATTTTAAAATAGGTAGGAACAAACTTAAGAGGAAATAGGCAGGAACTATAGAAAGAAATTGGCACTTAAGGGCATAAAGGAAGACTTTTCTAAGTGGCAATATATACTATATCCCTGAGTGGTAAACTCAGTGTCATAATAATCTAAATTCACCTCAGGTTCGCATATGAACTTAATGTAATTTCAAAAAAGAATCAATGGTAGTTTTTTGGAGAAATTTAACAAACTGATTTAAAAATTCATCTGAAAGATCAAAGCAGTGAGAATAGCTGAAGAACTGTTGAAAGAAAAAGTTATGGACAACATGAACTTCCAGGTAATTAAAATTATTATAAAACTATAATAATTAAGACAAGGGACAGTGTTACAGGATAAGAAAATGGACATATACAATGGAAGAGAAAGTCTAGAAACTGAACTGTTTATATATGACTTCAAAATGTGATAGACTTCATATCATACCATTTTTCAAAGGAAGTTGATTAATATAGTTCAAACCTGTAGCTATTTATTAATCATCAGAGAAAAATAGACTCAAATTTCATATTATATATGAAGTAAATTTAAATTGGTTATAGAATTAAAGGTAGAAATGAATTATTAGAAATTATAGGAGACTCTTTTATCTCAAGGTGGAGATAGGTTTTCCGAGCATAAAAACAAGGAAAGAAACTATAAAGGAAAAGATTGATCAATTCTTCTCCATAAAATTTAAAATATATGTGCTAAAATTTACTATAAACAAAAGTAAAGGAAACAATAAATATAGAAAATATATGTCACATATATGAAAGGCAAAGGATATAATTTTTTATATAATAGGTTTCCCAAAGATCAATAAGGGATGATTTTTATACTCAAAATCAATAAACAGTTCTCAAAAATCAATAAAAAAGAAAAGATGAATACTCAAAAAGTGAGTAAAGCCCATAAATAGAGAATTCAGTTTAAAAAGAAATCAAAATGGCCAGTTATTATGTGAAAAATATTATCCTTACAAGTAACAAAACAAATGCAAGTTACAGTAACAATGAGATACCATTTCTCAAATTGACAAAGTTATTTTAAAAAATCAAATCCAATACTGAGACTACAGTAAAATTAGTACTCACATTCTCACATACTCAGTTTGGGTAGAAGTATCAATCAATACAAGTCTTCTGAAAGGGATTTGGGTACTAAAAATAATTCTAATCCTTTAACTTAGTAATTCTATTTTTAAGTGGAGCTGACTAAGGAAATGATTTAAGTATACACATAGATTTATTGATATTCGCTCTATAATATCATATATAACATATTCACTATAATATTATTAAATTGGAAAAAAAGCTTTAAACAGTCTCAATGTCCAACACCATGAAAACAAATAAATGATGGGATTCTATGATGCCATCAAACTAATATTTTTGAATAATATTTAATTATATAATATATTTAGGTTAAATTTATTAAAAACTGTATAATAAATATATAAAACAAAAACCACATTAAACACACAAATGTATACTACAAGAAAAAGAATAATTAATACCAATACCTTAATATTAAGTTTCTCTGAGGGATAAGAGTTCGACTGGTTTCTGTTTTACACTTTTCTTTGTTATTCAGATTTTCTACAATTAGAATGCACTATTCTATAATCAGAAAAAAAAGAAGAAAAGGATTAAAAATATGTTTAAAAATCTTAATCACCGGCTCATAGGATGTCAGCACTTGAAAGAGCATTAGCAAGAACCTGACTCAATTCCCTCGTTTTTCAGACAAAGAAACCAGAAAACTGATGACTGGAGAAGCCAAGTATTCTTTGCAAGTGTAGAAGGTGTATCCCTCCAAAGCCCAGGCTATTTTGGAGGGTCCCTGTGCAGTCATGGTGCTCTTGGGGACATGGAAGGCCAATGGCAATTTTCCCATTCATCTCAAGCTCTGGCCATTCCTGCTTGATACCTTAAGACCAGAAAGTGGAGGGTATAACCACAACCCAGGGACTGTGGGAAGTCAAAAGCAGGGGTGGGCAAGTGGGAAGGAGTAGGAAATGGACAAAGCAAGGCCCAAGCCCTGACAGAGGATGAACTACCACTGACCAAGGTGGGGTAAGATGACCCATGAAGAGAATTAGAAGCACATCTTGGGGGACCACAGCCAGAGTCAACAAATGCCTCCAGCCTCAGGCCCAGGCCAGTTTGGACAGTCTCAGGAGGAGGGTCTGGATTGCCAAGACCATAATCCTGCCCTGGCTGTGTATTTTCTCCTTGTATGGCTGAGAGTGGACAGCTGACAGATCTATGGTTTCAAAAGAAAAAGGTGAAGCTGACACTAAACCAAGAGAAGAAGTGGCAGAACCTTGCTGAGAAGAATTCTCAGCTATCAGGAAAACCTGCCAGAAAGTCTGCAAGGAGGCCTGGTCCACAACTGCTTGGCTGAAGGCTGCCAGCTCAGTTCGTGGGTGTCAGAAAGGCTTGGGTGGTGGGTAAGCTTGGGGCTGGAGGCCCGTGTTCATGTCCCAACTCCACCGCTTCCTAGTGATAATGAGCAAGTTACTTATGCTCTCCAAGCCTCCGTTTTCTCATACATAAAATGAGGATAATAATAATCCCTATCTTGTAGGGTTACGGAGAAGATAAAAGGATATATTGCATGGAGCATGAATAACACTGAATTATTATTATCTTTTCTTTCTCTTTTCGTCTTCCTGGGAGCCAGATCCATTATTTGCATTTATATTAGAAGAGAAGAGGAACGGAATAATAAGTAAACAGTTACTTATTGAGTCTCTGCCCCATGCTTTACACTAACTGCCCTCTTAATCTTCCCCAGGGCCCACGAGGAAGGCAGTAAGATCTTTCACTTGCAGAGAAGTTGTAACTCAGAGAAGCTAAGTCACTTGTGTAAGATCTAACTTGAAGCAGACAAAGAATTCTGTATTCTTCCAAAATTCCTGCCCGATCCAGCAGTCAGGCCTCCCCCAGCCCGTGCTGCCTTCCCAGGCCCAAATGCCCACAAACTCAGTGCCATGGCCCCTACACACCTGCCGCCATGGGAACCGGGCTCCTCGCCCCTCAGTCACGCAGAACTGGAACACTGTCCTGGTTTTACTAGCCAAGCTGACCCAGGCCAGGTCAGAGTCAGATCTGCCATGCCTGAGCTCAGGTCACAGGCACCCTATTGACAGAGAGATGCCACATGCAGCGTCCACGGCCTAGCAAAACATGGGAATTCAGAGGAAAGCACTGATCAGAAAACTCTGTGTGTGTGCTTCTATGCCACAGGGACTTTCTGGAGCTGAAGGAAGCCTGTGAAGGTAGAGAGAACCCAGAGGGATGAGGGGCTGGGAAGCATGTTAGTGAAGCGGGATCATGGGGGTGGAATCTGTGGTGGGGTGGAGAGTTGGGGGAGACTCTTTCATACTACATGTCCTATAAGACTCCCTAACATGGCTTAGCCCTTTCACTCCACGAAGTAGGATACTGAGGCTCAGACGTGGCAGAGAGAGGCTGCTTCGCGGGACAGAAAGAGCCGGGCTTGTGATTCTCTGAGATCTTTGCTCCAATTCTAGTTTCTTTACTCACTTTGCTGTGTGATCTAAGACAAGTGTAATAACACAACTACAGCTCACATTCACGACGGAGTGCTTAGTAAGGGCGAAGCCCTGTCCTAAGCTTTGAACATTTATTACCCCACTGCATCCTCAGGGTAACCCTAGGAGATGGGATCCATTATGTTCTCGCTTTCACGGCTGTGACTGAGGCACTGAGCAGACTCCCACCTCTTCTTGGGGCTCAGAGTGCTCAGCAGACGTCCTAAGGCCACCTTGGGCAGACCCTTGTCCTTTATAGCCCAGGGAGACTCTGGCAATCAAAGGGCCAATGTCAGAATTTTTCTTTTTTCTATTAAAAACACTTCTCTGGGTAAAGCTGTGTGAAGGAGGTTCCTAGAGAGACGTTCATGAAGTTTGTGAAGGGCAGGGGCAGTGTGGCTGGAGCCCTGTCTGCTAAACCTGATCACCAAGACTCCCTCCTATTCAAAGGAGCAGTGCTCCCCTCCCCCATGCTGGGCTCTGTATTTCCAGAACCTTGGGCTTTGCTCTCTAAGAGCCTCAGCTGTGTTGAAACTCTGTAGAATTCAGGGGAAATCGGTGCTGGGTCAGAGCCCGTGTAGTTATCCCTGTGGGAGTTTCCAGCTTTGTGTGGGCTCGATGTCAACAATTTGTATCCGAGAAACTCTAGAGCTGGTCAAGGGCCAAAGTTCTCTTTACCCTTCCCAGGTTATTGGCAAGACAACTCAAAGTTCACATTTTTACGAAAGAAAGAGATTTGATTGTCATGAGAGGAAAGAGCCGATGTTTATCTGATGCCGGGCGTGTGCAGGGCGTTTACGTTCGTCCTCTCACATGGCTCTCACGCTAGAGGGTGGGGTGGGGAACACGATCCCCATTTTATGTTATTTTATTATTTTATTTTTATTTTTATTTTTTGGCATGGCATGTGCTATCTTAGATCCCCAACCAGGGATCGAACCTGCACCCCCTGCATTGGAAGCACGGAGTCTTAACCACTGGACTGCCAGGGAAGTCCCACAATCCCCATGTTAGAGAATGGAGAACTGAGCTGGCCAGGTCACCCAGTGAATAGTAAAACTGGGAGATTCTTCTCTTTCCAAAGCTAATGATCTTTTCACTGCCTATGATTCCTTGCTAAATTTCCAACCAAGAGACAGTATCATGTAGTGGTCTAAGAGTATAAACCAGGAGGCAGCTTCAAGATGGCAGAGGAGTCAGACATGGAGATCACCTTCCTCCCCACAAATACATCAGAAATACATCTACATGTGGAACAACTCCTACAGAACACCTACTGAATGCTGGCAGAAGACCCCAGACCTCCCAAAAGGCAAGAAACTCCCCACATACCTGGGTAGGGCAAAAGAAAAGAGAAAAAACAGACAAAAGAATAGGGAAGGGACCTGCACCTCTGCGAGGGAGCAGTGAAGGAGGAAAGGTTTCCACACACTAGAAGCCCCTTCGCGGGTGGAGACTGCGGGTGGCGGAGTGGGAAAGCTTCGGAGCCACGGAGGAGAGCGCAGCAACAGGGGTGCGGAGGGCAAAGCAGAGAGATTGCCGCACAGAGGATCTGTGCCGACCAGCACTCACCAGCCCGAGAGGCTTGTCTGCTCACCCGCCGGGGCGGGCAGGGGCTGGGAGCTGAGGCTTTGGCTTCGGAGGTCAGATCCCAGGGAGAGGACTGGGGTCAGCTGCGTGAACACAGCCTGAAGGGGCTAGTGCGCCACGGCTAGCCGGGAGGGAGTCCAGGAAAAAGTCTGGAGCTGCCTAACAGGCACAAGACCATTGTTTTGGGGTGCACAAGGAGAGGGGATTCAGAGCACCGCCTAAATGAGCTCCAGAGACGGGCGTAAGCCGTGGCTATCAGCGCAGACCCCAGAAACAGGCATGAGATGCTAAGGCTGCTGCTGCCGCCACCAAGAAGCCTGTGTACAAGCACAGGTCACTAACCACACCTCCCCTCCCAGGAGCCTGTGCAGCCAGCCACTGCCAGGGTCCCGTGATCCAGGGACAACTTCCCCGGGAGAATGCACGGCACTCCTCAGGCTGGTGCGTCACGCTGGCCTCTGCCCCCACAGGCTCGCCCCGCATCCGTACCCCTCCCTCCCCCAGCCTGAGTGAGCCAGAGCCCACAAATCAGCTGCTCCTTTAACCCAGTCCTGTCTGAGCAAGAACAGATGCCCTCAGGCGACCTACACGCAGAGGCAGGTCCAAATCCAAAGCTGAACCCCAGGAGCTGTGCGAACAAAGAAGAGAAAGGGAAATCTCTCCCAACAGCCTCAGGAGTAGTGGATTAAATCCCCATAATCAACTTGATGTACCCTGCATCTGTGGAATACTGGAATAGAAAACGAATTATCCTAAAATTGATGTGGTGGAAGAGAGGTAGGAAGTGAGAATTTGACTGTGAAGGAGCACAAGGGAACTTTATGGAGTGAGGGAAAAATTTTATATCTTTCATAAAATGTTTTATATCTTGATTGTGCTGGTGGTTACAAAGTGCATAAATTTGTCAACACTCATTAAAACTGTACGCTTAAAACGGGTATATTTTATTGTATGTTAATTATACCTGAATAAAGTTGATTTTAAAACCAAAAAAAAAAATTGATGCAGTGGACTTTGGGAGCAATGATATATATATATTTCCCCTTTTTCTCTTTTTGTGAACGTGTATATGTATGCTTCCTTGTGTGATTTTGTCTGCATAGCTTTGCTTTTGCAATTTGTCCTAGGGTTCTGTCTGTCTGGTTTTGTTTTTTTTTTTTAGTATAGTTTTTAGTGTTTGTATCATTGGAGTATTTGTTTTTGGTTTGGTTGCTCTCTTCTTTCTTTCTTTATTTTTCGTTTTTAAAATTACTTTTTAATTTTTTAAATTTTTAATAATTATTATTTATGTTTCATTATAATTATTTTATTTTATTCTTTCTTTCTTTCTTTCTTTTTTTCTCCCTTTTCTTCTGAGCCATGTGGCTGACAGGGTCTTGGTGCTCTGACCGGGTATCAGGCATGTGCCTCTGAGGTGGGAGAGCCAAGATCACGACATTGGTCCACCAGAGACTTCCCGGCTACACATAATATCAAATGGCGAAAGCTCTCCCAGAGATCTCCATCTCAATGATAAGACCCAGCTCCACTCAATGACCAGCAAGCTACAGTGCTGGACACCCTATGCCAAACAACTATCAAGACAGGAACACAACTCACCCAGTAGCAGAGAGGCTGACTAAAATCATAATAAGGTCACAGACACCCCAAAACACACCACCGGACGTGGTCCTGCCCAACAGAAAGACAAGATCCAGCCTCATCCTCCAGAACACAGGCACTAGTCCTCTCCACCAGGAAGCCTACACAACCCACTGAACCAACCTTAGCCACTGGGGGCAGACACCAAAAACAATGGGAACTACACACCTGCAGCCTGCGAAAAGGAGACCCTAAACACAGTAAGTTAAGCAAAATGAAAAGACAGAGAAACACACAGCAGATGAAGGAGCAAGATAAAAATCCACCAGACCAAACAAATGAAGAGGAAATAGGCAGTCTACCTGAAAAACAATTCAGAGTAATGAGAGTAAAGCTGATCCAAAATCTTGAAAATAGAATGGAGAAAATACAAGAAACATTTAACAAGGACCTAGAAGAACTGAAGAGCAAACAAACAATCATGAACAAAACAATAAATGAAATTTAAAATTCTCTAGAATGAATCAACATCAGAATAACTGAGGCAGAAGAATGGATAAGTGACCTGTAAGATAAAATAGTGGAAATAACTACCGCAGAGCAGAATAAAGAAAACAGAATGAAAAGAATTGAAGACAGTCTCAGAGACCTCTGAGAAAACATTAAACACACCAACATTCAAATGATAGGGGTCCCAGAAGAAGGAGAGAAAAAGAAAGGGACTGAGAAAATATTTGAAGAGATTATTGTTGAAAACTTCCCTAATATGGGAAAGGATATAGTTAATAAAGTCCAGGAAGTGCAGAGAGTCCCATACAGGATAAATCCAAGGAGAAACACGCCAAGACACATATTAATCAAACTATCAAAAATTAAATACAAAGAAAAAATATTAAAAGCAGCAAGGGAAAAACAACAAATAACACACAAGGGAATCCCCATAAGGTTAACAGCTGATCTTTCAGCAGAAACTCTGCAAGCCAGAAGGGAGTGGCACAACATATTTAAAGTGATGAAAGGGAAAAACCTACAATCAAGATTACTCTACCCAGCAAGGATCTCATTCAGATTTGATGGAGAAATTAAAACATTTTCAGACAAGCAAAAGCTGAGAGAATTCAGCACCACCAAACCAGCATTACAACAAATGCTAAAGGAACTTCTCTAGGCAGGAAACACAAGAGAAGGAAAAGACCTACAATAACAAACCTAAAACAATTATGAAAATGGTAATAGGAACACACATATAGATAATTACCTTAAATGTAATTGGATTAAATGTTCCAACCAAAAGACATAGACTGGCTGAATTGATACAAAAACAAGACCCGTAAATATGCAGTCTACAAGAGACCCACTTCAGACCTAGGGACACATACAGACTGAAAGTGAGGGGATGGAAAAAGATACTCCATGCAAATGGAAATCAAAAGAAAGCTGGAGTAGCAATTCTCATATCAGACAAAATAGACTTTAAAATAAAGACTATTACAAGAGACAAAGAAGGACACTACATAATGATCAAGGGATCGATCCAAGAGGAAGATATAACAATTGTAAATATTTATGCACCCAACATAGGAGCACCTCAATACATAAGGCAAATACTAACAGTCATAAAAGGGGAAATCGACAGTAACACGATCATAGTAGGGGACTTTAACACCCCACTTTCAGCAATGGACAGATCATCCAAAATGAAAGTAAACAAGGAAACACAAGGTTTAAATGATATATTAAACAAGATGGACTTATTGATATTTATAGGACATTCCATCCAAAAACAACAGAATACACTTTCTTCTCAAGTGCTCATGGAACATTCTCCAGGATAGATCAGACCTTGAGTCACAAATCAAGCCTTGGTAAAATTAAGAAAATTGAAATCATATCAAGTATCTTTTCTCACCACAACACTATGAGACTAGATATCAATTAAAGGGAAAAATCTGTAAAAAATACAAACACGTGGAGGCTAAACAATACACTACTTAATAATCAAGAGATCACTGAAGAAATCAAAGAGGAAATCAAAAAATACCTAGAGACAAATGACAATGAAAACACAATGACCCAAAACCTATGGGATGCAGCAAAAGCAGTACTAAGAGGGAAGTTTATAGCAATACAATCATACTTCAAGAAACAAGAAACCTCTCAAATAAACAACCTAACCTTACACCTAAAGCAATTAGAGAGCAAAGAACAAAAAAACACCAGTTAGCAGAAGGAAAAAAATTATAGTGATCAGATCAGAAATAAATGAAAAAGAAATGAAGGCAATGATAGCAGAGATCAATAAAACTACAAGCTGATTCTTTGAAAAGATAAACCATTAGCCAGACTCATCAAGAAAAAAAGGGAGAAGACTCAAATCAATAGAATTAGAAATGAAAAAAGAGAAGTAACAACTGACATGGCAGAAATACAAAGGATCATGAGAGATTACTACAAGCAACTATATGCCTATAAAATGGACAACCTGGAAGAATTCGACAAATTCTTAGAAAAGCCCAACCTTCCGTGACTGAACCAGGAAGAAATAGAAAATATAAACAGACCAATCACAAAAACTGAAATTGAGACTGTGATTAAAAATCTTCCAACAAACAAAAGCCCAGGACCAGATGGCTTCACTGGCAAATTCTATCAAACATTTAGAGAAGAGTTAACACCTATCCTTCTCAAACTCTACCAAAATATAGCAGAGGGAGGAACACTCCAAAATTCATTCTGCGAGGCCACCATCACCCTGATACCAAAACCAGACAAAATGTCACAAAGACAGAAAACTACAGGCCAATATCACTGATGAACATAGATGCAAAAATCCTCAACAAAATACTAGCAAACAGAATCCAACAGCACATTAGAAGGATCATACATCATGATCAAATGGGGTTTATCCCAGGAATGCAAGGCTTCTTCAATATACACAAATCAATCAATGTGATACACCATATTAACAAGTTGAAGGAGAAAAACCATATGATCATCTCAATAGATGCAGAAAAAGCTTTAACAAAATTCAACACCCACTTATGATAAAAATGTTCCAGAAAGAAGGCATAGAGGGAACTTACCTCAACATAATAAAGGCCATATATGACAAACTCACAACCAACAGCATTCTCAATGGTGGCAAACTGAAACCATTTCCACTAAGATCAGGAACAAGACAAGGTTGCCCAATCACACTATTATTATTCAATATAGATTTGGAAGTTTTACCACAGCACTCAGAGAAGAAAAAGAAATAAAAGGAATCCAGATTGGAAAAGAAGAAGTAAAGCTGTCACTGTTTGCAGATGACATGATACTATACATAGAGAATCCTAAAGATGCTACCAGAAACCTACTAGAGCTAATCAATGAATTTGGTAAAGTAGCAGGATACACAACTAATGCACAGAAATCTCTTGCATTCCTATACACTAATGATGAAAAATCTGAAAGAGAAATTAAGGAAACACTCTCATTTACCATTGCAACAAAAAGAATAAAATACCTAGGAATAAACCTACCTAAGGAGACAAAAGACCTGTATGCAGAAAACTATAAGACACTGATGAAAGAAATTAAAGATGATACAAATAGATGGATAGATATACCATGTTCTTGGATTGGTAGAATCAACATTGTGAAAATGACTATACTACCCAAAGCAATCTAAAGATTCAATGTATATCCCTATCAAACTACCAATGACATTTTTCACAGAACTAGAACAAAAAATTTCACAATTTGTATGGAAACACAAAAGACTCCAAATAGCCAAAGCAGTCTTGAGAAAGAAAAACGGAGCTGAAGGAATCATGCTCCCTGACTTCAGACTATACTACAAAGCTACAGTAATCAAGACAGCATGGTACTGGCACAAAAACAGAAATATAGATCAATGGAACAGGATAGAAAGCCCAGAGATAAACCCACGCATGTATGGTCACCTTATTTTTGATAAAGGAGGCAAAAATATACAATCGAGAGAAGACAGCCTCTTCAATAAGTGGTGCTGGGAAAACTGGACAGCTACACGTAAAAGAATGAAATTAGAACACTCCCTAACACCATACAGAAAAATAAACTCAGAATGGATTAAAGACCTAAATGTAAGGCCAGACAGTATGAAACTCTTAGAGGAAAACATAGGCAGAGCACTCTATGACATAAATCACAGCAAGATCCTTTTTGACCCACCTCTTAGAGAAATGGAAATAAAGACAAAAATAAACAAATGAGACCTAATGAAACTTAAAAGCTTTTGCACAGCAAAGGAAACCATAAACAAGACCAAAAGACAACCCTCAGAATGAATGGGAGAAAATATTTGCAAATGAAGTAACTGACAAAGGATTAATCTCCAAAATTTACAAGCAGCTCATGCAGCTCAATATCAAAAAAAGAAACAACCCAATCCAAAAATGGGCAGAAGACCTAAGTAGACAATTCTCCAAAGAAGATATACAGATAGCCAACAAACACATGAAAGAATGCTCAACATCACTAATCATTAGAGAAATGCAAATCAAAACTACAGTGAGGTATCACCTCACACCAGTCAGAATGGCCATCATCAAAAAATCTACAAACAATAAATGCTGGAGAGAGTGTATAGAAAATGCAACCCTCTTTCACTGTTGGTGGGAATGTAACTTGATACAGCCACTATGGAGAACAGTATGGGGGTTCCTTAAAAAACTAAAAATAGAACTACCATATGACCCAGCAATCCCACTATTGGGCATATACCCTGAGAAAACCATAATTCAAAAAGAGTCTTGTACCACAATGTTCATTGCAGCTCTATTACAATAGCCAGGACATGGAAGCAACCTAAGTGTCCATTGACAGATGAATGGTTAAGGAAGATGTGGCACATATATACAATGGAATATTACTCAGCCCTAAAAAGTAACGAAATTGAGTTATTTGTAGTGAGGTGGATGGACCTAGAGTCTGTCATACAGAGTGAAGTAAGTCAGAAAGAGAAAAACAAATACCATATGCTAACACATATATGGAATCTAAAAAAATAATGGTTCTGAAGAACATAGGGGCAGGACAAGAATAAAGATGCAGACATAGAGAATGGACTTGTGGACACGGGGAGGGGGAAGAGTAAGCTGGGACAAAGTGAGAGAGTGGCATGGACTTATATATACTACCAAATGTAAAATAGATAGCTAGTGGGAAGCAGTCGCATAGCACAGGGAGATCAGCTCGGTGCTCTGTGACCACCTATAGGGGTGGGATAGGGAGGGTGGGAGGCAGATGCAAGAGGGAGGTGATATGGGGATATATATCTATGTATAGCTGAGTCACTTTGTTATAAAGCAGAAACTAACACACTACTGTGGGGCAATTATACTCCAATAAAGATGTTAAAAAAAAAAAAAAGTATAAACTGACTGGGTTTAAATCCTGGCCCAATCATGATTATCTCTGTGACTTTGGGTAAGTTACTTAATCTCTCTTAACCTCAGTTTCCTCATATGTAAAATGAAGCTGTTAGTACTAGTACTTGCTTCATAGGGCTCTTGTGAGTTTATTTATTTATTTATTTATTTATTTATTTATTTATTTATTTATTTATTTATTTAATGCCTATTATAAAACTAACACACTTGCTATAGAAAGTCAATCATAAGTTTGACTCTGAGCTTTTCAGTAATCAATTCTACAATAAAAGGGAAACATTGTGGTCAGTTACACAATTCCCAGTGTCTGTATATAGAAACTGTCCAATTGTTCATGAGCCCCACAATGATTCAGGAGGGTGAAGTCAGAGAGCAATATTTCCTGGGACTCCTTGTAAAGGTAACTGTGCTATGTAACAACCCATATCTTCAACAGCATGCTTACAACAAAAGAAATAGCAAGATTTGTAAAAACTGTTTATCTTGTCCCTCAGCTAGTCTGGGGTAACTAAAAAAAGCACATTTTCATTAAAAAAAATAGTTTACATGGGGTGCTGAGTGGTATTAAAAGAAATAAACAGTAATAGTCCTCAAATATTCAGAAATTCTTACTAAAGACAATATGATGCTGCGCTGCCCCAGTGCCTCTTGGTCTCCAGAGGGTTCTCTATGACATTTCAGAAACAGCTCATAGACCTCCATTGGGCACAAGTGGTTTTGAAACAGTAAGAAGAGATGTTAAGTGGATTCAGGAAAGAAAATGTGATAGTTGGATGATGAACTAATGACTTGATTAAACTTCCACTTTCTTTGCACCCAGCTATCTTTTTTTTTTAATTTTTAATTTAATTTTATTTATTTTTTTATACACTAGGTTCTTATTAGTCATCAATTTTATACACATCAGTGTATACATGTCAATCCCAATCGCCCAATTCATCACACCACTACCACCCCCACCCACCGCTGCTCTTCCCCCTTGGTGTCCATACGTTTGTTCTCTACATCTGTGTCTCAATTTCTGCCCTGCAAACTGGTTCATCTGTACCATTTTTCTAGGTTCCACATATATGCGTTAATATACAATATTTGTTTTTCTCTTTCTGACTTACTTCACTCTGTATGACAGTCTCTAGATCCATCCACGTCTCAACAAATGACCCAATTTCGTTCCTTTTTATGGCTGAGTAATATTCCATTGTATATACGTACCACAACTTCTTTATCCATTCGTCTGTCGATGGGCATTTAGGTTGCTTCCATGACCTGGCTATTGTAAATAGTGCTGCAATGAACATTGGGGTGCATGTGTCTTTTTGAATTATGGTTTTCTCTGGGTATATGCCCAGTAGTGGGATTGTTGGATCATATGGTAATTCTATTTTTAGTTTTTTAAGGAACCTCCATAATGTTCTCTATAGTGGCTGTATCAATTCACATTCCCACCAACAGTGCAAGAGGGTTCCCTTTTCTCCACACCCTCTCCAGCATTTGTTGTTTGTAGATTTTCTGATGATACCCATTCTAACTGGTGTGAGGTGTCACCTCATTGTAGTTTTGATTTGCATTTCTTTAATAATTAGTGATGTTGAGCAGCTTTTCATGTGCTTCTTGGTCATCTGTATGTCTTCTTTGGAGAAATGTCTATTTAGGTCTTCTGCCCATTTTTGGATTGGGTTGTTTGTTTTTTTAATATTGAGCTGCATGAGCTGTTTATAGATTTTAGAGATTAATCCTTTGTCTGTTGATTAATTTGCATATATTTTCTCCCATTCTGAAGGTTGTAGTTTCATCTTGTTTATGGTTTCCTTTGCTGTGCAAAAGCTTTTAAGTTTCATTAGGTCCCATTTGTTTATTTTTGTTTTTATTTCCATTACTTTAGGAGGTGGATCAAAAAAGATCTTGCTGTGATTTATGTCAAAGAGTGTTCTTCCTATGTTTTCTTCTAAGAGTTTTGTAGTGTCCGGTCTTACATTTAGGTCTCTAATCCATTTTGAGTTTACTTTTGGGTATGGTGTAAGGGAGTGTTCTAATTTCATTCTTTTACGTGTAGCTGTCCAGTTTTCCCAGCACCACTTATTGAAGAGACTGTCTTTTCTCCATTGTATATCCTGGCCTCCTTTGTCGTAGATTAGTTGACCATAGGTGCATGGGTTTATCTCTGGGCTTTCTATCTTGTTCCATTGATCTGTGTTTCTGTTTTTGTGCCAGTACCATATTGTCTTGATTACTGTAGCTTTGTAGTATAGTCTGAAGTCAGGGAGTCTGATTCCTCAACTCCGTTTTTTTCCCTCATGACTGCTTTGGCTATTCGGGGTCTTTTGTGTCTACAAACAAATTTTAAGATTTTTTTGCTCTAGTTCTGTAAAAAATGCCATTGGTAATTTGATAGGGATTGCATTGAATCTGTAGATTGCTTTGGATAGTATAGTCATTTTCTCAATATTGATTTTTCCAATCCAAGAACATCGTACATCTCTCCATCTCTTGGTATCATCTTTAATTTCTTTCATCAGTGTCTTATAGTTTTTTGCATACAGGTCTTTTATCAAAGAACCAGCTTTTAGTTTTATTGATCTTTTCTCTTGTTTTCTTTGTTCCTATTTCATTTATTTCTGCTCTGATCTTTATGATTTCTTTCCTTCTGCTAACTTTGGGTTTTGTTTGTTCTTCTTTCTCTATTTCCTTTATGTGTAACTTTAGATTTTTTATTTGAGATTTTTCTTGTTTCTTGAGGTAGGCTTCTATAGCTATACACTTCCCTCTTAGAATTGCTTTTGCTGTGTCCCATAGGTTTTGAATCATCGTGTTTTCATTGTCATTTGTCTCTAGGTATTTTTTGATTTCCTCTTTGATTTCTTCAGTGATCTCTTGGTTATTTAGTAACATATTGTTTAGCCTCCATGTGTTTGTGTTTTTTATGCTTTGTTCCCTGTAATTCATTTCTAATCTCATAGCGTTGTGGTCAGAAAAGATGCTTGATATGATTTCAATTTTCTTAAATTTACTGAGGCTTGATTTGTGACCCAAGATGTGATCTATCCTGGAGAATGTTCCATGTGCACTTGAGAAGAAAGTGTAATCTGCTGTTTTTGTATGGAGTGTTCTATAAATATCAATTAAATCTATCTGGTCTATTGTGTCATTTAAAGCTTCTGTTTCCTTATTTATTTTCTGTTTGGATGATCTGTCCATTGGTGTAAGTGAGGTGTTAAAGTCCCCCACTATTATTGTGTTACTGTCGATTTCCTCTTTTAGAGCTGTTAGCAGTTGCCTTATGTATTGAGGTGCTCCTATGTTGGGTGCATATATATTTATAATCGTTATGTCTTCTTCTTGGATTGATCCCTTGATCATTATGTAGTGTCCTTCCTTGTCTCTTGTAACATTCTTTATTTTAAAGTCTATTTTATCTGATATGAATATTGCTACTCCAGCTTTCTTTTGATTTCCATTTGCATGGAATATCTTTTTCCATCCCCTCACTTTCAGTCTGTATGTGTCCCTAGGTCTGAAGAGGGTCTCTTGTAGACAGCATATATATGGGTCTTGTTTTTGTATCCATTCAGCAAGCCTGTGTCTTTTGGTTGGAGCATTTAATCCATTCACGTTTAAGGTAATTATCCATATGTATATTCCTATGACAATTTTCTGAATTGTTTTGGGTTTGTTTTTGTAGGGTCTTTTCTTCCCTTGTATTTCCCACTTAGAGAAGTTCCTTTAGCATTTGTTGTAGAGCTGGTTTGGTGGTGCTGAATTCTCTTAGCTTTTGCTTGTCTGTAAAGCTTTTGATTTCTCCATTGAATCTGAATGAGATCCTGCTGGGTAGATTAATCTTGGTTGTACGTTCTTCCCTTTCATCACTTTAAGTATATCATGTCATTGCCTTCTGGCTTGTAGAGTTTCTGCTGAGAAATCAGCTGTTATCCTTATGGGAGTTCCCTTGTATGTTATTTGTCTTTTTTCCCTTTCTTTTTTCAATAATTTTTCTTTGCCTTTAATTTTTGCCAATTTGATTACGATGTGTCTCGGCATGTTTCTCCTTGGGTTTATCCTGTATGGGACTCTCTCACTTCCTGGACTTGGGTGACTATTTCCTTTCCCATGTTTGGGAAGTTTTCGACTATAATCTCTTCAAATATTTTCTCTGGTCCTTTCTCTCTCTCTTCTCCTTCTGGGACCCCTATAATGTGAATGTTGTTGCATTTAATGTTATCCCAGAGGTCTCTTAGGCTGTCTTCATTTCTTTTCATTCTTTTTTCTTTATTCTCTTCTGCAGCAGTGAATTCCACCATTCTGTCTTCCAGGTCACTTATGCATTCTTCTGCCTCAGTTATTCTGCATTGATTTCTTCTAGTGTAGTTTTCATTTCAGTTATTGTATTGTTCATCTCCGTTTGTTTGTTCTTTAATTCTTCTAGGTCTTCTTAAGCATTTCTTGCATCTTCTCAATCATTGCCTCCACTCTTTTTCCAAGGTCCTGGATCATCTTCACTATCATTATTCTGAACTCTTTATCTGGAACGTTGGCTATCTCCACTTCATTTAGTTGTTTTTTGGCGTTTTTTTCTTGTTCCTTCATCTGGTACATAGCCCTCTACGTCTTCATCTTGTCTATCTTTCTGCGAATGTGGTTTTTGTTCCACAGGCTGTACGATTGTAGTTCTTCTTGCTTCTGCTCTCTGCCCTCTGATGGATGATGCTATTTAAGAGGCTTGTGCAAGTTTCCTGATGGGAGGGACTGGTGGTGGGTAGAGCTGACTGTTGCTCTGGTGGGCAGAGCTCAGTAAAACTTTAATCCGCTTTACTGCTGATGGGTGGGGCTGGGTTTCCTCCCTGTTGGTTGTTTGGCCCGAGGCAACCCAATACTAGAGTGGAGTCTCTGTTACCCCTTTCTTGTCAGAGTTCTGCAAACAAATCCCACTAGCCTTCAAAGTCTGCTTCTCTAGGAATTCCTCCTTCCGTTGCTGGACCCCCAGGTTGGGAAGCCTGACGTGGCACTCAGAACCTTCACTCCAGTGGGTGGGCTTCTGTGGTATAAGTGTTCTCCAGTCTGTGAGTCACCCACCCAGCAGTTATGGGATTTGATTTTACTGTGATTGCACCCCTCCTACCATGTCATTGTGGCTTCTCCTTTGTCTTTGGATGTGGGATATCTTTTTTGGTGAGTTCCAGTGTCCTCCTGTCAATGATTGTTCAGCAGTTAGTTTTGATTCTGGTGTTCTCGCAAGAGCGAGTGAGAGCACGTCCTTCTACTCTGCCATCTTGGTTCATGTCCTCTGAGTTTAAAATAGATTAATATATGAGGAATTTTTAGACCACGGACCATAACATTATGTCAACTATTTTAATTGTATATCTTGATTGAAGAAACTCACTGCTGTTTTCCCAGGTATGTAGTGTACCCTGGGGGAAGGTAGTATTATACAACAAGCCAGTCTCTGTGCTAGGAACGTGTTTCAGATTCATTAGCCCATTGTGTCTCCCCAGGAATCCTATGAGTGAGGGATTTTACAAATGAGGAAATTGACGACTAGAGAAGTTAGCCACATGACAAATGTTGCACAGCTACAGAGTATTAGAGCTGGAACTCAAATCCCAGCTTGGCCCCAGCACTTCCACTTTCTCTTTTATCATTCTACCCACTGACTATGGATGGAAGTGGAATAGCCCAGCAAGGGAGCATGTTTGCGTTCATGTGACTAGGGGCCAGCTAGGGAAAGGGGAGTTGCCATCTGACTGGTGTGGTTCCATTTCACAAAAGCATTATTTCCTGACAGGTTCTCTGCATGTTTATTATGGTTAATACTTGAAATATTCAAAGGACAAAGGAAACTGGCAGTTCAGGAGACTCCTGTAATGATTTGAAACTTGAAGACATTGGTCTGTATTTGTTTATTGTCTGCCTACTATGTGCCAGACACTGAGGCTTTGAAAGTAAATGGAGAAGTGATAGAATTGATTAAATAACAACACAATGAGTGCATATTCACAAACCATGGTAAGTTGCATGAAAAAAAGTTCTAGAGTGTTAAAAACGATAGACGGAGGGTCTGATCTGATCTAGCTGGGACACAAGAGACAGCATGCAGAGGTCTAAAGGAAGATGAGAAGTTCACCAGATAAAGAAGAATATAAATATTACAGAGAGAAAAGGCAGCATGTGCCAAGGCCCTGAGGATAAGGGAACATAGATTATTTGAGGGCGTGAAAGATTCCCACTGTGTCTAGAGGACAGAAATAGAGGGGAGAAGGGATTCAAGATGAGGCTGGAAAGCTAGGAAGAAACCAGAGTGTGCAGAACATTGGTGAGCATCCAGAATTAGTCTTTGCTCTAAGAGAATGGAAAGGGATTTAGTTCAAAAGAATTAGGATTTTTGATAGACTGTAAAAATTCAAGTCATCTGTTTAGGATACGATTTATACAACAGTACCCATCATATTGTGAAGAGATGGCAAAGTCTTCCGCTTGCCTGCCAACTCTGAAAGGTAATGAGTGGCCATGGGAATAATGTGTTGGGGACTCTGTGGGTATATCTGGATCCAGTGGGAATAAGTATTGTCCGTTGATGATGTATGCCTGGGGCAGGCCAGAGCTGGCTGCTCTAACAGTGGCTGCATAAAGTACAGTGGCTCAGACTGACCCAGCTTTGACTCACAGCTCTGCCACTTGCTGCCTGTCAGAATGTAGGCAGTTTACTTAATAACTCAGAATCTCTGCTTCCCAAGCTGTAGAATAAACAAAGCAGCACTCACCTGCAAGAGATTTTGTGAGGATTATAAGAATTAAAATGTTAAACAATCCCCCATGATGGACTCCATAATAATAAGCTCCCTTAGTATGCAAAGGAAATTGGGGAATATAATCATGGAATAATAAAAGTTGAAATTACCTTAGAGTGAGAAGGAAGGAAAAAAATAGAAAGGCCAATTTATTTTGTCTATTCACAACAGATTTTTGACCTGTTTTCTGTATACTGCAAAAACTCTTAGCACAGGGAACTGACAGCCAACACGTAGGCTATGTTGAATCAGGCTTCCAGGACACGGAGGAAGGTTTTGGAGAATACAAGCTGGCTTCAAGTATGAATGCTGTGCAATAGACTTTTACAGAAACAGCCAAGTGGGCAGTTTTGCCTTTTGCATTCATTTACCAGGTTTGATAACTGGGATGTAAACCAAAGTATCAAGATAGCCTTGATGTTAGACACTGAAGCAAATTTTGAGGCTGTCCACCCAGAAGGTCTGCAAACAGGAAGTAGTCAGGAGCCTATTGGATAACTCAAACACACTGAGAGGGTAAGAGGTTTGGGATGCTGAAGATTAAGAGGGGATTTGTGAAGAGGATTTCTTCAGAGAGAGCTGTTAGTGAGCTGTCAGTGCCAGCCACCCCCAGCGTTTTTGAATATGTAGAACGTGAAATAAGCGAGGAATAGGAAAGGAGCATAAAGTTTCTTTAACTTTTCGCCTGTGAATACATAGGTGTTATAACCCATAGGGTTGAGAAAGCTAACAGGTCTGATGAGAGAGCCAGTTTTCTATGATCTTTGACAAGTATGGAGTAAGGTTCCAGAAGACTGGAAATAAGTAGTTTCTAATTATTCAAAAGTTGAATTTCAGAAATGATAAGCCTATGCCATTGATTTGGGCAAAACCCTAGAGGATATTTCTAAACATTGAGGCATGAAAATGGTCATCACTAGGAGCCAGCACTTGTCTGAGAGGATTACTGGAGTAGCCTGGTCAGGAACATGCTAAAAAGAATGTATTCTGATTTTAGAGGGAGATTTGACAATTAGGTTAATTGCAGAAATGTGGGTGCAGTGATAAGCCAGAGTCATATTTGATAACCACTTTATCCACACCCCTTCACAGCTTATTAGTCTAGGCGAGTATCCTTAAACTCATGACATAAGGCTGCGGTTCTCAGTCCTGCCGATGGTTAGAATAAACAGGGGAAGTTTTAAAACATGTCAATACTTGGCCCTACCCTCAGAGACTCAGATTTCATTTGTCTGGCATTGCCATCAGCTATTTGTGTATTTCAACAACTCTCTAGCGTTCTAATGTACAAAGGTTTAGCACTACTTCCTTAGTGTTGTCTTCTTGGCCATAGGCTTTACAATATATTTTTAAAGAACATATTGAATGAAGACAGAGAAGCCACTTGGATTATAGTTCAGAGTTTTAATTTGCTTATTTTAAACTTAATTCCATCACTTCCTATGTTTGAAGTGATGGAATTTAGTTTAAAATAAGCAAATAAAAACTCTCAACAAGCTAGAAAAATAAGCAGAGACCCTAACAAAATGAAACGTTACAGAGATATCATGCAAATTAAATGAGTCAACACATGTAAAGAGCTTAGAGCAGAATCAGGCACATAATAAGTGTACTGCTCAGTACCGCTACCACATCCAACCCTCTTATCATATGAGGTCAATTCTATCTTCTTGCCAGAAAAACTGAGACCCAAAGAATGTGTGCCTTCCTACTCCAAGGTCATGAAGTAAGTGGCAAAGTAGGTGGGAGTTAAACCCAGTCCTGACCGACTCCAATGCCCAAGCTCTTATTTACTATCTTGGATATTAGCGTTAAATTTGATTTTAGGGCTGAAAGAGGTGTTAGAAATCACTTTATACATTTTAGAGACTCAGAGAGTTTAACTTGCCCAAGGGCACATAGACAGTGGTAAAGCCAGGACTTGGAAGTGAGTTTGATTAAAACACACACAGACACATGGAGAAAAAAATAAATAAATAAAGGAGAGAGGGAAAAAGGAAAAGCAGGCAGGCAGGCAGGCAATTCCTGTGTTGAGGGGCCTCTCCAGACCAAAAGAAATCTGGGAAGGTTCTGGCTTATCCCACAGAAATGGAAAGCATTAGTAGAGAGTTCTGGCTCTGATTAGGGAAACCCCCAAGGAAGCTTCTGAGAAATGCTCACAAAGAGGTCCTTCTGTGTTCTCACAGACAATACTAGATTCTTCTGAACTGAAAGATTCAATTAAAAAGGTGAGCTCCCATGTCAAGGAGAATGTTAAGGGGTAGGAGTTGAAGTTTGTTTTCTTTGGCAAAGCAAAATCCAGGCCTGGAGATATGGAGAAGGATATTGCAGGTGTTTTATAGTAAAACACAAAACCCTTGACAAGGAGCTAGTTCAGAAGGACTCTGTAATGTGAGCTGTGGCTAGCTCTTGCCTCCACTTGTTAATGAAGAACTTTTAGGTCCCAGAGAGTACGCCCCAGTAGTAGGAGTCCCCAGGAGGGGTCCCACATGTACTCATGAATGAGATTTTTTGGCTACCATGTTGCTTCTACTCCATTTTTCTTCTTCTCTTCCAGCATTCCCTTTCCATGAGACTTTCATTCCATGTGATGGAGTTACCTCACTCACTAGTGAGCAAGGGGATTAAATGAGGTGACACATAGTAGGCACTCAACAAATCCAAGTTAGTTGTAATAACAGCATCAATAATGGAGAAAAACAACTCTGCTGGATCCTTCTGCCGATTTAAACTAGATGGCCATAGAAATTAAGAGGGACCTGTAGAAGCTAGTTTGGAATATTGGAAGGGAAAGACCATCCTTTTCTATTGATGATGGTGATTCAGACTTTAAATACAGGAGGACAACCCCGTCAGGATGCAATGACAATTGCAGGCACGAGTCGCTATGTGTAACAGGGTCTCTTAAACTGACTCTTGGTGGACACTTGACCTAGAAGCCAGATTCCTCCAGCCTGCACCTCTCAGCTTCAGCTACCTTGGAGAATGAGGTTAAAGACAGCAGTGCTTTAGAGGGTGTGTGCTGAGGGTCAGGGCCTGAGCTAAGTGCTCTAGACGCATATGTGACCTCACTTAGGCCTCACAGCAACCTATGAAGCCAGGACTCTTACTGTCATCCCTGTTAGACAGAAGGGGAAATAAACAGTCTATGGAATTAAAGAACTTGCCCAAGGAAGGATCAGTTTTGTGATTCCAAGACATGCCCTTAACTCCTTTGGATGCCTGAGGAATCTCTGGCAGATATGCTGTACCCAGTCCTGCAGGAGGGCCTCCTCCTTCTCCCCTCATCTGCTCAGACCCTAAGACCATCCCCGCATCTTGGCCTCCTCCAGCTCTAGCCAAGGTGCTTTCCTCTGTGGGAATCTTTGTGAAGGACGAATTTAGCTTCTTGCCTCTGCATCTTTGCTTCTGAACCAGACGGAAGACTCATATGGCTCTGAGTATCGGGTCCCCAGGGAGAGTGTGTGCAAACACCAGCTGCCACTGCGGCTCCTTTTGCACACGCAGTGCTTGGAGGGGCCCAGACCCATTCTCTGAGGGGCTGAGCACACTGTCCCCCTTTTGAGTACAGAAATGACACCTAGGGGTCATCTTGCCTTGCTTAAGATGCCTAATTCTCTGCAAGAAAAGGCAGGCTTTCCTCACCATTCCTAGCACAAACAGGCCTGATGCTGGGGAGAAAACTGCCGGCAAGAGGCAGTGCTGCCGGACAGTACTGGCTCTCCCATCCCAGCTGATTTTCCTAATTTCCTCTCTCTGGAATGGAGGCAGCATCCACCAAACTCCGTTCCTCCTGCTGGCAAGAAGGTCTCAGCAGAACCTGCATTTGCATTTTGGGGAAGAAACCTCGGTCATTTCCCGAGGTTTGAGACAGGATTTCCCTGCCAGGTTTCTATGCAGGCCTTTGAAAGGCTTATCTAATTGAGCTGCCCTGTGTGTGTCTCAAACTCCCAAATCCTGCATCAGCTGCACAAGAGGAGGCCTGCCACTTCCTTGAATCCTCATGGCCTTCCAGAAAATATTTGCCATTATCTCATGTTATTTTAAAATTCTCATAGAGAATTGTCTAGAGTCTATATTAAGGATTTCGGAGGAAGATAACTTTGACCTTCCTCTGTAACACACACCAACTCGTTGTCATCTAAGCGCAGTACAGCAAGCCAAACAATTCTGAGCTCAGAGAGACTAAGCTGAAATCACCCAAATTGCCATTGGTCATATTTCCTGGAAATATATTCTGAAAGGGAAACTTATACCCTCAAATTCTTGGTGAGTGCTCTCAGGAACATCTATAAGGGGATGAGGGAAAGGAGACTGGGCAGACAAGAAGTTGAATTACAATGAAACAGAGAATTCAGCTGATCCCATGGGAGAGCTCTGAAGCTGGGATGGCCCTTCAGAGATGTCCTAAATTAGCTTCTCTGTACTTTGAACCTCTGCATAGACCCACCCCCAGGGAGGGGTGTGCGGAAACTGGGATGAGATAGTTATCTTTGAGAGCAATTCTTCAAGAGGAACTCAGCCATGGTCCATCAGCAACCAACAAGCACTCCCTGCCGCTGGGGGTACTGAATGCCTCTGTTCTGAAGGTAGTTTGGGGTGGCACTCCGCAGGATCCACTACACAAGTTAACTCTCTCACAGTACAGCAAGCAGAGTCCTAGAGCAGGAAGTTGGATGGCCCAGGGTCACATGGTAAGGTGATGAAGAAAGAAGAGCATTAAGCAGTCACCCACAGCAATAGAAATAAAAGCAAAAATAAACAAATAGGACCTAATCAAACTTACAAGCTTTTGCCCAACAAAGGAAACCATAAACAAAATGAAAAGACAACCTACAGAATGGGAGAAAATATTTGCAAACAATGTAACCAAAAAGAGCTTAATTTCCAAAGTATACAAACAGCTCATACAACTCAAAGCAAAAAAACAAACAACCCAATCAAAAAATGGGCAGAAGACCTAAGTAGACATTTCTCCAAAGAAGACATACAGATGGCCAATAAGCACATGAAAAGATACTCAACGTTGCTAACTATTGGGGAAATGCAAATCAAAACTACAATGAGGTATCACCTCACACCAGTCAGAATGGCCATCATCAAAATGTCTACAAATAATAAATGCCAGAGAAAACATGGAGAAAAGGGGTCCTGCCTACACTGTTGGTGGGAATGTAAATTGGTACAACCACTATGGAGAATAGTATGGAGGTTCCATAAAAAACTAAAAGTAGAGTTACCATATGATCCAGCAATCCCACTCCTGGACATATATCTGGAGAAAACTCTAATTTGAAAGGATGCACCCCAGCATGCACCCCAATGTTCATAGCAGAGCCATTTACAGTAGCCAAGACATGGAAGCAACCTAAATGTCCATCAGTAGATGAATGGATAAAGATGTGGTACATATATACAATGGAATATTACTCAGCCATAAAAAAGAAGGAAATAATGCCATTTGCAGCAACATGAATGGACCTAGAGATTATCATACTAAGTGAAGTAAGTCAGACAAAGAAAGACAAATATCATTTGATATCACTTCTATGTGGAATCTAAGAAATAGTGCAAATGAACTTATTTACAAAACAGAAACAGACTCACACATAGAAAACAAACTTATGGTTACCAAAGGGGAAAGGGGGGTAGAGGGATATGTTAGGAATTTGGGATTAACAGATACACACTACTAAATATATAAAATAGATAACCAACAAGGACCTGCTGTACAGCACAGGGAGCTATATTCAATATCTTGTAATAAATTATAATGGAAAAGAGTATATATATGTATATATATATATATATATATATATAATCTGAATCACTTTGCTGTATACCAGAAACTAACACAACATTGTAAAATAACTATACTTCAATTAAAAAAAAAAAAAACTAAACTAAAAAAAAAAAAAGAACAGCACTCAGGACTGTGAACTTCAAAGCAGTGCTTTCCCTCTCATACCAAAAACTATATCATTTGCTAAGCATCTCCTATGTGCTCACCAACATGTTAAGCATATTATATGGATTTGCATATTAACTAATCAGACCAAACCCCAAACAGTGGGTATTATGATCTTCATTTTCTAATGGAGGAAACTGAGGTCTCAAATGGATTTAGTAGCCTAGCCAAGTGCCTAGCACACATTACACATCTCCAAATCCTGTACTCATAACCCCACCTCTATCCCTAAAATTCACCCAGCTGCTCCCCACTAGTGCTGCACATCATGCTGTTACCCTGATGGTTAACAATGAAACGGAGGCACAGGTTATCCTTCCCTGCCCAGCAATCCCTCACCTCCACGAGAACCACTGTTTTGGTTGTCATTTGTGATTCTTTTCTGGCACTTTGCAATTCCCATGCTCGCTTCATGAAATAATTTCTACTTTATCCAAAAAAGGAGGCCCAGGGATCACAACTCTGTGCCTGAACATGGTTTCAGCCATTCAACAAATATTTATTGGGTGCTCAGTCTGGGCAACACCACGTGAAATGTTTTGCATTCCTCTTCTCAGACTGTGCTATGAGGTCAGTACTAATTCATAAATGAGGAAAGCAGAGGCTTAGAAAGTTCAATCATCTACCCAAGCTCACACAGCCTGGATTTAAATGCAGACCTGCTTCGACAGAACTGTCTTCACTTACCATCTGTTATTAAGGAAATATTTATTAAATGCCTGTGCCCTGTGCAGACATGTGCTGGGGACAGAGGTACACTCGGGACACATGCTCACATTCCTTGTCATCACTGATACTGCATTCTAGGGCAAGAGTCACAAAACAAATGCCTACAGGGGCTTTAAGTGAAGTGGTTGGGTAGGGAATATGGGGTAGTGGAGAGTAAATCCCTTGCTTCCGGGGACAGAGGCTTCTCAATTCCAGCCAAGTGTTGCCATGTGAGAATGTGGACCCAGAGTGGCCAGATTTCCCATTCTTCAGAGGAGCCAGAAATCTGCATTCTATGTAAAATACCTTGATATTTTAAAGTTGGGAATTAATCCAATAGTTCTGTAACCACTAATGTGGGCTAAAAGCTATATAGAGGCCAGATTGAACCCTGGAGTCCATAAATGCCATCTTATACTGAAGCTGCGAGAGAGCTGGCCCTCCTGAATCCAGATCAATTTCACAACGAAAGATCAAGAGCACCCTACACTCTCCCCGAGTCTGGGGACTTTGCCCATGTTACAGGAAGCTTTGGATAGAGTCTCTTAAGGTTTCTTGGTAGAGGAATCCTACAGTCTCTCCAGATCACCTCTCTAATTCCTTGAAGCTCCATTTTTCCTGAGCCAAGGCTATTAGCTGACCCACTTCTGTCAGGAAATAGCTTGATTGTGGGCATCTGCAAACAGTAAGACAAGGCTACGTGACCACTGCTCAGAGCCTCCTTCCCCTTTCTCGTTCCTGCTGCCACCAGATGGTTCTGAGATAATGCCACATCTTTCCGGCAAGAAATAACATTCCTGAGCCATTCTGCTGATCCCCTATGATCGTCCTGGGAATGCAATTTCTCAGCTTCTCCCCTCTTGTCATCGCTTCCCCTGTCTTATCTTCAGAGTGCTGGGGGACCTGAGCTGGTCACTTTCCAAGGAGAGTCAATCATCCCATGCGGGGCGCTCAGGGGCTCACGTAGATTGTATAAACGTGCAGTCTTGGAGTTCTGGCTCGCCCACGGATGCTTACAATGTGTTTGTGACCACCCTATCATTCCCAAAATTATTTATGATACCAATCTCACTCATTCTATCTTAAGATTCATGTTCTTTAATCAAACAAGTGCAGTTTTTGCCTCTCACAATTCCCCTGGGAGACAAAAACAAGATGATGTTAGTTCATAAACCTGGCATCCAGACAAGCTTTGATCTCTGACCCCAGCCCTTCCCTTGGTCCTCAACATGACTCCAGCCGGTTGCACAACATCTCTTTCTAGCTCTGCTGATGACAGAGAGGCAAGGAGTGGAGATTGAATCAATAGTTACTGCCTGCTCCTGGATATGAGGGAGAATTAGACCTCGGAGATGAGATCATTGTTAGCTGGAGGAAAAAGCTGGCAAGAAAAGATGGCACTATTATTCTGGATCATTCATCTTTTTAAGTGTGAAACTGGTGGCTAACATGCAAAGATCTGAGGGTTTCAAACCCAGAGAATATGGAAGATACTTTGAATACATTGCTTGACATAGGCGAATCTGGGCACTTGACGCTTTCAAATTTGAGGTTTCAGTTATTTTCATGCTACCCTCCAAAGGCCATGCTGTGTCACCATTTAAAATTTTTGTTGAGGCACAAATGTGGATCACACTATGAAAAGCAAGTCATTGCAAATGAGTGAGCTTAGCTGACTGCCCAGCATCAGATTCTCTATGGTGTTTTATCTCTACTTAACACATGATTTCACTAAATTCTCACAAACAGCCCTGCTGGGCGGATATTATTACCCTCCTTTTACAGATTAATGTATAGGAGATCATGGTCTATGGCAATAGTCGTGAAGATGAGGATTTGAGAAAGTCTCAAAAAGTATCTCATTTGGATGTCAAGAATCTACTGGACTAATTTTCCTCTTCTCTACTTGAAACAATGCAGCTAAAAGAAAAAACATAAGTGCAATAACTTGGAGAACTCTTGTAACTGGAAGTCAAGCATCAACTGAGGCCTTTGTAGGCTATAAAATCTCATTAGATATACCACAACCTTCCATTCTACCACCCACAAAGCTTCCTCACAGTGTCATCTGCCAGCCCTCTGCCCATTATACTCATATGGCCGGCTTCCCCGAATACAAGGACTACCTCTATTCCTTTGGGAATATCCCCAGGCCGACCCTTTCAAAGGTTTCTATAAAAATCCAAACAAATGTTTTAGGGTTTTGTAGACTTTGCATAAGTTTTTTTTATTTTTATTTTTTGTTTTTGTTTTGTTTTGGGGAGTAGTAGTTAAAGAGGAGATACATGAAGAAGTGCTCATCATGCCACCATTTTACTCACCCTCCCTCCGTTCCTCCTTTTTTATACTCTCATTCTCCAAGCCCTCTGAGAGCTGCAATTCATCCTCTCTTACTCAATCCTGGTCCTTTTCTTTAAAGCGGCACCAGCCGACTCTCCGACCTCAAGAGGCTTAGATTGGCCTCAAGTGAGGCTATCAAAGTGTTTTCCTGTGAAAATGTTCTTGTATCTGCTGCTGAAAGAATAAAAATCTCTCCCTTTGGTGATTTAACAATGAGAACTGTCCTAAAATGGAACAGGCTGCCCGAGGAAATAGGGAGATGGCTTTCTCTAAGTCAAACACATGGAAAAGCATTTAGGGAGACATTGGAGAAGGCTTTAGATGGACGGTTATGCCAAGCTATCTTTAAGATCCTTCCAACCCAGAGATCCTTTACTGCAAAAGCTCTGAGCACTCCCAGACTTTGACAGCAGACAGACCAGGACTAGAGTCCATGCTCCATCTCTCACTGGCTGCAGGGGTGTGGGCACGTAATTTTATCCCCTCCACGACTCATTTCCCACATCTGTAAAATGAGGTGATAATTAATAAATGACAAAATGTTTCTCAGCTCTTTAGCACAGTGCCTGCTACACAGTAGTAGCCTGATGAAAGAGGGCTGCTAGTATTATCTGTATTTCATTGTCACTGCTTATCTGGTCAGTTGTCCAAGTCAAGGAGGCAGTAGAATTTAATGAAAACTCAATTAGGACTTGAAAGAAATAAACTCTAGTACCACTTTTGCTACATATTACCTGAGTGGTATTAAACAGGCCATTTGACTGATCCGGGCCTCTGTTTCTTCACTTGAAACTGTGGGGTGATGATCTTGATCCTCCTTGACCACCTTGCACAGTTGTTATGAGAGTGACATGAGAAAATTGAGGTAACCGTGCTTTGAGAATTTTAATTACCTTAAATATTGGTCAAAATGACAGAGTTTGCCACATTTGCCTTAGATGTCCATCTCACAGTTTCTGAGTCCTCTTTTCCCTGGTGCTTTTGGGATGTTCCCAGCTTGTCTGGGACCCACCTAGGCACACCAGCTTGTTCATGGTCCTCAAGAAATAACCCCAAATCTACCCTCAATCCCTCCTCCCTCCCTTGAAAAGCTTGCTGTTCAGTGGTCCCTACCCTGCTGGTTCAAGAACTTATTAATGACTTTGTAAGCTACCATTCTCTGAGAACATAATTGTATTTTCAATTGGAGTCTTCTAGAGACATGATCCCATAAACCAACAGGAAGATAAGGACGGTGGAATTATTTTAGAGAAGATAGATCTACTGGCATCCATGCAAAAAACAGCCTATTTCATCTAGAGGTAGGCCAATTTCACTCTGTTTTTTGTCCTATTGGCGCTTCTATCCAAAGCCCCCGTTGATCAGCCTTGAGATCCATGGACAGTCATATCCTTGGAAGAGCTTTCATTGTATACCAACCTACCTCTTCTTTACGGACAGAGGCAGAATCATGGATCAGATGACCTTGAGACTTCCCTTCCAATTCTTGGAATTGAATATCAGAATGATTAAAAGCAAAGCGACTACAACCCTTTCTCATTTCTTCAACAACAAACATTTACTAAACTCCTACAGTAAACCAGGCACTGTGCCAGAATCTAAGCACACGAAGCTGAATAAATGCAAACATAGCCCTAACCAGGGTGCCAACCTCTTTCCATGAAGCTAAGTAAAATTACCACTAAGTTCTAATATTTGAAAGAAAAAAAAAACAAAAACTTTTTACACGCAGCTTCTCATTTGTTGTTCAAATAACTCTGTGATCTAATAACTGATCTGTCCATTTAACATAAGGGGCATCTGAGGCTCCGAGGGCTTGAGGGATTTGCCTAATGTCAAAGAACAATTAAGCAGTAGAGCTGGAATTTGAGAGGGCAGGTACATTAAGAGAAGGGTGAACCACTCATCCTTAGTCTCTGCCATTTGTCTTTGGGATTCTGGGCTTGTTTAAATCATTAGTGTGAACCAAACAGAAGTACATATTATATGATCAACTCACCCCAGTCCGTCTCATAGATCAGATGCCCTCTGTTCTTAGCCCCTTGCTCTCTCTGCAATGTAAGCTAGGATAACGCAAATGCAAAGACAAGGGTGGATTTGCATGCTCAAAAAAGGCAACACAGACATTTAGGAATGTGTCAACTGCTTGAGTCGTTATCGTCCTCTTCATCAGAAGAGCCCTGATTTCACAGTTCATTTCAGAACTAAAATGGGAGAGTAATGCATAAAATCAGAAGTCTACTATTGACTTGAACGGTCTTGAAGCTCCTGGGCGTCTTAGCTAGAGACAATAACGGTCAGAGGGGTTTTAGCTCCTCATTCGGGTCCAGAGAGGACTGCAGCTATCTACAGTTTCCATGACAACCGCCTTTTGTTCTATAAGTAGATCTGCCCCAAGCACAGTAGAAGCTTGTAATCAGTTCTTAATAAAAGTTCACAAACAAATGATCGATTACTGGAATTACATCTCCCTTCTCCAGTGTACAGCTTTCTCATTCCCAACAGTGAGTGAGTTCTTAAAGGCTTCTTCTGCATTAGAGGGACATTTACCCCAGTGTTCATGGATGCTAACGTAAGCAGATTTACATAAACATTGTCTACGCTGTTATTATCGAACTCTTTCTCAAAATAGTCTTTAACTAGAATTTCTCTAGGTCAAACCAATAACTCCGTACCAAAACAGTATATCTCTGGTTCTTCCCCCACCTGCTATTGCAGTACTTCCGGTTTCCTCAGACTCCTCCCTGTTTGCTCTGGGAGTGCCCAGGAAGTTGCCCATCTCATGTAGTGCTCTTGGCTACCATTTTCCTGTTTTCCTGTTCAGGCTTGTAACACTGATGTCTTCGGTCATGACCACTGCCAAAGACTCCATGATATAACCTTGTTTCTGGAGAGTGGTGACCTCTCCATTCCAGATGTGAGCTGACTTAGGCTCAGATGGTAGTCCTTCATAGGGACACATCCTTGGAGGCCCAAACCACCAGTCTGCCGTATGTGCTTGGAACTGTATCCTAGGACAACTACAACTTAAACTGTCAAGCTGCAACCCCTGCTACTGCATTGGTTGTAGCAGTAGCTACACTCGTCTGGATTTGACCAAAGAGGTGATGCTAAGTGATGCTGGTCACATTTGGGCCTCTTTTATTCCTGGTATAAATAGTTAAGATAATCCTACTTCTCATTCATAGAGTGACTGGAGGAAGGAGAGCTGAGCTTGGTTACTCCCTCTCCTGGGAAAAGAAAGACAGAGCAGAAATGTGGGGGACAGTCCCTGGGTGGACCTGAGGGACATATTTCTCTACCAGAAGTTGAGACACACGTCTGACAAGTGCGTTTGTAGGGGTAATGGAACAGATGATTTGAAAGGAAGGTTCTTTCAGATGCCGCATGTGTTTGTTATTTCCTGCCTTGCTCTATAGAGCAGTTGATGTAACTCTTAGGGATATTTAAAAAGAGCAAAGAAATTTAAACAAGAAGCACATATACATAAAAAAAGACAAACATGATTGGGGCCTAAAATGGAGTTGAAATTAGGCTGATGCAAAAATGTCACTCAAGAGGCTTTGATACACAAAAAGAAAACCTGATCAGTGGGACTTCCCTGGTGGTCCAGTGGTTAAGACTCCATGCTTCCACTACTGGGGGTACGGTTCAATCCCCTGGTTGGGGAACAAAGATCCTGCAAGGTGCGTGGCGCGACCAAAAAAAAAAAAAAGCCTGATTAGTTACGGGATCCCTAGATTTCTCAGGATTTGCTTTAAATTTCTCAAGAAAAGATAGCTATTCCTGATACCAAATAGAAATAAATTGCTCCCAAGAGGTCTTATAAAGTTAGCTCCATGAATAATTTTAGAAAATGCAGTCGACAAAACCAAGAAAAGCGCTCAGTGGGCAGAGGGCGACTGTAAGTACACAAATCACTAAAGATTAAAGGAGTCCCAGCCAGAAACTGTAGGCTCTTGCCCTCATCTTCCCCATCCCCTGCTGGCCTCTCCCTTTCATGTTTTTCCCCTTTATCTGGCACTGCTCTTTCTACCCCTTTTTTCCCTCAGTGTCTCTATCCCTCTACCAATCTCTCTCTCCCTCAGTAAAATTGTTTCCTCTTCCTGTCCTGAAGTTCAGAAAGGATGTGACAAGTTATGTGCCTTAAGGCTTTGAGTCAGACCTATGTTTCAACACAATCTCTATCCCTAAATATTTAACAAGTTTATTGAATTCTAGCTAAGGTGATCATCTAGTCTTAAGACTTGAAACTTCAGCTGTATACTCGTCTCCCATGTTTGTACATCTGGTCCTGACTTCTCCCCTCAAATCCAGACTCTTACATCCATCCGTCCAATGCCTCTGAACATCTCCACTCAGACCCAGGAAGCCTCTCAAAGTGTCCACATCCAAGTACCATGAAGTCTGAGTTTTTCCTCCAAAGCTTCTCCCGCCCAAGTCTTCTGCACCTCATGAAATGGTATCTCCATTTACCCAGTTACTCAAGTCAGTTTTCTTTCCACCCCCAATCGAATACATTTGGAAACCCGTCTGCTTCACCTTCAAAATAGACCCCCCAATTCAGCCATTTCTTTTCATCCCAAATACCCCAGTCCAAGTTCTCTCTCTGCTGTTCTACTGCTAAAATACCTATACAACCCCCCTATTTCAAATCTTGCCCCACTCCCAGTCTAATTTCCACACAGCCTCTGCCATAATCTAGTTAAAACTAAAGCGTTATCATGGCACTCCCTTGCTCGAAACCCTCCAATGCTGCCCTTGTATTGAGTAAAACTTAAATTCCATACCAGGGAGTGGCTTCCAGGATGTATATATCCTGGCCTATCTCTCTGAACTCATCTCCAACCACTTTCCCCTTTATTTATTATGCTTTAGCCATATAGGTCTTGTTATTCCCAGAACAGGCCAAGTTCATTCTCACCTCAGGGCCTTTGCACTTGCTATTCCCACCACCTAGATCATGGTTCCCCAGATTTTCATAGGAGTCATTCTCTCCTTCATTCTGGTGTATTGAACACCATCCCAGCAGAGCCCCTCCTCATCACCCCACCCCATTACTTTCTATCCCCTCCTTTGCTTTAGTTTTCCTCATAGCACATATTACTTCCAGTTACTTTATACACTTGTTTATTTGTTGATTGTCTGTCTCCCTCAGGCAGGGACCTTGCTTATCTTGTTCCAACAGCACCCTCAGCACCTAGTGACAGTGCCTGGCACTTTAGATGAATTCAGTGTATCACTGTTGAGTCACCATTTGAATGTGCCCGACCCACAATGGAAGTTGAGTATCTGTTAATGAATAAATATCACAGGTGCTGGGAATATAACAGGAAACAGGCTTCCTGTATGCTCATGTCACTTAGCCGAAAAGGCAGCTGTTAAGTACATAATAACAACAACATAAGAAGAGTCTTATGATAGGGGAAGTTCAGGGAAGTAGCAGGACCTGTAATTTAATCTGGTATAGAATTTAACACCTCAGTTGTATGGCCTTAAACTAACCTCTCCCAGCCCTAGTATCCACCTGTGTGAAATGGGGATACAAATATTATCAGTTGTGTGGTCTTGCAAGGAAGAAAGGGAAATGTATGCAAAATGGTTAGCACATAGTATATGCTCAGGAAGTTTCAGCTATTCTTGTTGTTATACGATAATAACATCTGGTATCCCTCATAGAACCCCTCAGCATCTTTTGAACTACATTCCTACATTTGGGAGAGTGGCTTGCATTCTGAATTCTGCTCTGCCAAGTAAGAAGCCAGAGTCTTTTTCCCAGCCTATCTTGAAGCTCGAATGTCAGTACATAAATCTGGGCTTCCCCCAGCAACCTCACGCTCTCTGATTAGGAAGAGAGCAATGTGATGATGCAGACACCCCATGGACTCCATCTTTTAATAAAAAGGGTGGCTGGGGTGTCCAGCTTTGGGGTACAGCATTGGCTGAGATTTGGGGATTCTTGATGTAACATCACCCCTGTAGGTTGAGGTATTTGTCCCCAGTCGTGGAGTGGTGTAAACACCTCGTCCACAGAGGGTTTGAGTGTTCTTTCTGGTTGAATAGCTCCTCACACTGATTCTCTGGTCCTCCTGGAGATTTTGTGAGCTCCCTAAGATCCTTAGTAAATTCCTTTTTGCTTAAGCTAGTTAGGGCTGGTTCCTGTGGTTATAGCTAAGAACCCAAGTGACACACAGATCATCTGAATGATTAAGTGGTTGAGGACCCTGTGCTGTGCATACCATGATGTTTACTGATCAGGAGTTTGTACAGGCCAAGGGTACTGAGGAAGGGACTCTCAGGTAAAGGGGCATTGCTATCTCAAAGGCAACCTCCTCCACGCGACCTTTCTTGGTGGCAGCTGAAGGGACTCCCTCTCTCTTCTGCCTCTCATGTTGTTGATGCCACTTATTAGCACTTGTCATAACCACCTGGCCTGGAACATGTTATAATCTGTCACATTCTTATCTTCCCTTTCAGTCTGCATTTATTTGGGTTTCATTGAGCACCTATTATGTGCCACGCATTAAAGACACAGCTGGCTTCCAAAAATTTTACAGTTTCCCCAGATAACTAGCCTGCAAGCAACAACTGAAAGGCCCTGTGATATTAGGTCAGCAAGATGTTGGTTTAGCAAGATGATGTAATGACCAAATGCCTAAGCTTTGGGATCAGACTGACCTGGGCACAAATTCTGGCTCTGACACCAGCTGGTGACTTTTGTTAAACTGTTTAATCCCTTAAGCCTCAATTTCCTTATCTGTAAAAGAAAGTTAATAATGATTCATACATTGGGTGGTTGTGAAAATCACATGAAATAACATATATGATTCTTTGTAATGTTTAATAAATGCTATTATCATTAACAGCAACAAATATGGCTGAGGATGCCAGGAAATCCTTCATAGAGGGGAAAAAGCTTGTGTTATTACTTAGAGGAAGCATTCTTAATCCAAGCAGGCAGATACACCTGTTCATTTTGTTTCTTGGTCAACAATTATTCATTTTGAAAAAATGGTTTCTCGTAACATCCTGGGATGAGGAGTATCCTGTTTTGGTTCTTGTATTTCGCAAACAGAGAAAAATGTCAGAAGTTAATTTAGCTCACTCAGGTTCATACTAGCTTTGTTGTTGAAACAGTGAAGGCCTTCTGTGAGAAAAGACTGTGCAGTACATCTGAATTGAATACCTGCTCTGTGCACAGCCTTTTGGAGGATACAGAAATGCATAACTACTTAGAGACACCACTGTGCTCTAGGTAAGTGAGGAGATGGAGGTACACAATGTAGGCAGAAATGTTAGAATGATTGTTTCATGGTGCTGGGCTGGTTAAAGGAATAAAGAGCTCACGGTCAAGAGAAGTGGTCAGAAAATACATCCTAAAGGAGGTGAACTTTAAAGCTGTTCTTCAAAAAATGAATAGAATTTAGACAGTGGGTACAGAGGGGTCAAGGGGAAAGTTTCAGGAGGAAGACGAAATCTGAGCAAAGGGCTTGGTGGCGAGGACACACAGGCTCATTCAGGAGACTTCAAGCAGTCAGATTCTCTTTGTGCAGAGCATTCCTATGGAGGACCCATGGAAGACAAGGATTTGGAGACAATTGCTAGATTGAGAAGTTTGGATTTCATCCTACAGACAACCAACACCCATTGCATGGTTTTGACGAGAAGATGTTAAAAATATACGCAGACTGTGATAAGAGGACGTGAGGACAAAATAATGGAAGCAGGAATTCAAATCAAAGGTCACTGCTGTCATTCTGACATAAAATTGTCTTTGTTGTGGGATTCAAAGGAAGGGGTGGATGAGGCAGATAATTTGCCTGAATAATCACCTGCACTTGGTGATTGGTAAACTACAGAGAGAGATGAATAATCCACACAGCATGAGCTGGAGGGACCCTCAGCCTTGCAGTATTGTCTACAGACCACTTCTAGCAGAATTACTTGGGTGCTTGTTAAAAAATCAGATTCCTGTGCCTTATTTCAACCTACTGAATCAGAATCATAGGAACCAAGACCCCCACAAGTATGCATTTTATCCCCAAGTGATTTTTTTTGATGAAATTCAAACAGTTTAATCACACATGTACACTGAGGAATAACATTTTGCTAAAACTGCCTGTTTGGAAACTAGAAAGAAATTAAATGTATAAATTGATCAGTTCCTCTGTTTATTATATCCAATATAAATATTATATAATATCTAAGATGTGTTCATTCTTATTTGTGTTTAATATGATGAACCTGTATGATACCAAACCCATTTTTATACCCAAATCTTCCAAGTCATTCTTTTTTTTTTTTTTTTTTTTAAATTAATTAATTAATTAATTTATTTTTGGCTGTGTTGGGTCTTCGTTTCTGTGCGAGGGCTTTCTCTAGTTGCGGCACACGGGGGCCACTCTTCATTGCGGTGCACGGGCCTTTCACTGTCGCGGCCTCTCTTGTTGCGGAGCACAGGCTCCAGACGCACAGGCTCAGTAGTTGTGGCTCACGGGCCTAGTTGCTCCATGGCATGTGGGATCTTCCCAGACCAGGGCTCGAACCCGTGTCCCCTTCATTGGCAGGCAGATTCTCAACCACTGCGCCACCAGGGAAGCCCTTCCAAGTCATTCTTAATGTCTGTTAAAAGCTTGAGAATCACCTGTCTTAGAGATTATTTGACCAACTGAATTTGTTTCAAAGATGTGGAAATCAGAGTTCAAAGAGGTTAAGTGACACTCCCAAGGTCACACAGTTCTCTGTAACTAGGATGAGATCTTCTAACTCACAGGCTTGACTTGTTCTGCCATGCCATGCAAGACTGCATGATACCTTGCAAGACTGCAAGATATCTCATGGTTGTGTGTTGCATGGAAGGTACTATTTCCTCACTTGCAAAGTGGGGAGGCAGAAAAACTAAGGCCTAATGGATGCAGGTGTGGCTGCCTTAAAATTCCAGCAAGCTGTTGTCTCCCTGCTCTGGCAGAGGGAACCATCCTATGGGAGGCTGCTGCTGTTCTCCTGGTCCTCTCACCACAGCCTGACTCTTGGACCCTGAGCATGTGGGTTCATGGGAATACCCATGAGTAGGGCCAGATGACCTCCTCAGGGTAGCCCGAACACATGACCACACAGAGGAGGTCGGTCCACACAGACTATTCTGGCTCTGAGACGGGCAGCTGAGCAGGGACTTATCTTGACTTCATTATGCTAGGTACAGCAAGATCTGCGGGACTCCAGTTACCTGCTCTGAGTGCCATCCTCTTTGATAAGCCATTTGTTTAGAAGAACATATACTGAATTTGGAAGGAGAAGATATGAGTTAAAGTTCTTTTCTAGCTGTGTGATTTGGGCTAAGTTAATGATGATATATTATTACCATGGGATTAAGCTATGCTAATCCCCCGACTTTGTAGGTTAAAAAACAACAACAGAAGCCAGAAGAGTAAGAATAACTTGTTCAAAGTTACACAACATGTTAACTCTCTAAATCTCCATTTCCTCAAAATGAGAAAAATAATATCAAGTCTACCTTCCTCACAAAGCTTCTGTATGGCTCAAATGAGAAAATATATAAGTAAATGCATCATGGTATTTGATGTGTATGTCAGGGTCTTTTAATCTTCTCTTTTCACATGAGTAAGATGGTAGTAATCATTCTCTCTCTCTCACACACGCACACACATACACACATAACATATCTATAACAATATAATATGATGTACACGTACACAAGTAAGATTTATTTAGAAGGACTTTGAGAAGAAAATTATTAACTCAGGGTAAAAATGTGTTTATGAGCCCATTTCTGGGCCTACATTATGGACTCTGTCTTGTGGTTTCCTGGGGCAATGCCTCTACCATAACTGACCAGCGGTGCTCTGAGCTTTCCCACATCCTACATTCTGATAGGCTGTCACTAGCACACCACCTCTATCCTATTCTCTCACTGTCTGCCTCACATTTTCTAGGGACAGGGAGTGGGGGTCTAACACAAGTGTGTCGCATCAGGTTGCCTAAAACAAGGGGAGCCTTAACAGGTATTTGAACTTGGGGTGCACAGCAAAGGGTCAAAGACTCAGAAGACCAGGGAAGCTTGCATCTTGGCTATTCCACTTGGAATGGGGTTTTTATATAAATGGCTTGCATTCATTTAAGGGAAAATACCCAGAGTCCCTTTTTCCCAGCTTCAAAATAGATGAAAGTAGAGGAGGAAAGCAGAGAGGGAGAGGAGACGAATTTTTTATCTCTAAGAAATAATTTACAACATGAATATCCTGAATATGAGTTACCTTAGAGAAACTAGAATTTTTTTAATTACAAAAATCATTTTTCCTCTCACCTTTTGCTATGTCCCCATTATTTAATGCAATCAAGCTCTAAGGTCTTACTCCTGTTTCAGCATTTCTCAATCAGATAATCCCAGAGTGCTTGTTAAAATGCAGATCTGTCAGCTTCAGTCCAAACCAACTGATTTAGAATTACTTGCCGAGATAAGTTAAACAAGCTTCCAATGAGATTCTCATGCACACTGGAGTTTGGAAACCACTTCATGTCTCTCCAAGCACTTGAAATTATTTCCATTTTTTTCTCAGACAAAATGATATCTTATTTTGACCTCTTGCCTATTTGTAGCCTTTGGGTCACCGTGTCTCTTTACAGGTCACCAAGATCTAGTAGTGTTCAGCATAAGATGCAGCCAAAGATATTAGATGGAGTAAAATGAAAATATTGCCTCATGTTCTCTACTGTACATCTTCACTCTTCTCTCTTCCTGTGGCAACTTTCTTCACAGAGACACAGCAGTAAAATATACCCATTAGTAGGCTAGTTACATGAGAAATTTATGGTGAATGAGTCAGTGGGAGGAAGGAAGACGCAGAGGGGAAAAATGTGACAAGAAAAGAAGGATCTACATAGTTGTGGTACGGCAAGCCAGAAGAATTCGGTTCCGGTCCCAGCTCTGTCATTAGCTTAGCACGTGACCTCGGGTGACTCACACCCTTCTCTGGGCCATGGCGTACTCACCTAGAGCCAGGAAGAATTCTCTAAGGCAGAGCTTCCGAAGCCGTGTGCCATGTTACAATTGTGTGCTGCAGATGGATTCCAAGTGTGCTATGAATTACTGAGTCTCAACGCTCAGAGTGCCCTACGGGACTTGGTAGCTGAGGCTCTGGAACCAGGTGCCTCTAACCAAGAGGATTCTCATCACCACTCCTTGGGGAGTGGTCTTAGCAGTGCTGGAGTCCCAGGACCAGGCTCGCAGTCCCCAGAGAAGACAGCTAGCACACTGTGCCGTATTTACCATGTGTTGCTTCACCATGATGCCCTGAGTGCGGCCAAGGAGGTGCTCTACGGCCTGGGCATCTCAGCAGCTGGCTTCAGAGCACACCAATAACCATCCTGGATAAAGTCTAAGGACCAGAAGGGAGTTTGTTGCCAGGTGCCCAGAGCTTGGAGCTTAGGCCAAGATGAAGCCAGTTGGGGATAGATGGGTGCAGACATATGGTGGGCCTTTCTGGTCTGCCCAGTGACAAATGGTAGCCCAGGATTTCTGTCTTCACGTGTATCAGATTCTCTTGTCCATCTGCAGCTGATGGCCAAGAAGCCTATTTAGTGGTTTTCACACTGGCTGCAGGGCAGCCGCTCGCACGGTACACGTGCGACATAGAAATTCAACCTTCATTATTGCTTTGAAACACAAGATAGATAAAAGTTCAAATTTGAAATACTTTCACTTTATCATAAGAAATTTAAACACTGATTTATCTGTATAAGAAAAGGATAAGCTATTAGGTTCTTTAATATCAAAAGTTACAAATCTTCAATTGACTATAAACGATGATTTAAATTTTTTTGATCATCTGCTTGTATGACTGAAATTCCTCGTTGATAGAGACCACTAAGAATTTGAAGCGATCATCATTAAAATATCTTGATCAGCATTGCATAAAATCATTTCAAGCATAATATCTGTCGGTAAAGAGATATGTCAGTGGAAGTAAGTTCAAATTTCTCATTTAAAATTTTGAAATGAGTTTACTTAGAATTTTTGTATAAATTTAAATATTTAATATTCTGTATTTTATTTTTCCTATAAGTGTATAAAGTGTAATGAATTTTTTCACTGAGGCTTACATAGCTATTCTCAGAGTCCCTCCAGTTTACTCCTTGTCCTATGCAAATATTTTCAATTTTTATGTGTACAAGGTGTGAGAGGGGTTGGGTACAGTGTTCTAGGACAGTGGTTTTCAACAGAGGGTGATTTCACCCCCACCCCCAGGGGACATTTGACAACATCTGGGGACATTTTTGGTTCTCACCACTGGGGAGCTGTTTACTGGCATCTAGTGTATAGAGGCCAGGGTTGCTGCTACCCATGCTACAATGCACAGAACAGTCTCTCATAAAAAGAATTATTACACCTTTAATGTCAGTAGTGTCAAGGATAGAAACCCTGTTCAGGGAGTCCCTCTAACTCTAAAGTTCTATGATTCTGACCTATAATTGTTCTTGTTGTTCAGAGGAGATTATGATGAGCAATAATGGTGTGGCTAGGAATGGCCAGCTTTAATCTCCTAACTGCATGTATAATTGCAGACCCAACAGGCAAATAAAACATGGGGCAGAGCTTCCTGTCTATTCACTGGAAATCCAGCCATGGATATCTGTTTGAGATGGTATACATTTCAAAGCAGCAGATGTGTAACTTCTCTGAATATAACCTAGAACCCCCAGGTAAACATCTTCTCTCCTTTTACTTGTTTCCATATTCTGGAAACAACTTTTTTATTCCATTGGATTAGGACCCATCTTACTTTTCAACAACTTCCCCTTCCTCAATCCAGGTCTCAATAGGGAGAGACTTCCATGAAAGTTTTTCATCTCATCCCCCCACTCCCAACTCCCCATCCCCACTGCTCCTACCAACAATTTCTTTGGAATTTGAATCCATCCTGTGTTTTGGCATTAATGCCTTACCTTCAGGACTAAACAGACCTTCCACATCCTCCCTCTTTGATATATCCTCCCTGTTGACTTTTTAGGACTTCAGGATAATTCAAAGTGATGGGGGATTAAACCAATCTGGGTGGCCAAACTCCATTATCACTATGGCTCCTACCATCCTTTCAGTCAATTTTTACAACAGATTCACCTCTGCCACGTGGTACCAACAGCAGGTTTAATGGAGCATTAGATACTTATATTTATCCTAGGATTTAATTGAGGATGGGTAATTCTACTAATACTTGCTCTTGGATAGAAGAAAGATCAATAGTCCCAGGGTCTGTGCTATGTATATATAAGCAAGTCATTCATTCATTCAGGGTTTCACTTTGCTCCTATGCGAAAGAGCAGTAACAGCTAGAAGGCTGCTGAAATTTATTCCAACTTAAAAAAAAAAAAGCACTGAGAAATTTTGAAAAATATATCCATATTAGGAAATGCATGTTTTATGGTATTGACTTGTTGCTAATGGTGTCATTTCTACTGAAATGAGGAAGTTGGTTTTTACAGTTGGAGTCAGGAAATAGTTTATATCCTCTGTAAGGTTTAGAGTCACTGGAAGATAATGGTCACTGATGTGACCTGTGATAACACTTAAGTGTTGAAGAAACCAATCTATTAATTCACTTAAGGAATAGATATTAGGCCCCTATTATGCTCTTTGAGAACAATAATATTTGTCTCTATTTTGCAGGTGAGAACATTAAGGCACCAGATGGTTAGGGACTATTCGAGGCAACCTCACAGTTTTGACCGAGGAGGAAGAGGAAGGGCAGCAGGGCACGAAGAGCTGTGTCCAGAACAATTACAAACTTTGCAATTCTCGGTTCCATGATTTGAATCCTGAATGTGTGCTTCTCTGGCTAAAAATGCAACTGTTGAAGTCGAATACTCATTATTGACTAACTGCCTTGTTAATTCATAGTGTTAAGTTATTGATCAGAAATAATAACTTAATGATATTTTTTAAATACTTGATTTATTGTTTTGCTTGCTTGAAAACACTTATAGCGTTTTCCTCACACTTATAGGTAATCCTCACCAGAAGGACAACATCCAATATTTTTCCACAATGCATCCAATATTTCTCTCCCTTTAATTTCCCTTCCATTCTTAGCAGATGAGTTGCAATATCTAACTTCCATTCATGATGGGGATTTGAACTGTGAAGACTGACAGCCCAGGTAAGAAAATGTGTCCTGCTGATGTATATCCCAGCTTAGAGACCTCCCTGCCTACCTTCTTTCAGGAAGATCCCTCAGGTGTGGTTCAGTTAGTAACCCCCTAAATCCTACTCTGTGTTATGTGCCCACTAAACCTCAAAACTCCCAGATCTCTTATGGTCCCTCACTGTTCAATGTTCCTAACTTGGAAGGCAAATGACCATATTCTCAGGTCTGATTTTACTGCATTTACCTCACATTTTGGTTCCCTAACTAGATATCCCCTTGCAGAGTTGGCAAAGCAAAGCAATTGGCAATGTGTTCGGCAAACTGCCTCCAGGTTCCATACTAGTTAAAGCTCTATATCCTCACCAACATTTACCATGGTCCATCGTTTCTATTTTTAGCCATTATAATAGGTTTGTAATAGGATAGGATTGCACTCTAGCCTTAATCTACATCTCCTTAATGCTTAATTATGTTGAGCATCTTTTCAAGTTCTTATTTTCCATATCTACATCTATATCTATATATACGTCTATGTCTACATCTACGTCTATGTCTATATCTACGTCTATGTCTATACCTTCGTCTATGTCTATATCTACGTCTATATCTATATCTTCTTTGGTGAAGTGACTTGATTATATATATGATCAAGTCCTTTATCAGACATATGATTTGCAAACATCTTTTGTTAGGCTGTAGGCTGTCTTTCCATTCTCTTAACAGGATTTTTCACAGAGCACATGTCTTAAAATTTGATGAAATCCAAATTACCAATTTTTTATTTTTGTGTATTACTCTTTTGATGTCATATCTAAGAAGACTTTGCCTAACCCAAGGTCACAAAAGTCTCTAATGTTCTAGAGGTTTAGAAGTTGTGTAGCTTTAGGTTTTAAATTTAGATCTATGATCCATTTGGAGTTATTTTGTGTATATTGTACATGATGTATCAAACTTCATTTTTTGCATATGGATATTTACTTGTTCCAATACTATTTGTTGAAGATTATCCTTTCTCCACTCATTTCCTTTGTGCCTCATTAAAAATCTGTTTTCATATACATGTGATCTACTTCTGGACCCTCTGTTCTGATCCAATGGTCTATTTGCCTATCTTGATGCCAATTATGGCACTGTTTTCATTACCATAACTTTATCATAAGTTTTGAAATCAGGTAGTACTACTACTCCAACCTTGCTCTTCTGTTTCAAAGTTACTTGGGCTATTTTGAGTCATTTGCATTTCCATTTGAATTTTACAGTCAAATGATCACTTCTACAAAAAGCTGCTCAGGGACCCCATCCTGCTTCTCTGTGCTCCTCCTCCCTGTCACACCTGAACTCAGGGTGATAAGCAGGGCAAGGGGAGGGCATACCTCATCTGTTTCTCATATCTGGGATATCATTGTCCTTCATTGTCTGATAGCCACTGTATTAAAAAAACTATAATTTCACATATTTTGTCTTTTTCTTTGGTTATTTCAGGCAGGAGTGTGAATCCAGTCCCTTAACTCCATCTTAGCTATCAGCAGACTTGTGGTTACATTTGCTTGTTATCTTTTAGATTAAGGCATTGACCTATGTACAGAAAAGACATGATGTCTGAAATTTGCTTCAACATACTCCTGACATCAGAAAATGTGTGAGGTATAGATGAAACACCATTGGCTCCTAGTTGATAACTGTTCATACTGGGTGATGAGTATACTGAAACTAATTATACAGTATGGAGGGTCCTTAAAAAACTAAAAGTAGAGCTACCATACGACCCAGCAACCCCGCTCCTAGACATATATCTGGAGAAAACCATAATTCGAAAGGTGCATGCACCCTGATGTTCATTGCAGCACTATTTACAATAGCCAGGACATGGAAGCAACCTAAATGTCCATCAGCAGAGGAATGGATAAAGAAGATGTGGCACATATATACAACAGAATATTACTCAGCCATAAAAAGGAAAAAAAATAGTGCCATTTGCAGAGATGTGGATGGACCTAGAGAGTAGGTCCATACAGAGTGAAGTAAGTCAGAAAGAGAAAAACAAATATCGTATAATATCACTTATATGTGGAACCTGGAAAAATGGTAGAGATGAACTTATTTGCAAAGCAGAAATAGAGTCAGAGATGTAGAGAACAAACTTATGGTTACCAAGGGGGAAAGGGATGAACTGTGAGATTGGGACTGACAAATATACACTATTATGTATAAAATAGATAACTAATAAGAACCTATTGTATAGCACAGGGAACTCTACTCAGTGCTCTGTGATGACCTAAATGGGAAGGAAATCTAAAAAATAGTGGATATATGTATATATATGACTGATTCACTTTGCTATACAGGAAGAAACTAACACAAAATTGTAAAGCAACTATACTCCAATAAAAATTAATTAAAAAAATAATCATACTTATAAAAAGGTTTTTGTATGGGCTTGATGTTTTCCATAAAAAGTTTCCAATGTAAGGGTCTTAATACCTGCCTGTATCATGAGATTGTTGTGAGGATTAAATGTGGAATTACATGTAGAGTGCTTAGCACTATGCTTAGAACTGAATGAAGAGTAGCTATTAATGCTACATATGGGATGAAAGCGACCATCAAAGATATACAGAAGTCTGAGTTTAAAAACTTTCATACAGAAACTAACACAACATTGTAAATCAACTATACTCCAATAAAAATTAATTTAAAACAACTTTCATAAAAAACTGATAAAAGCCTTTTCACTAACTATGATTACAGCAGTGGTCTCTGGGTCAATAGAGATTCAGTTTAGGTGTCTGCCCTTCCAGAAAGTCTCCCAAACCCACCAACTAGATTCAGTGCCTTCTCTCTCAATTGCCCTAACACCCTGTTCCATTCATTCCCAAAGCACTTACATATGGCCTGATGGCTCTCCATTTATGTGTCTGTCTCCCATCTCCTGATATCTCCTTACATTCTTCTCTGTATCCTTAGAGTGCAGCATACAGCAGACACTCAAAACATGCTTGTTGAACTGGTTGACATCGTCTTCTCACCTGCCCATCTCTGGGACCCTCTTCTCTGTGTACACTTGGTTCCTGCCTCTATGTACAGTGGGCCCTGGGTTGATGCTTTCCTGTTACAGGGCCGTGGCCTTCAGTTTCTGCCTATGTACTTTCCCAAGCCCACTCTAAGAAGTGGGTATCTTTTCAATTAATTGTACTACCCCAGTGCTCTGTGTCTCTCCAATCCTTCTCCAAAGGCCTCCTCCTAAGTGGTGGCTTGTTTGAGCCAGGCAGCCAGCACTCATGGCCACAGGGAGGAGACGGCACCAAGGGAAGGGCACTGAGGGTGAGCAGAGACCTGCCTGCTGCTTTCAGGCTAATCCAGAGCCCCTCATCCTCTTAGCCTGCATGCAGGTCGGCCAAGGTGAAATATTCAACCAAGAAATGAAAGAACTTAGAACCATAGGCTGTTAGGACTGGAAGGGCCTTTGAGATCATTGAGCCTGGTAGTTTGTTCAAATTTTCTTCTGAAAGAGGGTAACATTCTTAAAAACAATGACAACAAAAAGATTTTGTTTCCTATCCCCATCCCTGACATGGAGCTATTCTGGTTGAAAGGGTTGGAAGGAACAGTCTTGCCCTCATTCCCCCTCTGCACATCCTCCAAATGCACACACACACACACACACACACACACACACACACACACCCCTTGGCAGCTGAAAGTATCTCTGAAGAATCCTTAGGTCACTGAGGAACAAGAGCACAATTTGAAAATCACTAGTCAAGTTAAACATTTTCACTTTGAGGAAAGTCATAAGGGGATGTTGGGTCTGGGACCCAAAGCCTAGAATTCCTGGTTTCCTTTCTTTCTATTAATTAATCGACAACTGCCACCTCTGACAATAACAACAAAATGCTTCATAGATGTGTCTATCATCCGAATGTCAGAGCTGTAGAAATCTTCCCAGTGTGGATCCAATTTTAGCAGAAGTGTTGCTGGAACAATCACTGCCTCCAGGAATGAATCAGAGGGAAGGAGAAAAAAGCAGAACAAGAGGATTTTTAGGATAGTGAAAAATACTCTGTACGATAATATCAGGATGGATACATGTCATTCTACATTTGAAACCCACAGAATGAACAACACTGAGAATGGATCCTAATGTAAACTGAAGACTTTGGGTGATTATGATGGGTCAATGTAAGTTCATCAATTGTAACAAGTGTACCACCCTGGCGGGGGATGTTGATAATGCGGAGGGGCTATGCATGTGGTCAGGTAGGGGATATATAAGAAATCTCTGTATGTTATTAATTTTGCTGTCAACCTAAACTGCTCTACAAAAATAAAGTCGTTTAACTAAAGAATGAATTGGAAATGCTTTCAGCTTTTCTCAGAAAGAAAAGTGCATGATATCCAGATTAAGGTCATTTGAAAAGCTGAGACAGAGAAATATCTCATGCTTGGGAGGCCAGAAAGCATCAGAATCTGTATTGTGTGTATTTGTGAGTGGTTTCACAGCACCATCCAGTGGCACAAAGCAATTCTGCCACTAAAGCTCAGAAACAGGGTTCAATAATTTTTACTTCATAGCAAATTCAATCAGCAAGTATTTATTTGAAAGCCTTTGATATGTGTGGCTTTACTCTAGCCACTGGGGGTATAACAAGTGTTATTTACAAAAACTTATACACTGATTTCAGAAAGATCTGTCTATGTTAGTTTATAGGCATCCCTAATCTGCTGTCTTCACTACAAAAAGGTGAGCCAGGCTTCTGACAAGTTGCTAAGACAGATCTCCCTCCTCACTCCTTAATCTGTGATCCAAAGTGACCTCAGGCCTTCTCAGAGCCCACAAAATTGAGACGTTTTAAACCCCAAGCCCCTGATGTGGACATTTCTGGGCAAGCAAGACTTTGGCAAAATTTCCCTTGGAATATTACCAGCCAGTTGTTATTATCAATCTAAGAATGCAAATGTATATGCTTTCTTGAGTCTTGGAGAGTAAAGCATCTAGATTTGGGTCATTCCCATGGAATCCTGGAATGAGGTAACTTATTATGTGTCCAGGACACAAAAAGTAATCTGATCAATTGTTAAATTTTCTTTCCTTCCAATTTATCACCCCATCTTGTGAGGGCTGATCAGATTCAAGTTGGAAGGAACTGTGGTTTGAACCCCAAACGGGTGGAGAAGGTGTCTTTGCTGAATATCCTGGATTGCTTAGACAGGCCAAGCAGTCTGCTGCTAGGAGAGCTCTTATTTTGCCATTTTCTCTCAATTTTTTTCTGAGTCTAATTCACAGACCATTGGGTAAACCTGAAAAGTTTCTTTGTTCCTAGTGATCAGTTCTAATTCTTTTATTAAATTTGTTTTTCAATTGCAGAAATAACTTGGACAAGTCATTTCCCCCCTCTAACCTTCATTTCTTTCATTAGAAAATCAAAGAGTCTGGAATGATTGCATGTAGATAACCAGAAGGTGTGTTATATTCCTGGAGAATGTACGCAAAAATTTTTTAGAGTTTCAGACAACCCACACTCATCCTGCCTAGAAAATTTTACCTTATGAAAGAAAGATGTGGTTTTCAATTTCTGGCAATATGGTCAACTAGTTACTTTAAAGGGCCTTCCAGATAAAATATAATTAGATGATGAATTACACAAACACAGTAAACTAATGTTAAAGCATTGTAGCACTTATTAGAGTGAAGGGAAATTTATGAGGGTCTAAGAATTAAATAAACAGTAATAGTAACAGTAAGCAAGAAGAGAGAGAGCAGAGGAGGGAGCTGTAAGATGAGATGACCTGGAAGAAAATGTTCACATCCTTGCAATCAACATGCCCAACATAGGCTCTTGGGAGTCTCATAGATTTCATTCAATAAAATATAATCCACAATTTTTTTAAAAACCCACAAAACATACAGGGAATAATTGAGAGGCAGCAGAAACAATAAAGACTTAGACCTTCCAAAGACCGCAGATATTGTAATGATATGATGAAAATGTGGAATAACCATGTGCAAAAGGTTCAAAGAAATCAGAGAGAAAATAAAAAATAAGGAACAAAAACCAGAATACTAAAAAAGATAAGGCAGGTTTTAGAACTAAATAAGATTTGTAGATTTCAAATACATGCACAGATCTCAGCGGTTGAGTGAAACAGAGAGTTAAACAGACTTGAAGAGACAATGAGCTGGAAAATATAATTTGAAGGAATTACCTATAATGCAGCCCACAGAGATAAAGAGGTGGTATATATGAATAAAAGACCAAGAGACACAGATCATGAAAAGCAAATTCTAACATAACTAACCAGAGTCTCAGAAGTAAAAATTGGTGTGCAAGTGGGAGGGGGCCTTGAAGAATCGCCATTGAGAAGGTGGGCCCTGGAGGCTCAAGGCCAGAACTCACAAGCTGGCGCTTCCATTTCTCAGCTTTGTGATTAGAGGCAAGTAACATAAGCTCATTGTGACTATTAAATAGGGATAATAAGAGTCTCTAAGGTGTTCTAAGCATTAAATTAGTTATTACCTGTAAAACACATAGAATATTGCTTTACACAAAAATGTTTTAAAAAATCTTGCCCGGTAATTCAGTATTTTTTTTCCAGCCAAAGACATGAAGATGTTGTATCTCTATTTGTTCCTCTGAATCTCATTATAAGTCTTGCTTTATAACACTTGGTTATAACCCCCTGAGGGCTCCCTTTTGAATTGATGACCAAGATCAAGCTAATTCATTTCTAGCTGAATCTATAACAAATAAAAGAAAATAAAAAAATTTTAAACAGAGCAAACAGGTGTTTAGTAATGGAAGCTATAGCACTTTAGCAGTGCATTAGAAAAGTGGTAATGTCTGTTATAAAGACCGACAGAACAACTTAAGAAATGAAGTATGTCCCTACAAGTAGGAGCTCACAGTCTTTTACTAGTATCAAAAGAAAAAGAAAAAAAATTAAGGTGTACAATGTCCTGTGTTTTTATCTGGAAGGAAAATTATATAGGTAGGAACAAGCTTACCCTTTGGGGAGAAAAGTTTAGTCAAATACCACAGTTTTTATCCAAGAAACTCTTTTGCTTCAATCTGTAGCAAATAGAGGCTTCCCTCAAAGATGGTGTATTGTTTCTAGGGGTGTTGTAACAAATACCACAGGTTGAGTGGCTTAAACAAGAGAAATTTATTTTCTCACCATCCTGGAAGCTAGAGTTATAGAACAAGTTGTCAGCAGGTTTGGTTTCTTCAAGACCTCCCTCCATGGCCTCAGATGGCCTACAGATGGCTGCCTTCTCCACGTCTTTACAAGGTCGTCCTTCTGTGTAGTATGTGTCTAAATCTCCTCTTAGAAGGACACCAGTCGTATTGGATTAGGACCTACCCTAATGAGCTCATTTTCACTTAATTAGCTCTTCAAAGACTCTATCTCCAAATGCAGTCACATGGAAACACTGGAAGTTAGAGATTCGGCACATGAAGTTTGGTTGGACACAGTTGCCCATACCAGTTGGTGCCATACATCTAAATAAATAACCTGACTGGGCAAAACTGGTTACATCTGACTGAAAGATGCAGCTTGTTTGAACACCCACCTTGCTCGCATCAGGAAACTGAACACAATGGACTACTCAAAGAAGAATAACCAGTCCTTAGATTTAGGAGATGATCAGCCACGAGGGAGAATTTGCTCACAAATTCTCTACCCTGACTCTTGGAATGTCCTGGATTCCTTGCTTCAAAGCCAGGTCTTATGTTTTCAATGGATACAGTTCCTGGAGGACCCTGGAAGCACCATGAAATAATGCTTCCCTACAGTTTCTTATCAAGGGAGGGTGGCTAGAGAGTCAACAGATAGAGGTGCTTCGCTTGATATCTTAACATCCGATTCTTTAACAAAGCCTCATACAGTGCATTTGTGTGTGTGTGTGTATGTGTGTGTTCTTCCTTTTTCTTATTGGTAGAAAATATACATAATATAAAATTTACCATTTTGACCATTTTAAGTGTACATACAATTGAGTGGTACTAAGTATATTAACACTTTTGTGCACCATCACCACCAGCCATCTCTAGAAATTTGGGAGTTAAGTTTTATTTGGGGCAAAATGAGGACTATAGCCTGGGAAATAGCCTCTCAGATAGCTTTGAGGAACTTCTCTGAAGGTGTGGGTGCAGTCAGTATATATGTGATTTTGGTGAAAGGGGATACATGCAATCAAGCACACATTTTTTGCAGAAGGTTATACTGCTCGTCACGAGGAGCAGATGTCTCTGTTAATGATTTCAGTGCTTTTCTAGATGTGAGAAGATGCAAGAATTTGGACTCATAAAATCTTCTCTGGAAAATATCTAACTATCTGAAGGCCTGTTCTGCCAGAGCACAGAGTGCCTCATTCCTGATCTCCACCCCGAACTCACTTCGGGGTGAGTTGAAGGTCAACGACTACAGTAGCTAGTGACTTAATCCTTGTAGAGGCAGATGGCAAGTGCCAATTTTTAGTTGACATCATCATCCCAAAATGAAACTTGATTCTCATTAAACAATAGTTCTCCATTCTTCCCTCCCTGCTCCCAGCCCCTGATACCCACTATTCTACTTTCTGTCTCTGTAAATTTAGTCAAATTCTGGGTACCTCTTACAAGTGGAATTATATCACATTTGCTCTTTTGTGCTTATTTAACTTAAAGTTTTTAAGGTTCATGAATGTTGTAGCATATATTAGAATTTCATTGCTTTGTAAGGCTGAATAATATTCCATGGTATGTGTATACCACATTTTACTTATCCATTCATCCATCAGTGGACATTTGGGCTTGCAGCCTAGTAGGAAATATATTTAGTCTTTGTCCCTGGTTCCTGGCACAGAGCTCCTAAAGCTCTTGGAATTTCCTGAGTGACAGGAGTGTTTTATGTCATTCACTTTTGAGCACACTTAAATGTATGCTAATGAAATGACTTAGGGTGGGGCCCCTAGATAGCCTCTGGATGGGGTTGGTCACCAAAAAGAAAAAGTGATTAAAGGTTTGGAACGTTCAGCCTCACCCACTGCCCACTGGTAAAGGGGGAAGGAGGTTAAAACTCGGTAAAACCTCTTAACCAACTTGGAAGAGGGCCCTCACCAGAACCTGAGCATACTGGTCCCCTGATCTTGGACTTCCAGCCTCCGGAACTGTGAGAAATAAATTTTTGTTGTTTATGAGCCACCCAGCCTATGGTAATTTGTTATAACCTCTCGAACAGAGGAAGACAGGTTCCTTATCTGTAGAATGGAGATATAATCATAGTTGCCTCAGAGGGTTGTGAGGATTAGATGGCTTACCTGTATAGCATCAATTCTAAGAGCACTTTTTTTTCATGTTTTAACATCTTAAAATCAAGATGTGCTGACAATGAGTGGGGCTTCCACTCGCTCATGTCCATGTTGTGGTCCTGATGAAATTGTTATCAGCTGCTCCTGGGCTAAGACTGCTGTTGAGGTGGGGAGACAGGACCCTTGCAATCGCTCCAGGTGTCAGGCCACAAGCCATCTCAGGACGATTTTAGGAGCAACGTGCCTCCTGACTGCTGGAAAATGCTCTTCTAGTAAGGTCCCGGAAGCTCCAGTGTCAAAACTGGAAAATGGGTGTCAGGGGCTGTAAAGAAAATCCTGGAACAGGAATTCTGAAGTGGGGACCCTCAAAAGTTACTAAGAAGAGACAGTCTCCAAAGATAAACGAGTTTTAGAAAGACATTAAATAATTTATTTCACTTGGATTTTCCTGTTTAATGTGTGAACAATTGTGATCTCTGATTTTAAAAATCCATTAAGTGCCATCTTTGATTAGTATAAAATAAAATTCAGAATGCAAGAAAGCATTGTTCATATTCAATTAGCAGCATATTTTCCCCTAATGGTGTATAAAATAGTAATGTATCTTACAAATGATGCATCCTAGTGTCAATGAAGTGTAGGGGAATCTTTTAGAAGAGTGCCTATTTCTAAGTAAAAGAAGTCAGTCTGTAAAGCTATATACTGTATGATTCCAACTTTATGACATTCTGAAAGAGGCAAAACTCTGGAGACAGTAAAAACATCAGTGGCTGCCAGGGCTTAGGCAGAGGGAGGGATAAATAGGTGAAGCACAGAGGACTTTTAGAGCAGTGAAACTACTCTGTATGGTACCATAATCCCGGTTATGTGTAATTATACATTTGACCCAAACCATAGAAAGTACAACACCAAGAGTGAACTCTAATGTGAAGTATGAACTTTGGTTCAATTTAGTTGAACATTTACAGACAATGTAGCTTCATCAGTTATAATAAATGGACCCTCTGGTGGGGTATGTTGATAATAGGGAAGGCATACCCAAGTTGTAAGGGGTAGTCTCTGTACCTTTTGTTTGATTTTGTTGTGAACCTAAAACTGTTCTAAAAAATAAAATCTATTAAAGAAAAAAAAAAAAGCTGAGGTCTTGGAATACACTGTAGATTTCTAAGAACATTTTTCTAGTTATTTTTTTCCACTCCATTGTTTCATTCATCCCCCATCACACATGCAAAAAATAAGTAAGCACAAACACTGAGGAGATGTTAAAATACCTCCTAGTTGAGAAGAGAGAGTTCTAAGAAATTCAGAAGAGAACCTGGTGAGGGGCTTTGAAAAGTGGCACTGATCCCTGTCCTTCCTTCAATGTCAAAGTGGTGGATGTAAGGGATGATTATGCACTCAGAGAAATGTGAGGGTGTTAGACTAATGAAGCCCTATGCTCGGCTTCCCACCTGTACTAGGAGCGGGGAGCAGCTGGGGAGTTTTCCACATCATCATGGTTATGGGAGTAGAGTGGAGATGCAGTATGAAGTTCCCAGGCCAATGGGCCAGAGGTGGACCCTTGAGCTCCTTCACTCAGTGAGAGCAGCAAAATAGTTCTGGTGTAGCCAAGAGGATGTGGATGTGACACTGAAAGATGGAGGAGCTGGGGGTACCCGGGAGCTAGGACAATTCCTCCATCATGTCATTGTCAGGAGGCTCTGAGGGCCGCCAGAAACCTAGGTGCCCTATCAGAGGAAAAACGATTGAGGAAAAAGTGTGCAGGGACAATACTTTCCTTAAATCATCTAAAAAAGCCTAAGATGTCAAAGTTTACTCTGAATTGGCAAAATGTGTCCCATTACTGATGGAGCAAGGGCTTAAGGAAGAAACTAGGTTTAGTTCTAAGGGAAACAACTTTTATTTCGTATACATATCTAAGCACATGGCTTGAAAATTCTTACCTGTTATATGCATATATCCTTAGAAAAGTCATTAATTTGGAGGAATGGTGGCTGGGGAGCAGTGTAATCTAAGCCTATAATGTAAAGGAAAATTTCTTCAACTGTCAAGAAGTTTCCCTGATCTTGCAGTCATTTTCTTAGCGGAATCTAGACAGAAGTTTTATCATAAAAGAATAACATTAGCTCCCTTTTGGATGTTTGCTTCCAAAGAGATTCAAGTTTAAATTATTTTAATTCGGTGATGCATCCATTTTTATTGTGTTCTTTGGGGGATGGGGGACACCAGCCAGTTCTATCTGCCATGGATGCATTAATATACTGAGGAAATACTCAGGGAAGCTTGTTTCCCTTAAAAAAAGAAAAGTCTGAACTCCTTCCAATTATATAGAAATTCCGGCAGAAGACTGAGGGGCACCAAGGGCATGCAGATAAATAGATTTGAGAAAGTTTTATGGGATAATCTCTAAAAAGAAATGGCTCAAATGCTGTATGTGAAGGAAGAAGTAGATGCCAAATTGTGTGGTGAACACATGAGGGTTGCAAAAGAAGCGTGGGAGTTGATCCTTGAAATTCATGAGCAACTCTAGACCTGCCCAGGAAGTGATGGATGGCTATGTCAACAAGAAAATGTTTCATTCTACAATAAAGAGTAGTCATATGCAAAATGTAAATGTGCAATAAGTTACGGATTTCTTGATTTCAGATTCTTTGTCATTGGTGTACACAAAGCTTCATTAAGAGGTCTGTGACAAGGGTGAGATGATGCTTAGATCTCTCACCTTCTATCTTTGCCTGGACTAGTTCTAAGCTTTCCTTCTTGTTAAATAGTAACATCACATATCCCAGAATGGAGAGTCAAGAGAGACCGGGGCAGCCACAAACATTCAGGAGCAGCACATCTTTCCTGTCTTATGTCCTTTGCTTCAGTACACAAGTCAACTCAGGAGGTGGCCAGTGGTGGGTGATGCTGGGACTTCCTTCAGTTGCACCAGCACAAAGACGTGGTGTATTTTTTCTTCTTTAATTTTAAATCTTGTTCTCATTTGAATTACATACATTATTAGTTTAAGCAATATATTTAAATTAAAAATCATGTTTCAGACTCTATTTTTCTGTCTTGTGGTCTTCACCAGTTTTCCTAATAATGTCCTGCTCTGTTCTAGGATTCAGTTCAAGATCCAATCATGCACTACATGTAGTTATCCTGCCTGTATAATCTCCTCCAATCTTCATGACAAGAATTTTTAATATCTAAAATTTTTGATATCTAAGCTTTTTAATCTACATAAATTAAAAACAAGAGGTTAAAAAAGCCCAGAAGTTAAGGATAGCTATTACACATGTCAAAGATGATTGAGAAACAATGATGATTGAGATCCTTAATCTAAAGAAACTAATGAATTTACATTAAATAGTTTGTTTATAATGCACAGTCCTGTGAATTTTAACAAACACATATAGTCATGCAACCACCACAATCACAATATAGAACAGTTTCATCATCCACAAAAATTTCTTTATTCTCTACTTTGTAGTCACTCAGTCCCTTAAAACACCCAGCCAAACTCTTCCCGAAAACACTCAGCCCATGGCCACTTTATTGCATAAAGTTGCTCATATATTCCCTTAGTATCTTTTAATATCTGTAGAATATGTAGAGGTGTCACTATTCTCATTTGTGACCTTCCCCTTTCTGATCAGACTGGCTAGAGATATTGATTTTTACTGATTTCAAATAACCAGCTTTGATTTCTCTCATTATTTTGCTTTATATTTTGTTGATTTTTGTAGGGATCTTTAGTATTTCCTTCTTTTGTTTGTTTTGGATTTAAAATATTCTTCCATTTTCTTAAAGTGGAAGCTTATCTTATTGATTAGAGACCTTTCTTCTTGTCTAATATAAACATCTTACAGTAGCAATTTCCTTTCAAATACTGCTTTAGCTATATTGCACAAATTTTAATATATTGTGTTTTAATTTTCATTCATTTAAAAATATTTTCTGATTTCCATCGTGTTTTGCTCTTTGAACCATGGGATACTTAGAACTGTGTTGTTTCATTTCCAAGCTTTTCAGGGTCTTTTAGGTATTTTTCTGTTGACAATCAGCCTTATTTCTATATGATAACATGTTTTGTACAATTTCAATTCTTTTAAATTCATTGAAGTTTTTTTATGGAAACATTTTGCAGTAAAATAGTCTATTGTGTACTTCAACCTGCACTTGAAAATAATGTGTACTCTGCTGTTGTTGGAAGGAGTATTCTGCTAATGTTAATTAGCTCAGGTTTGTTGATAGTGTTGTTCATAATTTCTCAATACTTACTGATATTAAAAATTCATTTGTTTATCAGTTACTGAGAGAGAAGGATTGAAGTTTCCACCTATAATGTAGATTTGTCAATTTTTTCTTCATTCTACTAGTTTTTGCTTCAGATAATTTGAAGCCCCATTGTTAAGTTCATACACATTTAGAATCGTTACATCTTCCTGATAAATTGACCCCTTTAGCATTATGCAATGTCCCTCATTTTTCCTGGTAATATTTCTTGTTCTAAAGTCTACTTGGTCTGATATTTACCCTTTTTAGCTTTCTTTTGATCAGTGTTTTTATGGCAAATCTTTTTTCCATTCTTTTACTTTTAACCTGTATTTAAAATGAGTTTCTTATAGAGAGCATATAGTTGAGTTGCTTGTTTATCCAATCTGATAATTTCTTTTAGTTGTTGTTTAAACAATTTATGTTTGATGTAACAATTAATATTTTTTTATTAAAACCTACCATTTTAATAGTTGTTTTCTACTTGTTCCATCTATTTCTAGCTCTTTTTTTCCCCCACTCGCTATGGATTGAGTATATTTACTTTCAATCTTATTTTCACTTTTGGTCTATTATTCACACATCTTTTAAAAACATTTTATTTTAAGTGGTTGTTCCAAGGTTCACAGTGTTCACCATTAATGAAGCATGGTTTTCCTAAACTAGTATTACATTACTTCAAGTGTTATGTAATAACCTCATAGTACATGCTCCCTAGTCCTCCCACTTATACTTGGTTCTGTCACTGTCATACATTTTACTTTTACATGTGCCATAATACATCATTATTAATTTTACTTTAGTAGTCAATTGTCTTTTAGAGTGATTAAAAAGAAAATATTTACATTTATTTTCACCATTCCCAGAGATCTTCATTCTTTGAGTACATCAACTTTTCTCTCTGGTAGCACAGTCCTTTGCTTGAAGAGCTGTCTTTAACATTTCTTGCAGTGCAGTTCTGCTAAGAAGAATTTTCTTGGCTTTTATTTTTCCAAAGAAGTCTTTATTTCTCCCTCAGTTTCTAAATGTCTTTTCACTGCGTATAGGATTATAGGTTTACAGATTTTGTTTTAGAACTCCGATAATACCACTCTGTGGTTCCCAGCTTGCATAGTTTTTGATGAGGAGTCTGCTGTAATTTGGTTGGTTGGTTGGTTTCTCTATATATGTCTTATTTTCCCTGAATACCTTTATAATTTACTCTTAAACTTTCATTTCCAGTAGTTTGAATATAATGTCTCTTGGTGGGGGGAAGGTGTGCATGTGTTTGGTATTTTTGTACTTAGGGTTTTCTGAGATTCTTGGATTTGTGGTTTGATATATTTCATTATTTGGGAAAATTATTGGATGTCATCTCTTCAAATATTTTTTTCCGTGTCATTCTCTCTTCTCCTTCTGGAGTTCCAATTATACATATATGAGATGATTGATCTTATTCCATAGTTTCTGAATTCTCTGTTCTGTTTTCTTTTTTTACTTTGTGATTTAGTTTGGGTAATTTCTTCAGTTTATTGATTCTTTCCTCAGCCGTATTGATTGCACTGATGTATCCATTAGGTTGTTCTTTATCTCTGCTACCTGTATCCTTTATTTCAAGCATTTCTGTTTGGCATACTATTTCAGTATTCAGTTCTCTAGGTTGATAGTCCCCATATGTTCATGCACGTTGTGCATCTTTTCTCCTAGAGCATTCAATATATTAATCATTGTTGATTTAAATTCCTGGCTGATGGTCCCAATACCTGGGTAATCACTGGGTATGATCCTGTTGATTGTTTTGTCTCTTGACAGTGGTTATTTTTATCTTTTTATTGTATGCTGGATATAGTACCTAGAACAGTAGAGAGTGTAATAAATATCAATATTATTTATGCTTGCAAATAGGAATAATACCTTCTGTTGGGGTTTGAGTCAACGTGATCAGAAATTCAGCTGGTTTCAACTTTGTTGTTGCTTTAGTGTCTCACCAGTTTCATTCTCCTAGTATTACATTGTGCTTAAGGTGGGGGCTGGTTTGCCAGATGGTTTTGTCAATGTTCCTGCTCTACTCTTAGCTTTACACCTTCCCTGTGCACCTGCATATCAGAGAAGTTGTCTCTCCTATATTCTTGCCTTTCACCCAGCAGTAGACTACTATTACTTGATACTTGGTGGTTGCTAGCACAGTAGTGGTAGTGGGATGTGGGAAGTATTTTCTGTTGCCCTGCTTCTGCCTCATTCTTAGGCAGGCTCTATATCCAAGCGTCTCAGAGTTTAAACTTGGTGGTCTTGCCCTTCCCCCAGAATAGGAGACCTCAAATTGTCTGAGCCAGGTCCAGTTCCCTGCCCATTCTCTAGTCATAGAGGTTTTTTTCTTTTTCCCTTCCCTCAGCTGAAATGCGTCTTCACCTGTACTCTGGGGACAAAAGTATTTGCTGCCCTTCCACTAACAACCTAAGTATTTGTTCCTTAGGGGAGAAGTGTCTGGGCAGGATCTTTTGCTTTTCTCATAGCATTGGTTTCTCCCCTGTCCAGGCTTTCCTAAGAAAACTTAGAATTTTGTTGGATTATCTGGAATCTTCTGTTGTTAAAAGCAACATTCTTTTCAGCTTTCTATATCCTAGATGGAGACTAGAAGCCTCCAAATGCATTATTTTTTGGTTGTTCTTTTGTTCGTTTGTTTATTTGTTTACAAATTTGATGCATGATCACTATAAAAAGTTTAAGCCATGGTGAAAGTTACTTTAAAAAAATTAAGTTACCTGGAAATCATTTCACACAAATACAACTCCTGCAAAATTTATTTTTCCTGGTTCAATTATAAGCTTTGGAGGAATGCAAACAAAGGTAAAACAACTCTGGACCTCAGGGTGGGGTGCTAATGAAACACTGGTTAAGGATCTGTACATGGAAAGGTAACACCTAATTGTGGACAGGTTTTAACCTAATGGTATAGAATGAGTGTTCAACAGTGAACCATGTAGAAATGATCAAAGTATCAGTACTAGAGCACATAGATTTCCCATTTCTCTCTATCTAAAAGTATCTGAGAGCAGAACTCTTCCACTGTTGTATCTCCAGCATCTGGAACAGTGCCTAGCACATAATGGTCACGCCCTAATAATTTTTTTCTATGAATAAATTAATGAATGAGAAAGCCCCATGTTTTTTACACAATTAGTGCTGAAGCCTGAGGAAGGAGATGCTGGGCTTTCTGTTGCTTATTAGGGTTACGAAAGTTTCAGTCACTAACTGAAAAGATGAAAGAGGTATACCAAATTACATCTTAGGCTGGTAAACAGATAGTGTAAGTTATGCTTCTTTACTGAGATTCATGCTGTTTTGTAAACTGCATTTTCAACCATTATTAGTTTTGGACAAATCTCTACTGCAAAGAAGCAAGTAAGAAAAATAAATTTAGAAAATTGGTGGTGGAATATAAAATAAAATAAGAAAACACAAGGAAAGAGCAATTCACCAACAAGTATAATTAAATACATTCTATTTGTCTAGTTCTATCATAGGCACTGTGGAGTATAAGTACAAAAAAGTATTGAATGAGTCTCATCAGTTAGCTTCAAGAGAGCTGGGCAGAAGTTGATAGAGAAAAAAAATTCAAGAGAAAAAAAAAAAAAGCCAGATCTGCACAGACCTGTGTCATATTGATAAGAAATTCAAAAAGTCAAAAAGAATTAGACAAAGAAGTTAAACAAAGCAACTGAGACCCATCATAGAAGGCTCCGACCCATAATAATTTATTGATCATTTTAACCCACTGAAGAATGTCTAAAAAATATTGAATTAAAAAATTAATTACCTTTTCTCTGGCTAACCTATCTCTGGGTATCTAAAATATTCTCCAACAATAAGTTTTGTTTTAGTCTAAATTGCTTTTCACAGTGAAAAAAATATATTGAAAAAAGGAAAGTCAGTTTCTACGCTGCCCACCTTATTCTACTGTCATGGTCAGACTATGTTGCCTTGGCAACTTCAGAAAATAAAACGTGCTGCTGTATCTACCTGTGATGTCATAGCAGGTGGCATTGTCTTGGCAGCAGAATAAAATGGTTGCTCTTTAGTTAGCTATTTTCTGTTTGGACTGTCTCAGCATCATTACTCATAAGAAGGATCCCACACTGTCTGTTCTGAATGTGATACTCTTTCAAGTACAATCTCCAGAGTCTTTCATCTTTCTTCCTTCTTGTCAGCCAATCAACATAGGACTGGAATATATGGGGTTCCTGGGTTCCTATAGTTGATACTGTTTGTTGTTTATACAGTATCCATTTCCTCCTTCCTAATTTTGTTTAGATAACCATCCTTCACCACTCCTTGACAGTCATATGTATCTCAGGAATAGCTGAACTTATCTGCACTCCAAAAATGGATCCTAACAACTAAGCCAATTAGAGTAATCCCATCCCCTAGCTAGTGATTTAGTCAGGGACCCAGATTTAAGCTAATCAGTGCACAGGCATCCCCCAGGGGCTGTATTTGTGCAGGATTGAGCACATGTCCAATTTGGCTCAATCGGATTACAAAGAAGGACTTCCATTGTATGGTTGGAGGGAAGAATCTCTTTCACTGGTTAGATAAGAACAAGGAATAATTTTTGCCACAATTACAGTGAGCAGGCATGTTGAGAGCATGAAGGATGAGAGCCTGACCCAAAGCTGACACCTGGTAGAAGGGCAGAGCAAAGAGCAAAGTGATACAGTCAGAGCTCTTGATTATGCCTTGTAGACTGTCCCACCTCTGGACTTCGAGTTACACGATGCAATGCATTCTGTTATTGTTTAAACCAGTTTAGAGTTATAGTTTCTTACAACCAAGAGCAACCTAACTGGTGTGGTTCCAGTATCCAATAATAAATATGTAATCTTAGACAGACCCCTTCATGTCTTTGGACCTCAGCTCTTCCACTGAAGAATTAAGGGATTGGATAGTAATCCTCTAAATTGTCCTGATTTCCTAAACTTCCATGTCTAAAAGGCAAAGCACAGTTATAGGCACCACAAAGTTTCCAAAACAATGTAAGACGTCAGGAGGGCAATTAAGGCCCAAAGTTTAGGGCAAAAGACTCTGCAAAGTATGTCGCATTTTAAGAATAAAGGGTCTCCAGAAGTTTGCCTGAAGGGCTTTGTGGGAGGCACCAAAACTGCCCAAACTCTAGTTGTTAAAAGAAGAACCAGGAAGGTAAAAGGTAGTGAGCCCTTTAGAAAGTGCAGAGTTCACAAAGAGGGGCTGTTTCCTTCCTCACTATCACTTGTGAAGGAGGGGTGGCTGGTGGCTTCACTTCCTCCTTAGGGGGCTCTGGGAGAATAGCTCATACAGATTGGGGGTGCCTGCAAGAGGAGACCTGAATTTATTCCCTAGTCAGAAACGTGCTTGGCTAGTGGCTTATTAATCTGACCCTTTATCACTCTGAACAGGGGAAGAGAGAACTAGAAAATAGCAGAGCTGGAAAAGGAGCATAGTGAAGCAGCATGTTCTGAGTTTACCTGAGATTCCTGAGGACGACACCAAGAATGATATTAGCCTGGGCTGCCGGCTGAATCAGGTAGCCCAAGCAGGATGGAGCACATTTTAGGGGGGTTGGGGGTATGAGTAAATTGGACATAGACTGAGGTTCCCAAACCATGGAGTTGTGCAGACAAAGGATGCCCTGCCGCCTCGAGTGAGGATTTGAATACCTGGTGTATCTCATGTAAGGTCTGCCCTCCCTATTACAGGGGCATGGTCAATGCTTTTGGAAGGCAGGTAGGAAAGAAAGAAGTCAGTTGGTTAGTTCTTTTTGTGCAGTACTTATCAAGTCCCCTGCATAACTACACACCCGTAAATGTTTTTTGAGAAGAGAATAATAAACACTCATTTTCAAGTTCTGACCCCATTCCTTCTCTCACTTCACATTTTGCTACCTTTTTTATATACACCTGGAACTCTTGGCATACTGGTCCCACTTGCTACTCCTGAAATACAGCATGTCCTTTGTCACACACTTGGATATCAGCCCCAAATGTCTTCTCTCTTGGTCCATCTGGAAAACCCTTCCTCCTCTATCAAGAAGGGACCTTGAAGGTTTTCTTGACCAACTCATACATGATTTGGGTCTTCCAGGACATCCTGTGCATCTCTTTTCATTATTCTTTATTTACTTCCTGACTCATGTATATTTGAAGTCTCTTATGTAATCCAAATTTGGTATTTTTCTAACCTTGAATTAGTACAATTTACTTTTCTCTTTATTAGTTTCCAGTGAACACTTTTCCACTTTTTCTTCCTACTTCTCTGCCATCATAAAATTTTTTTGGAATTCAAATTGCATTTTCCAAGGTGCTAATCTTTCTAGAAAAATATTGACAGAGTTGGCCATATAGTAAAATCCTGTTATTTTTATAGATGGGAAGGTTTTAAATATTATCTAATCAACATTCTTGTTTCCATGATAAGGAATATGAGGTCATCAGAGTTGAAATGACTTCTCCAATAGAGCTACTTTATAGGAAATCCAAAACACAATCCTGAAATCCCAAGAGGCAGTAAAGTGTCATGGGATTTTTTTTCCCCCAATACTGAAGGCAAAGTCAAACAGACCATCTTAACTTGAGCTCACTCATGATTCCATAATGGAAATACTAAACATACCAAACATCTCCTGAGTAAACTTACATTGATTTCAGAACCTCTGGTCACAGATTTGAATGTAAGGTACTCCCAGTCAATAAGTGACATGTTAAGGCAGGACCATAATATGTACAAGAAAAGATAGAAAAGCACAGAAAACGTTACCTAGCAAAAAATATTATATACTCCCTGCACCATTCTCAGAATTTGGGATTCTTAAAACTGGAAGGAACCCTACAAGTCACTCAAGGGTGCTTTCTATGTGTTAAGCATTTCTATAGACCATTGACACATAATGTCTTATTCATTCATTACAAAACAAACATGTGGAGGAAAGTGTTACCTCTATTTTTAAAATGACAGAACTCAGGTTCAGATAAAGTAAATTCCTTATTTATATTTATAGCCAAGAAGTTATGGAGGTGATATACACACTCAGGTGTGCCCAACTCCAAGACCTTAACTTTTTGTTCCTAAATCAGATTTACTTCCTCTAATCACAGATTACAGGGAGTGGAGTCCCCAGCTTCACCTGGAATATCACAGCCTGGGGTAGATTCTGTTTTAAGAGACAGTTCCTTCTATATTTGAATACATCTGGGATTTTTTCCCTAATTTTATACCCCTAAATTTGTCTACCAGAAACTTGCATGAGTCTTTATGCATCCTTTTGGAGTAAACCTAAACAAGCCAATTCTCTGTAACTCGATTTTTCCCAAGCTCCTGCCATCTTCACCAACCCCAAGTCTTCATATCTTCAGGGAAAACATCCAGTATGATCTCAACTATTATTTGTAAAACTTTCTTCCTAGGCTCCTTCCTGAGTGGCACTTCTTGTACCTTACATCTTATAACTGTCAGTGCCACTGTTGACGTCCAGCACCCAGAACAGGATACAACACTCCATTTGTAGTCTGTTCTCAACTTCATATTAAATTTCAATGAATGCAGTCTAAGTCTGTTAGCTTTTTCATCAAGATTCCAGCACACTAAAGATATTTTTCTGAGCACCATTCTACAAGGCTTAAGAGCACTCAGAAAGTCTCAAAAACTAAGCCAACAACATTTAAGATTCATCCCATTAGAAGACTATTAACATGCAGTGAAATGCAGCTGAATTGGATCTCAAAGTCCCAACATTAAAGACTTTTCAGGAAATCTCAAGCTTCTCAGCCCTGGGTTACTTTGGTTCAATCAGTTATAGAGCTGAGTTCTATTTGGTGGGACTTTTGCCAGCATCTGTGCTGAGATGTGCACAGGTCTTCCTCTGATACCATTTCTATGAACACTCCAGTTAGTGAAACCAGGCCATGAGAGTAATAGAACCACAAATTCCAGACTGGGTCATATGCTAAGAAATTTAGTTTATTCCTTTGACTTCACTTTTCACAAATGTGCTTTTATTTTAATGGGTTCCCAGAGCACCTGTTGGACCCTCCTATCCCACACAAGGGAGAGTCAGCAACTATGTAGAGAATCATGTTTCTCTGTGTTCTTCTCAATAGTCAAGAGTAGCTGGGAAATTTTCAGCCAAAACTGAATAACATAGATCTCTTACATTGTTAGTGCAGAAGCAATGTGTTATAAGAAGAAAAATACATCTTTTGGATATCACAGCTAATAAACATGGACTGTTTATATGTTTGTGATAGATAAAAGAGCCAGCTAGATTGTAAACAACATCAGAACACTTCTGTCTTTACGATCATCTTTCATGCATGGTAGATAATGCTGTACACATTTTCATGAATAACTAACTGAACCAACAGGATCAAACCTACAAATGGTTGACATTGGCTTGAATCATGAGGTTTGTGTGTTTCCTGGTGGGGTCTCTAGATCCTCTCTCAATGAGATGGTCTTTAGATTTTTGCTGCCATTGCTTATTAGCAACTCCCATAACAAAAGCCCTAGACAAAGTCAGATTTCAGTTTATCTTCCTTCATAATTTAGTTGGATGAATTGGGTGAACGGAGCTTTTCCACATAAACAATTCTAATCTTCTATCTTGGGAGAGATAATATGATCAAAAAGAGTATTTTAGGTCAGGTCCATCTGGTCTGGACACAGATTTTCCAAGCTAATATAGTGGGTTTTATAATATAAATAGATTTAGGAGGAGGTCAGATGTTTCTTAACAGTATCCTTCCAGGATAATTATTTTGTAAGAAACAAGGTCAAAAGTTATGTTAATAGGACAAACGCATTAACCTCATAACTCATAAGAGATGTAAGTTATCTTAGAAGAAAATAATATTTACTTAGGTGAAGAGTGCTTGCTTGTAGGTGATTTGTGATGTAATCAGATCTTGTTGATATAGACAGTAATCTGAAAGCAGAGAATCCACAGTCTTCCTCACTCATAGAATGAGAAATGCATCCCTTTTCATTTGTGAGGTATCAAATCCTGGGCTATGGAAATCCTTTTGTAACTAGGCAAAGATGTTAGCTAAGATAAAGGACTGGGACCTTATTCTCATGCACAGATCTTCACATGCACACACACACACACACACACTCACTTGCTACCATGTAGTAGAGTAAAGAGCATCACAGGGGTGTAAACGGTGTGGGCAGGGGGAACTTGTTACACCAGAGCCATGATAGCACTTACCACATGGTATAATTGTATTATTGGGCTAATGCTTTTCTCTACACACTGAGCTCCTTTGCTCTCCTCTCTCTGTGTCTCCAGTTCCTAGCCTGTTGCCTGGCACGTAGTAATTACTCTATTAAAATGAATGAAAGTTAAATACATAAATGAAAAGCTTCCTTTCTTCGTAAATATTAAACCCATAGCTTTCCAGGTTTCAACCAAAAGAAGAATCTTTCAGTGGTGATGGGCGGCTGGTGAATCAACCCAAGTCTGTCCCAGAGATTCATCTCTTCCTTTGGGGTCAGTCACTGATTGTCCCTGACATCTCTATCCTGACCCACACCCCCTTCACACTCCTATCCAAGCAGGGACACTGGGCTCTCTCTTCATATCTCTTATCCCAGATGACGCAGGACTAGAACACACAAATGAAATTTTATTATAGACTTAGGGATAATAAAGGGGAAATAGAGTACCAGGAACCTCAATGGTCTAGTTTAAAGAAATTTTTTTGAAATTTTGAATGGTGTAGAAATAAATTATCTGGTAGATTACAATGAAATTTTTAAAAATCTTAAGTAAGTTAACATCTGTTCCTTAATAAAACATTAAAACAGGTTTGTAATATGCTATAATCATGGGATGTTCCAGAACCTAGGACATCATGTAGTCCAAGTTTTTGTATTTTCGGAGAATCCAAAAATATGGAAAGAATTGTCCAATATAACAGAGGACTAGTGGAAGAGATAGAACTGAAATTCAGTCCCCTTGACACCCAGTCCAGTACCTTGGTTGCCCAGCGTAATGTTTATTACCAACTGCCTGACTCTTAAGGTCCCCATAGGCCCTAATTATAGAAATCTAAAACTGTTTATGAATCAAATTAATTCTACTCGTGGTACTTTAATAAAATACAGTTTATCGTTTTAATTTTGTATTATTTTGCAACTGGAGACGTAACTAATGCATTAGAGAAATCTTGATAGTTGCTGTTAACTGATAATGTGTTTGTAACATAGAAAGACAGGAGGAGAAAGAATAGTTGCTTGTTTAGAAAAAAGGTAGAGTTGGGAGATAATTGCAACCTCCCTTCCAATTTGTCAGATGGAGTTTTATGCATAATCATACATTTAGAAGATGGCCACATAATAAATGGATGAACTGAATTGTTCTGGGCCAAGGGTTTGATGAAGAAGTCTTCATGGCAGGATTAAGATGATGACACAAAAAGAATGTTGAGTAAATTTGCCTGGGAGAAGCAAGTGGATTGGGCAGAAAGACGGAGATAAGGAAAGTGAGGAAGTTAATTTACCTAGAATGTCAGCCTAGAAGATTTTCAATTCGTTCGGGTAGCCAACTGTCCCTATTAGTTTATCCACCTGGAATAAGAATGCACCGTCTGACAAGGCTGTATCTCCAGGTGCACTGCAATCAACAATAGCCGTTTTGGATAAACAATTGCTACTGAGCAAGTTCAATCATTACATTAGAAGAAAGAAGTGAAAATAATGATGTGGGCAGAAAACTTCTGCCAAAGAAGTCTTTGGGCTAAACTATGGAAAGTGGATTAGACCTCAAGACATGATGGAACCTTCACAAAAAAGATGGCAGGCATGGTCTTTAGGATGGGATGAGGGAAAATTAAGTTGTCTACAGAGCCTGGAGAAGGCTCTAATGGGCATTTTTAAGGACTGAGCAAGCTCAGATGTCATTCTGACTGGCATGAGAATCAAAGGGTTTTCATCAGTGGGGTGGAGTATGTCCCTGGGAGCTGCCTTAGGAAAGGGAAACACGCCAAATCTGAGTTACGTATTGGGCCCAGCCAGTAGGCTGTTACTGGAAATAACTACAGGGCTAGGCAGAGAAACCAAGGCAAAGCTGCAGGCCTATGGACTGGGAGAGCCACAAGAGTGTTGGAGGGAAAAAACATGGCAGATACCAGGGCACACAGGGTTTATTCAGCACATTGAGGCTGAGTTTATGGCACCAAAGGCCCTACCTTTGGTGCGCTGGATAAGAGCAGTGACCTGGGGGTTAAAAGCATTTGCTTCTAAATCCTGGCTTTGCTGTTTACCAGCTATGGGACTTTATGGCATAAATTAATAAACCTCTTTGAACCTCAGTTTCCCCATTTGTAAAATGAGATAATGCCTAACTCATGGGCTTTATCAAGAAGGTTAACGGAAATACTATTTTAGTTCATAGTTCAGTGTGTGGCATGTAGTAAATATTCAGGAAATGGTCAATATTATTATTTAACTTATTTTTTTACGGACAGGAGCAAAGATTGCTAATATGCCTCTGGCCCTAGTCAGGACTGACTTAGGAACTAGATGAGTTTGCCTGACAATCATGTCATAAGTTCTAGATGAGCAAGTCAAGGAAACTGAGGAATTTAGAGGTGCAATCTGTGTCTCAGCCATCAAGGGGACCATCTTTGAATGCATCTCTTTTGTTAATTCCTTCTTAAATTTTTTCTTTTTTTCTTTTTTTTAAGTTTATTTATTTATTTAGGCTGTGTTGGGTCTTCGTTTCTGTGCAAGGGCTTCCTCTAATTGCGGCAAGCGGGGGCCACTCTTCATCGCGGGTGCGCGGGCCTCTCACTATCGCGGCCTCTCTTGTTGCGGAGCACAGGCTCCAGACGCGCAGGCTCAGCAGTTGTGGCTCACGGGCCCAGTCGCTCCGCGGCATGTGGGATCCTCCCAGACCAGGGCTCGAACCCGCGTCCCCTGCACCAGCAGGCAGACTCCCAACCACTGCGCCACCAGGGAAGCCCCCTTCTTAAATTTTGTTGCCAAAAATGGAATACAGAAATTTCATGTCCCTGTCTCTGCAAAGTTGTATTGTTTTAAGGGTCAAACAAGGTCCAAAGTTAGCATTTCAATTCAAGGTTCTATTGGATCTGCTTTACTCAGTAGAGATGAACTATTTAAACCATTGGAACATGGGTATACTGGTATTGCTGAATACTCTAAAAAAAACTTGTATGAGAATTTATTTTGTTAAGTAGTTCATCAGTTTCCCTGCAATCTTGTTCAGACTATCAATCGACACAGCAAAACCTTACTTCAAATAATGGAGAAAATATACTTCAGACCAATTTGTAATGCCCATACCATTACAAATTTATGGGAGCTAAATAAATGAGACGTTAATGTGTTTGAGAATATCAGGGTTTTTCAATGTAAGTCAAAGTTAACTTCACAGTTACTAAGGATTTCTATCTCCCCGATAGTTGTGAACATAGATGCACAGTGTAAACGTAATAATCGTGATAGGAAAAGTCATTTTTAGCTTAATTTGGCAAAGAAGGAAAAACCTCCATAGGCCAGGGATATGTTCCAAACCCTTTCTGAAATGCATAAAGTTGTAGAGCTTTAGCTCTGCCAAAGACAAGTCCAAGATATGGAATTCATTTATCCATCCATCAACAAAACGTTGAATTGAGTGTCTATGGCACTGGGGAAGCAAGTGAATATAAGAGACAAAGTGCCTGCCCTCACAGAGCTTACATTCTAGTGCACGGAGACCGACAATAAACAAATAAAAAATGCAAATATATAATATAATTCAGGTAGAGATAAAAAAGTTAAGACAAATGCAGCAGAGTAGGGTTGGAAGACTAATGGGAGAAGATGTTTTTATAGATAACATGTCAGGGGCAGGCTCTCTATGGAGGTGACAGGTGAACAGCGGCCAGAAAAAAGTGAGAAAGTGAGCCTAGCAGAAGCCAGGCTGGGCAGGGTCTTCTAAGCAATTCCATTGATCTCTGTCCTGCCAGTCCCAGAGGTTTCATCCTTGTCAGCAATGCCACTTGGAGGTGCAGGCACATGACTCATGTTTTCTCCAAAGATGTGCAGCAAGAGAAACACTCCTATTCTGCCATGTACTCTGCCACCTTTGTTACCACCCAATTTTCACCTCTTTCTGCTGCCATCAGTATTATAGTACTAGTGGCCTGTCCCTAAGGATTTAGCAGCTCAACTTTTTAAGTACCACAGATGGGTGTCTGCGAAAAGAAATTATATATGTATACATATATATATATATATATAAGGACAAACCCTTTTACTTGTTCCTATTATATATATATACAGGAATGAGTTTAGGTAGTTTGAAGAATCTTCTATATCAGAGGATTTTAAAGTTGTTTTGGTAGCAGAAGCCCTTTTCTCAGACAACATCTTATGTAAAACAGATGATATACTATACAACACAGAAAAAAGAACTGCTCTGGATGAGACGAGGCAGAGGTCTCAGAGATGTGATTGCCTGGCGAATGCTTGGGCCTTCCTCAAAGCCCTCAGAGCAAAGAGGAAGGTGATTAAATTCACAGAGGGTGGTTGTTTGTGCTTTTTAAAAAGATATTCAACATTTAATCTTTGAGTTTCTGGTCAGTGCAAGGCACTGCCCTATAAATTGAGGGCAAGATTAAAGAGTGGAGAAGGGATAAAAATAAATCATGTATTGATCACAGTCTTGAAGAGATAAGCAGTGAGGTATAACGGTTAAAAGCATGAGGTTTGAGCCATATCGTTTCAGAGCTTAGATCTTTCACTTTTTAACAGTGTGGTCTTCGGTAAGTTTATCAACCTTACTATGCCTCAGTGTTCTCAGATGTGAAAAAAAACAAGTGAAGGACTTGGCCCTTCATCAAATTATTACTGGTCCCTGCTAGGCAATTATCTCCAAATATTATGGATAAATCACACCCCTTCTCAAAAAAAGCTTTACTAGACTGAACAATAAGAATATAACACAGTGAGGATGCTGTATTAGAATCAAGAATCAAGACAGAATGTTCTGGCGCCCAGTGAATGATTCTATATTGGACTTGTTCTGCAGTTATTCCTGGACCGTGGTTACCTCCTATCTATAGGAAGGTATCCAGATAAAAGACTTGGACCTTTAACATGTTAGATGAGATCAAGGCCCTCTGTCCCTGGCCTTGGAAATTCAAAAGTTCCTTTGCAAGGCTTCATTTTTAAAATAAGTTTCTGGAAAGCAAAGATAGTCTATTCAAAGCCCAGGGCCCCTTGTCCCAGGTCTGCCTTCCACAGTTACCAGGCTGGTGGAGGGACCAGTAGAGAGTATTCACATGGTTGGTCTGGTATTTTTGACAATATCACTCACATATCAGATGCACTTCATTCAGTCATGCAGAAACCCTTTTTCCTTTGGTATTAGAAATAAGCCAGTTCCTTGATAACAGGTATGAAGTCTGCCCATATAGCTGCTGATAGAGAAAGGGAAAGGATTTACGTGCCTCTGGGTACCTGTGGGAACACAGTGTGTGAGCCTGTGTGTGTGTGTGTACGGAGCCGGGTAAAGATAACAGATGAGTGCTGAAGGGAGCCTCTTTGGTTAGTATGCTTATCTCATAACAATGAGAGTATTAAATAAAAGTATTCATATGAAGTAGTTACACAGTGCTTTGCATATAGTAAGCATTCAGGACAGAGTGGCTGCTACTCTAAACAGTAACCATAAAGCATGTTTGTGCTGGTCAGGAAGGATATGAGAGCAAGTGACAGAACCTCAGTTTGAACCACCTTAAAAAAAAGGGGAGGTTTTTTTGTTTGTTTTGTTTTGGTTTTACATCTTTATTGGAGTATAATTGCTTTACAATGTTGTGTTAGTTTCTGCTGTACAACAAAGTGAATCAGCTATATGTATACATATATCTCCATATCCCCTCCCTCTTGAGCCTCCCTGCCACCCTCCCTATCCCACCCCTCTAGGTGGTCACAAAGCACTGCGCTGATCTCCCTGTGCTATGCAGCTGCTTCCCACTAGCTATCTATTTTACATTTGGTAGTGTATATATTTCAATGCTACTCTCTCACTTCGTCCTAGTTTTCCCTATCCCCACTGTGTCCTCAAGTCTGTTCTCTACGTCTGTGTGTTAATTCCCATCCGGCCCCTAGGTTCATCAGTATCATATTTTTAGATTCCATATATATGCATTAGCATACGGTGTTTGTTTTTCTCTTTCTGACTTACTTCACTTGGTATGACAGTCTCTGGGTCCATCCACCTCACTACAAATAAGTTAATTTTGTTCCTTTTTAGGGCTGAGTAATATTCCATTGTATATATGTATCACATCTTCTTTATCCATTCATCTGTCGATGGACATTTGGGTTGCTTCCATGTCCTGGCTATTGTAAATAGTGCTGCAATGAACATTGGGGTGCATGTATCTTTTTGAATTATGGTTTTCTCAGGGTATATGCCCAGTAATGGGATTGCTGGGTCATATGGTAATTCTATTTTTAGTTTTTTAAGGAAGCTCCATACTGTTCTCCACAGTGGCTCTATCAATTTCCATTCCCACCAACAGGACAGGAAGGATCTCTTTTCTCCACACCCTCTCCAGCATCTGTTGTTTGTAAATTTTTTGATGATGGCCATTCTGACTGGTGTGAGGTGATAGCTCACTGTTATTTTGCTCTGCATTTCTCTAATGATTAGTGATGTTGAGCATCTTATCATGTGTCTCTTGGCCATCTGTATGTCTTCTTTGGAGAAATGTCTATTTAGGTCTTCTGCCTATTTTTGGATTGAGTTGTTCTTTTTTTTTTTTTTATATTGAGCTGCATAAGCTGCTTGTGTATTTTGGAGATTAATCCTTTGTCAGTTGCTTCTTTTGCAAATATTTTCTCCCATTCTGAGGATTGTCTTTTCACCTTGTTTATGGTTTCCTTTGCTATGCAAAAGCTTTGAAGTTTCATTAGGTCCCATTTGTTTATTTTTGTTTTTATTTCCATTACTCTAGGAGGTGGGTCAGAAAGGATCTTGCTGTGATTTATGTCATAGAGTGTTCTGCCTATGCTTTCCTCTAAGAGTTTGATAGTGTCTGGCCTTACATTTATATCTTTAATCCATTTTGAGTTTATTTTTGTGTATGGTGTTAGGGAGTGTTCTAATTTCATTCTTTTACATGCAGCTGTCCAGTTTTCCCACCATCACTCATTGAAGAGGCTGTCTTTTCTCCATTGTATATTTTTGCCTCCTTTATCAAAGATAAGGTGACCATATGTGCATGGGTTTATCTCTAGGCTTTCTATCTTGTTCCATTGATCTATATTTCTGTTTTTGTGCCAGTACCATACTGTCTTGCTTACTGTAGCTTTGTAGTATAGTCTGAAGTCAGGGAGCCTGAATCCTCCAGCTCCGTTTTTCTTTCTCAAGATTGCTTTGGCCATTTGACACTATACATAGAAAATCCTAAAGATGCCACCAGAAAACTACTAGAGCTAATTAATGAATTTGGTAAAGTAGCAGGATGCAAAGTTAATGCACAGAAATCTCTTGCATTCCTATACACTAACAATGAAAAATCAGAAAGAGAAATTAAGGAAACACTCCCATTTACGATTGCAATAAAAAGAATAAAATACCTAGGAATAAACCTACCTAAGGAGGCAAAGGACCTGTATTCAGAAAACTATGACACTGATGCAATTAATCAAAGATGATACAAACAGATGGAGAGATATACCATGTTCTTGGATTGGAAGAATCAACACTGTGAAAAAGACTGTACTACCCAAAGCAATCTACAGATTCAGTGCAATCCCTATCAAATTACCAATAGCATTTTTCACAGAAGTAGAACAAAAAATTTTACAATTTGTATGGAAACACAAAAGACCCCAAATAGCCAAAGGGGAGTTTTTTTAAATGGGTGTGTCAGAAAGACAGAAATCACAATTAGCTATCTGAGGGAATAATATATAAGAAATAGTTTCACAGATGTTGAAAGGCTGTAAGGGCAAAGAGGGAACAGAGATAGTAACTGCAAGAAGAAACTACCTCCTCCAGACCACGGGACCAAAACAGAAGAGGTGCATTTCTAGAACCCTGCATCTCAGAGCAGTGACTGTAGAGTTGATGCTCAGACTTTGAGGAAGGGGCAATTCCCACTCCAGCTCTCTGAGGTGCTGCAATAAATCAGCTACTGGGAGTGTCAAAGAAGCTGGAAGCTGTAGCAAACTGTCACTGCTGGGAAGACACTGATAATAACAACCAGAAAACAGAAAAGAAGGCCCTGCTCTTCTGGGGCCTTCTTATCCTTCTCTAGTGCCTCCTGCAAGCTATCCAAGAGCCTGCTGGTATAGGGGTCTAGGAAATGCAATTTATAGACTAAAGAAATGTAGGTTGGAGCTAAGAGACAACAGGTAACAAATTGGCAAATTGGCTCATGGTCTGCAAGGAAGGTTCAATTCAGAAACCACGGGAAGCAGGACTTGGATGTTGCCAGCATTTTATTTCTCTTCTCCAACTCCTTCTTTTTCATTGCTCAGCAGTTTAGGCAATACTGTTCTCTGTGGAAGCACATGGCAGGCTACCTACATTTCCCAAACCTGACTCCCAACAACTTTGGCCACCAGAGAGAACCTGACTATTTTTTTCCTCAATTCTGGTTTAAAAAATCTTAAGACTCTGATTAATAAACTTCTCACTGTAGATGGGAGTCCCATCTAGACCAGTCAAATGTGGCCAGAAGAAACCATAAGAACAAAGGAACTGCCATTGAAAAAATCAGAGCAGATGTTGAAGGAACCAAAGTTGGTGTAGCCAGGTCTCAGGATAGACAAAACAAAGATATTCCCTACAATGGTAGAAAGGGATGTAAAAGAGGGAAAAAAATACTATGGAGTGGGAGAAACAGAGATTGGGGAAAGCTTCTTAAATGGCTAATCATGGAGGTGAGTCTTGAAGCAAAGGGCCTGTGGAAACTGGAGGAGGATGGGAGGGCTTCAAGGAGGAAGGAACATTGTATGGAAAGCTGTGGAGACCTAAAAATGCACAGGATGTACAGAGCTCAGAAAGTGTTTGGTAAAAGTTGAAAAGCTAGATTAGGGGCAAACATGAAATACCACGCTAAACTACATGCTATTTACTCTTCAGACATAGAGACTTACGAGGCAGGGAGTTCTATGTTGGAGAGAGATAGGAAGGATGGAAGTAGGGAGAAGGAAGAGGAAGTAGAGAGATAGGGAAGAGGAAGTAGAGCACATAGAAGGCTATTGCCACACATCAATCTATAGCCTCAGGCATTTGCCCAGATGAATCAAAACTTAACTAAATTATGACTGCTTTCACTATAGTCTTGCTTTAGTATAACCTTGACCCAAATTTGCAGTATTTTTGAATTTCAGATTTTTTTCCTCTTCAAGGTAGAATGAATAAAACTGTGCTAGATGACTAAGATAATGCTTGTGAAATACTTGAGTCTGGGGAAGTAGAGACGAGTGCATCTCAAACTTAGAAGTCACACGGAGTACTTCTATTCTATTTTGTTATATTTCGGTGATGGTTCACTAATATTTTAGGAGACCACAGAATCCCCACAAGAATCAGACTCACAGTCTAAGATTTCAGACATACCTCGGTTCTGCTCCCAGGAGGGTGTAGTTAACTCTTAGGTACAAAGTCCCATTGTGACACCTCCCTTTCTTCCCACTTCTTTTTGGCCTAAATCCCCTTAACAACTGCACCAGAGTGAGAAGAGGAAGAGAGAGATAAAATCAGTGAGATATAATTCAAACTATATTATGTTTATTCTTCAGGATTTTCAAGAATTTGGGAGCAGGAACAGCAACAAAACAAGTTAACAGAGCCTTAGGTTGCCACATATTAGCTCATGACAAGGAGCTGGTCTGAGTCTGTTTTTTCATCTTTATAGAGAGAATAATAATAACAATTATATTTCACAGATAATACAAGGACCAAATAAGGTAATATTTACAGCTGGAAAAATATCATTTCTCAAGACCCTTCTGACTTCCATAGGCACCTCGATGACCAGCATGAATGGAGCTGAGGGCAAGATCCCCAGGTTTAACCACTTTGGTTCAGCTGACCTTTGCTGACCTTGCTGCTCAGCTCCTCTAACCCGTTCCACTGCCAGGTTTAGAGGTCAGCAGACTCAGAAGGGCTCAAGGTCAAAGACAAGGATGTTCAAATCTCTAAGCAGACCAAGTCTGAGAAGGACTCAGAACTCAGAAGGGTTAGGGCTACTTTGGTGGAAACTTTAGCGGCAACTTTAGCTATCATATGGATGAATAAACTTGAGTGAAACTGCCAGGATTGATAACTACATGTACAAGTTGATTAACTGGAAGAGAATAAAATGTGTGAATAAAGATATAACAATCATAACTGTTTCTTAACAAAATGTGTCAATTGCAGCCAAGCTGTGTCTTGACTTTGGACATTTGTCATTAAGAAAATAGAATTCTATACAAAGATATATGCCTAAATATATTCATGTCCATATCAAAATACATACCAAAACTAAGGGATTCATTATTTAAAAGTTAGCTCTTCAAAAAGAAAAATTTCTATATGTACAATATGATTTTGATTTTTAAATGCGTTGTACATAATTTTCATCCAAAGTATCACAGACACAAAGCTTTTTTGTGTAACGGAATTTTACTGAAATTTTAATAGAAAATTGGGTTGGTGCAGAATCAATAGATAAAATATAGGACCGGAAGCAATTTCCAGTTCAAAGGCAGATGTTGCCAGACCCAGAAATCTGGCAACCATCAGTCTTGCATTTCTTTTCAGTTTCTCACTGGCTCCGTTGCTTTGTATACCCACAGCCTCCCACCATGTTGCTAAACCTCCCTGAAATCTGAGCTACTGAACTTCCTTCTACTTTTCCTCATCCTTTGTCTTGCACTTGCCCATCTAAATTGTGTTCTGTGTTGTGTGTTGGTGGTATATGGTAACAACATTATCTATTGTCGCCAAAAAGACCCATCAACAGCTTTTCTTCCTCCTTCTCTGCAAATAAACCAGAATAATAATCTATCAACTAGATAAGAATTTTGCCATTAATCTAGAAGGCAGGAGCAACTGCAGTCAGTTTTTAATTTTTAATAGCAATTCTTCTACCTGCTGAAAAAATACATGTATATATTTATACCAGAGATTTAGCAATACTTATTTCTGGAAAGGATTAATGAAAAAAATTATTTTTCCTTTCACGTTATTTTTTTTATTTGCCAAAATTTCTGCATGAAAGATGCAATTGGAAAATAAACCAAAAGACTTTTCTAATGTTTTTCAATTATTTTTATTGAAAATGTTTGTAAATCATGTTAAAATACTATCCTGCATTTGTACTATTGAATCTGAAATATTAAATCTGAAATGAGCATGATGGGTAGTGCTTTGAACTAATAATTGCTATCAATTTATGCTATTATCATTCATTTCTCTCTCCTGAAAGACTACACATGCAGAAAAAGACTCTTTCCTTGAGAGACCTACCTCATTAGATAAGGATATGTGTGCATGTGTTTGTGTGTGTGTTTATAAAGGAGTGGCTCTGATCCTTAGAGTAAACTGTATGTATTGTGTAACTGATCTTGTATGTATATTACACAATGCTCTTTGAGTCTAATTTTCAATTAATTGTTCTATTAAATCTTCCCAGACTTCCATTCCATCAATACCTTATTTCCTCCTATTGCAAGCCTATCCTCAATCATATTAAGGCTACATTTCATTTCCTCTATTCTTTTCATGTTTTCTCATCTACTTGGTGATGATATTTGACTAGCATTTTTACTATTTATTCACTCTTAAACAGCTAGAGTATTCTACTCTAAACCCCGTATCTAAATCCAGAAGAGAAAAAAAACAAGACAATTTTCCTGTTTTCTAATCTACTTGAAATCCGAATTTTCTCATTTTCTTGAATTATATCCTTGACTAACATTTGGGCAAGTTATGAAAAGGAGAGAGGGGATAGAAAGAAAGAAGGTCTGGGACCAACTTCAGGAAGTATGTGTCTGGTGGTGTGATCTAGTAAAACAGTGCAGGCTTTTTTGTCAAAGAAAGCTGAGCATCTCCTCTGGCTCCACCAATTTCTTGCTATGCAACCATGAATAACTCACTAAAACTGAGCCTCAGTTTCCTCACTGTAAAATGGGGACGGTATACCTACCTGCCAGAGTTATTACAAAGATTAGATGTAATGTATGCAAAGGAAAACTATTATCATTACACCCATGTCATGTCTCCAATATCAAATATGTCTCCTAATTTAAACTCCAATGTTAAATATTCAATATAACTTTGGACAGGCAACTTGATTTCTCTGTGCTTCAGCTTTCTCATCTGTGATATAGGAGTACTAACATTCCTCACTTGCCTCCAATTCTCCTTTCTCTATTAAAAGAGAATGCAAGGGAGAAACTATTTATTCTAGATGTAAAAATAAATAATGTTTATTTTATTTCTCATGACTCATTTAATTAACTGACTGTTTACATATTTAACACCCAGGATTGCTGTGAGAATTAAATAAGTGATACATGTAAAGAACAGTGCCCCCAAAGTATTAGTTGTCACCATCATCATCATCATCTATGTTGAATACCTTTATCTTCCTTATGCTGTCAGAGCCAGTTGCTGATTTTTGGTTTGAAAAATCTTTCTCACTGTAGGCATAATATACCTGTTTGGTCCCAGTCAAGATCCAGGAAGGCTCCTTTGAGCCATCTGGATTTAACTGTCAATGATTTGCAGGAACAGCATAGACACACCAGGTTCAAGGCTCCTATAACATTTGTTCTCTGTGTTCAGAATGATTCAGAGCTGCTTGAATCATTTCATTGCTAAAAACTCTCTGCTCACCATAGACATACCAAGGCCCTTTAGCATACTTGCCCAAAACCATGAAAACCCAGTCTATGGAAACATATGAACTTGGAAAGAACAGTGGTCCATCACCAGTGGCAGAGATATGGCACTGAGTACAGTTTGGGCAAACCCCAGGCTGGCTCTTCTCGTAACTAACTTGGCATCTCCAAATTAGGCATGTTAATCTATAGACTCTTCCTGTGATTTAGAGGCAGGAGGAGACAACCAATCAGATTTTCCGTTGTCTAATTATATTGCAAAAATTGACTTTTCTTCCATGGCTAGTTTTTGAGTCATTTTAAGGATAGAAATAAAATAGATCAGAGAAACATCATATGTAAAACGATAGCTGCAGATTTTAGGGGAAAAACAAATAAACCAAAAAGTAATCGAAAGGTAAATTGGGACTTGGGGAGTAATAAAACAAAGGAGAGCTATAATGAGAGTTATCCAATTAGAATTCTGGGGGAATAAAAAGTAATACCCCATCAAGTTATCCATCAAAAAAGGCATTCATTTAAGGCCTGCAATTGTGAATAACTGTTCCAATCAAAGATTTCCACGAGGTCACAATAGGTAGTATGTAAACAATCAGTTAATGAAATGAGCCGTAAAGAATGGGATAAATAGTCCTAATGTCAGCAGCTTCTCCCTTGCTCTTCGTTTTTATAGAGCAATGAGAAATGGAGGCCAGGTGATGGATAAAACTAAAACTGAGGTGTGTGTACAGTACAGCAGCATCCCTCAACTGGAGGCCATGTGGCAGATCACCTGAACTCTTCACTCTAGAGTTTCACTGTCTGGACATAATGTTTATGACAAAACCCACTGTCAGAGCTGTATTCTTGTGTCATACCTCACAGGTTTAACTTAAAATCTATTTATTTTAAATTTTTAAAGTAACCTTAATAGTTATTAGATTTTTTTAGATTATGAAAAATAATCTGTTTTTCTTTTTTAGTTTAAATAAAATATAGTACAGAAAAGTTTAAAGAAAAATGTTAAACATTGACAGTAATCCCAGCACTCAGAAATTACCACTTTTGTTATCTTGTGTACAGAAGTCCCCTACCTATGAACGAGTTCTGTTCCAAGAGTGCGTTCATAAGTCCAATTTGTTCGTTAAGTCCAACAAAGTTAGCCTAGGTACCCAAATAACACAATCGGCTATATAGTACTGTACTGTAATAGATTTATAATACTTTTCACACAAATAATACATAAAAAAACACAAAAAAACACTTTTAATCTTACAGTACAGTATCTTGAGAAGTACAGTAGTACAGTACAACAGCCGGCATACAGGGGCTGGCATCAAGTGAACAGGCAAGAAGAGTTACTGACTGGAGGACGGAGAGGAGGTGGGAGATGGTAGAGATGAAGGATCATCAGCAGTAGGAGACGGAGTGCAAGCTGCAATTTCACGCAGGCCTGACGTTGATGGCACAGGTTCTGGTTCCTTGCTGGATTCAATTCTATCTACCCTCTTGAAAAAACAATCCAGTGAGGTCTGGGCAGTAGCTCTTTTTTTCTCATCATAGATGACACAGTAGCACTGGACTGCGTTCTGAACAGCTGCTGCAACCTTCGTGTACCATTCTACGTTCGGGTCCTGTGCCTCAAAAACTAACAGTGCCTCCTCAAATAAAGAAAATCCCCTTGCCATTTCCTGCATCATAAATCTTTTTGGTTCTTCAGTTACTTCTTCTTCCTCTTGTCTCTCTTCATCCTTTCTCTGGGCCTCCAATTCCATCAGGTTTTCATTAGTAAGTTCCTCGTGTTGCACAGCAAGGAGTTCAATGAAGTCGTCCTCTTGCAGATCTAGCTCCAGCTTCTTGCTGAGGGTCACTAAACTGTTGAAGACCTTTTCGGACTCCTTATCCACCTTCTCAAATCCACGAAAATCGTGAACAAACTGTGGGCAAAAGTTCTTCCAAACCCCATTCATGGTGATGCCTGTAAACTCACGCCAAGCAAAGTCAATTTTTTTATGGCCTTGTAGATGTTATAGTCTTCCAAAATTGTTGCAAGGTTGTTCCTGATTTGTCATTTGCCTTTACTGCCTGATGAGAAGTGTGTCATAAATAGTATTTCTTGAAAGTCGCTACAACTCCCTGGTTCATAGGTTGGATGAGTGACGTAGTATTCAGTGGCAGATGCACTACTTTGACATTGGGATGAAAGTTGTCCATGAATGGGAGGTAGCCCAGAGCACTGTCAAGCAGCAAAAGAATGTTGAATGGGATGTCCTTCTCTAAGCAATATTTCTCTACCTCTGGGATAAAGTGGTGGAAAAACCAGTCCTGGAAAATGGCCTGTGTAACCCAGGGTTTGGGGTTACTCTTCCACACAACAGAAAGAGAGCCCCTGGCTATGCTTTTAAGGGCTCCTGGGTTCTCTGAATGATAAATTAAGAGAGGCTTCAGCTTCATATCACCAGAAGCATTGCCACCTAACAACAGAGTTAGACTATCTTTTGCTGCTTTATAGCTTGGCATCAACTTTTCCTCCTTACTGATATAACTTCGGTCTGTCATCCTCTTCCAGTACATTCCTGTCTCATCCACATTAAAAACCTGCTCAGGTAAATATGCGCCTTCATCAATAATTTCTTGAAGCATTTCAGGAAATTCCCGGACAACTACGGTATCTGACTCGTTGCCTCGCCACTTACTTTTACGTTGTGAAGTTTGGCTCTAGTCTTGAACCAATGAAACCAGCCATGGTTGGCATTAAAAATGCGCCTTCTGATTCTTTGCCATGTTTCTTCTTCAAGTCTTCATAAAGGCTTTTAGCTTTCTCTTGAATCAGCATTAAGCTGAGTGGGACTCGACGCTGATGCTGATCCTGCATCCACACACTGAGATGTTTCTCCATCTCCTCCATCATTTTTCTTCTTCCATATTACTGTCTTCTTCTTATCCACTTTTTCAGTATTATTGTCGACTTCATCAGCACAGCAGACTTCACGTTCCGTGATCTTGTCCTTGTTCTTTAGAATTGGGCCAATGGTTGAACGATTCATGTTATAAGAACGAACGACGTCTACCATCTTTTCGCCTTGCTCCACTCTCTCAATTGTTTTCACTTCTGTTTCCATCGTTATCGCTTGGTGCTTCTTAGCAGTACCAGCTACATCACCACTGTTTTTATGCTTGCTTCCGGACATCCTGGGCTTGAAATAAAGATACTCTACTACTGTACTCTGTACACTACTGTACAGTAAAGTACACAAAAGCACAACCACTTGTAGAGGATGCATGCATGTGACAATGTATGCCAGACACGTGAACTAACTTACGTGATTGGACATGCGAACACATGTTTGCATCTTTGAAAGTTCACAACTTGAAGGTTCATATGTAGGGGATTTACTGTATTTCATTCTAATCTTTTTTCTTTTGTGTGCATATGCATGTAAATAAATTGCAAAATGAGAATCATTCTCTCTATATAAAAATTCGTATACTGCCCTTTTCATACTGATTGTTATTTCAAGGCCAGAGTTAAGAAGTTTGGTTGTCTAAAATATTCAGAGCAGTTTAGAAGCAGCAAATTAGAAGAGAAATTTGAAGACCATTAAAAGGAGCCATGCTCTCAACTGTTAAATGAAAGTCTGAGAGTACAGTAGTTTGAAAAATATTTGAGTGAATAAAATAATAAAAATCTCAGGATTAGAGGGGAACTCAGAACATGTAATTCAACCCTTGTGCAAATGTTTAATTCCTTCTAAGTCACCCTTGCTGAAGGGATACCTTAGTCACAAAAAGTACTTCCCAATGGAGCCCATTCTGTTTTCATAGTTCTTAAGTTAGTTAGGGCAGTGCTAGTATCTGTAACAAATAATCTAGTCAAATAAGGTTAGTCAAGTAAAGACTGGCAGAAGAAGTACAGTTCAGAATCACAAACACCAAGCCAGTGGAGAGAGAAAGAGCATGGAAGATTGTACGAGGAGGGTACTTATGGACCAGGCCTGCAACAACAAATATCACATTCCATTGGTCAGAACTCGATCACATGGACACACCTAACTGCAAAGGAGGCTGGGAAATGTTGTCTAACTACATGTCCAGGATGAGGAGAAACAGGTTTGGTAAATGGCCAGCCAGTTGATACCACAGTTTTATTCATCAGAAAGTTCATTCTCATGTTGAGCCAAAATTCCACATGGATTGGTTCTGATTCTGCCCCCAGGTCAACATAAAATAATTCTAATCTCTCTTCCACAGATAACCCTTCAAATGTTTAAAGAATGGTTTTATATCTCTCATATGTCTTCTTTTTCTTCAGTACATATACCACAAATTTCTTCAGTCCTTCATGTGACATTATTATTAAAACATAGTCATTTGGGGACATTTGATATAGAAATAAGCAAATTCACATATGTCAGTACTCCCCAAAGGCATGAATTTTTAGGCATAATAACTAATATGCATAATAAAATTTTTTAGTTATCTATAAATAATTTAAGCACACACTTAAAATATGTGTCACTGAAAAATTATTAAAATAGAAGGAATCCACTGCTTTAAAAAGGTAAGCTTCATGTAACAAGATGTTGTCATGGGGCTTGTTTGCTCTATCTTAGTATCAGTTAAAGCACTTGTACTGTACATATCAGAATGGCAAAATGAGCCTGAGATAGAATTTTCCCTCCGTGTGTTCCCATGTGCAGATTTAGAAACTTGTCCAGGTCTCTTTAAACCCTCAGTCAAATCAAAGATAAACGTGGGATCAGACAGAAAAAATGGGAAAGGAGATAGCTTTGAGGGGTGCATTTGCCTTTCTGTGAGTCTCTACCTGGCTTCCTATGAAGTAGAAGTACAGTTACAATCTTCTTACCTCAATCCTAGTGAGGGAATCTTCCAGGGCACCACTTGGAGACATTTTATGTGTCCTCTGCAGTCAGAAGATGTTGTGGAGAAAACCAGTGTCTAAGAAAGCAAAAGAGGACTGTGGGTTAAGTAGAAGGCGGGAAAGAGGTTGACTGATTAGTGTAGGGACCCAGAATCAGGTGAGCACTGCTACATTGGGACCAGCTTTTATTCCAGAGTTTATCAGGGCCAACAATGCAGGAATGTTTTCCATAGATGGTGGGGGCCACATAGGACAGTATCAGTACGGCGTCTTCTTGGGTCCTACCCAATAGAGTGACCTGGAGGAGTGAGAAGATACCTGGAAACTGAGAAAGTAATCACAAATCTTACCATCTAGAATAAGGATGCATATTCTTAGTTCAAAAGAAATGGAAGAGGGTGCCATCAGCACAGCACCTTCATAGAGCCCACAAAAGCACTCCAAGAGAAAGTTAACCTAAATTAGCTGTCAGGCCCAATTTAACATGTTCCAGGACCATAGGACAAAAAGATACACAGCCAAATAAAAACTGTCCAAACCCCTTATCTCACCTCCCCTCCATACTGGTTCCATTCGGGTATTTGGAAAATTCACAATGTGGAGCACTTGCCTCCCAGATGATTCCAGATAAAAGGGATTTCGTGTAGCCCCAGCATGTGTGACATGAAATGGATAAGTAGGAACACCCTTGTATTAAAACAGGATTGGCTATTTTTAGGTAACAAATAACCCCAGAAACCTTAGTGGTCTTACACATAAAAGTTTATTTCTCACTCACGTCTCCTTTAGGTCAGACAGCTTTTCAAGCCTGTTCCCTTCCAAGCGGGGATCCAGGCTCTTTCCAATTTGTGGCTACACCATCTGGAAAAAATAGCTTCCAAAGATGCAAAAGAGAGAATTGCAGAGATGACACCCACTCTCAAATACTGCTTTGTCACAGACTACACAGACTACTGTCCAGAATTAGTCATATGGATCCACTTAACTGTAAGTGCCTGGGACATGTTCCTTTGTGCCCAGGAAAGAAAGGAAAGCTGGATATGGTGAGCACTAATTAACTCCATCACAAACTTCCTGAATGGCTACTGCAGTGTGGATAAGAAGGACATTTAATGTTACATCACTGGAAGGGTCATAATGTCCATGATCCTTCCTGGCTGGAGATAATTTTTAGCTCAGGTCCCTCTTGGGAAGTGACTCTTCTCACCAAAGAGACAGAAATGCAATAATACACTATAGTGAAGATATACAACTTGAAGAGTGAACACACATATAGAGAGGTGAAAACAGTCAGGTTACCAAGAATGCCGCAGGTTTAAGTATTATAGACATTCATTATTATTGGGTTAACAAATATTAGTGACTGGTAAGTTGTACCGTATGTTTGAAGGAACATTCTCTGAGGAAATCCGTGAGGAAAATTAATATTTGATGCACATATTAAGGATCGGCATTAAACAGAGACATATGCAAATGAGGATGAGTATCTTAAAAGATCAAAAATAAATCTAGTCATTATAATAATACTGGTTACTTGATGCCCAACAGTGGGCAAGATGTTTTATAAACATTTTATCCTCACTACAAAACAAAGAATGTTTTATTATCCCCATTTTATGGATGAAGAAAGAAGAGATGAAGAAAGACCATATGAATTAGGATTCTTACAGTTGCAAGCAACAGAAACTCTTTTACTTAAACAATATGTAAATGCAATATCTCACTTAGCAGCAAATCCAGAGGTCCAGAGATAGGGCAAACTCCAGGGATTAAGTTTTTACTGTGTTACCAGGACCCCAAGTTTTCTTCCATCTTTTCATTTTGCCACCTACAGCATCAGTCAATTCCCCTTTTGTTCATAAGATGGCCACCACCAGGAAATGCTTCCTAATTAACATCCAGAAGGAGAAAGAAAGAAACTTGTTTTCCCTTTCTCAGAAGCCACCTGTTTCCCATTAGACTAGTGGTTCTCAACTGGCAATAATTATTCTTCCCAAAGGAAATTTGGCAGTGTCTGGAGACATTCTTGGTTGTTATGACAGGAAGCAGAGGCATTACTAGCATCTAGTGGGTTGGGAGGCTACTGCTACAGGATAGGCACAGGGTAACCTCCCACAACAAAGCATTATTCAATACAAAATATCAATAGTGCTGAGGTTGAGAAACTTGTGTTAGACTAAATCTTCATCAGGCCAAGAAGCACATCTGTGCTCACCAGTGTATCCCTAGCATGTAGCAGAGTGCCTGACACATAAAAAGTACATGATACATATTTGCTTAAAGAATTGATGAAATAAATTTGATCTTCATGATGGTTCTTTGGTATAGGCAGGGTATCATTATTCTCTTATTTTTGCAAAAAAGGATATTTAGGTTCAGAGAGCTTAAGTGCCTAACTCAAAATCAAAAAGTCACAGAACCAAGATTCAAATTCAACTTTTCCAAAAATGTCCAATAGTATTCTTTCCTCTTCTAGTAATAGCATTTGCTAGTAGTATTCTTTCTTTCCTCTTTTCCATGCTTCTATAAGACTACCCTCAGCTAGATTCCAAGAAGCCAAGACTCAGGTTGCTACATACAGATCATTTGGTTCCCAAAGCCAAGTTGCCTCAGCCTTATACAACCTTTCTCTAGATACACACTCTAGCCTCACACTCTCTAGCCTCACACTCAGCTTGAAGACCATTATTGGAGTCTATCTACATTGAAAGCCACTGGCCTTGGCTCCAGAGACTGTGAAGCTACTATAGTCTTGTTTTTTAAAGCTAGCCTGAGGTCTCAACTACACCTACAACTTTAGCCAAAGTTTTTGGAGCTGCTATTCTTGCTAACTTTCCTTCTCTCTGCTACTGGAAAGAATTTGAAAATTTGAATGATCTATAGGAAATTGGGGCAAGTTGTTCACTCCCTTGATCTGATTCTGGGAGTTCCCATAAAAACTCCTTATAAAAGCTTAGGTGAGTGCCCAGGGTCTGGGTTAATTGAAGATATCAAACATTGGAATATTCCTGAGGATTAGAAAGAGCCTTCAAGACAGGATTGCTGAGAGCAGAGGCTTTTAATTCTCCTGTGTTTTGTCATCCCAGACTTTCCCAAGAGACTGCTGGTATGATAGGGCAGGGGATATAAATTTTCCATTGCAGAGTAGGCATTAAATAGGTGTTCCCTTCCTGTATCTCTTTTCATCCTTGGACTTATAAGTCCCAGTTTAATTTTAGAACCAAATAATAAAGTTTGGGGTGGTGCAGAAACCCTGTTTTTAATGGTGTTAAAGAGAGGCGCCTATAAAATGAGCCTTATCATGGACATATATACACTGCCAAATGTAAAATAGACAGCTAGTGGGAAGCAACTGCATAGCACAGGGAGATAGATTCGGTGCATTGTGACCACCTAGAGGGGTGGGAAAAGGAGGGTGGGAGGGAGGGAGATGCAAGAGGGAAGAGATATGGGAACATATGTATATGTATAACTGATTCACTTTGTTATAAAGTAGAAACTAACACACCATTGTAAAGCAATTATACTCCAATAAAGATGTTAAAAATAAATAAATAAATAAAAAATAAAATGAGCCTTATAATGAAGTGACCCAGCTGACACCTTTCTCTTCATGTTTACTTGATTAGGCCATGATTTTATGGAAACATAGAAACTAATGTTTAAAAGAGAACTTGGAGAAAGAGGATAGCCTCTTTAAATGGTCATAAAGACAGGGACGCTACCCAAGAGATATAATTGAATCAGTTAATAGGCATTTATGGGATCCATTTTGTGTGACACTGTGTTGGATACTCTGGATGCCTCAGAAAAGACTTAGAGTTCAGTCCCATCTTCAGAAGCCTACAATACTTGTAACTTAAAATCTCATAGAGGTAAAAGACCTGTACTCAGAAAACTATAAGACACTGAAGAAAGAAATCAAAGATGACACAAACAGATGGGAGATATACCATGTTCTTGGATTGGAAGAATCAATATTGTGAAAATGACTATACTACCCAAAGCAATCTACAGATTCAATGCAATCCCTATCAAATTACCAATGGCATTTTTCACAGAATTAGAACAAAAAATTTTACAATTTGTATGGAAACACAAAAGACCCAGAATAGCCAAAGCAATCTTGAAAAAGAAAAACGTAGCAAGAGGAATCAGGCTCCCTGACCTCAGACTATACTACAAAGCTACAGTAATCAAGACAGTATGTTACTGGTGCAAAAACAGAAATATAGACCAATGGAACAGGATAGAAAGCCCATAAATAAACCCACACACCTATGGTCAACTAATCTATAATAAAGGAGGCAAGAATATACAATGGAGAAAAGACAGTCTCTTCAATAAGTGGTGCTGGGAAAACTGGCCAGCTACATGTAAAAGAATGAAATTAGAACACTTTCTCACACCATACACAAAAATAAACTCAAAATGGATTAAAGACCTAAATGTAAGACTGGACACTCTAAAACTCTAAGAGGAAAACATAGGAAGATCACTCTTTGACATAAACCACAGCAAGATCTTTTTTGACCCACCTCCTAGAGTAATGAAAATAAAAACAAAAATAAACACGTGGGACTTAATTAAACTTAAAACTTTTGCACAGCAAAGAAAACCATAAACGAGATGAGAAGACAACACTCAGAATGGGAGAAAATATTTGCAAACAAAGCAACTGACAAAGGATTAATCTCCAAAATATACAAGCAGCTTATGCAGCTCAATATCAAAAAAGAAAAAAAAGAACAACACAATCCAAAAATGGGTGGAAGACCTAAATAGACATTTCTCCAAAGAAGATGTACAGATGGCCAAGAGGCACATGAAAAGATGCTCAACATCACTAATTATTAGAGAAATGCAGACCAAAACTACAATGAGGTATCACCTCACACTGGTCAGAATGGCCATCATCAAAAAATCTACAAACAATAAATGCTGGAGAGGGTGTGGAGAAAAGAGATCCTTCCTGCCCTGTTGGTGGGAATGTAAATTGATACAGCCACTGTGGAGAACAGTATGGAGCTTCCTTAAAAAACTAAAAATAGAATTACCATATGACCCAGAAATCCCACTACTGGGCATATATCCTGAGAGAATCATAATTCAAAAAGATACATGCACCCCAATGTTCATTGCAGCACTATTTACAATAGCCAGGACATGGAAGCAACCTAAATGTCTGTCCACTGACTGATGAATGGATAAAGAAGATGTGGTACATATATATAATGGAATATTACTCAGCCATAAAAAGGAATGAAAATTGGGTCATTTGTAGAGACATGGATAGACCTAGAGTCTGTCATACAGAGTGAAGTAAGTCAGAAAGAGAAAAACAAATATTGTATATTAACACATATATGTGGAATCTGGAAAAATGGTACAAATGAACCTATTTGCCAGGCAGGAATAGAGATTCGGACATAGAGAACAAACATGTGGACGGGTGGAGGGAAGCAGGGTGGGACGAATTGGGAGATTGGGATTGACGTATATACACTACCATGTGTAAAACAGATAGCTAGTGGGAACCTGCTGTATAGCGTAGGGAGCTCAGCTCAGTGCTCTGTGGTGACCTAGATGGGTAGGATGGGGGGATGGGGTGGGAGGGAGGTCCAAGAGGGAGGGGATATATGTATACATATAGCTGATTCACTTTGTTGTACAGCAGAAACTAACACAACATTGTAAAGCACCTATATCCCAACTAAAAAAAATATCTCATAGGTTGTGCAAGATACAAACATCAGTAAGACTAAATACTAAGTGTCCATAATTTATAACAATCTATTACAACCCCCAAAGAGAAGTCTCAAGAAAATATAGAAGGAATGGACAAATATAGGGTAGTAGAAATTAATTGTAAACAAATTAGTACAAAATGGAGATTGCTGTAAATTGGTTTCATTTGAGGTTTCAGATCTTAGATCAGATATGAGATAATCCTTAAAGAATGCATAGGATTTAGGTAGAATAGTTTACAACATATTACTCAGGCCAGTTTACCCCAAGTAAAGAATTTGTTAATGGGAATAGAAGTTGATTTATTTTACTAGCTTCCAAAACATACAGAAATCTAGGAAATTATTCAATTCGTGATATTTTCTTTTTGAATTGAGATTACTGAAAACTCAATAGCCAGGACATGGAAGCAACCTAAATGTCCATCAACAAGTGAATGGATAAAGAAAATGTGACACATATATACAATGGAATATTACTCAGCCATAAAAAGAAACGAAATTGAGTTACTTGTAGTGAGGTGGATGGACCTAGTGTCTGTCATACAGAGTGAAGTAAGCCAGAAAGAGAAAAACAAATACCGTATGCTGACACATATATATGGAATCTAACAACAACAAAATGGTTCTGAAGAACCTAGGGGCAGGGCAGAAATAAAGATGCAGATGTAGAGAATGGACTTGAGGACACAGGGAGGGGGAAGGGTAAGCTAGGACAAAGTGAGAGAGTGGCATGGACATATATACACTACCAAATGTAAAATAGATCGCTATTGGGAAGCAGCCGCATAGCACAGGGAGATCAGCTCGGTGCTTTGCGACCACCTAGAGGGGTGGGATAGGGATGGTGGGAGGGAGGCTCAAGATGGAGTGGATATGGGGATATATGTATGCATATGGCTGATTCACTTTTTTGTACAACAGAAACTAACACGGTTTTGTGAAGCAAATATACTCCAATAAAGGTGTATTAAAAAAAAAAAAACAGAACTCTCAAGGTAAAAAAAAAAAAATTATATATATATATATATCTCCTATTCCATTGTTCCCTAGGATTCATTCTACATAATGCCTATGATCTATGATCTAGATGGATATAAAATCTCAAGGAGATCATGAGTTAATAGTGCCAGTCTGTAGCTCTGAGCCACGAGTAGCCAAATTTTAGCACTTCCCTAACTCCAAGGTCTTTCTGTGGCTCACAATGTCTAAATGTCACATTGTGACAATGTCACAATGTCTTGGTTTTACTCCTTTAGCCACTGGTACCTGTCCCTTCATTTCACTCCCAGTCTATTGATCTCTCTCCTCTGCAGCCACAGTGATCTTCCTAATGCTCAAATCTGAACATATCACTACCTTGATTAATGTTATTAATGGTTTCCCATAGCTTGTGGCAAGATATATATATTCCTATGGATAATTGAAACATTCCAAGTGTAGTTCTGAGGAATTGATTTCCAGATATCTAACTTCCATTCATACTCTTTTCTGAAATATGAAAAGGCACCCATGGCTAGAATCCCTTTCAACACTTTCCTTCTTTCTACTTTCCCTAAAATAGCCAAACATCATACTTATTCTAAATTGCTATGGGAAATTCCCTAGGTTATAAACACCTTCAGGGTACCACACAAAAAGAACAATTTGAAATATTAGTGTGGATATGGAGAAAGTGAGTATCTTTAATGAGTGGATAAAAAATTCTATTCGAAGTCTGGCGGGTTCCGTGTTCCTTGTTTGCAAAGATAGATGAAGAAATTAAGAGAACTCAAATTGGAAACTGACTATAAAACAAAGCCTGATAATGAATCATTATATAATTTTTAACACATAGCTCATAAAGAATTACAAGAACTGAGTGACATTTCTATCACAAAACTCCTTCCATTTCCATCTACTTACTTACAGGAAAGATTCCTCAAGCATCTAAATCTTTAAAAATGAAAAAAAAATTGCAATAGAATTGATGCTTGTTCTTGACTCATTCTAGCAAAAATTAGTATTCTCCACAAATTTTTAAACTAACTTTTTAAAAAGGCACTATCCTTTATGTTAAGAGATTCAGTGTCAATGGAATTTTAATGTTTATGCTCAGTATTTATCAAAATGTGTAATATATTTATGTCATTTGACAAGCAGTTGAACAGATATTAATTTTGGACAGGTTTACAAATCACAAATGTTTGTTGCCAATTTGGAAAAATGTTTTCATTTTAAAATTTGTTTTTGAATTTCAGGATTTGGGGTCAGAGATTAAGAAATGTTCTTATGCTAACACTTATAAGAATAGCTCAATTAAGAAAAATATTTCTATAAAGATTTATTGTTCCAGAAATTTTTTAAAATGTTAAAATATTTTTCTTTTAGGAAAATGTGATGGAGAGAGTGATCAATGAAATGTTTCATGAATAAAAGTAACTAAAGATAAAATTCTGAACAGGATCACACTTCTGTATAAGAGTTTCACACAAATGGAATAATTGTCCCCATGTTTAATCATCTTAAAAGAAGTCAATTCTAGGGCAAGCAGGAAGGGTTCAAATGGTGGCCTTCTGAATTGTTTGGAGAGCATCTTTCTCTTGCTGATAGAGATCTTACCTTTGGAGAGCATCTTTCTCTTGTTGATAGAGAGTTTACCTATTTGCCACATAACTAAGCATACTCTGAGACATGTACATGTTGAGGATAATTAGAGTAGTCCCAGTAGTGATGGAGGTGGCAGAGAAAAGTGCCTCCTTCCAACCTGGAGCTGGGTAAGGATGCAACCTGAAAAGAGAGCCTGAATTTGGGTCTGTGACTATGAGCTGTATAAGTAATTACTTTTAGTAGCAAAGAAACGTTGCTCTCTGTGTCTCTTCACTGTCAGTATTAATAAGCCCTCTCCTCTTTTAGAATGTATTAACTCTTTAAGATCCTAGATTAATTTAAAATAAGCAAAAGGCCAATTTGGCTGGGATCACCAAAGATCTAACAAAAGACTGGCAATGTAGCAGCCCAAGCTTGTTTCAGAAGAATATTACTTGAATCAGGTTTTACAGAACACCCTATTCACAGCACAGAATAACATAATCCTCCAAATTTCAGTACCTCCTGATATAAAACCACACACATTATACAATGGGTTAAAGTGAGAGTAGAGGAAATATTACCAGGCATTTGGGGACAAGTTAATTTATCAATGCAACCTTCATTCTTTTCACTGAGGTATATATATATATATTTGTGGGCCTCAGTTTCTTCATCGGCAAAATGGGGATAATAGCAATCATACCACTTTCATAGGGCTGATAGTGGGAATTAAAAGAGACAATGTATGCGAAATACTTAAAATGACATCTAGAATGTATTAAACATTCGTTAAAGCTATTGTCAAAAATAGCACCTTAGCACTCACAGATTATTAACGATTTAAATCATTTGTGAGCTGCCTCAAAGGCCTCTAACATGGAGAAACAAGGAATTTTCCTGGAGCACTCGTTTGAATGATGGCCTGGGAATGATTTACTAAGCTTAGAAAGCCATTGATCCAGTGAGACTAACTGATTCCTCTTACTCCGATGTTTTGCTCTAGAGATATTTTTGAAATACCAAAAGGAAATGATTTATTCAAAGGATGAATGATTAGATTAAGTAAGATCTATCTATTAGAGAGATTAAAACAAACAAACAAAAGCCTTCCATTCATGGTCTCTGGAGGCAAACAGGACAAGGCTCAGATTCTAATTCTTCCTCTCACTAGCTATCTGCCATTGGGAAGGTACTTAAACTCTCTGGTCCTTAGTTTTGTTACCTGTAAAATGGAGATAATAACATCTAGCTCATAAGGAGTTGTACAGATAAAAGAAATACTGCATTTACTCTGCTTAGCATAGCACCTGGCACAAGGTAAGAGCTCAACAAATGACTGTAATTCTTACCTATCTGTATTTCCATATCCATTTCCCTTTTGAAGTAACCTGGCCTTTAAAACCCTACTTAAACATTCCCTCTTTTATATACAGCTGTGCGTGGGAAACTAGGCATGAAGTCTGCATCTAAGATTAGCAATGAGTATTAAAGGTAGAACAGCACCCTCCTGAGGAAAAAGCAAATTTGGCAGCCACTGTCAGCTCAGGAGTCACTAGAAGACAGCTGCATCTTAGGGAGAGAGAGTTGGGGATGGAAGGTTCAGTTTGGCTCTCACTTGCCCCGAGACCAGAACCAGCTACGTAATAAGCAGGGCCTAGCGCAGAATGAAAATGTGGCGCCCCTTGTTCAAAAATTATCCAGAATTTCAAGACAGCAATAGCAGAGCATTAAACCAACCGTGGGATCCTTTGAGCTGTGGGGCTCTGTGTGACCTCACAGGTTGCATGCCCACGAACCTGGCCTTGCCTAGAAGCATCTCTCCTCACTCTTACTCTTGGAGAAACAGGATTTAGTTCTTATTGTTGAAATCAATGAGTCTCATGTATTGTCTTGAGTCAGTAATACTTAGTTTCAATTTGGGACTTCGCTTGGAGGCATATTTGGAATGGCTCCGTTTCCTTTTGTAGGGTGATTTTGGTCTGTAAATAAACTCTATATGCATTCTCCTTTTAGCACTGTACGTTCACACATCTTAGTAGGAATAAAATATCTCCATAAATATAATTACTTTTAGAATTTATTTCCTTTTAAATGCCTTCCTAAATGAAAGATACCAAATTTGCCATAATGGCTGCCTCTGAGGAGGAAGGAAAGTGAAGAGACTTGGGGTGAACATGTGGGAAGGGCTTCAGCTCTATCTAAAATATTTCTTTCCCAAATCTAAAGATATTTGAAATTTGAATAAAGCTGGGTGATAAGTACACATATATTAATGTATTAAACTCTGTAAACTTTTGCAATAATTTTTGCAATATTTTACAACAAAAGTATTTGCAAAAGATCCTAAACCAGATAAATGATTATTTTTAAATTTAATTTGGGGGAGTTAAGACAAGAATTTAAATTCCAGTTATGCCATGCAGCATGGTTCATGACCTTGAACATCTTACCTTAACTCCCTATGCTTCCTTCCATTCTCTTCTTATAAGTTAAGAAGGTTGAGCGTAAGGTACGTTTTAGGCCCTTAATCTTTATCTCTATGACACAAAGAATATATTTGGAATATAATTTGAAATGCATTGTAATTTAGTAATGTTGATTCAATGAGGATAATTGCTTATGAAGTGGTGGGGCAAGGCGGTAAAACTTCAGTAAATTTAAATTCCAACTGAAAAGAGCTCTCCAACACGTAAATACTTTTCCTTCTATGAGATTAACTTTTAAGGATAGCTTTAGCAATCTTTTACAGTCATTTGGCCAAAATATTGCCTATTGATTTGACACAGGATTAAAAACTCAAATGTCTATAGGTGAACTGATAAGTAACTTGGTAAAAGAGGCCAAGTGAGACATGAGGGAGTGGTGGGGACTGTGGTAAACTGGAGTGAGTGTGTACTGTTTGATGGGGCAGTCAGCACTCAACTTCACTGTATTATTCCTGTATGTCAGTTTGAGCCCAACATCGAAACTTTCCATTTTTCAAGAGAAGGTGGAAATTGGACTTTTATGAGATTTCTTCTATTTTTATCTGTTGACAACTAATCCAAACTTTTTAAAAGTGTATTGTCCCTCAGATAAAAATTTGTCAATGGGCTTGATTTATTCATGGTTCTAGTGCTTAACTGGCCTAGACCTATGGGCTAAAATGTGAGTATTGGTCTTTATGCTCAGTTCTGAGGTTTTTAGTAATATTACTATTGCATCTAGTGGAATCCTGGCTGTTATCTACTGACTCCCAGGTTATCACCCCAACTCCTCATTTTTTTTTGGCAATTTCAGCTCCTGGCTCACTCTCATGCTCTCCATACTACTTATATCTTAACTCTTGGTGATCTCAGTATATGTATATATGATGCTTTCACAGCATGGCTGCTCACAACCTTAATGTCTCTTCTCCCCATGATCTTGCTGTCCACCCTACCTCAGCCTCCTCACTCCCTAAGTCAAACTGTAGACCTTGTCAAGATTGTTACCTGCAACCCAGCCATCATACCATTCCACTCTGATCACTGTCTTTCATCTTTTCATCTCATTTTCTCTACCCTGACAGCTGTTTCCAATGATCTTTGACTCTTCAAGTCATCTCCAATCAATTGATCATTCCATCTTATCACTATTTCTCATGGTTCAATATCTTCTCTTTCTTCCTATCCAGCTTAAAACTCAGAGGTCAATGTTTGTAGTCACTGCACAAATCAGATCCCTTGGCCATCTCTCTCATCATCTTACATGCAGGCAAAACTACAACCCTGGCTAAATCCAATTCTCCTCTATTCCATACCCACATCTCAGCTGGAGGTGCCTAGGGGAAAACATTCAACCGTGCTGACAGAAATCACCTTAAAATATTGACCAAGAACCTCAAGTGGGTCCTTCATGTTTCCAGATGATTGTCCTATATCTCCTAGTTACCATGAGCAATGTGTGGTAAATGCTAGTAGTAAGAGGTGTATTATGTACAATGTATAAAAAACAAGATGAATGTTTAAAATTAGAAAGTAGTGAAAAGATTATGAATATTACAAATGGATGAACTTGCAGTATAGTGAGAAGGAATGCTTCTGAAAGGACAGAGATTAGATCATGCCATTGATAACGAATACGGTGCTTCAGCAAGATATGAAGAAGGTTATGAACAAAACGGATAACCTTCTACATGTGTGGCCAGAGAGTCAGCATCCATGCTGGAAACCCACTAGTCTAATATTCATTCAGGAGAAGGTTCAAAGTTTGTTACAAGAGTAAAGATTAAACAAGGTGAAAATGCTCTTGATGGAAAGAAGTTCTAGTGCAGCTCTTGAATGTGCAATGGTTCAACACCTACTGGAATCTAAATATCAAAGGAGTGATGAGGAAGCAAAGAGACATTGGGGCATTCTGTGGTTGCCTTGGAGATTATCAGTGTGTGGCGTCTGTGTGTGGGTGTGTGTGTGTGTGTGTGGGGGTGTGTGGGTGTATTGCGGGGGGGTTTGGTCATCAACAGGCTTTGCTAATTTTTAATGTAGATGACACTGATCTATTTTGGGAAACGTTCCCTGAGACAACATCCAATTTGAACTTGGCTTTAAAACTGTGAAGGGACAAATCATACCTCAATTTAGTTAGAACTGCATCAAGGAAATACATGTAAAAACCCCTTCCAACATTTTAAAGTTATAAACAAGTGGGTTCAGAAATAGCCTTTGGAACCTAACCTGATTTATATTTTAAAAAAGTAAAGCTTCTTTTTTTTTTTTTTTACATTTATTTCTTAAATGTTTTTTTTTAGTTTTTTATTTTTAATTTTTAAATTTCATTTAATTTATTTTTTTATACAGCAGGTTCTTATTAGTCATCAATTTTATAAACACCAGTGTATACATGTCAATCCCAATCTCCCAATTCATCGCATCCCACCCCCACCCCCTGTGGCTTTCCCCTCTTGGTGTCCATATGTTTGTTCTCTACATCTGTGTCTCAATTTCTGCCCCGCAAATCAGTTCATCTGTACCATTTTTTTAGGTTCCACATATATGCATTAATATACGATATTTGTTTTTCTCTTTCTGACTTACTTCACTCTGTATGACAGTCTCTAGATCCATCCACGTCTCAAGAAATGACCCAATTGCGTTCCTTTTTATGGCTGAGTAATATTCCATTGTATATATGTACCACTTCTTCTTTTTCCATTCGTCTGTCGATGGACATTTAGGTTGCTTCCATGACCTGGCTATTCTAAATAGTACTGCAATGAACATTGGGGTGCATGTGTCCTTTTGAATTATGGTTCTCTCTGGGTATATGCCCAGTAGTGGAATTGCTACATCAAATGGTAATTCTATTTTTAGTTTTTTAAGGAACCACCATACTGTCCTCCATAGTGGCTGTATCAATTTACATTCCCACCAACAGTGCAAGAGGGTTCCGTTTTCTCCACACCCTCTCCAGCATTTGTTGTTTGTAGATTTTCTGATAATGCCCATTCTAACTGGTGTGAGGTGATACATCATTGTAGATTTGATTTGCATTTCTCTAATAATTAGTGATGTTGAGCAGCTTTTCATGTGCTTCTTGGCCATCTGTATGTCTTCTTTGGAGAAATGTCTACTTAGGTCTTCTGCCCATTTTTGGATTGGGTTGTTCTTTTTTTTTTTGATATTGAGCTGCATAAGCTGCTTGTATATTTTGGAGATTAATCCTTTGTCCGTTGATTCATTTGCAAATATTTTCTCCCATTCTGAGGGTTGTCTTTTCATCTTGTTTATGGTTTCCTTTGCTGTGCAAAAGCTTTGAAGTTTCATTAGGTCCCATTTGTTTATTTTTGTTTTTAATTCCATTACTCTAGGAGGTGGATCAAAAAAGATCTTGCTGTGATTTATGTCATAGAGTGTTCTTCCTATGTTTTCCTCCAAGAGTTTTGTAGTGTCCAGTCTTACATTTAGGGCTTTAATCCATTTTGAATTTATTTTTGTGTATGGTGTTAGGGAGGGTTCTAATTTCATTCTTTTACATGTAGCTGTCCATTTGTCCCAGCACCACTTATTGAAGAGACTGTCTTTTCTCCATTGTATATCCTTGCCTCTTTGTCACAGGTTAGTTGACCATAGGTGTGTGGGTTTATCTCTGGGCTTTCTATCTTGTTCCATTGATCTATGTTTCTGATTTTGTGCCAGCACCATATTGTCTTGATTACTATAGCTTTGTAGTATAGTCTGAAGTCAGGGAGTCTGATTCCTCCAGCTCCGTATCTTTCCCTCAAGACTGCTTTGGCTATTCGGGGTCTTTTGTGTCTCCATACAAATTTTAAGATTTTTTGTTCTAGTTCCATAAAAAATGCCATTGGTAATTTGATAGGGATTGCATTGAATCTGTAGATTGCTTTGCATTGTATAGTCATTTTCACAATATTGATTCTTCCAATCCAAGACATGGTATATCTCTCCATCTGTTGGTATCATCTTTAATTTCTTTCATCAGTGTCTTATAGTTTTCTGCATACAGGCCTTTCATCTCCCTAGGTAGGTTTATTCCTAGGTATTTTATTCTTTTTGTTGCAGTGGTAAATGGGAGTGTTTCCTTAATTTCTCTTTGAAAATTAGTGTATAGGAATGCAAGAGATTTCTGTGCATGAATTTTGTATCCTCCAACATTACCAAATTCATTGATTAGCTCTAGTAGTTTTCTGGTGGCATCTTTAGGATTCTCTATCTATAGTATCATGTCATCTGCAAACAGTGACAATTTTACTTCTTATTTTCCAATTTGTATTCCTTTTATTTGTTTTTCTTCTCTGATTGCTGTGGCTAGGACTTCCAAAACTATGTTGAATAATAGTGGTGAGAGTGGACATCCTTGTCTTGTTCCTGATCTTAGAGGAAATGCTTTCATTTTTTCACCATTGAGAATGATGTTTGTTGTGGGTTTGTCGTATATGACCTTTATTATGTTGAGGTAGGTTCCCTCTATGCCCACTTTCTGGAGAGTTTTTATCATAAATGTGTGTTGAATTTTGTCAAAAGCTTTCTCTGCATCAATTGAGATGATCATATGGTTTTTCTTCTTCGATTTGTTAATATGGTGTATCACATTAATTGATTTGCGTATATTGAAGAATCCTTGCATCCCTGAGATAAATCCCACTTGATCATTGTGTATGATCCTTTTAATGTGTTGTTGGATTCTGTTTGCTAGTATTTTGTTGAGGATTTTTGCATCTATATTCATCAGTGATATTGGTCTGTAATTTTCTTTTTTTGTAGTATCTTTGTCTGGTTTTGGTATCAGGGTGATAGTGGCCTCATAGAATGAGATTGGGCGTGTTCCTTCCTCTGCAATTTTTTGGAAGAGTTTGAGAAGGATGGGTGTTAGCTCTTCTCTAAATGTTTGATAGAGTTCACCTGTGAAGCCATCTGATCCTGGACTTTGGTTTGTTGGAAGATTTTTAATCACAGTTTCAATTTCATTACTTGTGATTGGTCTGTTCCTATTTTCTATTTCTTCCTGGTTCAAACTTGGGAGGTTATACCTTTCTAAGAATTTGTCCATTTCTTCTAGGTTGTCCATTTTATTGACATAGAGTTGCTTGTAGTAGTCTCTTAGGATGCTTTGTATTTCTGCGGTGTCTGTTGTAACTTCTCCTTTTTTATTTCTAATTTTATTGATTTGAGTCCTCTGCCTCTTTTTCTTGATGAGTCTGGCTAGTGGTTTATCAATTTTGTTTATCTTCTCAAAGAACTAGCTTTTAGTTTTATTGATCTTTGCTATTGTTTTCTTTGTTTCTATTTCATTTATTTCTGCTCTGATCTTTATGATTTCTTTCTTTCTGCTAACTTTGGGTTTTGTTTGTTCTTCTTTCTCTAGTTCCTTTAGGTGCAAGTTTAGATTGTTTACTTGAGATTTTTCTTGTTTCTTGAGGTAGGCTTGTATAGCTATAAACTTCCTCTTAGAAGTGCTTTTGCTGCATCCCATAGGTTTTGGATCGTCATGCTTTCATTGTCATTTGTCTCTAGGTATTTTTTTATTTTCTCTTTGATTTCTTCAGTGACCCCTTTGTTATTTAGTAATGTATTGTTTAGCCTCCATGTGTTTTTACTTTTTACATTTTTTCCCCTGTAATTCATTTCTAATCTCATAGCGTTGTGGTCAGAAAAGATGCTGGATATGATTTCAGTTTTCTTAAATTTACTGAGGCTTGATTTGTGACCCAAGATGTGATCTATCCTGGATAATGTTCCATGCTCACTTGAGAAGAAAGTGTAATCTGCTGTTTTTGGATGGAATGTCCTATACATATCAATTAACTCTATCTGGTCTATTGTGTCATTTAAAGCTTCTGTTTCCTTATTTATTTTCATTTTGGATGACCTGTCCATTGGTGTAAGTGAGGTGTTAAAGTCCCCCACTATTATTGTGTTACTGTCGATTTCCTCTTTTATAGCATAATGATCCCTTGATCATTATGTCATGTCTTTCTTTGTCTCTTGTAACATTCTTTATTTTAAAGTCTATTTTATCTGATATGAGTATTGCTACTCCAGCTTTCTTTTGATTTCCTTGGGCAGGGAATATCTTTTTCCATCCCCTCACTTTCAGTCTGTATGTGTCCATAGGTCTGAAGTGGGTCTCTTGTAGACAGCATATATATGGGTCTTGTTTTTGTATACATTCAGCAAGCCTGTGTCTTTTGGTTGGAGCATTTAATCCATTCACGTTTAAGGTAATTATTGATATGTATGCTCCTTTGACCATTTTCTTAATTGTTTTGGGTTTGTTTTTGTAGGTCCTTTTCTTCTCTTGTGTTTCCCACTTAGAGAAGTTCCCTTAGCATTTGTTATAGAGCTGGTTTTGTGGTGCTGAATTCTCTTAGCTTTTGCTTGTCTGTAAAGCTTTTGGTTTCTCCATCGAATCTGAATGAGATCCTTGCTGGGTAGAGTAATCTCGGTTGTAGGTTTTCCCCTTTCATCACTTTAAGTCTATCATGCCACTCCCTTCTGGCTTGTAGGGTTTCTGCTGAGAAATCAGCTGTTAACCTTATGGGAGTTCCCTTGTATGTTATTTGTTGTTTTTTCCCTTGCTGCTTTCAATAATTTTTCTTTGTCTTTGATTTTTTCCAATTTGATTACTATGTGTCTCAGTGTGTTTCTCCTTGAGTTTATCCTATATGGGATGCTCTGCACTTCCTGGACTTGGCTGGCTATTTCCTTTCCCACGTTAGGGAAGTTTTTGACTATAATCTATTCAAATATTTTCTCGGGTCCCTTCTCTCTCTCTTCTCCTTCTGGGACCCCTGTAATGCGAATGTTCTTGCATTTAATGTTGTCCCAGAGGTCTCTTAGGCTGTCTTCATTTCTTTTCATTCTTTCTTCTTTATTCTGTTCCACAGCAGTGAATTCCACCATTCTGTCTTCCAGTTCACTTATCTGTTCTTCTGCCTCAGTTATTCTGCTATTGATTCCTTCTAGTGTGATTTTCATGTCAGTTATTGTATTGTTCATCTGTTTTTGTTCTTTAATTCTTCTAGGTCTTTGTTAAACATTTCTTGCATCTTCTCGATCTTTGCCTCAGTTCTTTTTCCAAGGTCCTGGATCATCTTCACTATCATTATTCTGAATTCTTTTTCTGGAAGGCTGCCTATCTCCACTTCATTTATTTGTTTTTCTGGGGGGTTTTCTTGTTCCTTCATCTGGTACATAACCTTCTGCCTTTTCATCTTGTCTATCTTTCTGTGAATGTGTTTTTTGTTCCACAGGCTGCAGGATTGTAGTTCTTCTTGCTTCTCCTGTCTGCTCTCTCTCAGCACTCTTTACTGGCTTTTCCTGAAGTCCTCTTCTTCCTTTGATCTTTCTTATCTTCAGTTCCACCAGAGATGACAAAAATCTCTCTATCTTTGAGGTTGATTGATGGATGTGTTGACGTCCGGCTTGCCAGGGCTGGGCCTAGGCCCCACGAGATGGACGTTCATGGCAAACTGGGCCGCCCTTCTCATTCTGCCCAGGGCCCCTCGTCTCTCCTCTGCGCCTGTCGATGGTGTCCAAAAGTAAAGCTTCTATAATTAAATAACAACAATAATAACTAAAACAATCACTTTTTAGTTATGTTTAGTAATTTCTTACTTTTATTATTCATAGCACTACACTGTAAGAATCTTGAGTAAAGAAATTATACCTATTGTCTTTGTATTCCTAGCATCTAGCAATTTCTGTTAGACACTTAGAAAATATAATAGATTAAATGAATCATTGATAATCAATGATAACACACCTATCAATAGATCCTTAGATATCAACAACAAAATAATTCCCGAGAATGTACATATTTTATAGACTATAGCTAGAAACTTTTAAAATGTAATTGTTGAAAGGATTTCAAGTTCAAAGTGGAAAAAAATGAGTGTTGGACTTCCTTCTCAGTTAACCAAAATCCTGCTCTTCTCTGAGCATTTTGGTTAATTAAAAATTGTATTTTGATTTAACCTTTTGAAAGTCTTATAATGTAAATTGCTGTTCATTTTGCTCAATGCAGTTCCAAGATAAACATTAAAGGAGATTAAAGGGATAAAAAACAAAGTGCTTAATGTTCTTTCAGATACTGAGAACTGTTTATACCATGTACGTGCCTACTATTTTTATTCACATGGCTTCCTTTCTGAACTATCCTTTTTCATCCTTTATTATCTTCCTTTTCCACAGGATTCCCAGACAGACCTGAGATCCAGGCAGATTTGAGAAACAGGTGCTCCAGTCACATGAGCTTAAGCGACATACACACACATGAAATTGTTGCCTCAATTTCCTTATTTGTAAATTCAATTAGGTTTTTGAGTGCCTCCTTTATTCCATGAACTGGGCTTGGATATTCACAGTGATGATCTATTTCATTTTCATAAGAATTCTATAGCATAATCATTCTTATTCTCATTTTATTTTACTTTATTTTTTAATAATTTAGGATAAGTAAATTTTATTTATATTTTGGCTTCTTCGGGTCTTTGTTGCAGCACACAGGCTTCTCTCTAGTTACAGTGTGCGGGCTTCTCTCTAGTTGCGGCACACAGGCTCTCTCACTGAGGTGCACGAGCTCAGTAGTTGTGGTGCACGGGCTTAGTTGTCTGCAGCATGTGGGATCTTAGTTCTCCGACCAGGGATTGAACCCACGTCCCCTGCGTTGGAAGGTGGATTCTCTACCACTGGACCATCAGGGAAGTCCCTTATTCTCATTTTAAAGAAAAGAAACCTGGGGCTCACGGGTGAAGTTACTTCATTATGATCAGATGACCAGCAAGTGAAGAATCAGGATTAAAAACTAAATCTATATGATTCCCAGCCCATGCATTTGCCTCTAAAACACACTGCTACCTTTCAGGAAAAATGGTAGTATGAGTGCAGTCCAATAAAACTGACCCAAATTAATACAAATAAGTAAAAATAAGGAAGATATTGTTAATCTTGAATCCAAAGAAAGATCCGTGATTCATGCTACAAACTTTGATTGCTTTCATTGATATATTAAAAAAAAAACAGTCATCCAAGCTAAAAATTGGGGGGTCATCTCAGAATGCCACATCTCCCACACCCCGCATAGTCAATGGGAGTATGTGATAGTATATCTTATTTTAAGAAAATTCTATGTACAAGATTCAGTCATACAAAAAAGTCATAGGCTCAGAACTGAAATGGACCTCCCTTCAGTTCAACTGCTTCATTTCCCAATGAGTAAACTGAAACTCAGGAAGTTTAAGTCACCTGCCCAAGCTCATCTAACAAGGTAGCAAGTGAGGTGGAACTAGAACCAAGCTCTCCTGATGGTCTATTAGCACTCCTTTCTTTATATCATGCTGTCACTTTTGCAAGGGATGGCATGAGGCTATCAGATGACACATCATCAAATATTTACTGAGCACCTATTATGTATCAGGCACTGTGATGTAACGGTAAGCAAAACAGTCATAGTCTCTGTCCTCCTGTGACTTATAGTTCAGTGGGAGTTAGACCTATTTATCAAATAATGGCACAAGTATAAAGTACACACTATGATAAATGCTGTAAGGGAGTACAAAGTACTGTTGTGAGAATGTAATCAATCTGATCTGATAGGGTAGATTAGATCTATGCGAAGTCAGGCTAAACTTCTCCAAGGATGTGATGTTTGAATTAAAATCGGGGTGGCGGGATCACAGAGCAAAGGAAATGCAGAAAGGCTTCTATTTGCAGCTACCATGAAGACTTGGTTTTCAAAAACCCAAAGGATTAACAAAGCAAAATCAAGTTCAAACACATGAACCACCTAATTCAGTCCAGAAACGTGGTCCTCCACGCCAGGGTAGTGTTCCGAAAAGCAAAGTTAAAACAAATCTTCGGATCGAACGCTGAACAGTCACTTTTAGAATCTGATTCATTAATGCTAGGAAGGATATTCAAAAGCAGATTGTGGTCAAACAAGCAAGAATTGAAATACCAGGGTTGGTACAGGTGGCAAAGTTTAACAATGGAGATTCATGAGTATTTGTAAAATGGGTGAATGTGCTGCATTTGTTATTAACTTTGCACCGTCACCACCAGTCCCTTTAAAGCCAAGAACGACATTACCCAGGATTCCCTTATCTGTAAGTCTCTGGGTTAGAATTTGCCAATGAAGGTACTTGCATGAGATCTGGGAAAGCAGAAGTGAAGCAGAAGCTATTATATTTGGAGTGGTCTAGCAGACATATGTGGCAGGCTTTCAAACGCCTTTTGAAGTTTTTCCTTTTAAGTTACAGTGGTTTGCAGACTTCTCAAGCAGAAGCTTTCTTTCTCTGTTCCAGGGCTTTCGTTGATGTCACAGTGAAAGTTTCTCCAATTCTTCTGCTTCAGTATGCCAGATATCCCAGATCCCCCAGGTCCTTCCATTTTGTAATCTCTAATTCCTGTATTAAAGTACTTATTTTCGTAAAACTTCTTGTAGCTCTGTTTTCTCAACCAAACCCAAACTAATGCAACTTTCGCTATTTAAAGTAGTCTTAAGGGCACAGAAATTTGTGGATGGGAGTCTTGCATTGGTTCTCTGACCTGATTAGATTTAAAGGTATTAATAACCTTCATTTTCAGTGGTAATGAATCATTAGTAGTTTATGGCAGGCGGTAGCAAAACAGTTACTTAAATGAGCACTGTAGTCACCTGGAGCCAAGTACCTATAGGAGTCAAGGCTGTAAGCTGCTGCAATAGAACACTGTAATGGAAATAATGTGCTATCAGATGGATTGGTTGCTTCTAAATGTAATAGAGAACATAAGGAGGGTGAGGAGCTGCACTTAGGGCTCTAATATTCCAGCTCAAAGGTAGATAAATAATCAGAAGACTTCTATGACTGTCCAAAAGGAAATCCTATTTCCTATAGCCTCAGAGTTGAAATTTCTGACAACCAAATCCAAAGTTTTATTCTCTCATGTTAAATTTAGGGCACTGATTGGGAAAGAGTTGGACCTTTAAAGTTGGAATGAGAAGATCTGACTATATTTTAATTAAACTGAGGACCTGGAACTTCCAGATTCCCCTGAGCCTCCCTTGCCAGTGGAAGCACCTTTCCTTCCCTATGTAAGAGAGTTACATTCTTCTTGTCTGCAGAATCTGTAATGACCGTTTCAGAGATAGCGTCCCTGTAGGTGAATGCTGATCCTTAAGACCAACACCCACCAAACAGTATGAAGTTCCTCAGAAAACTAAAAACAGAATTACCATAGGATCCAGCAATCCCACTCCTGAGCATATATCCAGACAAAACTATAATTCAAAAAGATACAGGTACCCCTATGTTCACAGCAGCACTATTCACAATAGTCAAGACATGGAAGCAACCTAAATGTCCATCAAGAGATGAATGGATAAAGATGTGGTATGTATGTACAATGGAATACTACTCAGCCATAAAAAGAACAAAATAATGCCATTTGCAGCAACATGGATGCAACTCAAGATGATCATACTAAGTGAAGTAAGTCAGAAAGAGAAAGACAAATACCATATGGCATCACTTATATGTGGAATCTAAAAGATGGCACATATGAAACTATCTACAAAACAGAAACAGACTCACAGACATAGAGATCAGACTTGTGGTTGCCAAGGGGTTGGCGGAAGGGAGAGGGATGGACTGGGAGTTTGGGGTTGGTAGATGCAAACTACAACATTTAGAATGAATAAACAACAAAGTCCTAATGTATAGCACAGGGAACTATACCCAGTCTCCTGGGATAAACCATAATAGAAGAGAATACTTTAAAAAGAATGTGTATATATATATATATATATATATATATATATATATACACATACATATATAGAGATATACACATATATATATAGAGATATACACATATATATACACACATATATATATACACACATACATATATATACACATACATATATATACATGCATATATATACACATACATACATATATACACATACATATTTATACACATATACATATATATATACACATACATATATATATACACATACATATATATACACATACACATATATATATATATATATATATATATATATATAACTGAGTCACTTTGCTGTACAGCAGAGGTTGGCACAACATTGTAAATCAACTTTACTTCAATAAAAAACAAAGACCAACTCCCACCACCTCTATTGATTCTAAGCCTGTAACACAGCTCAGCACTGTGTATAACCCAGATGCACAGGCACAGAATATAAGGTTTATCAATTCATATCAGTAGAAAGTTGGGAAGTATGGGTAAGAAGAGATCTTAAGGAAGGCAACAAAAGCAAAAATAAACAGGTGGGACTACCTCAAAATCTTCTGCACAGCAAAGGGAACCATCAATGAAATGAAAAGGCAACCTACAGAATGAGAGAAAATACTTGAAAATCATATCTGATAAGGAGTTAATCTCAAGATATATAAAGAACTCATATAGCTCAATAGCAAAAATAATCCAGTTAAAAAATGGGCTAAGGAACTGAATAGATGTTTTTCCAAAGAAGATATACAAATGGCCAACAGGTACATAAAAAGGTGCTCAACATCACTATCATCAAGGAGATGCAAATCAAAACCACATGAGATATCATTTCACTCCTGTTAGAGTAGCTATTATCAAAAGACAAGAAATAACAAGTGTTGGTGAGGATGTGGAGAAAAGAAAACACTTATACACTGTTGGTGAGAATGTAAATTGCTGCAGCCACTGTGGAAAACAACATGAGGGTTCCTCAAAAAATTAAAAATAGAACTACTATAAAATCCAGCAATCTTACTTCTGGGTATATATCCAAAGGAAATGAAAACAGGATATTGAAGAGATATCTGAATTCCCTTGCTTATTGCAGCATTATTCACAATAGCCAAGATATAGAAACAACCTAAGTGTTCATCAAGGGATGAATAGATAAGGAAAGTGAAGTGTGTATTTATACCAGAATAGTATTCAGCCATGAAAAAGGAGAAATACTGCAGTTTGCTACAAATAGATGGACAATGAGGGCATTATACTCAGTGAAATAAACCAGACAGAGAAAGAAAAGTACCATATGATATCACTTATACGTGGAATCTAATTTTCTTTTAAGTTAAACTTTAAAACAGAGAGTAGAAAAGTGGTTTCCAGGGACTGGAATATGGGGGAAATAGGGAGAGGTTGGTAAAATGGTACAAATAAAATTAGAAAAAGAGAGATCTTAAATATGTTAGACCAGGGTGGGAGGAATATAACATTTGATCAGACTGAATTTCTAAATATGGATGCATCAACTAGAGATTCTGAATACAATGCATTAGCTCAAGAAGCTGGGAATGACTTAGTTTCTAGATTTGTTGACTAAAATCTGGGCTCAATAGTGGTCTATAATCAATGAAGCTAAGATATCAGAATTCCTGTGGTATACTGTAGGGCACTGTTTTTTCAGTCTTACCACTATTGATATTTTGGAGCCAGATAATTCTTTGTTGGAGGTTGAGGGAGACTGTGGATTGTAGAATGTTTAGATGTATCCCTAGCCACTACCTACTGGATGCGAGTAGCACCTCCCCCAATTTATGATGACAAAAAATGTCTCTAGACATTGTCAAATGTCCGTAGGGGGAAGCAAAATTGGCTCCAGTTGAGAACAATTGCTATAGAAGAAGGTATCCGAAGGCTTACGGAGATATGAAACCTGGAGTAGATTTATTATGAATGGCCTACTGGTTATATCACCTAGGAGAGTCCAGAGTACATACCCTTCATCAAGGCTTTGAGAAATAAGTTGGTGAAGGCAGTGTCAGCATCCTTGAAAGGTTCTGTAGTGGAAGTTGTCTGCAAAGAAAGCAAAAGATGCTGCCATGGAAATAAGCACTCTGAATTCAATAGGTGGTGAAATCCCTGAGTGACAAGACACAAGAAGTAATTAGAATGATTTTGTCTGTAGAGATCTTTAATGGTGGCTAATTTATGATGGGGTCCCTAGGACCGTGGTGAGCCACCTACTTCATTTGTATAAGCAAGACAAACAAAAACCAAAACTTGATGTGATCACAGAGGTTTGACATGAGCCGATATAATAGATGGTCATATTTCCTTAACAAATTCCCATACTTGAGCCAAATCACAGACCTAGAGTCCTTTTTAAAAGGGAGAGAATAGGTGTGGAGGGAGAATAATGGCTTCCCAAAGATGTCCATGTCCTAACTCCCGGAATCGGTGAATGTGTCTTGTTACATGGCAAAGGGGAAACCAGGTTGCAGAATTAAGGTTTCTACTTACTTGACCTTAAAATAAAGAGATTATCCTGGATTATCTGAGTGAGCCCAACGTAATCAAAGTATCCTTAAAAGATGGAAGAGGGAGACCAAAGAGTCAGAACCAAAGAGATGTCATTGTGAGAATGATTCTACTGGTCCCTGCTGGGTTTTGTTTTTTTTTTTTTCATTCTAACTATAAATTTTAATACTATATTTTAAAATAAGTCCCAGTTCATGAAGCAAATGTAAAACAACACCATAGCATATCTAGAAAATAAAGATAATGAATATGAAAACACTATATTGAAGAATTTATGAGATTTCTCTAAGGTAGTGCTTGGTGGAAAATAAATAGCTTTCAATACCTAGAGAAATATGCAAACAGAAAATGGCAAACTATTTAATACTGACTCAGATATTTAAAAAATTTTAAATAAAGAACAAACCAAAAATTTTAAAGACTATTAAAATTATTAAAACAGAATTTAATGAATATGACAACAGAAAAACTAAAGCAGGTAATTTGAGGCCTTGAAGCAGTAGGCTGAGGAACAGAACAGAAAGAAATGTTAGAGGAACAGAAAGAAAAGCCATGAGGCTGAAGCAGTGAGAATAAGAAGGAGATCAGAAAAGATGAGTCCAGAGAATAGGAGGTACCCATCACATAGGGTCTTGCAGGTGATACAGCAGACTTTGGCTGCTGCATTGAGAGTGGGCTTCAGGGAAATAGAGAGGAAGACCAGCTCAAATGCTAATGCAATAATCCAGGGGAGAGAGGATGGTGGCAAAACAGAGATGGTGAGCCACAGTTGACTTCTGGATGTATTTTGAAGTAGGGCCAATAGGATTTATTGTTGGAACTGTTGTGAGAGAAATAGGGGGAAATGGAAGGGTGTCATCACTTGCCTGAACAGGTAGAATGGAAATGTTAGTGACTTGAGATGAAGAAAACTAGAAATAGAGCTGGTGTGGAGAGAGGTCTCGAGTTCAATTTTAGACAAGTTCATTTTCAGATGGCTATTATATACCCAAGTGCAGTTGCTAATTAGGTGGTTAGACATGTGGGTTTAGAATTAGGGGGAGAGGTCTGGCCTATAAACTTGGGAGTTATCAGTCTAGATATTAAATGCAGTGAGTATTGCTGTGTATATTATGTGTATATTATGTACACTGTGTATATTATGCTGCCTGTTGTGTAAAAACAAAGGGGGATATATAATCATACTTGCATATGGATAAAAATCTTTGGAATTACACATAAGAAATATGCATAAAGATCTACATATGGAAATCTACTTAGTAGCCTGTCATTTGTTGATGGGGAGGAAGTGGGCAGGGTTTGGAGGGAGATAATGATTGTATATCTTCTACATCTAAAAAAATAACCTAAGCATGTTATTAAAGATACCATTAATTTAAAATAAATAAAATAATATAAAACAAAGTCTAAATTAATGAAAAATTAAAGTACAAAGTTTTACAAACAAAAATGAATAAACAAAATAGAACATTTGTTAAATGTATACTTCTGCTATAACTATTTTGAGTATTATACTTACTTAAAATTACTTATACAATAATCAAGCATCATTTACTACAAATTCATATTATTTAAAGCTACTTCGAAAGACTCTTGAATGATTTATAATACCTTTAATCGAATCACCCTAATCAGATGGTTTATTTTTCTTTTGTTTTTTTAAAATTTTTGAATTTTATTTATTTATTTATACAGCAGGTTCTTATTAATCATTAATTTTATACACATCAGTGTATACATGTCAATCTCAATCGCCCAATTCATCACACCACCACCCCCACCCCCACCCCCTGGCCACTTTCCCCCCTTGGTGTCCATACGTTTATTCTCTACATCTGTGTCTCAGTTTCTGCCCTGCAAACCGGTTCATCTGTACCATTTTTCTAGGTTCCACATATATGCGTTAATATACGATATTTGTTTTTCTCTTTCTGACTTACTTCACTCTGTATGACAGTCTCTAGATCCATCCACGTCTCAAGAAATGACCCAATTGCGTTCCTTTTTATGGCTGAGTAATATTCCATTGTATATATGTACCACTTCTTCTTTTTCCATTCGTCTGTCGATGGACATTTAGGTTGCTTCCATGACCTGGCTATTCTAAATAGTGCTGCAATGAACATTGGGGTGCATGTGTCTTTTTGAATTATGGTTTTCTCTGGGTATATGCCCAGTAGTGGGATTGCTGGATCATGTGTTAATTTTATTTTTAGTTTTTTAAGGAACCTCCATACTGTTCTCCATAGTGGCTGTATCAATTTACATTCCCACCAACAGTGCAAGAAGGTTCCCTTTTCTCCACACCCTCTCCTGCATTTGTTGATTGTAGATTTTCTGATGATGCCCATTCTAACTGGTGTGAGGTGATACCTCACTGTAGTTTTGATTTGCATTTCTCTAATAATTAGTGATGTTGAGCAGCTTTTCATGTGCTTCTTGGCCATCTGTATGTCTTCTTTGGAGAAATGTCTATTTAGGTCTTCTGCCCATTTTTAGGTTGGGTTGTTTGTTTTTTTAATATTGAGCTGCATGAGCTGTTTATATATTTTGGAGATTAATCCTTTTTCTGTTGATTCGTTTGCAAATATTTTCTCCCATTCTGAGGGCTGTCTTTTCATCTTGTTTATGGTTTCCTTTGCTGTGCAAAAGCTTTGAAGTTTCATTAGGTCCCATTTGTTTATTTTTGTTTTTATTTCCATTACTCTAGGAGGTGGATCAAAAATGATCTTGCTGTGATTTATGTCAAAGAGTGTTCTTCCTATTTTTTCCCCTCAGAGTTTCAGTGTGTCCGGTCTAACATTTAGGTCTTTAATCCATTTTGAGTTTATTTTTGTGGATGGTGTTAGGGAGGGTTCTAATTTCATCCTTTTACATGTAGCTGTCCACTTTTCCCAGCACCACTTATTGAAGAGACTGTCTTTTCTCCATTGTATATCCTTGCCTCCTTTGTCATAGATTAGTTGACCATAGTTGCATGGGTTTATCTCTGGGCTTTCTTTCTTGTTCCATTGATCTATGTTTCTGTTTTTGTGCCAGTACCATATTGTCTTGATTACTGTAGCTTTGTAGTCTAGTCTGAAGTCAGGGAGTCTGATTCCTCCAGCTCCGTTTTTTTTCCCTCAAGACTGCTTTGGCTATTCGGGGTCTTTTGTGTCTCCATACAAATTTTAAGAGTTTTTGTTCTAGTTCTGTAAAAAATGCCATTGGTAATTTGATAGGGATTGTATTGAATCTGTAGATTGCTTTGGGTAGTATAGTCATTTTCACAATATTGATTCTTCCAATCCAAGAACATGGTATATCTCTCCATCTGTTGGTATCATCTTTAATTTCTTTCATCAGTGTCTTATAGTTTTCTGCATACAGGTCTTTTGTCTCCCTGGGTAATTTATTCCTAGGTATTTTATTCTTTTTGTTGCAATGGTAAATGGGAGTGTTTCCTTAATTTCTCTTTCAGTTTTTTCATCATTAATGTATAGGAATGCAAGAATTTCTGTGCATTAATTTTGTATCCTGCAACTTTACCAAATTCATTGATTAGCTCTAGTAGTTTTCTGGTGGCATCTTTAGGATTCTCTACGTATAGTATCATGTCATCTGCAAACAGTGACAGTTTAACTTCTTCTTTTCTAATTTGTATTTCTTTTTCTTCTCTGATTGCCGTGGCTAGGACTTCCAAAACTATGTTGAATAATAGTGGTGAGAGAGGACATCCTTGCCTTGTTCCTGATCTTAGAAAAAATACTTTCAGTTTTTCACCATTAAGAATGATGTTTGCTGTGGGTTTCTTGTATATGGCCTTTATTATGTTGCAGTAGGTTCCCTCTATGCCCACTTTCTGGAGAGATTTTATCATAAATGGTGTTGAATTTTGTCAAAAGGTTTTTCTGCATCTATTGAGATGATCATATGGTTTTTATTCTTCAATTTGTTAATATGGAGTATCATATTGATTGATTTGCATATACTGAAGAATCCTTACATCCCTGGGATAAATCCCACTTGATCATGGTGTATGATCCTTTTAATGTGTTGTTGGATTCTGTTTGCTAGTATTTTGTTGAGGATTTTTGCATCTATATTCATCAGTGATATTGGTCTGTAATTTTCTTTTTTTGTAGTATCTTTGTCTGGTTTTGGTATCAGGGTGATGGTGGCCTCATAGAATGAGTTTGGTAATGTTCCTTCCTCTGCAATTTTTTGGAAGAGTTTGAGAAGGATGGGTGTTAGCTTTTCTCTAAATGTTGGATAGAATTCACCTGTGAAGCCATCTGGTGCTGGACCTTTGTTTGTTGGAAAATTTTAAATCACAGTTTCAATTTCATTACTTGTGATTGGTCTGTTCATATTTTCTGTTTCTTCCTGGTTCAGTCTTGGAAGGTTATACCTTTCTAAGTATTTGTCCATTTCTTCCAGGTTGACCATTTTATTGGCATAGAGTTGCTTGTAGTAGTCTCTTAGGATGCTTTGTATTTCTGTGGTGTCTGTTGTAACTTCTCCTTTTTCATTTCTAATATTATTGATTTGAGTCCTCTCCCTCTTTTTCTTGATGAGTCTGGCTAGTGGGTTATCAATTTTGTTTATCTCCTTAAAGAACCAGGTCTTAGCTTTATTGATCTTTGCTATTGTTTTCTTTGTTTCTATTTCATTTATTTCTGATCTGATCTTTATGATTTCTTTCCTTCTGCTAACTTTGGGTTTCATTCGTTCTTCTTTCTCTAGTTCCTTTAGGTGTAAGGTTAGATTGTTTATTTGAGATTTTTCTTGTTTCTTGAGGTATGCTTGTATAGCTATAAACTTCCTCTTAGAACTGCTTTTTCTGCATCCCATAGGTTTTGGATTGTAGTGTTTTCATTGTCATTTGTCTCTAGGTATTTTTTGATTTCCTCTTTGATTTCTTCAGTGATCTCTTGGTTATTTAGTAACGTATTTAGCCTCCATGTGTTTAGTAACGTATTTAGCCTCCATGTGTTTGTGCTTTTACATTTTTTTCCCTGTAATTCATTTCTAATCTCAGAGTGTTGTGGTCAGAAAAGATGCTTGATACGATTTCAATTTTCTTAAGTTAACTGAGGCTTGATTTGTGACCCAAGATGTGATCTATCCTGGAGAATGTTCCATGTGCACTTGAGAAGAAAGTGTATTCTGCTGTTTCTGGATGGCATGTCCTATAAATATCAATTAAATCTATCTGGTCTATTGTGTCATTTAAAGCTTCTGTCTCCTTATTAACTTTATGTCTGAATGATCTGTCCATTGGTGTAAGTGAGGTGTTAAAGTCCCCCACTATTATTGTGTTACTGTCAATTTCTTCTTTTATAGTTGTTAGCAGTTGTCTATGTATTGAGGTGCTCCTATGTTGGGTGCATATATATTTATGACTGTTATATCTTCTTCTTGGATTGATCCCTTGATCATTATGTAGTGTCCTTCCTTGTCTCTTGTAACATTCTTTATTTTAAAGTCCATTTTATCTGATATGAGTATTGCTACTCCAGCTTTCTTTTGATTTCCATTTGCATGGAATACATTTTTCCATCCCCTCACTTTCAGTCTGTATGTGTCCCTAGGTCTGAAGTGGGTCTCTTGTAGACAGCATATATATGGGTCTTGTTTTTGTATCCATTCAGCAAGCCTGTGTCTTTTGGTTGGAACATTTAATCCATTCACGTTTAAAGTAATTATCGATATGTATGCTCCTATGACCATTTTCTTAATTGTTTTGAGTTTGTTTTTGTAGGTCCTTTTCTTCTCTTGTGTTTCACACTTAGAGAAGTTCCTTTAGCATTTGTTGTAGAGCTGGTTTGGTGGTGCTGAATTCTCTTTGCTTTTGCTTGTCTGTAAAGCTTTTGATTTCTTCATCGGATCTGAATGAGATCCTTGCTGGGTAGAGTAATCTTGGTTGTAGGTTCTTCTCTTTCATCACTTTAAGTATATCATGCCCCTCCCTTCTGGCTTGTAGAGTTTCTGCTGAGAAATCAGCTGTTAATCTTATGGGAGTTCCCTTGTATGTTATTTGTCATTTTTCCCTTGCTGCTTTCAATAATTTTTCTTTGTCTTTGATTTTTCCAATTTCATTACTATGTGTCTTGGTGTGTTTCTCCTTGGGTTTATCCTGTATGGGACTCTCTGCGCTTCCTGGACTTGGGTGGCTATTTCATTCCCACGTTAGGGAAGTTTTCGACTATAATCTCTTCAAATATTTTCTCTGGTCCTTTCTCTCTCTCTTCTCCTTCTGGGACCCCTATAATGTGAATGCTGTTGCATTTAATGTTGTCCCAGAGATCTCTTAGGCTGTCTTCATTTCTTTTCATTCTTTTTTCTTTATTTTGTTCTGTAGCAGTGAATTCCACCATTCTGTCTTCCAGGTCACTTATCCGTTCTTCTGCCTCAGTTATTCTGCTATTGATTCCTTCTAGTGTAGTTTTCATGTCAGTTATTGTATTGTTCATCTCTGTTTGTTTGTTCTTTAATTCTTCTAAGTCTTTGTTAAACATTTCTTGAATCTTCTCGATCTTTGCCTCCATTCTTTTTCCGAGGTCTTGGATCATCTTCACTCTCATTATTCTGAATTCTTTTTCTGGAAGGTTGCCTATCTCCACTTCATTTAATTGTTTTTCTGTGGTTTTATCTTGTTCCTTCATCTAGTACATTGCCCTCTGCCTTTTCATCTTGTCTATCTTTCTGTGTATGTGGTTTCTGTTCCACAGGCTGCAGGACTGTAGTTCTTCTTGCTTCTGCTCAATCAGATGTTTAACAACAGTATTTCTTCAGTCTTATAGCTGTAAATTATAAAAACCCCAAACTTCCTTTGAAAAATAAAAGAAAAATTTTCAATTCAGCTAAATGGTTTCAGGCACTACTGAGTCCTCCTGCTCCAAAAGTCATCAGAGATGTTTCTCTGGTCCTCCTGGCTCTGTTTTTTCTTGTTTCAGGTGCGCTCTTTCCTTTTTCCATGCACTGGTGGAGATGGCTTCTGGTCTGTCCAGGCTTCCATGGTTCTTAGTATCTAGAAGTTCTGTGGTGACATTGTCTACACAGGTTGTTTCAACTTGAGTTCTCACCTCTTTTCTTGCTGAGTGGTAAATTGTTTTTTAGTCTATCTGGAAATCTGGTTTTTTTCCCTTCAACCCACAGAGTTCAGTAGTTGTCCTTGAAGAGTTGTCAGCAGTGGAAACCTCCTCAGGAACCAGTGCTGGGGTAGAAAAACTTGAGTTGTAATCAATCACTTGCTGGAGACTCAGTCTGAACAACTCTGAGATTTAAAAACTCCAGGGGCATCCAAGCATAAGGGCCCCCACAATTTTGTGAGATTTTCCTACAGGAACTCTCAGTAAATATCAGAGAAGGATCCCCTCAGGCTTCCCACAAGCAGAAGAGAAAGGAGCCATTTTGAAATACCTGGTCCCTGCTGGTTTTGAAGATATAAGGGGGTGATGAGCCAGTGCAAGTAGCCTCTAGAACCTGGAAAAGGCAAGAAAACAAATTGTCCCCTAAAGCCTCTAGAAAGGAACATAACTCTACAAACACTTTCATTTGGGGCCATTTTGGACTTTTGACCTCCAAAACTGTAAGTTAATAAACTTGTATTTGTGTTGCTTTAAGACACTACATTTGTGGTAATTTGTTACAGCAGCCATAGGAAACTAATATGCTATATTAAAGGTCACTTTAAGTAAAGGATCTGCTATACTTACAAAAATTGTGCTGTCAGTCTGCCTCTGAACCTTCCCAAAGGGACTTGTGTCCATTTACCGGGGTGATTGCACACTGAGGAAAGGAAGGTAGCTAAATCTTCCAGGGATTAATAGAAACTGACTCTGAATTGATGCTCATTCCTGGAGACACAAGTGCCACTGTGGTCCACTAGTCAGAAGTAGGAACTTATGGAGAACAGGTGGTTAATGGAGTTTTGGCTCATGCCTGCCTATAAGTCCAAGCTTCTGGCTGTTTCTTAGTTCTGAATACATAGGTAGGATAGGCATATGCAGACTTGTCATATTAGCACCTTGATCCGTGGAGTGGGAGGTATTATGGTGGGAAAGGCTCTTCAGTACTCTTCCTACTGAAATTGCAAACCAAAAGTAATACTGATCAAAGACTTGAAATATAGAGAGATATTGGTCTCTACCACTTTACCCATTCAACCTACCTACTACCTACATACTTGGCCAGGACAGAGAAATTATAAATCTTGGAAATGACAGTGAATTATCATAAACTTAATTAGATGGTGACTTCAATTGAAACTATTGACCAGTTGTGGATTTTTAGTGAACAAATCAACACAGCTCCGGATATCTTGTAGGTAGCTGTTGATCTAGCTGGTGCTTTTTTTTTTCTACACTTGTTAGTAAGCACAATCAGAACAAGTGTTCTTTGATATAGGGGGAGTAACAATATACCTTCACTAGGTGGCCTTACCTCAGACCCCTTCAATACTCCAGTGCTCAAGGGCCTTGATTATCTAGTGATTCCATGGGACATTATTCTGGCCTACTGCATTGATGTTATCAGGCTGATTGAAATTAGTGAGCAGGAAGTAGCTAATATCCTTGTACATCTTAATAAAACTCAGGCATGCCAGGGGGTAAGACCACAAAATTCAGGGCTTGAAAACTCAGTGAAGTTTCTAGGAATTCTAGGAATTTCTGGGATACATTGAGATAATCACTACAAAGTGAAGGACAAGTGGCTCCAACCAGTAAGGAAAATGTATAACACCTAGGGTACCTCTTTGGGTATTGAAGCAATCTATTCTTCATTTAGGAACATGGATTTGATCCATTTACTGAGTAATCTGTTAAGACTGCCAGTTTTGGGTGGAAAACAGGACAAGGAAAAGCTATGCAACAGGTCCAGGTTGCTTGCTCTTCAAGCTGTTTTGCCACTTGAGCCGTATAAGCCTGCATACCCAATGGTGGTGAAGTATCTATGACAGATATGAATGCTATATGGAGTCTTTGGCAAGTCGTATAGATAAATAACAGTGCAGACCTTTTGAATTTTGGAGTAAAGTTATATTGTGTTTTGCAGATAACTATTGTCCTTTTGAGAAACAGCTTTCAGCTTGCTCCTGGGTCCTAAAAGAGGCTGAATGTGTGATAATGGGCCATCGAGTTACCATGTGACCTAAGCTTTTCATGATAAAATGACAAGCTTTTCTCATAGCATGTGTGCTGTCTGGCTCTTGAAGTTATAAATTTGGATGTGTACAACAGCACTTCATCATCAAGTACTATATACAAGATAGGGCCCAAGCAGCTCTTGGAGGCACAAGCAATTTGCCCAGACAAATTACTCAAGACTCCTGAGGTCCCTACTCCTGTTGCCAGACTTCTTTTCCCCGATCAGCACCTCTAGCTTCATGGTGAGTCCTCTATGATCAGCTCATGGACAAACACAGAGCTTGTTTACAAGATGATTCTGTATTATATCCCAGTAACAATTTAAAGTGGGCAGCTTCAACACTGTAGCACCACACAGGGGTGATCCTAAAGAATGGTAGCAAAGAGAAATCCTCCCAGTACAAAGAACTTTGAGCAATGCCCCTTGTTATTCATTTTTCTTGGAAGGAAATGTAGACAGAGGTATGGATCTATACTGTTTTGTGGGCAGTCGCTAACAGTTTAGCTAGATGATCATGGAGTGAGGAGACACAAAATTGGAAAACTGTAGACACGGAGGTCTGGAGAAGAGATAAGTAGATGTAATCCTCTAAATTGGCATAGAATATTAGGATTCTTTTGTGTCATATAAATGTTCATGGAAGGGCTACCACAACAGAGGAGACTTTCAATGATCAGAGGGACAATATAACCCTCTGTAGGTTATAGATGGAGGGCTTTAGGTGCTTGACAAACTTTGCAAGGTTGGGAAAATGTCCTCAGGATACTGTACATGCTTTGAATCAGCAATCAGTATACGATGTTATTTCACCCTTAGCCAGGATGTATGGATTTAAGAACTATAGGGTGGAAATGGAACTGAATTCTCTCATTATTACCCCTAACAATCCACTAGCAAATTTTCTATTCCCAATATTACAACTTGGGCTTGCTGCTTTAAGATCTTAATTCCTAGAATCAGGGGGCACAACATAGTTATTATGAACTAGAAACTGCCAGTGCCATCTGGCCACTATGGGTACCTCATGCCACTGAACCAATAGCAAAGGAGGGTGTTACTCTAATAGGTGGGGTAATTCATTCTGATTATAAAGGGGAAATTATGTTGCTACTACAAAATGGGAGTAAAGAGGACATGACTATAACCCAGAATATTCTATGGGTGTGTTTCTTAGTACTCTTATGTCCTCTAGCAAAAGATAATGAGAAACTACAGAAACCCAATACAGACAAGACTGCTGATGACAGATCCTTCAGGAGGATTTGGGTAATTCCATTGAGCAAAGAACCACAACCAACTGAACCACTTATCGAAAACAAAGAGGCTAAGGAAAGTTTAGTGGAATAAGAAAGATATAAATACCAATTATGGCCAAATCATCACTTGTAGAAACAATAACTGTAGTGATTAAACTCATCTTCCTTATTGCTTTGATTTGTTTATATTTGCATATGTTAATGAATTATTCTTTTCTGTTCTGTCTCTTCATGTTGTATTATCTAACATTAGATATTTTAACACAACATTAGCATTAGTATTACAGGATTTCAAAGGGGCAAGTATAACTTAGCTAAAGAGGGTTAAGCATCATTTAGAGATAGTTAAAATGATATATGAGACTTGAGTCTACTCTTTGGGAAGAGGGTTTGTTGGTCTTTGGTTGTCAAAGGATGGTTGCATTGTGCTAATTAAAAGCATGATGTGGGCTTCCCTGGTGGCGCAGTGGTTGAGAGTCTGCCTGCCAATGCAGGGGACACGGGTTCGAGCCCTGGTCTGGGAAGATCCCACATGCCGCGGAGCAACTGGGCCCGTGAGCCACAATTACTGAGCCTGCGCGTCTGGAGCCTGTGCTCCGCAACAGGAGAGGCCGCGATAGTGAGAGGCACGCGCACCGCGATGAAGAGTGGCCCCCACTTGCCACAACTAGACAAAGCCCTCGCACAGAAACGAAGACCCAACACAGCCAAAAATAAATAAATAATAAAATAAAAAAATTAAAAAATAAAAAAAAAAAAAGCATGATGTACTTATATTACTTATCGAGTTAAATGCAGTTAAATGGAATGGGGCATAGTTGTCAAATTTCCAAAGGGGTTGACTCTGTTAGATTGTTTGTTGTCAATTTAGCAGTATCTTCAAAATCCCCTTTTAGGCCTGGAAAGAGTGTTTCCTTAAATCTCCTTCCATACACGGTTCTGGATTAGAGTTTTCCAATGAGAACAACTTTCTTGAGATTTGGAAGGTAAAGTAAAGCAAATGAATTTTTGGAAAGTTATTATAACCCCATGTGGTAGGCTTCAAGACTTCTTCAAGAGCTTTCACCTAGCAGCCATACTGGTTTGAAAACTCCCCCCATAAGTGGTATGCTTCTTTCTTTATTCCTTTACCTCAGTCTGATATTTGTGACTCTTGATTCTCTAGCTTCAGCCAACCAGATTGATAATCCTGCAGCTCTTTCCATATTTGTGTAAGCCCTTTCTTCATTATTAAACATCAATTACACCCATCAACACTTGCAATGCCTCAATTTTTTTGAACAAACTCAGACTGAGACAATGAGTGATCCTCTATTGCCGGTTTATATTCAGTACTCTTGGCCTCTGTGGCAGTTATGTCCAGTGACGTAAAACCGCAAGTGGAAGATGGATACCATAGAAATTATTTGGTAAAACCAGAAAAGGTGCCAGAGCCCCTGATAAGCAGGTCCTCTGAAGAAGCTGGGAGGAAAACTAAGGGGAGATAAGGGATATGGACCAGAATAAAATGATGGAGGGCACTCAAGCATCCAGAGTTGACCCTCAGTACACTGATACCACACTGCAAACACAAATGATTCTTGGCTTCACCTGCTGGGAGGAATGAATGCAATTACTAACATTCTTTCCAGCTTTTGTCAGAAGAGGTTCATAAGAAGTGCAGTTGCGGCTACAGATAAAAGGTATCAACAATGTTAGTTCAAAGGGACTGAAAAAGCCACGGTTTGAAAATGGGGTACAAATATACATCCAGGTTTATTACAGATCATAACTAGAACTAGGGCAAAGCTTATCAACCATTATATTAAATTAACACACTGAATTATAATCAGCTAATGCTTTAATGAATTTAGCAACCACTATATTACTTTGGTTCACAAAGCAAATATATTTCTCATCTCAAATTCATTTCTCAAGTCCACCATGTGTATCCAATTTAAAGTGTAGAGTTTCTCACTTAATAGAATTTATATTCCCATCACTATTTACCAAGCAACCCTGAAACTGAAATGATTTATTTAGCAAGGACCTTCTCTTATTCCGTTTTATGGGTGTAATAATTTGGTTTAATTGTCAACTGTAAAAGTGATAGGATTTAGAGAACTTAATAATTTGTCCTTTTTATGGTAGAAACACTTCACCATGGCCTATTTCCAATAAGTGACTAAATAGAGGCACAATGATTTTCTTAAAGAGGAAAAAAAAGCAATTGTATAAGCATCTCTTTTTTGGGTGTAAATCCTAAGCCATGCCCTAATTTTAAAGCCTCAGCAAAAAAAAAGTTGAAAGATTAATATTATACCTTGGGTGCACATTTATCCATTTAAATTAGCAGCCCTCAACAATTTTTGATCACACTACTTGACTGTATTGGTGGCAGATTCTGCAATGAGTTGGATTGGATCCTGCTCTTATTCCGGGCAATGATCACAAAACCCACAGGAAGCAATTGGAGATCCAACAATTTTTATTAGACTATGCACTACGTGAAAACACTGCCCAGTTTCAACTGATAAACACACTTGTATGTGTGCATGTACATGTCCAAACCACACATACTGCGTACACATACAGGCACATCACAAAACAGAGAGTCAAAGGAATGTAATTTACTTCCAGCTGAAAAACCAAAGCAGTTTTCAATTCATGTCACAGGCCAGATTGTAGCAAAAACTCCCAAGGCTCCTCCCACTTCTGTCAGCTCCCAGCTGTGTTCCCCTCGAATGGGATCTGTTGACAAGGCACCTTCTGGACACTTGCTGACAAGGACAAGAAGCTTATGGGTTTTGAATGGAAAGGATTTGCTAAAAAAAGCTTCAATCCAAGCCTTCACCCCTTTCTCCCAGAGGTCAGGGCACTAAAGTCCGTGGTAGCTTGGAAAATCACTCGGTGAACCAATGAATTATTTACATTTTAGAGCTTGCTCCTTGACACTGATCTCCAGGTAAACCCAGTTAGGAAATTAAGCTCGTGTACCTACATTTTTGAGATGAAAATGCAGACTGAGAAAGCTTCTTTTTACAGCCATATTAGTGTGCCTCTCTGGTCCATTGTCAAAGACTGATTCTCACCTACTCTAAACCTGAACACATCATCCTGGTGAAATTAAGTCTACCAAGAGCCAAGCCTCTTTTTCTTCTGTGAGTAAATTCTATATAACTTTAGTTCTTAGCCAATATGACATAGTACATATTCAAATGTCTTTGATTTCCTTTTAATTCCTTCCTTGGGTCTAACATATGATTTATTTAGTTTGTAATGGTCATTAAAAAGAAGGTAGTGAATACCAGTAAAAAACACTCTTTTAAGATGGAGATAGCTTTATTTGGGCTTAATTCTTAAAAGGAATAATTTTATCTTATGAAATTCTGATTATTGCTCTTACTCCATCCATGTCTTTGAACTAAGCTGACCTACTGACTCTTATTTTGGCTAGTGACCTTTAAAAAGAAAATAGTTTCAGGTCTCACAGAGCTCTTCCAGGATAGATGATCTTAGGTGGCTTTAATTCCATTGTCTCTCACCCCTAATCCACTCTTGATGCTGTCTGATTTGCAACCTCTTGGCTTTGTCTCTTGCTTCCAGTATTTCATTTACTTCTTCATTATGCTAATGAGTCTTAATTTTACTGATTTTTGACCTTCAGCACTTCCTGGGTTGGGCTGAATCATTTATGACTCCTTTGCAAGTGACAGAAAGCACTTGCTTGGGCAAAATGGGGAAGTTATTGGTTCCAATCACCATGGGAAGGTCAGAAGCAGCAAGGGAGAAAAGGTGAGTGGGGACGGTTCACAAGCAATAGGGCTGTCTCTCTCTCCTTCCCTCTCCATGTCAGTTTTATTCTCTCCTGCACACAGTCTTCTTTCAGGAGGTGAAGGACATGCCATGGCTTCAGGTTTACATTCGTATAGTTTGAGTACCTAACAGGAAACACTCCTCACTCACAGGTTTAGTTTCTTGAATTTGGGGGAAGAATTCTAATTGGGGCAGCTTGGGTTCTGATCTGGGAAATCAGGTATTGTTGGCTCAGCTTGGGCAGATATCTCTCCCTTGACTAAACATTATGGGTAGGGAGGTATTGTCATGTTGAGAGATGACAGTAACCATTTCTTCTTCATGATGGAGCATGGTGGAAAGAAGAAGGGAATTTCTCCCCAAAGAAGGGAGTTGTATTACCAGAGGAAATAAGGAACATTAGACACCCCCCCAAACCAATTAATATTCACAAAACAAATTTATACTCATTGAATTTTAAGGGTAAGTCATAGGCTTTAGAGTCAGACAGATGTGAGTTCAAACCCCAACTCTGATACTTGCTGTTCTCTTGGACAAGTCATTTACTACTTCTGAGTCTTTATTTCCTCATCTGTAAAATGGGAATAGAATACCTAACTCATAGGTTTGGAGGAATTGCATGAAATAATAATCAGAAAGTATTTACTAGACTGCCTATAGAATGCTTAATAAAATATAGAATGCTGTGAGATGCTTCATAAACTCTGGCTGTTATCATGGTGCTCTGTGGTTTCTGCTTCTGATTGCTCTAATAACAACCCCACCCAACCAGGTCTGGCTTCTGGATCCAATCTGAGAAGTAATTGCCAGGCTTATATTCCCATTAGGATTTTCAATGGGACCTCTCTAAGGAGATTACACAAGAAAGTTTTATTTTCTCCTCAATTTTTTCACTGCCAAAGAAATTATGAGAATAAGCAGAATGTTTTGTTACTGGATTTACATAACAAAATAAAAAATTATATATTTGTTTATCAAATAATTATCTAAGCACCAAATATACATCCAGCATTGTGTTCTTTGGGTAGGAAATGCCAAAGAAATAGAATATATGGTCCTTTTCTTATAGATTTCTGTTGGGGCAATGACTAATAGATAAGAAATAATCTGGAGATGACTTAAGCTATATAATCAAAAGTTGATTTGGTTCATGTAGTAGGAGTTAAAGAAGGAAAGATCCATGTGCTTGGTTTCCTGGAGGGAATTTGAGTTTGACCTTGAAGAAAGGATGACATTTATCAAGATAAAAGTAGGCATTCCAGGTGAGTGCCAGTGGAAAATGACTACAGCAGATATTATTGAGTTTTGGGGGAGGGATTGCTTTCCAGAAACCCTTCTTTTACCTCACCACAGATTTTACTCCCAAGACTATGAGAAGTGAATGAGGAAGCATCACAGCCCTAGCGATCACAATAAGAAACAAAAGCAGATTCAGGAGGTGTTAAGGCATATGTATGGTATGTGGAGGGTGGGGACGGGTAGATACATAGTTTAGGGATTAGTGAAATATACAGTGTGAAATAATAAAAATAAACAAAGATGAGGTCCAAAATATGGCTATACTTTTAGTGACTAAGATACAACGGAAATTAAGGGAATTAAGGTCATCGGACTTGAGAAAGTCAAGGAACTGTGAAGTAGGTATGCTGGATGATGAAAGGGATGCTGAAGTCATGAATAATAAGGACAGGTAGTGAGATAAAGAGGAGGACTGTGACACAGTTGCTGAAGTCATAGAGGAAAGTTTGACCTGGAGTTGATCTGGGGTTGACAAAAAGAAAAACAACTAAAGTGGGGGCAAGCAGGCAGGATGGACCTAGAAGCTATTTTTGGCAACAGCAGCAAATGATTGACACAGAAGCCGAACTGGGGAACTAAGAAAATGCCAACCCTTCTTCACCTAGTGAGCTGGGGATGAAGGGTAGGGCATGGGAGAGGGAGATGGTCTCCAGTAGAGTGGACACAGAGGAAAGAGAAAATATGTCATTAAAGGAAAACTAGGGTTGAGTTTAAGCAAGTTGATGCTGAAGTTTGACTATGGGCATTTTTGTCAACCATTGAACAGAACATCTAGACAGAACACTGAAAGGGCTATCAGAGGAGAAATTGAAGTTGGAGAGAAAGGAGGATGGGATAGGGCTGGATAAGGGTGGGTCTGTAAGAGTATCTTACTTGCCCCTGAAAGACAGCTCAAGCGGTAACTCTTCTTGAGAGCTTTCTCTGCCTCTCCTCTACCCCAGGTGTCCCTCCTCGTGTTGCCTTAGCTCTGAACATTCATAAATGGATATATTGTAATTTTTGGTTTGCTCATCTGTCTTCTCCCCTGTGCTAGAGGTTTCTTGAAAGGTTTATGCCTCTTTCATCTTTGTGTCGCCAAACCTGACACAGTGCCACACATAGATAATTTTTAACATTTCTTTGTTGGATGAAGAAATGAAGAAATGTGAATGTGGTAGTGACATACACCCTTAACACATAACCTCTTAAATTAACCCATCTCCTGCTTATGCCAATGTTTGTTAGGCTAGCTTTCTGTCAGTCTCTAGAACAGCCCTGTCCAATAGAAATATAATGTGAGCCACAAAAGTGAAGCACAGTTATAATTTAAAATTTTCAAGTTCACACACTATGAAGAAACAAGTGAAATTAATTTACTAATATTTTATTTAACCAAATGTATAAAAATATTATCATTTCAACATATAATCACTATAAAAATTATTAATGAGATATTTTAGTTTCTCTTTGTTTTGTACTCTCTGAAATCTGGTGTGCATTTTACACTTACATCACATCTCAATTCACACTAGGCATATTTATTTTTAATTTTTATTGAAATATAGTTGATTTACAATGTTGTATTAGTTTCAGGTGTACAGCAAGGTGATTCAGTGTTTTATATATATATGTACATTGTTTTATATATATGAATATAAAATATATATATTCTCTCTCTATATTTATATATATATTCCTTTTTAGATTCTTTTCCATTATGGGTTATTGCAAGATATTGAGTATAGTTCCCTATGTTATACAGTGGGTCCTTGTTGGTTATCTATTATATATATAGTAGTGTGTATATGTTAATCTCAAAGTCTTAATTTATCCCTCCTCCCCTGCCACTGGCTTTCCCCTTTGGTAACCATAAGTTTGTTTTCTATCAGACTAGACACATTTCAATTGCTAAAGAGGCACGTGTAGTAGTGACTACCATATTAGACAGAGCAGTTTTAGATTCTAGAACATACCTAGTTCTTTCCCTTTTTTAAAAAAAATCACAAATAAGCTCTTTTATTTGTCACCATTAAAAGTCTGAATTTTAAACAGATTCTTGGACTGGTGACTCATATCCATCAGCTCATTCGACCTTAACACCTGTCTCATCTCCAGTAGCTTTTCCAAGAACTATTACCTTCACCATGAAGCTCCAGAGTTTTCCCAATTCAAATTTGGGTTTCTTCAGCATTTTTACTTTTCTAACAAAGAATCATGGAGCAGATAAATATATTGACAAGCTTTTTCTATGCCTTTTCCAGTGCTGTCTGGAATCAATTTATTGACTACCTCTTTCAAGACATTTATTTGTCTGCTCCTCTTGGGTCATGATTTCCATCATTTTCTTCCAGATTAGGAGGACCTGTTGGTGCTGGGCATAAGAGGTCTTCTGAATCTGATTGTTGCATTGTTTTAGTAAAATGCACACAGAATAGATGAAGCAAATAACCATGGGTAGTCTTCATATCAACATGAGCTTCAATCATGGTCTGCCACATTTTGACCATGGAGCACATTTTGTCACAGGTAAGACCCATGCAATGGAAATTAGTTAGGCAGTTTTTGCCCTGAACATCCTCAATAATTAGCTTGAATTTTCAAAATGCAACTTCATCATTCTGCAGATCAGCAAGGCTTACTTCAAAAACATGACCCTTGAGGTCATCAGATGCAATTTTGGTTCCTTGAATTCTCGTGATTACTGTTTTCCCAATATTTCTTATATTGAACATAGCTGGTGCTTTCACATCATACCAATCTTTCTTAGAAAATGGGTCAACCACTTTCTTCTTGCCCCCCTCTTGGCCACCTTTTGTAAGGTGCTTGTTCTGGCCGACCGCCATAGTGCTGCACAGTGTTCTCTCCCTTCTGATGGCCTCTATACCTGGAGGGTCCTCTGCTTGGATTACTCTTCCTCTAGCTCTTTTAAAAATATATACTATTGGATAAATCATTCATAAAAGATTATTCACACATATAATGTGAAAACAATATGTAAATATTCACATATATATAATGTATATTCATAGTATAGAAATTAACACAATGCAAGTTTATTTCTTGAACATTCAAAGTCTAATGAAGAACACACGGCCTGCCTCAGGCTGGTGCAACGTCACTCCGGCCTCTGACACCGCAGGCTCGCCCCGCATTCCGTACCCTTCTCTCCCCCCAGCCTGAGTGAGCCAGAGCCCCTGAATCAGCTGCTCCTTTAACCCCAGCCTGTCTGAGTGAAGAACAGACACCCTTAGGCAACCTACACACAGAGGCGGGGCCAAATCTAAAGCTGAACCCTGGGATCTGTGCAAACAAAGAAGAGAAAGGGAAATTTCTCCCAGCAGCCTCAAGAGCAGCAGATTAAATCTCCACAATCAACCTGATGTACCCTGCATCTGTGGAATACCTGAATAGACAACGAATCATCCCAAATTGAGGAGGTGGACTTTGGAAGCAATGCTATATATATATATTTTTTTTCCCTTTCTCTCTTTTTGTGAGTGTGTATGTGTATGCTTCTGTGTGAGATTTTGTCTGTATAGCTTTGCTTTTCCCATTTGTCCTAGGATTCTGTCTGTCTGTTTTTTGTTGTTGTTGTTGTGGTTGTTTTAGTATAGTTTTTAGTGATTGTTATCATTGGTGGATTTGTTTTTTGGTTTGGTTGCTCTCCTTTCTTTCTTTTTTTTTTTAATTACTTAAAAAAATTTTTTAATAATTATTTTTTATTTTTTTATTTTAATAACTTTATTTTATTTTATTTTATCTTCCTCTTTCTTTCTTTCTTTTTTCTTTTTCTCCCTTTTATTCTGAGCCGTGTACAGGACAGGTTCTTAGTGCTCCAGCCAGGCATCAGGGCTGTGCCACTGAGGTGGGAGAGCCAAGTTCAGGACATTGGTCCACAAGAGACCTCCGAGCTCCATGTAATATCAAATGGCAAAAATCTCCCAGAGATTTCCATTTCAATGCCAAGACCCAGCTCCACTGAACGACGAGCAAGCTACAGTGCTGGACACCCTATGCCAAACAACTAGCAAGACAGGAACACAACCCCACCCATTAGCAGAGAGGCTGACTAAAATCGTAATAAGGCCACAGAAACCCCAAAACACATCACCAGATGTGGACCTGCCCACCAGAAAGGCAAGACCCAGCCTTATCCACCAGAACACAGGCACTAGTCCCCTCTACCAGGAAGCCTACACAACTCACTGAAACAACCTTAGCCACTGGGGGCAGACACCAAAAACAATGGGAACTACAAACCTGCAGCCTGCAAAATGGAGACCCCAAACACAGTAAGTTAAGCAAAATGAGAAGACAGAGAAACACACAGCAGATGAAGGAGCAAGGTAAAAACCCACCAGACCTAACAAATGAAGAGGAAATAGGCAGTCTACCTGAAAAAGAATTCAGAATAATGATAGTAAAGATGATCCAAAATCTTGGAAATAGAAGGGAGAAAATACAGTAAACGTTTAACAAGGACCTAGAAAAACTATAGAGCAAACAAACAGTGATGAACAACACGATAAATGAAATTTAAAATTCTCTAGAAGGGATCAATAGCAGAATAACTGAGGCAGAAGAACGGATAAGTGACCTGGAAGATAAAATATTGGAAATAACTACTGCAGAGCAGAATAAAGAAAACAGATGAAAAGAACTGAGGACAGTTTCAGAGACCTCTGAGACAACATTAAATGCACCAACATTCAAATGATAGGGGTCCCAGAAGAAGAAGAGAAAAAGAAAGGGACTGAGAAAATATTTGAAGAGATTATAGTTGAAAACTTCCCTAATATGGGAAAGGAAATAGTTAATCAAGTCCAGGAAGCACAGACAGTCCCATACAGGAAAAATCCAAGGAGAAACACGCCAAGACACATGTTAATCAAACTATCAAAACTTAAATACAAAGAAAAAATATTGAAAGCAGCAAGGGAAAAACAACAAATAACACACAAGGGAATCCCCATAAGGTTGACAGCTGATCTTTCAGGAGAAACTCTGCAAGCCAGAAGGGAGTGGCACAACATATTTAAAGTGATGAAAGGGAAAAACCCACAACCAAGATTACTCTACCCAGCAACAATCTAATTCAGATTCAACAGAGAAATTAAAACCTTTACAGAAAAGCAAAAGCTAAGAGAATCCAGCACTACCAAACCAGCTTTACAAAAAATGCTAAAGGAACTTCTCTAGGTAGGAAACACAAGAGAAGGAAAAGATGTACAATAACAAACCCAAAGCAATTAAGAAAATGGTAATAGGAACATACATATCGATAATTACCTTAAATGTAAATGGATTAAATGCTCCCACCAAAAGACATAGACTGGCTGAATAGATACAAAAGCAAGATCCGTATATATGCTGCCTACAAGGGACCCACTTCAGACCTAGGGACACATACAGACTGAAAGTGAGGGGATGGAAAAAGATATTCCATGCAAACGGAAATCAAAAGAAAGCTGGAGTAGCAATTCTCATATCAGACAAAATAGACTTTAAAACAAAGATTATTACAAGAGACAGAGAAGGACACTACATAATGATCAAGGGATCAATCCAAGAAGAGGATATAACAATTGTAAATATTTATGCACCTAACATAGGAGCACCTCAGTACATAAGGCAAATACTAATAGCCATAAAAGGGGAAATCGACAGTAACACAATCATAGTAGGGGACTTTAATACCCCACTTTCACCAATGGACAGATCACCCAAAATGAAAATACATAAGGAAACACAAGCTTTAAATGATACATTAATCAAGATGGACTTAATTGATATTTATAGGACATTCCGTCCAAAAACAACAGAATACACTTCCTTCTCAATGGCTCATGGAACATTCTCCAGGATAGATCAGATCTTGGGTCACAAATCAAGCCTTGGTAAATTTAAGAAAATTGAAATCATATCAAGTATCTTTTCTGACCACAACGCTATGAGACTAGATATCAGTTACAGGAAAAAATCTGTAAAAACTACAAACACATGGAGGCTAAACAATACACTACTTAATAACCAAGAGATCACTGAAGAAATCAAAGAGGAAACCAAAAAATACCTAGAAACAAATGACAAGGAAAACACAACGACCCAAAACATATGGGATGCAGCAAAAGCAGTTCTAAGAGGGAAGTTTATAGCAATACAATCCTACCTTAAGAAAGAAGAAACATCTCAAATAAACAACGTAACTTTACACCTAAAACAATTAGAGAAAGAAGAACAAGAAAACCCCAAAGTCAGCAGAAAAAAAGAAATCATAAAGCTCAGATCAGAAATAAATGAAAAAGAAATGAAGGAAACGATAGCAAAGATCAATAAAACTAAAAGCTGGTTCTTTGAGAAGATAAACGAAAATGATAAACCATTAGCCAGACTCATCAAGAAAAAAAGGGAGAAGACTCAAATCAATAGAATGAGAAATGAAAAGGGGGAAGTAACAACTGATACTGCAGAAATACAAGGATCATGAGAGATTACTACAAGCAACTATATGCCAATAAAATGGACAACCTGGAAGAAATAGACAAATCCTTAAAAATGCACAACCTTCCGAGACTGAACCAGGAAGAAATAGAAAATATGAACAGACCAATCACAAGCACTGAAATTGAAACTGTGATTAAAAATCTTCCAACAAACAAAAGCCCAGGACCAGATGGCTTCACAGGTGAATTCTATCAAACATTTAGAGAAGAGCTAACACCTATCCTTCTCAAACTCTTCCATAATATAGCAGAGGGAGGAACACTCCCAAACGCATTCTATGAGGCCACCATCACCCTGATACCAAAACCAGACAAAGATGTCACAAAAGAAGAAAACTACAGACCAATATCACTGATGAACATAGATGCAAAAATCCTCAACAAAATACTAGAAAACAGAACCCAAGAGCACATTAAAAGGATCATACACCATGATCAACTGGGGTTTATCCCAGGAATACAAGGATTCTTCAATATATGCAAATCAATCAATGTGATACACCATATTAACAAATTGAAGGAGAAAAACCATATGATCATCTCAATAGATGCAGAGAAAGCTTTCAACAAAATTCAACACCCATTTATAATAAAAACCCTCCAGAAAGTAGGCATAGAGGGAACTTACCTCAACATAATAAAGGTCATATATGACAAACCCACAGCCAACATCATCCTCAATGGTGAAAACCTGAAACCATTTCCACTAAGATCAGGAACAAGACAAGGTTGCCCACTCTCACCACTATTATTCAACATAGGTTTGGAAGTTTAGCCACAGCAATCAGAGAAGAAAAAGAAATAAAGGAATCCAAATCGGAAAAAAAGAAGTAAAACTGTCACTGTTTGCAGATGACATGACATTATACATAGAGAATCCTAAAGATGCTACCAGAAAACTACTAGAGCTAATCAATGAATTTGGTAAAGTAGCAGGATACAAAATTAATGCACAGAAAAATTTCTTACATTCCTATACACTAATGATGAAAATATCTGAAAGTGAAATTAAGAAAATACTCCCATTTACCACTGCAACAAAAAGAATAATATACCTAGGAATAAACCTATCTAAGGAGACAAAAGACCTGTATACAGAAAATTATAAGACACTGATGAAAGAAATTAAGGATGATACAAACAGATGGAGAGATATACCATGTTCTTGGATTGGAAGAATCAACATTGTGAAAATGACTATACTACCCCAAGCAATCTACAGATTCAATGCAATCTCTATCAAACTACCACTGGCATTTTTCACAGAACTAGAACAAAAAATTTCACAATTTGTATGGAAACACAAAAGACCCCGAATAGCCAAAGCAATCTTGAGAAAGAAAAACAGAGTTGGAGGAATCAGGCTCCCGGACTTCAGACTATACTACAAAGCTACAGTAAGCAAGAGAGTATGGTACTGGCACAAAAACAGAAATATAGATCAATGGAACAGGATAGAAAGCCCAGAGATAAACCCATGCACCTATGTTCACCTTATCTTTGCATAAAAGAGGCAAGAATATACAGTGGAGAAAAGACAGCCTCTTCAATAAGTCATGCTGGGAAAACTGGACAGCTACATGTAAAAGAATGAAATTAGAACACTCTCTAACACCATACACAAAAATAAACTCAAAATGGATTAAAGACCTAAATGTAAGGCCAGACACTATCAGGAAAACATAGGCAGAACACTCTATGACATAAATCACAGCAAGATCCTTTTTGACATGCCTCCTAGAGAAATGGAAATAAAAACAAAAATAAACAAATGGGACCTAAAGAAACTTAAAAGTTTTGCACAGCAAAGGAAACCATAAACAAGGCGGAAAGAGAACCCTCAGAATGAATGGGAGAAAATATTTGCAAATGAAGCAACTGACAAAGAATTAATCGCCAAAATTTACAAGCAGCTCAATATCCAAAAAACAAACAACCCAATCCAAAAATGGGCAGAAGACCTAAATAGACATTTCTCCGAAGAAGATATACAGATTTCCAACAAGCACATGAAAGAATGCTCAACATCATGAATCATTAGAGAAATGCAAATCAAAACTACAATGAGATATCATCTCACACCAGTCAGAATGGCCATCATCAAAAAATTTACAAACAATAAATGCTGGATAGGGTGTGGAGAAAAGGGAATCCTCTTGCACTTTGGTGGGAACGTAAATTGATACAGCCACTATGGGGAACAGTATGGAGGTTCCTTAAAAAACTAAAAATAGAACTACCATACGACCCAGCAATCCCACTACTGGGCATATACCCTGAGAAATCTATAATTCAAAAAGAGTCATGTACCACAATGTTCATTGCAGCTCTATTTACTATAGCCAGGACATGGAAGCAACCTAAGTGTCCATCATCGGATGAATGGATAAAGAAGATGTGGCACATATATACAATGGAATATTACTCAGCCATAAAAGAAATGAAATTGAGTTATTTGTAGTCAGGTGGCTGGACCTAGAATCTGTCATACAGAGTGAAGTAAGTCAGAAAGAGAAAAACAAATACCGTATGCTAACACATATATATGGAATCTAAAAAACAAAAAAAGAAAATGGTTATGAAGAACCTAGGGGTAAGAGGGGAATAAAGACACAGACCTACTAGAAAATGGACTTGAGGACACGGGGAGGGGGAAGGGTAAGCTGGGACAAAGTGAGAGAGTGGCATGGACATATATACACTACCAAATGTAAAATCGATAGCTAGTGGGCAGCAGCCACATAGCACAGGGAGATCAGCTGGGTGCTTTGTGACCACCTAGAGGGGTGGGATAAGGAGGGTGGGAGGGAGTGAGACGCAGAGGGAAGCGGTATGGGGATCTATGTATATGTATAACTGATTCACTTTGTTATAAAGCAGAAACTAACACACCATTGTAAAATAATTATACTCCATTAAAGATGTTAAAAAAAAGTAATAATTAAAAAAAAAAAAGTCTAATGAAGATCAAGCAGGTCTGTGCCATTTGGCAAAAAGAGGTATGGAGAGTATGTAGGATGCCTGTAAAGGCCAGGCCTGGAAAATTCCGTTGCCTTAATTCAGTCATATAACTCCTCCCAGATGCAAGGAAAGCCAACAAATGCAGTCTTCCTGTGTATCCAGATAGAGAAAATGCTGTGATGAATACATATCACTATCTCTGAAACAATTTCATACCTTTTATTCCTAATTTTTTGGTTAGCATCTTTAGAACAGTATTAAATAACAAGCATGATTTAAGTCTTATTTCTGATTTTAATGAAGATTGTTTTCAACATGTCTCCATTTAACAAGATGACAGATTTGTGGAAGAGATTTGTTTATGTCATCATACTAAGGAACTTTTTATCTTTTTTTTGTTAATAGGTTTTTATTTATTTAATGAGTGATACAAGTTGAAATTTATCAGATATCTTCTCAGCAATTGTGGAGATAATAACATAATTTTCTTTTCAATAGCTTAATTGTGAATAAGATTTATTAGATTTCTTAGTGTTGAATGACTTTTTCTTCTAGAATAAAGTCTAACATTATATATACATTATATCTATAATTATATATAAATACATATAATGTTTTTGAAAAGGTGGATTCTGTCTGCTGTTATTTTATTTAAGAGTTTTGCATCGATATTCAGAAGCAAGATTGAGCTACTTTTTAATTATTTTTGTCAGATTTCGTAATTCATAAGTGACTTTCAGAGGTTTATCTCTTTCTCTAGTTTCTTGAGCTGTTAAAGTTATACCTAAGTTAAATGATTCTGCAAAGAGAAAAAGAATTCCATTGTGCTTGGGCCAGTTAATGCTGTTGTGGGTCTATATTTCAAGCACATTACCACCGGGCCTATCAATATTCCCTGCTGGCAGTATCCATCATATCTTTGATTATAACTATAACATTTAAAATTTTTAATAAGAATATTTTTATTACTTCCATGCTCTCTTTCTGGCCCTCAGTATGCTCTTTTATCATAGCAGTCTGCTCTTATTTACTGCTGCTATATCCCTGAAATTATATCAAATGTAAAAAATTGATTTTTTTAAAAATGCCTCTCCAGTTTTCTACATTTCCTCTGCTTTCAGTGAGGTTGTTTCCTCTGCTTCAGTGAGCTATAATTGTCTACCTTCTCCCTCTTTTGAAACCGCTGATTCTACTAGTGTATTCAATCTTTACCACTTATCTTTGTCAATGTAGGTCTAGATAAAGCAGTACTCCCAGCTGATAGAAGTTCCTGCAGTACTGGTTGAGGTCTGGATATGTGGTTCTCTGGGCAGCATTGGACCAATGGGTGGCAAACATTTCAGGACATGTCTTTGGTGTCCGTGGGTCAACATGTAGGGTCAGCTCTCCCCTTTTCTGCCCTCCTTCCCCACAGTGAGGAGGAGGATGGCTATAGGGTCTGCAAGTTTCTCTCTGGATATAGTGAGTGAGAATATACAAATAACCTCTCCACTATACTGAATGGGATTGAGTATAGCATTCTGAGTCCCTCTGCCACCATGAATCCTGTAAATTTTATCTTAGGTGTACTGAGTAATGTCTACATGATGGACAGCTTTTGTTTCATAGTTGCTCTCCCCACATTTGTTCTGGTAATCGTTCCATCTCTTTCTTCGCCAATGTCTCTTCTACCCCTCCAACCATATTAGGGGTTCATATTATTAAAGGTTGTTTGTCACAGAAACTTGCCTATCTCTCTCCCATGTGTAGTCTCAGTAGTGGGCATGTGACTAAGTCCAATGTAAATTTTGGTTTGAATAAATCTATCATGAGACCTCATCAACCTGGCCTCGTTAATGGGTTCAAAGGTGGAACAGTGATCCAAGCCAGTCAATCAGAGTTTTTTGAAGTAGATCTTGGATAGCCAAGCTGTGAGCTTAAAGGATTTAAATGGCCAGCTCTCTGATCACAGGGAGAAAAACTAGGCAGCAAAAAGAAGCTGATGTGCTGGGAGAAACAGAGTTGTAAGTACTTGGTTCTGGTCACAGCATTTCCTGGAGGATTGAATTCCTGCTTTCCCTCAGCTGTGCAGTGCTTCACATATTGTGAGCTAACCAAATAGACCCCTTCTTTGCCCATGTCAGTTCCAGTTGGAGTTTTTCCTTTGAACAAAGAGTACAAACATTCTGAGCATGGGTATATATATTTTCTGCTCCTCACCTATTTCATCCTATGGAAATCTGATTCTCTAAGTGGGACTCTTGCTGATTTCCAGGGCTTGGACAATATTTTCCTTTCTACATTCATGGAACTGCCTCAGCAGGGATAGCAAGAGGGGCAGAGTCAATGTCGTGCTGAGATCACTGTCTTGGAGATACATATCTGGATCCATTTTTTAAACTTTCCTTCTGTGTTAATTTTGTTTCCTCCTTCATTTGTGACTCAGTTCTCATTATTTTCTTCCTCTTTCTGAGATATGAGCTGATTTTCCACACACACACAACAATCGGGATATAGTGAAGAAATTCAATGTGCATAGTAAAATATAATAGGATTTGTAAAATAACCAATGTGTAATAGGGCATCATTAGCATACAAATATCTCAGAAAAAAAATTAAATGTCTAGTGACTTCAGCAATTAAGTTTTTGGTCTTGGACAAATCTCAGGCACTCTCTGAGAGCCTGGTGTGATCTGGGCACACACTCGCTATCCTGGATTAGACTCCTGGGAAGTCCCTGTACTTTGGTGCAAGTCAGTAATTTGACTGATCTTTTCCACAGATCCTTTGACTTCCATTTAAGACTTGAAAAAAGTATTCCATTATTATAGCAGCTAGAAATTCTCCTTCTTGTTGGTAAGTAAAAACTATCCTAGGAAGGGATGAAATTGGGGTTACAATCTAAAGTACTGTCTTTGTTCTTGAGAAAACAATATTTTTCCCAAAAAAACCTATGAGAAAAATTTAGAATGCTTAATCTTTTCTGATAACACACTTGAGCAGTTTTTTATTTGAAGCAGAACTTTGTTCATCGGATGCTTTTATAATTGATAACATTTTTTTTGATAAGGTTGCATAAAGTTCAACCAGTCTTGATACTGGCCTTATAACCTTTAACTACACATCCCTTTCATGTTCCTTCTCTAACAATCCTAGCTAGACACTTTTCTTTTTTCTATAACTACCCCAGTGACCAAAAGAATCTTTGAACCATCTTTCTGTCTCTGGCTAGTTGCTTTGCTCCAAGTCGAAAGCAAAACTGATGTGTGCCCACACTGAATCTATTTGAGAGGTTTGCTCTAACACACTGTAAAACTTACATTGGGTGAGAAAAGCCAGGCAGCCTGGATTTCCCTGGCTCTTCTCTCCCCTTACATCTTTGACAATGTTGCCTAGCCCTACACTTCAGTGCTTACACTTACCTCCAATATTGAGCCAATTTTCTAATTTAGAGCTCCCTATCTTCTTTAGTAATCACTCTTTTACAGAGCAGTCTCTGAGAACTCTCTGACATGTTACACCTCTGGATGCATCACCTAATCTTTCACTGAGTTGTGCTCTGTGCATGTGGTATAACTCTCAGTTGGCTGCAAACTTCTTTGATGCCTCTGGCAGCCCTTTGGTGGTAATAATGCTAATATTAAAAAGCCAACATGGAGGGTATATTATGCTCCTGACACAATGCTAAGTAATTTACTGGCAAAGTATTTAGAACACTGCTTAGCACACAGTAAGCCATTAATAAAGATTTGTTATTAGTACTATTTATAGTCCTATGAACTTGGTACTATTATCTTCACTTCGCAGATAAGGAAGCTGTGAGTCACAGAGAATTACATAACTTGTACAGGGTCACTAGAGCTCATGAAGTGGCAGAGACAGAACTTGATCCCAGTCTGTTTGACACCAATATCTATCCATGTTCTTAACCATTACAAAACATTTGGCTAAATACTCCCACACTAATCAATCTGATTTTGGCAATAATACCCTTGCAGTCTTCAGAGCAGTGTAAGTTATACTCAAGACAGGTTTTACTTTGGAATTCTTTCCTCTTTTAAAATTCAACTACCTCATAGGTATACGGAATAAGGCACAAGCATTTGTATCTCCCTGGAGAGTTTCGTTTTGAAATTTCAAGGCCATTGAAGTATGTGTCCTTAGGGAGAACAATGAGTTTTTCAAAACTTCTAAGTTGCTAAGGAACTGAATTTTTTTCATCTGTTAATATGGTACTTCAGTTAGCTCCTTTAGTTATATTTTCTTTAGTAGTCCTCAGCCACCAATACCTCATATTTGCTCTCATAGAAAGAACTAGACTATGACAAGGGCTGGGCAATATCAAAAGTTCATGGGTATATTTATAATATAAATAATTAATAATAGTATTAGAGACTCAACCTTGATGGTCTAATGCATCATACTTCTTAAAATTATTTCATTTGATGTTCAGAATTGTTCTGTGATGTAGTGGCCTCTCTCTTAGTCACGTTGCCGGATGTTGTCGTCTAGGGTTCTAGAGAGGACTTTCCTCCCCTTCCCATCTCCCTTCTTTCTCCTCCTCCCTCCTAAACTCCTCCTGCCCTTTCCTTCCTTGGCCCTCTGAGGGCTAAGCCTGCTTGAAAGGAAACGAGGATAGCCAGACCCCGGGGCTTGGAGCGCTCTCAAAGGCTCCTGGATCCCTAGGGACCAGTCGGGTGACAGTCTCAACCCAAGCAGCTGGGGTGTCATAACCCTTTCCACTTAAGTAGCAGCACGGCGCCCCGACCCCGTCCCTGGAAACTGCGTAACCCTGGGCTCCACCCACCCCTCGGGCCGGAACCGGCACGTTTGTCTCCCGCCGGATTCCCACTGGAATGAACGAATGGGCTTAACGGCGACGACGGATGCTAGAGGCTCTTGGCGAGAAAGGTGTCATTGAGAAGAAAGTTGGTTCCTACAGGGACTGCGGTGGGCGGCGGCGGCAGCCACGCTCCACTTGGGGCTGCGCGGTGGCTCACGTGTGCGCTGGGCCCGAGGACGCGCCGGCGGCGGGATTCGAACGCCGAGCGGAGCTGCGCCCCGCGGTCTGGTCGGCGCCCGGCGGCCCAGGTCTGAGTGGGAGGAAGCGGCGCGCACAGCTGGCTTCCGTCGGGCTGAGGCCTCCCTCCCCGCCTGCTCCCCTCTCTCCCGCCTCCCGCCCCAGAAATTATCTCAAGCGTTGCCAGTGCGATTCCAGAGCCCCACTCGGGTGGGTTCTTTTGTTTCTTTGTTTTAATGACAGTTCCCAGCCCTTCGGCGTGTCATGCGCGATTAATTCTCTGGCTCTTTTGAAGGCAACTGGGGTGATATTTCTTCTGCATCATCCTTTTGGGGATAATTGTTTATGCTGTGACGTCAGCCGGATTGATTTTTCTCTCCTGAATGAGAGCGAGAGAGAGAGGGGCAGAGAGAGAGCGCGAGAGAGGGTCACAGATGTGTGCAGAGGCCACAGATAACTGACATTTGGAATTCCTTCAGGGCAAAGGGAGATAGCAATGGGAGCTTGAAAGTGTGCAGCCAAGACTTCAGGCTGCACGGAATAATTAAGAAGTTTTTCTTAAAAAAAAAAAAAAAAAGACAGAAAAGAAAAAGAAGAAAGAAAAGAAAGTCCCCTCCGCAGCAAGCCACTTAGGTGCTCGTTTCATGCCAGAGTCCCCGGTTAAGGTGGCAGCGTCTGCTAATTAATCTCGGGTACCCAGACGCTGCAATAGGCTTAAGAAGACGAAGAGGAGGGGCGGGGGAAGTGCGTCACCAGGTGGGGAAGGGGCTGTGCATTTGGTGACAAGCGGAGGGGATGGGGGTGGAGGGGAATGGGGACGGGAAATAGGTTCTGTGTGCTCTCCGGGGGTATTGTGTCAGGAGATGCAGGCTGGCTACCATGTGACGCGGTCCAGAGCTGAAGGGATTGGCCGAGGCAGCGCAGGCGGTGCAGCTTGGCCGGCTTGCTGTTCCTCTCCCTTTCTCTCGCAGCATCTTCCTGGGAGCCTGTAGGTGAAGCAGCACCAGCAGCATCCATGGCCTATCTTTGGGGTTAACACTTGTCTCCTTCGGCTTCAGCATCGGACAGAGCAGATCTCTCGGCAGCGGCAGCAGCGTTGTGAGGACTTAGCTGGGACCTGGAATCGTATCCTCCTGTATTTTTTCAGACTCTTTGGAAATTAAGGAATGCAATTCTGCCACCATGATGGAAGGTAGGATGCTTTCTGCTGTGGTTGACTGGCTTCAGGCAAGGTTTGGGCAGAACAGTGTTGAATTATGTGTACAGTCTGTGTTTGTGGCTGGTCTAGAACCTGGTTGCCAGGATTTGCAAGCAGAAATTCTGCAGTTTGCTTGCAGCGGACCAGGGCTCAGACTAATGGAATCAAACCACAGGGCTTCTTGTTTAGCTCAGAACCTACAGAGCTTGCCTAAAGTGCTTGCAAGGAGCTGAGATAGAGCTAGCAAAGAGCTTGCAAAGCAAAGAAGTTGGGAGAGAAGATAAGGTTTTCTGCTCTGGGTTCCTGGGACTACACTGATTAAACATTTACAGCGGAAACTTGTCTTCTGAAATTAACATTAGGCAGGAGAGGTCATTGACAGAGTTATGCATGCTGTCATTTTCAGTGAACTGTTTAAAAATTTTAAAAATTCTTGTAAGATATTTTTATCTGTGCAATTTACCTCATACTGTTGGGGTGAGAGGTGCAGCAAATTTAGTCCATAAGCTATAGTTTTATGGGGCTGTCATTGCAACAGAATGAGCAATATGAGGAAAATATCTGGGACTCTTGGCTTCTGATTAGGGGTCTTATCAGGTTAAAAAAAAAAAAAGAATTTTGTGCTTCCTAAATGTGTTCTCCCTGCAATGGTTCTTAGCCAAGCATCAAATGATTACTTAACTGATTACCTTTTTGCATTCAATTTTAAGTGTAAGGAGGAACTTTCCCTGGGGAGATATTGTTTAAACTATATTTTATTCTACTAAATTACCCTTCTAAGCTTGAGACGGTGACAACCAAGATTGCCTCAAGAAAGCAGCAAGCTGATTAGGAAAGAAGCAGGCAGCCCTACCCTGGCTTTGATTTTCTGTTTTCACACTACAGGATGGTGCAAAACTCCTGGCCTTTCCTAAGATGACAGGCAGAAATTTGTCCCCAGCCTGGATTTCACAATGCGGAATCGAGTGCATAATGGGTCTCAAATCAGCCATGAAAATGGCAGAGAGGCCACCTCTTAAGCCAAGGTCTGTCTTACAGATTTTAAACATTCCTTAGAAATTTACAAAAATGGAATAAGAGGAGAATGGTTGCAAAAAACAGAAGCGTTGCCTGTACTTATTTGGCAGAAATGAATTCTTTTTGCTTTCTCTGTCATCATGTCAAACATTGTTAATGTGATTTGGGGAGTGAAGAATTCTACAGTCATGGCCCACAGATTTTAGAAAATAGCCTTAAAAGAGAGATTGGGTATCATTTTGCTGTGGAGACTGGTCTTGTTTGCAAAGGGCTCTCAAGCTAGTTCTTTAACTATAGGCCTAAATAAAGTGAGATTACTAATGCTCTAAGATTAAATCATTTTCATTAATTCAAAATGAAATCCAAAATGGATTTAACCTTTGAGTAACAAGGCAAAACAAGGACATTACTGATGAACTTTTCAATTAGAAGCTCATGTGGATTACCCTCTTCAGAAAAAATTTGTGTCTATAGAGGTACTAGGTTTCTCCAGCTAAATTTCACGTAGCATTTCTTGAGCATAAATCTGCACACGTTCTGATTAGATTTTAATCTTACATGGGGAAGTGGAAGAGCTTTCCTTTTACTTCTTGCCTTATAAACTATGGACTTTGAAGGAAGTAATATTTTTTGATGCTCATTAAAGATTCTCTTGGTAATATTGTCTATTGTGCCACCCCAGAATGTCAGTTCAAAGCCCTGTGATAAGCTTATCTGAGCTGCCTACACTGAAATGAGAACTGTAACAAAGACATGTGTTGGAGCTGAATTAACACTATTGCTCTGCGTTGACCAAATTTATCTAATGAAGGATGCTATCTTAGCACTGTTATGAATTAAAGGTGACATTAGGGGTGCGGTGGCCATCCATCAGATCCTTGCAAAAGAAACTGGACAGGTGTTTCCAGTGGCTTAAACATTTAAATGAAACTAATAATTTTTATCTACCTATAGTTCCTACTTAAATACTATTCAAGACTTATTATCTTCACGGTTCAGGGACCTTAGAAAGGCTGGTGGGAACCTTAATCAGGAATCAATTTGCCTATCAATGGCCTTCCAACTTAGTTGCCAGCCTTTTTGGCAATATATGCATATTTCTGATATTGCATCTCAGAATTTCACCTCTGAATTGCTCTTACTCTGAAAGTGTGTTATAGCAGTTGTCATTCCCCCTTAACTCTTCCCTGGAGGAAGCTAGGCTTCCATCTATCATGATAGCCTTGGAAAGATAAGAAAGCCCCTAAAAAACACCCTGAAATCCTGTCATGGCAGCCGTCTGCCCAAACATCAGTGGGCTCTGAGAATGTGTCACCAAACATCCAGATAGGTAACATGCTGTCTCTTCTCAATTAGTTCATATGCCACACACAGATACACACACACACACACACACACACACACACACACAGAGTTGCACATGCATATGTCATCCACTCATATACAGTATTTTAGAAAGGGAGAGAACCCACATTTGCATTTGTGTGTGTATATATTTCTATATCTACTGAAGTGTTTTAGTCTAGTGCTCAGGAAAAGCATGGCCATGACAACTTTTCAAAGCTACTTCTCTACTTTGTGTAAAACAAGAGTAAACAAATACTCATCAGAATGGCTTATGGTTTAATTTTGGGTTCTCATTTTGATGGAACAGGATATAAGCTCCATTCATTCAATGCCTATTGGAAATTCTGGCCATAGAAGAGAACTGTTACTACCTCCCCAATGATTCAAGTATCACAGAAGGCAGTGAAGTACTTCTGCAGGGACCTCAAGCACGTTATCGGTAGTTTGTGCCTCCATGGCTCCTTTCAAATAGTTTTCTTTTAAAGAGTATATTTTAAGGGACTTGATTTGTTGATTCCTGCATTCTTTATTTTTTGGCAGTGGTTAGTATTGGGTCTTTCCTAAAGAATGCCCTGTGATGTGGAGCCTTATGTAGTATGACTGTGAAGGGAAAGAGGATGAGCAAAGGGAATGATTTGCTAAAGGGCATATATGTCGGCCAAGTGCAGTCTGTGTGATTAGGGCAACTATTCAGGGATTCTGTTGTTTTTCATATGTTATTGTTATTAAAGTTTGAAAATGACATTTTAGCTACTTTTTTGAAGGTAAGTGAAACTAAGTCAGGGTTTCCAGGGACATTTATTAATTTGTGAGGCAGCCTGGGAAATTTTCCCTTGTGTGGAGGAACTAGACTGGAAGTGCTCGTGTTTTCAGTTCCCTATTCAGGCTCTTAGGTGTTTTATTGGAAAGAAAAGTTTAGGGGTGGCCAATAGTTTCATCCTATGAATAATTTTTAAAGTTAACAAGCATATTTTAAGGGTTTACTGGGTTTAATTGCAATGTGCAGAGTAATTTAATTAATTTTATTATTTTTACTATTCACAATAACCTGCAAGTAAATGTATTCTGCACTGAGTGCTTCTGCAGTACTTTTTCTAAATTGTAAAAATATAAACTAATACATTAAAAAAAAAAAAACTAATACATTGAGGCAGAAAAATGGGAGGATGGATTTTGGACCCAAGTTCATTGAACAAGAAAGCTCCTATTTTTGATCCCTCTTAACATTTTAAATATGAACTTTTTCTTGTTACTTTGTATCAAGGTGGGTATGTTAACCTGATTGAAAGCTAGGCCTTAAGTTTCTTTGGTTGCCTCTGTCTCTCTTTTAAATGTGAATACTCACAGAATCATACCTCTCAATTCCTTGTTAATACCTTTTACCTCCAAAATCAATATTTAGAAAAATTTAAACAATTCTAGATTAACTGATCTTCTGTTGTGGCAGTGAACCGTGTAACAGTAAAGGCTTTTCTTTCCCCTATCTAGAAATGAAGTTTATTTATTTGGAAATTTCTTTGCTGTAATCAAAAAGGAACGAAGCATTTTGAAGCTGGAACTGTTCATTTTCTAGTTAGCTAAGAAGTTTTAAAGGGAATGCTTCTCACTCTCCTACCAATTCCCTTCCCAGAAATGGTGATGATATTTTGGAAAATCTTAAGCATGCCTATGAGATTATAATATATATTCCATCCCTTATGTAATTTCTCTCCTTCCTAAGGGGCTCGGGGTTGCAAAAAGCCTCCTGTTATGTATAAATTCCCATCCAATTCCCAAGGCCAACTTTAAATCTCTAAAAAGAACATGCAGTCTTTTTTAAAAAATTAACTTAGATAAACCATGCTAGAAGACTGTGGATAATTCTTTCTGTTGGATTTGGCACATACACTATCCGTGTTTCAAATAAACAAGTTGCAGGAAGTCAGCAACTCAATTTTTATGTTCCTGAGTTTGTTTGTGAATTGGTCACTTGAAACAAGTTTTCCTGTAGAAATAATGATATAAATGATGGTTGGATTCTTTCAGTAGTCCATCAAAGGCTGTTAACCCGTTATCTACCTGAAACTAAATATTTGCCATGAAATGTATAAAGAACATGACAGTTACTATAGTAGTTAGCCAAAAGAGAACAATGGCATTAAATGTATTTTCAATTTCTAATGTTGCTACTTGAGGGGAAGAAGGTATTTTAGAGGACAATGAGGAGATGGAGAGAAATTTTGAAGGGTTTTTTTTTTTTTAGGTATTTTTAGAAGTTTTAGAGACTCGACACTGGATTTTTCAATTATGTTCAATTGTACGTCCATACTTGTGGTTTACCTATTTGCAATTCAATTTTATCATATCTAATGCTGTTTAATTGTGATCACTTTATGGAAACTCACAAATGGAATTAAGAAAGAGAGAAAGGTAACTGTAAAGGAGTTGAAAAAGTTAAGGGATTATAATGGATGTGAGCTCACGCGTCTACAAAAGTCTCTGAGGAGAAATTAACTGGAGAAGAGATCATAGGTAGAAGGGAATTAGGGAGCATGCTAAGTGCAGGATTCCTTTGAGGAGAAAGTAGGGTGTGGGGCAGAGGTACTGGATCTAATGGGTTTGTGCACTGACTACCTAATATTTCTATGGGCTTAGGATGGCTTGCTCACCAGCGGAAGAGTTTGGGGAAAGAGGTGTAGACTTGGGGAGGAATGAATCTCCATTCTTGGAACATGTATGCCATTTAATTGTACCTACAGGGTGTTAGAAAGATATTCAGTATCTCTATTTAATATTTTCTATCATGTCGCTTCCTTATTTAAAAAAACTTCAATACCTTCTCATTTCTCTTAAAATCTAGAGCATACAGGAGCCGGCACGCTCTGGCCTTCTGTGCTTCTTCCAGCTCATCTCATGTGGCACTTAACAGCGACAGCCTTGCTGCCTGTCTCAGAGTGTCTAGAACAAATACTTTCCTGCCTCAGGGCTTTTGCCCTGCCTAGAACACTCTTTTGCCAGCTCATGGAGTAACTGATTCTCTTGTGATCCCAGCAATACTGCCGCCTCGTCAGGAAGCCTTCCCTACCATCCTTGTCATCCCAAGCTCCCAGACACACACCCTGGGCCCTGAGTCCATCTCAGTGTCCTCTCTCTCCTAAGAGCTGTATTTATCATTCATGGTTGTTTAATGGTGTATCGGCTAAATCTCTCACTCAGAAGTAAGCTCCATGAGGGCAGGAATCTGGTCTGTCATATCCCCTCTGTATCCTTAGCTCTTAATGCAGAGTGGATGCTGAGATGTTTGTTTATTGACTAAGTGAATAAAACCCGATGTAAATGACTCTGATGACTTCATAGTTTACATTATAAGGTATTATTTGGGGCATTATGGTGGATATAAGAAAAATAAATTGCTCAAATTTATGTTCTTGCTGGAGAAACAAGATCTATAAACATGAGATAACTAGGGAAAAGATATGTGTTATGGAGTACTAATTGTAAGATACAGATAATACCTTTTGAGAAGGAAAATAAAAGAAATAGTCCATTTGAAAATATGTACTTGAGCTTAAATTATTTTGGTGATTAGCTCCAAGGAAATGATTTCATACTGGAAAAAGACAAGTTATAGCAGAGCTATTCAAAGACATTCCCAGAGGCATTGTTGTCAATATCCTGTACATTTTTTTGTTTTTTCTCTTCCTTCTGCTTTCCTTGTATTTCTGCCTTCCTTTCTCCATTTTTCTCATTCTTCCATTCCTCCTTTTCATTCTGGGGCTCTCTCCTTTTCTCTGGTTTATGACCAGATCTGAAAATAATAGATTATAGAGCTAGAAAGTTTGACTTGGAATTTGGGAAAGTGTTTTTAAATAAATTAATGTATGTAAACTACTGTAATATTGTACTATGTATTTGTGCATGCAGTGGCAATGTGTTGGTATGTGAGGTTTTTCAGATGCCAAATTATTCTTGATTGGAGAATCTATGAATCTTAGAAACTCAATATGTTCTCTGAATTTGTGCAGACTGGATTTTTTTGGTTGAAAGAGCATGGGCCCAGAAGTCAGACTTAGGTTTGAGACTAAGTGTTGTAACTTCTTGTCTATGTGTCTTGAGAGGATTACTTTACCTTCCCGGGGTTCTGTTTCCTTGCAAACAAAATACGAGAATTGATCTGTCATCCCTCTAGAACTTCCAGCTCTAAGAGTCTCTGGCATTTGCTGAATGATTTGGATTCCACATATTCACTCCCTCCAAAGTTTAAATTCTAATGATTGACTCCTCTTCATCCTACCTCAGAACATACCTTTGCTGACACAAAAAATGATTCAAATATATTACTATCTGCTTTTATTGGTTTATTCTTCCTCTGCTGTCCTTTTGCACTTATGCTACAAGTTTGTCTTGCATCTTTGCTGTGCTAGAAGACAAAAATGCATCTATGCAACCCTCTTATATAGCTCTTAGCATAGAACTATTTATGTGTCCATTAAAAATTGTATATTGAATGAATACTAGGTGTTAGGCATGGTTCTAGGTGCTAGAGGCTCAATAGTGAATAAAACAGATTCCTGCCTGCACGGAGCTTCCTGTTTGGTGCAAGAGAGACATGATCAAATAAAATAAAATGCAGAGTACATTGGATGGGGGTAAGGGCTTTGGAGAAGAGCCGAGTGGAGAAAGGGGACAGAGGAAGTAGTGGAAGGATCGGGGCAGATGGGGTTGCAGTTATTAAATAGGGTGGTGATGGAAAGCCTCGCTGAGAAGACATTTGAGCAAAGACTTGAGGGAGGGAAGGGAGTGAGCAGCCAAGTAATTATCTGGAGGAACAGTCTAAGGAAGCAGGGGGAAGAGCCAGTGAAAGGCTCAGAATGCGGGCGGAACAGCAAGGAGGCCCGTGTGTCTGGAGCAAAGATAGGGGGAGTGTTCAAGAGAGGTACTCAGAGAGGTAAGAACAAATAGACACCTATGAGTCCCTTTCTCTCTCTTTTTAAAAATATTTATTTATTTTACTTATTTACTTTTGGCTGCTTTGGTTCTTTGTTGCTGTGCATGGCTTTCTCTAGTTGCGGCGAGCGGGGGCTACTCTTCATTGCGGTGTGCAGGCTTCTCATTGCGGTGGCTTCTCTTGTTGCGGAGCACGGGCTCTAGGTGCGCGGGCTTCAGTAGTTGTGGCTCGCGGGCTCTAGAGCGCAGGCTCAGTAGTTGTGGCGCACGGGCTTAGGTGCTCCGCGGCATGTGGGATCTTCCCGGACCACGGATCGAACTCGTGTCCCCTGCATTGGCAGGCGGATTCTTAACCACTGCGCCACCAGGCAAGCCCCCCTTTTTTTTTTTTTTTGGTTGAAATATAGTTGACTTACAATATTATATTAGTTTCTGGTGTACAACATGGTGATTCAATATTTTTATAGATTACTCACCATACAAAGTTATTATAATATTATTGACTATATTCCCTGTGCTGTACATTACATTCCTATTATTTATATTGTATAATTGGTAGTTTGTACCTTCACCTATATCACCAATACCCCCACAACCCTTCCCTCTGGCAACCACTATCTGTGAGTCTGTTTCTGTTTTCTTATATTTGGTTATTAGTTTTGTTTTTTAGATTCCACATATAAGTGAAAACAAACAGTATTTGTCTTTCTCTGTCTGACTTATTCCACTTAGCACAGTACCCTCCAAGTCCACCCATGTTGTTGCAAATGGCAAGATTTCATCCTCTTTTATGGCTGAGTAATATTCCATTGCATGTGTGCGTGTGTGTGTGTGTGTACATATATATATATATATACACACACATATATATATACATACATATATAAAGATATTATCATGTCTTCTTTATCCATTCATCTGTTGAGGGACACTTAGGTTGCTTCCATATCTTTGACTATTGTAAATAATGCTGTGATGAACATTGGGATGCATGTATCTTTTGGAATTAGTGTTTTTGTTTTCTTCAGACAAATACCCAGGAGTGGAATCACTGGATCCTTTCCAATGGTAGGAAAGCCAGTTTCCTTTTGCAGAAGTCAGTCTGCATGGGCCTGTGTTATCCATGCATCAAGCAACAGGTGGGCATTCAGAAGCCTGGTATTCTGATCCTAGTTCTGTGACTGTCTTTTGATGGTTCCTCTCAGACCCATTCTTCCCCCGTATTTCAGTAAGTGGATGCATATCATGCTCTTGCCTTGGCGTATGGTTCCAAGCCCAAAGTTAGAGCTGAGAGTTCAGCTACAATTCTAGTCTTGAACATTTCCACGCAAAAGATAGAACTTCACGATAAGGTGATATCAGAATCAGAATTACACATCAATTCACAAGTATTTTGACTATGTATCAGAGGCTTTTATTTTTATTTGGTTCCTATAAACTTCTATTATGTACCAGGGCTAGTATTTTAGGAATTTTTAAAAGGCCCAGAGTGACCCATGTCTCATATCTTTACAAACAGTATAAGGAAGATGTTACCTAACACGTTATCTAACATGTCCTATCTGACTTAGGACATTGTCATAAAATTATGTGGCACTTGAACATACTTCAAAGTTTCCAAAATGTTTCATTCATTTAACAGGTATATCTGGAACTTTTTCCTTAGTCTCATGTGCAATTCTAGGCCCAGTGAATATGATAGCAAAAAGGGGCAGCTGTAGTCGCCATCCTCAGAAACTCAGAGTCTAGTATATATTATCACATACTCTGTACAGATTTTATTCTACACTATCTCTGTGTGGTAGAAATAGGTATTACTATCTTCATTTCAAACAGGAGGCAACCAGGGCTCAGTGATATTAAGTGACTTGTTCAAGGTGACCACCTTACCAAAAGGCAGAACCAGCATTTATTAGCCAAACTTGAATCCTAGTCAAGTGCTCTTTGTTTGTTTAATGCTGTGATTGGAACATCCTGCTCAAATCTGAAATTGTTTGGCCTGGGTCTCTGGCTGACAAGCCAACAGCAGATTGTCTAAATTTGACATGGTATTTCAAGAGCCTTCTTCAAAACTAAGCAAGTTAATTTTATTATCAGGTCATGAGCCTTTAGACCAGCTACCATCCTGAAGAAGACTACCTAATGCAGGAGTATTTTAGCCCAATGGGCTCCTTTCAATGACACTGACTGGTTCCTCGAATTTTATGATGGGAAGGGACATGTGATATCACTAAGCCAGTGGACTCTAAACTTTCACAGCTTACATTCTACAAAACACTTTATCAGAAAGCCTGGCTCCCACTATGAACAAAAGCCCTTTCTCTCTGAGAAGGACAGCTCGGTGTTCACTGACATTCTGTGAAAGCCTTGACCATTATCATGAAAGCGTGATGGTGTGTGCTACCCTGGAAGATTAACCAATCTAGTCCAACCTCATTTTGCATTGAGGAAACCAAAACCAAATGAAACAAACTTCCCAAGGATTTTTATTCTTTCTGTAAGAGGACAAGTCAAAGTTTATTTTAGTAATGATTCCAAAAATGTGAATAGACAAAGACTTGGAACCTGTGGTGTCTTTCACATTCAAAGGTGCTGGGGTTGATTGGGTGACTGCCCAAAGACACACAAATGAATGTGTCCCCAGGGCCATCGCTCTACTGAGTGCGTATACAATGGGGCCATTTATAGCTGCCTCCTGGGCTGCCATGGCTCCTGCATCTGCTGTTGGTGAGTCAGGGCCATGTGGAGGGAAGGACCAGGACCTGAAGAGGCTGTACCTCCTGAGTAGCTATGTGACCTTGAGTGAGTTCTGGACCTGCTTTGGCCTCACCCTCCCCATTTGTAAGGTAGCAATAATGCTGGTTCCCTCCCTCAGAGTCGTTGTGAAAATCAAATGAGGTCATCAATATGAAAACATCTGAAAGGGTGTGATGCAAATGCCAGTTACTTTCTCAGATGGCTCTCTCTCAGCTTGGTTGTCACATGTGGGTCTGTTAGCATTTGGTGACTAGGCACTACTGCTTGCTATTTTGCTTTTCAAGTAGATTATTGCTGCATCTCTTTCACAGAGAAGGTTTATAGATTTCCCTCTTCTCTTCATACTGTTAGTTACTAGCATATTCTATCATCCTCTATTCTCAGTGTTCATGTGCTAGGCTGCTCCTTTCTTGAACATGGCAGACATCACTAATCAATCATAGTCATCTTTCTGTCCGGCCTCAGCACCTATCTAAGCATCACATTCCAGGCCACCTCTGCCAGTTGATTGAAGTTGGCACATGAGATGATGTCACTTTGCTCTCCCTACCACGGGCAGTTTCCGTAAGTTGAAATACAATGCATAAAACTAGAATACGGGTGGTCTAGCTGTGCACTCAGCCTTTACAAATGCCCTTAGTGAGTCACTGAAAAATAACATGTGAAAAATTGCCCACAGCCCTGGTTATGGTAGCAATGATAGGAAGTGGTCTGTAAGCCCTGTAACAGGTAGGGCCCTACTCCTGTGCTGTTGACCTTAACCATCAAGTTTCTCTTAGCCTCCTTGTGCCCCAAATTCAAAGAACTGTGTCTACCAAGTAACCAAGCCAGAGTCCTTGTTGGGATTCGTTCCTGACTCCTCCTTCCTGCCTGCCTTGTGTCAGTAGGTCCTCAAGAGCTGTTGATTATCCTTCCTGAAGAGCTCCTGACTCTCTTTTCTCTCTTTCATCCCCTGCTACCACACCTGACAAGACGTTGCTGCCTCCATCTTCCAATCCATCCTCCTCACAGCCATCAAAGAGATCCCTTTCCTCACTGCCTTTGATTGTTCCTCATGCTTCTAAGATGAGGTCCAAATGCCTTCGTGTGCTGTGCAACACTTTCACACATGGGCCACGTTATGCCCTCATGTCTCACTGCCCCTGCCAAACAGAAGTGCCTTGCCTTCTCTTTGCCTTGTATATGCTGTCCCTCCCCTTCTCTGTGTGGTAACGGTCTGTTCTGATCATTCAAGGTCAAACAAAAGCAACCCCTTCAAGGAAGCCTTCCTACAGTCTCCCAGGTTGAGGGTGAGGTGCTCCCTTCCCTGTGCTTAATTCTCAATTCCCACTCTCCAAGGCCAAGTAGCAGAAGGTTTAAGAACCCTGACTTTGGAGTCAGACTGACCTAGGTTAAACCTCATGTGTGTGACCTTGAGAAGCTAGTGAACCTGTTTTCTCATCTGGAAAATGAGAGTGATAATAACAGTATCTGTCTCATGGGTAATTTAATCACATAAAGGTCTTGAGGATTAAATCAGAAAGTGCACTTTTAAAAAAAAAAAAAAAAAAAAAGAAAGTGCACTTTTGCACTCAGAGTTCTCTGGAGATACAGAACCAATAGGCTGAGAGAGAGAGAGAGAGAGGGAGAGAGAGAGAGATTTTTAAGGAAATGGATCACTTGATTGTGGGGACTGGCAAGTCCAATGTCCACAGAACAGACTGGCAGGCTAGAAACTTAGGTGGGGTTGATGTTGCAGTCTTGAGGCAAAGTGTTAAGCTCTCAATAAATATTAGCTGCTATTTTTTGTTCTTACACCTACTTTGTTTGTGTCTCCACCAAGGACCCAAGGACTCGGCTAGAGCCAGGACCATGTCTTACTCATTTTTTGTATTATCACTGTGTGGCCTGTATAAGTGCTAAGTAAATATCCAGTGAATGAATGAATCCTGTCGAGGGATAACAGACTCTTTGGAGGATATTCAAGCCACCCAGTCTATGGCTATCGTGAGAATTAAATGAGTTAATATACATAAAACATTTAGAAGAGTATTTGGTCCATAGGAAAGACTTACTCAATTTACTCTGTTGGGCACATAGAAGGCTCCAGCATGGTTTCTGGGTGCCAGGCAGTACCCCGGGGGACTGTGCTCTCTCTGCCCTCCCCAAAGCACCCATCTGCTGCATAGGCTCACTCAGGCCAAGAGCCACACTCTGGTTCCAGGAGCATGCAGTTAATCTAGTATCTCACACATTCCTCCTGACTCTTTTAATTGTGTTCCTCTCATTTTAAGGGAGACTAGGTTTCATTGTAGAAAACTTAGAAAGATACAAAGAAGATATGAAGAAGAAATTGAAATAACCAGTAATCTCATTGTTATATCAATAAAATAACCAAACACGGTTACAACTTGTTGAGTGTAGAATATGGGTTTTGGGAATGGACAATCTGAAACTCTTAAAACCTCAGCAATCTCATCAGTAAAGTTGACATAACACCTACCACAAGACGGTGGGGAAATAAAATAAGATAATGTATAGACTGCACTTGGAACTTACCTGGCGTATTAAGTAAGCACGTAATACATGCTTGCTCTTAGTAGCTTTATGTTCAAAATATATATTTATGTCATAGAACCCAATTTTATCATTATAAATATGTACATATTTATACATATTTGTGTGTATATTCATACACATGACTTTTCCAGTTTACGTTAGATTGTAACCACTATCCTAAGCAGCAAGTATATTTGTTAAGCACAGGGGAACTGGAGATAAACTTCCCAGACTCAAATCCTGATCTCTCTACCTTTGCCAACTATGCTAGCTTAGGCAAGTTATTTAACCCCTCTGTGCCTCAGTTCCTTCTTCTGTATGAAATAATCCCCAATGAAAAGGTTACTATAAGGATTAGGTGGGTTTAATATAGTTATTATTATTTTATTCTAATATATGTGATATATAATATACTTAAAGAACATTTGGTACAGAGTAAATGCTTGATCAAGAAATGTTAGCTGTCGGTGGGATGCAGCAAAAGCAGTTCTAAGAAGGAAGTTTATAGCAATACAATCCTACCTTAAGAAACAAGAAAGATCTCAAACAAACAACCTAACCTTACATCTAAAGCAATTAGAGAAAGAAGAACAAAAAAACCCCAAAGTTAGCAGAAGGAAAGAAATCATAAAGATCACATCAGAAATAAATGAAAAAGAAATGAAGGGAACGATAGCAAAGAGCAATAAAACTAAAAGCTGGTTCTTTGAGAAGATAAACGAAATTGATAAACCATTAGCCAGACTCATCAAGAAAAAAAGGGAGAAGACTCAAATCAATAGAATGAGAAATGAAAAAGGGGAAGTAACAACTGACACCACAGAAATACAAAGGATCATGAGAGATTACTACAAGCAACTATATGCCAATAAAATGGACAACCTGGAAGAAATAGACAAATTCTTAGAAATGCACAACCTTCCGAGACTGAACCAGGAAGAAACAGAAAATATGAACAGACCAATCACAAGCACTGAAATTGAAACTGTGATTAAAAATCTTCCAACAAACAAAAGTCCAGGACCAGATGGCTTCACAGGCGAATTCTATCAAACATTTAGAGAAGAGCTAACACCTATCCTTCTCAAACTCTTCCAAAATATAGCAAAGGGAGGAACACTCCCAAACGCATTCTACGAGGCCACCATCACCCTGATACCAAAATCAGACAAAGATGTCACAAAAAAAGAAAACTACAGACCAATATCACTGATGAACATAGATGCAAAAATCCTCAACAAAATACTAGCAAACAGAATCCAACAGCACATTAAAAGGATCATACACCATGATCAACTGGGGTTTATCCCAGGAATGCAAGGATTCTTCAATATACGCAAATCAATCAATGTGATACACCATATTAACAAATTGAAGGAGAAAAACCATATAATCATCTCAATAGATGCAGAGAAAGCTTTCGACAAAATTCAACACCCATTTATGATAAAAACCCTCCAGAAAGTAGGCATAGAGGGAACTTACCTCAACACAATAAAGGCCATTTATGACAAACCCACAGCCAACATTGTCCTCAATGGTGAAAAACTGAAACCATTTCCACTAAGATCAGGAACAAGACAAGGTTGCCCACTCTCACTGCTGTTATTCAACATAGTTTTGGAAGTTTTAGCCACAGCAATCAGAGAAGAAAAAGAAATAAAAGGAATCCAAATCGGAAGAGAAGAAGTAAAGCTGTCACTGTTTGCAGATGACATGATGCTATACATAAAGAATCCTAAAGATGCTACCAGAAAACTCCTAGAGCTAATCAATGAATTCGGTAAAGTAGCAGGATACAAAATTAATGCACAGGAATCTCTTGCATTCCTATACACTAATGACGAAAAATCTGAGAGTGAAATTAAGAAAACACTCCCATTTACCATTGCAACAAAAAGAATAAAATACCTAGGAATAAACCTATCTAAGGAGACAAAAGACTTGTATGCAGAAAATTATAAGACACTGATGAAAGAAATTAAGGATGATACAAATAGATGGATAGATATACCATGTTCTTGGATTGGAAGAATCAACATTGTGAAAATGACTATACTACCCAAAGCAATGTACAGATTCAATGCAATCCCTATCAAACTACCACTGGCATTTTTCACAGAACTAGAACAAAAAATTTCACAATTTGTATGGAAACACAAAAGACTCCGAATAGCCAAAGCAATCTTGAGAAAGAAAAACAGAGTTGGAGGAATCAGGCTCCCAGACTTCAGCCTATACTACAAAGCTACAGTAATCAAGACAGTATGGTACTGGCTCAAAAACAGAAATATAGATTAATAGAACTAATGGATTAGTGGATAGAAAGCCCAGAGATAAACCCACGCACCTATGGTCACCTTATCTTTGATAAAGGAGGCAAGAATATACAGTGGAGAAAAGACAGTCTCTTCAATAAGTGGTGCTGGGAAAACAGGACAGCTACATGTAAAAGAATGAAATTAGAACACTCCCTAACACCATAAACAAAAATAAACTCAAAATGGATTAAAGACCTAAATGTAAGGCCAGACACTATCAAACTCTTAGAGGAAAACATAGGCAGAACACGCTATGACATAAATCACAGCAAGATCCTTTTGACCCGCCTCCTAGAGAAACGGAAATAAAAACAAAAACAAATGGGACCTAATGAAACTTAAAAGCTTTTGCACAGCAAAGGAAACCATAAACAAGGTGGAAAGACAACCCTCAGAATGGGAGAAAATATTTGCAAATGAAGCAACTGACAAAGGATTAATCTCCAAAATTTACAAGCAGCTCATGCAGCTCAATATCAAAAAAACAAACAACCCAATCCAAAAATGGGCAGAAGACCTAAATAGACAATTCTCCAAAGGAGATATACAGATTGCCAGCAAACACATGAAAGGATGCTCAACATCGTGAATCATTAGAGAAATGGAAATCAAAACTACAGTGAGATATCATCTCACACCAGTCAGAATGGCCATGATCAAAAAATCTACAAACAATAAATGCTGGAGAGGGTGTGGAGAAAAGGGAACCCTCTTGCCCTGTTGTTGGGAATGTAAATTGATGCAGCCACTATGGAGAACAGTATGGGGTTTCCAAAAAACTAAAAATAGATCTACCATATGACCCAGCAATTCCACTACTGGACATATACCCTGAGAAAACCATAATTCAGAAAGAGTCATGTACCACAATGTTCATTGCAGCTCCATTTACAATAGCCAGGACATGGAAGCAACCTAAGTGTCCATCGACAGATGAATGGATAAAGAAGATGTGGCCCATATGTACAATGGAATATTACTCAACCATAAAAAAGGAATGAAATTGAGTTATTTGTAGTGAGGTGCATGGACCTAGAGTCTGTTATACAGAATGAAGTAAGTCAGGAAGAGAAAAACAAATACCGTATGCTAACACATATATATGGAATCTAAAAAAAAAAAAAAAGTGGTCATGAAGAACCTAGGGGCAAGATGGGAATAAAGATGCAGACCTACTAGAAAATGGACTTGAGGATACGGGGAGGGGGAAGGGTAAGCTGGGACAAAGTGAGAGAGTGGTAGTGTATATATGGGCATATATACACTACCAAACGTAAAATAGATAGCTAGTGGGAAGCAGTCACATAGCACAGGGAGATCAGCTCAGTGCTTTGTGACCAGCTAGAAGGGTGGAATAGGGAGGGTGGGAGGGAGGGAGACGCAAGAGAGAAGCGATATGGGGATCTATGTATATGTATAACTGATTCACTTCGTTATAAAGCAGAAACTAACACAACATTGTAAAGCAATTATACTCCAATAAAAACGTTGAAAAAAAAAAAAAAGAAATGTTAGCTGTCGGGACTTCCCTGGTGGCGCAGTGGTTAAGAATCTGCCTGCCAATGCAGGGGACATGGGTTCGAACCCTCGTCCGGGAAGATCCCACATGCCGTGCAGCAGGTAAGCGTCACAACTACTGAGCTTTCGCTCTACAGCCCACGAGCCACAACTACTGAGCCCATGTGCCACAACTACTGAGCCCATGCTCCACAAATACTGAAGCCCACGTGGCCTAGAACCCATGCTCCATAGCAAGAGAAGCCACCACAATGAGAAGCCCATGTACCACAACAAAGAGTAGCCCCTGCTCGCCACAACTAGAGAAAGCCCGCATGCAGTAACGAAGACCCAACTCGGCCAACAACAACAACAAAAAGAAATGTTAGCTGTCATTATAATCCTCATGAAATAATCTCCAAAAACCTCATTTTTGCTGGCTGCATAATATTCCATAACATCAAACGTTATTTTACTATTTCCTTGGTGTTAGACATTTATACTGTTAGCTGGAGCTTGATTTGCATTTTGAGGTAGAATGGCTCATATTGAGTCTCATAGAATGGTATGAATTCTTGGTTTTCATTTAATATGATAGCTTGGTGAGGTGGTGCGAGTTCTGTATTGGGTTCTAGTCCTGGCACTGCCCCAGCCAGCAGAGGGACCTTGGACAGCCATATAACACGGAGAAGAGAAAGCAAAGAGTAGAAAGATATTGATTGTAATTCAAAAAATTCTAGCATCTCCTGGCACCATTCTTTATTAGCTGTGGGTATGAGGCCAAGAATTTGCCAGGTGGGTAGGAATCGATTTTTTATGTCTTATTTGAAGGTTCTGGCTGTGTATCTTGGGCAAGTCACTATCTCTTTATTTTCCCATCTGTAGGATGGTAAATGATATGAACTTTCCTGCCTTTCTCACCAGGTTATAAATATCAAAGCACAAAATATAATGTGAAAGTATTTTGAAAGCTATAAATTTTTATATAAATGTAATATAGTATTAGGGCTATAATTACATTTAGTATCTAGGAAACTCTGTTTTCAAGTGAAAGGTTAAGCTAGGTAATTTGGGAGGCGCTAACTAGTTTTAAGGTTCTGTGATCTGGTACTAGGATTTCGGGTTGTGTCCCTGCTAGAGTTAACCCCTCTCCCCATACCTCCCACCTTTCATGCATACAAATGGTTTTCTTCATTTTTGGATACCAGGAGACAAACACCTTTCCTAATTTGGTGAATTACTTATTTGAACAGTATAGTATATCATTTTGTTAAACTGGGTAAAAATATTGTTTCTAATGATGAATTTGTAGTGGGACAATTTAAAATACATTTAAAAGTGTGTCCAACTAAAATCTATCTTGTCATAGTTACAAAACCAAATATATAATCTCAGCAAAGTCTAATCTGCTCAATATAATTGCCACATCAAATTACTTCATCTGGATTTCTTTTCTAGAGTTTTCTGATATCTTCTATCTTAATGGCAACCCACTTCAAGTTGGCACATTGAAGGATAGAGCTCGTTGCTTTCTTGATAAACTTTGACTAAGATACAGAGGAAGTTTTTTGGTGGCAGTGGAGTGCTTTGAGCTAGGCATGGTTCTAGGTGTGAGATACCTGTGAGCAAGACACAGAGAGTCCTTGCTCTCATGGAGCTTGCATTCTACTATGAGAAGACAAGACTAACAAACCAAATGAATAAACGAGAGAATTTCAGATGGTGGTAAAATCAATTTTAAAAAAAGAATCATATGGAAGAGAATGGAGAGTGGTGGTGAATGCTACTTTAAGGGGTCCAGGAAAGCATTTGAGCTGAGACTTCTTGACACTGTGACATGTGAAGATCCTGCAGGAGTGAGGATTGCAAGGGTCAAAGGCCTGGAACTTGGTAAGCTCAAGGAACAAAAGGAAAACCAGGGTGACTGGAGACCAGTGAAGGAGGGGGAAGGAGGCAAGAAAGAACGAAGGCAAGATTCATGTCACGGATCTCTTTACGAGGAATGGAGGTGGATCTAAAATTTATTCTGAGGCAATGGAAAGCCACTGGAGGCGTTTTAGCAGAAGGTCATCCTTCCATTTGTGTCTTTAGACAATTACTATGGATGTTGGATGAACTTGAGTGGCTAGAGCTAGCATTATGGTTTTTTGAGTGGGTTTTTTGGGGGTTTTTTTTTGTTTTTTTGAGAGGAGATTGTCTTGAATCTGTGTTTGAGTAATAAATACTCTGATTTTATTTAAATTGTATGTTCATTTTGGGGAAAGCTAAGAGAGATTGGAAGGAATTGTGCTGCCCTTCCCCCAACTACTCAGCACCATCTGTGCTGAGGTCTGAGGGCTCAAAGTGAGGTTTAATTTGACTTTATTCAATCAATTCTTTGTCTAACCCAAATGGTTCTGGCATTAGATTTTTTTCAGAGGCATGTTGACAGGTGAAAAAATTGAAGATATTAAAGTATATCAATATGTGTTTGTGTTATGTTTTTATGTTATGTTGTGTTATGTTACTTGTTTTTTTGTTGTTGTTTTTGTTTTTTAAAATTTATTTATTTATTTATTTTTGGCTGCGTTGGGTCTTTGTTGCTGTGCATGGGCTTTCTCTAGTTGTAGTGAACGGGGGCTGCTCTTCATTGTAGTGTGCGGGCTTCTCATGGCAGTGGCTTCTCTTGTTGCGGAGCATGGGTTCTAGGTGCACAGGCTTCAGTAGTTGTGGCTTGTGGGCTCTAGAGCACAGGCTAAGTAGTTGTGGCACACGGGCTTAGTTGCTTCGTGGCATATGGGATCTTCCTGGACCAGGGCTCAAACCCGTGTCCCCTACACTGGCAGGCAGATTCCTAACCATTACGCCATCAAGAAAGCCCCTATGTACTTATTTTTGAATGGCTTGAAAGCACTTCAACTGTTTGATAGTCATTTTGTTTCTGAATCAGTTAGTGTATTAGACTGGCTTTCATCACTGAGGCTCTTTCTCTCTAGGCAAGATCAGAAAGATGGAAGTACTTAAGAGACCTTGCTGTTGATAGAGGTTGACCTCTTGGTGTTCCATTTTCTCCACAAATATTTCTACTAAAACCTCTTGTGTCCTTTCTGAATTTCATTGCCTGAGTCCCTATTGCTTCCATTAAGTAGATTCACCTGTGCATACCTCCAGCTCTACAGCTCTGCCTGCCTACCTGCAGGTGCCAAAACTGCCAATGCTGTATGCGTTTGTCCCCTTCCTGATGGTGGCATGTGCTCCTATTCCAATCTTCTTGATACTTAGGACTCTGGTGTTCTTTTCTAAGTATTCATAGCAGGAAATTACACAGGCTTTGAAGTCAAAACAGACCTGGGTTCAAATCCTGCCTCTGCAACTTACTGTGTGCCTTTGGGCAAGCCTAAACTTCAGGGGTTTTTTGTGTGTCTTTCACAGGTTTTTGATCTATCACAAATTCACAAGATTGTCAGCAAGTATTTATTGAGGTTCCAAATACTGTGCTCGGTACTAGGTGTCTATGGTGAGCAAACGTCAGGCCTTCTGGAATTTACAGTATAGTGACAAAGACACTAAATTAATACAAATTAGTACAGATGAACCATAATTCAAAAAGACACATGCACCCCAGTGTTCATTGCAGCACTATTTACAATAGCCAGGTCATGGAAGCAACCTAAATGCCCATCGACAGACAAATGGATAAAGAAGATGTGGTACATATATACAATGGAATATTACTCAGCCATAAAAAGGAATGAAATTGGGTCATTTGTAGAGACGTGGATGGATCTAGAGACTGTCATACAGAGTGAAGTAAGTCAGAAAGAGAAAAACAAATATCGTATATTAACGCATATACGTGGAACCTAGAAAAATGGTACAGATGAACCGATTTGCAGGGCAGAAATAGAGACACAGATGTAGAGAACAAATGTATGGACACCAAGGGGGGAAAGTGGCGGGGATGGTGGTGGTGGTATGATGAATTGGGAGATTGGGAATATCGGAAAAGAAGAAGTAAAGCTGTCACTATTTGCAGATGACATGATACTATACATAGAGAATCCTAAAGATGCTACCAGAAAACTACTAGAGCTAATCAATGAATTTGGTAAAGTAGCAGGATACAAAGTTAATGCACAGAAATCTCTTGCATTCCTATACACTAATGATGAAAAATCTGAGAGTGAAATTAAGAAAACACTCCCATTTACCATTGCAACAAAAAGAATAAAATACCTAGGAATAAACCTATCTAAGGAGACGAAAGACCTGTATGCAGAAAATTATAAGACACTGATGAAAGAAATTAAAGATGATACAAATAGATGGATAGATATACCATGTTCTTGGATTGGAAGAATCAACATTGTGAAAATGACTATACTACCCAAAGCAATGTACAGATTCAATGCAATCCCTATCAAACTACCACTGGCATTTTTCACAGAACTAGAACAAAAAATTTCACAATCTGTATGGAAACACAAAAGACCCCGAATAGCCAAAGCAATCTTGAGAAAGAAAAACGGAGCTGGAGGAATCAGGCTCCCGGACTTCAGACTATACTACAAAGCTACAGTAATCAAGACAGTATGGTACTGGCACAAAAAACAGAAATATAGATCAATGGAACATGATAGAAAGCCAAGAGATAAACCCACACACCTATGGTCACCTTATCTTTGATAAAGGAGGCAAGAATATACAGCGGAAAAAAGACAGCCTCTTCAATAAGTGGTGCTGGGAAAACTGGACAGCTACATGTAAAAGAATGAAATTAGAATACTCCCTAACACCATACACAAAAATAAACTCAAAATGGATTAAAGACCTAAATGTAAGGCCAGACACTATCAAACTCTTAGAGGAAAACATAGGCAGAACACTCTATGACATAAATCACAGCAAGATCCTTTTTGATCCGCCTCCTAGAGAAATGGAAATAAAAACAAAAATAAACAAATAGACCTAATGAAACTTAAAAGCTTTTGCACAGCAAAGGAAACCATAAACGACGTGGAAAGGCAACCCTCAGAATGGGAGAAAATATTTGCAAATGAAGCAACTGACAATGGATTAATCTCCAAAATTTACAAGCAGCTCATGCAGCTCAATATCAAAAAAACAAACAACCCAATCCAAAAATGGGCAGAAGACCTAAATAGACATTTCTCCAAAGAAGATATACAGACTGCCAACAAACACATGAATGAATGCTCAACATCATGAATCATTAGAGAAATGGAAATCAAAACTACAGTGAGATATCATCTCACACCAGTCAGAATGGCCATGATCAAAAAATCTACAAACAATAAATGCTGAAGAGGGTGTGGAGAAAAGGGAACCCTCTTGCACTGTTGGTGGGAATGTAAATTGATACAACCACTATGGAGAACAGTATGGAGGTTCCTTAATAAACTAAAAATAGAACTACCATATGACCCAGCAATCCCACTACTGGGCATATACCCTGAGAAAACCATAATTCAAAAACAGTCATGTACCACAATGTTCATTGCAGCTCTATTTACAATAGCCAGGACATGGAAGCAACCTAAGTGTCCATCAACAGATGAATGGATAAAGAAGATGTGGCACATATAGGCAAGGGAATATTACTCAGCCATAAAAAGGAACGAAATTGAGTTATTTGTAGTGAGGTGGATGGACCTAGAGTCTGTCATACAGAATGAAGTATGTCAGAAAGAGGAAAACAAATACCGTATGCTAACACATATATATGGAATCTAAAAAAAAAAAAAAAAAAAAACATGGTCATGAAGAACCTAGGGGCAAGACGGGAATAAAGATGCAGACCTACTAGAGAATGGACTTGAGGATACGGGGAGGGGGAAGGGTAAGCTGGGACAAAGTGAGAGAGTGGCATGGACATATATACATTACCAAACGTAAAATAGATAGCTAATGGGAAGCAGTCGCATAGCACAGGGAGATCAGCTCAGTGCTTTGTGACCACCTAGAGGGGTGGGATAGGGAGGGTAGGAGGGAGGGAGACACAAGAGGGAAGAGATATGGGAATATATGTATATGTATAACTGATTCACTTTGTTATAAAGCAGAAAGTAACACACCATTGTAAAGCAATTATACTCCAAGAAAGATGTTTAAAAAAATTCAAAAATTCAAAAATACCCACATAAAACTGGTTTGGAGTTCACAGGAATGGAATAAAAAAAGACACATTGACTTTTTTTTTTTTAATTTTATTTATTTATTTATTTATTTATTTATGGCTGTGTTGGGTCTTCGTTTTTGTGCGAGGGCTTTCTCCAGTTGCGGCAAGCGGGGGCCACTCTTTATCGCAGTGCGCGGTTCTCTCACTATCGCGACCTCTCTTGTTGCAGAGCACAGGCTCCAGACGTGCAGGCTCGGTAATTGTGGCTCACGGGCCTAGTTGCTCCGTGGCATATGGGATCTTCCCCGACCGGGGCTCGAACCCATGTCCCTTGCATTGGCAGGCAGATTCTCAACCACTGCGCCACCAGGGAAGCCCCACATTGACATTTTAAATTTTCAGATAGCTATTCTGCAAGTATTTGTTAAGTACCTAATATATAGAGGTTCTGATTACCATGAACAATGAAACATATCCAAAAGAAAATAAGTGTCTTTTTTAATAAAAAATAATAATACAGATGATGAAATGATTGCAAGTGAGCAAAGTGCTGTGAAGGAAGCACTGAATGGGATTCTCACAGAGCTCTTTATTTATTTATTTTTATTGAAGTATAGTTGATTTACAGTGTTGTTAGTTTCTGGTATACAGCAAAGTGATTCATATATATATATGTATGTTCTTTTCCATTATGGTTTATTACAGGATAGTGAATATAGTTAGTTCCCCATGCAATACAGTAGGACCTTGTTGTTTATCTATTTTATATATAAGAGTTTGTATCTGCTAATCCCAAACTCCTAATTTATCCCTCCCCGATTCCCTTTCCGATTTGGTAACCATAAGTTTGTTTTCTATGTCACAGAGCTTTTTAACTATGGGGCCTAACCTGGTAAGGTGGGGATGAGTCAAAGTTGTTGCAAACATTAACTGATGCTGTACCTGTAACATATTTCCTGTGACCATTGCATTCAGTGGATCATCGTTGTTATTGTTATATTATCTTTGCTATTGTCATTGTTAATACTACATGCACACCATGCCTGTATGTGTATATCCTTGATTCAGTGAGCTTTCCCAGAACTTGCTACAGGGTGCTCCAAAAATGTCTATTGACTGCGTTCTTGGTTATTTGCCTGGAGCTGCTCTGCATCTGTGCTCCCTGACGCCTGCCAGTTTACCTAATTTCTGACCTGCTTTCTGAGTAGTTTCTGGGACTAGCCACTCACACTTTGAGTTCCAGCCATGCCTTGACTCACCCGGATTCCTTAGAAAGCTCCTGATCTCCTGATCTTATTGCTTTATCTCCTAAATAAATGTCAACCAGATCCCAACATGACAACTGCCTTGTTGCTATGCTGTTCCAGAAGGGAAGAGGAACCTTTTAGGAGATTTTCCAAAAGAAAAGGAGGATGCCTCCTTCTCTGTTTAAGCCTCTTTGAAGAGCCCATGGCTACACCCACTCGACACCATAAGCACCTGTTCTGACTGAATTATGAGCTTGAGGGAATATTTCTTCCCATTGATTTCCAGCAAGTCTTTCCTATTCATCACTGCCTTAGAGCCTATGCCATCAATTGAATCCTCAAACTTTTCCATTTCTTCATACCAAAGGCTGTGAAACTATGGTTTTAATTTTTTATATTGTCTGTGCATATGTGATACATACATCTACGCATGGTAAATTGTTGATTTTTCCAGCTGATGGGCGAGAGGAATAGCTTTTTATAGCCATTAGCTCCAAATCACCTCTTCTTCTGAAGTTGCTCATAACTGACTTTAGTTCTCCCTTCCTTTCTTCCTAGTCTCTAATTATACCTTATAGAAAGATAGCTGCCCCAGAACAACACTAGATCTCCAGATGTAAGAAAGACTAAGAATAACATTATCCCTGAAATATTCCACAATTGCTCTTAACAAGTAACTACAGCTATAACAACTGCCCTCCCCAGGAGGAGGGAATGTTCGGGTAGAGCTCAGATTTATTAATGTAAAACTAGCTACCATTTCTCGAGCCCCTGATATATGCCATAAACTGTTCTTAAATTCTTTATAAGCATTTATCTCATTTAACCTTCACAACAATTCTCTGAGGTTGATACTATGATAATTATTCCCATTATATAGATAAGAAAACTGAGGATGAGGGAGTTTATGACTTGCCTAAATATTTAGGACTTGAACACTGATCTGACTCTCAAACTTATGTTTGAATCTAAGTAATATTGTGTCTCAAATTTTTAACCTTGGAGAAATTATATTCATATATTCCCATATCAAGAAAAACAGTGACATCATCACAACTGACAATTACAGCATGCTTACCTGTTTCTTCTCACCAGATAAATTGTGAATTTGAGGAGATTGCTGTTGAATTCCTGCATATATTATAAAACATCTATAATACCTCACGTAAAATTTTCTGGCTAATAAAAAAATGAGTAGATAATAGTAGAAGTAAAAAAACATTGTCCAGGATGTCCTTGCTCTGATTGTTCTTAATCAGATTGGTTTGCAGTTTCTCACATTTACTTTACAGGTTTCTATGGCACTGTATGGTAAAGCAAACTTTAATAAACTACACTGGATGTTCCAGAGGAAGTTGCAATGCCTTTTCGGTACTTAAAGCACTTCTCCTATGCTAGAATGAGAAATCTATTTCCACCTTTTGCTTAATAATCTATTGGGCACATCATACAATTTTTATTTTATAGCATTTCAGAGGCAGTTCAATCACCCGTTCACTGTTGTTTAATATGAGAAATAAAGTCCTTCTGACTGTGTGGTTTGCAAAAGGTTATAGTTCCCAATTCCCTATTAATAGCTTCACTGTAGTTAAGACTTAACACTGCTTTTGATTTTAATATTCCTAACAGATGCTCAGTCCTCAATAACTATAATAAAATGCGTATTTTAGAAATGTGTAAAAATATGCAGATCCTCTCCAAGTTTATTTATAAACCCGAAATAGAGCATTTATGCTATTTATTCTGCAGTAAATATAAATACAGCCCTAGGTATTGCCTTTTTTTCCCGTGTGCACTGTGTTTCTTGTTCTCATTACAAGCTCTTTAGGCAGAGCAGGAAAAACAACAGCATAGTTGAACTCCCTATATAAGGCACATGCCCCTAAAGCGTGCAATAGTCCAAAACCATGTAGATTCTCTGAGGGCAAAATTGGCCACAGCACCCAAGGCTGGTAGTAACGATAGCCATTATTAGTACTATGTATAATAGTAATTATGTGTACAGGGCTCTGAGTGAGTGACTGTATAAATGGTGGATCACCTATTTCTCACCATAACTCTATGAGGGTTATTCTTTTCTTTTTAATTTAAGTATAGTTGATTTACAATAATGTGTTAGTTGTACATCAGAGTGATTCAGTTATATATGTATATATTTTTTCAGATTATTCTGTTACAGGTTATTACAATATATTGAATATAGCTCCCTGTGCTATACAGTAAATACTTGTTGCTTATCTAATTTTATACACAGTAGTGTATATCTGTTAATCCTATACTCCTAATTTATCCCTCTTCCCCCACTCCCCCTTTGGTAATCATAAATTTGTTTTTTATGTCTGTGAGTCTATTTCTGTTTTGTAAGTAAATTCATTTGTATTATTTTTTAGATTCCACATGTAAGTGATATCATATAATATTTGTCTTTCTATATCTGACTTACTTCACTTAGTATAATCTCTAGGTTCATCCATCTTGTGGCAAAAGGCAATATTTCATTCTTGTTTATGGCTGAGTAATATTTCATTATATATATGTGCCACATCTTCTTAAGCCAATAATCTGTTGATGGGCACTTGGATTGTTTCCATGTCCTGGCTATTGTAAATAGTGCTGCTATGAACATTGGGGTGCACGTAGCTTTTTGAATTAGAGTTTTCATCTTTTCCAGATATATGCCCAGGAGTGGGATTGCTGGATCATATAGTAGCTCTATTTTTAGTTTTTTAAGGAACCTCCATACTGTTTTCCATAGTAGCTGCACCAATTTACATTCAATGAGGGTTATCCTTAATCACACTTGATAAATGAGGGAAATGAGGCCCAAGGTCACATGCGCTGCTAGGAAATGGTAGAGCAGGATGGGACTGCTGAGTCCAGATCCTGTCATCTCTGTGTTTAATGTCTGCCATCATCGCGGGCCTGTGGGAGGAAGCTGGGCTGGTGAAGCTCTCATCCATTGTCAAGAGCAGTCAAAGACCTCACCTGGGACTTCTTTATCACCACTCATCATCCCGTCTGAGCTCTTGAGGGTGCCTGTTTTGCTGGCTATGTATTTTAATGAGTCTTTACTGACTTTGTCAAATTCATTTAGCAACACAATTTCCGGAGCTGCGCTACGCTTGGCTGCTTCACTTGGCCCTTCTTTTCTGCTCTGTGTGCTGTTTCACACTGTTCCACTGCTGCCTCTTCTCCCTTCTCTCCTCGTTTCTTCTTGTGTTCTCTTACCTGGTTTGCATCATGCTGTTGCTTCCTGTGTTCCCATTCTGTGATCTCCCCGCTTCCTGCTCCCCTCCTGCAGTCAGGTTTGACAAGACAGCAGCCTTTTGAGCTCGGCTGCTGGGCTTCAAATCCCAACCCCTTCTCTTACAAGTTCTGAAACCTCAGCTAATTTACTTCTCTATGCCTTGGTTTTCTGTTTTCTTGGCTTTAAAATCAACATTACAATACTAATACCTATCTCATAGAGTTATTATAAGGAATAAATGAGCTAATATATATAAAGTGCTTAGGTTAGTGCCTAAGCATAGCAATCACTTGCCTAAAAAATTTTTTTATAAATTTTTCAATGGTGAGTAATTTATATCCGGAAATCCCATCATTTCATTGAGGGAGAAATGACTTTAACCACTATAAGGAAAACCCTTCCCCCAGGAAGAAAACAAGACAAGTTCTCCCTTTAAGGTGCTTCCCATTCCTTCCCCTTGGCCACAAAGCACATTGGCCTACTGCCACAGGGACCAATACATCAGCCAAGTGTTGTTTTTCTCTTAACTCTTGCAATTCCTGTCTTACCATATGCCACCCATATTTCCAGTGCAGGGGGTGGGGGTTGGCAATAGCTCCATGGTTTGGGTCTTGTGGTCTTAGGAGACTGGGCAGAAAACTGGGGGAACAATGGCTTTCTGTTCACTTGCCTGCAACAGTCATGCATCAGTGCACATATGATAACTCGTGTGTAGGTGGGGAGGGGCGAGTGTAAAGAATTCAAAAGATGCTCAGAGCCATCTCTGCCTGGTACTTTTCACGAAGCATTTTATTTGAAGCCTCCTCTTACGGATGATATTATGTTTCCCATTTTAAAAATAAGATCATCAACAGTGAGGCCAAGAGAAGTTAAGTAATTTGGCTCAGATCTACGTGATGTGATTCCAGTATCTGTGCTCTTAACACCTCACCATCTTGCTCCCTTCACTCTGCTGCACACCCTCCTTCCTACCCCGCCCTCTCCTGGCCTCAGTTTTCTCATCTGTAAAATGATTGAGAGTTTCCTCCAGCTCTGACATTCTAGCGCTCTGGGTCGGTATCTGAACTTAGAAGCACCGTTGCCAGTGGTCCCCCTCTTGAGCATCCGTCTGGATGTGTATGGACTGGCCTCATTTGCTTATTGCTGCTTGGTTTATGCTGCAACTATCTATGACTCTGTCTCTGAATCACATGACAGAGTCCATTACCGTGTTTCCCGTACCGACCAAACACCCCTTGTTCCATTACCATTGAGCAAATCTTCTAAGGCATCCAATAGGGCTTCGAGAATTCACTTCTGGTAGTTCCTGAATGTGTGCTGCCTTGATCCACAAGTTCATACAATTTCAGAAGAAATGATTCTCTGCAGAGTCTAATCAAGGTTGGAGTACAGTATAGAAGAGAGAGAACCCAACAACCGTTGAGCTCTACTGAGTTAAATATCTTTTGCTTTGTTTTTCACAACCTTATCAGATTAGGTACTTTCTCCAAGGCTCAGACAGAGTGAGGCCCCAAAGCTTGTGCAGAGAATTCAAATTTGAGTCTGCTTCTATTTTTTATACAATACTGTGATCTTTCTTTTGGTTTAGTAGTAGAAAGAGGCACTAGATTGGAAATTTCACTCCAGCTCTGCTACTAATTTTTCATTTGCTGCTTTGATTAAGATATTCTTCATCTATAAAATCAATCTATAAAACTGATTATCTTTAAATTAAGTAATCTTAAGAGATTCTATTATATCTTAAGCCATGTTAATGCTTTAGTCATCTCAACTGGTTAGAGGTCGGACGTGGAATTGCCTTTTTTTCTTCTTTCTCCCTATCTCATAGGTTCAATCACCAAGTACCATCACTTCTCTTCTCAAAATGCCTCTCTGTATTCTTCTTTCCTATTGTTGTCACCCTCTACTGTAAATCTGGATCTTATTTCACTCGTGGAATCCTGAAATACATTGCAAGCTGTCCATACTCCCAGGCGCTACCCAGTTTTCCTCCCAATCCTTCTTGTGTGTATACATATTTGCTTACTTCTTGTTCTTGTCTGAAACCTCAATTGTTCCTTCCCTATCACTTGCAGTATCAAGTTCTCTAGGCTTCCTTCCATAAGCAGAAACTGCCCCAAATAAGCTTTCTGTACTCCCATGGCCACCATCTTTATCTTATCTCTGAACCTTTGCCAAGACTGTTTTCTGCAGCTCTCTTCATTGAATTCTTCTAAGTCCTTCACGGTCCAGCCCAAGTACAAAGAAGAGCCCTGTCCCTCTTGTTCATCAAGAAAGAGGTATCCTGAGCACAAGCACAAGGCCAGGCACATAAGGAGAACTTAGTAAGTGTTAGTTGAATTAGTATATGACTCCCTTCCACGAGGGTATCCTTGACTACTGTATCCTACATTCATGTCAGGATTCTTTAAACCCACGTGGTACTAATTTATAACTCTGTGGTCTTAGTGTCAGAGAGTTGCTTTGCTTTCATACACTTGATGAAGAATGAAATCAGTGAAATCAAAGAAAGATTTTAAATTGGCCAAAATCTGGCCATAGTCATTTCTCTTACAGACCGGAGAAGGAGGAAGCTCTTCCTATGTGTCAGGCCCTATTCTGAGTGCTTTGTCAATGCTTTACTCACTGAACCATTACATTAACATTGTGAAGTTAGGTGCTTTATTATTCCCAGTTTATTGATGTGAAAACTGAGGTCCAGAGAGATTAAGTAACTTGCCTAAGATAAGAAAGCTAGAACATGGTTCAACCTGGATTCAAACCCAGGGGTTACAGAGTATGCAATTGTCAGCATTATACTATGCTAATCCTCACACCATTGGGTGGCATAGGAAAATAGTGAATATATTATCAGACTAACCCCAAGAATAAAAACAATCTCCTAAGGCAGACTCTACAATCAACGAAGCACAGTATGATCTTATTAGGTATGGATGGCCCTTTTGATTCAGCTCTTGTTTATTCAGAATCCCCAGTGAGATGCTCTCCTAGCTATTTATAAATAGATGTATCCTTGTGTTTTGGCATTAAATAATAACAACCTTGCCCTAGCTCGAGCTCCTCTTTTTTCCTTTTAAGGGTCTTCTCTGGCCCTCTGAAAATGCTACATGGATAACGGCAGGATGCGCCTTCTTTAAGGAAGCTCTGCTTCCTAGAGTTTCTCTGGCATGCTGTCCTAGGAAGCTCTGCACTGCAAGCCTCTGATCGCTGAATAAAAATGAAGTGGGCATTTGTATTTCCCCCACTGATTGAGTTGGCTCAACCTGATGTAGGTTCACATTCACAAAAGCACAGACAGGCTTGCTTCCAGACTTGCAATGGAGATGGAGGAAGACAGGCTGTGTGCCCAGCTTCCTTGCAAAGCATGGCATTGGATATGTGTCACTGGTACCCTTTAAAACCAAGGCTCCAGAACTTTCCCTCCTCCACCCACAAGTCACGGGATGGTTTATGCAAGATGCCCTACTTCTGATGCCAGCTGGACCCTGTTCAAATGAGTGTGCAGATCAGAAAGTGTTTTTTAAAGGGTGAGTGATCCATCATGGATAAAATGATCTGTAACACAAGATGTCTCAAATGGTTCCCTTATTGGATTTTCAAGCTTAATATTTTTGCTCTCCTTGAAAGCTTTCCTCAGAGAAGTCTAATCATGTGAATCCCAGTTATTTAATAGAATGTCAACCTGGTTAAATTATGTTTTCAGAGTCCATGCTTGACAGACAACTGTTGTATCTTGATATTTACAACTTTAGCATTCAAGTTTCCAGTATTCATACCATGCATTTTAGACTCACAGCAAGAAGTAATTTGTAGGTCCTAAGGTGTGACTATGAATCACCCAGGTAGGGATGCAGGGGTTTAGGTGAGGGTCAATTAGAGAATATACCCAGCTGTGCATCCGGCATCCACATCTCCGGAGTCTCTGGAGTAGTAATTATAATTTGGAGATTCTTGACCAAATGTTAAGGGTAAACTCTACTTCTGAATCAGTGAAATGACTAGGTTTTTGTACAAATGGTTTTCACATAAGGCTTTCGGAACTTTCCCACTCCACACCCATGGCCAACATTGCTCATCCATCAACCACCCTGGCCAGATGCAGCCTGCATCAGAATCCTCCACAAAAGGTTAACTGGCTTGGGTGCTTGAAGATGTGAAAATTGCTCACTATTGTTGGGATCTGGAAGGTCTAAAATAAGCTGCCTCTTTTTTTCTTCTTTTGAATTTAAGCCTGACATTAAATGCAGATCTCTCCGTTACCTCCTTGACAAGCATTCTCCAAAAACCTCAGGAAAATGGGTCACTTTATTTGATCTGCCCACCTCTGGCAATGGGATTGGGATAGATGTTTTAGGAGGTTATAGTGAAGAAAGGAGGAGTAGGGGCAAGATTTCATGAAGGTGAAAAATAAGGAGGTACACACCAGACAAAATTTCCACATAGGCAAAATGATGTGCTTCGTCCCTCAAAAAGAAATTCAACTTGTGGTCCCTAAATCAGCCTGCTTCTTGGCTTCATTTGAAAAGTTTGCCACACACAAAACTAAAGTTCCCCTTTAGTTAGAAGGGGAAATTTACTAATTTATAGAACACCCTTAGATTTTATGGATCAGTGATTCAGTTTCGAATACTTAATATTTTTGGATTCTTCCATTATAACAATCTGCAGCCTCAGATTATAGGCCTGTTTTCATGTTAGTTTGCCCACTGGAGTGTGAGCCCCATGAAGATGGAGGATGTCTCTTTCTAAAATTTGTATCCAAGAAACTAACAATGTGCCTTGCATGTGGTGAGTCTGAATGAAGAAATAATTACAGTAGATGATATTTAGTATGAATGGTTTTATCATGGAGTCTTATTCACCATGATCCAATCTTAGACCTCTTCCACTGACAATTTCTTTTTATTGCAAAAGGTTTTCTGAAAGCAGAGACAAGTGCATTCATATTCTCCCCTGCTCATTTTATCCTGAGAGCAGGCCTGGCTACATGTTTGTGCGACCTGTCCTGTTGCATAAGGCTCAGAAGGGCCGTTCACTTGGCTTAGTGCCCTGCTGTTACTTGCTTAAAATTCTTAATAATTTTTGAGCAAGGAATCCTACATTTTCATGTTGCACCAAGCCCCACAAATTATGTACCAGGTCCTGCCTGAACACCTAACGTACACAGCGGGCTAGACTGGCAGCTGTAGAATAGCCTATCTTTCCAATTTGGCTCTTCTTGCCCCAAGTTGAATGCACAAGTAATGGCTGGGTTTGTGATGTGTGGTGCTCTTTGTTTAATGAGAGCCCTCTCCAGCAACCATCATATCAGGGAGACGCATTCCTTCTCACCTGGCTGCAAAGGAAGAGCGCTACAATCCTGCCATGCAGGTGTTATCATTTGATTTCAAAGAGTCAAAGAGAAAAATCCTTAGAGGACAGGACCTGGAGAGGGGCTAACAAGGGTACATGATTTCCAGGCCCTTCCCTCCAGCTAGAGACCAGGGAAAGGGAAAGTAGGCTGAGTCTTGAAAATTCCTCAAGAGATCCCTAGGGAACCATATCGCTGGGCCCATTTCTTCTGCTTTTCTTCCAGGACTCAAGGATCCTAAGATAATGCTTCTCCAACTTTACTGTGTACAGGAAACACCTACCAATCTCGTTAAAATGCATATTCTGACGCAGCAGGTCAGGTGGTGGGGTTGGGAGGTGCGGCACTTGACATTCTGCATTTCTAATAAGCTCATGGGTGGCATTGATACTGCTGGTCCGCGGACCACACTTTGGGTAGCGAGCTGACAGGTTTGCCGTGTTTGGGGTTTTGGGCAGATCCCGAATTTCTGTTTCATCCTGGCTTACAGTGGAGCTACCACCTTTCCCTAAAAGCAGTCTGGTTTACCCTATGTTCCTAATACTTAGAGTGACACAAGCCTGCACAAATGCATGCATGCACGCTGGGACTTAGAATCCTTAGAGCTTCAAATAAGGGGAAAGTTTGACTTTGACTCAAACTGCCTTCCACCATGAGATTTATTATTTTACACAATTGAAAGAGCAGAGAGAGTCAAAACAGGCTCCAGGAGCAGTAGAGTCCATGATTCCATGGCGTCATCAAAGATCCAGGCTTTTCTCCATGCTGCCATCCTCAGCACTGCAAAATGGCTATGACTGTCACAGGCATTACCTTTGGATAAAACAATGTCCTGGGCAGAGGGAGCTGTCTCTAGGGTGTCTCTGTTTAGAGCCCAGATACATTTCCCAGAAGCCCCAGGCAAACATCTCATGTTTCATGTCTTGGGTCTACTCCTAACCCAGTGGTTTAGCCAGGGAAATGAGATCACTGTGATCAGTTTAGGTTAATCAGGATAACCAGGGTCCCCTTGCTGGAGCCAGAGAGGAGGGGTTTAGAGTCCCTTGAAGCACATGGATGTGTGGAGGAGTGGGTAACTGAAAAAAGCCCAGGTAATGTTGGAAAGAGGAAATGCGCTATGACTGGGGAAGGAGGAGATGGGTACTGGGTTGACAACCAACCAAGGGCTACTCACACACACTTCCCAACAAAAGGCCTTCATTTCAAGAAGGGCAATAGACCATCTCATCTCATCACAGATCTGCTGCAGGGAAGCCTGGAGGCCCAAACACTCTCTTTTCCTTCAATGGATTAGCCATCCCTGAAGCTGACCTCGAAAGTGTTTGGTTTGATTTTAGGAAAATAATTTGAACTGCAGCTTTTGACTGGGCAGATGATCTCTGATGCTTAATTACAACGTAGGACAGGAACAATTGTGACTATGAAATAAGTACCGGATTGATACTGTTGTTGGCTTTATTTGATTGAAATACTAAATGTTTTTCAGGCTCGTAAGTTTCATGAGTAAGGTCACCTTTGTAGCTCATACACCTAAACAAATAGAGGAAACTCTGAAATCTAACACTTTGCCAATCCAGTTGTTGAAATCTCATGATTTTTGCCAGTATTGTGTACTATGGTTCTTCTGTTTAGACACTGGATGCACTTTACAGTAAACAAAGAAAAAACAACCAGACTTCTTGACAACATTCCTGGAAGACCTAGTGAACTACTAAAAGCTACTTTAAAAAGTGAAGAGAATTTGTTCCTTGATACAGATTCCCATAGTTAGAGTATGCATTAAATGAACCTTCTGTCCTCATTTATTTATGAATGCTACTAAAAAAAAGTTAAAAGGCAGAACAACATGGTGGGTAAAAGCACAGACTCTGAAGTTCAATTGCCTGAGTTTAAATCTTAGTTATGCCACTAACTAGCTGTGTGACCTTAGGTCAGTTACTTAACCTCTTTATGTTTCAGTTTCCTCATATGTAAAGTGAAGATAAGAATATCTATACTCTACCTCTCTGGGCTGTTGTGAATATTAAATGTGCTTAAATAGAAGAGTGCTTGGCCTTGCGTAAGTCTTCTTTAAGTTTTAACACATTTACATGCTTTTATCTGCCTTCCATGAGGCAGGCCCTGTATTTCACTTTATCTCTAATCCTCAAAGCAATCCTGAAGGATTATGTAGTATTGCAAATATCAATAGCTAACATTAATTGAGCACCTACTATGACTCTACCAGGCACTATTTGGGGTACCAAGCAGGCCAAGCAGGTATCATCTCATTGAAGCCTCACAATAACTCACAGAAATAGGATTTCCCCTTTTTACAGATAAGGAAACTGAGATGTGAAACTGCACAGAGAAATCAATTAGAAAAAAATACTTTGTTGTTTTTAGATGTGGAAAACTAACCCCAGGGCATGGCCAAGGAGCTCATTAGAAAAGAGAGAGAGAGCTGAATTGCTCTATAAAATGAAGTTGAAAAAAATTTCAAATAACCAGGAATTTCCAAGGAGAGGACTTGGAATGGATGGTAGTGAGCTAGGATCTGTAACGGAGTGAGGGGCTGAGGGACGATGAAGAAATTTGGCAGAAGGAAGGTTCTCTGTGATAATAATGACTTGTGAGTTTTAAGAACATAAATATTTAAAATTTAGTTTTAAGTAACCTACTTTTCTATAATGTAACATTTCCTTTATTATTGCCTATTTGTTGTTGTTAAAGTCTATTACCCACTACTCTTTAATATGTGATATTTAGGGGAAACTGGGGGGAAAAAAAGGAGGCATTGTCCTGAAACATCAGCATGAAGTACAAAGGAAATAAAAATCAGCTATAAAAGGAAAAACACATCAAGAATTCAGTGTAAATAAACCATCTGAACGAGATATGCCTAAAAGGAGTATAACCCACCCAGTAAACCTTGAAGGTACTAAGGAGAGGGTCAGTGGGTGTATCATTGTCTGCAGGGTTGGGGCTTAAAGCATTTCTACTTCAATATTGAGAAGTGTTACAGAGGCCAGGCGACTTGGGGCTGTCCATTTGGCTGACTCCTGGGTTATTTGGAGGAACACACTATGTTGTAGCAAGAAGAGACTTTAGTAACACATACCTAGTCCAGAATCTTCCTTTGACAGATTTGGAAACCAAGACCAGAGAAGAAAGCGACTTGCCCAATTCCAAACAAAGAGAGACGGAGGAGAGACCAGGAGGACCAGATCTCTTGAGTGGGAGCCTGTGGACAGTCCCCTCGGCCCCTGCCTCTTTCATGAGAGACGATTCTTTGCTTTGAGGATGCTCTGGGAAAGTCCTACTGATTTAGAGCTCTACAATGGGCCGATTGGCTTAGCATCTGGGAAATTCTGAATCACATCGAATGGAATGTTTTGTTTACTTCCGCCCCACAGTGCTAAAGGGGAGAAAGCGTTCTTTTTTCTTCCTGCAGCTAATTTGCTGAAAGCAGTCAATAATTTCCCAGTTCATCTGGTCTCACTTGCAACCAGTGTCTTCCTGTGGCCATCTATTTGCTAGTTTCAGAGAAAGAATATCATCTGGAATATTTTACTTCTTTTCAGAAGTTAGCAAAGAAAAGGAAAAAGGTCTCTTCCTAACTCTTCTCTTAATAAACCTGCCATGCCTACTACTAGTGGCAAATTGTAACATAGAAGTCCCACCTAGGGCAGTCAGTCCAGCCAGGAATAGATGTGTATTCAGACTGTTAAACCAGGACCTTTAGCAATCATTTAGTTCAATGTATCAGAAGCCCTTTTTTAAACCAAACTAAAGTCAACACCCAGTAAATAAAAAACCAATAAAACTGGAGCTCCCCAGGTTGAAGTTAGGGGTTGAGAACATTTTAATCTCCTCCTTGCCCTCGAGTGGTAGTCCCCGAGACAGCTCCCTATCGAGTTAGTAATTCGATAACTATTACTAAGCTTGTCCAACTTATTCTCTCTATACATAGTGACACGTTTCAGAGTGACCTTCCTAAGGTCCTATGGCTAATGAGTAGCGTGTCTGGAATTGAGCTCAGTCCATTGACTCTCCTGTAACTCACTTAAGTGGTAAATGCTCTTTTGACTTCTTTCTCACCTGGAACTAAGGTCTCCTTGGAGACAGAGGGTGATGGGATGAGGCTGGAGAGGCACTACGTTACTGTGTCCTATAAGCAGGGAAAATTCAGTGAGGTAGGGGCAGAGGAAACTATGGTTGGACCTGACTGATCTAAACTTAATGCATAAAAACATGCAAAGAAGGCACACAGAAATTTATTTAGTGTAATTATCAAGACTCGAGATTCTGTGTCATCTGCCGTTTTCTCCTTACGTAGGTCCCAATACTATCCCAGGATGGCTTGTAGTCCTGAGGAAATGATAGGAAATCATGCTGCACTGGTTATTCTTTTTGTAAAAATGTGATGGCGGAAGACATTTACCAGGCCATGCAAGGGAAAGGGAATTAACTTTGATCGAATGCTAAGAGTCACATAGTGAACTAGCTGTGGGACCTTAAGCCAGTTACTTCATCCCACTACTTCAGTCACCTCTCTCACAAGGTGGGAATGAGAGGGAAGTGAGATACTGCACATAGAGACCTTGGCACAGTGCCTGGTATAGTAAGCATGAAGTAGTAGTAACTATTATTACTATTATGTAACTAGCTTAATACTAATGCTCCTTACAGTAACCCTGTGGGGCTTATCATTATCAAAGTCCTCATTTTCCAGATGAAGAAACTGAGGTCTGGAGAGTTTAAATGCCTTGCCCAAAGTCACACAGTTAGGAAAGGGGCAGAAAATGGATGTAAAACCAGGATGACTTGACTCCAATGCCCATTTGCTTTCTATTACAAAGAACCCTCATAAATTTTTACTTGGGTTTAATTTCTTGGGGGAAATGTTTCTGCTGACATGTAATAGTCAGCTGACATGTAATTTGGGCATCCCCCTTTTTCTTTTTGGACTGGAAAACTTGAAACCAAATCTATTGCCCAAGTATAATTGTCTAGCTCTGAAAGAATTTATCCCTTCCTTCTGTTGACATGGACTCTTATTTTCTGTGGCCTGGTTTTTATTTACTTTTTGTTTTAAACAGCATACTGTATTTCTTTGGGGTATGTCTTTTTGAAAACTGTCCACGTTATCAGAAACAACTGGAAATGCAAACTTAAATATCTGAGGAATGTAGGAGGTGGTAGGGGGTATAAAAAGGATAAACCTAGGTGTCTGAAATCTAGAAACATAAATTGAGGACAAAAACCTATACATATGAAAATGACAAGACAGTAAATAAATTCCAAGTGATAGAGATATGAATGAAAATACAAGAGAGTTCTGAAGAAAAGGAGACATTTCTAAATTGGAGGGTGATAAATTGAAATTCTAAAATTTGGGCTTAGAGTTCTAGAAAAAATGTGTGTCACAGTGGAATCCCAAAGCTGGAAGACTCTTGCTCCTCTAAGAAAGTTAAATGAATTATTTGCTTACTAATTTATTCAACAAACTTTACTTATCTCTCCTGTACTAGTGTCTGTGTATGTGCCAGGCAGTGAGTCCAACAGGCAAAGGTCTTTGCTCTTGTAGAATTTAAAGTCTAGTTTGTCAAGAAAAACTTTTTTAGTTCTACCATGTCATACTTCTAGGAGAAAGCAAAGAGTAGGAGGTATTGATACAGAATAGTCTAGTCTGAACTTTAAGTGTTCATCCATTTGCCAGCCCATTTTATTAAAAGGCAAATTTTCAGTATATCATTCTAAGTTGTTATGGCTCCAATTAGGGTCAACCCAGGTCAGTCACTACACTGAGTGAAAGATGTATTCATTTTAATGTCTTTCTTTTATTGGGGAAAATTAATCATTCAGCTTGAGTACGTTGGAACTGCACAAGAGACTATGTAAATCTTATTAAAAGGACACTAGGGTGATTTCTAGTGGTAAGCAACCCACCTCAGCGCTCTCTGGCAGCAACTTTGCTATTTGAATCATGGGATCTTTTTAAGGTCAGTGTGAATTAATGAGCAATTGTTTTCTCTTAGGGCTGTCAACTTTCTTAGGAGCTAATTCTTATTCCATCCATCATTTTGATTTCAGAGAATCAATTGGAATAACAATTGAATAACAACTGAAAATTTGGAAAGAGGAATTTTTACATTTGCCTCCAAAATCTTTTCCTTTATCCAGCAACAAAAAAGTGCACCTTTTCTGGGGGAAAAGTTCCATTATTCATTTTTGGAGTAATGAATATTTATTCTAGTATGCAACACAATCTAGTCCAGAGAGATGACACCAAGCTAAGAAGGGGAAGACCTGAGCTGCAGTCCAAACGACACCACTCAGTGAGTTTCAGTTTCTCATTTGTGATGTGGGGATGATATTCACAACAAAATAATATGAAAGCAAAGTACAAAACAATGTTTTAGAGTTTTTGCCTTGCTAGAATGCATCTACTCTTTTTCTAGTATCCAAAATTTCTTCTGGGAACTAGCCATTCCTCTATCTGGCACAGAGCATGTGACACAGACCTAGCAAATCAGAACGCTAATTGACAATGCTTATAAAATAACCACAGAGATTTGGATCAAGGATGGTCAAATTATCCAAACTGGTTGAATCAGAAATGAATTCTGGGAATTATATGGGAGCTACTGGTGGTACTCTCTCTGTTCTCTTGAAATTAAACCCAGGAGGATGTGTGCCTGTAGCTAGTCTCTAAATAGTAGAGATTGAGAAGGACGTCCCTTCACAAAAAGGAGAATTGAGTGCTCAAGGTCATGGTGCCCTGATGGTGTGGTTTGAGGCCCTGGAACAGCCTAGGTCTAAAGGCCGTGCCATTCCTGAATTTTCTCTTAGGTGAACTGATAAATCCCCCATTTGCACTAAAGCTGTTTGAATCAGATTATATCTTTTAAAAAACTGGTAAAACATATATGAACATTTCACTTATTAAGCCATTGAAAGGTAACTACTAATGGCATGACTGCTACCAATCTGGTAGTAAGGAAGAAATATGATAATACAGACTTTCTTATCTTACTAGGAAGAACACCACCAGATATTTTCAAACATTCAGAACAGAAGAGATAATACAGTCATCCACTGGTATTCATGGGGAACTGGTTTCAGGACCTGCTGCAGATACCAAAATCCACAGATGCTCAAGTCACATAGTTGGCTCTCCATATCTACAGGTTCTGCATCCATGGATTCAATCAACCAAAGATTGTAAATATAGTACTACATGATCCTGCAGTTTGTTGAGTCCATGGATACAGAATCTGAGGATAAGGAGGGCAGACAGTAATCTATGAAATTTAAAAAGATGTTATTTGAAGAAAGAAAAAGGGAAAACACCATCATTAAAGACCAAAGGCTTTGCCTTAGTGACCTATTTTAAGTCTTTTAAGTTTTATTTTTGTAAGCATCATAATTTTCATTATATATTATTAGGTTTTTCATTAACTTAATTTTTTCCATTGTTTTTGAGATATAGTTGACATATAACAATGAGTAAGTTTAAGGTGTACAATGTGATGATTTTGATATATGTGTATATTGTGAAGTGATTACTGCAGCAGGGTTAGTTAACATCTCTGTCACATCACATAATTACAATCTCTTTTTTTTTTAACATCTTTATTGGAGTATAATTGCTTTACAATGTTGTGTTAGTTTCTGCTGTATAACAAAGTGAACCAGCTATATGCATACATATATCCCCATATCCCTTCCCTCTTTCGTCTCCCTCCCACCCTCCCTATCCCTCCCCTCTAGGCGGTCACAAAGCACCAAGCTGATCTCCCTGTGCTATGCGGCTGCTTCCCACTAGCTATCTATTTTACATCTGGTAGTGTGTATATGTCAATGCTGCTCTCTCACTTTGCCCCAGCTTACCCTTCCCCCTCCCTGTGTCCTCAAGTCCATTCTCTACGTCTCTGTCTTTATTTCTGTCCTGCCCCTAGGTTCATCAGAGCCATTGCTTTTTTTAGATTCCATATATATGTGTTAGCATACGGTACTTGCTTTCCTCTTTCTGACTTACTTTACTCTGTATGACAGATTCTAGGTCCATCCACCTCACTACAAATAACTCAATTTCATTTCTTTTTATGGCTGAGTAATATTCCATTGTATATATGGGCCACATCTTCTTTATCCATTCATCTGTCGATGGACACTTAGGTTGCTTTCATGTCCTGGCTATCGTAAATAGAGCTGCAATGAATATTGTGGTACACGACTCTTTTTGAATTATGGTTTTCTCAGGGTATATGCCCAGTAATGGGTGCTGGGTCATATGGTAGTTCTATTTTTAATATTTTTAAGGAACCTCCATACTATTCTCCATAGTAGCTGTATCAATTTACCTTCCCAACAACAGTGCAGGAGGGTTCCCTTTTCTCCACACCCTTTCCAACACTTATTGTTTGTAGATTTTTTGATGATGGCCATTCTGACTGGTGTGAGATGATACCTCATTGTAGTTTTGATTTGCATTTCTCTAATGATTAGTGATGTTGAGCATCCTTTCATGTGTTTGCTGGCAATCTGTATATCTTCTTTGGAGAAATGTCTATTTAGGTCTTCTGCCCATTTTTGGATTGGGTTGTTTGTTTTTTTGATATTGAGCTGCATGAGCTGCTTGTAAATTTTGGAGATTAATCCTTTGTCAGTTGCTTCATTTGCAAATATTTTCTCCCATTCTGAGGGTTGTCTTTTTGTCTTGTTTATGGTTTCCTTTGCTGTGTAAAAGCTTTGAGGTTTCATTAGGTCCCATTTGTTTATTTTTGTTTTTATTTCCATTTCTCTAGGAGGTGGGTCAAAAAGGATCTTGAGGTGATTTATGTCATAGCGTGTTCTGCCTCTATTTTCCTCTAAGAGTTTTATAGTGTCTGGCCTTACACTTAGGTCTTTAATCCATTTTGAGTTTATTTTTGTGTATGGTGTTAGGGAGTGTTCTAATTTCATTCTTTTACATGTAGTTGTCCAGTTTTCCCAGCACCACTTATTGAAGAGGCTGTCTTTTCTCCATTGTATATTCTTGCCTCCTTTATCAAAGATAAGGTGACCATAGGTGTGTGGGTTTATCTCTGGGCTTTCTCTCCTGTTCCATTGATCTATATTTCTGTTTTTGTGCCAGTACCATACTGTCTTGATTACTGTAGCTTTCTAGTATAGTCTGAGGTCAGGGAGCCTGATTTCTCCAGCTCCATTTTTCTTTCTCAAGATTGCTTTTGTTATTTGGGGTCTTTTGTGTTTCCATACAAATTTTGAAATTCTTTGTTCTAGTTCTGTGAAAAATGCCACTGGTAGTTTGACAGGGTTGTCATTTTCACGATGTTGATTCTTCCAATCCAAGAACATGGTATATCTCTCCATCTGTTTGTATCATCTTTAATTTCTTTCATCAGTGTCTTATAGTTTTCTGCATACAGGTCTTTTGTCTCCTTAGGTAGGTTTATTCCTAGGCATTTTATTCTTCTTGTTGCAATGGTAAATGGGAGTGTTTCCTTAATTTCTCTTTCAGATTTTTCATCATTAGTGTATAGAAATGCAAGAGATTTCTGTGCCTTAATTTTGTATCCTGCCACTTTACCAAATTCATTGGTTAGCTCTAGTAGTTTTCTGGTAGCATCTTTAGGATTCTGTATGTATAGTATCATGTCATCTGCAAACAGTGACAGTTTTACTACTTTTCCAATTTGGATTCCTTTTATTTCGTTTTTTTCTCTGATTGCTGTGGCTAAAACTTCCAAAACTATGTTGAATCATAGTGGTGAGAGTGGACAACCTAGTCTTGTTCCTGATCTTAGAGGAAATGGTTTCAATTTTTCACCATTGAGGATGATGTTGGCTGTGGGTTTGTCATATATGGCCTTTATTGTGTTGAGGTAAGTTCCCTCTATGCCTACTTTCCGGAGGGTTTTTATCGTAAATTGGTGTTGAATTTTGTTGAAAGCTTTCTCTGCATCTATTGAGATTATCATATGGTTTTTATCTTTCAATTTGTTAATATGGTATATCACATTGATTGATTTACTTATATTGAAGAATCCTTGCATTCCTGGGATAAGCCCCACTTGATCATGGTGTATGATCCTTTTAATGTGCTGTTGGCTTCTGTTTGCTAGTATTTTGTTGAGGATTTTTGCATCTATGTTCATCAGTGATATTGGCCTGTAGTTTTCTTTCTTTGTGACATTTTTGCCTGGTTTTGGTATCAGGGTGATGGTGGCCTCGTAGAGTGAGTTTGGGAGTGTTACTCCCTCTGCTATATTTTGGAAGAGTTTGAGAAGGATAGGTGTTAGCTCTTCTCCAATTGTTTGATAGAATTCGCCTGTGAAGCCATCGGGTCCTGGACTTTTGTTTGTTGGAAGATTTTTAATCACAGTCTCAATTTCAGTGCTTGTGATTTGTCTGTTTGTATTTTCTATTTCTTCCTGGTTCAGTCTCTGAAGGTTGTGTTTTTCTAGGAATTTGTCTATTTCTTCCAGGTTGTCCATTTTATTGGCATAGAGTTGCTTGTAGTAATTTCTCATGATCCTTTGTATTTCTGTGGTGTCAGTTGTTACTTCCCCTTTTTCATTTCTCATTCTATTGATTTGAGTCTTCTCCCTTTTTTTCTTGATGAGTCTGGCTAATGGTTTATCAATTTTGTGTATCTTCTCAAAGAACCAGCTTTTAGTTTTATTGATCTTTGCTATCATTTCCTTCATTTCTTTTTCATTTCTGATCTGATTTTTATGATTTCTTTCCTTCTGCTAATTTTGGGGTTTTTTTCCTCTTCTTTCTCTAATTGCTTTAGGTGTAAGGTTAGGTTGTTTATTTGAGATGTTTCTTGTTTCTTGAGATATGATTGTATTGCTATAAACTTCCCCCTTAGAACGGCTTTTGCTGCATCCCGTAGGTTTTGGGTCATCATGTTTTCATTGTCATTTGTTTCTAGGTATTTTCTGATTTCCTCTTTGATTTCTTCAATGATCTCTTGGTTATTTAGTAGTGTATTGTTTAGCCTCCATGTGTTTGTATTTTTTACAGTTTTTTTCCTGTAATTGATATCTAGTCTCATAGCATTGCAGTTGGAAAAGATACTCAATACGATTTCAATTTTCTTAAACTTACCAAGACTTGATTTGTCACCCAGGATATGATCTGTCCTGGAGAATGTTCCATGAGCCCTTGAGAGGGAAGTGTATTCTGTTGTTTTTGGATGGAATTTCCTATAAATATCAATTAAGTCCATCTTGTTTAATGTGTCATTTAAAGCTTGTGCTTCCTAAATTATTTTCATTTTCGATGATCTGTCCATTGGTGAAAGTAGGGTGTTAAGGTCCCCTACTATGATTGTGTTACTGTTGACTTCCCCTTTTATGGCTGTTAGCAATTGCCTTATGTATTGAGTTGCTCCTATGTTGGGTGCATAAATATTTTCAATTGTTATATCTTCTTCTTGGATTGATCCCTTGATCATTATGTAGTTTCCTTCTCTGTCTCTTGTAGTAGTCTTTATTTTAAACTCTATTTCGTCTGATATGAGAATTGCTACTCTAGCTTTCTTTTGATTTCCATTTGCATGGAATATCTTTTTCCATCCCCTCACTTTCAGTCTGTATGTGTCCCTACATCTGAAGTGGGTCTCTTGTAGGCAGCATATTTATGGGTCTTGTTTTTGCATCCATTCAGCCAGTCTATGTATTTTGGTTGGAGCATTTAATCCATTTACATTTAAGATAATTCTTGATATGTTTGTTCCTATTACCATTTTCTTAATTGTTTTGGGTTTGTTATTGTAGGTGTTTTCCTTCTCTTGTGTTTTCTGCCTAGAGAATTTCCTTTAGCATTTGCTGTAAAGCTGATTTGGTGGTGCTGAATTCTCTTAGCTTTTGCTTGTCTGTAAAAGTTTTAATTTCTCTGTTGAATCTGAATTAGATTGTTGCTGGGTAGAGTAATCTTGGTTGTGGGTTTTCCCCTTTCATCACTTTAAATATGTTGTGCCACTCCCTTCTGGCTTGCAGAGTTTCTGCTGAAAGATCAGCTGTTAACCTTATGGGGATCCCCTTGTGTGTTATTTGTTGTTTTTCCCTTGCTGCTTTTAATATTTTTTCTTTGTATTTAATTTTTGATAGTTTGATTAATATGTGTCTTGGCATGTTTCTCCTTGGATTTATCCTATATGGGACTCTCTGCACTTCCTGGACTTGATTGACTATTTTCTTTTCCGTATTAGGGAAGTTTTCAACAATAATCTCTTCAAATATTATCTCAGTCTCTTTCTTTTTCTCTTCTTCTTCTGGGATCCCTATAATTTGAATGTTGGTGCATTTAATGTTGTTCCACAGGTCTCTGAGACTGTTCTCTATTCTTTTCATTCTTTTTTTCTTTATTCTGCTCTGCGGTAGTTATTTCCACTATTTTATCTTCCAGGTCACCTATCCGTTCTTCTGCCTCAGTTATTCTGCTATTGATTCCTTCTAGACAATTTTTACTTTCATTTATTGTGTTGTTCTTCATTGTTTGTTTGTTCTTTAGTACTTCTAGGTCCTTGTTAAACGTTTCTTGTATTTTCTCCATTCATTTTCCAAGATTCTGGACATCTTTACTGTCATTACTCTGAATTCTTTTCCAGGTAGACTCCCTATTTCCTCTTCGTTTGTTTCATCTGGTGGGTTTTTACTTTGCTCCTTCATCTGCTGCATATTTCTCTGTCTTCTCGTTTTGTTTAACTTACTGTGTTTGGGGTCTCCTTTTCACAGGCTGCAGGTTTGTAGTTCCTGTTGTTTTTGGTGTCTGCCCCCAGTGGGTAAGGTTGGTTCAGTGAGTTGTGTAGGCTTCCTGGTGGAGGGGAATTGTGCCTGTGTTCTGGTGGATTAGGCTTGATCTTGTCTTTCTGGTGGGCAGGGCCGCGTCTGGTGGTGTATTTTGGGGTGTCTGTGAACTTATTATGATTTTAGGCAGCCTCTCTGCTAATGGGTGGTGTTGTGTTCCTGTCTTCCTAGTTGTTTGGCATGGGGTGTCCAGCACTGGAGCTTGCTAGTTCTTGAGTGGAGCTGGGACTTAGCGTTGAGACGGAGATCTCTGGGAGACCTCTCGCCGATTGATATTACGTGGTGCCGGGAGTCCGCTGGTAGTCCAATGTCCTGAACTTGGCTTTCCCACCTCAGAGGCTCAGCCCTGACACCTGGCCAGAGCACCAAGACCCTGTTAGCCCCACGGCTTAGAAGAAAAGGGAGAAAAATAAATAAATAAATAAATAAATAAATAAATAAATAAATAAAATAAAACAAAACAAAATTAAATTAAAAAGTTATTAAAATTTAAAAAATTATTTTAAAGAAATTTAAAAAGTAATAAAAAAGAAGAGAGCAACCAAACCAATAAACAAATCCACCAATGATAACAAGTGCTAAAAACTACACTAAGATTAACATAAAAATCAGAGACTAGTCAGTTGCATACAGCAAACCCCAAGTCTACTGTTACTTGCAAGGTCCATCACCTCAATTTTGGGATGATTCATTGTTTATTCAGGTATTCCACATATGCAGGGTACATCAAGTTGATTGTGGAGATTTAATCTGCTGCTCCTGAGGCTGCACAGAGAAATTTCCCTTTCTCTTCTTTGTTCACACAGCTCCTGGGGTTCAGCTTTGGATTTGGTCCTGCCTCTGCATGTAGGTCGCCTTCTGGCGTCTGTTCTTCACCCAGACAGAAGGGGGTTAAAGGAGCGGCTGATTAGTGTGCTCTGGCTCACTCAGGCTGGGGGGCAGGAGGGGTAGAGAATGTGGGGCGAGCCTGCAGCAGCAGAGGCCAACATGACATTGCAACAGCCTGAAGCATGACGTGTGTTCTCCCAGGGAAGTTGTCCCTGGATCACGGGACCCTGGCAGTGGCAGGCTGCACAGGCTCCTGGGAGGGGAGGTGTGGATAGTGACCTGTGCTTGCACACAGATTCTTGGTGGCTGCAGGAGCAGCCACGGCTCACACCCATCTTTGAAGCTCGTTTAGGTACTGCCCTGAATCCCCTCTCCTCGTGCACCCTGAAACAAAGGTCTCTTGCCTCTTAGGCAGGTCCAGACTTTTTCCTGGACTCCCTCCAGCTAGCTGTGGTGCACTAGCCCCCTTCAAGCTGTGTTCACGCAGCCAATCCCAGTCCTCTCCCTGGGATCTGACCTCCGAAGCCCAAGCCTCAGCTCCCAGCCCCTACCCGCCCTGGTGGGTGAGCAGACAAGCCTCTCAGGCACCAGTCCTCTGTGTGGGAATCTCTCAACTTTGCCCTCTGCACCCCTGTTGCTGCACTCTCCTGCATGGCTCCGAAGCTTCCCCCCCACCCATCCCCCATTTCCACCAGGTGAGGGGCTTCCTAGTGTGTGGAAACTTTTCTTCCTCCCCATCTCCCTCCCAGAGGTGCCGGTTCCATCCCTATTCTTTTGTCTCTGTTTTTTCTTTTTTCTGTTGCCCTACCCAGGTACGTGGGGAGTTTTTTGCTTTTGGGGAAGTCTGAGGTCTTCTGCCAGTGTTCAGTAGGTGTTCTGTAGGAGTTGTTCCACATCTAGATATATTTTTGATGTATTTGTGGGGAGGAAGGTGATCTCCACGGCTTACTCCACCGCTATCTTGAAGGTCCTTCTCTTTGATATCTTTATTAGAGTACAATTCCCCTTATGTGGTTCTTATACCTGGCTTATTAGATTTATACCTAAGTATTTTATTTTTGGAAATGACACTGTGTTTAATTTCCACTTTTTCATTGTTAGCATATAAGAAAGTGATTGATATTTGTGTATCAACTTTACATTCTGCAAACTCACTGTAATCACTTATTAGTTCCAGGAGATTTTTCTTGATTCTTTCAGATTTTCTACAAAGATGATCATGTCATCTGCTAACAAAGACAGTTTCATTTCTTCCTTCACAATCTGGATGCCTTTTATTTCCTTTTCTTGCCTTATTGCATTACCTAAGATTTCCAGTACAATATTGAAAAGCACTGTTGACAGAGGACATCCTCGTCTTGCTCCTGATCTTAGTGAGAAAGTTTCCTGTTTCTTATCAATAAGTCTGATGTTAGCTATTGGTTTTTTATAGGTGTTCTTTATAAGTTGAGGAATTTCTCCTATTATATTCTTAATTCACTGAGGGTTTTATCATGAATGGGTGTTGGCTTTTGTCAAATACTTTTTCTGCGTCTATTGATATGACCATGTGATTTTTCTCTTTAGTCTGTTGATGTGATTGCATTAATTGAATTTTGAATGTTGAACCAAACTTGTATACCTGAGATAAATCCCACTTGGTCATGGTGTATAATTCTGTATATACATTGTTGGATTCAATTTGCTAATATCTGGTTAACAATTTTTACATCTATGTCTACAAGAGACATTGGTCTGTAGTTTCTTTTTTTGTAATGCCTTTGTCTGGTTTTAGTACTAGGGTAATGCTGGTCTCATAGAATGAGTTAGGAAGTATTCCATGTAGTTCTTCCTTCTGGAAGAAATTATAGATAATTGGTATGATTTCTTCCTTAAATGTTTGGTAGAATTCACCAGTGAGCCTGCCTAAGCCTGATGTTGTTTTGGAAAGCTATTAATTTATTAATTCAAATTCCTTAATAGATACAGGTCTATCAGATTTTCTATTTATTTTGTGTGAATTTTGGTAGATTGTGCCTTTCAAGGAATTGGTACATTTCATATAGGTTATCAGATCTGTAGGCATAATATTTGTTTATTATCTTTTTAATGTCTGTGAGATCTGTAGTAATGTCCCCACTTTTATTTTTTATATTAGTAATTTGTGTCATCTCTCTTTTTTTCTTAGATAGCCTGGCTGAGGCTTATTGATTTTATTGATCTTTTCAAGGAACCAGATTCTGCCTTTGTTGATCTATTATTATTTTTAATGTTTCTTGACTTTACTATGTGAAATGCCACCTGGTGGGCATGCATAAATTCTCACATTGTCATCATCCTAGGAATTTCCTGAAACTCTTGTATGATTTGAGGCCCCCCAAAATCACAAAGTTCATTCCTACATTTCTAACATCTAGATATGCATTCCAAGGAATAAATTTAGATTCACTTGGATCTTTTTTTACATCTCTGGGCTGTATGATTTGGAATATACCTTACAATGTTAAGCATTTTTCTGAGGTACTAATAGACAGATATCTTGTAGGCAAGTCAAATTTGAAGGACATTTCATATTATCTCCCCAGCTACTAGTAGTAGTGTGAACACCCAACTAGTTTTTTATTTTAGTAGCTTCAGCACCATCCATCCACCTGTCCACCCATCCACCCATCCAACAATACATTCATATATGGATTTAACACATATTTATCAAATATCTACTGTGTGCCAGGCACAGTGCTAAGCATTAAGGGTTTAGTACTGAGCAACATACACATAGTTCTTTGCTATCATGGAGCTTACATTCTTTTATCCTCATCACATGCTCACCTGCCCTGATTCCCATCCCCCATCCAAACTTATAATAAATTTCCAATCTTCCAATACTTCTACGCCAGAATTATTATTATGTCAGTCTCTCTGTTTATCTATGGTTCCTGCCTCACATCACTTCATTGCTCCTATTATGCTGCAATGCCTGATCTCCCTGCTACAAAAGTGGCTTCACCATAATCCATCTTCCACACAGTACTAGCAAAGTCATCTTGGAAGAAAATCTGATCATCAATGTTAGCATCACTGTGAGTGGGACAACCAGATATTAAGTGCTTCTCAATGGGATGCAATATAAATTATGTAATACCTTCTATGAAGTACTCTTGCCTTAAAAAAAATAATCGAGGGTGAATGTAACTAGGCCTTTCAGAGTAAACTGCCAGTTATAGAAAACAGGAAAAATGTAAAAAAAAAAAAAAAAAAAGGTTAAATTATACCAACAAGGAAGCAAACAGATAAATGCAATGTGTGGGACAGACTCCAGAACATACCAGGTTTCTTCATTAAGTCAATGGCATGGGGATAAAAGAGGGTGGGATGAAGAGGAAGTGCTCTAAATTAAGATTTTTAAGAATCATTGCAACTTAGGGCAACATGGGAAATTAATTGAGCAAACCTACTATAAAAAAGATATTTATGAGATAATTCACAACATTTCAGTCCACAATGATTAAATTATGCCAATGCAATATTATTAATTTAGTTAGATGTGAAAGTGGATTGTGGTTTGATAAGAACATATCCGCATGTAGAGATGCAGGGGTGAAATGAAATCAGGTGGGAAGTTTACTTTAAAATCCTTCATTTAAGTAAAATAAAGCAAAAGTGGAAAATTCTTGACAATTTCTGAGTGGTTGATATGCATATGGTGATTTGCATCTTATTCTTTTGTGTGTGTATAAGTTTTCATAGTAAAATTTAAAAAATAATCCAACCATGGAACTCCTTTTAAAAAAAATCTGCTAATTCTCTGATAGCTAAAGAACAAAATCTAAACTCATGAGCTTGCCATACAGGTCCCTTTATATACTGAACCCAAAATAGTTTTCAACCTACTTCTGCATTCTCTATAATTCTGCCTTGCATAACTCCCTTTTTTCTGAGCCTGTCATGACCTTTCATGACTCCAAATCTTTGTGGATCCCATTCCCACTATCCAGAATTTCCTTGCTGTCCTTCTCACATAGCAAATTACTCATCCCCAAGACCCTATACAATATGTTTTCCGTTGAGATCAGTTCAGTCAGAATTAGTCTTTCTCTCCCAGTTTCCCCTTTATCCACGACTGTCTTACAGATCTTACTACATTCTGTTGTAATTACTAAGCCAATGTCTCTATATCTCTGTATTCCCAGCATCACCACAGTGCCCAGGAAACAAGGGGTGCTTGATAAGTGCCTATCAAATGAATGTAATGCTTGCAGAGTCAGTTCTTTCTTTGTGAATGTCCTCCTGATGACCTAAAGAGAGCGAATACAGAAGCAGCATTTTTTCTGTCTTACAGCATTTTTCTCCTGTGTTGTAAATCTTTCCAGAAATTTAACTTCTCTGCCATGGAAAGGCAATCACAATTCTAAACTTCCAGGCTACAGAAATATGTTAATATTTCAATTGTAAACAACACCAACAAATTGACTCTGTCATTAAGATTTAATGATTTTCAGACTAGCTGGGATTTATCTTTAGAAAAACACTGAGATTTAATTTCTTTAATGAACTTTTCTTCCTGACCCAGCAATACCTAATTTCTACTTAATTGCTTTCTGTTGACATTTGGTTTAGTTCTTTGGGTTCCTCCCCAGAATGTATCTTCATGGAGGCTGCTGCTAGACTATTTGGCTGCAATGCATTATTTTTCCTTATATTCTTGAATTAAGAGGTATGAAACCATGTGCTTTCCTCTTGTTTTTTTCACTTTGGGGTACCTTGTATGTTATCATTCTAACGGGAATTTCAAGTTTTCTGAATGCTTTTAAGTCAAGCCATTTTTTGCTAAGGTATTGATAGTTGTAACCCATAAGACTTTGAATGTGTGTGTGCATTCTCCAGATGAGTGAATCGCCTCTTCAGTATGGTGATAGGATATTTTAAAGCTCCTACAGCAAAGATAAGAAAAGCTTGGTTAATGGATGGACGTGTACAATATAGTATATCCATACCATGAGGTATTATTCAGCAATGAAAAGGAATGAAGTACTGATACACGCTATGTTGATGAACCTTGAAAACATTGTGCTGAGAGGAGATAGTCCCAAAAGACCATATATTTTATTGTTCCATTTATAGAAAGTGTCCAGACTAGGCAAATCTATAGAGACGAGAAGATGAGTAGTTGTCTAGGGCTGGGAGGGTTGGAGGGAAATGGGGGAGACTGCTAATGGGTGTAGGGTTTCTTTGTGAAGTGATGAAAATGCTCTGGAATTAGGTAGCAGTGATGGCTCCACAACTTTGGGAACATACTAAAAATCATTGAATTGTAAACTTATTGTATATAAGTTATATCTCAGTAAAGCTGTTACTTTTCTTTAAAACTTAGGCATGAGAATTGGATACATTATTTTTTAGGGTAATGCTGGCTGGTGTAACAAAAACACTCAAACATCATGGTGGCTTCACATTAGCAAATTTGTTTTCTCATTCCCATAACGGGTATTCCTGGTAGCCAAAGAGTCTCCCATGCATTCACTCAGAGACCTAAGCTCTTTCCATCTTATGTCTGTAGGTCTTCAGGGTCCTCTGTATGCAGCTGGTAGATAAGGAAAGGGAGCAGAGAGAGGCACATCCATTTCTCTGCCCTCTCAGCTTGGGAGTACCCAGTATCACTTCCACTCAAGTTTCATTGTGTCACATAGCACATCTAATTGCAAGGGACTCTTGGAAATGTAACTCAGTTGTGGTCCAGGAAGAAGAGGAAACTGGATAGCAAATGGCTATCCAGTCTCTGATGTGGTTTTCCCACCCTGCCCACGTCTCTCCATCCTCTCTCCCTTTTCCCCCCTTCCCAACTTATGTGTGCTTATCTCCAATTCTTTCTCATATTTTACTCATCACCTAATACAATCCTGTATTATATACATTTTCAGTCTTTAATTAGGCACATGTAGTGTACATCTATGGAAACAATTAGATTGTTTTTAATTCTTTAAGTGGAAGGAGAGTATGGTTTGCTTCATATGCAGCACACGGGGAGTTGTCACCTTGTCCTTTCGCTCCTTAATTTATAGTCTTTGTCATCAACGTCTTTTCTTTAACAAATCTATTCTTAGTACTCCCCATTTAGAGTGTTCAGTGGCTCCCCATTGCTTACAGATATAGTTTTCAAATACCAGGCTGTAGACTGCTGCTAGTCCATGGTGAAGTGATCACAATAAAGACAATGTTGTCTATGTGTGTGTGTGTGTGTGTGTGTGTGTGTGTGTGTGTGTGTTTAAGGTTGCCAACAGCCCTTGTTAAAGAAATGTATTTAGAGATTACGTCCTTCCAATCTCTGGGGTATGAAAATTTTTTCTTTCGTGAAGCCATGGTGTTGTTTATTTTAAATGTCTTTCCACTCTAAAATAGATTTAACCTTATACTTTTTGTCAAAATGTGGGCAAACATGTACTTTGAGAACCATAGAGCTTTTTAAAAAGATGTCTTTTGAGAGAAAAGTTTATCATGTTGCCACTCACAGAACACTTGGAAGGTACATCCTCTCTGTAGTCCTGATCACATGATGTGTAGTTTTGACCTTCTGCTTAGAAAGCTCATGTCTGTGTACGGTTCATGGGGATAAGAGTGAAGAATCTTCCGGGAATTTAGGGAGTGTTGTAAAGACGGTGAGAGGGCTTGTACTAGGTCATGTGTGAATTTCCTGTAAGATTGATAGTGATGGAAGAACAGCCCACGGTCTTAACTATTGTCTGCAGAGGAGGAAAAACTTCCTTCTACCCCTTTAGGTCCTGTGGCTGGCCTAAGAATTAAACTGACATGAGGCAGATTAAGAGGAGAAAAGCATAAAAATTTATTTAATATTTTTACATGTACACAAGGGTCTTCAGAAGGAAAATGAAGACCCGAAGAAGCTGTTAGGCCCCAAAGCTTATAAACCTTTTTACACAGAGAACAATAAATTGTGAGGATATGACGAGACAAAGGGGCTTGGGCTAGGGGCAGTAAATTGTGAGACAGTGACTAGGAAATATATGGGGGAAACTCTGTAAGATAAGGGTGATTTTAGTAGGTTTGTTTGTACAGGTCCATTTTGGAGTCAGCTCGCAGCGTCTGGTGATAAGAATGTTCTTCTCTCCCTGGTACAGGGAGTGCACCTTTCTCATGGGAAATTTTTCGACCTGCTTTTAGGTAGAAAGGGAGGAGTCAGAGACCTCTTCCTGCGTCTGCTCTTTCTCAAGCGCCTTCAGCTCAAAATAATCAAAATGCCAAAGCAACATATTTTGGGTGGCACATTCTGAACCCTTCAAGTCCATAATGTGCATTTAAAGCACCCCATTTCACTTGACCAACTTTCTCATTCTTAGATTCAAGTTGACCTTACATTTACTTGGAGATCCACCCTCAAACTTTCTCTACTTGCTGTTGTTTAGAAATGAGCCGCTTAAAAATAACAGTCCAAAACCTCAAAACTGGACGCAAGTAGCCATAGTACAAATTTAGTAAATGTCTATTCTCTCAAACCCGTGTGTCTGAGACATCCTGCACATGGCTCAAGGTGGGTCCTCATGCAAGTCATGCCAAGCCTTTTCACCAATAGAAAAGTGGAAAAGGGGACCAGTCTGATTCCTAATGTCTCTTCATTTCGAACGCTGTAGAAACCGAATGATTCATGCTTGGTACATATGTACTCGGTGGTAAAATCATATCAAGGGCTTTATTTTCTATCTGTGGTTAGATTTTGACAAACTTCAAAGTGAATAAAATATGTGTTGTGTGTTCATAGCTCAAAGGGAAACCACCTGTCATCTGGGTGTCTTGGAAAGAAAACTAGAGACAGAGTTTGCCTTTGTTATCAGTTGGCCTCCAAATGGATCCAGCCTTCCCTTGACAGTGGCAGCTTTGTCCTTATACCAGGAGCAATGTGCAACTTATTTGACTTCAGAACTTTTCTTCCTGGGAACATGTGGACACTGGAGCTGGGAGTGAAGGTGCAAAAGTCCAGGGGGAATCAGTATTGATTCATGTATTGCAGCAAGAGGTCAAAGAACGAGAATGGATGGTAACAATATGGAGATGGGACCTGGGACTGGGTCATCCTGGAGTCATAAAGATAGTTACTGTTTTCAAGTTGTTAACAAGGAAGGAGTACTATATTAGCATTAACATTTTTCTTCTTGAAAAGGAGGTGCTAATGGAGAATGTATCAATTCGGAATCACTGAAGATGAGTAAGAAGGAGAAAACCTTTCTGTTAGGTAAACTGAAATAATTGTCACCGAATTGCTTCCCACTGCTGAACCTAAGTGGTTAATCCCATTATGATGTAGGCTAGGAGCCTGGGTTTCTGGAGTCAGTGAACGGGGTTCAGTCTTTTTTTTTTTTTTTTTTTTTTTTAATTTAGCCACTTTAAAAAGCTTTATGAATCTATGCAAGTATTTACTTTTGCAAACCTCAGTGTCCTTATCTGTAAAATAGAGATGAGAATATAAGGTTATGGTAAAGATGTAAAGAGATAATGATCCCAATGCACGTGGTAAGCACTCAAGGATCTGATAGCTAATTTTATTACTACACTGAACTTTAATACACATCCTGAGATCTCCTGGACCAACCTCTTCTGTCTTTACTAGTTTGGCTCCAAAAATCCATCTCTCTAAATTTTCTGAAACTTACCTGTGGTCTTGTTTCTCATCTTCTCTTCTCCCCTTCCTCTCCTCCTTTTTTCTCATCCGTCTTCTCAGAGTTGGTAGGGATGGGCAGTGGTATATGCCAAACTGTTCTTGAAAGAGTAGCCATGCGTCACCTGAAGTCTGGGCTCTGGGAGTTCTCCTTCAGTGATTACAGAGCGGACAAGGGCAGTGACTGTCTCATTTTCCCTCCCACCTCCTTCCCAGGCTGACCGGCTGCCCGCTCAGGGCTGCAGCATCAGCGGGGTCGTGCCTAGGGCTTGGAGTGCAGCTGCAGCAGTTAGAGTTGAAAAAGCTCTGTCTTATTTTTTGGGAAGGGTAACTGTCAGGGCGTAGGGACCTGAATAACTACTGAACTGCTGTGCACTAGCAGGGGAGGTTTTCTCCCAGATAAAGCTCACACTGCTACTGGTACCACCTTCCTCCAATCTCTGCTTGTTAAATGTTTTTTCCATTCTTCAAAGTCCATTTCAAACATCAATTCCTCCATAAAGTCCTTTCTTGGCCTCTCCTCTCCCTTTCCCTCTCAGCTCAGAGCACGTGTTTACAGCAGAGGTTTACACTTGCGAGTATCCTTGGCTAATCTGGTGACGCAGTCCAGCATCTCCTCACGTAAAGGAACCCCTTAGAGAACGCTTCTCATTCATAGACTGACCCTGAACAATTTATTTTAATCTACGTGTATCTTGGTTTGATAACCATTCTCTACTTTGAATTCACTCTATCCCTGATGCTTAAATTAGCTAATTAATTTGATGGCCCCTGGCTTCTGATTCTGACCATGAGGGAAGCTGGTCACAGTGAAGTAAACAGAGGAGAGAGGTTACGAGGCTATTTTAACTGATGGGTGTTACCTTCCCTCATTTTTACTGTAGTGACAGTTGTACTTGTTTCTCTTTCGTAAGCAAGATTCCAGGGACTTGTTTTTCTACATAAAATCAGGCTTTGAACATAGCAGGTGCTCAAGTAATTAATAATTTGAATCTGATGAGCTAATTTACTTAGCAATCTAGAAAAATGGTATGAATCCAGTCCTCTGTATGTGTGTGTGCTGCATGCTGAGATAGAAAAGACAGAAAGGAGGAATAGGAAGGACACAGTGACAGCAGGCTCAATCCTATATTACATTTTGAAATTTTTTCTTTATTACTTTTGCATTTTCCCTTCCTATATGAAGTCAAGATTCAAGAACAGATGATTTTTACCTTCAAGTTTGATTTCTAGGAATTATTCTCCTATTAAGATCTACTCTAACCAAAATATCACATTGTCCTTTATAAATTAGTATGACTTTTTCAAGATCTTATGTCTTGCAGAGACATTTATATTTTAATCTTTCTCCATTATCAGATTTAAGTTCCTGCTATGTACATATATTGAGCGGGGGTTGGAAAATATCCAGTGCCATGTAACAATAGTTCCCCAATCTGGCTGACCGCCCGAGTCACATGAGAGCTCCTATTCCTGAGCCCATCCCCGGAGTTCTGAGTCAGGATATCTGGGATGGGTCAGGTGCTGGGAATGTGTATCTTTAAAAAGCTTCCCAAAGGCAGCAAGGAACAAATGATGTGGGAACCACTGAGGTAAAAAGATTGGGTCCTGCCCAGTAGACATAAGAAAACACAATCACAAACTTTAATTATGTTATGAAATATATAATTTACATGTTTAAAGCACTTTACCATTTGTGAAGCATCTTATAAAGTGCTCTCATATACTTCATACTTTGTGAAACATTGGTAAAGCAGTTGTTTTTATTCTATTTTTTTAAATGGGTATTGGGACAAAGACATCAACTGACTTGCCTAGAAACCCAAAGTCCTGGCCAAGCCCAGATTCAAACACTGCGTATCTCATGCCCTTTACTCGACATATGAATTCAATGGTCCAAGGAATTTGTTCATGGTGAATGAATATCTAGCACAGCAAGCAGAGAGAATTTGGGGGGCATCTACAAGTGACACTGACGATCCAGAGACACATCAGTAAGCGTGTGGTTTCTGGATAAAAATCTAATGAAAGAAAAAGAGCAGAACTTTTTTCTCTCCCTCTTTAAATATTCCAGCGTGTGTGGTCTCACTTTTGTCTATTTTGGGGTTCCTAAAATCGTATACATGTTTACTTGTAGGATTAACCAAGCGTCGTTGTTGCCGTTTACTGTCATTCTCTTTACAGAAGGTAAAGTGAAGACAACATTATATTGTAAATCAACTATACTTCAATTAATAATGTTTAAAAGAACAGTCTATAAAAGAAAAAAATCAATAAACTGAATTTTATAGGCGAAAAAGAGAGAGAGAAGCCGTGACTACCCTGTCTTCCCACTATGCCTGTACCCGATATGCCCTTTCTCAAGGCTACCTGTGCTTAGCTTCACACATTTTTCACTAGCCCTGCCCTTTTATGTCAGAGTCCCTGGGGACATCCATTGAGGTATAAGATAATAGGCATAAGATGGTGGACATGGGGCTGTCCAATGTCAGAGTTTTTGTAAGGTTTTATAAAATGATAGACAGCCATTTCACAGAATAGAAAAAGAGATCAATATGGAATTAGAGCAGAAATATAGGATAGAAAAGAGATCCAAATGGGATTAAGGAAGAAGGCAGACGTCCTGTGAGAAGAACTTTAAAGCTATGTAGACAGACCATGGTTCTCAAATCCTGTGCACGTGACAAGGGACCTGTAGAATAAAGTGCACGTCTCAGAGACTCTTCATTCGTTGGGCCCTGCTGACCTCCCCAGTCTCACACCTTCTGTTCCAGGCCTACCAGACTACCCGTGGTTCTCACAACATTCTTGCTTTCTTATCTGCCTTTGCCTTGGCTCACAGCGCCCATTCTGATGAAAATACAAATCATCTATTCATGTTCCTGGGACATCTTTCCCTAACGTTATAACACCTGTTCACAATTGGGTTCAAGTGTTATTTCTTCCCACAAAGCCTTTTTGGGCAACACCCTCACCCAAATACAACTGGCCATTCTCTCCTCTTCCCCATCGTAGTAAATGTGGACCTTGTTCTTTCAGTTGCTCTCACCAAAAATCTTGAGTCGCACCTGAATCCTCTGTTTCTCACATACCACATCCAATCAACTAACTATCCTATTATCTCTACTGTCAGAATATGTCCCAAATACAATCACTCCTCGCCATCTGCAAAGGTTTCACCTTGATCTAAGCCACAGTCAGCCTTCAGATGCTTTATTTTAATAGCCTCCTGATTATCGTTTCTGTTTTCATCTTAGCCCCATTTCTATCCTCTACATGACAGTGAGAGCAAATCCTTTAAAAATGTAAGGTTGGTCATATCACAACTCTTTAATACACTTGAATGCTTTCCATTTTACTCAGAGAAAGAGCCAAACTCCTAACAGTGCCCGCAAGACCCTGTGTAACCTAGAGAGCTCCACCATCTCTCCTACCTTTTTCCACCACATTAGAGTCCTTGTTGTCTCCTGTACCTTCAAGCATGCTCCTGCCTCAGGATCTTTGCACTTGCTCTGCTTTGCCTGGAACCCTCATCCCCTGATAACCACAAGGTATATATATTCCTTTACTTCCTTTAGGTCTTTGTTCAGATAGCACCTAGCCAGAGAGACCTCTCTTGAGCATACCACATGAAATAGGAACCACGACCTCAAAACTCCCTACCACCTGAACCTGTCTTTTTCTTATGCATAGCATTTCTCTCCACCTGACACAAGATATATTATTTATTTGTTCATCATCTATCTTTCCATATACAGCAGTAATTTTTTGTTGCTGTTGTTACTGTGTCTTCAACATTTAGTATAGTGCTTGGTACATGTCTTTTGATCTGCCAACTGTGACCTGGAGAAAAGCCATCATAGATACCAAAGCTTTAAAAAAGTTATGGAAAAGATTGGAGAAATTTCATTTTGTAACTTTTTTCTTGACACAATTACTGGTTTTATTAGTGGGCAAAAACTCAAGACCTTCTCACTCTAAGATGTGAGAGTAAATAATGAAACCTCATTATTACTTTAGACTAACAAAGCCCAATCTGTTTAAACTGCCAGTTTGTTCATTTAAGGCAGTGTAGTACAGTGGTTTCAGGGTCAAGGCTCTGGAGTCAGGCTGTGTATTTTCAAATTCTACCTTGAACATTTTCTAGTTGTGTGACCTTGGAAAAGTACTTATCATCTCTGGTCCTTGTATATAAATGGGGTTAGTAAAATATCACTTCATCATGTTCATGAGAGGATGTAATGGCATATATTCATAAAACTCTTAAAATAGTGCCTTATAAACAGGAAAACCTTGATCTTAGCTATTGTTATTATTATTCCAGAATATAGTTTTTATTACTTTTACTTGCACATAATAACTGTCAACAGGGTATTTCCTAGTAGGCCCTGGCAGTCTTGACTCAAAGAATAAATAAAAACTATTAATGGTGAACATCTGTTTCTACAGAAGTAGTTCATCTATTAGGACCCATACATTTTCCTAAGTTTAAAATGCTTTGCCTGGCACATCCTCAGCTTAGCCCAAACCAAGTTATTTTACATTCTTCATGAGAAAACTCCAAGTTCGTGGAGTTTCATTTTGTGTTCTTAGTGATTGTCTTAGTAACAACACGGCATCAGACGTAAGTTTGGTCCTGACATAGTTAACACTTTTTTTTTTTTTTTTTAAGGATTTTCTTTTTAATTAATTAATTTATTTATTTTTGTCTGTATTGGGTCTTCGGTTCGTGCGAGGGCTTTCTCCAGTTGCGGCAAGCGGGGGCCACTCTTCATCGCGGTGCGCGGGCCTTTCTCCATCGCGGCCCCTCCCGTTGCGGGGCACAGGCTCCAGACGCGCAGGCTCAGCAATTGTGGCTCACGGGCCCAGCTGCTCCGTGGCATGTGGGATCTTCCCAGACCAGGGCTCGAATCTGCATTAGCAGGCAGATTCTCAACCACTGCGCCACCAGGGAAGCCCATAACACTTTAACATTAAAAGAGGAAGACTGGAGACTTTTACCCAGTTTTACTTCATCAAATGAAGAAAGACACAAGATGTTCATTAGAGACGAGCAAGTAGATTATAATTTGGTTAATCCTTCTGTAGTGTAATCTAATTTACCTCACAAAGTATCCATTGCCCGCATACCACCTGAGGGTCCTTGTGAGATCACAAGCGATAATCCCTCATTCTGTGTGTGAAATGCTTGACATGGGACCTGATAACCAGTGTGTATGTATCTCAGTGGGCTGCAGCATTCCCATTAACCAGTGTCTTACTAGAAACAAGGCCAGGTCACCAACTACTTTGCCATCATAATTATACAAAAAGAAAAAGAGAAACATTGAAGTATAGCCCAGAGAGCAAGGTGATGGATTCTGAATCTCACCTCACAGAAAGAAGAGACAGTCTATTTAGTGGTGACAGCAGGACTGGAATCCCTGTTTCCCCAAGTCCATTCAGTGCTCCTTCCACGCTGCTGTGCTCATAGGGCAGGTAAAGGAGGTTATGAGTTATCTAGAAATCTGGGAAAAGGTCATCTTGATTTTAAAAGGGCTCATAAATTCTGAATGAGAGTAAGGGAACTCGAAGTAACAGGATGGATAATATAAAACACCACTTATTGTGAAACGTTGCCTTTGAAAATGAATGGCTTTGCTCTGAGGTATTTTTTCTCAGGGGAAGTGGCCAGATGAGCTGGCAAGTGAAGATAGCAGGACTTTCCTGTCCAGCATCCCTTGCAGGCATACTTTGTGTGAAACCGGGTCAGGTCCCAGGCCTACAAATATGAATGGAGAGTCATTGTTCTGTGGGAGATCTGGGGAAAGGCAGTTACCTCTGAGTCTTTGATTAAATGAGGGGAAAACACACTTCACAGACTGAGCACGAGTTTTTGTTGTTTTTTTTTTTTTTTGAAGGGCTTTGCCAATTATATTAGTGGAAAAGCAGTTAATTCTTTCCAATCAAAAACATAGGAAGAAATTAGAGTTATTGTTGCATAAAAGAAGCTAAAAAGATGATCAACTTTGAGTAATCTAAGATTATGTTAAAATAATTTAGCCCCCAGATCTCATTCTTAAACCCTCAGGTCTTTGTTTACCTTAATAGCGTGACAACCACCTGTACTATGCTAGAAAAAAATGACTGTTAACCTATAGGTGCATCTTACTTTAAAGTAAACCTAACTTAAATTCAGATTTATGAAAAAATATAGATAGGGAGTGATTTTATTTTACATACCTTTATAAAATTCTCTAATGTATCAAGTCTCTGATGTGTTTGACATCCATTGGTTTGTAAATATCTGAATTACACATGGCTTTTTACACCCTGCCTAAAAAATGGTTCTCAAGGAGAGGGTGAGACAGGTATGCCTGTAAGTATTTTGAATTATATATGGTTTTTCAAATAAAACATCCAGCTATAATGGGATGCCAGAAAAGTCTAAGTGGTTTGGATGAGACCTGAAGATGGATTTGTTCAAGAGATGACCCATCAGCTCTGGAAAGCAGCAGAAAGGTTGGGAGGATTCTCAAAGTGTGGTCCATGAACTACTTGCGCTAGAATCCCCTAAAATGCTTATTCTAAATTCAGATTAACCCCATTCTACTGAATCTCAGGGAGCGGGCCTCAATGATTGCATTCAATGAGTTCCTTCGTTTGTTCTGTTGCACCCTAAAGGTTGTCAACCATTGGGACTGACTATTCGCTTAGAGGCTGGGTTTCACCTTTGTAGAAATTGATGATCCTAATTTTTAATTTAAAATAAAAATCCAAGCTCCTCAGTTTGTGATTAAATACATATAAAGCATAATTCTCTGAGCCCAAACACCCTTTCATTAGGTGAACTAAAGAGCAAACCCCATGCTGTTTCAGCCTCATTTTGTTTTACATCCTTGCTTAAGACCTCCTGTTTCCCACCAAGCAGAGATTAGTGGTGTCTTTTTCTTCTGCATATTCCTTTGTCACATGGTGTTAACATTTGTTTTCATGGCTAGCTCCTGTCTGCCTCACTACGATCCCCATGAAAGGAAAGAAATGATTGCTAGGAAATCATCTTTTATTACCACTAACTAAAGGTAAATGGAATCACTGCATAGCTATGTGTCCCCTTGAAGCGTTCAAGTACGATAGTAAAATAATATGCAAGTCCTATCGCTCATACCCCAGGTTGACCCTGACTCACTGTACAACCTCTTAGAAGGCACTTACCCTCTCTCTCCTTTGGTGCCTTCACCTGCAAAATGTGAAAAGGTTAGAATCTACCCTACTTCATTGAACTGTTGAAGAGAAAGTGAAGCAGTGGTGTTTTGATGTGGTGTTTTATGTTTTCTTCATTTATGAAGGACAGATTTATTAATATGCAGGGTTTGTCAATATTTGAGGCCAAGTGATCCAAGGCAGAGATATATTCAGTCTAATAATATATGGTAATTTGATTTTTACCATAAAAGAAAAGAAAGAGGGCTTCCCTGGTGGCGCAGTGGTTGAGAATCTGCCTGCTAATGCAGGAGACACGGGTTCGAGCCCTGGTCTGGGAAGATCCCACATGCCACGGAGCGGCTGGGCCCGTGAGCCACAGCTGCTGAGCCTGCGCGTCTGGAGCCTGTGCCCCGCAACGGGAGGGGCCGCGATAGTGAAAGGCCCGCGCACCGCGATGAAGAGCGGTCCCCGCACCGCGATGAAGAGTGGCCCCCACTTGCCGCAACTAGAGAAAGCCCTCGCACGAACCGAAGACCCAGCACAGCCAAAAATAAATAAATAAATAAATTAAATAAATAAATTAAAAAAAAAAAAAAAGAAAAGAAAAGAAAGAATAATCAATTGAACAGAGTTAATTTTTCACTCTTTCTAGTGGATCTTCCTTCCTGTATTTTCCATTTCACTTTAAATCTGTGATCTAGAAAGATCTAAGTGCAATTAAGAGTGCAAATAACCTTCACAATGTCCCATTCTCATTCTTCATTCTTAACTCCCTTCTGATTTCATATTTAATCTGTGTTTTATTCTTTGCAGACCATTAGCAATCGATTCTCAGTTGAACATTTTCTCAGAAGTAACCAAAACACTATTATTATCAAATGTTCTTTAAGTTTGTAAAATAAGGGAATTATACTGCCTCCCAGGTTCTGGCAGTTAAAAGAGTAAAATTGGTAGAAATGCAATGAAAAAAAGAAAAAAATGCTTCTATCTGACACAAGAAACGGAAGCAGGACCCTTATCTTCTTTATTTTTTTCCCAGCAATAAAACACAGGCCTGCTTTAATCAATAGGAACTCATGTCTTATGTTTTATTTAGCATCTAAATATGTCATCATTAGTTTTCTTCATTTAGATTCCCAGTACCTACATGGTAACTTGAGGATAAAGAGAAGGTGAAGGGTTCAGGGATTTCTCATGACTGGAAGGAAACAGAATGAATTTATTTAGTGTTTGCTGAAGAGGCTAAGACATGCCTATTTTAGACTTTGTTTTCTTAAATCATTTGGACATAAAAAATATCCTCTGTCATTAACCCCAGTTTCTCTTCTTTTCTTAAAACAAAACATAAATTCCCTAAACATTGGGCTAGAAGGTCAGGAGCCCTTAAAGCAAATTCAAACTGTTGGCCTTTTTAGCCCATGAATTTTACAAGGATGAGTTTTCCCAGGAGATCTTGAGCTTGTGATGGGAATTTATGCCTCCCCACCTTTTAGCGTCCAAAGGATACCTGTGGTGAAAATTCAGAAACCCATGGAAATCACTCTCCTGATGCTACATTTCTTACGTCTAATGACTCTAAGCTCTGAAGACTCAACAGATGAGGGTGTTTGACAACATATTCCTAAAACATTACCTGTAGGTGAAGACTTTTTAAAGGAATCATCTTAAGAAGTCATGGAAACTGTGGGTTATTTAAACTCTCCTCTGGATATAAAAATTCCACATCTCCTTCTGAATATCTTCTTCTGAATATCAAGGACTGGCCTACCCAGTCCTTCTGGCCTTGCCTAAGTCTCATCTCATCTATATGTCTCATAAAATTTCTATTGTGCTTATAGACAGAAACACACAGTTGCCACACAATGATATAATGCTGTGTATTCTCTTTTTGTTTCCTGTGTATTTTACCTCCCCATCGAGTTTTTAAATTACTTGAGGACAGAGATTAGATTAAGATCTCAAGAGACCCTAGGTACTGAAAAAAATTTTCGCATCTCCTCCACTACCACATCTAATTCAAAATAAAAATGGTGTTATTCAGTCAAATAAGGATAAGAAAGTCTAGCAAATTTCAGAATTTTCTATACTTGTTTTGGGAAATGTTATTCTTTAATATTTTTTCCTGGTTTTGGCACACTAAGCAAATGCATAGATGGCCTCTTGAGTAATCCTAATCTGTTTGAAGATAAAAATAAATATTATCCTCCTTGTATGTTCCTAAGAATAATTGGATTCTGTCAACATCTGTTAGTTTGATTAACAGAGTCCTGTAGTAAATCTCTATAAAATTGGAGGACACATTAGAAAATAATTTTCTTCTGAATTATTGGGTTTAAGTGTATGTTCTATATATATGAGTTTTTTAAAAATAAGGGACACATTCTATTTCTGTAGCTCAGACGTCCTCCTTTTCAAACTGCCCCAACAGAAAAATCTAATCTTATCAATGCTTCTGCATTAATGAGCAATGTAAAATTTGCTAAATATTGTTTAGAGGTGATAAAGGCATTTTAATATCATGCACCTACAGTAAACTTGAAATCTTTGGTGTTCATTGATTTTTCTCTAAAGTTGAGCATTGGCTACGCTACTTCAGGGAGGGAGAAGAGGTCTCTGACCCTTCTCTCTATCCTACACCCTCACTCCACATTCCGGATTTAGGACCAAAGTCCAAAGCATCTTATCAAGCCATTTCCCAGACAATGCTAGATTTCTTCTTTCGGGGAATCTTGACCCAATTGTTAAACAATAAAATTTTCTCAGATAATTTTACCTCATTTAAGCCAAGAATATGATTCTTAGGCTCAAAATAGCCTGTGAGAATGATCATATCTGGGTGAAGGACACTTTCTCCTTGACCTCCATTTTGAAAAAGTCCCTTCCTTTGCCAGTTGTGTTCACTTTTTTCCTTCTAATAGACTTTTTTAAGAGAAGTTTTAGGTCCGCAGAAGAATTGAGTGGAAAGCACAGAGAATTTACATATCCTCCAAACCTGCACACACGTATAACCTCCCCACTATCAACATCCCCCAGCAGAGTGGTACATTTGTTATAAATGATGAACCAATGTTGACACATCATCACCAAAGTCCACAGTTTACATTATGGATCATTCTTAGTGTTGTATACTCTATGAATCTGGACAAGTGTGTAATGACATGGATCTACCATTGTAGTCTCATACAGAATAGTTCCACTGCCCTAAAAATCCTCTGGGTTCAGCCTTTTCACCCCTCTAACCTCCACGAACCCTGGAAACCACTAATCTTTTTACCATCTCCTTAGTTTTCCCTTTTCCAGAATGTCATATAGTTGTAATCATACAGTATGAAGCCTTTTCAGATGGGCATCTTTCTCTTAGTGATATACATTTAAGGTTCCTCCACGTCTTCACAGCTTGATAGCTCATTTCATTTGAGCACTGAATAATATTCCCTTATCTGGAGGTACCACAGTTTATTTATCCATTCACCTACTGAAGGACATCTTGATTGTTTCCAAGTTATGGCAACTATGAATAAGGCTGCTATAAACATTCATGTGCAGGTTTTGGCGTGGACATAAGTTTTCAACTCCTCTGAGTAAATAGCATGTAGCTCAGTTGCTAGATTGCATGGTAAGAGTACATTTGGTTTTATAAGAAACTGCTAACCTGTCTCCAAGTGGCTGCACCAGTTTGCATTCCCACCAACAATGAATGAGAGTTTCTCTCAGCCCACAGTTATGTTCACTTTTCACATGGGTTGGTGGGGTCACTTGACTCATAGTACTTACTAGTGTAAGTAGCTGATTAAGCACACGGTTCCCTTATTAAGACTGTCTTCTAGTTATTTTGGAAAATGGAATATTAGTGTGAGCTCTAAGGCATAATGAATTCCACTCAAGGTCAAAAACAGACCTAAGTGAGACCCAGTTCTGTTCCTCATTTGCTATGCAATTTGCCAAGTATTTTTTAAATCTCTTATATGCTTAGGTTTCCTATTCTTCTAAATAAGGTTAATAGATACCAACATATTTTAAAGACTATTTATCTAATCATATTCTTAAATTAAAGAATATAACAAATATTCTGATAAACGTTGCAAGTTTCTTAATGAATAACATCATGAGAGGTGAAATAAAAGAATTTTATCCTTGGTTACCCAATAACAAGAATGTGTTTTTCTTCTTCACAACGTAAAGTAATAAAGTGCAATGTGAGTATAAATTTAGAAATTTAAAAATACTTCTATATCTATCAAATCTAGAAGTGAGAATGAAGAGTATTCGTGGGATGATCTAATGGGAATAAACAACATATGTGAAAGAAAAAAATGGAAACAATTTTTTTTTTTCTTAAATGTAAAAGGTTTGTACCCATTAAACTCCTAACACTTACTTAGTCCTCAAAATTATTTCTTTCTACCCCCTTGTAGGTCTCATTGGGAAACTCTCAATCTATTAGACCTGTTATTATTAACATAAACATAATTTCTCACCCTGTAGGTGCTAAAAAAAAAAACAGCAATTTTTTCCCAGTAATTCTGTCTTTTGTGATAAGACCTATGTTGTGGTGTATTAGGGTGATGAAGGGTGTGGCTTAGAAAGGCTGGCTCAGGACTAAGCAAATTTGCTTCAAAAAACTCACTTGAGTCTCCATTTGCAAGGTCTGGTCCTTAAACCTGGGGATCCAGGCACTTGATTTTGCCAGCGCCCAGAGGTGAGCAGGCTCTGGGATTGTGGAAACCATCATGTGACTCAGACTCACCAGAGATTTGTATATTAAACATACCTCTAGTTTATTGCCTTATAATGAGAAAGGAAAGGCTATGGGGCAGGGGAGGCAGTGGAGACAGACACTAAGGGCTTCCTTTTCCTGGCTTGGGTGGGTACCAAACTTCTCTAAGCCTCAGTCTTTATCTGTGAATGAGGAAAATAATAGGACCCAATTTCACAAGATTGTGTGAGAATTAATGAGATAATGTATACAAAATGCATTAGCACCCTATTTGTCACTTACCAAACACTCAAATATTAGGGAAAGGGGAAACTTTCAGCTGTTTTGGTCAGTGCTTTCTCTCTCAGAATGAGCTAGTTCGTTGAAGTGTGTAGAGAGGGAAGAAAAGGGAATAGGAGATTACAGTGAAGGAGTTCCTGGCTTGAGCCGTTCCTTCCCACCACTGAGATAAGCTTTCCAATGACACTTTGCTTGCTGGGAGCTCCTTACCCAAACAGTACTAGATTCACATGTGTCAGGTTTGATTTTCTTAACATTGTTTTTATATACTTCATGCTGGTCATTGACCTTTCAGTTGATGCAGTTTTTTTTAGTTCTAACTGGTGACAAACAACTAACACAGATGTGGCAGTATCTCCACCAATGCCTGGGGCAGACATCAGGAACCATCCAGGTTCGGTTCCTGCTGAGCCTGGACTCACCCTCTGAATTCTCATCACTGCCCTCCAGGCCGCCACTATCAATGGCTCATAATTTTTACTGGAAATGAAATGTATCTGCCATCCTGGGAACAGGCCACAGTGAAATCACCAGTCCCTGCTTTTAGCTTAAAAACAGACTATTTCTCATCACTGAATGCTGTTTCCATTAATCAGATTTTCACCGTGCTAAGGGGTCTTGGGATACCCTCCAAATACCTTCCACAACCTCACAAAATATGAGAGGATAAAGACAAAAGTTATACCGGGGAACTCCTGAGTTCCTCTGTCAGACATTATGCATGTAAAAGAGTTTGTACTTTTGGCATTTGCATTCACTGACTTTCTTAACCTATTCATAAATTTTACGATAAAGGCAAATGGTTAAACTGGTCTATGGAATCCATACTATAGAATACTTCTCGGTGACAAAAAGAATGAACTAATGACATATACAACAGACTGGATGGGTCTCAGGGGAATTATGCTGTGTTCCAAAAGCTAATCTCAAAAGGTTACATGTTGTATGAGTCCATTTATATAATATTCTTTGTTCTTAAAATTAATTAATTAATTAATTAATTTTTGGCTGTGTTGGGTCTTCGTTTCTGTGCGAGGGCTTTCTCTAGTGGTGGCGAGCGGGGGCCACTCGTCATCGCGGTGCGCGGGCCTCTCACTATCGCGGCCTCTCTTGTTGCGGAGCACAGGCTCCAGACGCTCAGGCTCAGTAGTTGTGGCTCACGGGCCCAGCTGCTCCGCGGCATGTGGGATCTTCCCAGACCAGGGCTCGAACCCGTGTCCCCTGCATTGGCAGGCAGATTCTCAACCACTGCGCCACCAGGGAAGCCCCTATATAATATTCTTGAAATGACAAAACTATAGAGAGGGAAAAAAAAGTTAGTAGTTACCAGGGCTTAGGAAGAGGGGAGAAAAGGAGGTTGGCTGTGGCTATTAAAGAGTAGGATAGGGAAAGAGGTTTTGGGAGAAACCAAACCTGCCTAAGTCTTAGTCTTGGACTTATAGCCTTCAGAATTGTGAGAAAATAAATTTCTGTTGCTTAAGTAAAAAAAAAAAGAGTAGTTCAAGGGGTCCTTGTAATAGAACTGTTCTGTAGCTTGACTGTAGTGGCAGTCACAAGAATCTACATATGTTATAAAACTGCATTAAAAAAACACGCAAATACACACACACAACACATATGAATGCATGGAAGACTGATAAAATCTGAATAATTGGGTGGATTGTATCAATGTCAGTTTCCTGGATGTGACATTGTACTGTGGTCATATAAGACTTATCACTGGAATGGGAAACTGGGTGAAGGGTAGATGGCTCTCTCTTATTTCTTACAACTGCATGTGAATCTACCATTATCTCAAAAGATTTTTAAAAGATCTGTGATAAGCATCTTGGGAATTGCAACTGCATTTTATAGCAATTTGGTATCAAATAAAGAGAATTATTCCTTCAGAATAGTAGCAGAGAATGATGTTCAGGTGTTTTCAACCCTAACATGGCTGTGTTCTTAATATTTCCTAATATTATTATAATGTTGCTACTTTGGGGACTGTTCTCAAAGATACATTTGCTCCCTCATCTGAGCTGAGTCTATATTATAGCAGAAAACTATTGATCAAACAATATGTCAACCTGAGAACTTTATTTAAAACTCGAGAGTATTGGTTTATAATTATTTGTTTTATTTTCTATTTTTAATATAAGACAGTAAAATAAGTAAGCAAAAATGAGATCTGGTTTTTTTTTCTTAAAAACGTGAGGGGGGAGTGTTCTGGATTTCTATGTATTTCAGCCAGAAATGGCAAACATGCAGCATATATGCTTCCAATCATCACTAGTGGATCATGGCACTTAAATTTTTAAAAGCCTGAATTTTTCCTCAGAATCCTTCTTAACATAACACTTCAGAGAGATGTTAACAGTAAATTGCCATTGACACAAGATGGAGCCCCAGAGTCAGCATTTATGGGCTGTTTCTCCTTCCCAGAGAATGAGATTTTTCTAGCGTACTCTATCTCCTGTCCACGCCAAAGAAAAAGGATTTTATGCATTAACTTTTTGTTTCCTCCCCCCAGTTTCACCTCATTTAAGCATGATTCACGTGCTGGCTGAAATGCCTTTATTGTTCATAAACAAATATTCCCCAAATTGAGTGTTTTTGCATTTAAATGCAACATTCCTTAAAAAATAATGCCATATGCAGCTGGTAAATTGTGAACAGATTTTATTTAATTTTTTTATAGTTCAAGCAGAAAAGATCACAACTGGCCCGTGTAGGGGAAAGTAAGTTCTCTTGGGCATGTGCATATTTTTAAAGATATGTACCCCTTTTGCAATGATTAATATATACTGGCAACCTTCAGTGTCAGAGATGATCAGTTTCTAGATGCTGACACCAGTGACTTATTTTGATGATAAAGGTATCTTTTAATCAAGGAGAAAAGGGCAAATAGGTGATTTAAAGTTATTTTCTTTACATGAACTCTATCCACACTAGTATATGAAAAGCAATAAAAAAACTAACAAATCATAGAATTATTTACCCAAAAGAGTCAATTCATTTAGTTCAGATTTCTCCTGAGTAACTACTATGTACTAGGGCCATAGTTCCCAAAATTTGTGCCAAGGTTCCCCAGGGTACCATGCTGCCACGGGAACTTTAAATTTTCAAGGGGAACACCATAATATCTGTCAGATGCTGAATGAGCATAAGGTACTTCACATTTTCAACCTTAGACCATGCTACCTTCCTTCAGATGACTTCATATCTTCGCAAAGCTGGGTTTTAGATAGTTACTGTGACAAAAAGCAAGTAAAAAATGAAAATCCATGTGGAACAGGAAATGAAGGAGGCAGTGTTCCAGCAAGAACACACATTCTGTTAGTAATTGTGATTATTTACAAATATAATAATTTTTCTTTCAGTGTATGTGTATCTTTTTTTTCATACAATTACTAAGTTGTTAAGGACCTGAAAATACTCATCAAGTTATTTGTATCTAACTACTAATGAACAGAGCTGTTAGGTATTTCTATTTTGTGAAAATATTACTTAGACATCAAATGAACTTGGGCATTGGGAAACATACTTCATCCATGTTCTCTTATTTATTCCTCATGAAATCCCGTAAGGTAGGTACGATCAGCCTAATTTTACACCCAAAGTAATTGAGACTTAACGGAGTTTTGGGGACTTGTCCATCTAAATGGCTGGTAAGTGACTAAGGCTGCAGAGCTAAGTGATTTGCCTGAAAATTCATAGCAAATTAGAGACAAAACTGAAACAAAATCCTGGTGTCCTGATTCTCCTCCCAGGACGCCTTTCACAAAGCCATGCTTTCTTTCCCTGTCTTCATTTGTCTTCTTCCTTCCAGGTTTGAATTTACGGAATAAAGAGGTAGACTTCCATTCTCCATGTCTTATTTAACGACAGGAATATGTGTGCTGATTTAATCACTGCCCCACTTGATTTTGAGTATGTGAGGAAAATGTACACGGTATTATGGCATGAGGATTTGAGTTTGGTCTGAATAAATGCTAAAACAATATTAAAACAACTTTCAGCTCCTGTAACTAAGGAGACCCTGAGGTCTTTCAGAGGATGATGTCCTCTCCTCGGGTTTCCTGTAGCTAAATGGTTGATTCTGTCTTTCAGGGAATTGGACACTTGGGATCTATTTTCAACCTGCCGAGCTCCAATTTAACACTGAAGAGAGTCTGGATTTTCCCATCAGCCCTCACAGAAATTATCCCTGTTACCATCTTTTTAGCCCAGAGGGGCAGGCAGTATTAAAACCCAAGGTCCAATGAATGCTAGAACTTTTACAAGATTTGACACATTGACGTCTATTGTAATGGGTATTTTAAAACACAGCTTTAGCGAGCTTCGGTGAGCTTTTGCTTTGCTTTTTGTTCAGTGGCATTTAACATGCAGCCTTATGAGCAGCATGTTAAACAGTCAGTCTTTGTGCCTTGGGCTCACTTCAGTAAACTTATAGAAATTTAATTTTCTAAAATAGATTCATTACAAAGCGGTGTGACTATGACTCACATCTAGACAAGAAATTTCTATCTAAGATTTAATCTTCCTTTGATTTGGATAGCTTTCATTTGCTCAGATATTTATCAAATATATATTATTTGCCAATCATTCTGCTAGAAACTGGAGATGCAAAGGCAAAGCAAGTGTGAGACTCCCTCCTATAAATGGAAGTCATAAAAATGGAAACTCATACTCATGAGGTAGTTGCAATAATAAGACATTAATCATAAGGCAATAATGATAACAATAGGCATTCACAAATTCTGATTGTTGCAGCAAGAAAAGATTTATTGGTTCTGTCTAGATGCTGCTACCAAGGCAACCTTTACAGAGGAGGTATGATTAGGTTTTAACCTGAAGCTCGAGTAGGAGTTTTGCTGCGTGAACATGTCGAGAAAGGGAATTCAAAGCAGAAAGAAGAGTGTGCTCAGAAACCAGGGGCTGAAATAGCACATTGTTAGGGAGGATGCAAGTAGTTGAGTATTCTGGGCTGTGGCGTGGCTCAGAGAGGGCAGCAGGAGAGAAAGCCAGTGAGTAGATGAGATTGTCATGGTGAATGGTCTGGTACACCATGCAAGGGTATAGATTTCTGGGGTAAAGCACTGACAGATTTTAGGCTGGGGGAAGCCATAATCAGATTTTCAGACTTGAAAAACCACTCTGCCCATAGTGTAGAGAATAGCTTAGAATAGATAAGAAGCCTGACACAGGAAGACCTACTCCAGAATCTTGCTGCCCTTCAGGGGGATAACTATGAATGCTAACTGTCACTGAATAGGACAGTAATAAGTGGGCTGGATTTATATTAGGACCTAACTGAAAATTGCATTTTAAAGTAAATCAGTGAGAAGAATTTAAATGTTATTAAAAGTAATTTTTAAAAAGGCATTAAGGACCAACTTCCCCAACTTGAACTTGCTCACGTGACTGATCTTGTGATTTTACTAATGCCTCATCTGGAAGTCCACAAGGTATGGTGGAAAGTGGAAGGTGCATGGCCATTAGAGCCTGACAGTCATGAGCTAGAATACCATCTATCTGTGTCTTTTTTTTCCAGTGAGCTTTTTAATTCCCCTAAGCTTTGGTTTCCTCATCTATAACAGATTGTTAATAACTGGTCATATTTTAGAGAGGGTTAAGAATTAGCTGAGATTATTTAATCTCGTATAGAGAACAATGCTTAGTGTATAGTAGCTGCTCAATGAGAGTTAGTTTCCTTCTTACATTTTACTGCAAAAATGTTTCAGATATTATATTAAGAAATCCAGGCGGACATTGTCACATTTGTAACCTTCTTTTTGTAGCAGAAGGGCTGCAGAAACATGATCAGATTTTCAGTGTGACAGAGCAAGCAGCTCCTCCTCCTATGTCAACCTTTCAAATATAAATATCCCCCCGGGTTCAGATCTTTCCCTAACTTTCTTCTCAAGAGGCATCATGGCATAGTGGAAAGAGTTGAGGTTTGGAAGTCAGACTTGGATTGGAGTTCTACTCTGCCACTACTGTGGGACCTTGGCAAGCTACTGTACCTCTCTGGGCCTCAGATTTTTCATTTCTTAATTAAGGATTATATGGCCTATCTCCCATGGTTGTTGCAAAGACTAGCAGGGTTTCAGGATTGGCTGTCAGCTACCGTGATGGTCCAAGCACTACTTATATTCTGACATTCTTATCCCTGAGCTCAGAGTGCTATGCCCAGGTGCCAACTGGATATTTCAATTTGCATATCCCTCTGGCATCTGAAAGTTAACAGGTTTATAATCTCAACTCCCCCTTAAACTTATTCTCTTGTTTTTTTCTTAAACACATGGACAACACATGGCATCATTATTTATTCTAGGTACTATAATAGAAATCTAAAGGTCCATCCTGTGCCTGCATTCAATGATAAGGTCCTGCCAATTTTCGCTACCCCATTCCACCTGGCATTGGCATCATCGTCTCTTACTTGGATCACTGTAAAATCCCTTCCATTTGGTCCTCAGGCCTCTAGTCTTTCCCCCCTCAATTCCTTCCTGCACTTGGTCACTTTGATAGAGTTTTCTATCAAACAGCACATTTGATGATAGCAGTATGTGGTATCGGTATTGTCAATACAATATGATAAGTGTCAAGATCTCCTGGTATCTGTCTTTTTACCTTCCCAAGCCCAGCCAGCAAGGACAGATCCTCGCTTAAATGCTTCTTGAATTGACTGTCATTTTGATTGTTAATTCCACTGATATTTCCTTGATGTTTTTCTTTCTTTCTTTTTTTTGGAAGCAGGAATTATTTAGGCCGGATGACTTTCTAAAGCCCTTCTGCAGTACCTAGCATCCTGGAACAGTGCACAGCAAACACTATTTGCATGTGAAGGCTTATTCCCTGAGACTCTTACTGTTGACAATTCATGGTGATTTAGTGTCCCCACCTTTCCCTGGCAGAGAAAAAGTCTCCCCAACATGAACACAAAGGGGGTGCTTGGGCTTCAAAAGCACCAATGTTGGTCCTGTGCAAAAGAAGTAAAAGCAACTTTTATACTTCTTTAGTAAAACTCATACAGAGTTCTCTTTCCACTATTTTTGTCAGGTTTTTTTTTTTTTTGGCTTGTTTTTTTGATCCTATGTGTGTGTGTGTATCTATAATTGGAATGAAGCTAAATGATCTAGTCTAGTGTTTTCAAAAAAAAACTTTACCCTGACCCCTACAGTAATAAAAACATGTTACATCCAGATTTATACATGGATGTATGTACACAGATTAAAAATACAGTATTTTGCAAACAAAAAACCCTATTTTTGTCTATGTGAGAGTCACTCTATTTCCTACTCTATTTCATTTTTTAAATGCTTGTCAAAACCTGGTAAATTGATTTCCTGACCCGCTAATGAATGATTGCTTGGTGTTTGAAAAATACTGATCTAGTTCAACTTCCATCAAAATACTGATCTAGTTCAACTTCCATTCTGATGTAGAGAGCCTTTCCTTATAACAGTCATATTAATAAAACAATATTTTTAATTAGTGTATGTAAATCTCACGTTCCTCTATAAATCTCACCTTCCTGATGCCACGTCCCAAGCATATCTGTGTAATTCTTTTACGTACAGATCAAGGAGCTCCTGGTGTCGGGCGAACATAGAGGAGACTTGGCTGAGCTGAGAAGCAGTGGTCTGGAGAAACTGGAATCTCTGCATCTCAGACCACAGGGATTTTCTACTAGAGGGACTTAAAGTCAAAGCTGGGTCACTGGTGGGGCGCAGAAACTTGCCATAGGATTTGAGAGTTCCTAGATTTTGCTCATGTGACCTGAGCCTCCCAGACACTGAGCCTTGGACTCACTGCAGCCGAATCACCTGGGAAATATTTTCATGTATAAATTCCTGGGCTTCAACCCCAGAGTTCTGAGCGCGGAAGCCAGATCTGGGAATGTAAACATTTTAAAATCTCCCTGCATGACCTACATGTGTGAGCATGACTGGAACTCTCTGATTTGGGCTTTATGAACCCCAGGTTCTTGCTCCAGAGAAGAGTCTGTGATCTGCCTCCTTGTCATGGTTGTGATGGGGGACAAATGAAATAGTGTGTGTAAGAACCCCCCAAAAAGCCAAAAGCCCTCTAGGTGCAACAAGACACCAATATAGAGGTCTCCCAGCTTTTCCTGCCAATCTGGGCAAATTATCAATGATTTCCTGAATTTTGAAATTCTAGAGTCAACTGCAGTGTTTAGACTGAGCATAACTAATAAACCCAAATGGCCAAAGTGTAGAACAGAAAGCAGCATCAGATTATCTCCTAATTTGCACGTTCTCTCCTTGCTCACCTTAAAGATGATTAATTATAACAATGTGGAAAAAAGATTATTTTCTTGTAATACATTTGAATATTTTGCTTATAGTAACACCAGAAATTTCCTAGAACTTAAAAAAAGTTTCACATAGGAACTTCCCTGGCGGTCCAATGGTTAAGACTTCGCCTTCCAATGCAGGGGTGCAGGTTTGATCCCTGGTCGGGGAGCTAAGATCCCACATGCCTCACGGCCAAAAAAAACCAAAACATAAAACAAAAGCAATATTGTAACAAATTCAATAAAGATTTAAAAAATGATCCACATCAAAAAAAAATCTTAACATTTTCACATAAATGTTTTAAAGTGTTACAAAATTAAATTAAGTCCTAAATTAAAACTGACCTCTCTGAAATAAAATAACATGATGAGCTATAGTTATTGTCTGTGGAAAATAGTGGGATTTGTTTGTGTGTGTACTTGTTTTCTCCCCTTTTACAAACATGTATATCAGAAGAAACATATGAGAAAATTCACCTTATTGTAGGTAGAGCCTAAATGAATCAGTCCTAAAATACATGATAAATTTTAAGCTCATGCTATTTGACAACAGTTTGTCTTAGAAAACGAGGTGAGAATAGTGTGTGCAGCCTTTAAGGAGAAGGTATTAAAGGTTTTTCAGGCTAACTGTGCAAAAACTTTTAGTTCTTTCATGGTACTTCTCAAGTAAAGATTTTTATTTACTAATATAGGATAAATAATAGGAATAATATGTAAAATCACATCCTGTGCAGGATTTACATATCAAACCCCACACACACTCTCTGGATGAGTGAATTCGGAGACTGTCTATGCTTAGTGGCCTACAAGAGTTCAATTTCCATTTTAAAAATGAGCAATTAATGTTTTCTCAGTGGTTTAAGACATAATAAGGAGATTTTAAAAACTGAAAGGAAAGGAGTGGAATTAGAACATTCACTTGTATGGCTTCTGATAGAGCATTTGAAGTATAAAGCTATGCATGAAAAAGAATAAGAAGAACCAGTCACACAGACCTCATGGTACTGGAGCTGTGAAACACATTGAGAAACCCTTTACTAAAAGCTGATATAAATTTTTAAGGTAGGAAAACCCAATCTCTTCAGGCAAAATATTTTAGGTAAGGTAAGGTGTAGAAAGGAAAGAAAAATAAAATAGAAAAAGCAATCACTTTCCAACTCTCCTCCAGTATCTTAATAAAAAAAGTATCTATGGAGTATTTCTTTTTTAATTTTCTGTAGCTAGACATAATCAACACCTAGCTGCTTGAACCTCAGATGAATGTTGGAATGTGCTGAGGTGAGTATACTCAGAATCAGAAAGGAGTCTGAAGGATATTGACTAAAATTTTTGTCTTCCTCCCTTTTATTTCATTATGACAAGAGAATAACAACACAGTACTATGAGTTGAGCAGCACTTTATAGTTTATGAATCCCCTTCACATGTATTCTCTTATTTGGCCTTCACGGGAACCCCGTGAGTTACCTAGAGTCTGTCCCCAGAAAACTCGATGGTAATCTAAATATGATGAGATTTCTGAGAAGGGCAAGTGCAAGCGGAATAAAACCACTCTTCTCCAGATCAGAGAAGGTACTGGGACTCCAAAGCTTACTCCTTGGACTTATTCCCAGGGTTCTGAATTTCATCTCATAATGTAGCAAAATAGTCTGTGCAAGAAAACAACTAAAGTACAGAAACAGAAAGATTCTGGTGGGATGACTGAAGAAAAAGCCTGCATTTCTGTCGTGGAGGTTTAAGACCACAAGATTCCTCCACTGAAGAATGTACCAGAGTGTTGGATCGAACCATATGAAATTGCCCAAATAGTCAAAATGGTCAAATATGGACAATTTTGTACAGTTTAACTTAAAAAGAAAATCATTTTCTAGGTTACCGGTATAAATCTAGAAAGTCTGAGTCTCTCTCAACCATTGCTTTGTTATATGATCTTGACCAAGTCCATTTAACTTTCCCTGAACCCACTTCCTCATCTGTAACAAAGTAGTGTTTTTCTCATAAGACAGTTGGGAAGATCAAAATGATGTGATGAATATCTAATTCATAAACAATCACTGCTATGTAACTAGGTATAAATTATTGCATTGGATTAGCCACGGGTTAGCTGATTGTTTGTATACTCTTGAGACATTTGAGTTTTCCCTAGTCAACCTTTAGCCCCTTATTTCTAACTAGAGTCATCTTGGGATTTTCCCACCCCTCAATCCAATATCCAGTCATTCACTAAGTTTTTCCTATTTTATCTCCTAAATAAATTCTTTAATCCACTCTTGTGGTCTTCATTCCTGTACCACTGCTCAATCCCAGGTCCCCATCACATCTCTTGACTGGATTGTTGCAAAGATCTCTAAACTGGTCGCCCTACTTCTGGTCTTGCCTTCTTAACCCATCTTCTCCACCACATACAAGTCTAAGCATGTAACTGCATTGCTAAAAGCCTGCATTTGCTTCATAATATCCTACAGAATGAAGTCCAAGTTACCTAGTATGGCATAGAGGACTCTCTATGACCAGATCCTTACCTACCTTTCCAGCCCCATCTCCTGTCACTGTCTCCTTTTTACTTAGTTTTAGAAACAAATAGCAAATTGTTGTTACTTGTCCATGCATGTCATCTGTTTCATCCTTCTGTGCCTGTGTTTATGTGGTTTCCTCAGTCCAGACCACTTTTTTTGGTCATCCCACTTTTTTGTTTCCACCAGACTAGCTCTTACTCATCTTTTGATACTCATGTTATGCATGTCAGATGGGACTCTTCTCTAAGTCCCCAGATTGGGGTGGATGCCTTTCTTATTTGCTCTCATAGACTCTAACTACTGCACATAAGCATACCCAAATATGCTCTATTGAAATTTTATACTTATGAATCACTCTTTCCAACTCAGCAGTACTCCTCAAAGGCAGAAACTCTATCTTATTTATCTCCATAGAACAATATCTAGAATGATGTCCAGAATATAGTAGGTGCTCGATAAGCATTTGCCAGATGTTTTCAGGTGAGTTACAGGAGGCTGTTACTAAGGGAGAAGCCAGGGTCCATTCTAAGCATGACTTTGGAAGACGTCATCTGAAGGCTTTCTTATCTGACTATTCAATTGCTCTATGGCCAGGTAGAACTCCATGAGCAGGACTTTCTGGAAACATTGGCCCCCCGGCCTGTCTGCTCACCTCATCTCAGTTACCTTGCCCAAGAGGTAGAGAAATGAAAGGAGACGTAGAAATGGGAAGCTGTCAAAGAAGGTGAAGAGATGGGACACCTCTGTAAGACATCTCTCTAAAGAATTGTAATGTGGCTTTGTTTTCAACCTAGACACTTGAAATGAATTTAAGGAGAGTAGGGACACAGTCATTATACCAGACTGTCTCTTAATGGGATGTGGGGGGACACAATCAGTCTAGATATTACAAAACTACTGTGTTATCTGGTGTGTCCCAGAGTTCTTAACAAATAGAGCAAAACAATGACTCATGACCCCTTTATAGCCCAAAACAAGCTGATATTCTTGCCATGACAGTCCATAAAAGCTTTGACTCTTAATCTAGAAGGAAATACAGGTGAAGGCTAATTTGGTGTCTGAGGGTGAATGGAAAGAGGATACGAAGTTTCATCATGACTGCCTGATACCTCTGATTGTCTCTGTGGTTCAATTAGCCATGTCTTGGGAGAAAAAGCATTATGAGTCTGAATGCTCCTGGACGGAAGCCCAGTCCTCCAGGTAAGGTTTCGACTGCTTTGTCTCAGTGAAAACCATGTGACCTTAGTGTTGGAATTCACCTGAATGTTCTAGGAGGTGTATGTCACCTTTTCCTCCATGCATAACTTTTCATCTGAGGAAGCTTTGAGGTCTCTCAGACATAGATAATTTCAAGATACTGGAAGCATGGAGTTAGATCTCAGATGTTTTTAATAAGTACTTTTAAAAGCATTATATAGTAGAAAAATACTAGACTTGGAGTCAGACACAAATATATTTAAATATTAGTGCAATTTATTAACCATGATGTCTTACACAAGTCACATAATCTCTTAGATTTTTACCTGCATGTAAAAAGTGGATTGATAATACCTACCCAGCAGGAATGAGTTACAGATTAAATGAGATAAAATACGTGAGAGAGCCTAGCATTGTAATTAACACACAGTAGGAACTATGTTTATTTTTTTCTTCCCTTATCATTGCTAATATAAGAACCAAGCTCTTTAGCTTCTGGGGTTTTCTTTCCTCCTTCTACTCAGTTTTGAAAGCTGCAGGTCCAGCCAAAGCACTGTGGCTATTTGTAATAGAAACAGATGGATGACTAGACCAGCCAGAAGAAAAATAGGGAGGCTCGATGAGTGAGACATGACAAAGGACTCAGCTGATGGACTGTAATTTAGAGCATCCATCATCATGGGTCCAGGGACAGACACTGAATTCTAAGCCTGACTCAGTCCCTGATTCCTTCTGAAGTGTCAAGTAACATTTAATTTCTGACAAAGATTCACCATAATGCTTGGCATTGCTGGGTTGTCTTGGCCACGATCATTTATTATATGCTATTGTTACACATTAATGCAAAAAAAATGAGTTCCTACAGAGGAAAGGGCTTAACCTGAGATCCATGATACATTTAGCCAGTCAATAATGCAGGAATAATATGCACAGGTTGGTAGATATATGTCTGTGCCAATATCTTATGGGGAGAGGATCCCTATCTTTTATTAGATTCTCAATGGAGTCTACGACCAAAAGAAGTGAAGAGCCACTGCTACGTAGTAAAAGGCCAAATTTCTTTATAGCTAGAGAGACCGTTTTCATGAGTATGGTTTTCCTGGAATTCTAAAATATACTCCCTGATGAAAACAGGACTGGAGCCATGCATTGTGTCTGTGAACTGTACTATCTTATTATGGGGTTTTTATCACATTTTTTCCTCAACAGAATTCAAGCAGATATTCCAAGGTCTGTTTAAATTGTTTAAGAAACATGCTTGAGTCTATAATACCCTTCCTTTAACCATGAACTTCCCCATATCTCCTCATATTTCAAATATTTCAAATATTTCCTCATATTTCAAAACAAAATACTAACTGTTTGGTTATCTCAAATGACAATTTACTTTAGGATGAGGGACCAAGGCTTGTAGTTTTATTACACACAGTGACCAGGTAGCCTAGCATCCTTGACTATGCATTACTTATAAATAAAACCTGCTAAGTCCTAGAGAGTACCCTTAAGCAGATGTGAAACAGCAAACTGATTGTTTCAAGCATGGTCTACCATTGGGTATAGCTGAGTGAAAGAGGGCGCACTATAGTGGCAGGGTACGTTTTGCTGGCACTTGATGGCTGAGAGTAAGTGAAGAAAGTAAGTCACTGTCTCTATCGCTAAAATAAAAGCTGGTAATTCAGAGAGAGAACTGGTCCATTCTTTTCGCCTTGCCTTCTGATTGTGTAGCTGAACCTGTTCTATCATGGGGGAGTCCTGAAAGGCCCAGAGGGATGCTTCCCCACCAGGGGACACCCTGTCACAGAGATGCCTGATTAATCTCTTCAATTTCTTCAGAGGGGAAGCCTACTCAAAACATTAGGACTTGGTGGCAAGGGAAATATTTCATTCTTACATGCCAACCACTGACTTAGTTCTTGCTATTGCTTTTCATTTTCCTGAATGTACACATCTTTTTCTGTAATAATGGTAGCAAGAGAATGTAGCAGACCATCTAGAGCAGATATTCCCAGGAGTGCTGGCAGAGGAAACTGGGGGAGCGAAAGGAGAATCACCGAGTCTCCCGAGTGCCTTCAGCAAGTGCACGGTCAGGGCACCGTGTGCACCTGCTCTCTCTCCCCAGTCACCCAGCGGACACGTGCATATGGGTCAAGAGCACAGGCCTTGGGTTCCGACAAGCCTAAATGAGACCCCAGCCCATCACTTCCAATCCATGCCGTGTCAGCAAGTTGTGGAACTTCTCGAAGAAGTGTTCCTTGTCTGCCAAGCAGAGATGATTATACCTACAGCACAGTGTGGTGTTGTGCATTTTAATGAGATAATGCATGAAAAGTACCTGGCAGGCATTTAATACATGCTACCTTAAGACTAGCCAGTCTTACCCCACAGAAATTAATTTTCTGAGGGAAAAATATTATATATTTTATGTGTAATATATATTACATTTTAGAGATATCAGAAGTGAAATTTAATATGTTTATATATTATAGATATATAAATATATATTTAATATATGTAACATATATTCTGATATATCAATATTCTTATATTGCTTGTATTTCTTAAGCAAAGATCATCAAACATCATTTAACCCATTTTTGATGGTGAGAAGTAACAGTTTTGTAACCACTTAAAACAACTAAAAAGTACTTTTTATATTTATCATTGTTCAGAATACCACGTAATGCCCTATGCTATAATTCAACAAAGCTATCAGGCGCTGTTGTTACAAGCCAGGCTGGTAGCCTGATGATAAAAGCCCTCTCATTTTCTGAAGAGTGCGATGTACCATTTCCTCTCTGGCAGCTGCCATTGCTACCTGTGCTTAACTTTGCCTCTTTGACCCATTCTAATTAGCTGCTGCCCTTCTGGTCTGGAAAAGAAGATTAGTAAGATTGTCATCTCTGTCCTTAAAACAGGAGGGAACAGACAATGAGAAAAACTGAGCATCTCTTCTGTGCTGTACACACAAGTATTAGTACATCTTATTTGTGTACACACACTAGTATACCTTCTTTCACCTTTGTTTCACTTCTTCATTAACTCTGCTGGCTTTTTAGGATGTTGGCTGTATTTATGATACATGCGCTTGTATACGTGAAGATTAGCAAGTATTTAGTGGAGGTTCTTTTCTCAGTGATGGAAGAAGACTTAACTTGAAAGCTCCTGATTTGTTTGCTTATATCCAGCAGGGATGGAGAAGGTCATTTTTGACACCTGAGCCTTGGCTTGGCTTAGAACCCTTTTCTCAATTCAATCAATGTTAACTTTGTTGACATTATTGCAGGGCACTGAATTAGCTTCACTGACGGGGCAGAAGATGAATGAGAAGTGGGTCCTGTCCTCATGCAGCTTAAAATCCAAAAGAACAAAGACTCTGTAAACTGACATAGGAGGCAAAATTTGATAATTTCTATTGTGGAGTCTTAAGTTTTGGAAGAACCCAAGAGAAAAAAATCAATTCTGAAGGAGACCCTCCTGCAGGTGTGGCAGGGTATTTATGAACCACCTGGAGCATAGGTGGGTTCCTGTGGTTATCTGCTAAAGAGAAGGTGGTCCAAAGAGAGAGTCCTCAAAATAGAAGCTAATACATAGGCCACAGACGTGCACACTTGTTTAGGGAATGAGGAGAATTTTCATTCAGTTGCAGAGTGGAGTGTTTACAAGTAATAGCGAGAGATAAAACTAGAGAACTATGATAGACCAGGCCTGAAATGCCAACCTAAGCAGGGAGATCTGTCTTCTGGTAACTTCAGAGCAGACTGAATTCTGCTGAAATCACTGAGGGGGCTCTAATTAAACCAAATGGCAGAGGTGAACCAAGTGTGTGCGTGTATTTAGGTGGCTGTCAAAAAGAAAGAACTATAGTCACTCGGGGTTTTCAGATGCATTTCAGAGGAGAAGTATCTGGGGCAACCTGACTAGGATGCTAGCAAACTTTTGAATTTCGCATAGAATTACTCTTGTTAGCGTGACTGTTCCAGGAAGAGCAACATACATTTGCGGAAAGTACCACATAATTAGCTTAATTCAGACTCAGCATTTGGATCTTGGTGTTTCTACAGACCCCATTTCTAATGACTTTTTTCTGTTTTGTTTTGTTTTTATCATTATTAAAGTCACCTTTTACTTCCTTCTGCCTTTGAGGTTATAGTCTCATGAAATGAAAAGTCTTTTTAGAGTACTTAACAGAAAATTTAATCAAAATGCTATGCCAAATTTCCACTTAAAATGGTATTAGTGTCACTGGAATTGTGACCCAGATTGTCGGGGGAATGCTATTCAGCCAAATAGGGGTTCATGACACGGTTCTAGACATTTAGAAAGTAATGAGATATATTTAGCATAGAAGTAGAAACAAAAACCATATTCAAACCTAAAACTACTTGGTATTCTAGAGCACTATGGGAGATACTTTGTGTACTTTCTCTCCCTTTTTAATATATATGTATATATATAAAAAATATTTTTTTAATTTTATATATTTATTTTATATAAATATAAAAATATATATATATATTTTTTAACTTTTTGGCTGCACTGCACAGCATGTGGGATCTTAGTTCCCCCACCGGGGATCGAACCGGAGCCCCCTGCAGTGGAAGTGTGAAGTCTTAACCTCTGGACCACCAGGGAACGCCAGGCTATTTTTTATATTATTATATATTTATTTATACACACACATACCTATGCCCACTCATACATAATGAAGCAATATGGTAAAGTATATTGAACTAAAGTAAAGGGACAAAGGTTTGAATCCAGCCTTCTCTATAATTTTCTGTGTGGCTGGAGGCATGTTGCTTTAGTCTCCCGGCACTTCAGTTTTGCTTATCTATTAGTTAATGTGTACCCTGATATTCTGTGATTTAACTGCCTATGTTATTTCCCCTTTTTAATCTTTTAATGGAGGCTTATTAAAAGCTTCTTCAAAGAACAAGAATGTTTTGCTTAAATTGGGATTTTAGGGAGAAAAAAAGGCAACAAAAATCTCCAAAGTCGTCTTCAACCATTACCTTTATGGTGAAAAGATAATTCAGTAAACCATAGTATAGATTTTTTTTTATTCCAACAATTTTAAGAATTATTTTAAGAATTTTATATCCAGACTCAGTTTCTAGAAAATATTGATTGTGATAAGCCATTGATTCGCTAAACAATTTACATGCATGATTCATTTAGTTTTCATAGCAACCCTATGAGATAAGATCCATTTTATGGATGGGAATACTGAGGTTGAGAGAAGCATAAATTTATTGACAGTAACACAAGTAGCAAGTGGCAGAATCAATTAATTATGTGGGACTAGAGTTCTCAGCTGCAGAGAAGTGAAATGGGAGGTGAGGCTCATGTGTATAGGGATTGGAAGAGACAGCTAGCTGACTTCGAAAGAGCCAAGCTTGCTTTCCACAGCGCAGAGCTGTTGCTGGGGAGTGACTTCACAGCCAAGGACTTTGTTTTCCAGCATCTCTTACATCTTGGTGAGACCAGATAGTATATAAGCCCAAACCCTTCTGGTCAATGGTATATAAGCATAACTCTGTCCCTCCTGGCTGAGGTGGTAAAGTATCCCAGGTAACTTCCTCAGGCTTTCTTTCCCTTCCACGACAATCTTAGAGGCCACGTCTTGAAGGTGACAGAGATGGAAGGAGCCTGTGTGAACAGACTGGATGTGCATAAGAAGCTAACAGCACTCTCTGATGGATAGGCTGTGGAGAGGGAGGGAAAGGAGTCAAAGGCGCTTCTTAGATTTCTGGATGGAGCATCTTGAGGGGTGATGGTACTATTTTCCACGGAGAGGGAACCTCTGGCAAAGGAACTGGCTAAGGAGGAAGTTGCAGTTTAGATTATCCATGCCTCGTGTAAACACTTGTCCTTATCTTAATAGATTGTTGAAAAGCAAATAAGCAAGATTTTATAGAATTTTAGAGTTAATGCTACCCAGAGGAAGAAATTGGAAAATATGCTCTTAGATGTTTTGCTAGGGAAAATGGATTTTCCTCCCCTTTTCATGCAAACAAGGGAAGAGAAAGACCTTACCATTTACACTGGATTGGATACTTTACTTTTACAGGATATATACTGTTACAGTTTACTATTTTCAACCCTCAATTAAAATGATAATAATAATTATACAAATAGATAATGATATTACTTTTTTCTTAGGTAGCATTTTTTTTACATCTCCAGATCCATTTTCTCATTTAATACTAACAATCAGCATGGGAAGCAGGTGTTTCATAGTTCAGGAAGCTGAATTCTTGAGAGAGTAACTGATTTTTGTCAACATCGCACAGTTGGTTAGTAGTAAAGCTAGAATCTGATTTGAGGGCTGACTGCAAATGTAACAAAACTCTGAGGAGTTTGAGTTCAGGAATTACAGGAGTTTAATTAGTTTGAAGGCTCTTAATTAGTTTGAATCTCAATTAGGTTTGTCAAAATTGGTATACTTACATACTGTCACAAATGGTAAACTTTTAAGTGGTAAGAAATGCTCAGATATCCAGCTGTTCTGATAAATATTTTAGTTAGAGAGAGTTTCTAAACAGAACCCAACTTGAATGCTGGTTTTCAAATAATTGGTACAACATAATATTTTTAACACTAAAACAATACTTAATGTGATTGTGTCTTTTGATGATCTAGAATAGACAAGTTACTTATTTAGCAATCACAGTGACCATTATACAAATTACTATTGGAGCTTTCTGGTACTAAGTAATTCACATTGCTGGTGGAAAAAAACAAGTATTTAGACGATGTCACTTTCCTGCTGCAATGCTTTCAATGACTGCCTGTTGCAATTTTTTTTTTTTTTTGGCCATGCAGCGCGGCTTGTGGGATCATAGTTCCCTGAGCAGGGACTGAGCCCACGCCGTTGGCAGTGAAAGCGCAGAGTCCTAACCACTGGACTGCGAGGGAATTCCCTGCCTGTTGCGTTTTAAAATCTAAAGTCCTTAACTTGACCTTCAAGAACTTGCATGATCTGGCCCCTGACATATTTATCTCATGTCACTCTTCATCTTAAACACCATACAATTATGCATGCATGTCCCATCAATGAGTAGGAAAGGAGGAGCTAAAGTAGGTGACAACTACTTAATTGCAAGGGGGTGTTTTAGGGTTTTAGTAACTTTTTTTTTTTTTTTTTTTAATAATTCCATTTATTTATTTATTTATTTATTTATTTTTGGCTGTGTTGGGTCTTCGGTTCGTGCGAGGGCTTTCTCTAGTTGCGGCAAGCGGGGGCCACTCTTCATCGCGGTGCGGGGACCGCTCTTCATCACGGTGCGCGGGCCTTTCACTATCGCGGCCCCTCCTGTTGCGGGGCACAGGCTCCAGACGCGCAGGCTCAGTAGTTGTGGCTCACGGGCCCAGCTGCTCCGTGGCATGTGGGATCTTCCCAGACCAGGGCTCGAACCCGTGTCCCCTGCATTAGCAGGCAGATTCTCAACCACTGCGCCACCAGGGAAGCCCAGTAACTTATCTTTGATTTCACATAATTCAAGGGTCATATTAGACACTGTATCTCTAGTCCAGAAGAGCCCATGGCACATGATAGACGTCCAATATGTTCCTGTTCTATCAACCATCAAATGAGAAGATGAGATCTTCTGTTAGTGATCCCAAATACAGGAGCTTGCATGACTCTGGGCATTGAATAAAAGGCTAGAGTTATCTCCCTGCCCAATACTGAGAAATTGATGAAGAGAATACTGACCAGTAATGGGGAAAGTTGCCATCTGAGCTTCCTAGGTAAATATGAAGACCTAGAATCAGGGAATCATTCGTAGAGTAACAAACATGAATTTAAGTGATTGGAATATAACATTGGTAAATAAAGCAAGGGAACAATAATATGGCTGTTTAGTCTGCCAAGATGCTGAGGGCATGGCTTAATAAATCAACAAGCCTACCAAAGGTTAATTTTCCTAGAGGGTGGACTTGATATTTTCTACCTCCAACGAGAACAGACTAAAGGAGAGTAGATTTTCATTGCAACCTGGTAGATTTATATTATACAACAGGCATAATTTCATGATATTGAACTTTGTTACCTATTGAAATGTATAGCCAAAGGATAGATGGGTGAATGGGTGGGCAGGCAAATGTATAGAGGACAGGTGAATAGATAGATGGATGATGATGATGATGATGATGATGATGATGATTATAAATCTGACAAACAGAATCAATCCACATGCATTCCAGAGGCCTCTCAAAATAACTTAGACGCAAATTCTGTATTTAGTTCCTTTAAACCCTTATTTTGTGTATGTTTCTCTGATAACTGATCTTCTTTTTAAAAAAACAACTCCATGTTTATAGGTTTTTAACTTTTTAAACCATTTCCATTGCATTTCAGAAGTAGACTTCATGGATTCCCACTAAATAAAGTTGGCTAATAACCTGTGATGTATTGAGTCAGCCATGCCATGTAAATCTCTTTTCCTTTGTTCACCTCTCTGCCTCCATGTAGTAGGTTAGAATTAAACCAAAATGATTCTTTGTAGGACATGTTCCAGCTTTCTTTTATAAATTCACATTTGAAGAATTTAATTCACAGCGCTAAATACCACATGTAGTAACAATTTAGAAATTTTTCCAAAGGACTTGCTCCTTCCTCTCCAGATGAAATATAAAAAGACAAGAGCATACAAAAAGCATTTCTGTTGTTGTGCAGTTTGCTTTCTTTTGGATTTATTTTCTGTTGAAAATGGAGTGTTTGGAAAATGAGATTTGGTGAATTACAATTCAATTGAATTTTTCTGTTTATGCCTGAAAACCAGAGTCCTTCTGTGCAGGATCATTAACTTCAGTTCTGTTTATGTGTCAGTGTCAGGCTGGGGAGGGACTGGAGATGGAGGGGAGAGAAGAGAATCAATGAATGTGGGGAAAGAGAATGAGGGAGAGAAATAGAGAATAAGAGGAAAACCATTTTACAGAACAAGGTTCCCAAGAAACAGGTCAAATTAATTTCACTAGTGTTTGAAGTGTTATTCTCCCTACCTGGTAGGAGCAGAAAACAAAGTCTATATACCACTAACCCAAGTAAAAGTAACACTGGCTTACTTTCAAATCATGCTGGAATGACCAGCTGATTAAAGTTTGGAATAGATTTGCACACAATAAGGGCTTCATCAGTGATGTATTTTCCTGCTTCAGGAGATTGTTGTATTTCTTACTGTGAGATTTTAAATCCCCACTTATCTTTTATGATAGATGTTAGTAAATTACATTTCTTGATCTTGGTTTTGTTTTTATAGCTGTAACCAGGAGAAGCTTGAGATTTTGAAAATTTGATTATTTTCAAATTTTGATGTTGTATTTTTATTTCTAAAGGAATAGAGCTATGGAGATGCTATAAGTGCTGAAATCAGGCATTTAGTTACTTTTATGTAATCTGTTAAAATAGCTGATTTCTAGTTGCTTTGTAACTATCAAAACTGCAAGCAAAGCAAGAAAATATGCATAAAGTGATGTGCAATATATTTTATGTATGATACAAAGCTTTTACACCCATTTAAAGTTTACAAAAACCTTTTATGATAGATAGCTGAAAAAACTGAGAGTCGGAGAAGTTATGTAACTTACCCCAGGAGGTAGTGAAGATGGGATTTGAACAAAAGTTTTTCAGAGCTCAAAGCTCCTACGTTTTTTTTACAACTGCATGTTTCCCATGGATCTTGCTACTGTATTTAAAGCTTAATAGAAGTTGTTCACCTGCTTAAAATTCTTCCCATTCCCACTCAACTCCTTCATTGCACCGATATTGGCATAGCAAATACGAAGTTCGTTCGTGGCAAACCTGTTCCATGACCATTTTCTTTTCAACATTTCTTCCATGTCTCCAAAAGGTCAAATATTTCTTTAGAAGTTGTTACTATTTTTAGCGCTTGAAGTCTTAATTGTCTTACAGTCATCTCCATTTCAGCGCACTAACCTGAACTCCCGTATATTAGATCTGAACTTCAAGGTGCCATCCACATCAGCCTCTTTTGCAATCCAGCGCTAATGGAGCGCGTCATTAAGATGCATATTTCCCCCAATAGGCTCAGCTCAGAATAAAGGGGTACCATATTGTAAAGAGGCTCCGTGCTCACTAAGTACAAAGATCACCTGGATTTCCTTTGAGTCACATAAAAATGAAAGTAAAGCATTCAGACCACATGCATACCAATTTTGAACAATCTGGAAATGTGTAGAGCAACCAACAGACTTTTGTTAAGTGACTACCCTGTGCCAGCTACTGCTCGACACTGAACTTGACTTTTCATATTCCCTGGTACTCGCCTCTATTAAGCATCCCCATATCTTAGGCAATAGTCTAGGCACTGGAAATCATAAATATCAAAAAAAATCATGGGAGAGACTGGCCTTCATCTTCACTGGTCTTACATTTTTCTGTAAGACCTTCTTAGGACAAAGAATCTGACTTGGATTATAGTACCTATATTTAAAACTTAGGGGAAGAGCTAATACGCAAAGCATTTTAATCTTTCCTGACAGAAATACAGTGGCCATTATAATTAATAGACATTGCCAGTGAGAGTTGCTGTCAATATGTGGCATTACGCCCAGGGCAATTAAATTTGCCTGTTTTTTATTATTGAGACCAAATGTTTGGCCTGGGTTCCTGCAGAAAATAAGTAATTCCATTACATGTGATTCACCTTTGAGTAACCCTCCAAGCTGACGAAGACTCAGGCTTGAAAATTTACATTTATTACAGAAATAATCCATTTAGCATATATTTATTGGGTCTCCTTAGGTTCACTGGGCAACACAAAAAGATTTAAACATGCAAAACACAGTCTTTGTGTTTAACAAATGTACTGCCTAATTTCCCTAAAAATGTTTCTCAATTTTAAAAAAAAATCAAGGTTTTGGTTTTTTTGGTTTTTGTTTTTTTTGATAAGAAGGCAAGACGAATTGTCAACTAACAGAAAGATATTCCAAAGACAGGAAGCGCATAGACTCTGGAGTTAGGCAGAGGGGACTTTGAAATGTGGTCTGTCCCAACTGCTGGGAACTAAACTCCGAGGGAGCCCTTGGAATACCCTGCCTGATAAGAGTGGCATCGTATATCTGAAACTTTCAGCCATACCAGATAGTTTAGGCTAACGGTGTGATTTGTGGTGAGCACCTGCCTTTGTATGCCTGAAGCTTTGGGTTTATCAGTTGACATCTAGGGGACTGTAGACTGAAAACCTCAGGTCAGTCATGCAGGTGTTCCATGCCTATGTGAGCTGACCCCCAGTAAAAACTCTGAACTTAGGTGAGCTTTCCTGGTTGGCAACACTTCACATGTGTTGTCATACATTGCTACGGGGAGAATTAAGCACTATCCATGCAAAAGTAGGAGAGAACAACTGGAAGCCTGCACTTGGTTTCTCCTGAAATCTGCTCTAAGCATCCTTTTTCCTTTGCTGAGTTTAATTTGTAATAAGTCTTTCTGTAATAAACTATAACCATGAACATAAAAAAAAGAAATGTGGTCCGTCAATTACCACCTGTGTGACCTGACACCAGTCACTCCTCATGCCCCATGGTATGTAATCAATACAATAATAATAGCTCCCGCTTTATAAGGTTGTGTTGAGCTAAGATAATGAAGTTTCTGATGAATTTCCTGAAACTTCTTAAGCACTTAACAAATTACATCTATTGGTTTTTATTCATGATGTGTGTTTTGGGCTAAATTTAGCTTTTCAATGTGCCACTGTATACATTCTTCACCTAAAAGTGTGGTGAGGTCACCCCACACCCCTCCCCCTGAGTCTCTGTTCCCTGCCCTAATGCACGTGCTGTCAGATAGGTCCACCCCATGCAGTTTAGGGCTCCTTCTCTTTCCCTGATACCTCCATATATACAAATAAATATTCAAAAACTAAACATCAATGGAATGTAGATTGCAAACATCCAGAAAAGTCATTTGGTTTTTCTTTTAATTATTATACAAACATTCAGTGGCTTTTTTAAAAGGTGTTAGACAAACATGGATGGTGTGTCCACCGTGTACTAGGCATGGCCCTGGATACCGAGAGAAGCATCGGGACTACCCGGTTAGTCGCTTGGCTTGGAGGCATACAGACCTGGCTCAAAATCTTGGTCTTATCTAACTTGTTTGTTTGGTGATCTTGGAAAAGGAACTTAATCACTTTGAGTTTATTTCTTAATCCATAAAGTAGGGGTTAGTAATACCGTCTGGGCTTGTTGAAAGGGTTAGTTTGTGAAAACACTTAGCATAGTGCGTGACACGTATGAGGGACTCTGAACCAGCGCTGCCTTCCCCTCACTCCTAGGGATTACAGAGAGAAAAACTGAGGCTATTCCTCCAAACCTTATGTCCTGGGAGGACATGAATCTTATATTGAAAGTAACACAGTGCCTCTCAGATTCTCTATATGTTTTGCTGCAAATGACAGCCAGTAAGAGGTCCAATTAAGATTTGATTCCAGATCTTTGGATTCCAAAGAAAGTAGTCATTCTGCTCCCTTCCACCATGTCTCCTGCTCTGTATCTCGGAGGGGCATCTTCATGCTTCTGGAGGAGATACATGAGAAGATGGTTTGCATTCCCCTATGAACTGTGTCTTACATACTGACCCTAAACAGCTGTCACTGCCACCCTCTCCTCCTTCCGGTGCTCCTCTTTCTTCCAAAGCTCTAGGTCACTCTTAGAGCCAGCTCTGTGCCCAGGCCATGACTGGTCCAAGCTCTGCTCAAAAGCACTGTTTGTAGAGGAGTGGGAAGCAGAACAGGAACATGATCTCCAAAAGTGATGCCTTTTCATCGATTTTAAATGCAAAATGCTTATATGGGGCTTTTAACACCATAATAAAGAGCTGTTAGTGAAAGCAGTGTGTAAGCAAGACTGTGACATGAGTGAGGAAGGTAATAAAATATAGTGCCACATCTCTTCCCATCGCAGTCCCTTTAAGTTATCTTGGAGATAAACCAGTTTGCTGCCAACATGCTGATAGGATGGTGACCAGTCTACCTTTGACCTCTTCTTGTTGTCTTACCAGCTAGCAGTGGAATGGTAGGAATTCAGGACAAGGAGAGAAAAGAGGAGGTATTGGCAGGACTCTCCACTTTCACTCCTATGTGGCAGGAGAGCTTCTTGTGAAGGCCAGCAGAATCTTCTGTGAGTCTGCTCCTCAGCTCCTGCCTACAGGATGCTCACACCTTGATTTCTCCTGTTTTGGACTCAACTCCAGGACTGTTATCTCAATCTGTCCATCTATAGAACTAGTCTTCATTTTCAGGGAAAAATATTTCAATTGCAGTTTTAAGAAATAGAAGATGTGAAACCAACCAAGCAAAAACCCTGTATTTCTTTTGAGTATCAGATTTTGATGTTTTACCTAAAATTAGTATATAGTATAGAGGCTAAATTTTCTTTTTTGGAAGATCCCTCTGACAAATTCTGTTTTCATTGTAACATTTAAAGGCTCAGATTTAGAATTTAGTGTTCGTTTAGTGAGTCTCTATAGGACAGTTACACTTGGGAGAAAAGGAAATTGATAAAGGTAATGTTTTGCTGTATTATTTCTTCCTCATCTGCGGAGTCGTATACTCAAAGTCAGGAAGTTCTAAGGTATCTTTATTTTTTAATTAGTTAGGAGACATTTCAGAGAAAAACATAGTGAACACAGTAATTTGTGTTTTAAATTTAAAAGACTTTTTAAAAAAAGGTTTATTTTTTTTAAAGACTTTCAAACTTTTTGGAGCTATCATAAGAAATATATTTTACATGGTCACCCAGTTTGCAGACACTCACCACCCACACAGCTGAGGCCAAGAATTTCATTATACAGTCTTCATCCTTTCTACAGGCAATGCACACTTAGTTTTTCTCTTCTACTTCATTTTCGAATGGAGGTTTCACCCTATCAAATTGATTTCATAAGCTTCCAATGGTCTGACTTGCAGTCTGAAAAGAAGATGAGAAATAATGCCTCTATTTTAATACAATTGAGTAATCATTTTAAGGAATGTTCTATTCATGAAACACTATGGGACAGTGAAAATAAAGACAGACATCTACATAGTAGAGTGGCTGACTTCACAGAGTTTACCATCTAATAGGGATTAACATAACATTGTGATCTGACGAGAAAAGCTGAAAGGAACATTACATAAAAATGTGTTCATGACAAGCTTTTTGTAAACAGCTGTTATGTGAGAGAGAAAAGCTGGAGGTTTTGTTGTAGTTGTAAATTCTTGCGGACATATCACTTTCTCGATGGTGAAGGTCATCACGAACACAGATTTGTGACTATATAGCTCCCAGTTTCTTAACTAAATATTTGACAACTTTAGCAAAAAAATAAATAAAAAGGAAAAAAAAAGATTCCAAACTTTTAAGCCAATCTGCCTCGTCTTTTTCTTTTCTTTTTCACTCCCTCCTATCTTTCTTCCCTCTGGTCACAGAATAATCTGGTTTGAGCTATTCTGTTTCTTTTTTATCATAATAAAATACACATGACAAAATTTACCATTTTGGCCATGTTTAAGTGTATTCAGTACATTCTCAGTGTTGTGCAACCATCACCACTATCCAGTTCCAGAACTTTTATATCATCCCAAAAGGAAACTCTGTACCAATTAAGCAGTCACTCCTCATTTCCCCTCTACCCCACCTCTGGCAACCTCTACTCTGCTTTCTGTATCAGTGAATTTGCCTACTCCAGATATTTCACATAAACGGACTCACGCAATAGGTGGTTCTTTGTATCTGGCTTCTTTCACTTAGCATAATGTTTTCAAGGTTCATGCATGTTGTAGCATGTGTCAGTATCACATTCCTTTTAATGACTGCATAATATGCCATTGTATGGGTACATCACATTTTGTTTATCTATTCATTAGTTCATGGAGAACTATTTCATTTTAAGGGGGATTTTATTCAGAAAATAATTGTAAACTAATAGATTGGACATACCTTTAGAGGTTTGATTACATATATGTATCTATATATACATATATTATGTATGTGTGTGTATATATATATATATATATATATATATATATATATATATATATATTATAGGCACCTAAAGGCTTTCAAAGAAATCTGATGTCTATTTGTAGAAGTTTGAGCATGAGAAGAACTGCTGTATATCCAGAAGCTCATGAGATAGTACTGGATCTGACCTATGGATTTAGGGTTCATCTGCATACAGATGGAAAATGAAACCATGTGAGTGAATGAAATTGCCCCAGGGAGAGAGTGTAAAGGAACTTAGGACAGAGTCCAGCAGTACTTTGGGGATCCGTGGAGGGAGAAGGAGCCTCCAATTTCCTCCCTAGAGATGATGATAAATAAAACCTAACTCAGGTGAACCCTCAGGCTCATCATTTGCAAAGAAAACACCTCCTACTTTTTCACAAGGTTTGTAAGAAAATTAAATGAGTCAACATACACAAAGCAGCTGGTACCTGGCCCATAGGTAAGACCTCAGTAATGATAGCTACAAATATTACTATATATATTTGTGCTGTCACTATTGTGAGTTTCTGCATGTTTCTTTATTTCACTATCTTGTAACATCATATCCAGGACTACCTGTTTTGAAATAAGCTTTCCTACCCTCTTAAAACTCAGTCTATTTTTAATTTTGTTGTTGTTGTTGTTGTTCCCAGACTTTGCTAGCGTCTCCCATAATACCGATGAAAGCTAAAAGAATCTAAATTAGGTGGAGAGACGCTAAGAGGCTCAGGCCAGACTTCTGACCCAGTTCTGCATGCACGCGGGGGGATGTTCTCAATTCCATAGCTTGGAAGAAAACTATTCTAGCCCCAGACCATCAGGACCTTAAAATTCTTTCTCTTTAGATCTCTTTGCTTTGATACTGGCAAGGGAAAAGTTATTCACCTCATTTCTCAAAGGCACTGGATTTTTTTTCCCTCCCATTTTTGGTAAAGAGTAGTTGACAAAAATTCATGACCCAGCCTAAAAACAATTGCACTATTCTGGAGTCAGAAGTGAAAAATCATTGGATACACTGTTTTTTAAGCTTATCATGTTACCAGACATAGTGTCTTAAACTTGTTACTCCTGTAAGATTTTTGACTGTCCTTGCTGTCTTCTGAAGAATTTCTTTGAATATTTTAAAATAAACTCTCAAAAGACTTGACCACACCTCTCCATTCACTTTCAACATGGTTGGTATGACTGTTTCTTCCTGGGTCTTCTCAAAAAGCTGTTAAGATATGAATAATTTTTATATTTCATAACTTTGTTTTAGTCTTTCAGAGTTTTCTTCATACTTTTCTAAACTTCTCGCATCTTTCCACCTTTCAAGGGGGAAAAGTTTTCAGTGTTTTTTCTTATTCAATAATTTGATTAGTTTTGTTTTTCTGGAATGTCACATCTCTAGTGTATTCCTATTTATATTCCATATATGGGAATGTATTCTACATATGGGAAATATGACTTTCAGTGAAACTAAAACTACAGAATGGCATTGCATTTTGTGAACATATGCAAATTCTTTCATTCCTTATTACTGGCTGATTTGTTGTACACTGAGAGATGGAAATACAAAAAGAATGTAACTCATACTCATCTACACAATTAGAAATGATTCTGGGAATGGACTCTGTCTCCTGAAGCTTGATCCAGGGCACTTTTCACTGGAAAATGGACAACTCGTGATGTTCATGACCTAGTTCGTGTTGGCTATTATCCAAGTTTGGTGGTCAAAAACAGGACAGAGTCTATGGAAAATTACTATTGCCTGCTCTGTTACTAATTTAATACAAGAATTACTGGAATTTGTCTGTATTTTCTCATCTGTTTGGTAGGGCACGCTATCTCTTGTCTCATGGTCAAGTTACAGAAAATAGAGTAATTTGAAAACATAAGATAATAATAGCATTTGGTTTATAATTCTATAAAAACCAGTAGTGACTGGTGAATATAGCATTCATTGTGACTCCAAAGCTGAATTAGAAGCATGGAGAAGCCAATTAAGAGACTTGAAGCCCAAGAAAAATTATAGGAGGAAAATGATGATTTTAACTACAATATTTTGTCCCTATAAGGAGATAAGGCAATTAGAGGTGAGAAGAAAGAAGTTTTTCACAATCAAAATTAAAAATGAACGGAGAGAAGGTGTTCCTAAATATTATGGGTGGGTAGTTTTAAATGTCAATAAGTTTTCTATAAACTCCTCATATGGAGGATAATGGAGAATAGCTTAATGTGGGAGGAGATTTTTTTTTAAACAAACATTGACATTTTAAAGACCTAAACATCTTAAATGGAATGACTATTCAAATGCAAAATTAGACAAACAGAGGCATCTTGGAGATTATATTTGAGTAGTATCCTAAGAGCCAGATAATGAATGACTCAGATCATCTTAGTGGTCTGGGCTGACTCACATGTCTTAAAAAAAGATGTCATCAAATCTCTGATTTTGTCAGTGTTTTTCCCCTTTATCCACCCAGTAATGCCAAACAAATCCTGAACGTCAGTGACTTTTCCAGCTCTAATTTGTCAGGATGAAGTTCCAAACCACCAGTAACAAGTCTAAGATTCTGAATATATAGGCATTGGTATATTTGAATAATACTCACTAACATGAGAAACACAAGCCACATATGTAATTACAGGACACGTGGGAGATGGGAATCCCAGACAGAGCCTTGACAGGAGAAGAATAGAAGATACAAGACTAGGCTTGGTTTGTCCAGGATGGAAGAAAAGGAGCCTTCTTACCCCAATACCACCTGAATGATGCTTCCTGGAAGACATCTTAAATCAACAAATATTATCTAGTTCCTCTACTTGGCGTAGAGGACATACCAAGGGTATCCTTGGCCTCTGTCCTAGAAAGGCTTACAGTCTATGAGGGAAACTGACATAGGAACTAATAAGTGGAATGCTTTGATATATTGTAATACTATAACAGCAACATTTGGGGGAGCACAGGATAGTCAGTTTCTGACGGCACTAAGATTGAGAGGCCCTTACAGAGGAGGGGGCATTTGACTGGGCCTTGAAGGCACATATGGAAGTTGTAAATATCAACAAAACAGGAAAAGCATTTCAGCCAGTGGCAAGGACCACATAAGGAGAAAAGAGATACAGGAGTACAGATATTGGGGATGTTGAGAGAATCCAGTATAGCCACCGAATTGAGGAAGTGGAAAAAGATGAACTGGGAATATGGGATACAAAGATGTGTCAGGCCAATGTGGCTTTCTCGTATGGTTTACATAATCTCTGTCTTGGAACTATCCCAGTCTCAAGAATCCGTCTAACCTGGAAATTACTGTTCTTCTAAGTCTGTGATGGGGTTTCTTGGCACAGCGCCAATTTGGGCGATGACTAACAATAGTCTAAGAAAAGCTTGCCAGCTTTTCTGTACCTTGTCCTGATCTCCTTTCCATTTTTTGTAATATTCTTACATTGCTCAGAGTGCTAAGAACGTACAGTGCCATGTCCTTGATAAACATCTGTTGAAAAACAATAATGCATCCTATGCACATGCACACACACACACATGCATACACATGAAGAAACTTTCATTGCTCTTTGAACATTCAAATTTAACTAATAGATTGCAACTTTAAAAATATGTTCACTTGAATGTTGCTAGGAACATTCAAATAGAAAATAGATTTTTTGACCTTTTGTTGTTTTCCCACAGGATTGAAAAAACGTACAAGGAAGGCCTTTGGAATAAGGAAGAAAGAAAAGGACACTGATTCTACGTATGTACTTAAGGAGAGCACCACTGCTCAGCATCCGCTGGCTGTGACCGTGTGGAAGTGCAGATCTGGTGTGGTCTGCTGTAGAGCAGAATAATGAACCTATTAAACCCCTTATTTGGCAAGAATCCCTGAAAGAAAGTTAGAAAATGCAAAAATCAATAGCTGTTTAGGCACAGGTGAAAAGAGAAAAAGTTATGTTGATCTCGTACCTTTAGCTTTTCATTCTGTACATTTTTATCGTGCATAAATTTTATCACAAGGTGCGGAGAATTGCCCTGTGGCCTTGTCCTCTGTGAATTTATAATTCATGGAATAGAATATCTATCACGCAAATCGAAGTATCTTTCATATAACTAAAAGAGCTAACATTTGATACGGCAACCATGGTAACACGTACTTAGTAAACGCTCAGTGAATGGCAGCAGCCACTACTCCTATTTTCACTAATACAAATTAATACGTGGTAAGTTCCTTAGGAGCGATTAGAAATGGAATTTCCAGGGAATTGGAGGGTGGGAAAGCTCATATTTGAATAGATGATCAGTGAAGCTTCAAAGAGGGAGGAACCTTGATTTTTGGCCTTCAAGAAGATGAGGACATGCGTTTCATGCAAAGGGAACAACAGCCAAAGCAGAGTTGTGGAAAAGCCAAGTAGGTATTCAGGACAAGCTAAACAGAGCAGTCTGTCTACTTGTTGGCTGCACGTAAATGTAATAGTGGGAGGCAAGGCTGGAAAGGAGATCAGGGCCAGATAGGAAGGGCTTTAAGTACCAGCCAGGCTGAGGTGTCTGGGCTTCCTTCCTTAGGCAGTGGGCGACCTTGAAGCCTTGAAGGCTTTTAAACCAGAGACTGTAAAGGATTGGGGGGTAAAAAGCTATTTTTTGTCCAGATATCTAATGTTAAGTCCCCTGTTCTTACCTTTCCTTTGTGTTTTTTCTTTTGGTAAATATTTCATGGAAGCTGCATTTATTCTAGTCTTGCCAATTTTTCTAAATGATTAAATTAGAAAAAAATTTTTCTGAGCATTATATAATTTTCATTATTTCTTAAGAAATTGCCAACTTTGAAACATTAACCAGAATAGGAGATGGTTCGTTCACCAGAGTCGGAAGACCTGGGCTCTGGTTCCAGCATTGCCAATAGCTCCACGGACTTAGAATACACTTTCCTCTAATGGGCCTCAGTTTGTACTAGATGGACTCGAATTTCCATAAAAGGCCAGACACTGTAGCAGTCCGTCTGTCAACAGAATCTTTTGCCACCTGCAATGTGCCGTGCGTTGTGGGGGACACTATTAGACACATCTCAGGAGAACATCATTAGCAGAAAACAAATCCATTTTCTTTGAGACGGTTTCTGTAGCTGACTACACATAGTCTCTGGTGTGTGAAGAAAATTAAAAAGGAAAAAAGCTCCCTCAAAAGGGAAAAGAGGTCAAACAACCTCCCCAGGGCAGGCTGAGCTCATTTGCGGTGGCCAAAGTACCACTCTTCCATCACCACTTCTAAAAACATGAAAATGAGGAAGTTACTCTTCATGGCTTTGTGTAGATGCCCAATATCTCTCTGAAGTACTCTAACAAGACATTTGCTTGTAAAATCCCAAGCATCTGTCCTTTACTTCTTATCATCTGAGTGCCCCAGTTTACTTAGGTGATAGCAAATTAGCTATAAACTGTTTCTGCCAGCAGTGATGGTCAAAGGACAAGACATTTAGTGTAAGCCTTTGCTTTTCATGAGCACCTGCTCTCTAATTGGGTCATATATCATTCTTGCAGAAGGCTGGAGAAATGTTCTGGCAATGTGCTATTCCTTCAGATTTAGGTAATGCTTATGTTAGTCTGCGATCACTGAAACATTGTTGATACAAACTGTTTTCAGGGCTGTTGCAACTCCGTGAGGGTTGCCAAGTAACCTGCTATGGTAGCTGCCAGTTCCAACTTCAGCTGATTGAGTGTCCTTAGATAGAGTGGAGTTAGAACCAGAGCTTCCTGATTTGATCATCGTTACAATGGCTGATAGAAAGAGGAAAGGAGAGAGCCTGTGCTAAGTGGCAGGCCCTGTGCAGGGTATTTTGTATGTACTGATATCCTTTTTAATCCTCATAGTAATTCAATAAGGTTAGAAATAATATCTCAATTTTGGAGATGAGAAATCAGTGCCAAAAGGAATTAAGTAACTTGCTGAAGTCTACCCAGAAAAATAAGACATGGAGCCAGTATTCTAGTCCAGAGTCAAGTGCCTATTCTTTGATTACCCAGAAAAAAAAGAATAGATGGGCAAAATTATATTCAAGACCAATAGGAGGGTAAACGAGAAAAGGCAGCAGTGGCGAGAGGTGACTGTCACTTTTTAAAATAGAGGCAACGGGTCCCTGGTAGATGATCAGTTTTAAAACAGTATCAGTAACTATAATGGGTCTGCTGTTAAAAAGAAAAAAAAATTATTTTAAAATGTATAAAACTTAATAAGAGGGGGTTAGGAAATAAACCGAGGACACATACCCCATTGTCTGAGGCTGCTAAAATCTCCCTCTCTACTCCCCATCCTAGGTCAGCTTATATAATAACTTTATTCTAGATAACATTTAATGAGTATTTACTATGTTCTAGGTACTATTCCGGGCTCTTCATTTATATTAACTTATTGAATCCTTTAACAGCCCTATGAGCTATATGCTGTTATCACGGCTGTTACATAGATGAGGAAACTGAGACACAAAGGAGTGAAGTACTGGTCCAAGGTTATGCAACTAGGAAATCTAAGTTGATTGAACCTGGGCAGTCGGGCATTATAGCTGGTGCTCTATACCGCCGTGCTTATTGCTGTCATACGGAGAAGCAGCAGCCCCATTTCCATCAGTGGATAAGACAAAGGATCAGAATAGACACCAACGCTGCTATGTAGAATTACAATTATTCTGATTAAGATTTTTGAAGTGCCATCCCTATAGCTGTAATATGCATGAGACCAAGTGGCCTCCCTTTTAAGATCCCCGATAGCTATGCCCTTCTACCTGGACCAGCAGTGGGCAACACCACAGCCAGGACTATCTCCAGAGCCTTGTCTTCTCCACATCTGTCACCTGCCCCGAAAGGCAACCCCACGAGGATCAGTGCCTCTGGATGTGTCCTATGCAAAATTTGATGCAATCTCCTCTCTATCAGTTCCTTTAGCAGAGGCTGAAATCCTAGTAAGAAATGCTCATTTTTTGCAGTGTACAAATCTAGGGAAAATTGACTTTGATGAGTGTGGGTTGGTACCTTTCCTCTGTACTTTCCTACCACCTGGGTTTACTGTGGCCATAATAACCCACTGGATTTACTTGCCTGTCTCATTCTCTCTATCATGAGCATGTCTTCTTCATTATTTTATCTCCTGACCCTAGCCTAGTGCCTGGCCTATTATAAGCACTCAATAGTTGTTCAATGAATTATATATAACTTTTATGGGCTAAGACTCTTCCTATCTTTCTATCTTAGATGAAATTTCTTTGAACCAACTTTTTCCCATAGCCAGCGAATGTCCAAAGATCCTAAGATTTCTGTCAACTCCCATGGTCTTTCAATATCAGGGTCCTCTCTGCTTCTAGCCCCTGTATCACTGATTCATCCCTGCATCCACATGGACACAGAAATGATTATGGAAAATGAAGCTCTCCCATCAAGTGCTTTGTAATCCGAGTAGAATATTCTGCTAATTTTGAAGGGGGTGTTGGTGGAGAAGGGGAAATCACATCTTGAAGCCAAGAAGATGTCCCACCAACTCTGCATTTCTCTCTCTCTCCTCTGTCCCACCCTATGAAGCAATAAAATTTTGTCACTTGGTCCCACCTCCTAAGGAACAGTTCCAACCACACCACACTCTTCAAGATTTCACAGTCCACCCAAACACTTACTAAGGTTTTCTTCCAAACAATGCAAGTCCCCATCTAAGCATAATTCTGGTCTCCATGTTAATAGAATAATATTTTTCTAGCTCCTTACAGAATGAATTAATATAAGAAGTTATAAAGTGACTACCCTTTTTCTTCTCTCTTTCTCTGATTCCTCCAGCTCAGTTTTCCAAAGTAACAATAATAATACCCTTCCTCTATTGCTATAAAGTCTAACATGGCTGCAAGTGAACAGTTTTGTGTTCCTAGGGTAGAGACATCATGGAAGAGGAAAAAACCTGTAACAAACAAACAAACATTTTTGAATACTTAGTATGTGTCGGGAACCATTATAAGTTCTTTATATACCTTATCATATTTAAGCTGGCTTAGAGAACTAAGTAATAAGCAATATGTTCAAGGTCAGAGAGCTAATAAGTGGTGGAGTCTGGACACCTGGATTCATCCTACTCTAAAGCCCGTATTCTTAAACACTGCAGCCTAGCTTCACCATGGATTAAATACCCTGGACTTTAGTCATCAAAGCAAGCCATTTAGCAAAATTGCCCTCCATTTCCTGTTCTCCTGTAATCAAGGGAGCAGTAACTCTAGAAATATGGAAGAAAATATAGATTCTCAAAGTAAGTTGAAAACTACTTTGTAGTTTTATAAATTCTTCTTATAAGTATAAGCAGTTCCTTCTTATAAGGGGAAATTCAAGACCACTTATGGGGAGAAGATGAGAGAGAACAAATGGGTTTGCATTCCTGGTGGTAGTTTTAAATAGAAGGCTGCTGAGTGGGACAGCTCTTAATGAACTCTCCTCTCAAGACACTGCACCAGCAACTTGTGCCTTTTGGATTTCAGTTTTTAATGAGACTCTCCCTCCCACGCACACATACACACACCCCACACTCAAATATCACTCAACCAATCTGTTTTGATTTGGCTTTCATTAGCTAGGTTTACTGGGGTTGGAACTCGTGAGAGGGGGGAGAAAGGTGGTTAATGATTATTATTGTCATACTTGAGACTATGTAGCAAGAATGATTCATTTTCCTAATAGCTACCAATTTCTTTTTGTTACAGAGGTTCACCAGATAGAGATGGAATTGTAAGTATTTAAATGACCATTTTTAGTAGGTTTGCACTTCAACCTATGCTAGCTTAAATTTCTTGAAGCCCCATTTCTTCTTTTTTTTTTTTTTTCTGCAAGGGAAAAAAAATTAGCTTAAATGACTTTTCAATTACAACTTTTTTTGTTGTAAATTTTGTAGTCATTGCATGGGACATAAATGCAGTCTTGGTCAAGTTAAACTTATTTATTGCATTCACCAAAAACCCTGCCCCAGAGTAGGGAAGCAAACCAGTCATCAATGTGGTGGGTCAGAAGCCAGACAGTTCCTGCAGGGGCTGCTACCATCAATTGTTATTTCATTTCCAATTTGATGATATAAGAGCTCCTTATATGAGAAGGTTTTTCTCCAGCAGAAGCCACAGAGTCATAATGGATCTGAGATCCAATAAAATTGAAAGAAGCTCTTCCTCTTTCGCAGTTAAGCTGCAGATACATTTTCTATGTTAAATTCATAAGTAGGGAATGGTCTTAAAACCATTTATGCCTGAATTTACAGCCTGGAGGAGAAAAACGTGTCCACTGGGTTTAGATTCAACAGTAACTCTGATTCCTTGCTGGTCACCAGATTTCTTGCTTTTTAAAGAAATCTGTGGTGCATGGGCTTGGATTTATCCGAGTTGTGCTTATGCGAGTTTGCACCAGCTTCTAAAATGACTTCCTTCAAATCTAAATCAGATGCCTATTCAGAAGGTTCAAAAGAACAGCTGTTACTGAAGGGAAAAAAAAAAAAAAGGGACTCGCATTAGGCTCATTGGGCTGAGGTGGGAACGAAAATAAACCAGATAGTTAAAAATATTTTCTTGAAAAATCACCCTTTATAATATTAGACCTAAATTGGGGTGTTAATTGCAGCTATGGTAGGAGTTTTTCTCCCATATTTGACTCAAGGTTCTTAGCTTTGGGGTGCCTTTTGCATTCATGTAGTTCTCGCCATGAAATGTTAAGAAAGTAGACTGAAATTTATCAGACATTGGGTAACACTATAATCAAGGCTCTATTCAGCAGGGGAAAAAAAAGACCCAGAAGACTCAGCTTCTCCTCACCTCTTGCTTCTGGCTCAGAGCCCTCTCGTTAACTCTGTCTCAGGTACTCTCTGCTTCTGTGTCTTCTCTTTGCTTCTGTCTTGGTCCCCTCCCTGAGTTCTCTTGTCCCCTTCATTCTGACCCTTGCAAGGCTCTGTGAGATAGTCTCAGCTTTCCCTCCCTGCTGCTTCCAGGCTGGTTTGCTGTTTCTTGCTTCTCTCCCTGTGGCACCCTCAGTCTTGTCCTTTTTCCTTTCTCTAAAGCTCCTCCCACCCTGCTGTTCATCGTCTCCCAAGGCCCCACTGCTATCTCAGAGTTCTCTGGTCTTCTAGGGACCACGAGTTTAAATCTCGAGCAGAACATGCACCCCAGTGCTTGGCACAGTCTTGGCGGGCGTGTAGCAGGCACCTCTGAGTTTGTGCTGAGTCAATAAGCCCAGCCATGATTCTGTGGACTTGCCCACCCTAAGTTAGGGCTTCATCCCTGAGTTCCCCGATCCTCCTTCACTGTCACCATTCTCAGTCACATCAAGTTATTTATCAGCAGATGTGCCTTCTTTGTTCCTTAATTGGAAATGCCATGAATGGTCATGATTTTAGGAAGGAGGAATTATTTAATTTCGATTTCTCAGGAAATAACACAGACCTGTTTGGAAAACAGGCTGCATTCGAAATAAATGCAGGTTCTCAGAAACAGGGTGTACAGCTTCCTAGGTAACTGGAAATTATGGGCCAGCTGCTAATTTTACTATTTGGAAATGTGCCTCAAGTTTTTTCCACATACTACAGTCACCAAATTTTGAGAACGTCTTATGAGACCAGTGCTAGAGGGGTCCAAGTTTCTGTTTGCATTCAGTCCCTGGAAATCTCAACCTGATTTTCTTTCAAACTCAGACTGATTTCTTTAAGACCTCATGTCTGTGGAGCCAGTCCACGTTTATGTGGCTGAGTTAGCTTTCAAATTATTGCTTTTTGAATATCTGAAGTTGACATTTATGGTTTCACTAATGTGGTTCTACAAAATACAGGTTGTGGTGTACCCATTTCATGCTTATAAACGACTTTGTCGATGCAGGGGCCACACGATAGATTTAACTATTTAAATTCAGTTTCTCAAAAATCCAGTGGAGCCCATCTCTGGTGACACTGCTTTTGAGTTTTTATCTACAGAGGCTCTGTGGCGAGGCTGCATGTATCAAGGTGGGCTTGCCTTGCTCCCCACTGGCTGAAAATGCCCACCCTCGGCCGAGCTGTCTGTCTCGATGTCTGGAGCTTCAGGCAACTGTGTGTGATGATGCAGTCTAACCCAGAGACAAACTCTGTTTTGTTCAGGATACACTCTAAGTTTTTCCTAAGCAGTTCAGATTTCCATCCACACCTAGACTGGGGGCACTGGGGGTCACGGCCGTTGCTGTGAGGAGATCTCTGCTCATCCTGAACACGTGTGCAAGAAAGGGTCCGGATTTGGAGCTGTCAACTGTGTGTGCTGTGTGTATCGATGTCTCCCAGGAAGGCTTTGATCCAGGGGAATATATGATGGAGCTAGCCTTTTCAGACGTCCATTAGAAATACAACCATTTTTATTCAGTCTCTTTGATGTGTCCCGGTGTCTGTTCTCTACCTGTAAATTAAGTGCTGGCTGAGTGAGGGCTAGATCCACATCATCCCTAATGCCTGGGATGCCTCTTCCTCCTTCCCTTCTTCTCCTGGCCTAGCCACACCGGCCTGCTGAATAGAGCCTCATTATGGGCCCCAAAGTCCACTCTTTGCTTCAAGAACCCTGCCAAGATTGGTAGGCCCTACAATTTGGCCTAGACATTATTTCTTCTATGGTATGCTTGCTGACTCCATGTGATTCTTTATATGTGTCTTGAAGAACAAACAGATCCTTTAACAACTTTTTTCTACATGAAAACAATCAATTCCAGCAGCCCAGCCCACATGAACCACCCTACAATAACAAAGCAGAGTGCGCACGTGAAGGAGGAAAAAAAGTTTCGGTAAGGAAACAGATTTTAGTTTAAGATATCCAAGGGGTTGTAGAAACAGTGAGTAAAATCCCAATTTGAAATTTGAAAAACCAACAGTAGCATTTAAGAAGACTCTTTCTTAGATAATGTTTCCCAATTGCTTCCTGAATACCCAGGGCCAATTTTTAAATCAACCAAATAGACTCTATATGTTGACATCTGAATATACTTTTAAAAAGTGATCAGGCATAAGAGACGTGTGATTCCTATGTCTTAGACAAAGGACAGGGATTCAAATTTTAAAAAGAATATGCTATCTAAAAGAAAGCCTTGGCTGTAATATAAACAACGTCATACTAAGTGAGTAGTTGTTTATTAGGATAAGCACTATCTCAGTAACATCAGGAATTTGGCAGGACCTTGGCCTGTGGGATCTAATGTACTTGACAATGGACTTGGGATGCTGATTGTGTCCCAGACTATGCAACAACTATAGCTGTGTTGTCCAACACGGTGGCCACATGTGGCTGTTTAAAATTCAGTCCTCACTAAATGTCCATTGACAGCTGAATGGATAAAGATGTGGTGCATATATACACCACATCTTGGAATTCCACCATGGAATATTCCACCATGGAATATTACTCAACTATAAAAGAGAATGAAATAATGCCCTTTGCAGCAACATGGATGGACCTAGAGATTATCGTACTAAGTGAAGTAAGCCAGACAGAGAAAGACAAATATCATATAATATATCAATTATATGTGGAATCTAAAAAGAAAATAATGATACAAATGAACAAATATTTGAACAAATGAACAAATGAACAAATGAAAATGAACAAATGTATTTACAAAACAGAAATAGACTCACAGACATAGAAAACAAAGTTATGGTTACCAAAGGAAAGGGGGGGATAAACTGGGAATTTGGGATTAGAAGATACACACTACTATATATAAAAATAGATAAACAACAAGGGCCTACTGTAGAGCACAGGGAACTATATTCATTGTCTTGTAATAGCCTATAATGGAAGACAATCTGAAAAAGAATATATATATATGTGTATATATATATATATATATATATATATAACTGAATCACTTTGCTATGCACCTGAAACATTGTAAATCAACTATACTTTAAGTAAATAAATAAATAATTTTTTAATTAAAAAAATAAAATAAAATTCAGTTCCTCAGTCACACTTGTCACATTTTCAAGTACTCCACAGCTACTTGTGGCTAGTGGCTACCATACTGGACAGCACACATACAGAACATTTACTTCTTCACAGACAGTTCTGTTGGATAGTGCTGTTCTATACAAAGTGAGTCAAGTCTGTCTCAATGGCAAAAAGATTATATTTAGGCGGTGTATCATGCGCCTTTAATACTTCTCGCCAAGGAAAGCTATGTGGCCATGATCTGACCTTGGAAAAGAAGAGCATTCACGATGGAAATTAAGAACTTTGATGAATGTGTAATTGAACACAATTGTTACTACGTTTATTGATTTAAGCCATGATATTATCTGAGAGCAGATAATAAACCTGACCAAAGTAAAATACCTATTAAAACATGATCAACATTGCTGTAAGCCTCAATTATCTTCAAATAGCAGTCATGTATTCAAGTTGTAGAAGTTATTTATGCTAATTGTGGAATTTTAGAAAATACAGAAAAGAATTAAAAGAATAAATAATTATACTCCAGGAGAAAAATCACTTTTTATATGTTGATGAATAGCCAACATTGCTTTAAATAGTAAGCCTAATTTTTAAATAATATTTCCCCTCTTAACTTACATACTTCCTTGCTTTTTCACTGTTTTCCAACTGAAGATCAATAGACCCATTACCTCCATATTACCACTATGAGCTGCTTAAATGGTTAAACCAGGAGAATTGTTTCTTCCTTGGAGTTTGACCGGAAGAATTTCAGCCAGGTTCTGGATTAGCTTTAACTTGATAATATCCACTTGCAAAACCAAATATATTTGTAAGAATTCACTAGTATGAATGAGGCCAAATTGCCAGTTTCTCTAATGAAGCTCTGTGTGTGTGTGTGTGTGTGTGTGTGTGTGTGTATGTTTGCATATGTTTTGAATGTCTGCCCCAAAGAATGTATTTTTATGATTTGTTGTTTGTGTTTAGTACTTATGTTTAAAATGTTCCTATTTTAAAGGAAAATTTCTTTTTATAGGCTTTGCTTTCTCTTTATCTCAATCTTCCATTGGTTTCCATGGAAACTGGGAAGTTTTCACTCACCCCAGATCTAGAAAATTCAAAAAAATCGAGGAAATTTTTTACTCATAATGTCGGATATATGTTGTCAGGAAAGAAACATACACACACATATATTTATTTTGTTTTTGTTTAGCTGAACATATCAACTATCTTGGTTTTGAAAGACTTTGATTATGGAGATGAGCTTATCATGGAAGCAAACAACTGTAGAACTTTGAAAATTTTGAACTCAGTAGTTTATCTACTCTCTTTAGTTTTTAGATAACAATTCTTTGTATTGAAGAATTGTTTGATAACGAAAAGGTCTCTTAATAGTACTATACTGATCACAAAATTCATCAGTTTAGTTCTTTGGGATCAGCTTAGTTTATTTGATTTCTCATTATTATACATTACATTTGTATTTTGAATTTATTGTACATGCTATCTAAGAAGGATTTGGAGAATTTTGCAAAGAAGACATATGCAAACAGATTGGTAAAGTAGAAATTTTAAAAGAAAGCAAATATGACAAAAAGAAAATAGGAACCATGCCCATTCACTATGAGAGAGATTTTTTTTTTATTATTAGACGGCACATTATTTAATGGACCATGTCCTCAAAAGCAGCTTCATAGCTTATACAGGTGCAGAGTTGATGTGGCAGGTTTTTAAAGCAACCTTTGTTCAAAGAAGAAAGAATGTCATTGAAGCACTAATTCAATGAAGGCAATTCTGTGAGAAGGTTAAAATGATGTAGTCTGACAAAGTACATAATCTTTGTCAGGAGCAAGACACAGACGAAGAGGGGTACCAGCCCTGTATTCTGGGACGCTGGTTGGTGGAGGTGGGGCAGAGTTGGTGCATTTGTAAATTCCAGTGCAGTATTAGTGTATAGGAAGAGAGAGGAAGATAATGAACACATTATTCCCTAGGCACTTCACCCTTACTAAACTACTGTTAGTAGTAGAGTGCCCAGTCAACGTGCAGTAAGTATTACTCAGTGATGATGGTTACTAGGTTACCTCTGATTTGGTTTTCTAGTGATCCTATATGCATAGATGCAAAGCTTTCTTCTCCTACCTATTTGTCAAATTAAGTGTCAGCTGTTCACATTTTATTTCAACTGGCCTTCATTTGTGACTGCAAAATTACATGTCCTGTCCTCAAGCCTCGTATGTCATGTCAGCATCTGATGCGTGTTGTTGTGAGATCTGTGAGTGCTCTGTGACACACTGTTTCCCCACGTGCTAACTACAGGAATGTTGTTGAATGGACTGTCCATTACCAACCTCATTTGTGTTTTTGTCCTTTGCTCACAAGAAGTAGAGAATCCCAGGAATTTCAATTTGGATGATACCACATCCTTGCTCAAGTTCTTGTGGCCATACATGTCATGGTTGTACTAGGGGCCAAAACAGAACTTGAAGACAATCCTGAGAGAACAATGCTAATACCCAGTCACCTGTAATGATGTGTGCTCATGGAGGCTTAGGATGCATGGATGATAGAAAGCCACTCTTAATCCTCAAATTCTATATTAATAATTTGGTAAGAAAAGCCCCTTGAAAAGAATATCAGCACTATTTTTAATACTTACAAGCTGAGTTAACTAATTTGGAGCTGATTTCCTTTATATTCTGTCAAGGGGGTGGTTAGGAAAAAGTTGAGTCAGTGTCAGTAAAGTTAAAAGAAGACGAGTTAATGACTTGGATGAATCCTCTTTGGATCTGTTGGAACTAATTGTATATGAGAGTAATGTAGAAGTCAAAATGTTTCCATTTAAATATGTATATACATCTGGGTATATCCCCTAAGGTATAGAGGATTAAATTATAACGTAGGTGCTGCTGACTCTTCAGTAATTGAATAAAATTTGAACAGCTAGTTGTTAATATCTCTATGCTCAGGTATCCTACAGTCTTTTGTGAAATAAGTGTGTAAGTTCTTTTATGCAGTGTCACAGCAGCTCAATTTACCATTCAGTTACACCAATGTTGCTGCTTAATAGGCTGCTCGAATTTGTCTTTCTAGTGTTGCATTCTGATAGCTCTTGCTAAATACAGATAAGAGCGAAGTGTTCTTTGTTCCTTTTTTTTTTTTTTCGTTCAATTGTTTCTCTTCTAAACGTATTTTCAAATTTGTTACAGAAGAAGAGCAATGGGGCACCAAATGGATTTTATGCGGAAATTGATTGGGAAAGATACGTGAGTATCAGAAGATTGTTTGTCTTTATAAATATTTCAGAATGTGAAAACGAGTCGAGGCATTCTTGTATTTAAAATAGGACACAGAAATAAGTGAAGCATCTCATTAGGAAGTGCCGGCACCGTTAGCATGGTATAGCGGTTAAGAGCACTAGAGTCTATTAGACCTGGGTTCAAGACCTGGCCCCTCCATATATCACCTATGTGTGGCTTTGGTTATTTGCTGGCCAGCAAAAATGAAGTCAGTAGTTATTTTATAGCACTGTTGCGAGGAATCATTGAGCTAATTATTTGCAGAATATTTCAGTAGGCTGCCTAGCCTGTAATATGTGTTCAAAAAATGCTTTTTAAAATATTAACTCCAGATGTTTCAGTCCTGGTTATATTTCTAAGCAGCTTTGAGTATTGGGCCTTGATTTCATAATGTCCTAGTCCATTCGGGCGGCTCTAACAAAAATACTAAAAATTGAATGGCTTGTAAACAACAGATATTTATTTCTAACAGTTCTGGAGCCTGGAAGTCCAAGATCATGGTACCAGCAGATTTGGTGTCTGGTTGAGTGCCCACTTTCTGGTTCATAGGAGGCACCTTCTAGCTGTAACCTCACTGGGGTCTTTTTTTTAGAAGGTCACTAACCCCAACCATGAGGACTCCTGCCTCGTGACCTAATCACCTCCAAAGGCCCCACCTCCTAATGCCATCACCTTGGGGTTTGGATTTCAATATATAAGTTTGGGGGGAATACAAACCTTCATACCATAGCTCATGATAATTATTATAGCCTCGTGGTACAGATTTCTCACAGGTCAAATGACAATCACTTGTTGCTTCTCAAGGAGCGAAGGTGAATCCCAGCTGAGACGTAAACTCTCCTCATAATTCCCCCAGAAAGCAATTAACCTCATCACCACACCCTTCACCAACCACAACAGAATGGACACAATGGCTCTTAGATTTCTAATCATAGAAAACGTGTAGCCATATTCACATCCAAAATCATTTCTATTGCATAGTAAGTGCCCAAATTCACAATCCCTACAAAATGCCTTTGTACTTATACCTTAGGTGACTGTCTGGCCCAGCCTCCCCTTTCATAAGAATTAAGCTTTATGTTAATGCTTTTGCACATTTGTTAATAAGAAGAATTTCATTTTTATAGTAACTACCACCATTTATAATATTATATGCTACTGAATTCTTACCACCTTAGAAGGTAAATACTACATTATCTGCATTTTAGAGAAAAGAAAACTGAAGCTCAGAAAGGGTAAATTCTTCATGCCACCCGTGCAGTCCAAAACATGTCATTCTGTCAACCTCATTACCTGGTCCTCTCTTATATTTGTTTCCCAGGATTGAGATCTTTTGATATTTTTAGCAGTTTAATTCCCTAGATCTATGATAGCCCTTATGTTATCCTACATCCAGATTGTTCACAAATAATGTTATAAGGGAAGTTACTAAAGATATTAAGGAAGGATGATTTCTTTTCTCAAAATTAACACTTTTTCACCCAGAAAGATTTTTGTTATGTTTTGTAGAATTCTTTAATACACAGGAATGGGATACTCTAAGCAAACAAGAAGCACGATAATTAAAATACGAAATTACTCATCAAGTACTTCTGCTACCCCATCTAAACTCTAAACCCTAGTGCTGTCCCTGTCAACATGTAAGTGTTTAAATGAAGCAGAATTTCCCTCGAATTTGCTTAGTCCTAAAAAATACTTGGGTCACAGGAATTGTGTTTGTAATTATACACTAGACTCCACTTTCTCTAAGTAATAATAAAGGTTTTATTCTTCATAGATTATATCATCGTGTTTTTGGCAAGGAAGGCCTAGGGAAGGATGTGGCCTTCAGGCAAAGCCCTAAAGTTTAAGTAGGGTTTAACTGACTGCACATTTGAGGGAGGAGACTTCCAGGCAGGGAGAAGGACATTTATGAGGACCCTGAAGTGGGAAAGAGCTTGCAGCAATCAAATCATAAACATTAATAATGGGAAGAAGGCCTTGTGAGAATCAGGCAGGGCCTTGTGGGCTACACAGTGGTGCTGACTATTATTCTAAGTGCAGTGATAAGCCAGGGACAGGTTTTTAGCAGGAAAGTAACCTTAATACACTTGCATTTTAAAAGTAGCTTTGAGTACTGTAAGGACAGAGGGAGAAAATAAATGCCCAATAAATGGCAGCTTTTCCATGGCGTTCAGGCCCTCTTCTCTCTCCATGGTCATGGTATGTCTTTTGCTTCAGTGACTCCAAAATCTCTCTCTCCAGCTCTGTCTTCTTTACTTCCAGGCCTATGACCTCAACTTCAAGAGGCTGCCCTTGAACTCTGTACCCTTTTCCTCTCTCAGGCATAGAGTTGAGCCTCAAAATACCTGGGATCAAGGCCCAGGTCTACCATTTGCTGGGTGTGTTTCCTTGAGAAATGGCATCTAATTCCTCTTAGTTTCCTCCTTGGTGAATGGGATAATTCTTTCTGCATATGACTGTTATGAAGGGTCAGTAATATAAAGCGTGGGTCACAGTACTTATCATATAATAGGAACTAAAATATGATAACTCTAATCTCAGTCATGCAAACTATCTTTTATCTTTCCTGTCTTTTTCCTAAAAATGTTACTTGCCTTCTGTTAGAATGAGTTCAGCCAGGAGTACTCCCGGATTTGAGGATAGCAATCTTGGAGTCTTCTTGAACCTTCCATCTTCTTTTTCTCCTATGACCGGTCTGTTACTAAGAACTAACAATTTGTCCTTCCAAATGTCCTTGATTCATCCCTTCCCACCACCAACAACTTGGTCGTTTACTTAGCACATCTCACCTGAATTGATGCAAGCATCTTGAATTAGTTTTCCTTTCTCCAGTTTCTTCTGTCCCCAATATATCCTGAAGCATATTTCCGATACCTTAAGATTCTGCTTGCAGCGTGTCCTCCCTTAATTGAGAAGCTGCAGTAGCCATATCAAGTCCAGACTCTTCCCCCAGCATGTTGCCCCCCAGCCCCCAGCCGTGGTCTCCCACCATACAGCTTCCTTTCCAGTCCTGTCATTGTCACCCTTGCCTCTCCCTTTCCCCACGGGAATCATACTGTCCATTCCTGCCTTGGTGTCTCGGTACAGGCTCTTCCTCACCACTGACTCCCCTCTCCTCTCCATCTGGCCCGAAAGGCACACACAGACTCCCTAATTCTCCCAAACCTCACAAATTTCCTCTCCTTTCAAACTCCTATCACTGATGTTTCGTGTTTCGCATTGTTTTGAACTTTTGCTTACCAGGATACAGACGAAAGATAATTTGCATTTTGTATCCCTGCCATGTTGCTCAGCATAGCCTTTGGCTTACAGGAAATGCATGATAAATTCTGTTTGAATGTTTTCTTTCGTTGACAGTTGATTCCTAGTTTATTTTACCAATAGGAAGACTCTCCAAATATCCGTGAGTAAATATCTAAACATATAGGGCCCAGCACTCACCTCCAAAACAAGAGACAAGTCTATATCCTTAACTGGAAGACTCTTGAAGGAAAATGAATAATTCCTTTATCATTGTCAGGATAATAATTGCTTAATGTGCACTTGTATTTTATAGAACTCGCCTGAGCTGGATGAAGAAGGCTACAGCATCAGACCTGAGGAACCCGGCTATATCCTTTCTTTATATTTTCATTTGCATTTGCATTTGCTCTCAGCAGGGTGATAAATTTTGTATTGAAAAGGTGCCGAAACCCAAGTTCCTCAAGTCCTGTTGTCCCTCGTATTAGAGATGAATAAACAGCACAGAGAACATCCTGATCACTAACAAGCAGACATTTAGCCTTGCTCTATTCATAGAAAAGAGAGAGGAGAAGGAGAAAAATTGTGCTGAAAAACAGTTGTACAAATTGTGGGTACTGGGTTGTCTGCTGAAATCTGATATGACAACGCTACTAATGGTGGCTGGAAAATAGCTCTGACTTGTGCTTTGCCTGCAAACCATCTCTGGTCAGAGCAGGTCACACTCTGAAGCAGTTAAAGTCATCACAAATCGTCAGTAGAGTGGCCTTCCTGTCTCCACAGTAAGAGGAAGTTCCCGTGGGCCTGTCACTGTGTGTGCTGAGTGTGACAAAAATGGCCAACTTTGTAACCATTGCTCCTTGAAATTCACCATCCTTAATCCTGCTCCAAGGAAAGGTGAATAAATTGTAACTCTTTCCTGCTTTACCCTTTGATTTTTGTTTGTTTTGCTTTGATTTTCTACCATCTAAGGATACTTCTGCTGCCTCTATGTGCAATCACTCATGTCTTTTATACTCATCATTGCCTCCCAGTAGAAAAAAAGAGTTACGTATCTTTAACTGTGTTTTACCTACCAAAGGAAAGCACTTTTATTCTTCAAGCGAATCAGAAGAGGAAGAAGAATCACACAAGAAGTTTAATATCAAGATTAAGCCATTGCAAGCTAAAGACATCCTTAAGAACGCTGCAACTGTAGATGAACTGAAGGCATCAATAGGCAACATTGCACTTTCCCCATCACCAGTGGTGAGTGGTTTTTATTTCAAGCTTTGGTGAGGTTGGACAGAGAGCTGTGCTCTGCCCATACATGTTAAGTTGTTCAGAAACTTAAACTGAAGGCTGCATATGGTCACCATTTTATGAAGTCTATAAACCTGAACCAGCTCGTTCTAGCCATGGAAAGTTATGCTCATTTTATATTGCAGTTTCTGTGCTTTTCAAAATGGTAAAAATGCACGGGATCACATTTCTTTTTGACGTTTTCCTGCAAGCATTTTTCAAAGAAGGATAAAATAACATAAAGATTATCCAGACTTACTCCTGAAACAATTAAAAACAATATGAAGTTTACTAACAGCGATTTTTAAAAACACATCTTAATGTCGTCTTTTATGATGTAACACATAAAAACTCATGGAAAGAAGACCAAGAAAATTGCTTTTTTTTAGGAAAATAAAAACCCTTTTCATTGCTAATGCTTCAAAAAGAAATATTAATCTAACATCATAGATCATAGTCTAAAAAGATATTAAAACTCATAAGCTTCATTATATTTTATTATCAAATTGTCTTAAATAATCTCATCATTTAGGCACCTCAGATACAGGTATGCCTTATTTATATTAATCAAATTCGTATTTCTCTACAAGTTGTACTTCCTTCTCCAATTCTCATCTACTAAATTTCTCTAATTGCTGCATTTTGAGTTCCAACATTTACAGTGTTTTCTCTGTAGTATTTGATAAATGCTGCAATTGTTTTCTAAAAATAGCTGTGAAGAGCAGATGAAGGCCCTCATACTAGGAGCTAATATGTTCTTGGCTTCTTGGCATCTTCTTTAGAGAAATGTGCTCTCCCTGCAGCATTTCCCATGAACGAGGTAGTTAAGAAATGCTGAACCATTTTTGAGATGCTTCTGGAATATCTCGACTAACCTTTCTAAAGGAGTTGTAATCACCCATCCTTTGGGAATAAATGTTTGCCTGCCTGGGATGAATAAAGTCTATAAAGATGCCTTCTTTAGTGCTTAGTGCTTAGTGCTTATAATGGCCTTTACCACTATGGTTAGAGTCAACTAACATGATTTCTAATAGTAGTCAACCACAGCAAATGATATTTCAGGTAATTTTTAATCATATACCCACTTGCCATCTTAAGATGTTTTCTTGAAAAGGGAGGCATAACATGTATTCGTTTTCTTTCCCTTCTGCCATGGAGGGTACAGATTTTAAATTCACATGTTGGTCTACAATACAGGTGATTTCTAGTAATTGGGGCATTTTAACTGTACACACTTTCACTTTTCAGTTAACATCTTTCAAGTCGTTTTTTACTTACTAAATCCTTTTTTATCAATTGTAAAAGTTTATTTCAATGCCTGAAACCAGTTTTTATCCACTTCTCTATAGAGTGTAATAAACTTGTTGGTCATTTGAAAGCTACCAGGATAAGTGTAAGAAGGCAAGTTCATGGGATTCAGTGAACAAATTTCTGTGAAAGAAAACTTATTAGAACGATCCCAGACACGTGGGATATATTTGCTGAAAGCTAGTTGAATCTTGGAAAGGAGAAGTCCCTTCTATCAAAAGGAAAATATGCCTGCCCAAGTCATTCCTCCAACCAGATAATGAGGGTACAGCAAGGACAGTGGTTGTCACTCTGAGCTCTTCCCAACACCAGTTTTTAAAGTGATATATTGACATGATGTGGCTGAGACTGACAAAAAGATGTTAGGGAGTCAATGTTAAAACTAGATGGAGACACCCAGAGAAGTAATCCCAGGGTTAGGCAATTCCTGCAGACCTGCAGCCCCACAAACCAAGGGATTCCCCCCCCCCCACTACTGCCTCCACACTCCCAGCTGGTTCCCTCTAATGTGAGAACCTGGCTCTCTCATTACTATGATTCCCAAAGAGTTGTGATTTTTGACATTTACTGTAAGAAAATGAGCTGTGATTGTTGCTTTAGGGAAAGGTAGGCACGTTTCTGGATAAACATAAGTGTAAAGAGAGATTGGACTGAAAACATATTCTTGGCTTTAGAATCCATACCCTCTTCTAGATAACCCATAACCAAATATAGGTATATTTCACAGATGACATAGGTAGAACTTTATCTCCAGAACTGGATAAATAGAAATAACCTTCTGAAATCCAGTTAGTGCCATGATAAAAATGAGGAATGCTTTGTACAGCTTTAGATGTTTCCAGCCAAGCAATCACGCGTTCACACATCTACACTTAATTCAGGTACAAAAAGAGAAATAGGACCTACACCAGTTAATGATATATCAGAATATTTCATTTAGGCTATGGTTCTTATGCTACAAAAGCATCAATTGTTACACTACTAGAAATAAAGAAAATTCCAAATGGTAAGCTACTCATAACAATGTCTTATGTTGAATTTCTGATTTCTATTTCTTTTGAAGAATTTTAAGATAAAGTTGTGTTTCACTTGTTCTTTTCATCTATCTGTGAATATGTATTAATGAATTGTAACCCATTTGATATCTCTTATCATGAATTGATTTTCATTTTATTTGGGTAGCTTTCCTGTATACACATCATGGTCAAATGACTCGATAAATGAATGAAATGAATGAATGGATGGATGAATGTGTCATATATGTCTATGTGTATATACAGTATAAACAAACCTATCTGAAAATTACTCCTCCCCAAAACAAAGCTTCAGCAACATAGAAAATCAGGGTTTTAACTGCTGGCAAAAATCCTACTCTACAGACAAATAAACATAATTCCAGTCCAGATCTCACCTGGGCCCTTGATTTTTATATAGAAATCAAGTATAATATGGGCCAGGACAAGGCCAATCACCAAAAAAGAAGACAGGAGGATGCAGAGTTCAACTCACAGGCAAAAGATGTTAATTTCTATTCTTATCATGCTGTGGTCTCCTAGTAAGATATCATGCTGATATGGTAAAGAAGGAAAATCACCCAGGTTTTAGTTTAGTTTTAGTTGTTGATTTGGGATCTGTATGAGTTAGAGTATTGGTAGAGCTGCTTTAACAGAAACCAAAATAGTCATGGCTTTAAAAAAATGGATGGTTTATTTCTATCCCACAAAAGAGTCAAAGCTGGTAGGCAGTCCAGATGGGTAATAGAGTCTTGCTCCAGGGGTCATTCAAGAACCCAGGAACTTTCTGTATTATTGCTCTACCTTTTCAAGGATGCTTGGTGCCTTACCACCATGAAACACCTCCATGTTCCAGCCTTGGGATGGAGGAAAGAGAAAATAAAAGGCAAGTGGTTTCTTTTAAGTGTTTAATTCAGAAGTTGTACCCATCACTGCCCCCCAGATCCCATTGGCCATAATTTAGTCATATGGCCATATTAGCTGGAAGGGAGTCTGGGAAATGTAGTCTTTGGCTGGATACACACATAACCAGCTAAAATTCAGGGTTCTGTTACTAAAAGATAAAGGAGTGAATGGATATTGGTAGATATTGACACAGTTTCTGTGCCACTATATCTTAAATAATCTCAGATAAATTTGGGGAGTGATTGGAAAATGGGATTTCCCCCCATCTATCTTAAAATTATTCCCAGAACCTATTGAAACTAGGAAATTTCCTTTTAGAGAATTCTAATCACTAATTTCTAAATACCAGTTATGTTATGCTATGTGCTAACCAGCAGAAGGATGAAAAGAAACAAATTTAAATAAAATACCAACTTATTTGGTTGATAGAGACGCCTCCAACAGTAATAGTGCTCCTTCTGTCTTACAAAGTTCACTGCTTTTTGAGGAAGGCTGTTTCATTGTTGAAAGAAATTTATTAAACCCAAATGCTGTCTCTGTGTAACTTTTGTTCATGGTATAGTTGTGCTCTTTGGAGGATGAAAAAAGGACAGAGTCCCTCCTTTTCTCAACAGGTTTTCCGTGCAGCATGCTGACTCCAAGTTTAGTGTGCAGGATGTTGGGCTCAATACCTGTGGGGTAGGGTGGGCAGAGGGAGAAGTTAAGCTGTTTTGCACATCCAACAACACCCTAAGCTAATCCCATGGGCAACTTGTGAGCTAGAATGACCCTTCCGGGTTGTCCTGGGTTTAGCTGAGATCGATAACCTTTATACTGCTAGCGCTCCAATATGGGCAGGCTAAGAAGGGGCACGACCTTCGCCAAGGTGGCTCTCTGCAGCTGAGTCAGATCCTGAAGTGTTGACAGTTGAAGGCTGTCTGCCAACAGCACTCCTAATAGCTGTGGGAGAAACCCTTCTGAAGACAAATCTGCATGGCACATTTTGGCCCCTCTTGTTACCACATTCTTTTCCAAGTGCTTTCTGGCCATTTGTATAAATAATTTCTTCTAGAATCTTGGGTTAATAGGAGGTAGCCGCATAATAATAGCCAGGTCTGCCATGTTCTACCTGTGTAACCTTAGATAAGCCCCATAATTCTTCTGAGCTTCTATTTCCTTTTCTGTAAAGTGAGGATAATAATGGTCCTTATGGAATTTTTCTGTAGATTATGGCTGGTCTCTGGCAGGATCAAATCTTCTTTGATTTTTTGTTCCCTGTGCTTAGCACAGTAAATGGCATGCATTGGGCATACAGATAGTTGTTCAATAAATGAGTGAAGGAAGAAAGCACACAGAATATCCTAGTAACAGTACCTGATGCGTACATAGTACTTTGCAGTTGTTTGTTTCTTTATTACTGGTTGTATTGTTCAGGGTTCTCCAGAGAAACAGAACTAACAGGATATATGTATGTATGTGTATAGATAGATGAGAGAGAGAGAGAGAGAGAGAGATGATAGATGATAGATTTATTATAAGAAATTGGCTTCACGTGATTATGGAGGCTGAGAAGTCCCACAACATGCTGTCCACAAACTAGAGACCCAGGAAAGCTGGTGGAATAATTCAATCTGAGCCTCAAGCCTGAGAGCCAGAAGACTTGATGGTGCAAATTCCAGTCTGAGGGCAGAAGATGACAAGGTGTGTCCCAGCACAAACAATGAGGCAGAAAAGGGGAGTGAATTCCTCCTTCCTCCACCTCTTTTCTATTCAGACCCTCAATAGATTAGATAATGCTGACCCACATAGGGGAGGGTCACCAGTTCAAATGCTAATCTTATGTGGAAACACCCTCACAACACACTCAGAAATAATGTTTAATCTGGGTACCTGATAGCCAATCAAGTTGACACATAAAATTAACCATCACACTAGTATGTATGTAGGTATGTATGTATGTATATATGTATTTATCTGTATTTGTATATACGTATTTTTTAATCTAACTCTTGACCCTTTATTGAGAGTCATGGCTTTGCTCCCCCATTTCTAGTCCCCTGCCCTAAAAGCATTCTGTCTTGTCATATCCTGGATTATAATGTATCTCAAGTCTTGAATTCAGTTAGAGGTTTGGGCAGTCTCTTGCCTATCTTAGACTTTAATTTTGAACCAAATCTCCACCTTTTAGAGGAACTACTTTTAAATCAATTTTTTCCATACTAGACATTTGTGATTGATATTTCTTTAAACACAAATAGAAACTTTGTACTTAACCCCTGAAGGACCTAGCATACAGTGCCAGCTTATCTTACAGGAAAGATATTAGAATCTGATACACCTGAACTCAACCTCTTGCAAACTTAGGCAAGTTTCTTAAACCTATTTGAGTCTCAGTTTCTTCACGTCTAAAATGGGAATAAATGAACACCTACCTTACACGGTAGTCCATCTCTTTCTGCTAATAAAATGTAAAGATCTTTCCTTTAAAGGAGAAGATAGAAGCAGAGATATGAGATAAAGAGTTCTGCTATCTGCTTCCCTTGGTACCACACTCCTTACATTCAGGGTAGAAGCAAACCTCTATTATATCTTCCACAAGTGGTTTTGTCCTTAAAAAGTAAAAATTTCTCAAAGGGGCTAAATAAATTAACGGGTGCAAGATTGGACTATAAAGAAATATGCCCTTATAAAAACAACAAAATGAAAATTCAATACACAGTGGAATACCATTAATTCCCTTTAAGATAATTTGAGGGAGATACAAATAGACACTTATTCCAATGATGTCACAATTACTCAAACAACTGGGCCCTGCCTCTTCCCTGGGGTTGCTTTGCGCAAGTTACAAAACCTGAGTCATGGTTTCTTCATTAGTAGGTGAAGGTAACTCCCGTACCTACTTCACAGGGCTATTGTAAGGGTGGCATGAGTTAATATAGAAAGCACTCTGATGCTACGTTCAGGGATTATTTGATTGTTCTTGTTAGAATTGTCTGCAGAGCCTGGGGCATATTTTTAAGAATATCGTTAGTGGTGATAAATCAGGAAACCCAAATGACCAAAAGTCATTTAGAGCCAAGACCAGTAATTACTCTGAGTATCAAACTGGGAAAATGTGTTAATAAAATAACTTATTTTGTGATGCCTGTGGATTGGTTTTGAAGCTCATTCCAGAAGCATTCCTGTTTTAGCATTCCTAATTTTGTTTTAACAAAATCCCTTGAATAAGTGTGGTGCTTCTTCAGGAGACCGTACTGAAGGCTAGCATTCCCAATGGGATCCTACATTGTGCATCCCCACCAAATTTATTTCATGGAGAAATGACATCATTTTCCAGCCCTCTTCGAATCAATTCACCAAATATTTGGTAAGCACCTTCTACGTAGCAGGCACTGAGAGCTAGCATCAGAAATATTGGACACACTTTGTCCAACCTTCGTGCTAACTAACTACAAGCTTATCAGAAAACAATGTATAGCTGATGTCACAAGCAGCACACAGAGGTTGAACTTCCCCTTGTGGTCCAAACACCTGCCTGTCTTCACTCAGTCCTGATTGAATATGTGGACCTTCCCCTTTCAGCTTCCCCTCTGGCCTCCATTTCACAGTCACCTGACTTCCTCACCCCTCTCAGGATCTCAGAGGTAGACATCCCCGTTTCTTCCAGAACCCACAGGGACACATCTTCAGCGACGTGCGTTGCTCACTAGGTACTTTGAATCCTGTGGCTCTCATAGCTTTCCTGGAATTGAAAAGACAGATGCTATATTTTAATTCTTGGTGCAATATCATCTTTTCCTTGTGTCATGAGCTGCCGTTGATTCCTTTACTTTTGTTCTTTGGTGAGTCGAGGATCACTGCTGACTTACCTTGAGAAGTTGTCCTTAATTAGAAGCATTTAGTTCTATACTGATTACAGATTTTTGCTCTGGGATAAGTCAGAACTAAGTTTGCATTCTGGCTCTGCACTCGTTATGCACATGATCCTGGGTAAGTTACTTAAACCTTTAAGCCCCAGTCAAGGCTTAATCAGGTGTAAAATCATTTTAATAATACTATTCACCTCATAGGATCCTTATAAAAATTAAGGAAGTAGTGCATGTAAAGTACTTAGTACTTTGTAAGTATATTTATGTAAGGCCCAAAGGAGTTGCTTAGTAAATGATAGCTATTTTTAATCAGAACAATGGAGTGTGTCTCATGGTGACTACTCATAAACATCCTTAAGGCCAGAGACCACTTAGAGAACTTATGATGGCGATGGCGTTGCTGGTTGGCAGCTATGAAAATTTGCTTACTGATTGTGTTTCAGTTGCTTCACATATGTTAATTCGTTTATCCTCACAACCACCCTATGAGATAGGTACTATTATTACCCTCATTTTACAGATGAGAAAACTGAGGGATAGAAGAATTAATTAACTCACCCAAGATGTCACAGCTAGTAAGTGAAGTTGCTGAGATTTAAACTCAGAAGTTCTGGTTTCCAATTCAGAACTCTTACCCACTATATTATACTACTTTTGATGAAAGCTACTGTTTCTCTTTCCAGAGGAAAAAATTAAAATTTCATTAACTCATACAAAACATTTTACAAATAATTTCTGATTACTCACAAACCCTTTGAAGGCTATCACTATAATGGTGCTTAAAGAGCCCATGTCACTCTACATACACTCTCTCCTGTGTTCCACGTGACAAGAGAGCAAGGCTGAGCTGATAGGTCAGTCAGGCTTAATTGCTGCTGTGTCACCTTTGTTTTAAATGTTGAAGAAAGGCACCTTACTTTTATATGAGTCATATATTTCAGTTCCCCTAATCAATCAATCAGCAAGCATTTTTTTATATCGATGGTTCATTATAATAATGGTTCATGTTTTACAAAAGCTGTCATGATCAGAAAGATGTAATGAGCCAGCTACACTGTTAAGTAGGCAGGGAGATGGTGCTCACCTTATTTTACAGAAGACATCAACTCCGAAAGATCAAGAAGCAGCTGAAGTTTCAAGGTCCAGGACTTGAACTCCAGCATCTGCCTCCTTTCTGCCAAGTTAAAAACACAGTATATTTTCTCATCTACATTGAATCAGGGTCTGTGATTCAATTATTTTTAAATTCCTCTCAACTTTAATACTCTGCTGTGCATATTCTGGCCCAAGAATCTCTGTGGGAAGTGCTCTGTTTTAGGGGCAGATTGATGATATAGCAAGGGGACCAAGAAAGAGAGCACTTCTTGAAGCCCATTGGTTAAGTAGAGAGAACACAGGCTTTTGAGTCTGTATCTTATTATCTCTCTGTCCATGGGCAAGCTCCTTAACTCAGCATCTCAGTTCCCAAGTCTGTAAAATGGGAACAGTAATGCCTACCTTCTCAGGACTGATGTAAAGATGACATGAGATAATGTTGCAAAATGCCCACTTTGGTGCCTATCACCTAGGAAGGGGCTCTATAAGTATAGGTTCCCTTTTCAGCTCCATTTCTCTCTTCCTTAAGTTCAGAGACTTGTGGGAGGAAGAAAGAGAATAAAAATAGCGAGGGAGGACTTGAGCAAAGTCAAGGAGAAGAGGGCTGATAGAAATGATGAGAGAGTAGGAGTTGACCTAACCTGGCATGTGTGCTAGTGCCTCCTCTCTTTCCCCTGCAAAATTCAGTGATACAAGGAATTAAAGAATTTGACATGGAGTTATGAAGGGGCAATTAGTTTAATCTTGTTCCTGGAGATTTGCCATCCATAACGGAGTTATTTAATCAAAAAATCTGGGGAGGGGGAGATAGCTTTTAATTGGGGACAGTCTGGTGCTGTTTGCCTATTCCAGGTGGCCCCCCCACCCCCAAATTAGCCTGCCAGCAAGCAAAATCCCTGAATTTGCTGCTGCTTGGTAACACCACACCCTTTCCTGTCCTCACTTGGGCAGAAGGTTCAGCACCCCATTGAGTTCAGTAAAAACAAAGAGTCATCAGTGGGGGAGGAGAGCTCCAGTCTCCTACACACTGGCATTCGCTCCTGGTAGAAACTCTGCACTGTGCAAGGGGAGGGTAAAGATTGCGTGCATTGTGATGCTAAGCGCTTAGCCCAGACCTCCAGTGCAACGAGTTGGAGGGGAGAGGCTCAGCTTGGGTTCAACGCATCAAACATGATTTGGGTTGGGATTGGATCAGGGATGTCAAGCGTGAAGCATATAAACTGCCACTCCCCTTCCAAACCCTCAGCAGACATTGCGACTAGATCCCACATCCCAGATGTAGTCTGAGAAGCCCCCTCTAGACAAGAGCTGCAAGCAGCCTGGCCAAAATCATCTAGAGTTGGCACATGAGATGTATCTCTTTTTTTCCAGGCCTTATAGAGAAGGATAGATGGGAAGATGGGTGGGATCTTCCTTTTTCAAAATATATTCTTCTCTTTCCTGCATTATAGTAAGCCATGAGACTTATTCGCAGAAGAATTTGTTTCATATCTGATATGTGTATGTTCTTTCCTTCATTACTAACTAGTTTTTCTTAGGGAATTCTCTGTTGCTTCCATTCCCTGACATTTAAAATTAAAATATCATTTTTCCAAACCCTTATGCCCAGCCTACAATGGTAAGAAGAAATCCCTGAGCTGTTGTATGTTTTGATCTCCTTGAAAATGAGCAAAATATTAATTCAATCTGGATTGCCTCTGTTATTATTTCTCCAACTAATATTGGTTGTACCCTCTGAATACCTGGTATTTTGCTTCCCTTTGTGAGATGTAAGAGTTAGAGTTTCCTTGCATAACTGCAGATTCTTCATTGTGTTCTTCTATCTCAGACAACCTAATCTGATTGGGGGTTCCAGAAACATGAACACCAGGGTCGGAGACCTTAACCCTCAATTTCTGTTACCAGCTTAAAATCTAATTGTATGAAACAATAGACTCACAATATTGACACACATAAAAATGTTAGGATGTCCTCAACCAGAGGTAGCAAATTCTTGAATTATATGCTTTTAATCTTTTAATTACAATGCTAATTATAATCAAAAAGGCTAATTTTTCTATCTTTAAGGTCTTCTGCCTTGGTTGTGTTAGTCCTACCAGTGTAGAGTTGAATTTAAAACCATTTTTATTAGCTAATGGTGTATTTGGGGTAGAATGGGCCCTGTAAAGAAGCAATCATTTTGGAAAGTAAGTTTGTAACAGAAACATAACTTGTGAACAATTCAGCAAATGTTGGGTTAATGACAACTCATCCTGCACCCAGAAGTTATAGGTTCTTACTCCTGCCTTAATGGGGCCTTTCCTCTAGAGTCTAGGACATTGAATGGCATGTAATAGGTACTTAGAAAATACTTGTCGGCTGGGAATTCCTTGGCGGTCCAGTAGGCACTTTCACTGCCAGGGCCCCGGTTCAATCCCTGGTTGGGGAGCTAAGATCTCACAAACCACGCGCTGCAGCCAAAAACAAAACAAAACAAAACAAAATTTGTTGGTTGATTGAACAGAAGGATGCTCTTCACTGTGGGAAATATACGGAACTTGGTGTTTCACTGGGATATAAGGCAACTTATATCCCTCGCATTATTTTATAAAGAGAGAAAATTTTTTATTGTTTCCCCTTCAATTCAACCAAGTTTTTCTTCATTATCAGATGGATGATCAGTATGAACAATAACTGTTCTTCTCTTATAGAAGTTACCTGTAGGTTCTTTTCTAAAGTTTGTTAATGTGTCCTTTTCTGTGGCTGCCGGTTTTTTGTCAGAATTCTCTTCCCCTAATCCCATACATCTTAATGAGATGTCTGTTTTCTCATCTCAGATTTCAGTCACTTAGTGTCCATGACCTTGAGAATAAAGGGTAGATACTTTATTATCTTTTTACACTGTTATATTTATTTTTATACTAAAGAGTTTCTATAAATGTAGGAATAATAGTATAAAAATAAGTATAACAGTATAAGAAAAAAGGATCTATCCCTTTGTTCTTTAAAGGAGAATTTTTTTTTTTTTTAGTGCCAGAAATAATCTACAGCAATGAATGTACTTTGTAATTGTTTTAGAAAAAAAATCTTAGAGTGCGAATCACCCATATTAATTATGTCAGAAAATGTTTCCTCAAAGACTGGGGGAAATTTCGTTTCTAAACAGAATGAAGGTGAAGTTTCCTTCTGGCTCTTATATTATCTAAAGGACAGGCACTAACTGGACCTTAAGAACTACTGTTTCAAAGCAGCCACCAGCACAGCTGTGGTACAGAGCTGTACACGCCAGTCTGAGCTACTTGTCCTGACGTGGCCGACACAGAGGGAAGGCAAGATGGACTGGTCTCGTTCTGTTTTGCCCAGTTGAAACTCTCTTTCTACCTCCCAGCCCGTGTGAAACCCATCTTTATTTTATTTTGTTTTTAGCATGGTACAGGGGGAATCAAAAGAAGCTTCCAAAGAGTAATGAAAAACAACAACTGATGTCACATCCAGGCATTTTCTGGTCTTGTTTCATCTGTTTCATCAATGCCTCTTCTCAGCAACCAAGAGTGACTAGACGTCCATGCTGAGAACTCCTGCTTTGGAGCAGAGCGAAGCCAGTCTTCACAGTGGCCTTCTAAACCCTCGTGGTGGGGACACCACGACCCCAGACTAACACCTGCCACTCTTCCTTCTCACTACACCCCTCCCGGCTCTCTGGCTGTGCCCTCTTCCTCTAGATACTGGCACTGCCACCGCCCTCTCAACTTCCGGTGCTTGTTCAAGTCACCTTCTCAGTGAGGCCTCTCCTGACCACCTTATTTAAAATCACAAAACTCTCTACCCTGGTATTCCCAAACCCTTATAACTTTTCTACTTTTTAAAATTGCATTTATCGTCTTCTAAAATACTAAATACTTTGCTTACTTATTATATTTATTATTTATTATCTATCTCCTCCCCTGCCCCCCAAAAAGCTCATTGAAGTTTTTTGTTTGTTGTTCCTATTGTTTTGTTCACCAAGGTACCAAGAATAGTGTCTGGTCTTTATTAGGTACCCAATAAATATCAGTTAATGGTTTAATAAATGAATAAATAATCCTTTTGCTCCTTGTGAATACCTGACTATTCATACATAACTGATAGGAAGTGGTTATATCTATAAAAAATCTCATTAGCTAAAATATAAAGACTCAAAATATAGCTATCCTATTTTTAAGGTTAAACAATTGTGGACTCTTAAAAAGCTTCTAAATTAGATCTGGCTTTTTGTGTCTTGATCCCTCTCTATGAAACTTGATGCCAAAAATTCCCATGGCAGCTCAGTTCCTTGTTCAGAGGACAGGGGTAAATTTAGAGCACAAAATCTCCATGTAAGGATCATTGAAACTCTGGTGTATATTTTCTCTATTCACCTCAGTTAGCTTTGGTCTGGGTCTCCAACAGAATTCAGTTTTAAATGCTGCAGATTTCTAGCCCTTCATGCAGAATGAAGGCTTCAACAAGCCCTACCTTGAATGACTACTTGCATTAGAAAGTGATTTAGGATAATGCAGCCAGAGAGAGACTCCATCCGCAGAGGGCAGGGGTCTGTGTGCTCCTTGGAAAGCTTCCTTGATCATAAGGATGAGCTACCTTTCAACAAGGCTTGCAAATTGGAGAATTATATTATCTCAGGCCATAGGGCAGGAACATCCCTGCACTTAGAGACAGTGGTTATATTTTAGGTATATATATTGTTCAGTCCAAAAATTCACTGTTTCTGTGAACACGAGTACCTGGAGGTATACATCTCTTTTGTGTTTCTTTTATTATCTTTTCCATAATTAAAAATCACTCTGATGTTATTAGTTCATTTTATTTATTTATTTTTTAAATTATTATTTATTCATTTTTGGCTGTGTTGGGTCTTCGTTTTTCTGTGCGAGGACTTTCTCCAGTTGCAGCAAGCGGGGGCCACTCTTCACCGCGGTGCGCGGGCCTCTCACTATCCCGGCCTCCCTTGTTGCGGAGCATAGGCTCCAGACGCGCAGGCTCAGTAATTGTGGCTCACGGGCCTAGTTGCTCCGCGGCATGTGGGATCTTCCCAGACCAGGGCTCGAACCCGTGTCCCCTGCATCGGCAGGCAGATTCTCAACCGCTGCGCCACCAGGGAAGCCCTATTAGTTCATTTTAAATCAAGAAATATCTTTGCTTTAGCCAAAGGAGAATTGTTTTGTCATGTTTTATCTTTGGTTGTTTAACATTCTGAAGAAACCCTTAAGCCAAGCGGCCATAGCCTAGGTGTTGATAGCTGCTAACAATTAAAACAACATATTGAATAAAGATGGTTTAATCATCATCTAGCCTGGAATGGGCAGGAGGGGAGGGCCCTTATCACTCATGTGTTCATGTTTATTCTTCTGATTCTAATTTAATAAAATGCACTTAATTCTAGAAAGAGGCTGAGAAATTTACCTATAAAATCAGAGTTTAATTCTAAGATCTGACACCATGCCTAAAAATACAAGCTCACTCTCTGAAAAGTTCATTCCCTGTGACCTGCTATGATAGACAGGCATGACCTATTTAACTCCTTCCATTGGAAAAATCCAAGATTATTTTCCAGGCTCTGTGATCTGCAAGCTATTAGCTCTGCTGTTTCTAAATCCCAGTGCTGATAAGGGCCAGGGGAATTGGGCTGGGCTATGAGCCCACCCCTGCCCAGGCTTTCTGGAGTTAGACAAGCTGGGATCTAGTCCCACTCTCATCCTTTGTAACCACGTGACCTTGGAACGCAACCGAGCTTCCTTTTCCTCACTGGTAAATTAGAAATAATAATGACACCAACCTCATAAGGTAAAACAATAATAGTAAATTCTCAGTGAATGTAACCTGTCACTATCCTCCATATCTTTTAATCCTCACAACTGTTCTATAAGATAGCAATCATCCCTACTTTACAAACTATGGAACTGAGGAACAGTATGTCTTGCGCAAAAGCAAGCAGAAAATAAGGGGTTAAGCTAATTTGAATATATAAAAACTTTTGCACTTCCTTCCATGACAACTTCTTTGAAGCTATTTGATTTTAACCCCCAAATTCTTTCTGTTTGTAAATCGAGGACCTGGACCTTAATAATTTTCATTTTTCTGTGCTACTTAGCAAGGGCCTGGGTCTGAAAGCAGCACCTAGGATGTGGGCCCTATCTTGATCCTCAGTTATGCTGAAACACTAGTTTTCTTTTTGCTATAGGAGAACATTGAGAGCTGATCACATAGCTCTACACCAATGTTTGTACAAAGCTGTGCCGCTTCCTTGGAGCCTTGGTAACATATATCAGCCCCTGAGGTCACTAATGGGCAGAGAGATCAACAGTTAAATAGGAGCTAAGTGAAACATTTATAGGAGCTGGTGAAGGAACCATTACAACTGGGGCCATATCCCTTGGGCTATATATTATATACAATTCAGCCTTATTTCAGAGAGCAATTCATCTTTCTATATTTTAAAAGACGCTGTGCTTCAAACATTTGTATAATGTTTTAATGACCACAAAAATAAAATTCATAAACATGCTTTGAGTGCCTACTGTGTGACTTGCACTCTGTTTGGGGCTAGACAGAGGCCATTCATAGCCATTACTGGGAGCTAATAATCAAATGGAGACATCTAAATAATACAGAACAAAATAAGAACTGCAAAAATATATACTAGCCATATGTATCTCTGTTTTCTCTGAGGCTGATAAATGCCAGGGAACAATTTGTTCTAATTGGAAAGGCCCTTGGGGAAGGCCCTCATAGAGGAAATATTACTGGCCTTGAAGAATAAGTAAGATGGTAATTGAGAGGGAGGGAAAAGGCATCAAGGCTGAAGAAACAGCTTGAGTAGAAGGCAGGGAAGTGTGAGTGTACTACAAGTTCAGGAGACGAGAAGGAGCGTCTGCAGCTAAGTGTAGGCTTCATACAGACAACAGTGGAAGACGAGGGAGTGAAGGTAAGCTGAAGCCCATCACGAAGGCATTAAATTACAGAATGGAGGTTGCATTCTATTTTCTGAATAATAGGGAGGTTTTTGCAGGGCAGAGTAATACATTGACTCCACTATTTTTGGAAAACATTTCTAGGGATGGTACAAAGGATGGATTTAAGAGATGAAATATGGAGGAGGTTGGTGGAATACTACTGTCAGCAAGCAATGAAGCCCTCATTAAGACAGTTGTGGAGGAAAGAAAAGAGCATTCCCAGGGGCCAGGGACCACTCACCAGGAAAATAATTTGTCATTGCCCAATGCGGGGTGGAGACAAATGAAGGATGAGATGGAAAAATTGATGGTTCTAGCCAGAGTATCTTGGGAGAAGATACTAGGTACAAGGTTCCCTGACAAGATTAGAATTTTGGGAAAATCTCACATTTTAGTTTCATGCTTGGCTGCAATGCATTCATGGAATTTTCCCGCTCCTTTCAATATTACAAAGCATAATTCTCTATTTTGAAAGTACAAAACTATTTGATAAAAGTAAACCATTCAAAAGAGAGCTTAGAATGTGCTCAAATGGAGGCCACACCTATGTCCTCTATCGCTTGAACTTGGACAGGAGGCAAAACTACCTCAACCCATCTTAGGTTTTCAGCTGGGACTCTTCAGCAAAAAGACAGAATTAACAAGAGGAAAACGAACATAAGTTTATTAACATGTCTATTTCTTGTATACCTGGCAAACACTCGGGAAAGATGATTAACTCAAAGAGGTGGCTTCAGAATTCAGGATTAAATACCATCTTAACAAGGAAAAGGGAGAGGGTTGGAGGCTTCTTAGGGGAGAGTAATTTAGGGAAGATGAATGGACCCTTGGAAGCATAGATGAGAAATATAGTTTGTGACAGAGTTTGTCTGGATATGGTGTCAATTTCTGGTCTCGGCTCCTATGATGAGTCAGTCCTTCCTGGTTGGTGAAACCTTTATGACAATTGAGTTCCTTTTGGAAGATTTATCTTTAGGCAGATTAGGGTTGTTCAGAGAAAGCCTCTCCTGATTTTGCTGTTTTCAAGTGCCTACAGCTCAAAACAATCAATATGGCCAAGCGGCATGTTTTGGGGTGGTATAAAGCCGGCAGCCTGGGTATGACTATATCAGACATCCACAGGAAGCATTTATAAAAGCCATGCCTTAGAGAGCTGCTTTAAGTAAGGTTATTCTGAACCTTGAGTGGTATCTTCTTGAATATACATTTCACCTCTTTCATTTTCTCTTTATTTTTCCTCCTCATGCCTACGCTTTTAGAGGAAAAGTCCGGTAAGAAACAACAAATCCTTTCTACATCTTGGCCAAACATTGTTTATTCTGTTCATTTTCATCATCTGCATATCTAATGACTGACTGTGTTTAACACCTAAACAAGATTCTGAATTTTAAAAACAAACCTTTGTGAACCAGGATACAGTCTAATTATGCCCCACGGGGATAAAAGAAAGCTGGTTGCTAAGTGATTTTCCAAACCTGTTATTAAGGGCCACAGGGTAATTTTGTAAAGATTCACCTCTGCCTCAATCACAGGCATATGTTCAAATATTTTAGTATTAAGTTTCATTTATTGTAGCTTCCACTTGGGTTAGTCAAGCTACATATATTTACCATGAGCTAGGCAAACATTTTTTTGTTAAATTTTTTTTGAATGTACAACATGATAGCATCCTGAGTGATGCTTGTGAAGCTGGCCTAGGAAAGGGAAGTTGTCTTGTTTTCTTCTTGTTTTTTTTTTCAATTAATCTGAAAAATTATCCCCTTCTGGAGTTGTCAGAGACAGAAAAAGGAGATCTTTATAAAGTGCAAATCACCTCTTACATGGTCCTTTTTACCACCAGGGTGATTTTCAGTGGCAGTACAGATCTGTTAGGATGTACCTACATCTTTTTTTTCTTTTTTTTTTAAGAGCAACAATGAAACAGATCTACTAAAAAAAAAATTAAAAAAAATAAAAAAATGCACTGTTCTTGTCTCAGCTGCCTAGTTTATGGGAACATGTTCCCAGAATGCTGATGCATGGCTGACACACGTGACCTCTCCGGTGGAAAATATGAAAATATTGTGTTTCCATGTTAACACACACCGAGAAGTAGTTGGTTGTCTGTTGACCTCACCTAAGTGGATGCTGTAATAATTGCTAAACCTCCCATCCTGCCCATTGACCCAAGCCTGGCCGTCTCTGTACCACATGCAGGAAATGTACTGGTAGCAATTCCATGTGATTTGAGGAAGGAAGAACAGAAGACACAGGAAGAACAAAAGACAGAATCAAAATATTACAATTTGTCAAAATATGGACCCAATGACGTTGCTTCCAAAAATAAAATTAGTACAATTATAATTATTATTATTATTAAATTGAATGGCCCACTTCTGTGTAACTGCGAATCAACTCTGTCACATGCTATGTGACATACATATCGTTGGTGCGCTTCAGCAACCTTTCATCGTATTGCCAGCTATAAATTGGTACTTTCCATCTACCTCTACAAGGATTAAATTATGAGCCACTGCAGCTGCTGACCTTCAACACTCCCTGAAAGGAGTTCAGAGTGGAGATCAGGAATGAGGCAATCTGTGCTCTGGGAAAAACTGGCAGAACTTCAGATGGTTAGATATTTTCAGGAGAAGATTTTTTGAGCCCTATTGTTGCATCTCTTTGTATCTAGAAAAGCACTAAAATCCTTCATGGTGATGTCTGCTCCTCATGACTAGCAGCAGCCTTCTGCAAAAAAATATGTGCTTGATTGCATGTACTCCCCCTTCACCAAAATCACATGTGTACTGACCTGCCCCCCCTACCTCTTTGGAGCAGTTTCTCAGAGCTTTCTGAAATGCTGTCTCCCGAGCTATAGTCCTCACTTTGCCCCAAATAAAACTTAACTCACAATTCTCACGTTGTGCATTTTTTTCTCAGTCAACAGTATTTTGCCAATTTCATTTATTCTCTTTGACCCTGAATCTTTCTCTGAATTATCCAGATTTGGCCACTTCAAATATTGACAGGACTAAGTAGTCTGAAATGTATCTGCGGTGCTTTAAAAACTTTTTGTTCCTCATTGGTTTTCCTCCTGCTGTTCTTACAGCAATTTCAACTACAAGCACTCCTTTGCATTGTTAGCTGTGCCTTAAGGATGAGTCCTTCTCCTGCTCCCCCGCCTCATTTTTCTTTGGCAATGCCCATGTTGTTGATGTTCAAACCAGTCATCTTTTAGTGATATCTTGGTTAGTAATAGGCTCTTTGTGTCTCTTCCTAAATGGAATTTCAGAAGATCATCTCTACCAAGTCCTACTGGATCTGGCAGGCATTCACAGTCATCTGACTTGTAACAGATATGGGAACAAATTTAAATATAGACACACACAACAGTTGGCGGGGGTGGGGACATCAAATAGGTGCTTGCCAGATGATAGATTATCTTCACCCTGAAGCATTTGAAAGCAAATAAGAAACTGGTTAGGACCATAATAATAAACATAATCATCATATATTCTAATTCTTTCCTAGAAAATTCACTACCATGAATGACTGAATTTGCTATGACTAGACTGTATAAAAATAATATTTGTTTGGTGCTTTGTGGCTTTACACGTATTTTCCTCTGTTTCCCTATAGCACTGAATTTTAGCAAATGAGGATGTTGTAAAGCTTCAAAACCTGAGGTTGGTTATTTAGTGATTTTGACAAGCCGGACAGATTGTGTTTGGTTACTTCTTTTTATAAATATCTTAAAACACTCACCCGCATTGGCAAAGACTAAGTTAGCCTACTTAGCTGAATTTAAATTAATCCTTTTGTGCAGAAAAATAACAAAACAAAGCTGGTGTGGGGTAAGGACACTGTGGGTGCTGTGAGGACATTTACTGAAGTATTTTCTTTTAGGAAGGCATATTCATATAGCCAAGTATATAAATTTTAGAAATGCAAAATGTTCTGACCAAAGATCTTCATTCTAGTGACCAAATCATAACTTAGTAATGTATACCCACTTTGAAAATAGCCTCAAAATACAAACTAAGACTTATCTCTAAGTTGAACATCAAAATAAAAGTAGAGGGGAAAATAAAATGTTTTTCAATACCTTCTCCAGAATGCATCAGAAGGTCAAGAGAAGTCAAGGAATTGAACAATTAATGTTTAATTAGGAACACAAGAAATTTGTTCAGAAAACAAATAGACCAATTGCAAAGTCCCTGTTTGAGTAATCAGGTGAAATAATAATAACAGTAGATTTAAAAAAACTTGCTGAGAGCTTATTATGTGTGATACAAATGTCTGCAATCAGAGACAAATTGGCCACCTGCAGATTCTGAACAACTGAAGAGATGTTTTGTTTGGTCATGCAGTTAAAAACAATTTTAACGCCATTTAAAAACCAGAATCTTTGAAGTTAAAAAAGAAATCAAGATATGCGTCTTCTCTGACAACTCTGAAGATCTGGCAGCATTAGGCCCATATTTTTGTGCTGCAAGCATGATGCCCCTGAGTTGTGGCCATTTCACCAAAGCTTTGTGAAACTCTCATTCCCTCGTGCACAGCACCCTTGCTCCTTGCCCTGCAAGCTTTTGAGTTTGTGATTTAACATGGAGAGTGTGCAGCTTACAGAATATATCAAGATCAGATACAGAATGGTTCCTTCTGCCTTTGAAGCAAATTCTATACATTGGTAGAACAAAGATAGAATGCTAAAGGCCTCAAAGTTCCTGGGAAATGACAGGAGAAAGAGTAAAGTAAAACTTTTAAAAGGAAAGCCTCTCCCCTCCTGGCGGATAATGATTTTGCTGTCCGTGTTCAGCAGAACCTACAACTGCTTTATGCTCCTTAATGGTGATAATTAGTGTATAGAAAGCCCTTCAATTTGACTTCTGGAATTCCTTTTATTTTGCAGGTTTCAGATCACTTTTAATTATGGACCTTGAGGTTTTCTGGGTCTGACCTTTCCATAGCTTTTAGCTGGATCTTCTGTGACTACATGAATTTCAACAGATGTTCCTTGATGTTCCTTTTTTTCACGTTATCTTTTACTAGAAAAAATACAGACAGGAACTACTGATTAAAATATATAGGTTTTTAATTCACTGGACTTAATTTGGGTGAACTTATATAATTGAAATTATTTTGAAGTGTTGTTGTCTATAATCTTAATAAAGCTTATTGAATTTAAGGTTCTGCCTCTATATGGTTGCAATACACATTTTATTTTGCATTATTTCTCATAAACATCTTGGGGGAAATTGTGTCACTTTTAATCCCCTCTTTGCTGTATTTTATGCTGCTTTTAAGAAGGAAATGTTTGACATGAAATTAAAGCTAAAATCATAAATGCCCACACCTTCTTTAGTGAAGAACTTTAGCCTGGTCATTAAAGAATTATAAAGTCTAAATCTTTATATAAAAGAGTGCTTGGATTTCTCTCAAAACACAGTATGAATTCGTCAGTAAAAGAATGTAAGCCCAGAAATACATATTAATGTGTCCTTTTTTCTAATTTCATTTAAATTGCATCCATGCATATAGAGAGATTTATAAGAAAGATGGGATCAGTATGGAACAGAACTGGAAAAATATGGCAAATAATAAAGTCTAAAATATTACAAGTAAAATCGACTGGAGTAGGTATAAAAGACTATAGGTTTTTATTTCTTGTCTATGTTATGGAGAGTAGAATCATCTTTTTCATTTAAGCAACCTTCTAGATACTTTTGTGTTTGTGCTTCTTGCTTGGATTTTGGAATTTGGCCGGTACTGGGTCCCAGGTAGCCTCTGGTGAACTCACAGGCTAGCCCATATCCTGAAAGTGAAACTGAGCAACAGCTCTTTTGCTGCTCACATCACAGTCACTCTTGTTACTACAGAAAAATCCGAAAGAGGGACAGCAACCAGAGATTGCTGGGGTAAATTGATAGCAGCCATGATCAAGGTTTGAGGAGTGAAAGAAAAAAGTCGTAGGTCAGCATGTTGTGTTTTTCCAGGCATCATCTGGTCCACCAGTGTTTTATTGGTGCTGGACAGTTTTCATCATTCCCAGCTGTGCTTGTCAGGATATCCTCATCTTCCCCACCACATTCTACCCGTTGGCAGAGGCTGCCCAAATCACACCAGGCCAAGAACATATACTTTAAAAAAGTCCTCATCCGCACTCATTCCACAGAACACTAAAGAGAAGGGCCAGGCAAAGAAGAGGTGTCTCTAATCCTGCTCTCTGATTTTTGGAGGCTCTGATTAAAGCCTGAATTATGTGGGAAATGCATCATGTCTATGATGTTTGCTAACACCCTTTTGTGTGGGGAAACAGTTTTCTCTGTACTACCCAGTCTCTAAAACTCCCCTCCTCAAGCAATATGAAGAAAAACTCCGTGTGACAAGACATTTAAATCTATCAGTAAAGTTTTCTTGTGTGTTTCTGCTTTGTCTGTATGTACACATAACTGAAACTAGTACATCCCCATTAGCAAAGCTATATTATGCAATGGATAGATTCTCCTTAAGGTTCTCCAAAACCTCATTATGGTTTAAATAAGCCACAAACACAATGACTGCCTGTCTTCCTTTGGCCTGATTACCTGGAGTGTGTGTTTAGTTAGCTGTTTATGAAATCTTCTATTACCCAAGCCTGTTGACTGATCCATCATTCTCTGACTAGGTGTCTGTTCTCTCTTCCTTTTTGCTGATCACAGAGGCGCAGCCCGGTAAGAATCCTCAACATTTTTACCTTAAACATGTATAGAGATAATTCTTGCCTAGGCAAGGTGGCCAGGTTGGCTTCTTGTTAAATTTATGATAACCCAGTATGAACGAGGCAGATGAATTAGGTTTAGTGGCTGAAAGTCTCTGGTCTTATATGTGTCAAGAGCATGTTTTAGGATCATCAGAGCACTTTTCCATAACAAATTAAACTAATACATAGGTACCCCAACTCCTAGTGCTAAATGTAAAAAACGTGGTGTGTGTGTGTATGTGTGTGTGTGTGTGTGTGTGTGTGTGTGTACAAGGGCTGGAGATTGTCCAGAAATCACCATAGGAATTTATAGCAAGGTGATAATAAAGAATAAGAAAACTGTAAGGCAAGTAAGGAAAGAATTTGTAAACCACATTGTTTTTAAGCCTGAATTTAATATAAGTAAGTCCCTGGACCATAGCTCAAATTGTTCAGTATACTGATATACAGTCATACACCATCATAATTTCTGTCTTGGGAGGAAGAGACATACTTTCAAGTCAATCTTTCTAGGCTGTCACATATATATTTCCTCACTGAAGGCAAATCAGTATTAGTTTGCACTGTTCAAAGTAAATCTGTCATTTTCCTCAGGTTGAGAGTGTGATAAATTTGAGGCAACAAGAAGAGACTTTGCTATGTTTGAAATGACCCCTACCTGCCCAGTCAGTCCCTTGAGAGAGGAAATGGAAGTGAAACAATGCTGTCAGAAAGTAGGCCTATGCCAATTTGATCAGTCAATTACTACTTGAGACAAATACTCCGCGCCAGCTGACAAGCTGTGGTTCTCTGTTTAAGCCACGTAGTTGATGATCAAAGATAACACCTACAGGGCATATGTGGCTGATTCCAATCCAGCAGTGGGGTCACAGCTCAGATTATGACAAGTTACTCCTTTTTTAAAAAAAAGAAAAAGAGTGAATTAACTAAGGCAAAATGCAGGAAGTCTATTCACAGTCTACCTATAAAGACAGTCCTTGAAAGGAGGAAAATGTGGTCACTTGGGGAGGAAAAGGTTTCAGGATTCAATAGGCTTTTTTCCTGAATGTGCTTTATGTGGTCGACATCACCTTAACCTTGTTCTAGAGTTGTCCTGTTTCGACAGCAAGGCCATCAAAGATCTGTATGCCGGATCATGGGACAATGGGACTTTCTTTTCTGTTGCTAATGGTTTCCTGCTTATTGTTTGAACATCTGTTCCTTTCTAAATTGATATGATTTTATTCTTTCTAATTTCTAAACAACAGTTTTCTTGCATATTTCTGCCATGTCTTGCTTCCTCTTCACTGATGATTGTTCATTCATACGGAATATTTAATAAAATATTACAGAGGCTTCTTGTCTAGTGCCTCTCAACAATAAACATCTATCAAAGGAATTGATACACTGGGAAATGATGAATACCAATGAACACCAAAGAAGCTTTGTATCTTTCTTGGTTTCATGAATATTACATTATAAATAAAGGGGTAAGACAGAGACCAAAAGGTCTTCAATACAGCTTCTGGGGTCCCCTAACTCCTGAATTTCAGGTCTCACTATACTAGGTAGGTCCTATTCCCTCAGTGTCAACCTCGTGATTGACTACTTGGACCTAAAGCCTCCACCTGACCTTTTCCTTCAGACTTTATTAATAAAAATCTGGCAATCTGAGGCTCTCCAACCTAGAAAAACATGTTAACTCCATTTGAACAATTTGTTCTCTTATTATTTTGTCTACAGAGTCTTATTTTCCAAAATCCAACCCACATCAAAACTCCTATAATGACCATAACTGATTTAAATGATCATATTTGTTTTAAATATTTATTAATTTAAATGAACATGTTAACTTAAACATACTGATTTAAAGTGTTGATCTATTAAAATAAATAAAATATTTATTAAAAAGTTTTTACTAATAATGTATTAATAATAATCTCTATATAGCACATACATGCAAGTCACTAAAAAACATCTAGTGGATCCTTATTCAGTCTGAAACTGCTCCTCTATTGTAAATGAGTTCAAATGAGACAAAATTCTGATAAATCCTTAGGAAAGAGGGAAAGAACCTTCTTATAGGTCTGTTACAGAGGTGCTACATCTTGTCCTGAGTTGTTTATGTTATCATTTGAGAGAAGAAAACATCTGTGACCACCATGTTGAGCCTTCACCAAAGTAGGAAAGTAGAAAAAAATGTGTTTGGTTACCACCCACCAAACTCATAGTCATAACCTTTTGAAAACTTTCTTATACTTCCACTTCCCCAACCTGAACTCTGCCCCTGTCATTCTCCTAAGGAGGCCCTGCCAAGCCATGTCCCATCTTATGAGGCCACGCTTCTAGTGGTCTGCTTTTCTGGAAGTATCACATGCTAAGGACCTTTCACAGCAGTTTTGAACCAAAACTTGAATCAATCCTCTGTTATCAAAATAATTTTCTCCTAGGGCCTTATAAATCTGAAAATGACCTTCTCAGATTATTCCTGCCAGGGAAATTGTCGTTCCTATAGAATCACAGTGCCTTGAGCTAAAGGAATGATGCCCAATTGATACCCAACTGATAGGTTGTTGCCCCCATGGCAGGCAAGTGAAAGAAATTGGGGTAGGTTGGGCGGGTGGGAAAGAATGGAATTCTCTGGTTCCCTGAATAGAACAGCCCACTCAGTGGTAATGCCTTCAAGTTTTCCTTCTTTTTAACATTTTCCACGTGTATCTTTAAAAATTGCATTCGTAAACTAATGACTGTTTCTACAAGCAACTTATGGACCCCATCTGATAAGAGCAGAGAGTACTCCTCATACAGTCTGTAATTTTTAAATATCAAACATAAGTTAAACATGGATTTACTTCCTTGTCTGCTAGATTTCAAGGTTTTTTTTTTAATAGACTATTCAATATTTGCTTTAATTTACCAAATCTACCCAGGTAAGGGTTTTTTTCTGGTTTGGAAGACTTATTATTTACTCTCTTTCCTCTCTGTAATCTTTGAGTAAAATGAAAAATTGATTTATATGTGTGTGTCTACAATTTCCAACTTGAATGCAATTCTGAGAAAAAATTCATTTTTCCCCAACTGCATTTCTTTGAGTTCAGTTTAATTGCAATGACAGAAATATACATATTGTACATAACATATATGTGGTCTTAAACCTTATAGTGTCTATTTCTAATTCTAGGGTGCAATTAAAAGGAACTTATCCAGTAAGTATATCTTAGCTACCAGAAATAGAGTACGATTTAAAAGAAGGAACAGTTCCTTGGATCTTGGAGCATATATACATTTGACTTATACACTCTTGGGCTTGATTTTTAAGGCTTACAAATGTCTTACTCTTACAGCAAAGAAATCTTGTAATGATAAAAGAAATCTTGTAATGATAAAAGGGCTCAGTGGGTTCTGAATGACTAATGTTTAGATCCTGAAAGTGAATATGTTTTTGGGTAAACATTGCTATTTTCTTCCTATATTTGTCAACTCTTACTGTATCATTTGACTTTAGAAATGAATTTAATCAAGTGTGTGTTTGCTGATTGGGGTAGGGAGAGGAGGAGGGCTGAAGGAACTGAAGGTAGATGCAACTTACCCATTTTTGTGTTATTTGATGTGAAAATCTTAGTAAAACAAAGCGATATGAAATAGGTTATAATATACATGTGGCATGATTTTCTTCTGCTGCAAACAGCACATTCTAGGAAATTTTAAATGAATGGTTCCTAGTTAAAGGTATAACATTTTCTTGGCATTTCAAGAAAAGAACAGGCAGAGAATGCTGGATTCATGCACTATGTACATATGGCCTGGCTTAGTATTCTCTTATGGTAATTGAGAAGCAGAACTGATCAAGGCAGCAGGCATTCAAAGAATGGTGTGCTATTCCACTAAGCTCTACAGTGTACACATCTTCCATTTGCTGGCTTATCATGGTAATTCCCTGGTTAATTAGTTTTATAAATGCCAAAGAAAATGCTACTACATATGCCTAATATATGGCTGTTGCATTGCCAGGGGAGAGGGTTTGTTTTCTGGGTTTGTTTTGCAAAGTTTTCACATGGAGTTGCCTATTGATGGGACTTAAATCTCTAAGTGTTTCCAAACATAGCTCATAAGACATAAAAGAAGAAAAATGGTAAAAATATGCCTAAAAATTCCCTTTGTCCTGTGCATCAGGTGAAGAAGTAGCGAGACCCAGGCGTTCCACACCAACTCCAGAACTCATAAGGTGAGCATGAAAAACACTAGTTGTGTTTTATGCAAGGCATCATGCACTGTTAACAATGAAACAAATCTCCTTTGGGCTAAAGTCTCAGCATCTAATAACAAAGGGCCTGCCCATATGTGTACGTCACAGCAGTTTCAAATATGTTATCATTTCTCCGATGTGCAGCCTGAGGGAGACCTTTAGGAAAGTACTGTGTAGTCATCTAAAGTAACATCTATCAGAATATGGAGCCCCTCACTAATGAGAGGGTTAAATATCTACATGAAGGCGTCATTTGGTGTCTGGAATGCTGACCTGAAATATGATTATATTGCCTTACAAAGAGTAGCCTGTTTAGCTGGCTACGGTTTTGTGATACATTCTACTTGCCACACACCAAAGGAATCTTCTATTTTGTTTTTTGTTTTTGGCAAAGCACTGTGTTTTACACTGTGTAATCCTTGGGATAAGTAAGTATTGTGCACATGAGCAATGTTTCCCCCCAAAGACTCCTATTTCTATCTAAAGGCTGGATCCTTTTAACTTTCCCTCCTTCTCTAACCCCTCCCCTCTCCTCTTCACCTCTTATCCCCCAACACACACAGAACTCATCAGGAGCAATGAAGGGAATCAGGTCTGGGGAAGAAATGGAGATAATTACGCAGCTTTTCTTTAATAATCAGTTTAAGTAATAATTAGTAGAAAGGATGAGCGTCTAACTTACTACCCGTCTTTCCCCCCTGATTTCTCAATGCTCTTCTTTTTCTAATGTGCAGTATTAAGGTATTAGGAAGTTATAATTAGTCAACTGTGTGGGGTGGTCGGGGGAGGATGGAAGTTAGAGGCTGGTAGACTCAGTTTCTTATTCAAACACAAACTTCCTGGTGCCTTGTTTTTTAATTTCCCTGTGCCTGACTTTCACTAATCATAAACCCACATTAACTACAACACAGAGATGCAGTGAAGACAGATATAAATGGTTTTTGACATCTTAAGAGAAGAAGGTGCTTTGCAATAAACTGTTATCTTTAGTAATCTCTTCTAGGTATAGAGACTCAGATGCTCTGAAAGAGTTTCTCTCTTCATCTTATTTCTTTTGGACCAGCCCCTTGGTCCCCCACTGAGAACGAGGGATCTTACCTCCTACTGATCCTTTTGTCCATATACATTTGACCTCTTCATAAATATACTTTTTAGCCCCTCAGGAGCTTGAGTACATACATATGTATGTACATAAGTGCACACATATGCATCGGCCTTACTGTGGAAAATAATTGAAAGCTTTATATCTTTTTTAACATTAATATTTCCTTTCTCTATGTTTTGCTGTAATGTGTGTGATTCAGCAGAAAACCTCCAGATGACACCATGGCACTTGCTCCCCTCTTTGGCCCACCATTAGAATCAGCTTTTGACGAACAGAAGACAGAAGGTAGGAAAAGCTCTGTATATCTATAGATTTGTTTTTCCTTTCAATAAAGTATAACTTACCTAGAGTAAATGTGTTTTGAGGCATGTTTTTAATGTATATCACCAGATCTTCATGTGAGAGAATAGTTCTGATCTAGGTGTGCTCTCAGCATGGGAATTTAGTTTGCAGACCTCTAGTATTTCAGGATTTGAAACTTTACTTCCAGAAGTAGCTAAGAGCTAACAAGTTCACTCTTCAAAAGAGGTCAATAAGAATTACTGCAAATCTCTACAACTCACTGGATGGGGAACAAGTGTTCTATTAGCCAAACAGCCATTATTATGGAGCCAGACCTTCAAATTCCCCATCATAGGCCCTGTCATGGTGCTATAGCCTCTTTGACCACATTTTCTCTCTTGTCCGCCTCATCAGTGGAGGTGTCAATTGGATTGCTCACACAATAGACCCTGTTTGCAGGTTCAAGACCCAGGAATGACCTTAAATCATTTAGCAACTTAGAAATAAAATGTTATGGGAGAAAATACATTTTGGTTGTTGTTGTTGGGTTTACCTATTAAATATTTACTCCTAGAATTAAATATTTTAACTTTTAAACATTAACCATTTTTGGATGGCTGTGAGTAATGTATACCTTGCTGACATAAAAGAAACTCTTTATGAAAGGGATCTAATCTATTCCTAAAATGTATTTATGTCCAATGCATGAATCTCCAGCAGCTATATATTTGATAATATGGGATGTTTTTATAGAAATCATTTGATTTAAGACCACTATGGTTATGTACAATCAAAGATGATTTTTCTAAGACCAGTTGGTGAAGGAAGTTAGATTTAAGTGTTAAGGACAACAAGACTTGAAAGCATAGTGAGTAGGCTAAGATACAGTGACAAAGAGACTCCAAAGTACAGTGAATTAAACAAGATAGAATTTTATTTCTGTTTCATGTAAACAGCCTCAAAGTACACAATGTAGGACTGGTTGGGCGGCTCTTCTATCCTCAGCATGTGGCCTTCATCTCTGGGTGCAAGGGGACTGCTCCAACTCTCACCATCAGAAGAAAGGGGGGCAGGGGAGGACCCATGGAACTCACTGCCAATTCTTGTAAGAGCAAAACCTGGAAGAGACACACATCACTTCCAACCAGAGCCCATCAGAAAGAATTTAGTGCCATATGGCCTGCTTAACTTTAACTGTAGAAGAAAGGGAGAATGGATCCTGGGAGACAGCTAGCAGCCGGCCACAGCTGAATATTTTTCAATAATGTAGTTAGCAAAGTGTATAAAGAACATCCCTAAATACTCCTTCAGTGATTTAAATGTCTACAACTTAGAATCCATCAATAAAGGTGGCCCTGCGGTGAGGTTCTCAGTTATCTTATTAACCGATCTGTGATCAGTCTCACTTTTAATGGCATAAAGACATGTGTAGTGACTGAAGGTGGGGTTTGATTTGTTGCATTTGAATCTACCTATTAAAAAATCCCATAACATTATATAAACCTGATAGACAAAATACAAAACAGTTCTTAAAAATCAAAGTGGTGTCCCACACTGAATCTATGAAAAACCAAATGCTACATCACATCTTTGGAGAATGTGTGCTTTCATGTTAAAACAAAACAGAGCTAAGACCATCATTGAGGTTTGTGGTGGAGATGAGATACACACCTGAACTTGTCAATGAGCCTGGCTTGATTGTTCTTTAGGTGGTTTCAGCCCCTGAAATTCTGTAAAGTTCCAACATTTGCACCGAGCATACTAGCTCTTCCAATATCTGCACCTACTTTTCTTATCTACTCACTCTTACTTTTTTTATTGATTCTTCTATCACTAGTTTACAAGGCCTGAGAGGAAAGTGGATATTTTTGGAGATAGGTATGCACGCCTGGGATCAGATCTTAGCTCTGCTACTTTCACCATGTATGTCATTGAGCAAGTTGTTTAATCACTGTAATCTTCGGTTTCCTGAATATCAACCACATGGTGGTGTGGTGAGGACTAAAATATATCATAATAGCTACTGGCCTTGTGATAAGTGTTTTACATGTATTTTATATACATTATATTTATATACATTACCTCCTTTAATCCTTTTAGTAACTCTTTGAGATTGCTCTTATTATCTCTACACTGAAGGAAGGGAAGTTCAGAGGTTACACGAATTGCCCAAGGTCCTAGAGTAAGCGTAGAGGCTGGATTCAAATCCACATCCAACTGACCTCCCAGCCTGTTTTACAACCTAATGAATTACAAGCAGTACTTACACAGACCCTGGCACATGATAGGTGCTGAGAAGAGCTAGTTCATTACATTGTTACCATAGCAACAACCAAAAAAAAAAAAAAAGAAGAAATATTAGATTCAGTGCCCTTAGGCCTAATACCTAATTGCCCTGATTTTCTTTAGATGCCTAAGGACTTATTTATTTTTCTGGTTCTCTTAATATGTTCACCAAACATTTTTGAATAATTTAATTTCTCTTTATGATACTGTAAAAGGATTGTTTAAAGACCCCGTAAGATCCTTTAAAGGTGGGAACCACTGTACAGAATTTAGGCATCTTCATTCTTGAAGCCTATTCATAGCAAACTTTAAATAAACCGACTTAAAACAAATGTCCATGGGAGTAATGCCTGGATTTTCAAGTGGGTGCCAGAAAGGAGCCAGTACATGTATTGACATTTAGAATGTCCTTAAGTGACCAACCAGGAAAGAATGCAGACGCTCTGTTTTGCAAGTTTTTATTTAGCTATATGTGCACACACAGACACCCCCTGCGCACATGTGTGCGTGCGCACACACACACACACACACACACACACGCTCTGCTCCTATGTCCATTCTCTGCTTGAAAAGAATGAGGAACAACACATCTCTAAATTAATTTGCTAGGACTGAGGGAAGACAGAAATAATTTTGTGAAGCTCAACTTTAAATTGAAATTTTAAGTTCTAAACTCAGGACGTTTCTTTTTTGAACTCACCCTGGGAAATTTTCTTTTTATGTTTCCAGTTCTTTTAGATCAGCCTGAGATATGGGGTCCAGGCCAACCAATTAATCCAAGCACGGAGTCGCCAAAGTTAACAAGGCCTTTTCCCACTGGAAGTAAGTTATGTGTCTGCTCTGTCTGGAAAAATAAGTGACTCATTTTACTGTCTGCCTGCATAGTGAAATGAGGCAACTCTTACAAAGTCTACATAAGCCACATTTGGACTGTTTAACATTAAGAAGAGATGTTATTCTGATAAGCTTTAGAGTTAAAGGGACCTAGGACAGTTGGTTGAGACAGGAATAATATAATAAATAAAGTAGAATAAGTAACTTGGAATCATAGCTTCTTCTGACGTCCCACAGGCTCATTCATTCATTCAATAGGTTTATGTAGGAGTGATAAGCAAGTGAACTAAAGACCCTGCTATGCTCCAGGCATGGGCTAGCACACAACACAGAGCTAACCAAATCAGATAAGGTCTCTGCTAGTCCTACAGAACAACTGAGGCTGCAGAGAATAGAGAGGACACATTGAGAGGAAAGAGTGATAATTGGAGAACAAGAGAAATGATGCCATATGGTAGAGAGAAGCTGAGACAGGAGATCAGGGCAAATTCATCTCAAAGCAAAGAGAGCCATCATTTCCACTTATTCCAGAATGCCCCCAACCCCTACTCCAGGTGGCTGGGGAAAGAAGTCCTGAAGAAAAAAGTGAACTCATCAAATCTACCAAATATAGCAGTGAGAGGAAAACATACATTTAAAGAAAGAATAAGAAAACAGAGTACCTGTTGAAATTCTTAACTTTGCCCACAAAGTGACAAGCCCAGTTCAGAAGGATGAGTCTCTGGGTTGGGGCTATAATACAATACTTTTTCTATCTCATGGATTTTTTTAAGCTATAATTTCATCAAAGGAATCTGTTCATTCTTCCTTGATCCAAATCATTTTGCTTCAGTCTTTCAAAAATATACCCAAATGTAAGACATATAACTTTGAGAAATCTTTCCAGACTCCATCCAAGCCATAGTATCCTGACTCTATTAAAAACCCCTCACCTGAGCCCCTACCCAAGCTGTGCTCATTGTCCTTGACCATAGTCTGAACAGTAATTGCCTGTGACCATGATCTTCATTCATTCAGTAGTAAATTCCTTGAGGGCAGAGGCGCGTTGTAGTCAACCCCATGTCCTTCATTCCTAGTACAGGACACGGGACCTCGTTGGTACTTGAGGCATATTGGACAAAGGAACGAATGAATGAAATGATGGTGTTATTGTTGTTACTATCTGACTTTCTCTTGACAAATTCTTATCATAAAATGGAAGAATCTGAATGAGTCCTGCTTCAATCCCTTAGCTTTGAACTTTAAAGAAGATGGATTGTTAATGGCTATTCCTTTTCCAATAGCAGAAGTATGAGCGAAAGCCCCAATCCTGCCTACCTAGGGAATACTGTGTAACTTAGGGAGAGTGTGATCAGCAATGCTTGGCTTCTTATCTCCTGGCAGCACCTCCACCACTGCCTCCAAAACACGTACCAGCCACCCCACCCCGAACAGGCTCCCCCTTAACAACTGGACCAGGTAAGCTCTATTTTTTCTGTTCTGGGATGACGTGGCAATCAGCAGTGGCCCCGTACCTCAACATGCTCTTGATGTGTTGGAAGCTATAGGCTAGACTAAACATGAAACTGTTTGCGTTCAGTTGTATTGCCATTACATTTCACTATGTAGACTTCTTTTAAAGTATCACTCCCAGGTTTCACAAAAGGGTTCACTTTTACCACATTTACTTGTGAGATGGAAGAAAACAAACTCAATATCAAAAGTCATTGTTCAATTGACATCTCACTTCATTGGATCTCACTGTAATGGTTTACAAATTAAAAGGCATAATTTGTATTGTTCCAAGAACCAATAAGTTTTTTTCTAGAATTAAAACTGTGTCATCCACAATGATAATAAAATGGTTCCCGGGATATGCAGCATACAGGTAAGCTTGGGTGGTGGGAATTTTTCCCAGTAATTATTAAAGTATTTATTATCCCACGGCAAAGAGATGTGTAAGGATGATGAAATATGGCAAGGAACTGCTGCATGCCTTTAGACAGATAATTTCTAAGGTACATCTTTACCGTCTATTAAAATCAATACTATGTATTCCTACAGTTTATAATCTACCTAGTCTTACTGGACTAGCAAGTCAAAAGCAGTAGTAGTTATTTTATGTGCCTGGGTCCTTAGAACGCAGTTCTTCATCACCTTTGGAATTCTATTGCAGCTTCATCCTTAGCTATTTATGCAGCCTGGTGAGTTTGATAGCTGCAGAGTGGGGTATTTATCAACAAGAGCAAATGCAAGACATAGTCATTTATGAAATTGACATTGATTCAGACCCAACAGAGAGTCATCCAGAGTGTCACAGGTAAAGGTGTTTGCAAGTTCAAATCATTTTGGCCCCTTGGATTCCCGTGAATGTGTTAGAGATAAATAAATCTACCAGCAACAAAATTATAAATATTGTGGCCCACGCAAACTGCTATCCCATTTATCTGTAGCCTTGGAACCTTGAAGGTTAACTCTTTTCCAATGTGAAATATGGAAATACTAAGCCGGCTCTTATAGCTAGGTTATTTAAAGGTAAAGTGGCTTCTGCTCACGCCTTGCAATTATTTAGGTAACAATTTCTAATTTGAATAACCTCGGTTTAGTAAAAGGTACACTTCCTCACATTTCAATTGGTATCAAGTATTTCCTGCCAAGCTGTAGAAGATAGTTTTAATTTTTTCTCTTATTACTGATAAGAATTAAAAAGAATAGGTAATGCTAATATTTAAGCAAAACAGACTTTTTTGTTTTGGGACTTCAGATAGATAGATATCAGTTATGCCTTTGATGTTAACAGGTTAGACTTGAGAAAAGAAATTATAAAGATGTTTTTATAATTTTCTTCCCTATTAAACAGGTATGTATGTAACAGTTCTAATGAGTAGTAAATGTATTCTCATTATCCTATGTGTGTGTGGTGTGTGGAGTGTGTATGTGTATGTTTGTAAATATTCATGTGGGGATATCTCTTTAAATAATCTTTGTGCTGTGTTTCTGGTGTGTTCAAGGTGGAGGATATACAACTAATTATGATGTGATAATTTTTTTTAACTAACAGATATTGTCATTAGTTTCACTGAAACATTTTCATTTAATATGCCAGAGTAGACAATCTTTATCAAATGAGGGTGATTTCCAGCTATCAGTTCTTTTTCAGTTGTGTCCTCTGTATTTCAGTAGGCCAGATTTTCCAAAGGGACCTCCCTTTTGGAATTTCCAGTTCCAGAGCTTGTACATTTCTGTGAACCTAACACTGCCTTCTCAGAATGACCACACTTTGCATGCCTGTGAGCAGCCTTGGAGGGCAGTCGCGTGCTCAAGTGCTTTCGATGATGGTAGAAGTAGCCAACTCGGGTCACCCCACACAAGGGTAAATAATAGCAAAAAAGGCGATACTCATATTGTAGACACAGAGAACTCTTCCCTCCCCTTCAACTCCAATCAAGATTTTCCATTGTGAAATATGCCCACCTAGGCACCTCACAAGACAATCTATTTACCAGGCTTTGCCTCACCCCTCCCACTGTCCATACAAATAATTTTAACAAAGTCAATTAAATTTTAAAATCAACTACTTTAACCACAGGAAATGACCAGTCAGCCACAGAGGTCAAAATTGAAAAACTACCATCAATCAATGACTTGGACAGCATTTTTGGCCCTGTGTTGTCCCCCAAGTCTGTTGCTGTTAATGCCGAAGAAAAGTGGGTCCATTTTTCTGATACATCCCCGGAACGTGTTACTCCAGAGTTGACTCCAAGGGAAAAGGTGGTGTCCCCACCAGCTGCCTCAGACAACCCAGCTGAATCCCCGCCTCCGGGCCCCCCGGGCCCTCCTGGCCCCCCAGGACCTCTGAGTCCTCCTCGCAATGTACCATCGCCACTCAACTTAGAAGAAGTCCAGAAGAAAGTCGCTGAGCAGGCCTTCATTAAAGATGATTACTTAGAAACAATCTCATCTCCTAAAGATTTGGGGCTGGGGCAGAGAGCAACTCCGCCTGCCCCCCCACCACCCACCTACAGGACTGTGGTTTCGTCCCCCGGACCTGGCTCGGGCAGTGGTACGGGGACCACCAGCGGTATGTCTTATGTTTGAGTGTGCTTCGTGTGACCGGGAATGGCCGTGGCTACTGCAGTGTGAGCAACGCCTTCCTCCCGCCTGGCAGCTGGCTTTAGAGCTTCAGCCATCCCTCCTTTGGTGTGGGTGTCCTGTGCCCTGTGGCATGTCCTAGTCCATTGAATGCTCACGGTCATAATGCAAGTCTGTGGATGTGTCCTACCCTGCACTTGCAGCCCTTAGGAGTGCCCTGCCTTCCACCCTGCAGATAAGGCATATATTTTTTAAAGAAAGCTGCGATGTCATTGTTTAGAATTCAGGAAGAGTTCTAGAAAGACAGGTTTCACAGCAAATGAGTTTCATGTTAAATGTCTGATTTCCTCATCAGATGCCTCCACGAGAGCCCTAGTTTGTTTGGTTTTTTTTCATTTTTTTTCTGCTTTATTGAGATATAACTGACAAAATTGTAGGATATTTAAAGTGTACAACTTGATGATTTGATATCCACACACACTGTGAAGGATTCCACCCACCAAGTTAATTAACACAGTCCATCACCTCACATAGTTACCTTTTTTTTTTTAGTGAGAAATTTAAGTTCTACTCTCTTAGCAAATTTCAGTCATTCAATACAGTGTTATCAACTATAGTCACCATGTTATACATTGGATCCTCAGACATTATTCAACTTATAAGCTTATAAATCTATGTTTGTATTTTTTTTCAAGAGTCCTGGTTTTTGTAGATCAATGCGTTTTCTTCTATTTTTTTTTGTTTATTTTCCTTATTGTGGGAGAACTATGTTGACTCCTCTAATGACTTCAGAGAAAAAGAAGTAAGGTTTGAAAAGGAGATTTTAGAGGACAGCAAAAAAAGAGGCTGCCTTATTGCACCCCCAGCCTAATCAAGCTGCCACTGAAACAAACTGCTCTCTGATGTCATCATTTGACATGCTCACCAGCCTATGAGGTCAACTCTAAGTATAGAGACAGGTGATGGAGCAGTTTATCAGAATTGTACATTTTGGGATTCTAAATGCACATGTTGACATTGAATCTGATTTTTTGGTTTCCCTTATTTGAAGCTTCATTTTGTGCTCTCTAATTATGAAAGGATGGGAACTACCAAGCATATCCAAGAAAGACCAAGGTTTTTCTAATGCATCTTCTGTATTATTCATTCCACTGGTGCTCATGCTTGTCTGACGAGATCCTCCAGTGCCTTCCCAACTGTTCCTGTGGGTTTGGTTTAGGTGCCTTTGCAGGGGTGTCAAGGACTATTTATTTTTTATTTGCTTTGAAAGAGGCGACCAAGTTTAAGTTATTTAGATCTAGTAAGAGACAGAAAGGAAAGGCGTTTGTCTCTATTCTAATAGTCATCAATGCTTCCGCTTTCAATGGAGTATCTTTCAGTGCTTGCTCTGGTTTGCAAACTGCTCTGTGCTTTAAAGTGAGAGCATCCAAGCCGATCAAGGAGAGGACTGGAGAGTCACCTGTACTGCATACAAAATCAGTGTTTTATATCATTAGGTGTGCCCTTCCTCCACCAGAAAGGGAAAAGAATGCAGTACTAAAATTTAAGTTTGGGAAACTATGTTAAAACAAAATCGGCAGGCTTCTTTACTATAGGACCTCTGAGAGCCATTATTTTGCCAATAAGAGCAACAGCTATAGTTTCTTGTCCTGGCTTCATGCCAAGAACTTTATACACATCATTTCATCCTTACAACAACCCCATGAGGTGAATACTCTTATTTCCCCCATTTTACAGATAGAAAAACCAAGGCTCTTGGATGTTTAGTTTTTGCCCAAGTTTACACAGCTACAGGTGGTAGACTTGGGATTCATCCTCGGGTCTCTCTGATCTCAAGCCTGTGTTCTCAACCACTATGCCCTCCAGGCACTCTTGTAAGGTTTAGTGACAAAATATCCCAAACTTAGTTGAGACTGACACACACCTGTACTGCACAGTGTCATCAAGATCACCAAAAGTCTTCTCTCCAAACCTACTCCTCTGTGTTCCTTTCTATAATTCTGGAGGGTTAGAGCCTCACTTCCACCCTCTATTGCTTTTTTAGGTCTTTGGGGGTCTTACTTAACTGTAAAGATAATAAAGGGCTCCTAGGTAAAACCTTCAGTTCAGACCTCAACCCCAAAGAAGCTGGTTGTCCTCTGTCAAAGAAGGGCATGTTTCCATTGCCTTGGATGGGACTCTCTTTCCTGGGCCAGACTCTGAGTCTTCTGAAAGAACTTTTCAAGGAATAATGCCTTCTCTCCAGTGGCCCGACCACTATGCTCTCCTCAAAGTAAACACCTTTGGTCGGGGGAGGGGAGCTTTGTTACTCACTCAGCTCCTCCAACACCTTCCACAAGGCTCTGGGAGATGCTTGTTTGATTGAATTGACCACTGAGCTAATGAGTGACAAGAGAAGCTCCAGCTTTCTTTCTAGAATCCTTGGGAGTTCTGTTGTTTTAATGTTTAGTTTCCATATCCTTATTTAAAATTACTTTAAAATGTTACCAGTAAAGACTATCAATTCTTAATAACTGAGCTGGAAAAAAACTATACTTTGCTGGTATTAAAGGATTGAATTTCTAAGTAGAAGACTGAACTGGGCCAATGAAGCTCATGAATAAATAAAACTGTGCACCATTATCTCCTTAATTAAGTCCCAGTTTATTTGCTCGTTAATATTTTATTGATGAAATATACACAGACTGGCAGAAATGTAAATTTAGGATTAAAACAATAGGATACGGCCTCATGTTTCAAAGATTCGTAATGCTTATCACTACCTGCTTCTTAAAACTTAACCTGATGGGAATAACTCTTCTTGTACATCTCAAACTATATTTAATTAGATACAATTATGCCTACTTTAAAAATTTCATTCACACCGAGATGACTGCCACTGACCAAGATTAGACAGTACTCAGGCCTCGTGAATCAGAAGAGTTACCTGCTATTGAAAAAGTTGGAAGTTAAGAATTTGCTCCAAGAACTTTAATTTCCTTATGGCAAAAGTTTAAAATACATAGTTTGGCCAGCACATTGCTTTATTGAAATGCAGACACTGCTTGGCAAAGGCTATCTCTTCCCCTATGTGGGCTGTGTGTGCCCAGAGGATGGAATGGGGAAAGTGTTTTCTTGGCCTGCAGCAAGTTTGGAGGCCAGGGAAAGAGAGGTGTCCATAAAGATAGAAAGTTCAGTGGAACATTTCCTGACTGGGGAAACTAAAGCAATATTAAAGCATGTTAAACACAAACAGACACACACATACAACCCCCCATAAGCAAATAACTTTGAGCTACCTGGGGTTGAGTTAAACAAATATATTTCCTAACTACATGTCCAATATGGAAGCCACTAGGCACATGGGGCTATTTTAATCTTAATGGTAATTAATTAAAATTAAAACTCAGTTATTTAGATGCAGTAGGCACAATTCAGTGCTCAGTGGTCACATGTGGCTAATGGCTATCTTATTGGACAACACTTGTTCCAGAACATTTTCATCATTGCAGAAAGCTCTGTTGGACAGTATTGTTTTAGGGCTTTTAATGTGCTGGTCACCAAAAAAGAAAGTGTGAAACCATTCCCACATATGTTTAATACTTTCTTCAAAGCAATGGTATAATTGTGTCCTAAGGAACACAAGTTGGGAAAGACTGATTCTTTACATATTTCGAAGTGCATATATTTTAATTCATTTGATTCTCCTCCACAACATTGTGATGTATTAGCCTCATTTTATAGATAAGGAAACGGACACTGAAAGATAGGACTTGCCACCATTACAAAGCAATAAATAGCAAAGCCAGTATCTGTCTGACCTCAGGTCTGTTGGATTCGATTTACCACTTCTCCCCCCCACTCCCCTCCCCCACCCACGAGCACACACACGAAAAGAGAGATGAAAGTTGAAGTCATCCTTATGCAGTTCTCATACCAAAGCTATGATGGAACTCCAGGTTGAGAGCGGCAGATGGATTGAGAGCACGTCAATGGTTGCCAACTTTTTTGAACTCACAAAACTCAAATGATGTACATGTGATTTTTAAAGTTAAACAATGTTGTCCAGTTATCTTCCAGCATTGTTCTTGGGAATAAACACTGCTTGAAGGGAAAATGAAAGTATAATTGAAGATAGAAGAATGAGGATAGAGACGTACAAATAATAACCCTCTATATTCTTGCAATACAAAATAATTGTGTAATCTCACAAAATCGTGTGAAGCCTTAGTACAGTTGTGAAATACTCCTTAGGCCCTGACTACTCTCTGCTGAATGTGTGGGTTCTGTCAAGCAGGTTTTGCTTCTTAAACACTCCCTTGGTGTCTTCTAACTGCACAATGAATCAATGAAATCAATTCAGTAAAGAAAAAGTGAGTAAAACAGTAAAGAAAAAGTGCCCCGAAAGGAAAAGGAAACCAGTTAACTAGGCACTTTTTTCCTTGCTTTTAGTTGTACCTGTATCAAAAAACAATCTTTACCATCATCAACATCAACTGCCTTTCATTTGTGTAGTATTTTATAGTTTAGTAAATACTTTAATAAGCATTTTCCATTCCAATTGTTACAACCCCTTTGCAAAGTAGAAACATGTCTTATTTTTTAAAACAGGAAGTTGAGGCTCAGAGAAGTCAAGATCCCACAGCTGATGAGAGGTGGGCAGGGCCAGAACTCAGGTCATCCGACTTTTCATCAGTTTTTTCAATATTCCACAATGCCTCGATGACAACTCCTTACTGGTTTTCCAAGTATTACTGAAACTGGATTTTAAAATTTCCCTTCTAGAACTTGTAAGAAAAGGATAAGCAGCTGACCTTTTCCTGAGATTGACTCAGAAGACTATTTCTTGGAAATAGACCCATGGATAGACATTTTGACCCACTCCTATAGCATGGTTTTCCAGCAAAATAGAACCCTCAAAAAAGCTCCATAAAACTTCCTGACAAAGACTTTGCTGTGTAAAGATTTATTTCCCATCTCTTTGCTGTCACTTCTGTTTTCTGAAAACATCCTGGGTATAAAGAAAACTTTGTAGTGGGACCTGTCAAAATATACCTTATTCTTTTATTGAGAGAAGATTAGCCAAAGTCTAAGAATATTTATATTGAGAGAAAAGTATGCAGTCTGTCCATGCAAAAAGAAGACCTTTGTGCAAAATATGGGGCTAAGGTCCACCTAAAGCTACAAGACACTGCATTTAAAAGCTCAGGCTTTGTAGTTACATTGACCATTTGAGCTACGTGACCTTGAGCAAGTTACTGAATATCTCTGAGCTTTACTTTCCACTGAGATAGTAGAAGTACCTTCCTCCAAAGCTTTTTGTGGGGATAAAATAAGATAATGCATGTAAAATGCCTAGCATAGATACTGGCCCAATAAAATAAAAAGTGAGTATACAATAAAAAGTTGGTAGTGGTGGAGAGGAGGTATCGGTAGGGATGGGTGGGAATAATTAGTAGGGTTTCACACCAATGAAACTACACTTAGAATAAACAACACAGAGAAACACAACTCACTCAACATTTCAAATTGTTTAAACAAAGGAGAAAGACTTTCACCTCCAGGGCACGCCTAAGATGGGAGCAGATGCTGAGGTGATGGGTTTTGCTGCTCAACTCCAAAGCTCCTTGAGAATCTGAAAATCTGGACATGGAGGTGCTGGTCTAGGATTCTCCAGAGAACAGAGTTTTGTGGCATGTTGGAGGGGAGGCTAGGTGGGGACAGATATTTTCCTGGGGTACAATTTCTTAGACTTTTCTTGGAGTGATTTGATACCTGTGCTTCTAAGCAAAGTGAAAAAAACCTCAGGAGCAGTTGGAACTTCTCTGACTGAACAAGAACAGTTTGGAATATTGATTTGACTTTCTTAAGGTTGTTAGCCGAGTAGTTTACCCGTGTATCCCGGACAGATGACTGAAGACAGGCAGACCCCTGAGTCTAGAGACCTCTCTGGTGTGCTCAACAGCGTGCATGCCAACCTCTGTGTGTCCTCTGTGTTTCACATGCTTGTCATTGACAGCCAGAAAAGTAAATCCAAGAGGCTCTTTTAAAAATCATCACAAAAATCATCTCAGGCAACCTCTACACAGACAGATTCCTACGCAGCCTCCTTTGAAAAATAAAATCCTCTAAATTCAATGTGTTTCTGTTAAGATTCTACACACAAAGTGTGCACGTAACATCTAATTTACTTTCTTATATTTTGTCCTTTGCTTACCATCAAGTGTTTGCTTATGCTTGCGAAGTTAGCACTCATATCTTGAAGCACAGTAAGAAGGATACTTCTCTTCTGTATTTTATATATATAAATATTTATATACATATACACATATTTATATATATGTATATATACATATAACGTGAAAAATCTTTTTTTTTCAAGTTCTAACCTCCATTTTCATCTTGGACATAAATAAATTCTGAATATGCAAAAATCAAGAGAATTTATCATAAGTTTGGTGTGTACCATGGTCAAAATGAAGGATACCCACCCACCCAGCCAAAAGAGCCTTAAGAATATATTTTCTGTCACAGGGAGTAATAAAAGGATTTACCTTTCACTGGGTGTCACATGACAACAAAAGGCAACGAGCTTCAGCTTCTGCCATCAACCATAGTTCAACTGAGTGATTTTTTTTCTTTATTAAAAAAAAAAAAAAACCTAAACCCCATGTGCTACAGAGTTGACTGTACTAACTGCTGAGGTGAAAAAAATGGCTGTGATTGACACTGTGTCGGGGAATGGGGAAGGCGGGATCCAGTGATGACAGCACTTCTGGCCACCTGCGTTCCTAGCCATTTTTAACACCAGCTTGTTTTTCAGGTGCATCATCCCCTGCTCGGCCAGCCACCCCCTTGGTTCCTTGCAGCACCACGACCCCACCTCCACCTCCTCCCCGGCCTCCGTCTCGGCCAAAGCTACCTCCAGGGAAGCCTGGAGTCGGAGATGTGGTATGTCCCCTTCTGCCCTGGCCTGCTCAGAAACATCCAGTGGGAATGACAAACAGGAGTCCAAGTGCCTGAACGCGGGTCATCTCAACTTCAGGTCTAAGTCTTACTTACAGTGCTTGAACTAATGGCCCTGACAGGTGACATCTGAAAGACAGTCACTGCCATCAGAATGTACATTTCAGTTTCCCTCAAATCTCTACCATCTTTCAAGCCAAGGTCGAAAATAGTAGCAATAGGATCCTGGGGCCCTTAGTTCTTCTACAGTGAGTTTGATGAAAATTAAGATAATAATGCTCAATTGTGCTAAATCCTTTAGAACGGGAGGTGTTTCCTTTCACCATATTTATCTGATTTTGGAAGATTCCAAGGGAGGGCAAGTCCTGATTTCTGTCCCCAGTCTACAGAGAAGTTACTGGTGGTAGGCACACTATGTGAATATAAAGAAGGGTGGTATGACCCAATGAGTTTTTTCTGGACGTTTCCTGCATCATGTTTTAAGGCTGAGGGGTGGGAAATATTCTGTGTGAACAATTAAGAGACTTCTGGCAGAGGTAAATGTCTTTGGTATCTGCACACAGGAGTCACAGACTGGTGATGTCCCTGAGATCTGGTTTAGCTAACACAGGACAGTATTCTGTATTCAAATATCGTTCAATGGGTATAAGCTCTCACATTATAGTACTTGCTTAGTCCCTGGGGGCATAAGAGGCCATCCTCCTGAAACATCACCGACCACACCCCAGACCTCAGCTTCTCTAAATGTGATGTTCCTGTTGAGTGTAGCGCATCATGGCTGATGGTTCCTCTAGCTCCATCCACAAGCTCCTGTACAGATATATAATCAATTTCAGTGTAAAAATGGTGCCACCTGTTCTCTTTTAAGAACCCGAGTTGTCATATCTGGGGCCGGGAGACGCTAAAAATATGGAGGGCAGACCTGTGAATCTAACTTTCCATTTCTTTTCTTCTCCCTGCAGCCCCGACCTTTCAGCCCTCCCATCCATTCTTCCAGCCCTCCTCCGATAGCACCCCTAGCCCGGGCTGAGAGCACTTCTTCAATATCGTCCACCAATTCCTTGAGTGCAGCTACCACCCCGACAGTTGGTAAAAATGATCTCCTCTCTTCTAATCTGTTTGTGGTTTTGACTGGCTATTATTTATGATCTGAAAACCCTAACGCCCTATGTTTCTGATCAAAATTGTTTTGCTGTGTGTTTTGCTACTATCATCTGACTCTTCTTTTAAAAGCACCTTCTCAGCAAAGAAGGCAAAGTGCTTTAAGTAAGCAAATAAGCAAATAAAAGAATGTGAACACCTGTGTTTTGCAGGAATTCTCTTATGCTATTTCCATGCAGAGCTATTCATAAAAGTAAAGAAGAAATAGTCAAATAAGATCCTATAATTTAGATATTATTTCTTATAATGAAAATAGTCTCCATTGAGGGGGGAATGTTTTTTTTTTAATTCCAACCATGTAACCCATCAGAAATCACAAAATTTAGAACTTTTATTTTCTTGAAGCTTTCATTTCTTCATCACTTTGGTTCTCCTTATGTTGACAGATGGTATAAACATGGGCACTGTGGGACGTGAGAAAACTTTTCGACATTTTTTGTAGTGCTTTTCAGTGATGTGCGGTCAATTTTCCCCAAGAAATAAGTCATTGCTGGCATTTTCAGTAAATGCCTTTGTGCCTCTTTCCTTATGGTGTGATGAAAGTGAAGAGTTGAGAATGGCCGCTCAGCTGGATGGTTTTCCCAGGTTTAAATGCCTCTTCTTGCCTGGAGCGTCTTCCCTCTTCCCAAGGCCGGTCTATGTCTACACCTCTTTACCCACCTTCCATAGCTCCTGCTGCTTCTCTCGTGTTTGCATGGTATCTCTGACCTGGGCTTTCCCATTCCATTTTTTCCCATTGTCTTCCTTTATTGTCTGAATGCCCTCCAAGTCTCCCGTATTATAAACCAGCTGGCTCATGCTGCATTGCTTGGGAGAATCATTAACCAAAGCTAAATAAATTCCTGCTGCTACTTGCCAAAAAAGAGCACACTACAGAGTTGCCCATGTGAGGAGTAATTTGATCAAAGCCTGAAGCTCTTCTGGAGAAGAAATCCCTCTTTTCCCAGGGAAATAAGTTAAGGTGTGCCTCTTAGGCCCCCAAAGAGAATTTCGACCATGTCACGTGCTCTACATTTTTAATCAGATCAGCCCCAAAGAATTCTTCAAATTTGGTGAAAATATAGCCAGCTATCCAATTTCATATGATTCATTAACAGACAGATATTTAACATCATTTATATAACCATGTCTATTCTTTATCTGCATCATCAGCTGGGGCAATTCAGGGCTCCCTAATTTTAGATGCCTATTAGCTAGTTTCTCTCTGGGTTTTGTTGTTGTTGCTGTTTTGTTTTGTTTTTTCTGTAACTTCCAACCTTATTTTTGAACTGTCTTTAATACTCTTGATTGCTACAGCCATTCCCCCACTCCTGCTCTGTTGTTTTTCTGTTGCTTTTTCCTTAAGGTCATTTGTTCCACTCACTCTCTGTGATTTTCCTGGTGGTTCAGAGAGGAAAGTAAGGATAATAAACTGTCACTCAGAAAGCAGACCTCAAGTGACCTCAGATGACCATCTAACCTATTCCTTCAACTCATTGAGATTCATAGAGAAAATTGCACACACAGAGCATTTGACCTGTGGCCATGTTTTGTACCATGTGTTCTCATGCTCCCTGCTGTAGAAATCTCAAATCCTGGCCAGTGACTCTGATTCTTAACACAGCTAGTATGCATTCTTTTAAGATGAACCACAGAGGGGCTAAGAAGAGAAAAAAGCCACCTGAGAGGCTGGTCACATTGCTTCATTGCTGAGGAGCATTCTGATTTTATCTGTTTGGGTCTGTTATTTTTGTTTGGTTTTCATCTTCCTCACTCTCTTGTTCTTTATTTCCTGCTGCTGTGGGTCACCTGACAGCCATTTCTCTCTGAAGTAAATACATTGTCAATGACCACCCAGCAGCACCTTGTGTAGCGTTGTTTATCTCTTTTTGGAGAGGATGTGCTTTGGCTGTTCAGCACTAAGGTGCTGACTGTTCATGACTGCCTTGGAACATCAACTTAATGTAATCAGATGGCTTGGGGGAGATAGAATTTCAGCAGCAAATTCCTGACATCGATGACTCAATATTTCCCTCCCTCCACCAAGATACTTTTCTGACGTTTCCTGTGACACTTGTGCCAAAATTGGGACATGTGTGGCAGAAACTGGATACTTATTATTTGTACTTGCTTATTACAAAGTTTAATATAATTCAAGGATTAAATTTTTAAGAGCATGTCTGATCTTCCTACACAACAATTCAAATAAGACTTCGCTCCTGCCAGACTTTGGGCGTAAAATCTTTTTCATGAGACCTGTGATTATAAAGTAGTAAATCTGATGCCACAACTGAAAACAGGACTTTCTGTGCATTGTCACATTCAAATAATGAAGAGTCCCTTTGCAACTGTATGTCACTGAATTTAAGTTACCTTCAATTAGAAGATGCACTATTATTTTCTATATGACTGAGAAAGGGCGGAGAAAGCTGCCAGTTGAGGTAAGGTGCAATACTTTCTTATCGTATTGATTTTAAGACCCATCCCAATTCCAGAGAGGTTAAAAAGTACACATAATAGAATCAATGAAATACAATAAACTCCTTTTGTACTGAACAAAGCTCACAGGACCTTCACTATTTGATTTGGGGGGAAGAATCCTATTAATATTATGTGAATAAAGAAAGTGTTTAAAGTTATTCTATTGTAAGAAACAAATTCCTAGACATTTAGAGATAGAGATAAACAGGGAGTTATCTCTAATTGTATATATCCAATTTATTATTTGTTTCTTATTTCTATTGGTGACAGTCATTTTTTTCGATGTTTGCAAAACCTTCCTTTGGTACCCCAATGCAAAAAGACCACCATGAAGACAATTTTTCTTCATTGTTAAATTCACTATGAATTATATTCCTTCACTGTTAATTATGTATTTTTAAATTACATCTTTAACATCCCAGGAATCTGTAATGAATGAAAGGTAATCATTTACGGGCACCAAAGGAAGCATCAGATGGACTTTGATGCTTCCTTTGGTGTAGATCTTTGAACAAAAGTGATTTGTATTCAGTACAGGAATATTAACCGTAGCATTTAAAACTTAAAATATTTCCTCCAAGTCTTTGTCTCTCTAAGCTGGGTGGCAATTCTGACTCAGATAAGCTTTTTAAAAAATATATCTGTATCAACATCAATTATTCTGAACAAAAAGAAAGACCTTTGGAGGTGGATATTCTTGAGCCCAAGTTTAAATTCTCACACTTTAGTATTTTTTTCCTTCTGCCTTTTATTTATTTATTTTTTTGGAAAAGCCTGCCTCCAGTACTGACTTCCCCATCTCAGATCAATCTGAGGCAATTTCCATGGTTAGTTCTTAAGGAAATTTTTCTTCTGTACTTGATTTGAGTGTTGCCCTTATTTAAATTAAGCACAGAGCTATGCAACCACCCATTTTTTAAGTTCTCTGATTTATTTAGTATGTTTTCTTCTAAGCGCTCAATGTCCACAACCACAATAAAAAATGATAGCCGTGCTGTTCAACCCTTACGAACCATTCTTTTGTAACTTCTGCTCAAAGAACAAATGGCAGTATTGGAGGCTCCTCATTTTAAGGAGATTGTAAACAGAAAATTAGTTCTTCAAAAGAAAGGAATATTCTCCACCATTCCCCCACTAACAGGTATGAAAAGGCACTGTTACATTCAGTTACTGCCAATGTAACTTTTTTGTGTCCTATTTTCTGGAGATATTATGGGGTATCCTTCTTAGGGCCAGTTCTTGTTCCTCTCCTACAGACATTATAGGAGTTGCATTCGCTTATTCTAGCCACCAAGGAAGCCACATATATATTAAAAACTGATTGACAGGTGCTATCCTAGAGCCTTAAGAATTGACAAAGAAATAGTTTCCCTGCCTTATTCACTAAGTCTAAGGAGGCAAGCTAGTAGAATATTTTCCAAGAAACATAGTTTTTGAAATAATTTTACTACCCTCATCCATTTCCTTATCTTACTTCTCTACGTTCTAGGGAAGATTCTCCCTTACCGGTCTTTGTACAGAATTTATTCAATTTTCTATTAAAGTTACAATAATACCCTTCAGACGTGTGGCATTGATTGATCTAAATCACATAGAATAAAACTTCAATTGTCTACATTTGTTTGTTGGTGAGGAGGGAGACCGTGTACAGAGATCCAGAACGGTTGGGATTCAGAGCAACTGTTGTGACCAGTTTACAAAGACATTTGGCCATGCCTGATACCATAGCCAAAGATGGAATTACAATAATGCTGTTCAAAATTAACAATCCATAACTACCAAGTACAGGTGCAAGGCAAATTGAATTTGGATATTGATGAAGTTGAAATGGGATACTTCATTCAGGGACCTCAGATTCATACTGTTGCATTTTTATGGTCTCATTAAAAGCTTTCTCTTTCCCCATGGGGAGGAAGGTGCATGCTGGGTGATCCCATTGAGTTGTCAGCGCTCTGCCCGGAGGTTCTTTTGATGGATATATGTCCAGCCACTTGAGAATTGTGTCTGAGTGAAATACACCTGCACGAGTCAATTATTAATGATAGTGCTTTTAACAACTCCCTGAAAATGTGGGGGTGTGATTTCTTCCATGGAGCTGACTTCAGTGAATTCACAGATGCTAAAATCTGGCATTTTTTAGATTTCCATTTCTTCTCCTAGGCTCATCATGCAATAAGCACATCACTTTTTTATACTCTTTCCATCATCTCAGTGTCTTAGGTTTTGTTTCCTTTTTCCATTAAAATCATTCCTGTGTTTCGATCAGTACAGTGTGTTGCTTGATTTCATTTGAGATTTGTATTTGTGTTTTTGTTTTCCATTCCTTTATATTTCTTTGGTTCGTAGTGTCAGAAGATGATGTTTTTTATGACAAACTGCCCTCGTTTGAAAGGCGCTGTGAAACGCCAGCAGGTATGGTGCTAGCCGAGTGATCTCTAGATAGCTAGACTTTAAAAATCCAAGCCATTATGCCATCTGAATGCTAAACTTCATGGACATGTTCCTCACCTGATGAGTGTCCAATGCCGATCAGATGCACTGTCTATTTACTGTTCATCGTGGAACTCATGCCACTGAAATGTTTTTTAAGTGAACATTTTATAAAGCAGCAGGTTGCATGACAGTTTCTCAGTGAAAAGGTTCAAAAAAGGTGAGATGCAATTGCTTTGTGAATTTACAAAAGGAGGAATAATTTAACTGCTCAGAATTACGTGTTCAGTGACGGCTTTTTAATTAAAAATATAGTAGAGCACCGTTAGTAATCTTGTCTTTTCTTTGGTACGTAGGTAAAGGGTGTTTTGTGTCTGGATGCCTAAGGTGATTCCAGGGGAGGGGATGGAAGATATATGACATCTTCCACGAACTTTCAATTGATATGCAATGCTGTTGTCATTGAAAACCTCAGCTAAGTTTTATATAACCTATAACTCCGAGTGTATCTTTTTGAAAACATAGAAGGGGATGACATTGAAGATGAAATAAATACAGCAATTGCTGAATGACAGTTTGGCCAAACTAGTGCAGTTAAAATATGCTGACGCCCCTGCATGGCCAGGAAGACTTCTTCTCCATGCGCACCAGCACCGAGTACCAAGCTACCAGCAACACGTGCCCATCCCTTTAGGCCTCCATAGCTTTGCTTTTGCTTTCTGTTTCCCGAACTGAAAACAAAATAATAATAATAGATTTCCAGCCCTCCCTTTTTCCTGCATGCTAACGGCATGCAGTGCCTCTGCCCTCCCCCCCTAGTGAGATTAATGACCTGCTCTGTAACTCATACTGTGTCCTTCTCTCTCCCTCTCCTTAACCTTTCCCATCCCGCTTCAACTCCTGGCCATACAGAGAATGAACAGCCTTCCCTCGTTTGGTTTGACAGAGGAAAGTTTTATTTGACTTTTGAAGGTAAGTAGTACATAGCATACCAGATTCTAATTTATCCTCCCCTCATGCTTTTTCCCCATTCGCATTTTTAAATCCCAGTTCTCTTCAAAAGACCTGCTCTCACTTTCTATATAAAAATGCTATGGCTACTTCAAAAATATTAAATACTAAAGACAATATTCCATGAATTTGGTTTGTATGGGATCTTCGATTTTTTCATATTAAAAAATTAAAGCTAATTTGCAGTTAATATTGGTTACTTAATTAACTGTGTTAAATTGAAAAAAAACAAACACCTTTTTTGGGCAAGGAACTTAACTCTGTCAACCAGGGCTCTTTCCTAACTCTTTTGCAAATGCAATGCAACAAATATAAGGACATTTTTGGTTGGAATTGGCATTTAACTTTGCTTTGGATAATTAATATTTCAGATACAACATCCATTATTGTAAAATGTAAATGTGTAAATATTCTTATGACAAGGAATGCTGCATGGGAGGTCAGAAAAGTGAGGAAAAGAAAAAAAAGTATTTTAGTAAGTTCTATTTGCATCTTCTGAAATGGAAATTGAAACTGGAATGACGAGTAAAATGGACAGCTACCACTGGACTTGCCATTTTAGATGATGAAAGAAAATATACGTAAATACAATGTCAGATATCTAACCTCAATGTTGGATAATTTGTTATATTCTGTATTAAGGATTAGCATTCTTCTGTTTTATATTTAAATTCTAAATCATTTTAACAAGCCAAGCATTTGATAAAATGGCCTGTTTAAACTATTGTATAGGAAAAATTAAGTAGTTCAACTTAATTAATGGACTATCTTACACATATTTATCACTTAAGCCTCTGCTTTCTACGATTTTAAATAGCTAAGTTTATCTTGGGATAAAAAGTTGGCCAAAAAATATTCTACTGTAGACTTGAGCCTAAATATTGAACGTTTTGTATTTCATGACAACAAAAAGAACTTTCTTAACTTAAGTGTGTGTTTTAGCACAATTGTAAAAAGTCAGAATGACTGATACAGATTTTGAAGTAGTTTTTGTGGTGTGGCTTTTTTCTCCTAACAGTGACTTTTCCTTGCAAGATGCTCCCAGAGGTGGAAGTCCTTAGCTTGGAGTAGCTTGGGTAGCAGCAGGAAATATTGTCTGATTTAAAGCTTCCCAAATACTTGATGTCTGTCCTGAGTCAGGCAGAGAACAGGTGAATAGGCAGTCTTTAGGGGAAGATGCATATTTTCCACATGATGTCGGAAACCTTCATTGCCTCAGACCATTAATTTTGTGATAACCAAGATGCAAAGTCCACAAACTTATGACCGGCTAAACTTTCTCTTCGAATCAGATGGAATTAAAAAGTGCCCAGGTGTCTTTTTACTGATCAACACATCTCAAAGCAGAAGCTACGGTTGAATAGGTTGGTGATCCTGACTTACAGCCAATACCTGCATACATAAAAGCCCTTTCTCTGGTTCAGTCTGGCCACAGTAGAAGTTGTAGTTTACCCTGCTTTAACCAGGAAATTAAGCCATATGCTACCGGCAACCTTCAAGTAACATCTGGGGCTCCAAAAAATATATTACATAATTTTTTGTTGGTGTGGTTTGTTTTGGCTTTAGAGTATCTGTTGGTTGGTTTGCTTGTGTTTTGGTTTGGATTTCTTTAAACAGAGAGAGGTAGACTTTTTCTGAAGATACCAATCTAAAGAGAACTTTTGGTTGTTGGTTTGTTTGTTTTTAAAATCCACATCATCAATCAAATATAAGTATTAATAAACATATGGAATAACAATGTGAACCCCTTTTTTTCTTTTTAGGAAAAGAAAATATTTGTTAGTAGATTTTGGGGTATCTAAAGTTGGTAACGTTGCCATTTTAATTAGTAAGATCCAAATTCCTTAAGCATCTCAATTTGAGCCAAGGGAAGTCATACAAGAAAGAGGTTGAATAGAAATTAATTGGAATCTCTAGTTCTCTGTTAGCTTCATCTTGGACTTTGCTCAAGGCTGGAAAGTATAGGCAAGGCTTCTTAAGGGACTATAGGAGCAGCCGTTTCATAAATGTGCCCCTAGTCTTCTCATCAAGAAACGCTCATGGAGATGAAAATACGTTACAGTGAACTTCAAGAGAAGACTTAAGAGAAACTAAAAATGACACCTTACCCCCGGAACTAAAAATGACACAAGGATGGCTACGTTTTAAGAATGGAAAAGTTTGTTTTCATCATTTATGTACGTTAGTCTCAGGTAGTTTTAGCTAGTGCAACCTGGAATGATTTTTAAGTTTTCTGCTGTGATGATAAAATGGCATAGAAACAGTGACATGTTAAATTGCCTTGAGAATAGTGCCCCTACCCAAATTTTAAACTCCCAAAAGACTGTCATTCAACATGTTTTATTGAGTAGCACTTTTAGTATATTCTTCTAGGGCACTCTGGCTTTACCCACATTTGTTATTATTAATGTTAATTATCATTACCTTCAATTCTTTATTCAGGGAATGCAGAAGAGGAAGAAAGATTCCCAGCTCAAAATATTCACTTGTTCTAAATAGCTTTGAAATTATTATTTGTTGGCATCTAAATAGTGTTTCTATCATGTTCAAAACCTTAGCCTGTCTTATCCATTGCTTTGTTCTTACCGTGCTCTAGGCATTGTGGTTACCCAGTGAGTGTTGAGTCACTGACCAATCAACCAACTCACTAATGAACATTGCCTTATGAACTTATTTGGAGATAACTTGAGATGCTTCACACCTCCAAATTTAACTTAACAAGAGAGATAGAACAGCATTAGATGATAGTTCTAACTCACAAGAGTTCCAAAGCTTGTCTTAGTGGTTTACTTTTATAAACAATTTCATTTTTTAAAAATTCACTGAAATTTTAACCTATTTAAGTTGAGCTGAAAAAAAATGATGAAGGTTATGAAAGGTGGTAACTGTTTAAATTCATTCATCCAGGAGTATATCCAACTGAAACTATCAAGTATTCTTCTGAGATGTAAGGAAGGGAAAGATATTTCCATAACAAGTAGATGATGTTAGATATTTGAATAATTCTGTAGAGCATTTGAACATCAAGATGTTTCCAGAAATGTGCTGTCCCTCTCTTTGTTTAACTTATTTAACTACAAAATCATCTTGTATCTGGTAATGGAAAAAAAGACGACCTACAACCATACATTCTTGAGTGTCACCTCTCCTCTGTGCATACAGCCACTTGCACACTCCTCTCGAGACAGCTCCGTGCTCCCGTTTACTAGTCTCGCTCCCACCAACCTTTGGGAATGTCATGTCCTTAGCAACACCCTTCTCTGCATTCCCAGGCTCTCTGCCAGACTCGCCCACCTGTTTCCTTAACTGCATCCCAGCTCTCTCCAGGGGCCATCTCTTCTCCTCTAGCTCTCTCCATGGAAAGTTCCTCAGTCTTCTGTGGGCCCTATGTCATGGGACTACGAGTTCTCCCAACTCCCCATTGCTACTTCCAACACCCACTCCCCATAGTGAAAAGCACCCGTCTGCTCATTCTACCTTTTACTTACGGCTGTCCACCACTGACTACGGAGCATTCCTCTGCATTCATCTATAGGCTTAGGGATGCTGGCAGCCCCTTTTCACCCTCTTCTCCACCTCACTCCCTAGCTTCATTTTGTGTCATAGATTCGATACGGATGATCCACCCAACACCTTCGCTCCAGGGCCTCTTGACTTCTTCACTTCCAATAAACTTTCCCTCCACTCATTAACCCACACTTCTGGCCACATCTTGGAAATGGTCCCTACTGACAAGTGTCATTTTGGCTATTTCAGAACTAACCATGTGTCCCCCTTCCTATACTCCTATACAATGATTCTTGCATTCAACAAATATTTATTGAGTACTACTGTGTGCCAGCACTGTCCTAGGCACTCCCCTGTAGGGAACAAAACAGGAAACATTCCCTGTTGCCATGGAGCTTACATTTTAATGTGGAGAATCAAAAATAAAAAGATAAACAAGTAAAATATACACCGTAAGTTCTACAGAAAAAAAAATAAAATAGGGAAGGAGAATGGAACATATTGGGGTGAAAATAAATAAATAAGAGCACCTGAGGTAATAAAAGTAATGAATAATAATAACTAACACCTGAGTTCTTACTATGCGAAAAGTACATTTCATCTACTATCTCATTTCATCTGCACAACTCACTGATGAAGCAATTCAGATTCAGCTAACATAAGTCACTTTTGCAGGATCACTCAGCCAAGAAGAGGCAGAGTAGGGATTGAAACCAGGCTCCTAGCTGGAGACCGAGGCTGATGCTCTGCTCCGCGTCCATGATCTCATTCAGCCTTCACAACAGCCCCTTGAGATAGGTGATGCTGGCAGGTTTTTCCATCTCTCCTAACCTTCCAGCTTCCTGGTCCCCTGACTACACCTTATCTTTGACCTTGTTGAAACCTCTAATCTCATGTCCACCCCACTCTCGTTCAGTCCACTAGCCAAGCCTACATTCAAGTTTTCTTCTTCATCCAGGTTAGACCCCGCAGAGGAAAAGTATGTTTCTATACAGTGGGATCTACATTTTCCTCTTTGGAATTATGTAGTCTATGTGAAAAAAGTAACACTTGGATATTTTTAACTTCTGACCTCCTTCAGTAGGTTATTAAATATCCCTGCTTAAAAATTGGTAAGACATAATCATAGTCATGGACCACTCAACTTTCTTCGCCCTGACAATAGTAATAGCATCCTGTAAGAAGCAAACAGGTCAAATTTTTCACATATGACCATAAGGATAGTAATTCATTCATCTGAGAGTCACTAAAGAAAGAGAAATTGAAAGGCATAACCAATTCTCTGGGAAGCAGCTGTTTTGCTAAATTCACAATATTCTTCAAGTGGGAAGTGTCCACTAATTATCCCTACCCCACTGTAGGCCCTTTTCAATCAATAATGCAGTAAAGTTATTGGGGACCCAACTCTGCAAATCACAGTGTTAAGTACAACTAAGTTGGGGAAACAATATAGAAACATAAAAAGCAGTGATACAAGACTGTCTTCATTAAAAATATTAAAATTGCACTCCCTAGCTATTCTGAATTTTTTTATGTAAAGTACATTGTCAGTATAAAATGTAAAGTCCTTTCTATTCATAACTGAAGGTCACAGTTTTTAAAATAGCTTAAACCTGTGAAGAAGATTCAAGTGGAGCTGAACCTGCAAAATGTTCTACCAGGCAGATCTGCTGAGGGTTTCAGAATCCACTCGACCTCTTCACAAGAAATTAGTGACCTGGTTCTGAAAATCTCTGGGATTGACCAATATGCTGATATTTCACTTGTTCCTGTTCTTTGAGGCAGGTGCCTTGGCTCACATGTTTTGTGTATGACTGTCATGCTGGAGATAGACAAGAAAGTCAGTATAAGAGAAGCCTCTTTCTTTATTCTACTCACTCCTGACACCAAACATGTGGGGTGTTTCCCTTCACACTAAACAATTCTGACACTAACTACCTGGAGTTAGGCACACCCCACAGCTCAGTCCCACAAGCCTGCCCCCTCGCTTTACACGCCAGTCACAAGTCCCACAAGTCACCTGTACTTCTGATTGACCACCTATAAATTGAGGGCTCTCCACAGCCACCTCCTGGGGTTCGATAACTTGCTAGCACAGCTCACAGAACTCAGGAAAGAGCTTTACTTTCTATTACCCATTTATTCTAGAGGATACGGCGCAGGCAAATGAAAGAAATGACTAGGATGAGGTATGGGGGTAGGGGCACGGAGCTCCCATGCCCTCTCTGGGTGTGCCGCCCTGTCAGTACCTTAATATGTTCACCAACCCGGACACTCTCCAAACCTCATTGTTTAGGGGGTTTAAGGGGGAGGCTCATTATGTAGGCACAGTTGTGTGAACCATTGACTACTGGTGATTAAGTCAATGTCCAGGCTGTCTCCTCTTCCAGAGGTTGGGAGATGGAACAGAAAGTTCAATCCTTTAACCAACCAGCCCCCATCCTCCAAGAGTCACCTCATTAGTATGAACTCAGGTATGGTTGAAAGAGACTTTTTATGAATAACCCAAAACCCCCCACTAACCCTCTCACTCAAGAAATCACAAGGGTTTGAGGAGTTCTGTGCCAGGAACTGGGACAAAGACCAAATACGTGTTTCTTAACATCGTAGTCAGCAAAATGCTCCCTGTTTTAGCCCTGATGTCCAGGCCAAATTATGAATGGGTTGCTATGGATGACATGAATGTACAGAATTCATATCAGAATTCTATCCAATTAAATACTTGTGGGAAAGCTTAAGAGTAGGTGGCAGCTTCTATCCCAAGTCACCAAGCAAAGGGTACCCTTTAGTGAAAAGATGATTTTATTTGGATTCGGCATATCCAGAGTACTGCTGCCTATACCAATACTGCTGATGCAATATCACCAATAAACCCTTACCATGGCTCTCATCTTCTGCTAATTACTCCCTGGCCACAAACTCATGTAATCCACACAGCCACTGTGTGAAGTGGGCACTATTGTTATTCACACTTTACAGATGAGTAAACAGAGGGTCTGAGAATTCAGGTTACTTCCCCAAAATAACACAGCTAGTTAGTGGGTAAATCGGTTCAGAGGGAGTTAGTGTTATGTTATAAATGCTCCTAACCACTATAATATTCAGATCTTCGCTGTGCCACTCAATAACTATGTGATCTTGAGAATTTAATGTCTCTGAGTTTCTGTTTTGTAATTTTTAAAGTGGGAGGTATAATACCCACCTGGTAGGAAAATCAAGTTAAGATAGTTTTTGTGTGTGTGTGTGTGTGTGTGTGTGTTTGGTTTACTAACATACTACACAATGTGAAAGGCTTTTTGGTTTGGTTTTGGTTTTTTTTAGACTTTATGTTTTAGAGCAGTTTTAGGTTCAAAGTAAAACTGAGGGGAAGGTATAGAGATTTCCCATTCACCCCCTGCCCTCACACATGCACAACCTTCCTCATCTGAGTGGGACATTTGTTACAATTGATGAACCTACATTGACACAGGGTAGTCACCTAAAGTCCATAGTTTACATTAGGGTTCACTCTTGGTGTTTTATATTCTATTGATTTGGACAAATGTGTAATGACATGTATCTATAATTATGATATCCTACATAGTTTTTTCACTGCCCTAGTCCTCTGTGCTCTGCTTATTCATTCTTTCCCAGTCCCCCAACCACTGGCAAGCACTGATCTTTTTACTGGTTCCCTAGTTTTTCTTTCTCCAGAATCTCATATAGTTGGAATTATACAAGGTGTAGCCTTTTTCAGATTGGCTTCTTTCACTTAATAATATGAATTTAAGATTCCTCCATGTCTTTTTATTACTCATATCTCTGAAATGTTTTTATTTTTCATACTTTGAATTTTCATTCAAACTGAATGAGGATAATTAAGGAAAGGGGCCAAGAAGGTTCTGTAGCTAAGATGCATTTGTTTATTTCTGGTATTTTCCTGGTCTCTAAAGTGACCTCTTGGGTCTCTGGTAGTGACTAAGGCTAGGAGCTTCCTTTCATATCCCCATCAGACTCACTGATGGTGTATTTTCTTCTAATATGGTCCAAAATACACAGTTGTTTCTGAATGTGTCCCTCATGCAAAAGAAAATGAAGATAATTCAATAATTTTAAAATATGTAAATGTTGGACAGCCTTTGCTTTGCTCAAGATTGAAGTCTTTTATTCCCCAACAAAGGAAATGAACCCTGAGTTTCAGTCACACTTGTCTGGATTAAAGTAGATTAAATCGTAGTGTTTCTCATCTGATTGGGGTTACCAAATGAAGAACAAATAAGAACAGCACAAAATCTTAAGCCCCACAAAGAAGAGTTGTTATGTGTAGACAATTTCAACACCTGAAGCATAAGTTAAATAATTCCCTAGATCGGGAAAAGGGAACTAGGGTTAATAATGAATAGAATAGAAAAGCTAAAGACTGTTCATTCTTGTATTTCTTCTTCCAGTGGTTAACAAGCATTCCCTGAGCTGCTCTTAGCTATCAGCCCCTGTGAAGGAGTTATGGAGGTAAAACAATATGGCTCCTGCCTTGTAGGAATTCACAAGAAATAGAAGAGTTAGGACTTTCTATAAAAGGCATACTGTAGTGAATGTCATAATAGAATTTTTAAAACATGCTGGAAATGTATGAGTAATGGATAGATTTTTTTTTAACTGGGAAGAATCTGGGAAAGCTTTTTAGAGACACAGGGACTTTGACCTGACTGACAGTAAGGGACAAGGAGGACTTCAGACACCTAAGATTGTTCCAGTTTGAAGAATGACTTGAGCAAAGGCGTTAGGGTGAGTGATATCCACGTTATATTCAGTAAACACTGGGAGAGGCCAGGAATGTTTTAAGAAATGATCTTGAAAAGTAAGTAGAGATCATATTCCAAAAGGCTTTCAATACTGAGAGAAGGAATTTGATTACAATCTTTATACAAGGTGGGATCATCTTTGACTTTTAGGATTAGAGGCACAGAGAAATTTGGGGATTTACTGAAGCAGTTCGGGAGAAGTAGGAAAGCACCAACGGTACCGTTTTCACGGAGAACTTTGAAAAACACCACTGGGGTAGAAACATCTGACATCTAGTAGGTTGTGGAAAATAAGTGAACACTTCCATTCTGAGACACAGGGAGAAGGGTACTGTTGTAAACCAGGAGAAAGGAGACTCCAAGAGCACTAGATTTGGTCAGAAAGAATGAGTTTCTTTGGAGACGTCTCAGCTTTGAAGTCCTGCACACCATCTATATAGTATGAGTCCAGGAGTAAACAGACTGTGGAAACGTGGGAGTTATTTGCTTAGAGGTGAGGGCTGAATCCAGGGAGGTAAGGGTTTAGCCTTGGGGCAAGCCTGTATCAGGAGCCATATGGGAAAAGGAATGCATTGTAGCCTGGAACTTGCTCCATTGTATCTTTTCTTTAAATAGCCACACAAGTATTAATGGTTAATTTTGAATGCAGGATATTTAATGGACAGGTTTTTGTGGTGTATATTAAGTGCCTAGATCTTTTGCTCATCTGTTGTCTCTCGGTCGTTCGTGTTCAGGGGAGAGCGCCTAACCTGCTCACCCAGCTGCACTCTGAGTATGACCGTTCACCTAAGTAACAGATAGGAAAGTTGCAGACATCAAGCCTAGAAGGAGGGTACCAGCTTCTAGAAGGCCATTATTGCAAATACAAGTTAGCGTAAAGGTGACATCCTGCCTCCTTTCCCTGAGCGCGGCCTGCCCACGCCTTTCGTCCTCTCTTGGGCGTGTGTCCTTCTCATCTGTCTTGGAAGCTTCTATCTCTTCCTCCTGACCCACAGACGTGCACACTCAAAACTGAACATCATTTGAGACTGAAGGAATCTTTAATATTTGTTGGGTACATCAAACAAAAACGTAATGACTTGTATAAACCTTACAAATAATTGAGTAATAAATTTTGTATTTCTTGGCTTATAAATAGAAAGAAAATTGTTTCTTTTAATAGGGCACTTCATTTTTCTTTTTCCATGAGGTAGGAGCTCTTGCAATAAATTTTAAAGTCCCCTGCCTATCCCCACGGTAAACTTATAAAAGTCATGTTCAAAAGGAGCAATTAGTTGCTTGTTATGATATTGCAGAGTTTCTAAACTACTCCTCATAGTAGCTGCAATGTGTCTAGACATGCTCACAGTTAATATTCTCTAGCAGGAATTAGGACTGTCTTCATATGTTTATATGTATGTGCACAAAATTGATTAAAATGCTAAGGTTTACCATGTTTACTAATTCTACAATAGGTAGGTATCTGATAGGGAAAACAATGAACAAATTTGTAGAACACGACCTTGATAATATTGCTATAAGGACAAATATTGTTGTGGCTGTATTCATTCAGTCAGCAAGTAATTACTGAGTCTCTACTACGTGCTCAGCACTATGAAAGGTACTGGGGTTACAGTCGGGAACAAGAAAGGCATGTTTCTACCTTCATGGAGCATAGAAAAGACATTAAACACGTTGTTATAATAACGTGCAGAGATTGTTGTAATTCAGGAGATAGGGTGTTTTGGGAGGCACCCAGCAGAAAGACAACCTAGCCTAGAAGTTAGGGAGAGCTTCCAGAAGAAGAGACAGGCATGACTTTTAAGTCTACACAGAGTCCGCTTTAAAGAAAGATAAAATGTTGCTGAGTTAGAGTTCTAATAAAAATCTTACATAATGTATAAATGTTAATCTAAAGGCATATTGGGTATTATCCTAGATATTAGAAATAGAAAAACAGTCCCCATTTAATTTATATTAGTTTACTCTCAGTGTACACACATGCATGTACTCACACATATATCCATAGAGATAGAGAAAAATATATGGAATATATATATATTTAGAGAGAGGGAGAAAGTGTGTGTGTGTGTGTGTGTGTGTGTGTGCGCATACATTGGCTTTGGAATTAGCCTTCGGGGTCTAAATTATAGTCTAAGCATGATGTGACTTTAGGGAAGCTACTTAACCTAAGTCTTGGTTTTCTTCTCTGGAAATTGGAATAGTTATGGTATTACTAGGAAATAGTAACCTATTTCATAGGGTTGTAGTGGTTGTAGTAAAGACTAAATAGTCAAGTATGAGGTCAGTGCATGCAAAGTGCTCAATAATGATTAGCTATTACCACTGTTGTCCAACTTCTCATATCCCTGGACTGCTTTGTTTAGTTATTGCCTGCTCTGAAGAAGGTCAGGTTGTTGCATTCTAGTCTTCTTCCACATAAAGCATCTGGCAACTCAGTCTGCTGTGAGCTGCTACATGGCCCCCCGCTCTTTGTCAGCAGGGACAATGGGCCATCTTTTCTGTCTGCTTATGAACGGGAGAATCACGTGGAAGCAGGATGCCTCCTCCTGCTGTACACTCACCTCCTACCGCCAGCCTCCACCAGAGCCAATCATTAAAGCTGCCTTGCTGAGGCTAATGATCTGCCTGGTGATACACTCCTCGGGATGCTGTGTTCATGCTGATGGGAGATGTTGGAAGAAAATCTGTTATCACTTCTTTTATTAAGGAATTTGTAAATCAAGGTATTGCAAATTTGACAAGTAACTTCAAACTTCCTGAGAAAAGAATGGAGAAGCTGAGAGTCACCAGAGGGATCTATTTTACCTTTGCATAGTTGTGAGCCTTCATCATGCATAGCTTTTTTTTTAACTGAAGTATGGTTGATGTACAATATTATATGTTACAGGTGTGAAATATAGTGATTCACAATTTCTAAAGGTTATACTCCATTTAAAGTTATTATAAAATGTTAGCTATATTCCTTGTGTTGTACAATATATCCCTGTAACTTATTTTACACATACTAGTTTGGACAATAGTTTTTTATTATGTGTCTTCTAAGAAGAGCTGTCCACAGATGGAGACAGCCCATGCATTGTACTCCTGATTCTGACTCCCCCAGACAGAGAAAAGGACCTTTGATTACCCCCTAGAGAGAGGAGAGCTGACACAGTGAATGAAAAAGGGATTCAAAGAGGTGATGTCAAGACTCGGGAGAATCTCCCATTTCTAAGCCCTTTTATGTATGTGGAATGAATATATTTCATCAATATCAAACATACTCCTAATAGACTTTAGTCAATGACTTGTGAAAGGCCTTTGTAAACTATAAAGTACTATACAAATGTAATCATTTCTTAAAATAATAATTAACATTAATGAATACTTAATATGTGCTAAGAATTTTACATTCATTGCTTTATTTATTAAATCAAAGGTTGATTTGGGGTCATCAAGATAAGGCATTAAGATAAGTCATTGCCCTTAAGATTTTAACCCTTTTGTATCTTCAACTATTTTGCAACATGTATGTGGCAATAGTCTCTGCTAGAGTGTAGAATTTCAGAAGACAGGAATTTTCATGGACGTGTTCCTTTTCTGCTGGCTCTGCTGTACTGAGTCACCAGGATATTAGTAAATATGGCCTTGGGGCTTCTTTTCCTGCTGGCACATATTCACACAGATGGTGTGTGCGACATACAATTCTGTTGCTCAGTCTTATATTCAGAGTAACTGCAACATTGCTTCAGGATTTGATTTAGAGGCTCATTGAACTATGCCTTTGAGAAACGCGAAAGGTTTTTCTGGAGAAGTATCACAAAGGGGCAAGGGTGAGGTTAATTTTTCAAAGATGTTTTGGTGACTTTCAGGAGTTGCAGTCGTCATTGTAAAGGGTGAGTCCAGGAAGGGGAAGAATGAGTTACTTAATGTTGATTACTCCCTTCCTAGATTTTGCCTTTTTTGGACTCTGCTCACAGCCCATTTCCCAGGAAACTGGTGGCTCAAATAGCAGGCTTTCAGGCAGTCAGACTAGGACCGACAGCATTCTTTATGCCTCTCCATTCATAAATATCAAATATCATAAAATTCAAAATTACCGGCATCTACTTTTTGACTGTAAGAACAGAAACCATTCAAGAAATAAAGGACAAATGTAGAAACTTAAGAGTTACTTAAGATCCTAGTATAACTCTCAATTTCTTTCTTTTTTAATTTTTATGTTGTATTGGAGTATAGTTGATTAACAATGTTGTGTTAGTTTCATGTGTACAGCAAAGTGATTCACTTATATCAATACATGTACATGTATCTATTCTTTTTCAAATTCTGTTCCCATAGGTTATTACAGAGTATTGAGTAGAGTTCCCTGTGCTATACAATAGGTCCTTGTTGGTTATCTATTTTAAACATAGCAGTGTGTACATGTCAATCCCAAACTCCCAATCTATCCGTCCCCCACTTCCCCTCCCCGTAACCATAAGTTTGTTATCTAAGCCTATGAATCTGTTTCTGTTTTGTAAATAAGTTCATTTGTATCCTTTTTTTTAGATTCTGCATATAAGCGATATCAAATGATATTTGTCTTTCTGTCTGACTTACTTCACTGAGCATGATAATCTCCAGGTCCATCCATGTTGCTGCAAATGGCATTATTTTATCCTTTTTAATGGCTGAGTAATACTCCATTGTATATATGTACCACATCTTCTATTTATAATATTTTTTGCCACACTATCCCTAATCATGCTCATTATATAAAATTTAGAAAAACAGAAAGCTATAAAAAATGAAATAATCTATAATCTAATAACCATAGATAACCATTGTTTTGGTGTATTTTATTTCTAAGATTTTTCTTGTGTAGGTGACTGTGTGTGTGTGTGTGTGTGTGTAGTTTATATTTTCATACAGTATATAAGTGTGCATTCTCTTACTTTAACGTATGGTAATGTCCCCCATGCCATTAAACTGTATTTGAAAATAGCTCATTGTTTTATTCTGATTGTGAAATTGATGTAAGCACATTACTTTTTAAAACTTCAAACAATATGGAGAAGTATAGATAAAAGAGTAAAAACACAGAAAGAAGGAAATCCTGCTATTTGCAACAACGTGGATGAATCTTGAGGAAGACAAATACTACATGGTATCACTTATATGTGGAATCTAGAAAAGAAAAAGTCAGATTCATAGAAACAGAGAGTCGAAAAGTGGTTGCCAGGGGCTGGATGTGGGGGAAATACGGAGAGACTGGTAAAAGGGTACAAATTTTCAACTATAAGATGAATAAAGTCTGAGGATCTAATGTATAATGTAGTGACTATAGTTGATGGCACTGTATTGTATTGGTACAATTGAAATTTGCTAAGAGAGTAGAACTTAAATGTTCTCACAAGAGAAATGTTCTCACAAAAGAAATAAATAAAGAAACAAAATAAAATAAAGAAGTAAAGAAGGGAAGGAAGGAAGGAAGGGAGGAAGGAAGGGAGAAAAATATGTGAGGTGATGGATGTGTGAATTAGCTAGATGGGAGGAATCCTCCCATAATGTATATGTAGATCAAATCATCACACGTACACATTATATATCTTACAATTTTATTTCTCAATTGTACCTCAATAAAGTTAAAGAAAAAAGATCCTGGAACTGAAAAAAAAAGAGTAAATACAACACTGAAATCACACGTGTGTGTGTGTGTGTGTGCGTGCTGCATTTACTTGATTCCAAAAAGCCATCCATTGGGATGTGCTCCATTGGTTTAACAACATTTCAGGTGCAAAATAAGCTTCATTAAAAGTATAAAAGCATTTTTTTCCTGACTAACAATAACAGACAAATTGCAAGCCACTATCTTCAGTATAACCATCAGAAATTGAATCTAAACTTATTTCAATTTCAGAATTAAAAATACACCTAAGTCACTCTGGCCACCAGCAGTTATATTTAATATCACAGTGACTTGATGCTTTTTATACAGCATGTTCATAATCTTGACCTTTTTATTCTCTTTGATGTTGATGGTTTCATTTGGGGGCACATCAAAAACTCCAAGGTTTTATCTGCATTTGTATTCCTAAGTTTATTTATAAATTGCCAAAAGGTAACTTTCTTGAAAGTCAGCCAGAAGTTGTTGACAGATACAGTTTTAGCACCTGAGTTATATGTTCTTTCATGATGCATAATTCAGTCATAACCTACTTGTCCCATCTTTCGAAATTCCTTGGTTTACATTTCAAAGAATCTGGCAGTTTCTCCTGCCTGCCGTTGCATAGCTTGGTGGGTGACAGTTTATCTTCTGTGTACAAATAACTTTTCACTTTATTACTGCATCAGATGGAATCTTTAAAAAAACAATCTTAAGGGAAAATAAGGGTCCAAATTTAATCACATGAGAGGCTGTCAATTCAAATAACTCAACTCAACTGAGGGGACCTCGAGGTGAGCTGATCACTTCTAATCAAGGTTACATTCCCACAAGTACAAGCAAAGACAACTCTGGAACGTGTTCTGTTAGCAGCTGCCAGTTTTCTTTTGACATTGATTACAAGATGCATCTCAATTTCAGAAATTTTAATATTTTCATGTTTTCAAAAGTATGTTTCTTAACAATCAAGGAAGTATGTACAATTTTATGCAAATAGAAGATAGACTCTGCTCTATAACCTGCATTCAATAGTAGCCATTTAAATTTATGATATGGAGTGTTGGGATATATATGTGTGTGCATTATATACATATACATCTATATAATCATGTTAATGGTTCCATAGTATTTTATTGTATGCATGTACCTTTCTTTTATTAATGGATATTTAGGTTGGTTTTTTCCTTTTTTTTTTTTTTTTGCTATTGTGTGAAATGGTGCAATGAGCAGCCTTAAACCTATGTCCTCACGTACTTGTGTGAATTTTTCCAAAAGATAAACTGCTAAAACTGGAATCACTGTGTTAAAGGGTATGCACATCTAAAATAATACTACATATTGCCAAATGTCCATCCAAAAATTTATACCAGCATTATGATTAACATTTTTTCCATGCACTTATCAACACTGAGTTATGTCAGTATTTCTCATCTTTTCCAATCTAATAGGTAAAATGTGATATGTGATTGTTTTTAGCTCCATTTTTAATTACTGAAAACCTTTTAATATCTGCATAGCATTTCATTCTTTCATGAATTGTGATTTATTTCACTTCAGTTGTTAGACATTTAAATTGCTTCAAGTTCTCCCACATGCCATGAACATCTTTGCACATAATTCTTTGGCCTTAAGACATTTTCTTAGAATAGATCCTTAAAATTGGAATTATGAGCTAAGTTTATGACACTTTTAAAGGCTCATGATACACATTGCCGAGCAGTTTTCTAGAAAGGTTATACCAACTTTTACTTCCATCAACATTATATTACAGTGCCTATTTCATTATATGCTCACATGCATGAAGTATTGGTTTTTTCAGATCTTTTCTAATCTGAAAAGATAAAAAATTATTTCTCTCTTCCTGCTGTATTTCTTTGATTACTAGTGAGGCTGAACTTGTTTTCAAACTTTTTAGCCATTTATGGTTCCTCTGTGGGGTCCTTACTAGATATTTTCCCAATGATCTTGATTAGCCCACCCATAATTTCAGCCCCATAGATATTATTCACTCTGTAAGTCTGAAGAAAGAAATAAACCATTATTATCCTTTAGCAAAACCAGTCCCGTAAAGTTTTTCCCAAGAGAGTTGATGAGGTGTAAAGGACATTCACAACCAGTGACCCTTTTAAAGCTGTAAACCAGAGCTTCTCAAACTGTTTTTTCATTATCCCCCTTCCCTTACCCACAGAGTCTTTTTAGAACTTTGTTTCCCCCTCATTGCTCCCCAGTAGAATTTTAATATCACAGATGTACTGTACACCTGGTTATGTACTGTATGAATATCTGTGTGCTTCATACATAAAAAGGTAAAGATTTCCTTCACCTTCCCCTGAGAACCAATTTCTACCCCTTTTGGGGAGAAGCTGCCCCACTGAGAATGCATACTGTGCATCCAGCTGGATCTTGGAGCAAAGCTTTCTAACATGAACAGGCCAACATTGAAAATACAATTGAAGTTAGATCTGGTTTCAGTCACAGCACCTTTCTGTTTACTATAGAGCAAGTTACCTTGAGCAAATTATTTAATTTCACTAAGCTTCAATCTCCTCAATGGTAACACATGCCCAATAAGGGTATGTACCTCAAAGAGATGTTTGGAAAGTAGAAGACATAATGCATGTAAAGTATTCAGCACAATGGCCATCCCATATAAGTGCTCTACCTAGAGTAGCTCTTCATGTCTTCTCCACACTCTTTGTCATACCACACTCTAGCTGGCTTAGCTTCAGATGCTTAATCACTCTCAGTATTGTCTGTATGAAGTTGTGTAGGGTTTGGTCATGTGAGTCCTCATACTGAAGACGTTTTCATTATGGCTTTGTCTTCTGCCTTATGTCCACTTCTAATAATAGTCCTTGTGTTGAATATGCTTGATGTGACTTTGATGATGAAAAGGAAACATAATTTTCCCATTTTCTGAGTCAACCATATTATTTTAGGAAGTTAATTAAATACGGCATTAATTAATGTTGGATGATGGTTTGGGAACTGTAAGCAAAGACCCAGTTTGAAGAATATTCTCTATAAAATACAACAAAAACGTTGACCAATCACATGTTTATGGACTAAGTGGAATTTGAAAAGCAACAATTATATGCACATGAAATATATATATTATATGTGTATATATACATTTTACACGTAAAATATATTTTTGTATATTTATATATGTATATATTTATATATGTATCTATTTATATATTTTATATATATGTACATCTCTCCAAGGCAGGTGAGCAGGGACTTTTGAAGAGGAAGACTGAAAACAACTCTAATCCTATTTACATACCCAGAAATTCAGTGTCCTTAATTCTACTATATGATAACTGACTTTCTTAATTATGCTTTCCTCATTTTCACGAAGGTGTATGCCTTGCACACTGAAAAGCATGTAACAGGTATAACTCACCCAAAGCCACTGTGGGTCGAGACAAGACTTAGGGGCTCCTTATGTGGAAGGAGCATGGAGTTAAGTGGACCTTCATTTGAATACTAACTCCACTGCTTACGGTGAGAATGTGAGCAAAAGACTATCTTCTTTCAGACTCAGTTTCTTGATCTGTAATATGTAGTAGTCCCCATGTGGGCACAGGACTGTGGTGATAATTAAATGATGCAGTATGTGTAAAGCATAAAAGAGAGTGTGTGTAGCTCATAGCAAGTACTCAGTAATATTGGTGCCTTCTCATTTGAGGCTTACCCTTTTTCCTCTGTACTGGCACTTGGCACTTAGCAAGTCAATTGATGCCACTTATCTCAGGATGTGAGGAACCAAACTAGCACTTAGGGAATATTTCTGACTTTCTTAAGCCTCAGTTTGTCATCTGCAAAATAGTAATAATAATATTTTTTTAAATGTGAGGATTCAGTAAGGTAATGCATGTGAAACATTTAGAATAGTCCTGGGATACAAAAAGTATATGTTCAGTTTAGCTATCATCACAGCATTATTATTCATGAGATTAACCTACAGCATTCATTAGATATAGAATTTTTAGACCTAGAATTCTAAAAGAGACAAAAATATACAAATATACCGAAATACACAAAATATTTTACATGTACATTTTTATATGCAGCATATACACACATATACAACATACACATATAAGATAAATTTCAAATAATTTAAGTCAACTAGTTTATGTAAAGTTGTAACATTCCAAGATGCAGAGAAAAAAAAATAGAAAATTTTATATGTAATAACTTTCCTTTGACTCCTTTTCTTACAAACCTATCCTAAAAATTTTTAAACAAAGTTGCCGTGATTTAAAAAAAATTAATATTACTTTATTAACCATCACTTCAGCTAGCTAAGATTCACAAGGTCACAAAAGTACAACTCAGCTTCTCAAGTTAAGCTCTCATGATAAAATTCTTTCTACTGGACTAAGAAAAGCTTCTAATCGTCTCTTTATCTTACTTTGTATGCTAAATGCATATGGTGTTGAGGGCAGCCTGAAACCATATTGTGACTGCACAGCAAATTCTCCTTCTCTGTTAATGATAATGGCTATTACTTATTGAGTATTTACTATGCGCAGGCACTCAGATTTATATATACTGGCGAAACTCCTTACTTTAGTGTCCTTACGGGTGTCTTTGCAGTTACTGGATTTGGTAGGAAAGTAAAGACCAACTCGACATGAAAGTATTAATCTAGAACATTAGTCCCCATTCTAAAATCAGTTTACCAAATTAACACTAGCATCTATCACCATTCATCACATAATATGCAGATTTAGTCAGTTTTTCCATAAATGTCTGAAACAAACAATGGACATACAATGCAGGTGCAGTGCATATTTATTGCAAAATGAAATTGCCAATCTTAGAAAGGATACAGGATTCCATGAAGTCAAGGAAAGTGATGGTGTAAAGCTCCTTAGGTCATATTCAAAGTCATTATCAATTGAGGGTTTAGCAGAAATAATACTATTAATGATTGAAGAAGAAGAAATAAAGGAAGCTTACATCATAGCCACTTCAAAAGAAAATCAAGAAATTGAGAGACACTTAGGAAAATTTATAAAACTCTCAACCCTGCAATATAGGATCACTTTATAATCATGAAAGAAAACCTAATCTGAAACTAGATTGTTGTATGAAGCTATAATACAATTTATCAGAAAAATATGCCTTTCCTCAAAATATCAACACAAATCATTTTTGTTCATTCTAAGAACTCATTGATTATTTGATTGCAGTGTGTTAATAAAAGATTTTTTTCACAAATTTAGTTTATGACAATTTAGAGTGCCAATCAAGCCTTTTTATTACTATATCCTATGAAATTTTGGAAACCGTTTAAATGCATTCATTCCTAAGTGACTTTTTTTTCTGATACTGACTATCCTCAGATAACAAAGACATTCTATATCATCATATGTAATCTTCACAGTATCTGTAGAAGGTACTATCTCCATTTTACAAAATGATGAAGGTGGACATCAGAGAGGTTAAGTAACTTTCCCAAGGTAACGCAATAAGTGATAAAGTCAGGATTCAGATTTAATTCAATCTGATTCCAACATTTTTGTCTTTATCACATTATACAGAATATACTCTATAAATTATAGTTGAATTGACTATAATTTATTTTTTTTACTAACTCTACTAATATGATTTGCTTTGTTTTAGAAAAAGCTAATCCAGTTCCCACTCTCTGCTTCTTCATACAACTCCTGGAGTTTCTCCTCTCTTCTTTCATGCATTCTGATGCTCTCTGTTGCTTCCATCTATTGGTTCTGTCTCCTGCATTCTCACTCCTGGACATAAGGGTCATTTGCCCGGCGTGTACAGTGGGCCTGGTAGAGCATCAGTTGTTCGGGTTGGTAGGCTGCAAGGCTGGTAATGGCCTTCTAAACAAACAAGACTGCCCTTGCCTGCCGTCCATGCTTCATGTTGTACATTCAGAGTGACTGTTTCCAAACCCAGATGAAAAGAGAGTAAAATTTGCAGCTCTTTTGACTCCTGACATTTGTAAGTGCAGATCCTCTTTACAGTCAGATAAGGTTGGTGGCACTGACATTGATGTCCCAATTTAATAGGGATGCAGCTAGAATCAGTGACCTGCCCAAGGGCAGATGTTAACTAAGAAGCACAGTCACTACTGAAGCCCACAGCCTCCGAAGAAGTTCTAGATTCTTTACTGTAACAGCAAAGCATAATAACTAAAAGTATAGATCACTTGCTCTCTGAGTTTGACCTAGTTACTTACACTTCCAAAGTTTCCTCATCTGTAAGAAAAGGTTGTTAAAAATAGCACCTACTTGGTGAGGTGTTTGTGTGCATTAAAGGAGATAATGCATATGAAGCATCACACAGAGTTAGGACACAATAAATAACAGCTATTACCATTTACTGAACCTATAGTGACAAACGCTACAAACACCCCTGAGGGAAGCACTACTCTGACATAAATTCATATTATATTTAAAACAACTGAAAATAAGTCTTCTTCATGAGCTGGCTTTGATGTGAAAAAAGTTCTAAATTTCAACTTTGCAAAGTGGAAAACATTATACAGAAAATGGAGTAAAGTGTCCAGAACAGGGGCACAGGGGGACCGGACAGGCTTGCTCTGGACACACCGTGAGGACACGCTTCCCCTCCACACAAAGGACCGGCAGTGGCGTGGTACCAAGGCGTCTCTGTGGAACCCGGGACTCAAACAGCCATTTATTTATCAAGTAAACCTTGTACTCTTACTCAATTTCTGTACCTGGGTATTTCGCTTCCTTTTCTCCCTCTTTTTTATTTGTATCTTTCCCTTTCTCTTCTAAAATCGCTCTCCCTTTTCCCTTTCTCCTTTAATATTTTTACGTTTACAGCCCCTACTCCATACTCACATTCATATTTCAATTGACTACTCAGGAAATGCTTTCACAAATTAACAACCTTATCTTTTTCTTTTTTTATTGACTTTTTTTAGTTGATTTACAATGCTGTGTTCATTTCAGGTGTACAGCACAGTGATTCAGTTTTACATATATATATATATATATATATATATATATATATATATATATATATATATATACATACACATATTCTTTTTCAGATTCTTTTCCCTTATAGGTTATTACAAAATATTGAGTATAGTTCCCTGTGCTATATAGTAGGATGACCTCTTCTTTTAAAGATGTCATACTAATTTTTCTTTAGCCTTAGGTTTTGTGTGTGTGTGTGTGTGTGTGTGTGTGTATACCCTTGCTTGGTAATGAGAGTCACAGAAAACTGCCTTTCAGAAAATTTCATCACATGATAGTGACTCTGTGTGCCTTTTTCCATTTCTCAAAACTCCCTAAGTGTGCATGGCAATTGCTTTCCACGACCCTGGAACTGCTATTTTGTCAGAACTTGACAAGGTAATGGCAGCAAATTGTCCTTCTTGGGGGACCCGATATGCACCCTCGGATGCCTGACATAATTTTGTTCTGACTTCTATGTTCTGTGAGCAGAGTAGGTAAGAGTTCAGGATCCAGAGTCAGGAAGTACTAGGTTTGCATCCCAATGCTGTTCTTACTGCTTACTAACTGGGTGACTGTGGGCAAGGCTACCGAATGATTTGTAACCTCAGTTTCCTCCTCTGGAAAACAGGGATAACAATGGTAGTTCCCTAATAGGGGTGTTATCAGGATTAAGAGGTAATACAGGAATAGTTCTTAGTATGCAATAAGAGATACAAAGTTTTCGTTGTTGCTACTACTGTTTTTGTTAGCATTGGGAGACCTAGGGTTGGATTTCAGCTTTACCACTTACTAGCAGAGTGAACTTGGGCTAGTGCAATAGAGATAATTATACTGAACCTGTTTATCCCCTCAATGTATAAAGAACAAAAAGCCATATTAGTGTTTGCTATTTTATTTTATTGTAGGACACACATAATAATTACTATTTCGACATTGAATTCTTTAAAAATTATCATTAATAATAATATAATAATTATAATACTTAACTATCAATATTATCTAACTTCATGTAGTGCTTTGTCTTTCATTTGTATTTAATATTATAGTCCCCTTTTATACTATAAGCTCCATGAAGGGAAGAGTACATCTCATACATTTCTGTGAATCCCTCAGCAACTAGCACAATGCCTACTTATTGCAGGAACTCACATTCGAATGAATCAACAGACAAATATGCATTCAACTAACTTTCATCTCCTATGAGTCCAAGCATTATACCAAGCAACTTGAATAGATATGATAGCCACCCATGTAATACACAAAAAAATTAAACATGCATGATAGAATTCATTGTTCTTATGATAAAAGAAATGTGGGGTTGGAAGGAGCCTGAAAATGTTGGTCTATCTCCTTGCTCAGTGAGGAGTACCATTTGTGGTATCTCCCTTCATTCTCTACCTCAATAACTATTCAAATTCAAAGAACAAACTTTAATTCAACAACCTTAGTAAAACTCACCCTGACAAAATAACAGCAACAAAAACAAGAAGAAGAAGAAGATGTTTTTTCAAGTACATACCATGCTAAGGATATCCCATTTGATGTCTACCACAAACCTTTAACATAGATATTATTATCTATTGATATTTTATTTTAAAGATGAGGAAACTGAGTGACAGACATATTAAATAGCTTGCTCCTGGTCATAGCAGATTGTAAGTGGAGGCATTGGGATTCACACCCAAGTCTATGTGACACCAGAGCCTGAGCTTCTTTTTGTTAAATCAAGGAGTAGAATTTCCTGTTCTACTCATTGGACAATTAATCTTGCAGTGAAAAACCTCATAGTGCTGTCACTTGAGATATTGTCTTAAGCAATTGTTTGTATATGTTATTGTTACTGGGTTTCCTATATGCTTGTAACTTATTTCCTGAAAGTTTACATATTTGTGTTCCCACCAGTATCTTACACATAGTAGAGACCCAGTAAATATTTGGCAGATTCACTAAAACCGCCAGTGAAGGGATACAGTTTTCAAAGCAGCTTATTTCTGTGTGAGAAAATTGTTCCTACTGTTTAAAACTCCTTAAATTCCTATAAACAACTTAAAATTATAGAATCCTAACACACAGGGATGACGTGGTCTATTGCCTTCATTTTATGGTTGAGAAAACCTAAAGATAATTCACTTGCCCAAGGTCACAAAGCTATTAACTTGGAGATCCATGGCCATGAACTCTGGTCCCTAGAGTCACTGTCTGGTAATATTATTTCAGATATTTGAAAATAGTTTTGAGGCCCCTCTTAGTCATCTTAGGCCATAAGGTTTGAATTTCTCAGCATCTTAGACACTCTCCTGGTTTTAGCCCAGTTTTCCAATAATCATAGTAACAAAGACTCTCTAAGGTACTGCAGGGGAACAGAAGCATTCATTTATTACTAATAGCATTTTCACTGAGTATAATCTTTATGTAAAATAATCTGGGGGACTTCCCTGGTGGCGCGGTGGTTAAGAGTCTGCCTGCCAATGCAGGGGACACAGGTTCGATCCCTGGTCTGGGAAGATCCCACATGCCACGGAGCAACTAAGCCCGTGCACCACAACTACTAAGCCTGCACTCTAGAGCCCGCGAGCCACAGCTACTGAGCCTGCGCTCTAGAGCCCGTGCTCCGCAACAAGAGAAGCCACTGCAACAAATAAATAGCCCTGCTCACCGCAACTAGGGAAAGCCTGCATGCAACAATGAAGACCCAACACAGCCAAAAATAAATAAATAAAATAAATAAATTTATTTTTAAAAATAAAGTAAAATAACCTGGCATTCTTAACAATCAAAAATTTATCTGCCTTATGGTTGGGTCATCCCACTTTGTGGTAATAAAACTATATCTTAAAAAAATAATTAAAAGGAAAAGACCAACTTTTACAAAGATGGATTTAGAATAATTTCTACCTAGAAAGGACCCAACATTTGGAGAATTTTTGTAGAATAATATATACTCATGGAAATGATATGTAGACCAGGTAGCAATAAGGAAACTTGTGTAATAAATGAAAAAAGTAAAATAGAAGATGGCATATTAATTGCAATGTATAGGGATGTGAAGAAATTAGAATTGTAAACTGTGGATCCTTTAAGGTAAAAGGGTTCTTTGTAAAATCTTGATGTTTTTTCCTTCTCTGGCATTATTGATTAAACCCACAATAAGGACTGTAGTGCCCAGAGGTGAACACAGCTAAGGTATAGCGTTGTTGGAAAGAGAGACAAGAGGTGAGGAAGGATAGATCTGGGCCGGACTGCATGCCTCAGTCCATTCTGACTGCTGTAACAAAATACCACTCGAGGCGTGGCTCGTAAACAACAAAAACCTATTTCTTAAGAACAAGGATTATGTTTAATTATCTCTGAATCCCCAGCACCTACCATAATGCCTGATACATAGCAGATAATAAGCCAATGTTTGTTGGTGATCAATTACTACATCCAAGATATTGAAAGACAAGGGAAGATAGAAAATGTAGAGACTAAGATGAACTAGAATTATCAAGGAAAACTTTACTGAGGAGGGAAATCTACAAAGGTAGATCTTTTCATAATCAGAGAAGAGTATGAAAGTTACTAAAGGTAAAAGATAAAAAGCATAACACGTAGTCTGTGATGAGGTGGGGAAGAGTAAATGTGTTTTGTGTGATAAGAAGGAGAAGCAGTGAATGTGTGACATAATTAAATACTTTGTCCTTATAAAACTTTACTCTTCAGTACCATGTCTAGAGATTGTTAATGAAGACAACAATCCTAAACTTCGCTCCTTTTGGGAACCTCAAGTTGTATCAAAAACATACAGGAAAATGTTTCATTTAGACAAACAATATGGTATAAACAGTTGGGGAAAAGCATGAGCTTTATAGGATGGCAAACCGAGGTTTGAATTTTAGTTTTGCCACTTAACTAACTGTATCTTGGGCAAGTCACTTAGCTCTTTGAGCTTCAGTTTTCTTTCTGTAAAATGGGAATAATAATGCCTATCCCACAGGGCTGATGTGGGGCTTGAATGTGGTAATTCTTGTAAGGTATCCAGTGTAGTGCCTGGTATGTAGTAAATGGTCAGTAAACTGTTATTTTTAATACTGTGAATTGATGCCTTGATGTGTTTGTGCTAAGTCAAGGTGGACGTTTGGGTTGTGAGTGTTTGGGGACATATACACTTGAGCCTACTTGATCTGAGGGTAATTGGACTTTTTGAAATGGAAACACCCCAGAAAAGGACAATGTGTAACATGGTGCTCCATGGCTGCTTGTCTCTTTAAAATGAAGAAATGCAAATAGTTTTGAGTGTATGGGCAATTGTATAAGGTGAAGGCTCAAATAGGAAGCTAATAATTTTCTTACTAACTCCCTGCTGTACAAACTGTCATGCAAATACTGCCTTATGCTTTATGTAAAACATTGAAACCCCCTATGACTTTATTCTTCTGCTTGGATTTTTTTCCATAGTAAAATACATCATTGAATTAATTTCGAGTGTGTTTGTCTGTAAACCAGCCAAATATTTCCTTTTAAATACTTGAGCTCTATGTTGAATATACAGTTATGGCTCTTAGCACATTGCTTTTTTTTTCAGTAATTAGATTTCACCCTCTAATCCTTTAATGGGCTTTTAGTTCCACATATACTAAGATGGCTCTGATCCATATTAAATGAAGATTTTTCATTTCATGCAGGTTCTTCCAGGGGACCCAGCCCCCTAACCATGGGAGCCCAGGACACCCTCCCTGTTGCAGCAGCATTTACAGAAACGGTCAATGCCTACTTCAAAGGAGCAGATCCGAGCAAGTAAGCCTGGGGCTTGGTCCATTGTATTCTCCAAACTCTATCCAATTCAGTGGGGACACCCTACATATAATTATTTCATTCCATATCCTAAAACCAAAAAAAAAAAAAAATCCAGTCAACAGTAACAGGTGGCATACCTAGAATTAATTTGATTAGGAATATTAATTCATTGCTTTTTAAAAAATATGCCAAAAGGTCCAGTAATCTAAACTAATACGGAAACCTCTGATTCAGTTTTGGTTGCAGGTTACAGAAAACACAACCAACTCCATCAGCAATGAGAAAATGTATTATCTCACAAAAGGAAATGTCTAGATCATGTCTTTATTGTCTTAGTCTTTCCTGGGTGGGAGTCACCCACATATAAACTGAAACAATGGTGCATTGGAATGAGAACCTGGAATAAAACCACCTTTCCATAACATGCAGATATGTAAGAGGACAAGTTATGTGTTACCCTTGTTAAGTAAGGAAAAACTAGTCAAAAAAATAATCACAGCAAAGTAAAAATTTTAGATAAAAATGTACCACTCTCTATTTACATGAGCCTGATTACACTTTTATCAGTACATCTTGACAATGGACCTTACCTGAATGCACATGCTTCTCTATAAGGTGTCCCATGGATGGGGTTCAGGAAGTCTATGGATCCCCTGAAATTATATTTCATACCTAATGTGTGTGTGCACATGCACATTTGTCCGTAGACACTCTACAGTGTTCATCAATTTCACAAAGGGGTTCAGATTCAAAAAAAAAAAAGTTAGGGGCAATTATTAGTCTACACTGAAAACTAAACATCTAAGTCAAACTGGTTTTCAAGTGTGTCACTAATACAATTCCAGGTCTGAATCTGATGTATAAACAAAGGACAAACCTAGGTGAGGAAAGAATTGCTTTTTATTTTTTACTTGCAGGGACTAGAGATTAGAAAACCTTGGTAGCCGTGGAAATAAAGATGAGAGAAAAAATTAAATGTGCATATAGAACACTAGACTGTTTTATAAACATTTTTGAAATAGTGATAAGTATAATTAGTACTTGGAACTCAATTTTAAGTGAAAATCTATATGACTAATTGTTAACCCTCTTTATACTTCAGAAACACTAGTTTGTTTTTTTTTTAAGTCTAAATCTAACAATATTATGCTGGAAAACTAATATAATTAGTAACTGCACTCCGTTCTAGCCACTGAGATCTATCAATCTCCCTAAATATCCTTTTAAACAGCATTTAGGTTTTATTCTGGGCCCAGAGTTTTGCAGAGAAACAAATACTGTGGACGCTGGTGTCTTAGTTCATTTGCGCTGCTATAACAGACTGGCTTATAAATAACGGAAATTTATTTCTCAAAATTCTGGAGGCTGGAAAGTCCAAAACCAAGGCCCCGGCAGATTCGGTATCTGATGAGAGCCAGCTTCCTGGTTCATCGGAATCTTACATACTGGAAAGGGCTAAGGAACTTTGTGGGTCTCTTTTATAAAGGCACTAATCTCATTCTTGAGCATCCTATCCTCATAACCTAATCACGTCCCAAATATCATCACATCGGGGATTAGGTTTAAATATATAAATTTTGGGAGAACACAAGCATTCAGGCTATCGCGTTCTGGTTTCTCCCACGTCTCTTCTTTTTCATCTTCAGAGCAGAAAGATCATTTGCCACGGCCGTGCATCAACAGCAACTAAAAGCTCCTCATACAGAGTATGCATTTGAACTGTTAGAGAAAAGTAAGCATCATTAGCTTAGGTTGTATACAGACTTTGTATACATACATACATGTTTCTTCTGTAGACTCTTCTTTGAGTAAAGAATTTGCATGACTTTCTGTCACACCAGTTCTAAAGACTACTTATTACTGACTGACCTAGACCTTAGAAAGCTCAGGCTACCCTGAATTGCAGGTAGAAGCACACCCTAAAAAAAAATGAGTAGTCTAAAATGTGGAGAGGTGTCTATAATGGAGTGAAAAACACTAGGGATCACACGAGAATGAATGCTTTTTTGTCTGCTTACTAATTGGCTTTCATTCATTCATTTATTCATTCATTTATTCAGAGAGATCCAATTGGTAGTAAGGGTACTTCCACTTCTGGTCCCCCCTAAAATCTATTTTCAATGTAACATGTCACTCCTCAGCTCAAAATCTTCCTAACTTGTTCAAAGTTAAAACCAAATGCTTCATAATGGTCTATAAGGTTTGTCCTTCACGACCCATCCCAGTTGCCACCTCTCTGATCTTGTCTCCGTCACCCTCGTCCTTAATCACTCCCCTCTAGCCACTCTGGCTTCATGGCTGTTTTTCTTTCATCAGCCCAACCCCATCTGCACCTCAGGGTCTTTGCATTTGTTGCTTCTTCCACCTTAGTGAAATCTCGCAACTATCTGAGTGACTTGCCCCCTCACTTCCTTCATGATTCTTCAGCAGATTTATCAGAGACCTTCTATGTAAAACAGCAATTCTCCTGCCCCCTACGCTGTCAACACTTCCTTTCTCCCTACTTCACTTTCTCTTCCTTCGTAGTTAACATACTTCCTGTTTTCTAATTAATGAACATGCTAATTAACATGTTCCATGTTTTCAATGTCCACTGTCTGTCCCTTCCCCCACTAGAGTGTAAGCTTCATGAGAGCTGGGACTTTAAGTATTTTGTTCATTGTTATATCCTCAGTACCTAAAACAGGACCTGGCATGGAGTACCCAGTGCATATTTGCTGAACAAGTTGAGTTGAATTACTCACCTAACATTTACGGAATATCTACTATGTGGCCGCCATTGTGCTAGACAGGGATATATTGGTGGTGAAGACAGCTGATATGGAAAATAAAACTTGTACATAACTATAATGCAAAGTCCACTATAGGAGAGGTGTAGAGATGGGGCAATGGGAGTTAAGAAGTCCTTAATAATAATCTTTTTTAAATCCCAAGAAGTGGTATAGCAGCCTACCAGTCCCTGTACAAGCTGGGTTCTTCTTCTTGTTTCAGTTTCCCCAGCACACTCTGACAAGTGTCTGCGGAGGTCTGTACCAGTGAGCCTGGTGTCCATGACTTTAGCATTCCAGTGATGTGGTACTTGAGCCAAGTTAATATTAGTGCTTTTCCTATGCCTTCCAAATTAGCTGAGCCTTTGGTCTGTGAATGACTGCATATATTGAGTCTTTTTCCAATTATATTGCCATAAGTAGCTGTAGTGTATACTGTATATTGGTAGATGGGAGATTTAGTATATTTCATTGACATTATGAGATCTGAAATTTATGAACAGATCATGAAGTGACATTCTTCTAAACTTAATTTCATCTCCAAGCAGTGAATCACTTTAATTGCTGTTCCTTTGTTATTCACTTTCAAAGAAACAACTCAAGTTCAAAAGTTCCATCATGGGGAGAGGTGGGGAGGAGGGTAAAGCCAAACACAGCGCCACATAGAGAAATGATGCAGAAAAAGCATATGGGTTTGTTTTGCCTGTGGTTCTCTCTCATCCTGTATCAAAGACTTCCCCATTTGTTTTCAGACCATACATTGGAAACAAAAATCTACTACTGGTATTCTGACATCTGAGTCTTTCTCAGTAGCTCAAAGGCAGAGAACTCCTTGACTTTGCTGCCACCTGGGGGAAACACATTTCCCGTTATTAGCTCCTATTTGAACACCTCTGGTGCTAGGAACTAATTCTATAATTCCCAAGAAAACCTTAGGCTTCTCAGTTATAGTCTATCCTTCCCTTATCACCATATTTCAATTAGTTATTCAAGTGTATGTCTCCCTGCTTAAACTAGAAGTTTGCTCAAGACCACGTTTGTCCTGTTTCTCACTGCCCATTCTAGTGCGTTACACAATGCCTGGTACATTGATTAGGCAGCGAATATATAATTGTTAAATGTATGAATTTATTTTTAAAACACTTTATTGAGTTCCTAGTCTGTCCTGGGTTCTGTGTTTTGCACCTTTGCTTTCCCAGAACCTAAGACACAGTACTTGCCTTCACAGTAGTAAATATGTGCAAGAAATTACAAAACAGTTTTTTAAAAAGTCTGTCCATTTGTCCAAGGAAACTAAAGAAAGGAAAAACTAAAGAGGGCTGAATGGAGAAGATATTAAGGAAGGCCTTGGAAAGGCCTGCCTTTGAACTGAGTCTTGAATATGAAAAGGAGTTTTTGCCTGGTACCCAAGTCAATAAAAGGGGAAGATAAATAAAGGAAGGGAAGCAGCCTATGTGCAGAAGTATATATGCTTGAACAGAAAACCATGAGCTTAGTTATCAAAGCAGTAGAACTTACACTTTACGAGAGGCATGTATTTCTGATGACCTCACATAAATCAAATCCACACATTTCCTGACCAGAATTGGCCAGTGTTTCTGTTGACCAGATAACATGATGCTGCCTGTGGTAACAGGGAGAACCCAGTTTACAAGACACTTGACCCGTTGACTTGGAAATCTTGCCATTCTAGACGGATGTTTCATTTGCGGGGATTCATATGGTTTTAAATTTACTTCATAAAGTACCTGTGTCAGTATTTCCATCTTGCGGTATTTCAGATTTCCATGATTTAAACTCACATGAAATGTAGCTACATCACACACTGATAGGAACCATCATTACTGTTGAACAAAGACCTTCCTTTAGTGAGTGAGCATAGGTTGAAAATGTTAATTTTTATATAGAAAATTTCAGATCGACTTAGACACTGGATGGATTAATAAATCACCAAAGTTCTGACTCTGACAATTGAGATGCAGTTCAGAAATGTAATGTAACTGAGGAGGCTGGGTGCTTCCTCTGTTGGCTTATACTGACTACTTCTCTCATAGCCCACCCGACACTGTAAGCCCTTTGAAGGCAGGGGCTCTTTTGCTCATTTTTTTTTTTTGAATTTTATTTTATTTATTTTTTATACAGCAGGTTCTTATTAGTTATCTATTTTACACATATTAGTGTATATATGTCTTTTGCTCATTTTTTAATTGCCTCCCCACTCACAACAAAAACAAACAACCCCAACTTACATAGTTAGGCATTGATAAATGTTTATTGACTTAGTAAATTCCACCTCCTCCCCTTGCTGACTTTCTTTCAAAAGAGAAACTTTATCCTCCACCAAGACACCACTTAGAGCTCATTTTGAGCAACCTGGAAAAGAAACTGAGCAGATTCCTTACCAATTAAAAAAACATTTGAGCAATCACTGCTAACAGTGTACTGAGTGATGGTAGGTGCTGAAGTCTAATTTAACAAGTGCTCTGACTAGTTGGTATTTTCTTCTAGAGTTATCAAATAAAAGTTTTCTTGCCCACATATTGAAAAACATTAAGAGTAGACTCAGCTTAAGGGGAAGTCCAGGCTTAGCACCAATTCATCACCAGTAAATCAAGCAAGCCTTAGGGATCTAAAAGACAGAGAAGGAAGACAGCAGAGTTGGCACCAAACTGGGAGATCCGCAATATTCTCCAGCAGAGATGGAGGGGCAAACTTCCAGAAACCAGAATTCTTATTCAGAGCAGTTCAGAGTTAGGGATGATATTATCTGAGTGGGAGGAGGGGGCACATGGCAACTTTAGGAAGCTCACCTACCCTCCACCTCTACCCCAAACCCAGCCTTACACATACAAGGCTATAGCAGTTCTTCACACAAGCTGTTTTGAATGTGTGTCAAGGACCATCTCATCTGAGCCACTTGTGCCTCATCGATCACAGTTACACAGCATACAAGGTGACTATGGGGCAAATAGAGTTTCCTATATTCAAGTGTGAGCGAAGTTTTCATTTATTAACCTCAATTTCCCTAGAAAGTACACTCCTGCACTTAAAGTTGCAGAAACGGTACAAGGATCAATTATCCAGATGTATAGGAAAGTTATAAAGAAGTTCACTCATTTTAAATATTTACCATTTCCCAAAGAAGAATAATCTTTTTGAGATTTCTGCTTCTGGTTAAGGTGGAATAACAGGGACCAATTTACCCTTCTACCTGAAAACACTGCAGAAACAGACAAAATATATGAAACAATGATTTGCAAGACACAGGACCTCAGGTGAAGGACAGTGACCCCTGGGAGGTGAGATGTGCCCTATGGTTGCCCCAACCGACTTCCTGGAGAGTTTCCAGGCCGTGGCATAGGGAGAGCCCAGCAGACCCACAGGCGTTCGTGGGAGGCGTCTCACCGAGGCACGCTCCACTGCAAAACTGGCTGAGGAGGGTGCCCGAGGAAGCTAATGGCCCGTGGGTACCACAGACCACCATGCACTGCAGAAGCTGGCTATGGAGAAGGTGTGCATATGATAGGAGCCTGGAGCCAGGGACCCCATCTGCATTCAAAGAGCTGGGCACTGGGGCAGCCCAGCCACACGTACCTCAGGAGCCAGAGGCTGTGGAAGCTGCCAGCGTCACTGGGCACTAGCAAAGCCACATGGGTTGCAGTACCCACACTCCTGGGTGCCACGTGCCTCCTGCACTGCAGGAGCCTAGCTCTAGAAAAGCCTTGAGTACTGCAGAGGACTGCCCAGCAAGCGCACTGGAACCAGGAAGGGAAAATTCTCTTCTTCCTGCAATGTCTTTCTAGTGCCCTCTACTGACAAAAAGTAAGATAGTGCCTGTTACGTTGGCAAAGAAAAAATATATTAATGGCCCAATACTGATTCTCTCAGAGCAGACAGTAAAGGGTGAATTGGAACTCCACTGATTTTATGTAGAAATTGACACAATGATCCTAAGTTTCATGTGGAAATACAAAGAACTTAAAATAGCCAAAACAATTTTGAAAGAGAACAGAGTTGGTAGACTAATACTTGATCTCAGAATAACTTTAAAGCTGCAGCAATCAAGACAGTGTGGGAGGGCTTCCCTGGTGGTGCAGTGGTTGAGAATCTGCCTGCCAATGCAGGGGACACGGGTTCGAGCCCTGGTCTGGGAAGATCCCACATGCCACGGAGCAACTGGGCCCGTGAGCCACAACTACTGAGCCTGCGCGTCTGGAGCCTGTGCCCCGCAACGGGAGGGGCCGCGATAGTGAAAGGCCCGCGCACCGCGATGAAGAGCGGCCCCCACTTGCCGCAACTAGAGAAAGCCCTCACACGAAAGAAAAAAAAAAAAAAAAAAAAAAGACAGTGTGGGATTGGTGTAAAGGCGGACAAAATAGATCAATGGAACAGAATAGGGAATTTAGAAATAGGTCCACACATATATGGACAACTGAATTTCAACAAAATTACCAAGTGGATAAATTCAACAAATGGTGATAGAACAATTAGATACCCATATCCGCACACTAAAGAATGAACTTGGACCCATACCTCACAGAAAACATACAGAAATTAACCGAAAATAGATCATAAAGCTAAATGTAAAACTAAAAATTAAAAATTTCTAGAATAAAACATAGGTGAAATGTTTGTGACCTTGGATTTAGCAAAGATTTCTCAGATAAGACTCCAAAAGAATAAAGTGATTAGCTACAACCCATAAAAGAATAAACTGATGAATTTAAAATTGCTGCTCTTCAAATTACTCTTAAGAGAAAGAAAAAAAAACAAGCCACCGACTGGGGAAAAAAATTCTTTGCAAAGCATGTATTCGATAAAATACTTATATCCAGAATGTACCAAAAAAAACCCCAAATTAATAAGAGAACAGAAAACTCAATTTAAAAAACTGGCAAAAAATCTGAGCAGACACTTCACCTGAGTAAATAACTGATGACAAATAAGCACGTGAAAAGGTGCTAAGATCCTTAGCCATTAGGGAAATGCAGATTAAAACAACAATGAAATACTGTTACTCACCTATGAGAATGACAAACTAAAAAGACAGATCCTACCAAGTGTTGGTGAGGATGGGGAGGAACTGAAACTCTCACACTCAGCTGTATTTTCCACTTCAGAAAACAGTTTGGCAGTTTCTTAAAAAGTTAAAGGTACACCTATCATGTGATCCAGTCATATATTTATCCAAGAGAAATAAGAGCATGTGCCCATACACAGGCTTGTACACACATATTCATCACAGCTTTATTTGTAATAGGCAAAAGACAGAAAGTATCCAAATGTTCTTCAACAAGTGAATGAATTTGCAAAACGAACCTGTGGTATTTCCATATTCCACCCAGCAATAAAAAGACATGAACTATTGATTCACGTGCTACATGGATGAATCTGAAAATAATTATGCTGAGTGGAAAACATCAGACCAAAAAAAAAACAAAATCACACACCTTACAATTCTGTTTATATAAAATTTTAGAAAGTCCAAACTAATATGTAATGTCAGAAAATATATTAGTAATTACCAAGGGACAGAGAGGGAAAGGATGGAGAAGGGCAGGAGAGAGGAAAACAAAAACACAGGAGGAGACTCTTAAGGACGTTAGATATCTTGATTATCTTGATTGTGTGATGGTTTCAAAGATGTAGATTATGTCAAAAATGATGGAAATTTACACTATAAATAAGCACCAGTTATTATATATTGACTATACTTCAATAAAGCCCTTTTTTAAAAAGGATTATTATTCCTTCCAAATTATGATCCAACTGTGTTAACTTATATATATGACTGATTTTATAATTTCAACCAGATAGACAAGTTAATGGAATAAAGATCTAATTAAGTGGGAAGCAGGAAATTTACCCCATGTGTCCATAAAAGAACACACTCAAGGCATCAATCACATTACTCAGAGAACTAAAATAAGTCCCAGTGAATAGTGTAATAACATTGTGCAATTTAGTATCTTCAAATATGCTGCCATCAATTCAGCAGTCAAAGAGAGAGAGAATCACCAGAATAAATTATTCTGTTTGTGAGGTGAACATACAGACTTTTCTACAGAAAGAAAAAAGCTGCACTTTTCTTCTAACGGTGCAAAAACACCTTCAACAAAACAGCCACCTTCTTTGGAGAAGTGTTAAAATAAACCTTTGAGTCCTCAGGTCTTTAGAAATGAGTTAAGAGCTGAGAGTGAATTGTTAAGAGCTTACTTTTCCTCTCTTCTGCTGTGTCATATTGTTACAGAAATCTTTGCTTTTCACAACTGCTTTGATTCACAGCATGTTGACCTAGGTTTCCTCTCTTTCCTCTCACGTGTTGTGATACGCCAGATGTATCGTGAAGATTACTGGAGAAATGGTGTTGTCCTTTCCTGCCGGCATCACCAGACACTTTGCCAACAACCCATCGCCAGCTGCTTTGACCTTTCGGGTGACAAATTTCAGCAGGTTAGAACACGTCCTGCCAAATCCCCAACTTCTCTGCTGGTAAATATATTTTGCACAAATTTTTTAGAGATGTGTGTGGCTTAGCACCTTATTCTTAGATGAGAGATGTAATTTAGCGAGAGAGATACACTGTACTGAAATTACCGCTACTCAGATATGTTTATAGATTCAATACCAGAACTTTTACCAGCTGTAAAAATTGTTGGTGGCTGATTGTGTGTGTGTGCATATATGTATTTTAATGGCCAACTATCTCAAGTGGCTCAAGAGACATTTAGAGTAATGAAATCTGCATTAGTGACAATTTAGTCATTTCTGTTTTGCTTATCACTGATAGACAATGGATGAGGATGGTGGAAAGTGAGCCCAATAAAAGGAATAAAATCCATTTGTTGTATTAGCATCTTCTAAAATCAAATGATATCTGAACTGTGAGCTACTCTTCACATAAGCTTGAAAATCTCTTTGTTAAACATGTAATTTCATTGTACTGTAATAATGATTGTTCTGATGGAACTTTATATGTATGGCATCAAAGAAGCTTATGTGAATTTGTTTACATAAATACACTTCTTCACATTTCCTATTAAATCTGAATTTGATGTCTTTATCATATATATATATGCACATGCACGTTCACACAACACACACATATATACATGCTACTAAAAAATGATCCACTCTACAAGTTAATTATTGACAATGGATGAGACAAAAAAAGTCATTCTTGACAGTTTTGTCCATCAATAAGTCCTGATATTCCATCCAAAATTCTCTCTCTAAAATGGCCACTTTTTCCCTGTTATTATCACTTCTTCTATCCAAATGATGACTATCATTTCCCTGGACCACAGCAACTGCTTTCCTCCTTCCCTCCCTGCATCCAGTCTTGCCCCACTCCTACACACAATAACCAGATGACCTTTTTTGAGGTAAATCAGGTTGTCCTCGCTCGTAGTCCTCTGATGGCTTCCCATTGCATCTGTACCAGAATCCAAACTTGTTACCATTGCCTTCAAGGCCCTGAGTCATCCACTCTTGCTTGTCTGTCTGTCCTCATCTCCCACCATCCTCCTCAGAATCCTTGTAGCTCCAGCCAGACCTGCCAGTCTTGGGAACTGCTGAGTCCTTTCCCACATCAAGACTTTGTATGCTTGTTTCCTCTGCCTGCAACAGGATTTCCACCCTTCTTCACCGGACTCATACTCATCCTTCAGATCTCAGCTCCACTCAGCCTTCCCTGACCTCCCCACTCTCCTCCCCACTCCCACACTAAATCACATCGCCTTCTTATTCTCTCTCAATCTTCCCTATTCTTCCCTTTGTCACACTTACTAAAACTAATAATTACATATCTATTTGTTTTCTTCATCCATCCATCTCCCCCACTAGACTGTAAAACCCATGAGGGAATAGAACACATCTATTGGTTCACCACCGTATCCTCAGTACCTTCCACTATGCCTAATAAGGACTTGAGTAGTCTTTGCTGAATGAATGAACAATTCAACTATAATTTAGAGAATTTTGTCAAGCTGGATATTTATGTAGAAATAAATAAAAGTTATTTGGAATCTGAGGACCAATACAGTCACTCTCTTTCTCTTGCCTGAATGAGACTTTTTAGCTTCCCTGATGGAAAAAGTCACAGGTGTTTCAGGTGATGACCAAGATCACCTCCTTCTCTTTGGTCCTTGCGATGGTTTAATTGGCAAACTTGATTCCAGGCTTAAAAATACAAAAGAAATGCTCACCCTTTAAATGAAAAATAAATGTGAAATGATCAAGATTGGAAATTGGCAACTTCTTATTTCAGTTTCCCTCCATGTTTTTGATGTGCACAGCGAGCCACACAGCGAGTTAGTTTTATTTTTCTAGGTTCCTCCATCTGAAATTAGGAATTACGTGCCACCATCTCACCAGTTTGTCTGTAAATATCACTGATGTGATAGTTATAGCTTTTGTTGCACTTTTAGGCAGTTATGTTGCCAAGTTCTTAGGCATATGTGTCAGAGTTTTATACTTATATTAATACATCAGTCTTATGAATTGAACTAAATATCAGTCTGAGAATGTTTTGTGTGACAAAACATATGGACCCTTAAGTTGTTTTTTAAACAAAACAAAAACAAAAAAATTCTTATTAATTTGGACTTTATTAACTCTAAGTATTTGATGATTGTGTCAGGGCTGCAATTGGTGACCCATCAGTCCTAGAGACTGTTTGGTTTTGGTATGTAGCGCCACTCCACCACCCCTGCTGCCACACCTACTTTTCAAAAGGCCATGGAAACAAGCATTATTCTCAAATGCTGTTCAAGCCTTTCTTCATCTGTTATCTTACACCCAGCCAATCTTCTCAGTTATCCTTACTGAAAGACTTATTTAGGTTAGCAGCTTGGCCCCTGGAGACATTTGGGTTTGCAATCCCTGTGACAGGTACCAAATTGAAATTTACTTCTACTTTTCCCTTATGAAAGGGATTGGCTTACAAAGGATGTTCAGGAACAATCACTAAACCAATTGAGTCTGAAGAATTCTCAAGGCTTTATGAGTATTCAAGAATTGCATCTCTGTGCAAGCTTTTGATTGACAAACTTTTCTTGACTATTTGTTAAAGGAAGTTCTCCGAGGAATTATCATAGATATATGCCTTAGCTTATTTTGTTATTAAACATGTAATTGGGATTTTCTCAGTTATTTGGATTTACTTAGCACAAATTAATAAAATGTTGCTGGATATTAATTCCACACCTCTTTTGGTATAGTGGGAAAGTATGACCTGCAGTAAAACTGACTTGGGCTGGAATCTTGACTCTGTTACTTATTAGCTGTTCAACCTTAAGTAAATTACTTAATTTTGCTGAACCTCTATTGTTCTTAGCTCCAGCCTCCTTGTGTAGCTACCACTCTGGAAGCTCTGGGTAACTTGGATGTTTTACATAATAACAGTTTAGACAGCACTTATCAGCATCCTTAGCTTAGCTGGGCCAGGGGCAAGGACGAGGGGCCAGGAGTCTTTTCCATTCACTTCCTCCTGCCCAGAGGCACAAGGTTTTCTCTGTCCTCAACAGCCTATAGCAGGCACAATAGAACCACAGGGGTCTTGCTGAGACTTGGTGCCCACGACCACTCGCTCCTAACTGACCAGAAACAGTTTCAAGGCCCTGATGTTTTCTTTGACTCAGCTCTTGATATGTTTGGCTTCTGGAGGCTGAACCATAGGAACTTACTTTCGACCGGCCTTTATCACTGTATCACACCCTTCTGTCTCCATGACCTCTAATTTTCTCTTTTTATAACATATGCTTATCTTTAAAAAGGAAGATAATTCTTCTTTTGCAGGGTAGATTTTAATGAAATAGTTTGTAATGTATCTAACAGAGTGCCTAGCACATAATAGAGGCTCAAAAAATTCTAACTACTATTATTGTATTACATAGGATATTCTGAAAGTGAAATGTCAGTAAGTTACTGAGCCACTTGGGCCCCAGTTTCTTCATCATGTGGGAAGTAAGCAGATGCTTTTCACACTCTAGCCTGATTCTTTTTGCCATTGAGACAAACATTTTCAAAAGACACGGGAGGAGTGGCCTGTGGACAGGCCGCAGAGTAACACTGACGACCCTCATAGGAGTACAAAACTCCTTAATTCACCAAGACTGCACTCTCTAGTGTAACTACCATGGTTATTATCATTTAAATTCCAGGATCATCTTATAAGTGAGGTGACTTTTTATGATTTAAATGCTCTTAGATAAACTGTTGTGAATGCTAAAAAAGGAGCATGATAATTTTAGTATCACTCTTTTTCCTCAGTTGGAGATAAAGACCATGTTTACAGATATTTGTTTACACATTTGTTTATAAATGTTTGCTTACAAATATTTAAGTATTTTATATTTAAATATTTAAATATAAGTAATTTCTGAGAACCTACTGTTCAAGTAAATTCAAAAGAAAATCAATGTACTCGGCTCCTTGATTGCATTAACCGACTAATTCATAGGAAATGGTGGCGATGTAGAAAGGGCTATTAAATTTGGGTTAATAAATAATTCAGTGTTTAAAGCAACCAGTTATCATCATGATTGATTAATATTACTGGGTAATATTACTGGGTATAAATCACTGAGATTTATAGCAATACAATAATGCCTCCCAATGGGTATTAATCTATTAACATAATACCATTTAGGACTGCAATTATACTAAAACTATACTATTAATAATATAATCTCTACAAAATGTCAAAGATGGAGATAGAAATCAGATGACAATTTGCTAAGATGCTTTTTTGTGTGGTTTATGTTTGTTACAAAATGCTACTCAATCATTTTTTCTTCCCAATTGAATAGTGATAATACCCAAAATGATGCCAATGCCAAGGAATTCTGGGTAAACATGCCAAATTTGATGATTCATCTAAAGAAAGTGTCGGAACAAAAACCCCAGGCTACGTATTATAACGTGGATATGCTCAAATATCAGGTAAGCCTATTTATATGGTCAAGGTGTCTCTTTCACATTACAAATGTATATTCTAACATTCCTAACATTAAATAAAAGTAGACAAAGTAACATTTCTTTCAATATTATTTAAAAGCTACAATTTATAAGAAAATAGAAACCTTAAAAGACTATTTGGAGGCTATATAGAGTCAAGAATATTAATACATATTCTTATTAGTTGAAACCTGCAAGTAAAAAATTTCATTCAAATTTAGGGAAACATGCCAAAAAATGAATTTTCAGAAAACTACATCAATTAAGATTACAAATATTGACAAAATAGTTCACTGTAATTTTGTTAAGAATATTACCGTACTAAAATCTCTTACTTTAAATGATTAAATGTAAATAATTTGGTGTTTTTTCATAATGTGATAGTCTATGAAATAAATTCTGATGAAACTTATGTTAAGAAATAATTTAATGAGAATATTTGGTACAAGACATTACAGGATATGAGAACTTTCTTTCTGTGTTTAGGATTTCCCTTTACCCCAAAATATTACTGATTTAATAAATAAGCCTGTTTCAAACCAGGATTCTATAGAGCTTGAGTATCCCACTGATTCCTAGCCACTTGATCTCTTTTGAAAGTTGTACTTTAATAGAAATCAGTGCATCTCAAACATGAGTGTACTTCACAATCACCAGGGAGGTTATAAACAAATGCTGATTCTGAACTGGTGCTAATTATAGACAGACACAGATATAAATATAGATAGATGACTATATAAAACTCTATTTATAGATAAATAAAGATGGAGATGGGGAGGGGGGAGGGAAGAGGGATAAAGAGAGAGACAGAGACAGAGACAGAGATATCTACTGGGCCCTGACATTCCCAGAGATTTTTATTTAATTGGTTCAGGATGTGACGTAGGTGTATATATTTTTCCAAGTCCTCCAGATGATTATAATGCACCCTGTGGATTGAAAACCACATGTTGTAAGGGAACCATTGAACGTGAAGTATCTACGTAATTGTACATTTCACAAAAATACAAATGAATATAATGTTTTTCTAGTAAGAATAATATCATCGAAGCTTTGGACATTATAACAAAGCCTAGAAAGTAGACAGAATTCACCTATTGCAATATGAGCTTGGTTTAAAGTACGATAATGAAGGCAAGAGACTGAATTCTGGAATTAAGTCAGCTTCCTACTGTCCACTGACCTTGGGCACTTAATGTCCCTGAGCCTCAGTTTCCTCATCTGCAAATTAGGAAAAAATGATTCCTATCTAGGTATTTCATAGGCTGTGAGGAGCTAACACCCTAACACATTTCAAAGTACTTTGTGAAACGTAAGTAGCCCTAGGCCTGCCATTTTGTTTTAAAGGTGCTCTGAGGAATCCCTTTTGTTGTGGTTTAGTTGTGTTGTTGTTACTGTTTTTCAACAATGCAAGAGATTGGTTGGGAGGCATAATTAGCATCTTGTGGGATCAAATCACATCATGTTTACTTTCTGGCCACCAGTAGCACCCTCCCAGTAACTGGGACAGTCACATATCCATAAAGCACCTCCCCAGGTAGAGGAACTACTAAGAAGTTGAGAACTCCTGCCGAGGACAGAGTATAGAAATGGGTGGGGAGAGTGAGTCTGCTCTGCTTTTGAGCTCTCTTAAATAACAGACTTCTAAATAAAAGTGCATTTGCAGAGGATTGGGCTGCTAAAAATATTTAAAGTTTAAAAACTTTATTATAAGGCTTATCATAGAGATTATTATAAAGTTTTAAAGCTTTTATTATAATGGTCATCAAACTAAAATTATGTCATCAAAAGCCATGTCTGTCATTTTATAAAAGAATCCACGTCTGGGTTTGTTTCTGCAGCAACCATGCCTGACTTTTTTTTTTTTTCAAACATCTTTATTGAAGTATAATTGCCTTACAATAGTGTGTTAGCATCTGCTTTATAACAAAGTGAATCTGTTATACATATACAATATGTTCCCATTTCTCTTCCCTCTTGCATCTCCCTCCCTCCCACCCTCCCCATCCCACCCCTCTAGGTGGTCACAAAGCACCGAGCTGATCTCCCTGTGCTATGCGGCTGCTTCCCACTAGTTATCTATTTTACATTTGGTAGTGTATATATGTCCATGACACTCTCTTACCCTGTCACATCTCACCCCACCCCCTCCCCATATCCTCAAGTCCATTCTCTAGTAGGTCTGTGTCTTTATTCCCGTCTTGCCACTAGGTTCTTCATGGCCTTTTTTTTTTTTTTTTTTTCCCTTAGATTCCATATATATGTGTTAGCATACTGTATTTGTTTTTCTCTTTCTGACTTACTTCACTCTGTATGACAGACTCTAACTCCATCCACCTCATTACAAATACCTCCATTTCATTTCTTTTTATGGCTGAGTAATATTCCATTGTATATATGTGCCACATCTTCTTTATCCATTCATCTGTCGATGGACACTTAGGTTGCTTCCATGTCCTGGCTATTGTAAATAGAGCTGCAATGAACATTTTGGTACATGACTCTTTTTGACCTATGGTTTTCTCAGGGTATATGCCCAGTAGTGGGATTGCTGGGTCGTATGGTAGTTCTATTTGTAGTTTTTTAAGGAACCTCCATACTGTTCTCCATAGTGGCTGTATCAATTTACATTCCCACCAACAGTGCAAGAGTGTTCCCTTTCCTCCACACCCTCTCCAGCATTTATTGTTTCTAGATTTTTTGATGATGGCCATTCTGACCGGTGTGAGATGATATCTCATTGTAGTTTTGATTTGCATTTCTCTAATGATTAATGATGTTGAGCATTCTTTCATGTGTCTGTAGGCCATCTGTATATCTTCTTTGGAGAAATGTCTATTTAGATCTTCTGCCCATTTTTGGATTGGGTTGTTCGTTTTTTTGTTATTGAGCTGCATGAGCTGCTTGTAAATCTTGGAGATTAATCCTTTGTCAGTTGCTTCATTTGCAAATATTTTCTCCCATTCTGAGGGTTGTCTTTTGGTCTTGTTTATGGTTTCCTTTGCTGTGCAAAAGCTTTTCAGTTTCATTAGGTCCCATTTGTTTATTTGTGTTCTTATTTCCATTTCTCTGGGAGCTGGGTCAAAAAGAATCTTGCTGTGATGTATGTCATAGAGTGTTCTGCCTATGTTTTCCTCTAAGAGTTTGATAGTGTCTGCCCTTACACTTAGGTCTTTAATCCATTTTGAGTTTATTTTTGTGCATGGTGTCAGGGAGTGTTCTAATTTCATACTTTTACATGTTCCTGTCCAATTTTCCCAGCACCACTTATTGAAGAGGCTGTCTTTTCTCCACTGTATATGCTTGCCTCCTTTATCAAAGATAAGTTGACCATATGTGTGTGGGTTTATCTCTGGGCTTTCTATCCTGTTCCATTGATCTATATTTCTGTTTTTGTGCCAATACCAAACTGTCTTGATTACTGAAGCTTTGTAATATAGTCTGAAGTCAGGGAGCCTGATTCCCCCAGCTCCATTTTTCGTTCTCAAGATTGCTTTGGCTATTCGGGGTCTTTTGTGTTTCCATACAAATTGTGAAATTTTTTGTTCTAGTTCTGTGAAAAATGCCAGTGGTAGTTTGATAGGGATTGCATTGAATCTGTAGATTGCTTTGGGTAGTAGAGACATTTTCACAATGTTGATTCTTCCAATCCAGGAACATGGTATATCTCTCCATCTATTTGTATCATCTTTAATTTCTTTCATCAGTGTCTTATAATTTTCTGCATACAGGTCTTTTGTCTCCTTAGGTAGGTTTATTCCTAGATATTTTATTCTTTTTGTTGCAATGGTAAATGGGAGTGTTTTCTTAATTTCACTTTCAGATTTTTCGTCATTAGTGTATAGAAATGCAAGAGATTTCTGTGCATTAATTTTGTATCCTGCTACTTTACCAAATTCATTGATTAGCTCTAGGAGTTTTCTGGTAGCATCTTTAGGATTCTCTATGTATAGTATCATGTCATCTGCAAATAGTGACAGCTTTACTTCTTCTTTTCCGATTTGGATTCCTTTTATTTCTTTGTCTTCCCTGATTGCTGTGGCTAGGACTTCCAGAACTATGTTGAATAATAGTGGTGAGAGTGGGCAACCTTGTCTTGTTCCTGATCTTAGTGGAAATGGTTTCAGTTTTTCACCATTGAGGACAATGTTGGCTGTGGGTTTGTCATATATGGCCTTTATTATGTTGAGGAAAGTTCCTTCTATGCCTACTTTCTGCAGGGCTTTTATCATAAATGGGTGTTGAATTTTGTCAAAAGCTTTCTCTGCATCTATTGAGATGATCATATGGTTTTTCTCCTTCAATTTGTTAATATGGTGTATCACATTGATTGATTTGCGTATATTGAAGAATCCTTGCATTCCTGGGATAAACCCCACTTGATCATGGTGTATGATCCTTTTAATGTGCTGTTGGATTCTGTTTGCTAGTATTTTGTTGAGGATTTTTGCATCTATGTTCATCAGTGATATTGGCCTGTAGTTTTCTTTCTTTGTGACATCTTTGTCTGGTTTTGGTATCAGGGTGATGGTGGCCTCGTAGAATGAGTTTGGGAGTGTTCCTCCCTCTGCTATATTTTGGAAGAGTTTGAGAAGGATAGGTGTTAGCTCTTCTCTAAATGTTTGATAGAATTCGCCTGTGAAGCCATCTGGTCCTGGGCTTTTGTTTGTTGGAAGGTTTTTAATCACAGTTTCAATTTCAGTGCTTGTGATTGGTCTGTTCATATTTTCTATTTCTTCCTGGTTCAGTCTCGGCAGTTTGTGCATTTCTAAGAATCTGTCCATTTCTTCCAGGTTGTCCATTTTATTGGCCTATAGTTGCTTGTAGTAATCTCTCATGATCTTTTGTATTTCTGCAGTGTCAGTGGTTACTTCTCCTTTTTCATTTCTAATTCTATTGATCTGAGTCTTCTCCCTTTTTCTCTTGATGAGTCTGGCTAATGGTTTATCAATTTTGTTTATCTTCTCAAAGAACCAGCTTTTAGTTTCATTGATTTTTGCTATTGTTTCCTTCATTTCTTTTTCATTTATTTCTGACCTGATCTTTATAATTTCTTTCCTTCTGCTGGCTTTGGGGTTTTTTTGTTCTTCTTTCTCTAATTGCTTTAGGTGCAAGGTTAGGTTGTTTATTCGAGATGTTGCCTGTTTCTTGAGGTAGGCTTGTATTGCTATAAACTTCCCTCTTAGCACTGCTTTTGCTGTGTCCCATAGGTTTTGGGTCGTCGTGTCTCCATTGTCATTTGTTTCTAGGTATTTTTTGATTTCCCCTTTGATTTCTTCAGTAATCACTTCGTTATTAAGTAATGTATTGTGTAGCCTCCATGTGTTTGTATTTTTTACAGATCTTTTCCTGTAATTGATATCTAGTCTCATAGCGTTGTGGTCGGAAAAGATACTTGATACGATTTCAATTTTCTTAAATTGACCTAGGCTTGATTTGTGACCCAAGATATGATCTATCCTGGAGAATGTTCCATGAGCACTTGAGAAAAATGTGTATTCTGTTGTTTTTGGGTGGAATGTCCTATAAATATCAATTAAGTCCATATTGTTTAATGTATCATTTAAAGCTTGTGTTTCCTTATTTATCTTCATTTTGGATGATCTGTCCATTGGTGAAAGTGGGGTGTTAAAGTCCCCTACTATGATTGTGTTGCTGTCAATTTCCCCTTTTATGGCTGTTAGTATTTGCCTTATGTATTGAGGTGCTCCTATGTTGGGTGCATAAATATTTACAATTGTTATACCTTCCTCTTGGATCGATCCCTTGATCATTATATAGTGTCCTTCTTTGTCTCTTGTAATAGTCTTTATTTTAAAGTCTATTTTGTCTGATATGAGAATTGCTACTCCAGCTTTCTTTTGATTTCCATTTGCATGGAATATCTTTTTCCATCCCCTCACTTTCAGTCTGTATGTGTCCCTAGGTCTGAAGTGGGTCTCTTGTAGACAGCATATGTATGGGTCTTGTTTTTGTATCCATTCAGCCAGCCTGTGTCTTTTGGTGGGAGCATTTAATCCATTTACATTCAAGGTAATTATCGATATGTATGTTCCTATTCCCATTTTCTTAAATGTAATGGGTTTGTTATTGTAGGTGTTTTCCTTCTCTTGTGTTTCTTGCCTAGAGAATTTCCTTTAGCATTTGTTGTAAAGCTGGTTTGGTGGTGCTGAACTCTCTCAGCTTTTGCTTGTCTGTAAAGGTTTTAATTTCTCCATCGAATCTGAATGAGATCCTTGCTAGGTAGAGTAATCTTGGTTGTAGGTTTTTCTCCTTCATGACTTTAAGTATATCCTGCCACTCCCTTCTGGCTTGCAGAGTTTCTGCTGAGAGATCAGATGTTAACCTTATGGGGATTCCCTTGTGTGTTATTTGTTTTTTTTCCCTTGCTGCCTTTAATATGTTTTCCTTATATTTAATTTTTGACAGTTTGATTAATATGTGTCTTGGCGTGTTCCTCCTTGGGTTTATCCTGTATGGGACTCTCTGTGCTTCCAGGACTTGATTAACTATTTCCTTTCCCATATTAGGGAAGTTTTCAACTATAATCTCTTCAAAAATTTTCTCAGTCCCTTTCTTTTTCTCTTCTTCTTCTGGTACCCCTATAATTCGAATGTTGGCACGTTTAATGTTGTCCCAGAGGTCCCTGAGACTGTCCTCAGTTCTTTTCATTCTTTTTTCTTTATCCTGCTCTGTAGTAGTTATTTCCACCATTTTATCTTCCAGGTCACTTATCCTTTCTTCTGCCTCAGTTATTCTACTATTGATCCCATCTAGAGTATTTTTAATTTCATTTATTGTGTTTTTCATCATTGCTTGGTTCCTCTTTAGTTCTTCTACATCCTTGTTAAATGTTTCTTGCATTTTGTCTATTCTGTTTCCAAGATTTTGGATCATCCTTACTATCATTATTCTGAATTCTTTTTCAGGTAGACTACCTATTTCCTCTTCATTTGTTAAGTCCAGTGTGTTTTGAGCCTGCTCCTTCATCTGCTGTGTGTTTTTCTGTCGTCTCATTTTGCCTATCTTACTGTGTTTGGGGTCTCCTTTTCACAGGCTGCAGGTTCGTAGTTCCCGTTGTTTTTGGTATCTGTCCCCAGCGGCTAAGGTTGGTTCAGTGGGTTGTGTAGGCTTCCTGGTGGAGGGAACTAGTGCCTGAGTTCTGGTGGATGAGGCTAGATCTTGTCTTTCTGGTGGGCACGTCCACGTCTGGTGGTGTATTTTGTGGTGTCTGTGGCCTTATTATGATTTTAGGCAGCCTCTCTGCCAATGGATGGGGTTGTGTTCCTGTCTAGCTAGTTGTTTGGCATAGGGTGTCCAGCACTGTAGCTTGCTGGTCATTGAGTGAAGCTGGGTCTTGATGTTGAGATGGAGATCTCTGGGAGATTTTTGCCGTTTGGTATTACGTGGAGCTGGGAGGTCTCTTGTGGACCAGTGTTCTGAAGTTGGCTCTCCCACCTCAGAGGCACGGCCCTGATGCCTGGCTGGAGCACCAAGAGCCTTTCGTCCACACGGCTCAGAGTAAAAGGGAGAAAAAATAGAAAGAAAGAAAGAAAGAGGCTATAATATAGTGAAGTAAAATAAAGCTATTGTAAAGCAAAGCTATACAGACAAAATCTCCCCCAGAAGCATATACATATACACTCACTAAAAAAAGGAAAAGGGGAAAAATTAATATCTCCTGCTCCCAGAGTCCACCTCCTGAATTTGGGATGATTCGTTGTCTATTCAGGTATTCAACAGATGCATCACATCAAATTGTTTGTGGAGTTTTAATCCGCTGCTTCTGAGGCTGCTGGGAGAGATTTCCCCTTCTCTTCCCTGTTCGCACAGCTCCTGGGGTTCAGCTTTGGATTTGGACCCGCCTCTGCGTGTAGGTCGCCTGAGGGCGTCTGTTCCCCGCCCAGACAGGACGGGGTTAAAGGAGCAGCTGCTTCGGGGGCTCTGGCTCAACCAGGCCGCGGGGAGGGAGGGGTACGGAGGAGGCGGGGCGAGCCTGCGGCGTCAGAGGCCGGCGTGACGTTGCACCAGCCTGAGGCGCGCAGTGCGTTCTCCCGGGGATGTTGTCCCCGGATCCCGGGACCCTGGCAGTGGCGGGCTGCACAGGCTCCCGGGAGGGGAGGTGTGGAGAGTGACCTGTGCTCACACACAGGCTTTTTGGAGGCGGCAGCAGCAGCCCCAGCGTCTCACGCCCGTCTCTGGGATCCGCGCTGATCGCCGTGGCTTGCGCCCTTCTCTGGAGTTCGTTTAGGCGGCGCTCTGAATCCCCTCTCCTTGCGCGCAGCGAAACAAAGAGGGAAGAAAAAGTCTCTTGCCTCTTCGGCAGCTGCAGACCTTTTCCCCGGACTCCCTCCCGGCTAGCTGTGGTGCGCCAACCCCTTCAGGCTGTGTTCACGCCGCCAGCCCCAGTCCTCTCCCTGCGATCCGACCGCAGCCCGAGCCTCAGCTCCCAGCCCTGCCCGCCCCGGCGGGGGAGCAGACAAGCCTCTCGGGCTGGTGAGTGCTGCTCGGCGCCGAGCCTCTGTGCGGGAACCTCTCCGCTTTGCCCTCCGCACCTCTGTGGCTGCGCTCTCCTCCGTGGCTCCAAAGCTTCCCCCCTCCGCCCCCCGCAGTCTCCGCCCGCGAAGGGGCTCCTAGTGCGTGGAAACCTTTCCTCCTTCACGGCTCCCTCCCACTGGTGCAGGTGCCGTCCCTATTCTTTTGTCTCTGTTATTTCTTTTTTCTTTTGCCCTACCCAAGTACGGGGGGAGTTTCTTGCCTTTTTGGAGGTCGGACGTTTTCTGCCAGCGTTCAGTGGGTGTTCTGTAGGAGCAGTTCCACGTGTAGATGTATTTCTACTGTATCTGTGGGAAGGAATGTGATCTCCGCGTCTTACTCTTCCGCCATCTTCTCCCCTCTCCCCCATGCCTGACTTTTAAGCGCAGCCTGCCTTCAGGACCCTTCCACGTGGTGTCCATATGTGCAGGCATTACTAGGCCAATAAAGAGCTGTTTATATTCTTTAAAATCAGCAAAACTCATACTCCATGAATAAAACTGCAAGGGCACAGACACCACCCACACGGCCCCTGCAGTGCGCATGTACTTGTAAAAGGTACATAGAAATAATAACCTTGCAAGTTTTTCACTGTGGGCCCAGGATTCTAGTTGATATTATTGTCTTATAACTTTTTGTTGTTTCTTCAAACCTGGATTTTCCTTAGTCAAATTCACAGTTGTTTCTAACTAGAATTGACAGTAGACAGTAGAACGTGGTACTGCCAGTTAGGAGACCTGGGTTCAGGTCCTTACTTTGGCAAATTCCAAAAGGAGTATTAATAACTTGCTTTGTCTAACTCGCTGGTTTGTGAAGAGCAAATATGATAAGAATATTAATAGGTAACATGTATTAAAATGTTAACTCCTTACTGTATATGAGGCACTAGGCTGAGTGTTTCATATAAAACATCTTCTTCAATCTTCCTAACATCTCTAGGCATAAATATTATTATCATTTCTGGGACTTCCCTGGCAGTCCAGTGGTTAAGAGTCCGCCCTTCCAGTGCAGGGGGCGTGAGTATGGTAAGGGAACTAAGATCCCGTATGCCACACGGTACAGCCAAAAACTTTTTAAAAATTAAAAAAATATATATTATCATTCCCATTTGGCAGATGAGGAAATAACTGAGGCACAAAGAAGTTTTTAGTGACTGGTCAAAGATCACTTAGCTTGGAAGTGACAATCAGAACTCACACCCAGATATATCTGAAAAAACCAAAAACACTAATTTGAAAAGATACATGTTCACAGGAGCATTATTTACAATTTGCCAAGATATGGAAGCAACCTAAGTGTCCATCAATAGATGAATGGTTAAAGAAGATGTGGGGTATATGTGTACAATAGAATACTACTCAGCCATAAAAAAGAATGAAATTTTGCCATTTGCAGCAACATGGATGGACTTGGAGGGCATTATGCTAAGTGAAATAAGTGAGACAGAGAAGGACAAATACTGTATGATACCACTTATATATGGAATCAAAAAATTCAACAAACTAGTGAATATAACAAAAAAGAAGCAGACTCACAGATATAGAGAACAAACTAGTGGTTACTAGTGGGGAGAGGGAAAAGGGAAGGGGCAATAGTAAAAGGTACAAACTATTAGGTATAAAATAAGGTACAAGGATATATTGTACAACATGGGGAATATAGCCAATACTTTATAATAACTATAAATGGAGTATAACCTTTAAAAATTATGAAACACTATGTTGTGCACCTGTAACTTATATAATATTGTATAGCAACTCTATTTCAATTAAAAGAAAGAAAGAAAGAAAGGGAAAGAAAGAGGAAGGAAGGAAGGAAGGAAGGAAGAAAGAAAGAAAGGAAAAAAGACCTCACACCCAGGATTGTCTGCCTTCTTGGCCTCAGCTCCTAACCAGTGTGCTACCAGCTCCCTATCCGACATAAAGTGCATTGTAAACTCTAAAGTGCTATAGAAACTTTAATAATTGATTTTATGTTTTTAATCTGTAACAGTTCACCTGAAGCACCCAGCTCTCACTCATATGACACCCTTCATGGTGATTTTTTTACTGAGTGCTCATTTGTGAACAGCACGAACAACATTATGACTTTTTGATATCTAAGAATATTCCAGTGGGAGATAATAATAGCTTCTGGGTTTCTTTCAGATTAATAGTCAAGCCTTAAATGTTCTCTTTCCTGTCTTTGCCAAGGTGTCAGCCCAGGGCATTCAGTCCACGCCTCTGAACCTGGCAGTGAACTGGCGATGTGAGCCGGCAAGCACTGACCTGCGCATAGATTACAAATACAATACGGATGCAATGACAACGGCCGTGGCCCTCAACAATGTGCAGTTCCTGGTCCCCATAGATGGAGGGGTAACCAAGCTCCAGGCTGTGCTCCCACCAGCAGTCTGGTAAGGAGCCATCAGTCCCCTTCCTCTTCACCAAAGGGCTCCTGGGCAAAGGGATCACAGACTTTTTAGCATTTGTGCTTCCTACAGGAAGAGATCACAGCAGGCCTGGGTGTCAGGGTTCAGGGCAGAAAACAGAAGCTGCTATAGCTAATTTCAAGCAGAAAATGATTTAACACATGGCTTTAGATGTTCACACAAAAAAAGAGGAACAAGCTTTAGACTGGATCTCCAAGAATATTTCCCAGAAGATTGCAGAACTGGCCCACCAGGGGAGCTGCTACCTCTGCTACAACCAGGAAGGAGAGAAATTAGAAGGCTGTCAGTGGAGCCATTGAATTCAAGAACCCACCACCCTCATGAGAATCCAAGGATAAGAAAGCTCCTACTGGCACAGCCTACGCTGCTTCTCAACAACTACAAAACTGAGACTGGACTGGAGCACTGTTTAACAAGATCCCCACATCGGTTAGGCTCCTGACCAGCAGAAAACAGCCCCAAATCATCAGGAAAATGGCCTGTGCCTCCCTTCTGTCCTCCAGATCTCAAGTAGTACCTATAACTGATGGACCCTAATCTGCATCTAAGACCCTAATTACAAGGGAGTCTTGAGTTTCATTTTGCAGCCTCTGGACTATTCAAAGGCACACTAGAGAAGGTATGGGAACAGAAACAGAATAGACACTGAGTACCACTAGCAGCTGTTAAAAAAAGCCTTTTCTCCTAAGGAAAAATACTCCAGTTTTTCCATATGATTGTTAGAAGCAAAAAGTAGAACATTAAAAAAGAAAAAAAAAAAAGAATGTCAGCCATGTGACAGCTCCAATTTAAATTATCTGAATTAATTGATCAACTAACACTTCCCATCTATTTATTCAGTAGATGTGTTTAAAAAAAAATTTAACTGCATTGTCCTCTAAATGTTTATCTCTCTGACAGTTTTGTGACTAGTTACAATAAGGAAAGAGAAAGGAGAGTATTTATGTATGGATGAATGGATAGATGGATGGATGGATAGACAGATAGAAGGAGGGAGTGAAGGAGGAAGGGATAGATAGATAGATAGATAGATATAGATAGATAGATAGATAGATAGATAGATAGATGGAAGGAGGGAGGGAAGGAGGAAGGGATAGATAGATAGATAGATAGATAGATAGATAGATAGATAGATAGAAGGAGGGAGGGAGGGAAAGAGGAAGGAATGGATGATAGATAGATAGATAGATAGATAGATAGATAGATGGAAGGAGGGAGGGAAAGAGGAAGGAATGGATAGATAGATGATAGATAGATATAGATAATGCTTTAATTGTAGCTAAAATTTTTAAGATCATTTTTATTAACACTATCTGGAAAAATATGACATCCATTAAACAAAAACCCTTGCATATGAAAAAGTCTTTTACCTACTTTATTTTTAGGAATGCTGAACAGCACAGAATATTGTGGAAGATTCCTGATATTTCTCAGAAGTCAGAAAATGGAGGTAATGTAATCACAGGCTTATTTTATTTAATATATAAAGCTGAAATAACTTTCAGATATTAGAAAACTATTAACCAAAATACATTTAGCACTAAAAGTAAGCAAAATATTTCAGTTCACTTTGGTATATACTTATTTTAACCAATAAAAGAAAATAGTTCTTCAATGAATCCTCTGCTACCTCTTTTCTGCCCAAGACCCCACATCAAACAGACCATACTTTAAGCAGAGAAGAGCTTTTAATGAGGCATATTTCCATTCTGTATCAGATCTCACACTCCCTGATAGTTAGATATTTTTCACTTTCCTCTGATATTAATCATAAGCTGGAAAATACATTGCCTTCCAAGCAGCATGCTTCCAAATTTTGAAGTACCATTTGGCTGAATTACATTTTTATCAGTGTGCAAAAAAGTCGTCAATAATATTTAATGATAAATTTTATTCTATTTATACTGAAACATATACTACTTTCTAGTAAGTTCGATTTTGCACATTAACTTTGAATACAATTTCCAAAGTTATATCCAGAATGTTCTGTTGACTGTTATCTCGTAATAATACTCTTTTTGTAGGAGTGGGCTCTTTATTGGCAAGATTTCAGTTATCTGAAGGCCCAAGCAAACCTTCCCCATTGGTTGTGCAGTTTACAAGTGAAGGAAGCACCCTTTCTGGCTGTGACATTGAACTTGTTGGAGCAGGGTATAGATTTTCACTCATCAAGAAAAGGTTTGCTGCAGGTAAGTGGGTATCTTGTGAGTTTCATTTGCAAGCAATAATGTTGCCTTAGCTACTCTTCCTTAAGAAGGAATAGGCTGTGATTTTCTGATCATCTTCCTCCTCTTCTTCCCCACTCCCAACCCCCATTTCCCATCACAATCAGAAAGCAAACCAATTGTTGAATGAAGTAAAAATAGGACAATGAAACTGGGAATCAGAAATTAGGAAGGTCCTGGATACTTATCATGGCTCTGGCTATTTCTTATATGGTACTGACCTGTCATTCCCATTATATAGGTGTGTACACTGAGGTTAATGGGGGTAAATCCTACTTTTGTTACATTGACAAGCAAGATAAATGCTAATTTTGAATTTATCTCTTACCTGAAAACTTTTTTTCTTCAGCAGGTCTTCATAGATTTTAGACTTGTCTAGGCTTAGCTGAGATCTAAGAGGATCCATCTTCACTTTAATAGCACATTAAAAAGTCTAGACCAGAGATCAGAACTGGTTGCCTAGAGCTGAATTGTGATCATGAGACAGGTTTTTGGCACACACGAGAGTTTATTGGTGGGGATTCCCCAATATTAAGGTGATTATCTTTGTCAATGATTTGTTGGAATACATCCTGGTTTTTATGTCTGCCGTACTGATGTAGTTATTAACTACACCCCTTTTGTTCTCAAAAATGGCCCAGGGTGGAAAGTAATTATATGGTTACTCTTTCTATAAGAAGTTGGATTCTCATGTCCAGGAACAAATCTTCCAAGCTTTTCTGGGCAAAACCCAAACCTCTGCAAAGCATTCCTATATGGAAATGTGAAAAGGCAACTAGCTGGTCTGGAAAGTTGAAAACTTAATAAACTTTATGTATTTTATGTTAGTATTGTACCCTTCAATTCCATAGTATTTGGCTTCTAGGAGTAGGGCAGGAAGAATAGAAATGTTACCCACATAATAACCACCTTATAGAACTAGCAGGTAACCCGTTGATATGTTGTTTTATTTTGCAGGAAAATACTTGGCAGATAACTAATAAAATCTTATGCAAGGATTTGGAGGATTCATATAATGGAGAACTACTGTATGAGAAACAGGTTTTAATTTTGGTTTGATGAAAACAAACCAAAATCTGCACTTGGGATATATCTGCTGGAAATGTCAATGACTTTCAGCAATGATTTCCCTCACACAATACCATGATGACCAGTCCTACAGTATTTACTTCTAGGTGTAATATTGTTAATGGTTTTAAAATGTAATTATTGTATTTGTAAATTGTACTCATTCCAGTAAGGCAGTTATACTTGAGTTTTAGCATTTTACCATTCCTGAAATGGATGTAATTTAAACTGTGGTATGTAAATTTAATAGTAGTACTGTTGAATGGCACAATGCTTACAGAGGTAGATTGCATTTTGTCAATATATAAAATTTAAATATAATATTGATAGCTGTCATAAGGGGGTGCCACACACAAAGACAATTCAGTGGAACCAGAAAAAAACTTCCTTTTCTTCGGTCCTTAGTATGTTTTACTCTAGTGCTAAATAAAAATTCTATCTTCAAATATTTAGTGGGTTAAAGTCAGAAGCTATTTCAGAAAAAATAAAAATTCTAAGGTACATGCGCATATTCAAAGAAAAGCATTAATTGCCACTTTTTAAAAAGCTTTTTTTTCAAACTGCAAATTTCATAAAAATGCAAACTGTGTAAACAGGGCCTCTTATTTTTATAACTTGTGTAAAAAGGGAAAGCAATTCATATTTAAAGTTTATGAAATTATAATCAAGAGTAAAGAAGATGTCGAAGTCTTAACTACTTCCCCCCTCTCCACAGTTTAGCAGATGTGGCGATTACTGAATAATCAGACTAAAACCAAAATTGTGATTTTAAAATTTCAAGAATTCCCATGGTTGAACTGGTTAACAACTTTTGCACAATAACTCTAAACAGAGAATGCCTCCCATCCAGCATGGGGAATGGTACCAAGCATCTTCCTCTTTACCAATAGGAACCAAAACACTGAGTCTAAATATCCCAGAAAAAAAAGATTTTAGTCCCCTACTTAAACCAGAAGGAGAATTTTAATTGTCATCATTTATATCATTTGGGAAGGAAAAAATAAGCTTTATAAATCAAATTCTAACCACATTATTGTGCAATAAATTTCCTTTTGGATAAGATTCATTGTATGTAACTATAAATCTTTGCCATTCTTGGGGAATCAAAAAGAGAGTTATAGAAAATGTATGTTATGATTTCATTGTTGCAAGGTATAATAAAAACTGTAATTACTCAGTCTGGCCTCATAATATGGGAATTCAGGATGAAGAAGCTCTTCTTCAGGGGTCCCAGTTGTAAAACCTTCCTTCATTACAATCTGAAAACATGAATTTTCCTTTAAGTCATAGAACCTATTTTAAACATAAGCTAATTCCTACTCTAGGTTATACAATTAAATAACTATAATTATTAAGTTGTTATATTCATCATTAGTTGATAAATTTTATTTTACATTCATTCATACTTGACAAAGAACCTTTAGCCCCTTTAAATTTTAGAATCAAATTAAATTTTGTAAGTCTTACATTTAAAGTGAGATTGTGACTGGCAATTGTTTATAGTGAAACTTTTTAAATTAATATTTGTACTTCTCAATCAGTGCTTGCTACCAAGAGAATGTTCAAAATGACCTGTTTTACCTTAGAAGAATTCTTACTGTTCAAACAACTCTCAATTGGCTCGCCAAGCAGTCTCTGGTGTTGAAGTTCTTTGAACAAGTAAGTAATAAACTCACTTTAAGTAAAGATATTCAATTTGATTTTGTAACCAAAATAGTAAATGCAAACTTTTAAATCCCATGAAACACGGGGAAATTTCAGACACTGAAACCAATGGAGAGTAAGTAGCAGAAAATTGAGAATTATCCAGCATATGAATATAAAAATGTGTTTTTAAGAAATCAATTCATGAGAAAACATATTGAATATTAACACAAAGCATATTAAAAGTGTATAAATATTATTGGTTCTCATGTCTTGCTCATTATATCTTATTTTATTTTATATCTTTCTAGAGTGAATTAGTAATTAAACACAAGGGTTTTCTTTTCATAGAATAATTTGGTTGATATATAATGTAATTTAAAACAGATTACAATGATCTCTAACATTATTCTAATGTCTCTAGGCACTAAATTTGAAACTATGAAGATATCCTATGATTCCATAATTGGTCTTTATGAAACAGAATGAAAGTCAGAGATTTCAAAATTATTAATTTTGAATTATTATTATTATTATTATTGAATAACCAGAACCTTCATAGAGAATATATCCCTTCTTCTTTCAGAAAATAGGTCAAATAATAACACAATAAACTCATATCAGGGATTTAGATTTTGGTGGGTTTTTTTTAATCTTGTAGTTTATAATCTCCTGTTACTCCTGTATCCACAGTACTGTACAATAAGAATTTGTGTTAGGAAAAATGATCCTAGACAATGCAATTATAAAAGAAACATTAAGGCAGATTCATTATCAATTCCTAAAACAAAATGAGCTAGTACATATTTAGATTTTCAATACCAAGGGTTGAAATAAAAAGAAAGGGTTCTCATTAACCAGAACACCATTTCCTGAGCATTATGATTAAAAAAGATTCTGCTCTAACAAGATAGAAAGTATGAATGCTTTATTTTGCAACATGGGAAATATTTTTTTCAAATAAATTCCATATTTTCATGTTATTTTTAAAAATAAATTTTTGTTAAGAATTAGTCTGAATTTTAGCATAATTGGAACATACAATTCCAAACAATTAAATTTTAAATTATTTTTAAAGCTCTATTCTTCTCTACACGTACAGCCAAAATGAAAATTCACTGCATAGTATCTGGAAGTACATTTCACCTGTAAAGAAAGAATGTCCACATTTCAAATGGTTTCAAGTGACTAGAGAGGAACCATCCCCTCCAGAGAGTCAAACTACAGTTGTTTTATTTTTGTTTTTATGTATTTTTACTGAATCTCAATCTGCAAAGTGTTTGAGGCCATAATTACTCATATTTCCATTTCCAAATATTCATTTCAAAGAAGTCTAGTAACTACATTAGCTCTACCACTAACTCTTGCTGTGTGACCTTGGACAAATCATAGCCCTCTTTAATTTCTCATCTTTAGAATGAGGAGTTGAGATTGACAGTGGTTTCCAAGCTTTTCTTAACAGCCAAACTTTTTTCTACTAAAATTGCACATGGAATCCTGTTAGGCAAAATAGCTCAGAGCAATGAAGGAGTTCCTCCAGCAGTTTAAATCTGGTCCTCCAGAGCACTGTTTAAATACCATAATAACACAGCCGTGATCTATAAAGCTTCTCCCACCTCAGAAGTACCATGGTTCTAGTTGACTCAGAGAGATCCACCTTTGGGGGCTTTAAAAGAAACTTGTACAATCATAGTAATTGATATACAATAAAAATTGATATTCTCTTGAGTGCTTACCATGTACCAGTCACTATAGATGTTAGCTCACTTAATCTTTATATCAACCCCCAAATGGTAGATAATCTTTTTAATTAGTGTTTTACAAATGGTGACATTGAGGCTTAAACAAATTAATAATTTGCCCAAAGTGACACAGCAGCTGGAAGTAACCCAGTTATCTTGACAGCAGTGGGAGCCCTTGACCTGTTTTACTTGTTCATTCTGGGAAATGAACTCTTCTATTTTATTTTACTATACATATTCCACTTAAATACCCAGGTAAAAGGTGCTATGAAAAATTAATACCAAAATAAGGATAATTCCAAAAGCAAAATTGTTGGAAAAGGATATGTTTCTCAAAGCATGATTTGTGGACCACTTTTATTATCATTTATTTAACGAGGGAAATGATTTTGGCTTAGTTACCACTATATCCCCAGAGCCTAGAACATAGTGGGCATCAATAAATTGATATTGAATAAATAAATCTGTAGGAGTGGGGTTTAAGAATATGTATTTTGACAAGCACCCAAAATTTGAGAATCACTGCCCTAGTAGATCTCTCAAATACTTCTTAGTTCTGACATTTCATCAGATTTTACACATTCAATTATCACTTGAATACCATTTTTCTAGTGAGCTTATTTTTTCATTCAGTTCACTTAGCTTCCTACAATCTTGAAGAAAAAAAAAAGGTAGAGAGATTTTTCTAGGAAAATTCCTCTTTTCCTTAGAATTCTTTTATGCTATCTCAAACTGGCCTGAAATGCATTCTCTCATTGTCATTTTTCTGTCCTTTTTGTCAGTGTCTTAAAAGATTAAAAGAAGAAGTAGGGAGGCTGCAAGCTGTCATTCATTCCACATAAAATGTCCTAAAACATGGCTCCCTTCCTGCAAGGGACACAGACATCTAACTTGTGAGCTGACACTGTTTATTTTGTAGGCCTTTGAATTGGCTGCTTTATAAGCACGGACTACTGTCATTCCAAAAGAGTTGCACCAATTGCTTTCATTTTTGCTTTTTTTTTTCCTCAAAATAATCACAGTCTGTCAGTTAAAGTTGAATGACACGGTAAAATGTGCCTATATCTACTAAGGAGATGCGTTTGTGGTTTCTTGTTTTTTGTTTTTTTTTTAACTTTCTTTTTTCTAAAAGATTGTGCATTTGAGCAAAATCCCATTCAATGTAAATGTATTCATTTTGCTACATGGTTTTCTGGTCAACAATTTTTTTTAAATGGAAGCATAATTTTTTTATGGTATCAAAATTAGGGCGATCTCTAAATATCGCTTTAAAAGTTGTCAACATGATGTTTCCTTAAAATGAGTCAAATTAAATTGTTGATATGAATGAACAAGTCAATCTTTGTTACACTGATTAAAGAGACTGTTCTGATGACCCACCCCACCTCCTTTACTATGTGCACTTCTCTCTTCAGGCTTTATTGTGTTTTCCTGCTCCTTCCATTTTTTTTTTTTCATTCAGCAAACAGTAGTTGAATGCCATTTGCTCATTTGTGAATCAAACATGGCTACCATTACATTACTTTTTGTGGAATGTATGGAGGAAAAATGAGATAGGAGTGCAATGTTTAAGTCTCCAAATATTAAAAACAAAACCCATTAGCATTTCTATTTCTTTGATGTTCTGTAATCTTCTATAGGCTAGAGCTGCATTTTAAATATCTAACTGAATATCAAATATCCTTCTTGAAAGAAGATCAAATTTTAGGGTCTATTGAGTTGACCATGGTCAGACCTCTTGACTGTCCCTCATGTTTAATATCTGATGTCTATCCAAAATGAGTATTCCTAGGAGAGAAAGTCACCTCCTTGTTGACATTCACCATGGGTATAGTAACTTATTCTCTAGGCTTAACTTCTAATGTTATTTTTCCTTTGATTTATAGTATTTCTAATCGTCTCCTTCTATCTCTAGTGCAGTACATTGCCTGTTCTAAATACATCTTTAACCTTATAAGAAAAGATGTTTCAATGAAAAGCAAATATATTTTTATGTGTCCCTTAATTGGCAAAAGAAAATAAGGGTAATTCTACTTCATTCACTGTATTCCAGTGTTTTCCAAATCATGTTCAGGACTACTGCTTCTGGCAAATGTTCATTGTGGTCTGAGAATAAATGATCCTAGACCATAGTCCCAACCCACTCCTTGGACATTGATAATAAATGTTAGTGTTTTAATGAAGCTTAAGAAAGTTTTGGATCAGGAAAACACTTTTTTTTCTAAACACATCTTGAAGAAACTTTAGAAAAGTTTTCTTTTTAACACCGGTTTACATATCTTTCAGCAATTTCAAATAATATAACCAAGAATGCTTTGGAAAGATGCTTCTGGGTTTTTGTTTTAACTCTAAGGAAAATTTCTGCCACTTTAAATGATTTAGTATCTACTTTAAATTTCATAAGTATATTTTAGTGAATTTAACTTTATTACCTAAAGTATTCAAAACAAAACAATAAAATTGTTTTACTATTTTAAATTCTTAAGCATTATTTTTAGGATCTGCATTTATGGCCATCACATCATGCTGCTATCTGTTGAAGATGGTCCAAATTTCTTTACAGAGTAGAATTAATACTAGTGAACAATCTTTGGTAATACTTTATCTAAACACTTTAAGAAATTGAATCATGATGGATTGATGCTGACTACGTTTTTACATAATCTTGTTAGAAATTATATGAAAAACATTTCAGTTAAACCTAAGAAAAATGCACTATTTAGTATAGATTTTGCAGGACTCTACACAATGAGCATTACACAGTTCTTGTTTGCTTTGCTTTATTTTGCAAATCAATTGTTTTCACAAAAAATCAACAAAGTTCCTTTAGTAATTCCTGGGTAAACTGTCTGTTATCAGACAGAAAAGAGTAAAGCTGAATCACTTTACATTTCTCTAAGTAGAGTTCAATTTTTAATTCATTCAGAGTTTCTGAATCAGCTTGATGAATCATAAGCCATTTATCATTTTAAAACATTCCATTGAATGAGTATATCATGCAAATGTTAATTCCATCTCATTTGTTCAGCTGTATATTACTTCAATGACAGTTTCTTTTCTTTTCTTTTGGCAAAACAAATTTTAGTGTTATTCATACATCATTACTTTAAAATATTTTTTAAAAATACACCAAATGGCTATCACTGGGATCAAGGTCCAAAGCCAGGTTTTTTCTTTTCCTTATGAGATGATAGGATGATAATTTTTATAGCTGTGGTTTTGCAGCTCAGCATTTAGCTCTTGCTTTGTTAAATGGATATGCGTGAGAGAGACTGGCCCCTGTTTTCTCTCTCTTCCTGTGTCTCTCTCTCAGTCTAAGGGAGTTGGAAAATTGCTGCTGAATAATTTTTCCTGAAAAAGCCAAGTGTTGGTATGATGTGCTAATCTCATGTATAAGTAGGACTTCACTACAGGCCAAGCAGTCATTTGTAGAGCTGGCTTTTTAAACTGTTTGAAGAGTATTGGGTTTCAATATACAAAGGATTATTTTTTCACTTTACGTAGGAAAAGATCTGTATGAATGAAATGATCAAATGTTAATTCTGTGCCTACTAAATGGCAATGGAAGGCGTTGATTTTTTTTTTGTTTTGTACTTTTAACAATAAGAGAAACTAGGAAAAGAATCTCAGAAATTTTGTTGTATTTCTAAAGGTAATAAAATTCAGTCAGCTGTCTTTCTTAAAGAAAATGCTGTCAGTGTATACTTTGAGTTGGTGGTAGCTTTTATTTAGAGTCCTCCATGATCTTTGTAGCAAAAGTAAACAATGTCTTTATGACCTTGGATGGAGTACATATTTTCACAAAATACCTTGAGCATAAAATATTTATTAAAAAAAAACAACTCTGGGGTAAAATACTCAAATATACTTTTAAAATTAGTTAAAATGTTGATGGCTGGCTCTTTTTCCTACATGTGTAATTCAATAGAGAATACTTAATTCTCATAGCTGTGATGAAATCTTTACTGCTTATGTGCCGTGCTCAAGAAAAAAACCAGCAAAATGAAGCAAGGGTTTGTTCCTTCACAGAACTTCCCAAAGCTCTCTGATGAACAATGGTGATATGAATGTGTAATATTGACTTCTTGAAGATAATCATGAGAACATTTTAATGTTACTTGCCTTATAAATGAGAAAAGGTGTGGATATCATTTTTTGTAAATAATGATTTTTACAAGTGTTTTTGCCTTCATAATTTTCTCAATCACCCATTTCACAGAATCCTGAATATGCAATTGTTTATCATGGCACATTACTGCAACTAGGGTTCCCATTGCAGGACAAAGTTTAATTATACTTGAGAACAAGATCAAATATATAAGTAAGTTACTACTTAAATGTGATTTTTTTCTGGAAAATAAATGAAGAACATAAAAATAAGTTGAGTTGTGAACCTCTTTTATTACCAGCCTCTTAAAGTTTTACCACATTTCTGGAAAACTTCGTTGCATATTTAGGGTGGGCATGGTGGGCAGAAGGTCTGGCACGGTGCAAGGGCTTTAGAGTTGGACAAATCTCATTCTATAATTTAACTAGGGTCTTGAGCATGTTACTCAATGATTCTTCATTTCCTTATCTTAAAAAAAAATAGAGTTACTATCCCCTTATCCTAGGGTCACTGAACAGATTCAATGAGATAATATTTATCAGTCACCTAACAATTCCTAACTATTATATAGTAAATAGTCAACAATCCTTTCCTGTTCTTATTTTTATGTGAATAGGGATTGAGACGGGCCAGAAAATGTTAATGCTCTTTCTCCAATGCGATCCTAATCCTTATGCGCTCTACCATTATCCAGATGTATTGCTATTGACAGCCAATTCTAGCTGCACTGAGCACTCATTAATGGACATGCACCAAGCTAAGTGCTTAGGGCACCATCTTTTTCTATCTCCAATGATTGCCCACTATGTGAAGGTCCCTTCAGGGTCTGGTTTTGTTTGCTTTGGGTTGGGGGAAGGGCTCTGGGGTTAGAAGAGGGATAGTTATTAAGGAGGAAGGGGCTATTAGTTATGTCAGGTGGATTCTCAACCCCAAACAGTCTCCATTTCAAATCTTAAACTTTAAGGATTGGGGAGAGTGGTGTCAAGGAAAGTGTAACGTGAAAGTTTGTAATGTCCAAAAGATAAGCCTATGAGTTCCAAGAGGCCCTGGGCATATTATTCAATATCTCAGAATCTCAATTCTCTAAATCTGTAAAGGACTAACAACGCTTTCTTTTTTTTTTTTTTTTTTAATTTGCTTTATTTATTTATTTATTTTTGGCTGCGTTGGGTTTTCCTTGCTGCGCGTGGGCTTTCTCTAGTTGCAGCGAGCGGGGGCTACTCTTCGTTGTGGTGCATTATTTTGTAGCGAAACCTGGGATCTAGGCGCTCGGGTTTCAGTAGTTGTGGCTCACGGGCTCTAGAGAGCGGGCTCAGTAGTTAGGCGCACGGGCTTAGTTGCTCCTTGGCATGTAGGATATTCCGGGACCAGGGCTCGAACTCGTGTCCCCAGCATTGGCAGGCGGATTCTTAACCACTGTGCCACCAGGGAAGTCCCAACAATGCTTTCTTGAAAGAGTTATTGGGAGGACTAGATAAAACTAAAACTGTTTGCCAGTACCTGGTACATGTGAGCTCTATTATCAACCATCTGTGCCTTGGGGTGGTGGAAGGCAGCATCAGGGGTCGGGGGAAGGGAAGGGAGTGCTTTCCTTTCTCTCTGTACCTCGCATTTCCCGTCCTAGGAACCGGCAACATTTCCCACTCCTGCCCCTGACATCTGCAAAAGGAAACTGATGAAGGCTCCCAGGGCTGCCCCTTGAGTTCCCAGATGTCCCCCTCGCTATAGAATGACTCGGCTTCTCTCCAGCTCGCGGCCATCCCAAGGCACAGCCAGGCTCAGGGTAGCCCCCTCTGGGCAGTGACGAGGAGATCCTCCACTTCCTTAGGCGGATCACAGGACTACGCAACTACAATGTCTGCCTGGGGCGGGCCAAGGACTCTGTTTGAGAAGGTCACCTTGGAGACGGGCCGCGGAGTCCAGGGGGAGTGCGCGGGCATTCGCGGGCAGAGGGAAGCCTCCTCGCCCCGCGCTGGTCCCGGCAGCGGAGGAGCCCGTGGTCTGGGAGGCCCCCGGCCGAGCCGCGTCTGCATCTCCAGCCCTGCCTTAGATAAATGTGCCCTCTCCGCAGCGCGTCTGGGCAGGAGCAGAGAAGATTGACTGAGGCAAAAGGCAAGTTCGAGGATCGAGGGGCCTATGGGGAGAGGGCCCTGTGTTAGAAATGGCCTGCCTGCCTTGTCCATGACCTCTCTCTCTAATGCCTTATTCCTCCTCCCTCCAAGAAATAAGAAAAAAGTGGCCCCAGTTTTTGGAACTGGAAGCGGGTCCTGGCCTTTTGTTCCCTGCCCGCCTGTGTGCCTCGGCTTTACAGTGACGCCCAGTGCAGAGCTGGCCAGCCCGGTCGGATCGTGGAGCAGCATGAGTTCTGAGCAGTCTGCCTGAGGTCTGGCGACACCGGCGGCCTCAGCCCCTCTGGACCTCCAAGTCCCAATTCTGGCCTGCGGGGCAGCTTTGGAAACAGGTGAGCAGACCGAGGTCTATCTGTGTCACTTTAAGGTTGGAACCTGAATGACCCACTTAAACAGGATCAGTATGTCTTGTCCACACATATACACGCTCACACAGACACAGTCATGTACACAGACACACTCAAACACAAAAGCACACATGCCTTCAGTGCACAGACACATTACACACAAAGGTGCACACACCGACATACAAAGGCACACAGGTATACAGATAATCACTCATACACACAAAGAGATGCTCACGTGGGCACTCACACAGGCACACACATTCATGTACACAGACACTCACTCATACACACAGCCTCACACACTCATGGGGACACACTCATGCTCATACACACAAGCACATGCCCACAGAGACATATGCTCACATAGAGATGCTCACACCCATGTACACACACTCTCACACACAGGTCCACAATCACACGCACCCCACACTGCCTCGCTTCCTAACACACAGTACCTCTGCTGTATTTGTGTGCCCTTCAGTACCCTTTGCCTCTGTCTGCCCTGACACTGATCACACTGGGGCTTTAGGCTGTGTTCTTGTCTGCCCTACCCACTTCAACTGCCAGCTCTTTGAAGGCAGGGACTGTTTTAGTTCTATTTTAGTGCCTAGCACAGTGTCTCCCTGTTAGGGCTCTCAGATTGACAGATTATAAAATAATTCCAGTGAATGTCTAAACTTGTATGTAGACAATAGGGCAGTAGAGTTATAGTCAAGTTCTGGGAAGTCCATTCCTACTACTAGCTTTTTCACAAGCATTTGTGAGAGGAGGTAGGTTTTCCAATAAATTACTTCATTAAAAGTTCTGTTTGCATATTGAATGATTCCATTTCTATGAAATGACCCAAAGAGGTAAATCCATGGAGACAGAAAGCAGAGCAGTGGTGACCAGGGACTGGGGTGACAGGAATGAGGAATGACTGCTTATGGGGGGGTGGGATTATCTCTTGTGTTGATGAAAATGTTCTAAAATTGGTGCTGGTGTTGGGTGCACAAGTCTGTGAATATACTAAAAACCATTGAATTGTGTACTTTAAATGGGAGAATCGTGTGATATATTATCTCAATTAAGTGGTTTATTAAAAAAAATTCTGTTTGCTCTTTACAAAGTAGATCACTGTTGCTTGAAAAAAAAATACCCTTTGGAGAAGCAGCTCATCTTAATTTTTAAAGTAATAGCAGCAACAACAAATGTTAATTAGCAAAATATCATTGAGATTAAATTTGGGGGGGGCAATAAAAATATTGTTTTCTGGTGTAGGATAATATCGTTCTTCTACATATGGCTATCATTTCTCAGTGACTTTAACCTCTTCTGCAGTTAAGTATTTTTGTTGCAGCTTAATATATGCTTGTGTGAATTAAGTATGCTATTGCATAAATAAAAGTTATCAGATGGGACTTTCCTGGTGGTCCAGTGGTTAAGACTCCGTGTTTCCACTGCAGGGGGTGCGGGTTCCATCCCTGGTCAGGGAACTAAGATCCCGCATGCCACGCAGTGCAGCCAAAAAAATAAAAATAAAACAAAAAAGGAAGTCTCTACTTCTTATAAATAAATTCTGAAATATTTTTAAAAAGAGTTACATCATATTTCCAGTTCTACTGACCAGAATAACAACATATACTAAAAATCACTCAAGGAAACCCCACTTCCCTATTCAAAAATGCTTAAAAAAAAAAGTATCTGTGTACTTTATTTAGAATGAGTCTCTGTGTTATACTAAAATATTTTCAGATCTTTTGTTCAGTATGTTACAAAAGTTTTCTTCCATAGGTTATGATGATGTCAGACATTGCTAAAGACAGAACGGCTCATGTACTGAAGAAGAGGGGCAGTGTGTCTTCTTTAAGTAGCCATGAGTTCCGGCGGAAAGAGCCTCGTGGGCGCACCAAAGAGTGAGTGACTGGATGCCCATTAACAAACTCAATTATTGAATAAACAGGTTCATAATATTTTTCAGGAGGAAAAAAACGCATTTCCTTTGGGACATAAAAAGGGAGAAAAATGGGCAAGTACAAGGTTTAGGTCATCTTTGGGGACCATATTTTTTAAAAGAAAGAGAAAAAATGGTAACTAGATTTATCATGGTGATCATTTGGAAATGTACAGAAATACTAAATCACTGTGTTGTGCACCAAGAAAAAGAAGAAAGAGAAAAAGAACAAGGAAATTTAAGTGATAAGTTGATCATAGCAGCATTTTTTACTATTTCAGAGACTACCCCAAAAAAGCATCTACTGAAAAGAAGGTCATATGCAATGTAGACCAGCTACTTCTTAATTGACTCCTGAATTCTTCTCCTCAATATTATATGAATACATCGTTTTTGCATTTTTGTAATCAATATGTACATATACAATGCATTTAGCATTATTTTAAACAAATTTTGTAATGTATTTTCATAGTCTTTGTGCATATGCTTTTAAATGGTTGCATAATAAAATATTTTGTCAGCTTATAATTCTGGGTTAGCTAACCGTTCCCCAATCATTGAGCATTTTAAGTTTGTTTCCACTTTTTAAATTTTTTACTATATAAGAAGTCTCTGATTGTTTTCTTCCCCAAAGTATAATTAGTGGGTCAAAGGATAATAAGTACATTTTTTGGCTCTTGCTACATATTGCATTTGCTCTCCTAAAAAAGATGAATTAATTTTTAATACTTTCATGGCATTTTTTTTGACTGCCATCGGGAAGAAAACCAAATTACCCAATGCAGAGGTCAATTAATTTATATTATAGACTTTCCTTCTTAAAAGTTTCTACACGATTGAAAGATGTAGCAGGGCTTCCCTGGTGGTACAGTGGTTAAGAATCCACCTGCCAATGCCGGGGACACGGGTTCAAGCCCTGGTCCAGGAAGTTCCCACATGCCGCGGAGCAACGAAGCCCGTGCGCTGCAACTACTGAGCCTGCGCTCTAGAGCCCACGAGCCACACTACTGAAGCCCGCGTGCCTAGAGCCCGTGCTCGGCAACAAAAGAAGCCACCGCAATGAGAAGCCAGCGCACTGCAACGAAGAGTAACCCCCCGCTCGCCACAACTAGAGAAAGCCCGCGCGCAGCAACGAAGACCCAACGCAGCCAAAAATTAATTAATTAATTTTTTAAAAAAAGAGAAAGAAAGATGTAGCATATTAATCCCCATGATTGGGAAGCAGGAGCTGGTGTGTCTGTTGGAACAGAGACCAGAAGAACTGGAAGAGATTTACGTTCGAATTCTGAAACCAAATTGTTCTGCTCTCAGAATGTATTAATACACTTACTCAAAATTCCACTTTTCAACCCTGGATGATTGTGGATTACGAGTACTGTACAATTTCTCTCTTTTACAGATAGGAAATATAAAGGAGTAGCAATCTCAGTGTACATCAGAAGTAAAGCTGGGAGAATAATTAACCTCTATAGCTTTTGCTTCTGATCCTAAGTCATTTTGGCTGCTATTTCCAAGATTTAAGTGTAAGAGTTTTTTTTAATTATTTTAAAATAATTGTTAGCTTAAATTCAACTTTTTAGAAGCAAATATTATAATAATAATCTGACATAAATCCTGGTCCCATGATTTAAAAAGCACTGTTCTTATCCAAAAACTAAACTATCATCCCTACTTGCATAATTTTCATTTACTTCTTCCCTCTCAAAGCAAATTAGAAAGTCATGTATATAGAATCAGAACATGGCCCCATCTGAAGAATTAAAGATCACTCTTATTTTATTGGTGAAGTATAAAAACAAATTAAAAGGTAACAAGAACACGAAAATAGTTTTAGCAACACATGAGGAAAGATTGTTTTTTACTAACAAATACATTTAAGTGATAATTATCTTGATATATTTCAAAATTAGAAACAGGGACTCTCAAACAAAATATTCAGAATGGATCCTCTATTGGAACCTTTTTTATTAAATAGCAAATGAACAGATTCCAAGCACTCTTGCAATGCAGAGGCCATTTAGGAGGCTGCCTCCTAACCCTACCTCCCACTTATTTTCCATTGTCTTCATCCTTGCCAGGGACCAGAATGTGTGGGTGATTCTCCTTCCTGAAATGGGTCTTCAACTAGTAGAAAAACTCTGAAAACTTAATGGCTATCAAATGCAGCATTGTTTTGAATTTGCAGTGTTTTTTTGGAAAAACATATACCTTTCACTTGAAAGTTATCTCAAAACAATTTTTTGAATAGATTAATTTCAATAGTATAAAGCATATGCTGAAGTATATTGAGGACCTAATACATTATGGCATTTAATCTCCCCAGCATTAATCCTACTAGGTAGACATCATTCTTACCATTTTGCTATGAAATAGCTGAGACTTATAGGTCAAGGAACAATTTAAGGATTAGTATACAGTCCTAAATCATGAGTATGGCCAAAAGAGTCCACAGACTCTTGCCTTCTTCTCTAGTTCCGTCTTCCCCACTATCCTGCTTGCATCCTACTCTTGGGCCATTCCCACCTTCCATATTTATAATCTCTCGGTGCTCTGCCTTGCCTCCAGCCATTGACTCACGTTGCTTTCCCATGGGGTATCCTTGTCTGGAATGCTCGTCTTACACTCTGGCTTCCTTCTTTTCCTCCTTCAGAATTTAGCTCCATCTCCAACTCTCCAAGAAGCTCTCTATCACAGTTTCCAAAACAGTTCATTTTGCCTGATGCACGACAAGCCAAAATGCTAATACACTGAGGTTTGCAGCAAAGAGGGTTCATTTGCAAGGCAGCCAAGCGAGGAGATAGGAGAACAAATCTCAAATCCACCTCCTCAAAGGCAAGGGGATTGGGAGTTTATGGGACAAAGAATAAAGAAGCAGGGTGGTATGAGGCGTGGGGAGCACGGAGAGGGTGAGGAAAGGTAATTGGGAAAAGATGCAGTAATTGTTGTTCTGCACAGACGTTTCTAGGCTACAACCCTCTGCACATTCTGAGGGTGGAGTTTTGGGCCCTCTGATGTTAAAAGTTCACTGATTGGACACTAGCGTCTGCCCAGTTGAAGGGTCGGTGGTCCTATCCAGCCTTAACCAGCTGAGCTCGAATTAGATGCAGCTGACTCCAAGTTCCTAAACAATAACTTGGGCAAACATCTTATTGTTTAGGTTATGCACCGCTTGGAGGACGTGCAAGTCTTAAAACAACCTTGATTAGCAAAGGCAGGTGAAATGGATGCAACCCACGGTTTCATAACTCCCCAACTACAACCGCTTCCACTTCCAACTGGGTCGGATGCTCTTCCTTTCTGCTCCTGCTGCTTTCGCCTTCTACATGGTACTGTATTTGGGTGTTTTCTTGTCTATCTCTCTCATTAGACTGTGAACTTATTGGCCTGTATAACAGTAAACACTCTGATAAGGAGGGCAAAGAAGCATAGGAGGTAGACCTACTTGGAAAGCAGTTTCTTGGATGTGGCATAATATCAGCATAAGTTCATCCACATTCTTGGTTTCTCTGTGGTCTTCTATAGAAGTAACTAATGCTTAACATTGATCCCTGGGCATAATGGATACCTGAAGTGCCTTCTGAATTGTAAAAGGAAGATTGAATTTATATTCAATATAATTATTGTTAATTGTTTTTAGATTTGTCTCTTTAAAGTAAATTATGTTTTCATTATGATGTAATTTTTATGCTTTATTCTTTAAAAAAAAAACCACTTTAAGCTGGTTTTTACTATCCCAACATCATAACTGTTAGCGCATTGGCATATTTCTTCCTATAGCTAACTAGTTGTCATCATACTTTATCTATAATTTTGAATTTTGTTGCTTTTCACTTAAATAATTGATAATAATAAGGGTGCTAAGCTAAATTTTACTGAGCCCTCACTATGACCTCATTTAAGTTTCAGAGACGCTCTGTATCAGGAGTTGGCAAACTATGACCCGAGGGCCAAGTCCAACCTGCCATCTGTTTTCGTATAAAGGTTTTTCCATGGTTGAAAAAAATCAAAAGGAGAATAATACTTTTTGTCATGTGAAAATTATAAGAAACTCAACTTTCAGTATCCATACATAAGGTTTTTACTGGACCACATCCATGCTTATTCATATATGTATTGTCTCTGGCTGCTTTGACACCATAATGGCAGCGTTGAGTAGTTGCAATAGAAATGCAGGGTCTGCAAAGTGGAAAATATCTGCTATATGGCATTTGACAGAAATATTTGCTGACCCCTGTTCTATAAGAGAGATGCTGTTAGCATCTTCATCTTACAAATGAAGAAACATGCTTAGAGAGGTTGTGGCTCCAAAGCTACAGAATCAGCAAGTGGCAAAACGGGCTTTTGTTTACAGTCAAAAATTCTCATTCTCTGAAAATTGGCTATCTACGTGTAACTTGCATCAATGAAACTCTTCGACACATTCACCAGAACCTTCTGTTTCCCATCCATGGGTAAGAGCAGGTATTTACAATGACATCTTTCTTGTTGGAAACAGGTTTTGGCAGCTTTCAAAGAGTATTTGAACAGATGTGCTGCTCTCATATCCTTAAAATGGAAATAGAAGCCTGAGATTAAATTACTTTCCCAGGATAATGTGACATGATATCCGGGCTTCTTATCTCTGAGGCCAGTAGTTCAACTGGTAGGTCAAGCCTAAGATTGAAGACTGAAGAGTCTCTCTTTTGCCTCAAACCAAAATTACAGTGATATCATGAACCAGAACTTTGATGGATCCCAGAGCCCTCCACTTGAACCCACTGGTGGCATCTAACGCAGTAGTTAGGCCACATTATATTCTTCCACTTATTCATTTATTCAAGGTTTATTAAGCTTCCACTTCGTGCCACATGTTAGGCACATAAAGGTGACTAACTGTAGGGTTTTTCTTCTCTAGAGAATCTCATTTTTCAAGTAAACTTAAAGCCACATGGTAATCTTTTTTTGGAAAAAATGGAAAAGATTACGTTCATTGCTTCATTTGAAATACATGTTTATTGACCAATGAGTAGGTGGTGAACCACACAGAAATAATCTGGTGGGAAAGGCAATGAACAAGTCATTTTAAATGTGATGAATTTATTCAATGATTCCAACCTATACTACTTGAGCCGCTTATGTGCAGTTAAAAATGATGTTGCCTGGCCTGTTTCCTCCTTTTGATAAGCTCTATTGCCATCTGAATCAAACTAAAGCCCCCAACAAGATCTGGATGAGACACAGCTTCCCTCCAAAGAGAGAGAAGCTTGAGAAACTGCATTGGCCATGTTCCTAAATTAAACCACAATAACAGCTAATATTAAGTTGTGCTTAATAGATACATCACATACAATATCCATATGAATCTCATAAAAACCCTGGGGGTTAAGTAGAGAAGATACTTTTATTATCCTCATTCATCTCATTTATTATCTTACTTCTCTCAGGAGCCGAGATGAGTTGAAACTATTCCTCATTTCGTAGCACATTGTCATCGCTAATATGAGTAGGACCCCTTGTTTGCCTGATTGCCCCCTTCTTCCCCATCCTCACTCCCACTCTCATCTCCCAATAGGCACCCACTCTGATGCACAAAATACTAAATATACTACAAGAATATACATACTTAAATACTATATTATATATATTTTTAATTTTCTGTGTATTATGATGTGTTGACATCTTCAAAAACCTTTCTGGCTGGGGAGAGGCTGCCCCCCACCCCAGGGCTAGCCAGTTATTAAAGATAGCCAAGGACTCAGCAGGGAGCATGCCTTTAATATGCAAACTAACCAGCTGGCATCCTGACCCGTTCTCTCTGGCCCCCCACACATCCCAGGAGGCAGTATTTCTCTGCCCTAATCATCCCAGTGCCAAGTACCAGGCAACTAGGGGCCTCTCCTATAGCTTAGAGCCCCCTGAAATTATTCAGACCAGGCCAGACCTGAGCTGTTTCCCCTGCACCGCTCTGCCTTTCCCTGGGAAACCCCAATAAAGGCCACTGGCTCTCCCTTGCTCCCGTCTTCTGCCTCTTGACCACACTGGCATTTTTCCACATGGTCCTGTGTGGCATGTTGTGTATCTTGCCTCTAGGACCTGTGAGTATAATAAACTGTTTTCATGAACCCGTCCTCTGACTCCTTTTGTGACTTCACCTGACTGACTCTCATAAAAAATTACAGAACAAGTACTTAACAAAGATATGCGTTTTTGACTTACATGAATGGTACTGTGCTATAAATCTCACTTTGTTTTCTCAATCTCATATCTCATTCAATAGTTTAATTTTTTTATATTTACTCATGTGACTATGGATATCTAGCTCTTTGCTTCTTACTGCTGCATAGTAGTCCTTAATATACATCCATCACTCGTGCTCTTATCCATTCCCCAAGGGATGAACACCCAGATTGGTTTTCACTCCCTGCCAAGGTATGCAGTGCCATGTGGAACATCTTTGTACATAACCCTTCATTGGCATCTTTGTGAAAAGTGCCCTGTGAATGTGATCCCAGGTAAAGGCATTCCGTTAAGGAAGATTTGAATTAATAGTGAAATAATTCATAGATGAAACTGCTTAACACAAAAACATATCAATATTTCTCAAATTAATCTACAAATGCAACATATCTCAATCAAAACCTATTTGTATGTTTTGAGAAACTCAACAAACCATTTCTAAATTTTATAAATAGGGAAAGAATTCTGAGTAACTTAACTTTGTAATTCTGAGTAAGTTAACTTTGAAGAGTGAGCATAGAGGAGGAATTTACTCTATCAGATATTAGGATATACCACAAAGCTGTAGTAAGTAAAAATAATAATAAATACAGGAATAAACAAATAGGTGTAGAAATAGACAAATAGAGCAATGGAATACATAGAAACTTTAGAAGTAGACCTATGAATATATAGAACATAATATATGGGCAAGGAGAAATTATGGGTTTTTTTTTTTAACATCTTTATTGGAGTATAATTGCTTTACAATGGTGTGTTAGTTTCTGCTTTATAACAAAGTGAATCAGCTATACATATACATACATCCCCATATCTCTTCCCTCTTGCGTCTCCCTCCCACCCTCCCTATCCCACCCCTCTAGGTGGTCACAAAGCACTGAGCTGATCTCCCTGTGCTATGCGGCTGCTTCCCACTAGCTATCTATTTTACATTTGGTAATGTATATATGTCCATGCCACTGTCTCACTTCGTCCCAGCTTACCCTTCCCCCTCCCCATGTCCTCAAATCCATTCTCTACATCTGTGTCTTTATTCCTGTCCTGCCCCTACATTCTTCAGAACCAGTTTTTTCTCTTTTTTTTTTTTGATTCCATATATATGTGTCAGCATACAGTATTTGTTTTCCTCTTTCTGACTTACTTCACTCTCTATGACAGACTCTAGGTCCATCCACCTCACTACAAATAACTCAGTTTCATTTCTTTTTATGGCTGAGTAATATTCCATTGTATATATGTGCCACATCTTCTTTATCCATTCATCTGTTGATGGACACTTAGGTTGCTTCAATGTCCTGGTTATTGTAAATAGAGCTGCAGTCAACATTGTGGTACATGACTCTTTTTCAATTATGGTTTTCTCAGGGTATATGCCCAGTAGTGGGATTGCTGACTCATATGGTAGTTCTATTTTTAGTTTTTACATACCCAGCAACAGTGCAAGAGGGTTCCCTATTCTCCACACCCTCTCCAGCATTTATTGTTTGTAGATTTTTAGATGATGGCCATTCTGACTGATGTGAGGTGATACCTCATTGTAGTTTTTTTTTTTTTTTAATAAATTTATTTATTTATTTATTTATTTTTGGCTGTGTTGGGTCTTCATTTCTGTGCAAGGGCTTTCTCTAGTTGCGGCAAGCAGGGGCCACTCTTCATCGCAGTGCGAGGGCCTCTCACTATTGCAGCCTCTCTTGTTGCGGAACACAGGCTCCAGACGCGCAGGCTCAGTAGTTGTGGCTCACGGGCCCAGTTGCTCTGCGGCATTTGGGATCTTCCCAGACCAGGGCTCGAACCCATGTCCCCTGCATTGGCAGACAGATTCTCAACCACTGTGCCACCAGGGAAGCCCCCTCATTGTAGTTTTGATTTGCATTTCTCTGATGATTAGTGATGTTGAGCATCCTTTCATGTGTTTGTTGGCAATCTGTATATCTTCTTTGGAGAAATGTCTATTTAGGTCTTCTGCGCATTTTTGGATTGGGCTGTTTGGATTGATATTGAGCTGCATGAGCTGCTTGTAAATTTTGGATAGTAATCCTTTGTCAGTTGCTTCATTTGCAAATATTTTCTCCCATTCTGAGGGTTGTCTTTTAGTCTTGTTTATGGTTTCCTTTGCTGTGCAAAACTTTTAAGTTTCATTAGGTCCCATTTGTTTATTTTTGTTTTTATTTCCATTTCTCTAGGAGGTGGGTCAAAAAGGATCTTGCTGTGATTTATGTCATAGAGTGTTCTGCCTATGTTTTCCTCTAAGAGTTTTATAGTGTCTGGCCTTACATTTAGGTCTTTAATCCATTTTGAGTTTATTTTTGTGTATGGTGTTAGGGAGTGTTCTAATTTCATTCTTTTACATGTAGCTCTCCAGTTTTCCCAGCACCACTTATTGAAGAGGCTGTCTTTTCTCCATTGTATATTCTTGCCTCCTTTATCAAAAATAAGGTGACCATATGCGCATGGGTTTATTTCTGGGCTTTCTATCCTGTTCCAAAGATCTATATTTCTGTTTTTGTGCCAGTACCATACTGTCTTGATTACTGTAGCTTTGTAGTATAGTCTGAAGTCAGGGAGCCTGATTCCTCCAGCTCCGTTTTTCTTTCTCAAGATTGCTTTGGCTATTTGGGGTCTTTTGTGTTTCCATACAAATTGTGAAATTTTTTGTTCTAGTTCTGTGAAAAATGCCATTGGTAGTTTGATAGGGATTGCATTGAATCTGTGGATTGCTTTGGGTAGTATAGGTATTTTCACATTGTTGATTCTACCAATCCAAGAACATGGTATATCTCTCCATCTGTTTGTATCATCTTTAATTTCTTTCAGCAGTGTCTTATAGTTTTCTGCATACAGGTCTTTCGTCTCCTTAGATAGGTTTATTCCTAGGTATTTTATTCTTTTTGTTGCAATAATAAATGGTTACTTTTTCTTTCAGATTTTTCATCATTAGTGTATAGGAATGCAAGAGATTTCTGTGCATTAATTTGGTATCCTGATACTTTACCAAATTCATTGATTAGCTCTAGTAGTTTTCTGGTAGAGTCTTTAGGATTCTCTATGTATAGTATCATGTCATCTGCAAACAGTGACAGCTTTACTTCTTGTTTTCTGATTTGGATTCCTTTTATTTCTTTTTCTTCTCTGATTGCTGTGGCTAAAACTTCCAAAATTGTGTTGAATAATAGTGGTGAGAGTGGGCAACCTTGTCTTGTTCCTGATCTTAGTGGATAAGGTTTCAGTTTTTCACCATTGAGAATGATGTTGGCTCTGGGTTTGTCATATATGGCCTTTACTATGTTGAGGTAAGTTCCCTCTATGCCTATTTTCTGGAGGGTTTTTATCATAAATGGGTGTTGAATTTTGTCGAAAGCTTTTTCTGCATCTATTGAGATGATCATGTGGTTTTTATCCTTCAGTTTGTTTATATGGTGTATCACGTTGATTGATTTGCATATGTTGGTTAATCCTTGCATTCCTGGGATAAACCCCTCTTGATCATGCTGTATGATCCTTTTAATGTGCTCTTGGGTTCTGTTTGCTAGTATTTTGTTGAGGATATTTGCAACCGTGGTCATCAGTGATACTGGCCTGTAGTTTTCTTTCTTTGTGACATCTTTGTCTGGTTTTGGTATCAGGGTGATGGTGGCCTCATAGAATGAGTTTAGGAGTGTTCCTCCCTCTGCTATATTTTGGAAGAGTTTGAGAAGGATAGGTGTTAGCTCTTCTCTAAATGTTTGATAGAATTCACCTGTGAAGCCATCTGGTCCTGGGCTTTTGTTGTTGGAAGATTTTTAATCACAGTGTCAATTTCATTGCTTGTGATTGGTCTGTTTATATTTTTCTATTCCTTCCTGGTTCATTCTCCAAAGGTGGTGCTTTTCTAAGAATTTGTCCATTTCTTCCAGGTTGTCCATTTTATTGGCATATAGTTGCTTGTAGTAATCTCTCATGATCCTTTGTATTTCTGCAGTGTCAGTTGTTACTTCTCCTTTTTCATTTTTAGTTCTATTGATTTGAGTCTTCTCACTTTTTCTTCATGAGTCTGGCTAATGGTTTATCAATTTTGTGTATCTTCTCAGAGAACCAGCTTTTAGTTTTATTGATCTTTGCTATTGTTTCCTTCATTTATTTCTGATCTGATCTTTATGATTTCTTTCCTTCTGCTAACTTTGGGGGTTTTTTGTTCTTCTTTCTCTAATTGCTTTAGGTGTAAGGTTAGGTTGTTTATTTGAGATGTTTCTTGTTTCTTGAGGTAGGATTGTATTGCTATATACTTCCCTCTTAGAACTGCTTTTGCTGCATCCCATAAGTTTTGGGTCATCATGTTTTCATTGTCATTTGTTTCTAGATTTTTTTTATTTCCTCTTTGATTTTTTCAGTGAGAAATGATGGGGGTTTTTTTAATTAATTTATTTATGTATTCATTTATTTTTGGCTGTGTTGGGTCTTCGTTTCTGTGCAAGGGCTTTCTCTAGTTGCGGCAAGCAGGAGCCACTCTTCATCGCAGTGCGCGGGCCTCTCACTATCGCGGCCTCTCTTGTTGCGGAACACAGGCTCCAGACGCGCAGGCTCAGTAATTGTGGCACACAGGCTTAGTTGCTCCACGGCATATGGGATTTTCCCAGACCAGGGCTCGAACCCGTATCCCCTGCATTGGCAGGCAGATTCTCAACCACTGCTCCACCAGGGAAGCCCACATGATGGGTTTTTAATAGATTGTTTTGGGAGAAAGCTGGCTTACTATATGAAGGAAAAAAAATGAAGCTGGATTCTTACACCATTTGCATGGTAGACTCCAGATGGAAGACTGAAATGTGGAAAGCTATAAAGCTAATAGAAGAAAGTATAGAATATCTTTGTGTTCTGTGAGAGGGAAAGATTTCTTAAATAAGATCCCAAAATGAAAAACTAAAACCATAAAGCAAAAAAAAAAAAAAACTTGATAAATACAACTACAGTAAAACTTGTATTTCTGTTCAACAAGGAATACAATAGACACAGTTTGTCGGCCAGGAGAAGATATATATTTGTAAACTCATGAATATTAACAATTTTTTAAAAATCTGGAAAACAATTTTTAATAATCAAAAGAGATAAATAGCAATTTACAGAAGCAAAGCCCAAATGGTAAAGCAGAATGTGAAGAGTTGCTTAAATTCACTTGGAAAGAGAAAAATGCAAATTAAAACAAGATACCATATTGCACCCAACTGAATGGCAAAACATAAGAAGGGAGAATAACACCAAATGTTGGCAAGGCTAGTGAGAATAATAGCTTATATAGGCACTCAGCAAAGAAATCTAACAGTATTTAGGAAAAATAGGGATATACATGCCCTATTAACCCCATATACTGAGGACACTGAGGCTTGGTGTGGTAAAGTGACTGGCCAGAGTATCACAATTCCCAGATGACAGAGCAAATAATCTGTGGTTCTCTGACACTAGAATTTAGAGACCTCATGAAAGTATTTTTATTTGTTACGGGTTAATTGTACCCCACTACCCCTGTCAGATTCATACGTTGACGTCCTAATCCCCAGTACCTCTGAATGTGACCTTATTTGGAATAAGAGGTAAACTTAATTACCTCTTATTTAAAGAGGTAATTAAGTTTAAATGAGTTCATTAGGGTGGGTTCTAAACCAATGTGACTGGTGTCCTTATAAGAAAAGGAAACTTGGACACCAACAGGCCTGGAGGGAGGCGATGTGAAGATACGGAGGGAGGCGATGTGAAGATACACAGGGAGGAGATGGCTGTCTACAAGCCAAGGAGAGAGGCCTGGAACAGATCCTTCCCTCATGGCTCTCAGAAGGAACCAATCCAGCCAACACCTGGTTCTCGGACTTCTAACCTCCAGAAGTGTGAGACAGCAAACTTCTGTTGTTTAAGCCCCCCAGACTTGGTACTTTGTTATGGCAGCCCTGGCTAACTATTGCAGTGCAGCTGACCCTTGAACAACACAAGTGTGAACTGCGCAGGTCCACTTACATGTGGATTTTTTTCAATAGTAAATACTGCAGTACTACACGATCCGTGGTTGGAGCTGTGGATGTGGAATCAAGGATACTGAGGAAATGCAACCATGGATACTGAGGGCCGACCATAACTTCTACTAGATTTTCCACTGCAAAGAGGGTCAGCACCCCTAACCCCCACGTTGTCAACTGTATCTCTGAAGGAGTGAATGGAATAGCATGAGCTTAGTCAGGGAGTCAAACGGGTGACTCAGAGGCCTGCTCTGCCACCACTGGCTGGGGTCAATTCCAGTGTGAGCACTTACAAGCTGCTGGTCTTGCATAAGTTATTAAGCCTTCTTTGCCTCAGTTTCTTCCTCTATAAAATAGGATAAAAATAATAGTTGTCAGTTCCAGGCATGTTGAGAATTTATTAAAATAATACATGGAAGCACTAGAATAGTTCTTGGCACATCGAAGAACAGAGCAAGTATTGATTATTATTATTACATAGAACTTTGGCATCAAACTAGACCTGAGTTTGAATCCCTGATCTTCTGTTAACTAGCTACTATTTAATATTCTTTGTCTTAATATATTATCTATAAAATGAGAATAACAATGACTTCGTCACTGCATCATGTCTTTTGTTTACTGAACACATTTTTGTTGCCTGGGTTACTGGCATTGTGCTATGTGCCAAAGATGCAGTGGTGAACAAAATAGACTGTCCCTGAACTTGTGGTATTGCCCTTGGCAAGATCATAATGACTTTCACATTGTTGATGCAGTGGTCAGTCCTTCTCAATCTTCTTCACTGGTCCCTCCTCTTCTCCCCAATTTCTTAATGTAGGAGTGCTTCAGGGAGCACTTTGTCCCTTTGTCCCCTTCTTCTCTTGTCCTACACTCGTCCCCTTGGGAATCTCCTGCAGTCTAGTGACTGAGACATGGTGCTATGCCCCCAGATATATTTCTCCGGCCTACATATCTCTCCCAAACCCCAGACTCATAGGTCTAACTGCCTATTGATCCCTCACTTCAGTACCTAGCAGACATTGCAAACTCAACATGCTCACAACTTAACTCTTTAACTACCTTCCTTCCCATTCAAAAGGATATTCTGGTGGATAAATTTTAAAAATATATTCAGAACCCAACTACTGGGACTTCCCTGGTGGCACAGTGGTTAAGAATCTGTCCGTCAATGCAGGGGACACGGGTTCAAGCCCTGGTCCGGGAAGATCCCACATGCCGTGGAGCAATTAAGCCCATGCGCCACAACTACCAAGCCTGCAAGCCACAACTGCTGAGCCCACACACCACAACTACTGAAGTCTGCGTGCCTAAAGCCTGTGCTCCTCAACAAGAGTAGCCACCGCAATGAGAAGCCCGCGCACCGCCACCAAGCGTAACCCCCGCTCGCTGCAACTAGAGAAAGCCCGCGCGCAGCAAAAAAGACCCAACTCAACTAAAAATAAATAAATAAAATAATTAATTAATTTTAAAAAAAGGAACCCAACTACTTACCACTTACCCCCCCACTTGGTCTGGGTCACTGTATTAGTCAGCTTGAGCTGCCATAACAAAATACCACGGATTGCGTGGCTTTAACAATAGGAATTTATTTTCTCACAGTCCTGGAGTCTGGAAGTCTGAAATCAGGTGGCAGCTTGGTTAGGTTCTGGTGAGGGCCCGCTTCCTGACTTGCAGATGGCCACCTTTTCACAGTGTCCTTGCATGGAGGGAAGAATGCTGCTGTTTCTTTCTTTTACGTAAGGAGCCCAGTTCTATCAGTTCAGGGCTTCACCCTTACGACTTCATTTCACCTTAATCATCTCCTTAAAGGCCTTATCTCCAATACACTCACATGGGGTGTTAAGGCTTCAATCTACGAATTTTGAAGAGACACAATTTTGTTCCTAGCAGTTACTGCCATCTCTCCCCTGGATTACTATAAAAGCTTTCTAACTGGAATCCCTGTGTTTACACATGCTGCCCTACAGCCTATTCTCAGCACAACATTTGGAGTTATCATTGTAAAATATAACATGGATCTTGCTATTCCTCTGCTCAAAACTCTATAAAGGCTCCCACTTTATCAGAGTAAAAGCCAAGATTTTAAGATGGCCCACAAAACTCTACATGGTCCAGCTACCTGACACCCGGGTAACCTCATCTCCTTCCACCCTCCTGCTTGCTGCCTCTTCTCCAGCTACTCTGGCCTCTATGCACTTCTTCAAAAATACCAGGCAGCCTCTGCTCGAAGCCTGTGCATGTGCTTTTCTCTCCCCCGACACACCCTTCCCTCCAACATCCACATGGCTCATTTCCTCACCTCCTCCAACTCTTTGCTCAGGGAGATCTATCTTGATCATTCTGTTTAAAAGTACACACAACTGCCTCTCTCCCATCCACTTCCAAGCTCCCTTAACTAAGCTCTCCTTTCCCATGTAGCACTTATCATCTTCTAACATAGTATATAACTTACTTGTTTAGTATTTTATTGTCTTTTTTCTGTCTCTTCTCACTAGGTTCCATGAGGGCCGAGATTTTAGTTTGTTTTTGTTTTATGGGTTTTTTTTGTTTTCGTTTTGTTGTTGTTGTTGTTTTGGGGTTTTTTTGTTTTTTATATCCCAGGGACCTAGAATAGTACCTGGCACATAGCAGTCACTCAATAAATATTTTTTGACAATAGAATGAATAATTATTGTATTATACTAATTCCTGAACACAAACAGGTTAGGTTCACAGGTCCAAGTATGGAAGTCCAGGGTGACTAAGGGCTTTCATCTTGCAGACATAAGATGCATTTACAACAAAAAGAAAAATGTTTGTTCAAATTTTTAAAACAAGGTATACTTTACCTTCTTGCTGAAACATTCCATTGTGCACCTATTAAAAAAAGAAGAAGAACATTATCATTTGTGTTGAACATCTGTTGGGATAGACGACACTCCTTGATGATCTCCATGGCACTGTAAGGGTAACCATGGCACACACACTCCCAGCCTCACCTCTCTGATGATTGCCGAGGGTAATGCGACTTTGAACTGTGCATTCATCCAGGAGCTGCAACAGAAGTTTCGTCAGCTGCTCTTGACCTTAACCTCACCTTCTCTTGGATAAAGAGATCCAACAGTGGGCTTCAGACACTAACTCTGACTTTCTATTCACCCACTCAAGATTGTTCTACTTTGTCAGTCACATTTCCTGGATTATCTTCAATCACTTCAGAGCTAGACTTTTCACAGGTTGCATGGTTCATTCTTTGTCCTTCAGAATCATTCCTACTCTTAAAAATGTATCCCACAAGAACACATATCATGTCATTTTCTCTCCTCTTTCATTTTTGAAAACATATCTTGACTTTTGTTTCCATTACAACCTTTCTCTTACTTGTAAGATGGGACCCATAATGTGAATAAAATATCTCAAAACTATGTAAAAATCTGGCAAAACTGCTATAAAACTAAATGGCTACACACAACTAAATTACCTTAACAGACAACTTGTACCTTCCACTGATGGGGGAAGAGTTGGTATGCTTTTGGTCTTAAGCATAATATTCATAAAAATGTCCATAGACATTTTGAGGTGGAAAGTTCCCGAGTGAGTTTTGATGCATATTTTATTTTGTTTTCTATATCTTGTGTCTCCAGCACAGGAAGTCTTATTTTCCTTTGTATCCCCAGTACTTCCCACTTTGCCTGCCACATGGTGGGCAATAAATAGCTGTTGAAAGAATGAAGCAAAAAGAAAAGAACACATGTACAAATTTATACCCTGAAGCCTTCTTTTTCTCTGTGCTCTCTGAAATAACCCCACTGGAAGGCAGCACGTGACTTTAATAACAGATTTTAAAAAATAAGAGAGGGTCATGCTTAAATGATCCCATTCAAAATACGGTAGTTCCAGGCATTTCACAGTTACAAATCGAAGAAAGAGGTGATAGTTTGACCTTCTTAATCTACTAAATGAATGGCTTCAAGGCTAGCTATCTATTCAAATATTATCTCTTACTGCAGTTTAAAACATCTAAGGCATAATGGCAGTGAAAATGTCTGGAAATGAAAAAAAAATGTCTGGAAATGAATTATTAATAATAATTAGATGGTATTATGGCTGGTGAGATTTAATCGACATTATTGTTTCTATCTCCAACCATCATGACAATAAGACATGCCTTGTACTTATTCTGTGTAATTCAAGGAATGGTCAGCATGCAAATTTGTAAGATGTTTTCAGGAAAACTGAATTTCATGAAAAATAAACATATTCCAACTCCCTAGCTAATTTTTTTGGCTCTTTTCTGCATAATCATAACACAGGCTGTTGGGTTAGCATGGGACACAATGTAAGAGGGTTACTTTTGTTATTGTGTACCAATTTCATGCAGCTATTTCCACAACCAGGCTAATTTCAAGTCTGTCCTGAGCAGTGGTACATGTGATTCCAAGTATTAATGGAAATTTATATTGGTTACAAATTGTTACTCTTCTTTCTAGAATAATATTAGTTCATGTGTTCACTGTTTTCACCAGCAGTTTACACCAGACTTTCAGTTTTCCTGCTTTTACTTTTAATCTACCTTCCTGCCTAAAACTTTACAACTCCTTTGGGCACATTTTGCCAGTTGAAATCCTTTTCTTCCATAAATGCCAACAAGTTGATGAAACACATAGACAGCAAGAACATTTTTCACATTTAAAAAAATCAACTACAGCGTTCCATTCGCAGTGAGATCATGTATCTAAGAAGGATTATTATTATAAACTAGGGAAGGCCTGGTCATAGACAACAGAAACTCATCCACGTGTAATGTTGTGAAATATACCCAATAAATTTGTTGTGCTGTGAATACAGCACTGGTAACTAAAATTATAAATTTGCTCTTTGAAGCATCTCACATTTTTATCTTTAAAATTTTCAAAGGGCTTGAATAAAGCTGTTTATCAATAGAAAATATGTACACGTTTTTCTAAGTCAGTATTCTGAACTGACATTGGTAATTGCAAGCATTTTTAATATTTTATGTCTTCTTTTTGTCTTTTTTCATGCAATAAATATTGTATTTTTTCTGTTCAACTTATTCTCTTTTCTCTCTCCCTTCTTCTGAGGCATCTCATTCTAATATAGGAACTATCAGATATCAGTTTCAAAAAATACCATAAATAGGGTTTTTAAAAAAGTAAAATTTTTCTATAATTTACATGAAATTATAGTCTTGGTTGATACATGGTCAGATTTCCAATGTACAGAAATCAATAGACTAACCAAATATTTTCCTTCTGCATGATAAGGGAAGCCAGGTTAATATATCTGAAATCTCTGAAATCTCACTCTCCAAAGCCCCATCTCTTCCACAAAATTAACTCCAAGTTTTGTGCTCTATTACTTGCAGCATCCCACTTCCAAACTCTGTTATCAGTTAAAATTTGTATCAGTTATATCTAATGCTTCTTATAAAAATCTTTTTATAAAAAATAAAAACAGTGGCTTAAACAAAATAGAAATATATTTTCTCTTACATAAAAGAAGTCTAGAAGGACTAGTCTTCTAGCTTCTGATCTATAATCCATAAGGTCATCTCAAGATCCAAGATAGCTGCTGAGCTCTTGCCATCATATCCACGGTCCAATCATGAACAGGCCCCTGCTGGTTGACTTAGTTGGTTGAATTAATTCTCTCAGAATTTTCACCCCTAACTTCCACTTACATCTTATTGGCTCATAAGCCACATGGCCCCAGTAGCACTAAAGAGTCCAAGCATTTGTCTTCAATTTGGAGAGAAATATTCCCACAAATTTCTGGTTCTGCTACCACGGAAGAAGAAAACAACATTGGAAAGCAAATGACAGTCCCTGCCACAATGGTCATTATAGTTTTCTTTATAATGATGGAATATTGAAAACAACCTAAATGGCCTGTTTAAATAAAATGCAGTATGTTCATAAATTAAATACTGTCTTGATATTTAAAACATGGATGCAGATTACTATTTATTGACATAGTTATCTGCTATATATTTCTGAGTGAAAAAAAAACAGCATCTATAATAGATCCCATATGTAAAATCATGTCTGAAAAGTTTTTTTAATATTAAGAGTGGTTAGATAACCACTGAGGTTAGTAATTTTTTGTGTAACTTTACTTTGTTCTTTATACTTTCCTGTACACTTTGAAATTTTTACAATAAGCATACACTGTTTACAGATTGCTGTAGAAATAAAAAGGCACTGTACAAAATCACCTTCAGTATTTCAAAAACAAGTCACTCTAAAAAACTTTCTATCTGCACATCAATCTTCAGCCAGTGGGGTTTTGAAGCTGCCCTATGACAGCTACCAATATCATACTGATAATATTACAAACTGCACTGCATATCATTTTTTTAGTAACATGGCAATACCAAAGCAATAGTATCCAAAGCAAAATATCATTACTTGTTTTTTTGTGTTAGACTTCTAACTCTGCTAATTTGAGTTTTGTACAAACTCTACTTCTCCTATGAGTTTTTAATATGGCGTTTAGTAGAAAAGAAATAGGGTTTTATTAACATCTTCTTATGTTTGTGCAAGTAAGTTTTAATTGCAGCTGTTAATTATTTCAGTCAGTCATTGCCCCTATTTCCATTCTATCAGATATGATCATATATGAAACTTTGTTACAGAGGTAAATAGAGTATTTGAAATCTAAGTCTGCCTTTCGTATGTGTATGCAGTTAAGCACTTTGCCAGTTCCCTTTATTGCTGAAATGGGCAGAATAATGACTCTTTTACTTCCTTAAAGGGGGTATTTTAAAGATAAAATGAGACAATTGATGGAAAATATTTTGCAAAAAAAAAGTAGCATATACAATATTGGGGCAGGCTGGCTTATCTTAAAATCAAGGGGCTTATGCAACATTGGTTTTTCTAAGCAGAAGCTACCATCTTTGGCGCTGCTCACAACACCTGCAGCCAACGTGGCTAAACAGGTTGGTTGCTACTTCAAAGGGCAGCAGAAAATTGAGGAAAGCAGGTGTTATAAGAATGAAGACTAACTCACTAATCCAGAAATCCATTGTGGAAAAGCAGCCATAATGTCTTACATCACTTTCTTGGGCTGGGTGGGTAAACCTTAATTTATTGTTTAAATTGTATTAAATGATTTTTAAAATATAATATCCGTGATTTTCTTAAAATAGCAATTTGCAGGAAGCTCACTAACTCCCAACAGCTCAGAACTAAGTATTTAAAACTCCTTGCAGAGAGGAAAAAAAAAGTCCCCAAAGATTAAGAACAAATATCTCATTCTCATTTAATTAAAGCAAAAACTTAGCCTGCTTATAAAAGTAATCACTCTGAAAACACACACACACACACACACACACACACACACACACACACACACTGTTATATCATTTCTTTTGAAATGATATCTGTCTTAACCTCCGTTTCACAGGTGGAGAGAACTGGGGTGGAGATCTGAGACTGCCATTAGTGACGGCTGAATTTTCTCTGATTAAGTAGTGCTGGAGGGACTTTAGGGGTTACTTTTCATTTGGGTCTCCTGTTCAGCACCTGGATAAGCTTATATTGCCTTGGCAACCAAGCCAAAACCCTTTCTTAATGTTGAAAAGGGTGATTGATGCTTATTGATTACTACAGTTTGGGTGAATTGCGGTTTCTCTCATCATGTAGATGAGTTTCTCGTTTTTCTTTTTTCTGCGAAAGGGATTTTGTGAGGTACATTTAATAGTAAACTCCTTATAATCCCCCATGTATGTAAAGAGCTTGTTGCCCAACATTTTAAGCTTCCTCACATAATCCCCAGTCCCTTTTGTGAGTTCTGTCCACTTTGAGGAGAGACTTTTGCACCTGCAGTAGAGATGCAATTGACAATAGCTTTTGAAACGCGTACAGTCGGCCCTCAGTATCTGCTGAGCATTGGTTCCGGGAGCCCCCCATGGATACCAAAAGCAGTGGACACTCAAGTCCCTTACATAAAATGGCTCAGTACAGTTGGCCCTCCATATCCATGGGTTCCGCATCCGCGGATTTAACCAACTGAAATACGTGATTGGTTGAATCCCTGGATGCGAAGGGCTGACTGTACCTACTCCGTTAGCCCACAGATGGAACAACCCATGAATACTTTCGTGAAAATCAAATGCCCCAGGCACTGCACTGGGCTTCAACCACTATATTGAGACCTGCTCCAAGTGACTTCTCTACACTGATAATATTTCCATCTCTAAAATGTTTTAGACTTTAAATGTATTACCAGGATATTTACAGGGGACTTGCTTGAAATATTTTTAGAGAAAACATAAAACTTTTGTCACATTTTTGCTAACAGCAACATTGTGTTTTGCTATTATTGTTATAGTAACTGTTGAAATTTGTTTTCTCCTTGCTTTTAGCTCTCTGAGTACAGTGTCTTATATGGATGAACCTAGCCAGCGTGAAGATACCTCTCACCTCGCAGTTCAGATGGAAAACACCTACCAACTGGGTGTGTTATTTTATCACTCCGTCCTATTTAAGACTTCTAATTTCATGGGTAATATTTACTTAAAATAATATCTGATAACCTGGCATTATCTTCAATGCTAGCACAATATAAGGGATCTTAATTAATTGGGTGATTTGGTATTGCTTTAAGTTCTTCCTCTGCAAAGTGGGACCAGTATCCATTGCCTACTTTTCTTTATCAGTATTTTCTAAATACCAAGCAAGTCACTGGGCGGCACTGAGGTGTAGTGCGTGTTACTGAATTAAGGAGTTCATTGGGTATTTCCAGGTTATCTTGTGGAGTTTTTTATATCTACTTGAGTTAAATGAAAGAGATATGCATTAAAGTTTTATCAAACAAACCAACCAAGGTTGCTGATGGGTGGAGAAAAAAAGCCTTAAGGCAAAGGCAAATGATTCCTCGTCCCCTGTTGACAGAGATGTTTACCTTTCCCACAGAGGTTTTGGGTCTTTGAAAACAAAAATCTTTGCACCTGCCCCTATACTCCAGGTGGAGTCCGCAGTGACTATCATTCCCCATTCACATTTCCTCATAGAACTACTTGTTTTCTCTAAATGCGTACCTTCTCACTATTATCTGGATCCATATATAATTACTGCTGTATAGAAATTCCGCAGAGACTTACCAGTGACCAAAGGAAGACTCCATGGGCCAGAGTGTTTTCATCTGTGGTCAGTTAACCTCAGGAAAATTATAGACCATCAGCACATCCCATTAGGCCTTCTAGCCGGTTTTCTACAGTAATCCCCAAGACGACATGGATTATAAGGCTCCATAATTAGTCTTTCTACTGGTATTTTCACAGTGCCTATGGTAGACAACTAATATTCCTGCCAACCAAGATACACTTATACTCCTTCTGGTAGCCTTACCCAGTTTCCTTTGGGGAAGCCCGACCACTGCCATCATTGTCACTTTTGGCCCATAGCATCCTGCTGAAGCTGACACTGGCTTCAGAGATGGAACGGTGACTGATTTGGGGATTTGGTCAAGGCCATCAAAGCCTTTGAGGTTCAATCCAGAAAATGTTGTTTGGGCTGTTGAAGAAGCAGTTCATATCCTGAAACTTGAAAGAATAAGGGCTTATGGCAGCTTTGGCCATCTTGCCCTCACATGAAGCCTGATACCAAGTCCTACATCCAGCTGTGTACTCTTAGACTTTTCAGTTAGGCAAACTAAGTTTGGGTCAGGTTTTCCTGTACCTAAAGAGCTTTGCCATTTGGTGCCTATGACTCTGGGCTCTGCATGCTGGAAGGCTTTGAATCTGATTTTCACAAGATAAAGCATTTGAAATATGAAGCCCTGTGTTTCTTCTTCAAAAGGATCTATTTTCATAACATTTCTCCAAATAAACTAAATTGTCTAATCAGTTTTAGAAGTACTGAGTGTTGAAGCAAGTTAGAAAAGTAATTTTAGAAATAGCTTAGTATAAAGTATTTTCCATATTTTCTTTCAAAAAGTCATGTGAATTATTTTGTGATTAAAGTCTTTTATACATGACAATCCATTTTTTGAGCATTTAACTAGCTATTTTGTTAATAATCAAAAATGTATTTCCACTTCCCCTTGTTTCTGGGTTTATTTTGCATCTGAAAGAAGATAGTCTGTGGGCCTTTGGCAAAGATTTTCTCCTATCTACACAATGAATACTGACCAGAAGAGTGAGGAAAAAAATCAATCACCAGTATCACTGTGTTTACTTTTTTCACATGCATCATGTAAACACATCTTAAATGTTTAGCATGTTTGTCCTCCCTTTATCTAAGTAATTACAGCCACCAAGAATGAGATGAATCATAATTTTTTTTTTTTTTTTTTTTTTAATGGCTGTGTTGAGTCTTCGTTTCTGTGCAAGGGCTTTCTCTAGTTGCGGCGAGTGGGGGCCACTCTTCATCGCGGTGCGCGGGCCTCTCACTGTCGCGGCCTCTCCCGTTGCAGAGCACAGGCTCCAGACGCGCAGGCTCAGTAATTGTGGCTCACGGGCCTAGTTGCTCCGCGGCATGTGGGATCTTCCCAGACCAGGGCTCGAACCCGTGTCCCCCGCATTGGCAGGCAGATTCTCAACCACTGCGCCACCAGGGAAGCCCAATCATAATTTTTAAAAAGGAGGAATGGAAGAATGAAAATATATTTCTCACAATGAAAGCCACTTACCTCTTCCCATTAATTAATTACTGAAACATGAGTACAGAAGAAACTACTGGCTGTAGGGTCCAATGTATATGAATCTGAATACTCATTTTGCCCATTCCTAAATAAATGATGTTTGAGCAAGGGATTCAGCATCCTTGACTCTCAGTTTCTTCATCTGCAAGTAGGGATAATAGTCCACACATCGTAGGGATACTGTGAGAATTAAATGAACTATTGTATTTAAATTGCTTCCCCATTCAGTATGTTATTGCTTCTCAAACTGACTGACTCTAGGTCTTCACCTTAGATCACTAAGAAGAAAAGCCTTCTATGACATCCAACATAATTTCCTATTAAGTATGGAATGAGTTCTCCACAGGACTTTTTCTGGAGCAATGACTATAGAGGTACCTGATTTTTTAAAAACACTGTGAGCACCACGTCACGCAAGGGCTATAGGGGACCATCTTTGCTGCCACATCGAGACAGTCCACCTGAAGCCAATTATTGAAAAATAGAATCTAAAGACAGAGAGAGAGACATCGTTTGAACTCAACTCCTGGGAGCGGGCCCTGTCACCAGACGCTCTGTTGGACAGAGTCTGCCAGTCTCTCAGCGCGGACCTTGCTCCACCCTACAGGGTCCTTTCCGCCTGTGGAGGCCTCACTACACCCCTCCTTACACTGTTCTCCCTCTTGCTGCCTTCTCAGCAAGAGCAATCCCTATCTCTTTGCTCAGAATAAGGTAGCAACAATAACAGCTACAACACTCTTAATAGCAAAGCTCTAATGAGCGGCTTTTTTGTGTGGCAGGCACAGTTCTGAGCATTTTAAATACTTCGTCTCATTTAATCCCAACAAAAAACAATATGTGATCATTCTTATCACTATCCCTATTTGGGAAGCTAAGACACAGATATATTAAATAACCAAATGTTTATCTATTCTCTCTTAAATTTATTTTTATGGACAAGTTTCTCTTTCTTTTTTTTTTTTCCATCCTGATACTTCTTCAGATCTTTGCTTTTTGATTTCTAAAAGCATTTTTTCCTCCTAAAGAAAAAAATTTGCTCTAAAAAAAAAAGAGATGAAAAAAAGCTTAGACATTCACATTAGTTGATTCTGAAAGCTTCGGGAGCTTGTTTTGGAAGTCAAATGCTGAATATTGACTCTCTCTCTTTGCCTCTCAGCATCCCAGCCTGAGTAAGGCAATAGATAATTCTGGCTGTATAGGGCCAAGGTCACAAAGAAGTGAGAAAAGAAAAGTTTACTACTATATTTAAAATTCTTTTCGGAATAGAATCTTGTTAATGAGATTAAAAAGACAAACCTGAGCCAAGTGCAGAAAGGGCATTGGTGCAGCTGGACAGTGGGAGCTACTAGAAACTGGGACTCAAGTGCCCCCAGGATCCCGTCTTTCCAGCCCTAAACTGTGTGAGTCTCCCTCTCTCACCGTGGCCTGACTGCCTTCCCACTATGAGAAACAGCCTCCAGCAGTTCCTGAGAGTCACATGTCATAACTTTTAACACCAAAAAGAGACTGACTTTTTTTTTTTTTTCCTAGCTCCAATTTAAAATAAAAATTCCAAGAAAGGACTCTAATTGGCCTGGCTTGGGGCAAGTCCATCAAGGGCCAATCAACCATGATCTGGACTTGGGCTCAAAGAAAATGATGGTAGAGCCTAAAGAACCACATGGTTAGAGTGGGAAGAGGACCAGTTCCCTCCATTGGGGAGATGCTGTTCCCAAATCACAGCGAGGAGGACTAGGCGTAGGCAGACAAATATATGCACTGAAGGAATTTACTATTTTCTGAAGGGAACAATGCATACGGTCGCTATAATACATGGCTGAATTAAGTTCCATGTGAATGATACAGGTCAAGTTAAGGTAAATGCCATATGAGTGCTTGGTAGGAGGGAGTGAAAAAGAGAGGTACCAATCTAAAGGACATAGTCTATTTAATTTAGTCCAAGCTGGTAGTATCATTTTTTAATTTCTTAAGTAGGAAGGGAGAAACCACTCTCAAATTTAGCCTCATTTCACTAGCGTATGCAAGTGGAAATCTTCTAAAACATCCACAGGATGGTGACACAGTAGGTATCTGGAAGCTTGCCTACTGGGGCTGGTGCCCTATCTCTGACCCCATGAAGCAAGAGCAACCAGGACCAACCCTTCATAGGTTTATAACTGCTTGTCATTCTCCTGTAGAACAGGGATTCCGGCTGACTAAATACTGGGGTTAATTTTCATACTCATTGTATCAGATGTCTCTGTTTTACTTGTCCACATTCATTCCCCAGGCTGATTTAAATTTAATTGAACAATTCATATATAATCATCAAAATAAAAATACTATTAATTGAGCCCCAGGAGGCTGACCTAACTCAACTCTAGGCACAGGCTGTCACCTTCTGGTTAAGTTCAGCCATCGGGAAACTTCAGCAGGAAGAGAGGAGTGTGAACCCTTGCCTTTGGGCTCATCTTGGGCTGTTTGCATCTATCAACAGAAGGACATAAGCTACTCTTAAGGGAGCCTTCTCCACATGGCTCTTCTGGGCTCTAGTTCCCTTCTCAGACCCCTCAAGCCTGGGGTTGGGATGGGGGTAACACCCTCACTTTCGCAAGCCGAGGGGGATTGCACTTTCCTTCATGATTTCTTTCATTCCGCTCAGACCTTCCTAAGAAGTCTCTTTATTAAATCCTCCTGGAATGTCCTAACTTTAATGTGCCATATGTTTCCTTAGACCCTGACTGATACAGTCATTAAAAATAAACACTTAAAAGATACTGATGACTATTAAAAATAGAATTGGATATAATTCTTCATCCATGTCAACTCAGCAAATAATGATCGAGCCTCTGTACACCAGGCTCTGGGCACATAAACATGTTGTGCAATGACAGAGAGATGATGAGGTTAATATTCCTGGGAGGTACAAGTAAGATTCCTGGGGTGCAGGATAAGATCCAGCTGAAGCTTTGCTCTGAAAGTGGATTAAATGTGGTTAAGAATTTAAGCTCTCGAGTCAGATAGACCAGGGGGTACATCCCAGCCCTGCCACTGTGTGATTCTAGGCAAGTTACTCAATATATTTAAACCTCTGTTTTCCCATCTGTGAAATGGGGATAACAGTAAGATTCACCCCAGAGATTTATTGGAAGATTATACATATAAAGTAATGAATATAAAATACTTAACACGGTGGCTGACCTGTAGAAAATGCTCAATAAAAGTAGCTGTTATCTGCACAATGGTTATTATCGATAAAACGTTTAATTCTATTTAAATTCAGAAATCATACCTTAAACACTTCTTATGACTTTAGCATTGTATTAGATTCTGAGGAGGATAAAATCTGATCTAGCTTACCAGTTCAAGGGAGAAAGGCAAGTATGCCTTAACCATTATCAGCTGGATTAGGAGCCACGATAGCAGTGGAGACTCAGTGCACCGGGAGTACAGAGAAGAAAGGGATGATTTGCACCTGAGGAGAGGAGGCAGGCTACCTGGAGAAGAAGACATTTGAGCTGGCCTTGAAACATGTGTGGGTATTTCTCAGATGAACAGGATGGGGAAGGAAGAGCAAATGTACACATGCATTCTTGAAAGGACAGATGAAGTCCATGAGGCTGGAGCAGCGCTCGTGTGGAGAGCTGTGGTGGTCGGAGAAGAGGCTGTAGGCTGAACCCTAGACTTTGCCGAGGGAAGCACCATGGTAAGATCTGGGCGTTACCACTCCAGCTGCAGTTTCATAGAGATTGGAGGTGAGAGACGTTAAGAGCTGGGGGCCAGTTAGAAAGATGCTGAGATACTGAAATAAGTCATCAGTAGTAGGAACTGGGAAGGAGGATACTTTCAATGTCAGACCTCAACGGTACAGAACACACTCTTGAGGTATCTGGTAAATGGATGAGTCCACAAACCTGTCATCCTCGGCCAGAGAACATGACTGGAAACCTAATTGGGACCCCTATTTTCCTTCAGTAGAGGCCATCCAAAAGATTAAATGTCTCCATGTTTCAATACTCTTTCGATAAAGCCATGGGGTCGATGGATGTGATTTGAAATTACTTCTTTGAAAGAAATTCCATCTGTATTTTCAGGTCCTACCAGAAATTTTCCTGTTGTCATTGTCAATCATATTCTGAAAGATGTGTTAACTAACTACCTACAAGAAGAAAAATATGAACCAGAGCTCTGTAGACAGATGACTAAAACGATTTCTGAGGTATGCGTGTGATTTCCCAAAGTGTTAACTATGATGAGAATATTTGCTGAAAGCACAACCCCCTACTTTTTGATGAAGGCAATTAATTTGCAGTAGCAGTAAAACTGCTTATTTTTATTTTATAAAAATATTTATTAGGTCATATCCTATGTGTGTCTGTGTGTGTGTAAAAAGCCTTTGTCTAATACAATTATTATGTGCATCACTTGCATGTATTCTGTCTAAGAAATGTATAAAACTGCCCCATTTATTTAAAAATTTTTATTGTAAAAAATACATTTTAATAATCATTTTGTCTTCCCCAAGACACCTTCTTTGTATGCCATCAAATGCAAACACTGTGGCCTTTAAATACCTTTCTATTTTTATCAAGGAAAATGCTGGCACTCCATCAGGTTTTCTCTACTTTCTTTTTTATTACAAACTCTCTAATAAGCATTCACGATTAGTCATATTACAGGAGACTCCAGCTGTATGGTCCCTTAATTAGACATTAACAAGAGGGTATAACTCAAACGCCGACATTCTTTGAAGGGAAGCCATCTCAACATAGATTTTCAAAGAATGTAATAAATCCATTGAACTCTATTCTCTGGATTATCATTTTTCCATGTGCCTTAGAAAATGTAGATTTCTTGCTGGGGCTATCATTTTGTCCCTAAATGTCCTGTCTTGTGAGGACAGTGCTTGAAGGAAATTATAGCTACCATTCTACAACAATTACTGAAAGGATCCAAAATGTATCATGCTGTTTTCTTCAATTAACTCCACTATATTTATGAGGAAAATTAAAACTCTTACCTTTCAATGTGACTAAGTGAGGACTTTTTTTTTCCTTTTAATGTCTAGGTTATTAAAGCCCAGGTCAAGGACTTGATGACTCCACGATATAAGCTAATTGTGATGGTTCACATTGGACAACTGACTGGCCAGAGCATATTGATTGGAAGCAGATGCCTCTGGGATCCTAAAAATGATACCTTTGCCTCTTACATTTTCAGAAATTCTTCTCTCTTTGCTCTTGCAAATGTCTACACAGTTTACTCTGAGTGACTGAAAACAAGAAATTTAGTTCATACTTTTTAAATCAAGAAATAGGCTGTATCTTTGCACACAAGTTTCACTGCCCAGACGTTTGAGAAAGACTCAACACTAATATTTCAAACAATTGGAAGTTTGGGCACTTTTTCATGCTCTTGTAAGTATGAAAGAGTATACTTACTCTTTGGGGGAGAGAAGGTGGCACAAGAAAGACTCTTGTTTATCCAAAGAAGGAACTAAGTCTTGGTTCTGCTGGATTGTTTTTTCATAGACATAGATTCTTATTAAATATTGCTTTGGGTACTAATTATTTTAATTACACTTTAATTAGAGAGTTAGAATTCCCTGCATTATTTTTTTAATGAAGAGAAGTCTTAAAAAATATGGCTATGTACCCTGACCAATAAATGACGGTAGCATATTCAATGTGGTATACACAAATGATCAATGTTACTCTGTCTCAGTGCTGTGTATAAAAGAATACTGGTTTTCATTTTGTATTTAATAAGTTAAGCAGCATTCATTAACTGCAATTATTGTTATATGTACCTGACAGTTGAAACTGCTAATGTAGAATTAATGATTTCATAACAATTATCGTAGTCCCACAGGACTGCTGGCTAAAACTAGAAGCTCTTGTGGGTTGCCTGCACTTTACAAAATTGTGGGAGAACCAAATATTAGCTCTTCAATAATGGAAACAACAAAATGAACAAAGGCTTTTTAGGGCACTGAAGTAGAGCTTGTGATATTAAAAATACATGATGCTTAATAGTAAGTGTATCTGTAACATAAAATTGTGTATTGGAAAGAGACACTGCTTTTAAATATACACTGCCTGATACACCTTTCAATAGGTTTCCTAGGCTAACAGACTTTTACACAAAATATATAGCTGGCAGCTTAACAGATAAAACATGTGTATTTACTATTTTGTTCCTATGAATTTAATACTGAAGTGACCCAGTGTGGTTTTGAATGGATGGCACTAAAGTTTACAGGGCTGCAATAGCTTATTATTCTGTGGGTTAATGTAGCTTATAACATGGATCATTTATTTTTATGGAGTTTTCAGCCCTTTGTGTGCATGTAAAATGGTGCTGTGACATTGTTCTTGGATGGTAAGTGGTCTGCCTAGAGGACATTTGTTAAAGGTCAAAGATGAAGTGTACACATATGGAGAAAATTAGCAACTCTATAGTCCTAAGGAAAAAATGATGTGTAATTCATATCAAAACGAACTTAACAAATGGGAAAATAGTCAGTGCTTTATAGTCATGTACTGATGTCTTATTTTTCCCTCAAGGTGACGTGTATTTTTTTTTTAAGTATACTTTTTAAATCCCTTTTTTCTCTTTGTTCTGGCTTTTAAGGTAGCGTTTCAAAATGAATTAGTCAATTTTCATTGTTTTTTTTTTTGTTAGTGCCTTAGTCGGAATATGTCTGTGTAATAATTTATCATAACCAAGATTTGTCAATCTTCATAGCCAGTGTTGAATCTGGATTAGATCATAAATACAGTACATAAATGAGTTTTATATATTCATTATACATTTATGAACATCTCCCCTCTTAGAACAATAGCAGGGGAAATCATATAACAATTTTGCATGAATAAATCAGTATGAAGAAAATTTTTTTAGTATGTAGAAAGTCCATTATAAAAATGTCCTTATTCATAGTATAAGTGTGTTTCATGTTTGGTAATTGCAATCATTGTTGCTTTTGTTGTGGTCATCCATGTACAATGCTTGGTGTCAGTCTATCTATCTCTTGTAAAAATAAAATACAGTGTGTGTGTGTGGAAAAAAAAAAATGTCCTTATTTTTTAGAGTTATAAAACCTCAAGCATGAGATAATTTCTTACCATCTGTCCTAGGCTGTATAAGGATTCAAAACCTTACAATATGATGGCAGTTAAAAATCAAAAAAAGGAAGCAGTTTGCCAGCATATTGCTGTGTACTGTAATTCAGATAGTCAATGATGAATTCTAGCAATTATATAACAGCATAAGAATATATAGTAAAAACTTACTAATTGTAACTAACTTGGAGGAATGCTGATTATTTAAAAAAGCTTTGTGTTGGGAAATTTTGATAGATGTGTTAGCTAACACCTATTCCAACCAATAAATGTATCAAATTAACATGCTGTATACCTTAAAATTATACAATGTTCTGTCAATTATATCTCAATTTTAAGATAAACATTTTTTTAAAGAAGAAATGACACTAAATTTGAGGGAATTGTTTTACTTTGAAACCCACTGAACTTTCCTGGTGTTTTTTCTTCTCAATAGATGTTCCTAAAGTGTCATCCCTTCCTCACAGCCTTCACTCATGCTTGTGCCTAGCTCAGAACACCCTCCTTCCACTTATAGAAGCTTCCTTCCATTTTCAGCATTAAACTCAGGTCTCACCTTTTCTCTAAATCTTTCTCCATTCATTTCTCCCCTCCCATCCTCACTCTTCTTTCATCACTCTCATGGCTGAGCCCCTGATTCTTCTCTAGCTGAGTTTTGAATAATAGCTTTGTTTCCCTTACTAGATTGAAAACATCTTGAGTATATGGACCACATATCCTGACAACACCTAAGAATAAAATGTAATACATCTTAACTTTTCAAGAAAGAATCGCAAGCATTGATAGTACTATGCTACATAATTACCAACCAAACAGGTAATAGGACACAGAGTTCAACCCTAGAGGACCTAGGATCCTATAGGGGTGATAAGTATACAAGTGACCATGGTACAGGCTAGAATATGTTTTCATAAGAAAAGTCCAGAATATCTTTATATAATTAAGGGAATCAGGGAAGGCTTCATGAAGGAAGAAGCACTTATCTATACTATGAAGGTGACAAGTAGAATTTCAACAGACGCAGAAGTTCAGAATACAGGAAGAAGTCTAGACTGGATAAAACACAGTGTTCATGAAGATAAGTGGTTGGAACTAAGATTGGTAACCTGAATGTCTGAGTACGAAAATGACACTCAGACCATGGGTAGCCATCAAAGGCTTTTCATTAGGCTGATAGTATACAGGAGGTGGCTCTTTAAGAAGATGAATGCTTCAGTAAAGAGCAGGAAGACCACTGAGGAGAGGTGACAGGTAATGAGGGGCTGAACTCAGCGGTGCCATTGAAATGGAAAGGAGAAGACAGTTGTATGAGCATTTTAGGGACAAAGTCTACATAATCGGGCAAAGAGGAAGGAGTCAGAGGTAATTAAGGCCAAGTGAAAAGGTGGTTGAAAGTTTCAAGCTCTGATGTTTGCAGCCTCAGGTCTGAGTCCTTCCATCCCAGTCACTAGTTAAGTGATCTTAAATAAATCACCAACCCCACTAAGCTGCAGCTTCCCCATCTTAAAGTACAGTAATGATAGTTCTGGTACCTACCTCACAGGGTTTGGGTGAGAATTAAATCCATATGTTAGCTAAACTCTTCACCGCACCATGCCTAAAAGGAAGCCCTATGATTGCAGCTCCTATGATTGCAGTTGCAAGTTTGAGTCTGAGTAACCAGATCAATGGTCCTCCTAGCAAAAATAAAGTCAGCAGGAAGAATTTGAAGACTAAAATACTAAGCTTGATTTTGCACTTGTTGAATTTAAGTTAAGAATGGGACATTCAGTTGGAGATTGCCTCAGGCAGCTGAAAAAGTGGGACTGGAGCTGAGTTACAACATCAAGGTGAGAAATTTAGACTTGGCAGACATCCAAATGGAGACCTAATATCTTCCTCCTGCTTTATAAAATATTCATTAGCAGCAGCTTCAGCAAGTATAGTCAGTACTAGTAGCAAATTACTGAAAATTCAGTTAACTCTAGGAATGTCAGCAGGAAACCTTCCCCAAAATCAATAGAGAAATTTTTCCCAAAATCAAAATTAAATGATACCTTCTTTTTTCTCTTCATTAAAAAAAAAAATTCTATATGATCGGTTTCTGTTGTCAGACATCACAAGAAATATAAAGGTTCAGTCCTAAATGCATCAGCACCTTAAATAGAAGGGTCAATGCTGTCGTCTTATGTCATCCTTAGTAAAACAACCTTAAAGAAAACACATAATAAAAGGCCCTTACAGATTACGTGTCGGGAAATTGAGCTATCTCAGCTCATTGATTTTTTAGAAACTTTTGGGAATTATACAGTACGTGGGTTGGTTTACAAAACAACAGTTGAGAAATCAGAACTTTTAAATCTAGCCATTTTAGAGAGTGAACACTTTCCTTTTGGGACCATGACTTGACCTATCTTTCTAGATATTATCAAAAAATGAATTAAGAAAACACAATATTAAATAGTTTTGATAATTTACTGTGCTTTTTTGCTCCTGCAATTCTTAAATAAGTGGACTGCCCCACTGCCTCTGAATTTCTCTGCTGCTCTCACTTTCACCTCCTGCAATCCAGATCTCAGCCCCACCGATATGTTGCTTTCACAAACACTGGAAGTGGTGCCTGGGGCCAAATGTGCCAAACATTCCTCCAGCTGCATTCCACCTCAGTTCTCTTCTGAATTCATTTCTTTTGAACAGCAATGTGATATAGGTTTGTTTGATTGTTTGCTTGCTTGCTTGCTTGTTTGTTTGTTTTAAATCGCAGATTTGACAGATACATATCTCATTTTAGCTTCCAGACCTTACTAGCTGTGTGACTTTGGGCAAAGTGACTAGTGTCTGCAGCCTCAGTTTTCTCAAAGGTAAAAATGATTGTAACAGTGATTGCTACTTATCACTGATCAATGATCGGTGATCACTACTTCTGTTGTTGCCGTGAAGACCGAAAGGGAAAGTGTATGTAAAACATCTGACCCATCGTAGAAAGCTCCCTCTCCACCTTCAACTTCTTTATGCAGAACCTGTTTTCCTAAAGAATTGAGCATATATTTTAGCAATTTCTGCTCTCCACTATACTCCCTAGATTACTTTTTTTTCTTTTAAAAGTTTTAATCACCTGTTTCTGCCTTCTTTGAGTCAGAAACACTGAATTATTTCTCAAGTCCACATTTATTATTAAATACTATTCATCCCCAAATTTAATCTCTTTTTGCTAACTTCTGCCTATTTTTTTATACTTCTTCTGATCAGATGTCTTGCCTCCCACTTTAGGACTTTCGTAGTCCCTTTTAATATTTTTGCTTACGCTACTTATCTACTTATTTTTTCCTGTCTTAGTGTCCATTTGAATTTACATGTTCTCTTCCCTTCTTCGCATACATGAACACATATTACCAGAAGGTTTATTAAAGCTTAACTATGCTAAGTGTCTGACTAAAGTTTCCTGAAATCTCTTCTCAGTTTCTTTCCTTGCTAATTTAACTACCATGCACAATTTTTAATATTTTTATTTTAGTGCAGGGCATAACTGGAAACTTGTGGTTCTCTTCCCACCCACTAGGCCATTTTCCTACTTAGCAAGGCAGGGAACTAGTATAACCAGTATGGGAAGCACTAAGCCACACTTTCCATTCGTAATCAAAAAAGAAATTCTGGACCAGAGGGCAGACAGCAGAAGCAAGAAAAACTACAATCCTGCAGCCTGTGGAACAAAAACCACAGTTACAGAAAGATAGACAAGATGAAAAGGCAGAGGGCTATGTACCAGATGAAGGAACAAGAAAAACCCCCAGAAAAACAACTAAATGAAGTGGAGATAGGCAACCTTCCAGAAAAAGAATTCAGAATAATGATAGTGAAGATGATCCAGGACCTCGGAATAAGAATGGAGGCAAAGATCGAGAAGATGCAAGAAATGATTAACAAAGACCTAGAAGAATTAAAGAACAAACAAACAGAGATGACCAATACAATAACTGAAATGAAAACTACACTAGAAGGAATCAATAGCAGAATAACTGAGGCAGAAGAACGGATAAGTGACCTGGAAGACAGAATGGTGGAATTCACTGCTGCGGAACAGACTAAAGAAAAAAGAATGAAAAGAAGTGAAGACAGCCTAAGAGACCTCTGGGACAACATTAAACGCAACAACATTCGCATTATAGGGGTCCCAGAAGAAGAAGAGAGAGAGAAAGGACCAGAGAAAATATTTGAAGAGATTATAGTCGAAAACTTCCCTAACATGGGAGACGAAATAGCCACCCAAGTCCAGGAAGCGCAGAGAGTCCCATACAGGATAAACCCAAGGAGAAACACACCGAGACACATAGTAATCAAAGTGGCAAAAATTAAAGACAAAGAAAAATTATTGAAAGCAGCAAGGGAAAAACGACAAATAACATACAAGGGAACTCCCATAAGGTTAACAGCTGATTTCTCAGCAGAAACTCTGCAAGCCAGAAGGGAGTGGCATGATATACTTAAAGTGATGAAAGGGAAGAACCTACAACCAAGATTACTCTACCTGGTAAGGATCTCATTTAGATTTGATGGAGAAATCAAAAGCTTTACAGACAAGCAAAAGCTAAGAGAATTCAGCACCACCAAACCAGCTCTACAACAAATGCTAAAGGAACTTCTCTAAGTGGGAAACACAAGAGAAGAAAAGGACCCACAAAAAAAACCCCAAAACAATTAAGAAAATGGTCATAGGAACATACATATCAATAATTACCTTAAACGTGAATGGATTAAATGCTCCAACAAAAAGACACAGGCTTGTTGAATGGATACAAAAACAAGACCCATATATATGCTGTCTACAAGAGACCCACTTCAGACCTAGGGACACATACAGACTGAAAGTGAGGGGATGGAAAAAGATATTCCATGCAAATGGAAATCAAAAGAAAGCTGGACTGGCAATACTCATATCAGATAAAAGAGACTTTAAAATAAAGAATGTTACAAGAGACAAGGAAGGACACTACATAATGATCAAGGGATCAATCCAAGAAGAACATGTAACAATTATAAATATATATGCACCCAACATAGGAGCACCTCAATACATAAGGCAACTGCTAACAGCTATAAAACAGGATATCGACAGTAACACAATAATAGTGGGGGACTTTAACACCTCACTTACACCAATGGACAGATCATCCAAAATGAAAATAAATAAGGAAACAGAAGATTTTTTTTTGAATTTTATTTTATTTATTTTTTTATACAGCAGGTTCTTATTAGTCATCAATTTTATACACATCAGTGTATACATGTCCATCCCAATTGCCCAATTCATCACACCACCACCACCACCATCCCACCGCCACTTTCCCACCTTGGTGTCCATACGTTTGTTCTCTACATCTGTGTCTCAATTTCTGCCTTGCAAACTGATTCATCTGTACCATTTTTCTAGGTTCCACATATATGCATTAATATACAATACTTGTTATTCTCTTTCTGACTTACTTCACTCTGTATGACAGTCTCTACATCCATCCACGTCTGAACAAATGACCCAATTTCGTTCCTTTTCATGGCTGAGTAATATTCCATTGTATATACGTACCACTACTTCTTTATCCATTTGTCTGTCGATGGGCATTTAGTTTGCTTCCATGACCTGGCTATTGTAAATAGTGCTGCAATGAACATTCGGGTGCATGTGTCTTTTTGAATTATGGTTTTCTCTGGGTATATGCCCAGTACTGGGATTGCTGGATCATATGGTAATTCTCTTTTTAGTTTTTTAAGGAACCTCCATACTGTTCTCCATAGTGGCTGTATCAATTTACATTCCTACCAACAGTGCAAGAGGGTTCCCTTTTCTCCACACCCTCTCCAGCATTTGTTGTTTGTAGATTTTCTGATGATGCCCATTCTAACTGGTGTGAGGTGATACCTCATTGTATTTTTGATTTGCCTTTCTCTAATAATTAGTGATGTTGAGCAGCTTTTCATGTGATTCTTGGCCATCTGTATGTCTTCTTTGGAGAAATGTCTGTTTAGGTCTTCTGCCCATTTTTGGATTGGGTTGTTTGTTTTTTTAATATTGAGCTGCGTGAGCTGTTTATATATGTGGAGATTAATCCTTTGTCCATTGATTCGTTTGCAAATATTTTCTCCCATTCTGGGAGTTGTCTTTTCATCCTGTTTGTAGTTTCCTTTGCTGTGCAAAAATTTTAGGTTTCATTAGGTCCCATTTGTTTATTTTTGTTTTTATTTCCATTACTCTATGAGGTGGATCAAAAAAGATTTTGCTGTGATTTATGTCAAAAAGTGTTCTTCCTATGTTTTCCTCTAAGAGTTTTATAGTGTCCAGTCTTACATTTAGGTCTCTAATCCATTTTGAGCTTACTTTTGTGTATGGTGTTAGGCAGTGTTCTAATATCATTCCTTTATATGCAGCTGTCCAGTTTTCCCAGCACCACTTATTGAAGAGACTGTCTTTTCTCCATAGTATATCCTTGCCTCCCTTGTCATAGATTAGTTAACCGTAAGTGCGTGGGTTTATCTCTGGGCTTTCTATCCTGTTCCATGGATCTGTGTTTCTGTTTTGTGCCAGTACCATATTGTCTTGATTACTGTAGCTTTGTAGTGTTGTCTGAAGTCAGGAAGTCTGATCCCTCCACCTCCTTTTTTTTCCCTCAAGACTGCTTTGGCGATTTGGAGTCTTTTGTGTCTCCATACAAATTTTAAGATTTTTTGTTCTAGTTCCGTAAAAAATGCCATTGGTAATTTGATAGGGATTGCATTGAATCTGTGGATTACTTTGGGTAGTATAGTCATGTCCACAATATTGATTCTTCGAATCCAAGAACATGGTATACCTCTCCATCTGTTGGTATCATCTTTAATTTCTTTCATCAGTGTCTTATAGTTTTCTGCATACAGGTCTTTTGTCTCCCTAGGTAGGTTTATTCCTAGGTATTTTATTCTTTTTGTTGCAATGGTAAATGGGAGTGTTTCATTAATTTCTATTTCAGATTTTTCATCATTAGTATACAGGAATGCAAGAGACTTCTGTGCATTAATTTTGTATCCTGCAACTTTACCAAATTCATTGATTAACTCTAGTAGTTTTCTGGTGGCATCTTTAGGATTATCTATGTATAGTATGTCATCTGCAAACAGTGACAGTTTTACTTCTTCTTTTCCAACTTGTATTCCTTTTATTTCTTTTTCTTCTCTGATTGTCGTGGCTAGGACTTCCAAAACTATGTTGAGTAATAGTGGTGAGAATGGACATCCTTGTCTTGTTCCTGATCTTAGAGGAAATGCTTTCAGTTTTTCACCATTGAGAATGATGTTTGCTGTGGATTTGTTGTATATTGCCTTTATGATGTTGAGGTAGGTTCCCTCTGTGCCCACTTTCTGGAGAGTTTTTATCATAAATGGGTGTTGAATTTTGTCAAAAGTTTTTCTGCATCTATTGAGATGATCATATGGTTTTTATTCTTCAATTTGTTAATATGATGTATCATATTGATTGATTTGTGTATATTGAAGAATCCTTGCATCCCTGGGATAAATCCCACTTGATCATGGTGTATGATCCTTTTAACGTGTTGTTGGATTCTGTTTGCTAGTATTTTGTTGAGGATTTTTGCATCTATATTCATCAGTGATATTGGTCTGTAGTTTTCTTTTTTTGTATTATCTTTGTCTGGTTTTGGTATCAGGGTGATGGTGGCCTCATAGAATGAGTTTGGGAGAGTTCCTTCCTCTGCAATTTTTTGGAAGAGTTTGAGAAGGATGGGTGTTAGCTCTTCTCTAAATGTTTGATAGAATTCACCTGTGAAGCCATCTGGTCCTGGACTTTTGTTTGTTGGAAGATTTTTAACCACAGTTTCAATTTCATTACTTGTGATTGGTCTGCTCATATTTTCTCTTTCTTCCTGGTTCAGCCTTGGAAGGTTATACCTTTCTAAGAATTTGTCCATTTCTTCCAGGTTGTCCATTTTATTGGCATAAAGTTGCTTGTAGTAGTCTCTTAGGATGCTTTGTATTTCTGCAGTGTCTGTTGTAACTTCTTTTTCATTTCTAATTTTATTGATTTGAGTCCTCTCCCTCTTTTTCTTGATGAGTCTGGCTAATGGTTTATCAATTTTGTTTATCTTCTCAAAGAACCAGCTTTTGGTTTTATTGATCTTTGCTATGGTTTTCTTTGTTTCTATTTCATTTATTTCCGCTCTGATCTTTATGATTTCTATCCTTCTGCTAACTTTGGGTTTTGTTTGTTCTTCTTTCTCTAGTTCCTTTAGGTGTAACGTTAGATTGTTTATTTGAGATTTTTCTTGTTTCTTGAGGTAGGCTTGTATAGCTATAAACTTCCCTATTAGAACTTCTTTTGCTGCAGCCCATAGGTTTTGGATTGTCGTGTTTTTGTTGTCATTTGTCTCTAGGTATTTTTTGATTTTCTCTTTGATTTCTTCAGTGATCTCTTGGTTATTTAGTAACGTATTGTTTAGCCTCCATGTGTTTGTGTTGTTTACATTTTTTTCCTTGTAATTGATTTCTAATCTCATAGCATTGTGGTCAGAAAAGATGCTTGATGTGATTTCAATTTTCTTAAATTTACTGAGGCTTGATTTGTGACCCAAGATGTGATCTATCCTGGAGAATGTTCCGTACTCCCTTGAGAAGAAAGTGTAACCTGCTGTTTTTGGATGGAATGTCTTATAAATATCAATTAAATCTATCTGGTCTATTGTGTCATTTAAAGCTTCTGTTTCCAGATCTTTTTTGATCCACCTGTTAGAGTAATGGAAGTAAAAACAAAAATAAACAAATGGGACCTAATGAAACTTCAAAGCTTTTGCACAGCAAAGGAAACCATAAACAAGATGAAAAGGCAACCCTCAGAATGGGAGAAAATAGTTGCAAATGAATCAATGGACAAAGGATTAATCTCCAAAGTATACAAGCAACTTTTGCAGCTCAATATCAAAAGAAAAAAGAACAACCCAATCCAAAAATGGGCAGAAGACTTAAGTAGACATTTCTCCAGAGAAGACATACAGATGGCCAAGAAGCACATGAAAAGCTGCTCAACATCACTAATTATTAGAGAAAGGCAAATCAAAAATACAATGAGGTATCACCTCACACCAGTTAGAATGGGCATCATCAGAAAATCTACAAACAACAAATGCTGGAGAGGGTGTGGAGAAAAGGGAACCCTCTTGCACTGTTGGTAGGAATGTAAATTGATACAGCCACTATGGAGAACAGTATGGAGGTTCCTTAAAAAACTAAAAAGAGAATTACCATATGATCCAGCAATCCCAGTACTGGGCATATACCCAGAGAAAACCATAATTCAAAAAGACACATGCACCCGAATGTTCATTGCAGCACTATTTACAATAGCCAGGTCATGGAAGCAACCTAAATGCCCATCGACAGACGAATGGATAAAGAAGTAGTGGTACGTATATACAATGGAATATTACTCAGCCATAAAAAGGAACGAAATTGGGTCATTTGTTGAGACGTGGATGGATGTAGAGACTGTCATACAGAGTGAAGTAAGTCAGAAAGAGAAAAACAAGTATCGTATATTAATGCATATATGTGGAACCTAGAAAAATGTACAGATGAATCAGTTTGCAGGGCAGAAATTGAGACACAGATGTAGAGAACAAACGTATGGACACCAAGGTGGGAAAGTGGTGGTGGGATGGTGGTGGTGGTGTGATGGATTGGGCAATTGGGATGGACATGTATACACTGATGTGTATAAAATTGATGACTAATAAGAACCTGCTGTATACAGAAATAAATAAAATAAAATTCAAAAACAAAACAAAATGTAACAAAAACAAAAGAGTAACAATAGAAACACCCTTCTCCCCCCAACCATCAGTAATCTTGATTAAGGGGGAAATAGAACATATATAATATTAAAAAATATATAAGATTATTTTATTCATTCAACCAAAATATACTTATTGATTAGAAACTATGTATCAGGAAGAAGGAGAAAATAGTGGTAAGCAGTAATTCTTGCACTAAATATAGATTATATACACTGAAATATGAATAAATGCTGATAATGCGTTCAGAATTTATGTGTTAAACATAAGTTCTTGAAACCAAGGACACACTATAAAGGAAAGCCTAGTGGTTGCTGTCATGCAAATTTGAAAATCTAGAAGAAATTCTGAGTAATGAATAGCTATCTAAATTAACCCTCAAAATGATAGAAATCTGAAACGATCAGTAACTACAAAGGAGACTAGAAAAGTAAAGATTTACCATGTAAAAAGTACCTCCCAGCAAAAAGATAAGAAGATATTATGAAGAATTTATTTAGGTGAAATGGACAAATTCCTTGAAAAACACAATCACTAAATTTGTTCAGGAAAAAAAATGTAAAAATCTTGAGATTTCTACACCTGTAAAATAAATTGATTCTGAAATTTTAAATCTTTCTATGAAGAAAATGCCAAACCTTAATGACTTCAGTAGTGAAATCTCCAACATTTAAAGAAGAAATAATACCAGTCTTAAACATTCAGAGATTAGAAAATGAAGGAAGGAAAGAAGGGATTTTCCCACCTCATTTTATAGAGCTAACTTAACCCTGATATCAAAATCACTTAAGGTATTACAGAAAAAGAAAACTATAGCAAAAATACAAGTTTATTAATGAAAATATATGCAAAAATACTAAGCAAAATTTTAGCAAATAAAATCCAGTGATACGTCAAAAACAATAACAAATTATTAATAACTGAATTTGTTCCAGGAATTCATGGCTATACAAATAAGCAAAAATTCACTTAAAAGTTATGCACTTGATTGTCCATGTATATTATATGTCAGCAAATCTTTTTAAAGTCACTAGGCAAAAGATACTAATATAGCATTTTTCTTCCAAATTTCTAAAGAACAGATAATGTTTTTACTTTATGAAGCTATATTAATCTTCATTGACAAACACAGAGATCAGTTTTACTTATGAACACAGATTAAAAATTTTAAATAAAATATTAACAAATTTAGTCCTCTGAGTGTTGAAAAACTATTACACTAAAAACTAATAAATCCATAATCAAATAGATTTATTCTGAGAAAACAGAGAAATTTCAATGTAAGTAGAGCTAGCAATATAATTCTTCACCTTAACAAAAGAGAAAAAATATTATATATTGAAGTTAAATAGACATTTGATAAAATTTAGAAGCCATTTATAACAAAATAAGTTCATAAGCAATATGTAATAAAACTCTTTAAATGATCAACAATATTATTTATATTCGTACATATACATATATGCATCTATAATATAAAGACTTATTTATTCATTATTTTATTTACTTATATTTTGAATAGCAAATGTTATATTGAGTACTGGAAGGCAGAAACCATTTTTCTGTTAAAATTAGGAAGATGAAAGAGATACCTACCATCATCATCATCATTAAGAATTCTTTCTGTGGTCACTTTCCCAGTGAGGTCTTCCCTAGTTATTCTGTCTGAAATTCAGTCCTCACCCCCACTCCAAGCCTTCCTGCTCCCTTTCCATAGTTTCTCCTTAGCATCCGTCATTATCTAATATTTATTTCTCTTGCTTATGTCTGCCTTCCATAAGAATATACACTTTGTCTGTTTTATTCACGGTTGTATCCTTAGCACCCACAACAACGCCTGCACATTACCCTCTCAATATATAATTTCTGCGTAATGAGTCATGTAATAAGACAAGAATATGAAGCAATCAGTTTAAATATTGAATGAGACAATATTACCTTTTTATTAGTAGATGATAATATTGTACACCTAGAAAACCCAAGATAGACTTGTAAACTAGCCATTAAATTTAATAAAATAACTGGAGAAGGTGGCTGGAGATGAGTATACAAAAAATCAAGATTTTTCTTTGTATCGCAGCATGCATTTAGAAATGAACATGGAGGAAATGTCTCATTCACAGGGGCAAATAAAAATGGTAAATAAAAATGTAATATACAATGGAATATTACTCAGCCATAAAAAGAAATGAAATTGAGTTATTTGTAGTGAGGTGGACGGACTTAGAGGCTGTCATACAGAGTGAAGTCAGAAAGAGAAAAACAAATACATATGCTAACATATGTACATTAGCTAATACATTAGCTAACATATGCTAACACATATATATGGAATCTAAAAAAAAAAAAATGGTTCTGAAGAACTTAGGGTCAGGACAGGAGTAAAGATGCAGACGTAGAGAATGGACTTGAGGACATGGGGAGGGGGAAGGGTAAGCTGGGATGAAGTGAGAGAGTGTCATGGACATATATACACTACCAAATGTAAAATAGATAGCTAGTGGGAAGCAGCCGCATAGCACAGGGAGATCAGCTCAGTGCTTTGTGACCACCTAGAGGGGTGGGATAGCGAGGATGGGAGGGAGACGCAAGAGGGAGGATATATGGGGATATATGTATATGTATAGCTGATTTACTTTGTTATAAAGCAGAAACTAACACACCATTGTAAAGCAATTATACTCCAATAAAGATGTTTAAGAAAAAAATGAAAAATAAAAGGTGACATAAAATTAGAAGGTAGAATAAAAAGACACAGACCTATATAATTAAAATTATAAAAAGTTATTAAAAGAAATAAAATACTGTATTATTATAGTAATATATTTTAGATAAGAATTCTTAATATCATAGAATATAAATGTTTTCTACATGAGTATAAATGTAAAGCAATTCAAATTATAAATCCAATAAAATTTTTTTGGAAACTGGATTATAAAATCCACATAGAAGGATGTATGTCTCATAATATCCATGAAAATTTTGTAAACAATCTACAGTGATGGACAACTTTTCTTAAGAGATACTAAAATTTACCATAAAGTTACTGCAATCGAAATAGTATGGTGCTAACTGAGGATAAATAGAGCAAAGAGCAGAATAAAGGGCCTACAACAGCTCCAAACATGTGAAACAACATATGACTAAAATGGCATGAAATTCCCATGGGAAAAGGCTGTTCCATGATGCAGGCAAAATGTTCTGTTCATTTGGAAAAAAATAAAAATTAAACACCTCATACTATACAAAAATAAATATAAGATGGATTAAATTTAAATGCAAAGGTTAAAAAATTAAATTATTAGAATACAATTTAGTAGACTTTTTCACAACCTTACTCACAATAAGGGAGGTCTGCCTAAGCAAAAAAGGAAATCCAGAAACTGTAAAGGAAAGACAGACATTGTATGCAATGACACTGTATGCAAAAGACATCTTAAATGAAATCAAGGCATACCAAAGACTTGGGGGGAAATATTTTACTAAGATGGCAGTCAAAAAGTTAATATCCTTAATATTAAAAAGTTTTGAAAATTGATAAGAAAACTATTATAAATAAATAGAAATAGAAAAATGGGCAAAGAATGTGAACAGACTAATTTACAGAAGAGGAAATAAAAATGTCCAATAAATACTAAAGGCAATCATAGTTGTGATAATGCAAATACAACAAAATTATATTCAATATTTCATCTATAAAAAATGCAAATTTTTGCAAGTGTAATAACATCTTGGACTGGGGAGAATGTAGAGAAAGAGTCACTCATAAATTTCTAGTGAAAATATGAATTAATACAAACTTTTTAAATGGTAATCTCTTGGTATGTGTTTAAAATTATAATACCTATACTGGGATGTTATTGAAATATTTCCAAGATGTATTAAACAAAACAATGAGTATGTGTAATTTCTTTTTGTGTAAAATGGGATGATAGATTCAGTACATATTGTATTAGAGTGGGTCAACAACTGTAAAAAAGTAGAATCAAACATAAAAAAGTCAAAGGTTATTGCTTGCTGAATTGAGGGAGAGGGAGGGAGACTTGATGGACTAGTCTTAAAGTAGCACGGATCACTACTACTCACATTTAATTAGCTAGAACTCAGTCATATGACCACATGAAACTGCAAAAGAGACTGAGAAATGTAGTCTATCTGTGCCCAAGAGGAAGAGAAGTTTTAGTGGGCAGCTAAAAGTCTCTGTTATAGATATAGATAGATATAGATATAGATAGACAATGATAGGTAGATAGATAAGATAGGTAGATGATAGATAGATAGATAGATAGATAGATAGATAGATAGATAATGATATAGGGCAAGCTATCTATATCTACTATAGTTACTATATCTGTAACTGTACCACATATATTCAGTATAGACATAATTTTTGTTTCTGGCAGAAATTACAAGAAACTCTGAATAAGGGTTATATTACTTCAGAATCAAATGGAAGAGAGTGAGACTTTTGTTGTATTTTATACTTCCCTGGACTGTTTACATTTCCTAACCGTATACATATATTATCTTTTTTTCCCCAAAAAAAGGGACTGCAGGATTTAAGTAAAAAGACTAGGTCCCATTATTCTTCTTTGTTTCTCTATGTACTTAAATTGAATAGATACACTTATAATAACTAATAAGTATGTCACATATAAAAAATAACTATTAAAAGTACACTGAAAAAAATACACATATTTTTCCCCCAAGCAACTTGGCAAGCTATCCTATTGAAATGAAAGTGTCAGTACATAAGGATATATAAACAAGGCTGTTTATTGCATCTTTGTCATGACAAATACAGCAACCTAAACATCTCTTGATGGAACCTCAAAAATTTGTGGCAAAACCTTATATAAGAGTAATTCTCCCACTTTTTGGTTTCATAATCCTTTCACACTCTTAAAAAGTATTAAGAACGTCAAAGAGCTTTTGTTTATGTGGGTTCAATTTATCAATATTTATCATATTAGAATTTTACTGAGAAATTTAAATATGTTTAACTCATTTGAAAATAAAAATAAACTCATCACACATTAACACCAATAACATTTTATTTAAAAATCTATATTTTCACAAAACAAAAAACATTTAGTGAGAAGAGTGGCACTGTTTTATATTTTTGCAAGTCTCTAATGACTGCCTTTATAAAATACAGCTTCTATCAGCTCCTACATTTTTTTAATTAATTTATTTATTTATTTATTTATTTATTTATTTATGGCTGTGTTGGGTCTTCGTTTCTGTGCGAGGGCTTTCTCTAGCTGTGGCAAGCTGGGGCCACTCTTCATCGCGGCCCCTCCCAATGCGGAGCACAGGCTCCAGACGCACTGGCTCAGTAATTGTGGCTCACGGGCCCAGTTCCTCCACGGCATGTGGGATCCTCCCAAACCAGGGCTCGAACCCGTGTCCCCTGCATTGGCAGGCAGATTCTCAACCACTGCACCACCAGGGAAGCCCAGCTCCTACATTTTTAATCTGCGGCTGTGTATTATGTTGGCTAATGTACATGAAGAAAATTCAGCCACACATAAATATTTAGTTGCAAAAGGGGAGATTATTTTAATAGCATTTTCAGATCATTTTTATCAATATATTCTCTTTTGATATTATACCAAAACTCAACAAGTGACTATTTATTAAAGGTTACTTGCAATGTAAAATCTGAAATGATATCAATGAATTTTTTGTACAGCTAGATTAAAATCTTTATTTTGCACTTTGAGCAGATTTCTTAACCATTCATGATTTTGTAGTATCATGCATTGATCATTTGGAAAATATTGGTTCATTGAGTTATAGCAGATCTCCCAATGTAGACACATGTCATATAATATCACAAAATCAAATATCACCACTGATGCTCAGGGTGGTGGGTAAAAGTTTTCCAAAATGGCTTGTAAGCTTGAACTTTATCAACAGCAACAAATACTGTCAGCCGTTTTCCTTGAAGCCTACTTTGTTCATTTTCAAATCTTATTTCATTTCATTGCCAATACCCAAATCTGAATAACCACAGTTTTTCAGTCTTTATTTTTTCTTAAAAATGGTGTTTCTTGGAAAAAGCAGCTACTTTTACGTTCAAACTCAATCACAGAAGTGCTTTTCCTTGAGGAAACCATCATACTTCAGTCTGCAGCAAACATGTTTCATGCAGTCTTCCATTTCACCCCCCAGAATATTGAAAGGGCATGTATTCAAGGGTTGAGATTTAATATCATTAATTTCTACTGCTTCTTCAAAAGACATTCTTCAGTGAAACTGATTTAAACAAACAGGGAGTGTCTCCTGGTAAAGAGTAATTGACAACCAGTGCAGTTTGATGTGACTGCCTTGATTCATGCTAAGTAGCCTAAGTTTGGATCCGTGACACCGCCTCCTTAGCTGTGTGACTTAGTAGGCGTTTACTTAATTCTAGGGAGACTCAGTTTTTTATCTGCAAAAAACAATGCTTTGACACAATTTACGTGAACAATATGTAGACTAATTTCAAATACAGGCTGGAGTATTAATAGGCAGCACCTCAGATGAACAGAGTCTAACTATGTTAAAACCTACTGGGGAGTTGGCTGACAGAGTAGAAATAAGAGCATAGTTTTGTGATATCTTACTTTATTTTTTCATCTGTGAAGACATCCAATTGTGACACAATGACTCGGTTATCTGCATTTTAGTTTCTCAACATCCAGGATGAGAATAGAATGTCCTTTTATCTCAGCAGTAGGAAGGCAAAACCAAGGCAGCCCAGACTATGAAAGGAGCTAAGATAACCAAAGGTTTTCTGGATTTGGGCTGTTTATGGGCCCTCTTTGATACATATATGCACCCAACTATTCTCAAGTATAATGTTGAAGAGATGCATGATATTAGGAAACATTAATTGAGCACTCTAAGAACTTTTGAGAAAAGCACTTTGTTTAGATTCTCACACTTGACTGTGAATCAATGTTTAAATTTTCAGTAATATACAGCAACACAAAAGTTGAGAGTGGATTGTTATTTCTAGATGATGAGGTAATAGTAGTTTTTTATTTTCTTTTTATTCTTATTTTTTAAGGTTTTTTTTTACCATCAACATTTTTGGTTTACTGTTTTAAAGTTCTTTAAAATTGTTTTAAAAACAGAAAAATCACAGTAAGCTTGCTGAATGGAATTTGTATTGCAATTTTGCACAGCATTTAAAATTTCAAAGGATTAGTTAAAATTTGGAAAGAACAGTGCATTCACCTTGGCAATGGGAGAAACTAGACCTCGTTGTGGTTTTAGCCAACCATCCACAACATTTAGGAAAGAAGAATTGCCTACCCAAAAGTCATTAGTTTAATGACACAATGTGAGTATTATTCTGGGAAGTAAAACACTGTGATTAAACATGTGCTAAAACTCTGCCACCCTTGGGAATTTGCTTGTCCTAACAAAGAGCGCTCAAGTCAGACATGGAACAGCCTTCGGTGCAGCACAACTTTTGCAAGTCTTGTCTTGACATCACCGAATACTTCTTTGACCTCCAAAGCCCTTCCGTGGGCAGCTGTTCACCCTGAAGACTTTCCTCCCCCGAGGAATCCCTCTTTGGAAGGTTTTGCACTGCGCTTTCCTCAGAAATCTCCTGTTCATTAGGCAGCTGGAAGCGGTTTCCTCTCAGCCGTATGGAAGGGAAAAAACAATACTTCCTTAGAGAGCTCTGACAAAGGCAGCAACCAAGTTCTACTCTGGGGGAAATGCATTGGATTTCTGGAAGGAAATTGAATCTTGCAGTTGATTTTTTTTTTAACGTTGGTCTGGGGTTTCAGAGAGATTAGATATTTTAGGGAGAACTCAGTCATGTCCACCCTCCTCATTTTACAGAGGAGGAAACGTGGGTGCAGAGAGGAGGAGTGACAGAACCAGTGTCACTTGGCCAGTTAGCAGCCAATTCAGGGCTTGACTACCTCTGCACAATGACCAGCAGCTTCCAAAAGTATTAGTTACATGCTATCAACGAAAACAATCAAACAAAAAATAATCCTGTGTATGCCCTGCAAAGCTGATCAGTAAGGAAGGAAGTGGAGATTTAAACTTACTCTATGTCTGAAAATTAAAAGTGGGCCCAACTGTTCTTATCAGTGTTGTTCCCAAAGTCCATGTATAAGCCTGTCTCACTTTAACTTCGTTCAAACTTACTTATCAGCACCTTAGCACACTGGCAAGCACCAGAAAAAATTTAGATGAATGAATGCTGATTGGTAAACCAGTAATGCATCAAATAAATAATGTATGGGAAAATATCTGAAAACCTGTGAAAGGTTAAATAAACAGTATTATGAAGTCAGTGGTGTTGAAAGAGATAGCCTTATACAGACATCCATTCCACTGTCCCACATATTTTAAAGATATTCAAAATGTATTTTTTCTATTGTATTTTGATTTGCCGGAGATTGATAAATTATGGTCAATCTGGTAAATTATGTTTACTCCTTTGAGATTAAAAACACTTATTGCTTATTAACATCTAGTAACTATGAACCTCTCATTATTAAAGTAAGAATGGTAAGTTCATAATTTTTCAAGACATTAGTCCACGAAAACACAAAAACTCAGTCATTTTCCAAAATCTTTTTGTTTACCAGTCATTTTAAACCAAGTTGAAACCTGTAAAGTTTTCATATCATATGTGTGGTTGCAACATTTATTATGTAAACATGTTTTTCTTTTTTACTTTTATTATAAAACAAACACAATTATTAAAATAGAATCTTAAATAAATTATACATCACACTTTAATATAGGATTAGCAGGAGAAAAATGCCAACTTCTAAGTTACTTGAATTGGAAAATGAAGAAATGTAGTGAAGTCAGCCCCCTCTCTGTTTCTGAAACACATTAGGTTCACTCCCACCTTTAAAATTCTGATCAGACAGTTCCTACTGCTAGAATTCCCATCCCACTCCTCATAACTCCCAAACCCTACACATCCTTAGGACCTCTGTCAAATACCACCACCTCCACGGTGGTGTCATTTATTACAACATGCTACTACCATCTTTTCCCCACCTGAGACGCAGTATAGAATAAGCAGGAGACCTCGGCTCTGAAGCCAGAAAGACCTGGTTTGCTTGCCAACCACCCTGCTTACTAGCTGGGTGAACAAATTTGTCCTCAGTAAAATGGTAAATGGTGGTAATATTACTTACTTCAAAGGATCCTTATCGGAAGACTGAATGAAATGTTGCCCATGAAACTGCCTGACATGTAATAAGTGCTCAATAAAAGTTAGATTCCTTCCTTCCATTCTTATTTAGCACCTGCCTGAATGCCAACTTATTATATTCTATAATTATCCGCATGTGAAAATCTTGCTGCTCCAACATGACCCTTGAAATCACGTGCTTCTCTCTACCCACCCCTCCCCAGCACCTGCCATAGGTGCTGAGCTCATCAATGTAGTTATGCAATCAAATAATTTCAAGCTGGGGACTAAAGAAAACAAGGTCCTTATTTTTTGAAAGGTAGCAAGCTCACCTCCTTCCCAAGACAAATTGTTTATTTCGATAATTAATCCCCCAGATTGATATAGAAGTGGCTTAGCAGTAACTAGAGAAACAGTTATTAAAACAAGCCTTAAAAAAATAATAATAAATGAAGGAGTCATATGCGTTCATGTTACCTTGCTGACCTTGCGGGATCGACTCCAGGTGCTTTCTCCACCTGGAGCTGGCACAGATGTAAATGACAGTTCGTATGTACTGGAGCCCGCAGAGCTTCCTGGATTCTTCACTCTTCACTTCTGAGATGGCAAGCAGGAGAGAGAAGAGAAGCAAAGTAAAAATGAAACCCCTCATTTTGCTGGGGACTGAATGAGAGTCTGATATAGTAAATATTGTCAAATCAAGTTTTGAAGTTGCCCTCACACTCTTGGCCAATTTATACGAACTTTCCTGACATTGTATTGGTCAATACGTCATTTTAACAATATTTGCTAAGCACGTAGGTGACACCGTGAAGTTTTGAAAATGAGCTTTTACGATTATTGCTTGTTATTCAGTCACTTCTGAACATCATCACTTACTACTAGCTGCATACGCGAGACAATTAACAGGACGCTGTCTTGGAAGACATTGTGGAAAACACATGCACTTTGAAAGTAGACAAGTATGAGGTTCAGTGTCAGCCCTACCCCTTACTGAGTGACACAGGACAAGTTTTAAACATTTTAAGCTTCGATAATCACACCTATAGAATGGGAAAACCTATCTCATAAGGGATTTGTAAGTAGTGAAAGCACCATCTATTTCAAAGCATTGAGAATGCACACTTAAGAATGCAGGTTCTCTTTGTGAGATTGGGATTGACATATATACACCTATATGCATAAAATAGATAACTAATAAGAACCTGCTTTATAAAAAATAAATAAATTAAATTAAATTTTTTTAAAAAAGAATGCATGTTCTCATGTTTTGGGTTTGAATCCTGGTTTCCCACTTATCAGCTCTAGAATCTTTAACAAGATATTTAACATTCCCAAGCATCTTTCACTTTAAAATTGTGCTGATAGTAACTACTTCCTAGAGTTAATGAGATAATGTGCATCTTGCTTGGCAAAATAAACAGTCAATAATTATTGATTGCCTTCTTCCCTTACCATCCGGACAAAGTAGAAAGATAACTTTCCTTTAGAATTCAGGAGAATTTCTCTGACTAGAATCTTCCTTGTTATCCTTCACACTATGACTTAGGTATGCCTTTATCAACACACGTTTTTATAATAGAAAACTGAATTCATAATCTCAAATAGCTAAATAATGAAATTTCTCTTACAGTAAACCCTCTGAAAGCACTAGCTCTTGCAAAGCTTTTACCGAAACTGAAAATTCTAGAGTTTGAGATCTTAAAGAATTCTTGTGTCGTTTTTTAGCAAATTGGACAAATAATTTTTTAGTTGATTTTGTTGAATCTTTGTGATATTTGGTTGAAAAAAATCACTTGAGCCTGTGGATCAAGATCATTTCACCCCTAATATTTGTGACATCACCGTTCTTCTGTAGGAAAGCTAGAAAACAGAAAAAAATAATCTATGCTGTCATTGGACACATCTCTGACTCTGAAAAATAGACATATTATTTCAAAGAATTGATGCTTTCTTTATCTCTCTGGCTGCAGATAACGGATTAAGGGGTACAAGATTTGAGGCAGGGAAAACAGAGAAAGGCTTTTGCAATAATTTAGATGAGATATGATGGTGGCCTAAACTAAGGTCATGGTAGAGAGGATGGGACAAATGGGTATTCAAAAAATAGAAGGGCTTGGTACTGATGGGCATCAGGGGCAAGGGAGAGAGCAGCCAAAAGTGATATTTAGGTTTCTGCCTTGCACAGCTGGGAGGTAGGGCGCCCATTTGCTAAGAAAGACACCAAAGGCGCAGTAATGGTTTTTGACATCAGACAGAGCTACCTTATCTTTTGATGGGTCAAAACTGCAGGTGAACCTGTGTCATTTATCAACTCCAGAGGGACATCTGCATGACCAAATCTAACACACTCACAACATCAGCAATTATTCAGCCATTTATTCCCAACTTCTTCTCTTCTTTGGAGACTTATATTGCCCACCTCGATAATGCCAGCTTTAGCATAGCACTGCAGTAAAGCTGTCATCAGTGGCTATGGGCTAGGTTAGGCTTCTGCAAAACCCAAGAGAGAAGCATTCAGCCAAGGAATGACCCTACCCTAGATGTTAGATACACTCTGTTATCACTGAACTCTGCCATCACCCTTACTTGATCTCCCAAGGCTCAAAATAGTCCCTTCTTCAGCCAGCTCTTAGGCTTCATCAGGACTCTTGTTAATTTGGGACGCAAGTGAGAGATCTGAGCAAGATCTGAGCTCAGCCTGTGACCAAATGGAGGCAAGCTAATCACCCATGTCAGTTATCCAGATGAAAAAGCCATTGCCAATAATGAAAGCCCCAGATGCAGAGCCTCAAATTTAGGGGCTTTGTTTTCCCCATTTGTGAACTGAGAGAGTTGGATTGAATTACTTGAGAACTCTTTAAAAAAAAGAAAGAAAGAAAGAAAGAAACTCCTTTGAATTTGAAATTCTAAGTCTTGCTATAATTGGCTAATTCTGTTACTCCCCCCTCAAAAACTTTCAGTGGCTCGGCATTACCTGGAGAATAAAATCCAAACAGCCTGGCATTTAAGGCTCTCCACTCAGGTGCCCAAATATCACTCTTTCCACACATTTCAAGGCCCAACCAGAAAGGGTAACCAAAATGGAAATTAATCTTTCTATCTCTTGACCAACAACAGTTTGTTGCTTATACCTCTAACTGGAGCCCTAATCCTTTATGTTCAGAGGTTAATGCAACTTTTTCTCCTCATTTAGTCTGTAACCCAGGTTACTACCTGGATATCTTCTCTGAGGTTTAGTTTCCTCCTCTGTGAGGAGACAATAATCTGCATTTTATGTTGTCATGAAAATGGAATGAGTTAACACAAGTAAAACACAATATATGATGCTTATTATATACTCAATAAATTAACAATGTCATATGCAATAGATTAGAAAATGTAATTTTGGGTCGCTACTCACTACTATGAATGTCTTTTATGCATAACTTCAATCTCAAAACTATCCATAAATTTGCACTGCTCTAGTCTTTTTCTTTCCTTCTTTTATTCTTTCCTTTCCTTCTTCTTTCCTCTCCTCTTTCCACTTATTTCCTCTTTAGAAATAAGTTCTAAAAAGACAGAATCTTAGAGTATTGTTTCTTAAAGTGTTGTCTTCAGGACATGAATCTTGGCAGATGATCTCTGGAAAAAAAAAAAAAGGATCCCATAGTAATAGTCCCTTTCTTGGAGATTAATAATGCATACTAATATAGTCAGGGCTCAGAGAAGACTTATAGTTAGGAAACTTCTTTAACTTTGTTTAAATTCAATGCTTCCCAAACTTATTTAGCCCTAGAAAACCTTTCACCATGAAATTGATTAATATCTGCAATCATTATGAATTACCTAGAGTATATATATTTCTAGTTCCAAGCAAATGGTAGGATTATATTCCTCTGATCTTTAAAGTTGTTTGTGGCCAAGAGACATTTTAGCAAATAAAATGTGAGTGGAAGTGACATATGTCACCTCTACCTGGCATTTAAGGATCGGTGCATGATTCCCCAGTTCTACCTCTCTCCTGCCTTGGTGACCAACGACATTCCTGACAATGGAATCTGATCTCTGAGTCAGAACAACATGGAGCAGTACCACCTGCTAATCTGTAATGAACATGTAATATGAATGAGAAATAAATCCTTATCATTTAAAGCCACTGAGATTTGGCAATTATTGGTTGTAGCAACATCATGACTTATTCTGACTAGTATAAAGTTATTTACATTTTACAGATGTAGAGACTGTTTATATGATCCAAAACAAAGTAAGATGAATTATTTGACCTTAGCAATTGGTGTTAATTACCACATGCTCAATATTATTGATTATATGAAAGTCCACAATTAACACAAACCAAAATTCCAGATTAACAACTAGACAATGGATTCAGTAAATCTTTCACCTATATACTGCTTATCAAGGAACTACAGCCACAGGAATGCCAAATAGATGGTGTTGGGGGCAGACTGGCATGAGTTATGAGCACCGTCTGTAGCATCAGATTAGGGAAATCCTATCTCAGTTCTGCCATTTAACATCTATGTGAACTTAGGAAATACTTAATGTCTCTGAATCTCAGTTTCTTCATTTGTAAAATGTAGATAATACTGACTACAAAAAAATGATAATACTGACTTTATTAGGGTAGTTTTCAAGATTAAATTATGAAGGAGTGCTGATCAAAAGTCTCTAGCACAAAGGGAATTTTTAATAGATTGATCATTGACGGTAATCATAATAATTCTACCAAATATTACACTGTGCCGTAGTGATCTTGGCGTTAGAATGCTAGAGTTTTAGTATTGCCACTCTAGTTTCTAGCTAAGAGAGCTTGAGAAAGTAATTTAATCTGTATTAGATTTTCAAATTTGTAAAATGGAAAAACATCACAGGATCAAATGAAGTAATGTTAATTATAGCACTGATAAATTATAAAGCATACCACATATAGCTATTTTATGGTAATGATGATTATGAGATCGCTGTATAAATTCGTTAGCAAACAGTAATTTATTTTTATTATTTTTTTAACACAGAGTTAGTACTGCTCATCCTTGGCTAAGACTCATACTAACTGCTTCTAGAGGGTGTTTTCATCGATGACACCACCATTCACTCATCTATTCTTGTGGGTCATTCACAACTCCTCATGCTCCCTCACTCTTCACTGACTGAATCCTCCTGTACACACACATCCATTAAATCACCAAGGCTCATCAGTTCTACCTTCTATTGATAAACTTCCCTGTGTTCTACCCACTGCTCTCTATCACCTCTGCCATGATCACAACTTTCATTTAGATTACTGCAATGGCCTCTCACTTGGCCCTGTATCTTTCATCAATCCATTCTCCACACTGCTGCCAGAATGATCTTTCTAAAACATGTGATTATTACCCACTTTGAAGACTCTTCAATTGTTTCCTATTTTCCTCAAGAAAAAGTAAAATTCCCTTAACGTGGCCTGTAAGACCTTTCATGATCTGGCCTCTATTTGTAAAGGTCTTAGATACCCTCAAACTTTAAATGGTCCACCTATACCAAACACCTCAGAGTTTTTTGAAAATTTCATGTTCTCTCTCTCTCTCTAGGCCTTTGCACATACTGTTTTCTTCACCTAAAGCTCCTTTTCCTCCCCTCTTTAAAATCAGTTAATTTCTACTCTACAATTATCTGTAGAACCAATATTGAAATACCATTTATCTAGATAATCTTGCATAATTTTATGTATAAAATTTTCTTACCATTCATTTTAGTGATTTTTAAATGCCCTATCATTAAGAATTAAATGAGCAGCTGAAAATGTTTTTATTAACAATCTCATAAACAGTAATATTTAAATTTTCATTTTGTATGGACAGAGAAGCTATTTTCTTTTTATGTGTTTGTTGTTATTTGGGGCTTTTAGAAATTGTTAAAACAATAAATAATCAAACTATGTGTAATTTAGAAAATTCACTAAAACTATTATCAGTGAGTTGTGATGTAAGATCCCTAAAGTGTCCTGGGATCCTTTGTTCTTCTTGGTATAATGGCATCATATCTTTTAAAAGCTGGCTTATTCAAAGAAAACACAGACACGGTGAGAGTACATTTTTTATGAGTTGTTCTGGATACTACATAAATGTTTCATCAGTTTTAAAAAAAAGCAGTGCTCATTTTATAAGATTCATAAGCATGTTTTTAGGTGTTTCAACTTAATGGGCATGTTCTGCTTTCTATTTAACCCAGGAATTAGTTTCATGTAAACTGTTAGCCTTTTAGTTTTACCACCAACTAGGTATGCCAACCTAAGCAAATGAAGGCTAATAGCCTAGTAAGTGTTCTATGGTTCTGAAGGCCTGAACAAACAAGACACGAAGCCCAGATGTTGTATAAAGGAACAAATGAGGTCATAAGCACAGTCTGTATCTCCTGAAGGAGGAGTAGGGCCTTGGCAAGGACACAGCCAGCTGCTAAGGGCAAAGAGGTTCTCAGATCAAGAAGTGGGGATGTGGTCTGGGATAATCAAAATGAGAACTGCTATTTTTGAGCAACTACTTCATACCAGGCATCTTGCTAAGTGCTTTATGCTGGAGGAAAATGGTGCCCCAAATTGTCAGTGAGAATACAATCTCACAAAGCAGCAGTAATACTCACCTAAAGAAAGTGATCATAGATTTGTTCTTGGCTTTTGTCTTGAGGGGGAAAATGGATTTTATCCTGTTGTAGAACAAAAAAGAGCTATGACCTGTGTTTAGCAACTTTCAAGGCTCATTTTATGCTTTATATGTTTTCCACCATTAAAATGTTTTTACCCTCTGTGATGTTAAGACATTTTGTTAGGATGTTGAAGAAATCATATGTAAAATATTAGATCATGTTATAATATGGGACAAGCATGGAGCCAACATTACTTACATTAATTTGATAATTCATTTACTCAACAAATATTTGTGGTCATAACTACTCTGTGGAGGTGCTGTTCTAGGTGTTGAACATACAGTAGTGAGCAAAACACAGAGTCCCTGCCCTCAAGGAGCTTACAGTCTAGGGCTGGTGGCAGACACTATGCAAATGACCACAGAAATATTTAGCACAGCAGATATGAATGTCAACTCAGAAACTTAGGTGTCCAAGAAATAGACTTTGTGTAATTCAATTTCTAACTCCAAGTCTTCATTCCAGTCAGCTGGCAGAAACAAACCATACACACAAAAAGTTAATGTCCATATCTCTCAGAGTTGGTTTTCTTCCATTTCCCAGGATATAATTCTAGTATCTTACTCTGTGCCAAGGCCCTTCTATCACCAAAGCGCTGCTTCTTGCTGGATCATTAATCATCCTCAGTTGCCTGGCTTTTTCAGTTCCAGTGCCTCTTTGCACATCACTCATTCCATGGAGAATGGTTTTTTGAGGTTGACTATGGTCCCTCCTAGGTCTTACTACTTCCTGAACAATGCTTTTCAGAAGTAGGACGTGGGTCCCCTCTGCTCTGTGGATCCACAGGCCTCTCTCTTTCCTTCATTTCCCCTTCCTCTCCAGCCCTGCAGAAACTTCACATTTCCCTTCATGTTCAAGATGCTTGGAGAAAATTTAGCCTGGCTGGGTGAGGTCCTGTAGGAGGGAGCTCAGAAGGGGCTCTTTTGAGAAGATGAGCTATGAACTGAGAGCTGAAGGGTGAGTGAAGAGCTAACACACTGAAGGGGAGTGAGGAGAGAGGAGGAGAGTACTCCCAGAAGAAGGGGTCCATATGGCAATGTCTAATAGCAGGGGGAAAACGCTGAGAAAAACTAAGTTACTAGCATTATTATTTAGGGGTAAAACCTTCATTAGAGAAGAATATGTACTCATATGTTTTGGTGTACGAGACCTCAGCAAACTATATAGGCATGAACCATTGACAACACAATAGTGGATAATGTATAAGAACTGTTCAAAGCCTTGCGATTGAGCTCAAGTCCGACCAGTTACCAGCTCTGTGGTCTTTGGCAAAATATATCACCTCTTTAAGCCTTAATTATGTCCGCTGGAAAATAGAGATTATGATAATAATACAACTGCTTGCCCTACCTGTCTCATAGGATCAATGTAAGGGTATAATGCGACAGTGGACTTGAAGATGTTTTGCAAACTGCAAAGAACTTTAACAGGTACACTGTTACTAGCGTGTTGATAACAATTATTCACAGTACAATTCAACATTTTTAGAGAGACTCCTTTTGAGACAAAGCAGCAAATACTAAATGTTCTACTTCTCATTTATTATTGTATGTAACTACACAGAGGTGAACTAAATGAACACACTAAATATGATGTACAACTATATACTAGAGAATACAATCTTCCTTCCCTACAGAAGTTGGAAGAGCAGCTAACAACTTACTCTCAGACAACAGTTTAACTTCTCTATGAGAGATGCCTGGCAGAGAATGACCAAATGCAAAAATGAATACCTAGAACAAAATAGGAGCCTAAAGTTAGCCCATTCACCACTCCCTCCTTAGGCCCTTAACCAGCCCATTGGTGTTTTGTGTGTGTGAGTGTGTGTGTTTAAAGATAAAACGAGATGGCTAACAACTGAGCAGAATTCTCATTCAATTCTTAACATTTTATGGTAAACTCTATATGTTACCAGGAAATGAAAATTAAAACAATAATGAGGTACCACTACACACCTACTAGAATGGCTGAAATCTGGAACACTGATAATACCAAAGCTGGCGAGGATGTAGAGCAACAGGAATGCTCATACATTGCTGGTGGGAATGAAAAACGGTATAGCCACTTTGGAAGATGGCTCAGGGTTTTGTTTTGTTTTCTTACAAAACTAAACATACTCTTACCATACGATCCAGCAATTGCACTCCTTGGTATTTTCTCAAAGGAGTTGAAAACTTATTCCACATAAAAACCTGTACAAAGATGCTTATAGCAACTTTATTCATAAGTGCCAAAATTTGGACTCAACCAAAATGTCCTTCAGTAGGTGAATGACAAACTGTGGTACATCCAGACAATGGAATATTATTCAGCACTAAAAAGGAATGAGCTATAAAGCCATTAGCAGACATGGAAGAACCTTAAATTCATATTACTAAATGAAAGAAGCCAATCTGAAAAGGCTATATGTCGTAGAATTCCATACAATGGAATAGGTTCAGTTCAGGATCAGTTGCCCAGGATCCAAGAAGAATAAAATAGTTTTATTTTTCATTTAGGCCTGATGAACAATGAGAATAGAACGTGTGAAAATTTTTTAACATCAAAAATATATAATAAAAAGAGACACATTTTTTTCAATTAAATTAAGTTTTATTTTGTTATACAAAGTATTATGGAAAGTCCAAATCTTTTTAAAAGACAAAGAGTTAATGACTTACACCAGCAGAAAATTTATAATCCTTATAACCTGACCTTAGCTTTCAGTCCACCTAAAAATTGCCTTGCTTTTGTTTAAAGGATGGCTCCAAAGAAATGGAGATTGATAACTCCCACTGCTGCTCTGATTCCATTCTCATTTTTAATATTATTTTTCAAACAGTTTAGTGAGCTTCAAGTGCCTTATCCTCTCCTCTCTACTTAGAATGCTTTATAGAACAGGCTATACTGTCCTATGGTCTCAGTTAACAAACTCCAAGACTTTTTAAGACAAACAGCATGGAACAGACAGTTAGCGATCTATATTTGGAGGAGTTGCTGCCTCCCACTCCTCCAATTTCCACAAGCTTGCTCTAGAACCCTTCACAAAATAACATCCTGATGCAAACTACAGATCAGGGACTTCTACTTTATCTCTGGGCCCACTTAAGTCTGAGCTTAAAACCCAGAGCAGATTCTGAAGGATGCAGAGGAGGATGCCCTGATGTGTCCCAGACTAATTCTCTCTGAACTGAGTGTATGATGCCTGCTGGCCAAACAATGCAATTCTGACATTTATTGTCATGTCTTTTGTTTGTCAAATAGTCTAACAATGTTCTATATTATAGATGTAACACAAATAGATGTTAACAATGTTCTAATGTTCTATAGTTTCAGCTCTCAGATCTAAGAGTATAAAATTCTTATTTAAAATTGGGTACGAAAATCCAGTATTCTCACAATACTAACACTGGGAAAATTCATAAACCCTGGAAAACACAGCTCAGAAAGCAGAAGATTTAAAAGTGTATGGAACTTTGTCTTAATAAAGATTCTGGTTTAAATAATTCTAATACATTCCAAGCTTTGCTTCTAAAGGAATAACAATTTCTAACTTACTTGGATATTTTATATGTACATATATGTACTTGGACTATGACTAAGAAAAAGAATAGAAATAAATTTCAAAAAATTAAGAAAAACCCAGTAAAACTCTTACAACTAGCTTAAATCACAAACTTACACATTTCTCTGAAGTAAAAGTTCATTAAGTTTATATTAAATTTAGATGGAAGTTATACATCAAATATTGTGTTCTATAATCAAAATCCCAGCTTACTGCATACAAACCAGACTATTGGATATTAAACACTGTTCCTTTAAACAACAACAAAAAAGATACTACTGATGATGAATTATGCTTTGATTTGACTTGGGTCCAAGCAAAGTATCTATTATATCTCCCTGGAAAGAAAATAAAAGTCACACAATTACAATGCAATAAAACACAAATTAAGAGGTAAAGTAGTCTTTAAAATGCCATTTAAAATTTATAAGCTAATGATACACATATAAAGGGCATCTAATAAGATTGTAAAAGGAAACTAACCAAGGTAAGTTTAAATAATAACATGTACTTCCTAGTATGAACCTGCTCTTTCCTATGAGAGATTCTCTTAGTGAAGTGTGATAAACAATTTTATAAGGATTCAGTAAAGGGACAATTTTGGCAGCTCCTGTTTAGCTTTAATGCTTAAATCTCAGTTTTCTCATCTGTAAAATAACTTTTAGTCTTGATGCTACCTTAAGCTCTTTGTTGATCTGTAGTATTTGATTTAGAGAGAGTAAAATGTCTGAATTTCTATGTGGATTTTGTATTTCATTTAATAATAATGATCTTTGTAGTAAAAGGGTAAATGAAACCAAAGATGGGAGGTGAGTTTTCAAGAAAGACATAGTGAAAAGATGGGAAATGGAAGCAGAAGACTAGAGTTTTCTCTATCACATATAGGTGATCTTGAGGAAATCACTGATATCTGGGAATCTTAGTTTCTTTGAATGCATAATGAAAATACTAACATCCACTTCCAAAAACTGTTGTAAGAGGTGAATGAGCTAATGTAGGTGAAAGTGTTTTATAAACTCTAAAGAGTTATAAACACCTTAGATAATACATAAGTCAGTTCCTGTCTTTTAACCTACACTATACTCTTTGGTACTTCCCCATCCTTTAAGCTCTGACACATCAAATCAGTTGCTAAGATGCTTCTCAAACCTACCTAAATCTAGTTCAGTCTCTCACTTGGGCAAATGTAGTAGATCATTACTGTAGTTTGTTCACAGTTGTATTCTTAGTGCCTAAAACAGACCCTGTCATATAGTGCATACTCAGTAAATATTTATTGAATGAATGGTCTATTTTTTCTGTCTTCAGTGTCTCTCAACATTAATGTGTATACACACACACACACACACACACACGTGTGTTTATATTTTTGATGATTTCACTTGTCTTTTTGTTTTCCCTTTAATTTGGGAAAAAATGTACACTCAAAAGTACAGAGGAAAAGATGGCAAACATTTGTATACTGAAACATAAGAGTAGATACAGTATTTAGGAGTGATTCTCTACAGGCTGCCTCCAGAAAAGGAGTTGGTTTGTGCTACTGAAATTAGCTTCTGCCAAGTGCTTAAGCCATAATTCTGTTCGATGCAAGACTTAGGCCCCCATCAACCAAACCCCATCACACCAGGAGAGGAGTTGGTGCTTCAACAAACAATAAATGCTAATGTGGTGGTAAATCCTGTCAACAGCTAGCTACATCACAAAGTTATAACTGCAAGGCTTGGACCCCAACCACCTGTTCATGTCAGGCATCAGGCTGATGTTACCCCTAACCATGAGCCCTGAGTCAGTAGGATAGGGCTAGAGCCAATGTTCTGCCATGTCCTATCACAGTAATACTCTGACCCTTGATCACATTGGGAGGGTCCAGAGTTTCAGAAATTATGTCACTTAAAACCTCCTCCACAGCCCAAGGATCAAAGTCCTTCTCCTGCTGTGCAAGGCCACAGAAAGTGATGGGCAATGAGAATATGAGTGGGTGTTGTGGTCCTAAAATTGCTATTGATCCCTTCTCCATGGGTTTTCCTCAGTGAACCCTGCTCCGGTACACTTTATGCATGGGCTGTCTGGTACTTTGCCTTTGTGAAACACATATTTACCCCAAATCAACAAACATCATCTTTGCCTTGAATATTTTCTAATAAAAGAAATAAAACTTTACTGATGAAATTCTCTTTGTACCCTTCCCCAATCCTATTCTTCCCTCATCTTTCACTTCCCAGAGGCAGCCTTTACCATAAATTTGATGTACATCTTTCCTATATAGTGAAATCATATGACTTCCAAAATTTTGATTAACTCTTGGTTAAAATTAATGAAGAAATTGTAGGTCATAATGTTACTTGGTAAGACATCTTGATGGGAAATAATGGTTTGACATTAATTACTTTGAGACTTTAAATTACTTCTATGATTATTATTATTCTCTGAAAAGCTAAGGAGGAAGCGTATCAGTTAAGCTTGTGGTTAAAAACCTGATTAATAATTTTTTGTTTAATCTCTCAGAAATATAACCCTGAACCTTTAAAATATAATGGCCAAAAAGAATGAAAAACTTATTTGTATTAGGAAATTGTATTTATTTACTAACCTATGGAATATATTTGTTAAAAGAAAATTTTGCTCAGCAGCACTGAAATCATTAACACACACACACACACACACACACACACACACACACACGTTTGTCGAAAACATTCAGACTCTCTGAGCTTAGCCTTCTGCTTACAGAGCATACTGCTCAAAACAAAAGATGTCTCTAACTGATTCAAATCAAAACAAAAATGAAACATTCTTCTTTCACATTCCAGCCTATATTCTTTCTTTTACTAACTATAAATATAACCAGTAAAGGACATAATTTTGATTTTTGTGTTTAAATAATATTACATAAATCATAACATATTGTATTTACCTTCCTGCAATTTGCTTTTGTCACTCAACACTGTGTTATTTAAGGTTTATTCAAAATTTGTCATATTGACACATTGAAATATATATCATTTAAACTTCTATATTGTAATCACTCATGTAATTATGCCATATTTTATTTATCCAATCTCCCACTGATGATCATTTAGATTGTTTCCAATTTATCAATGTAGAAACAAGGCTGTTATGAACATTCTTTTCTCATTTGCATGTTTTTCAGACCACTACCAACAAATTAAACAAAGCCCTGGGAGATATACAGAATCCAAACAGATGTCATTTAAACATCTAGAACAATTATAGTCCTACCAGATAGGAAAACTGTAGTAATTTAGAATTAATGACACAGTCAATAAATGAACTGAAATGAATCAAGTAATGCAGCAACACATTCAGGGTTGCAGACTTCCATGAGAAGATGGAATATGCTGGTAATATATAACTAGACTTGAGGAGACACGGGCTTTGAGACTATTCTATATGGAGGGCATTGACAAATCAACTGTAAAATAGGGCTCAGCTTGGCAGCCAAGGTAGTCTGGAAAATGTCCTTAAACATCTACCGTCAATATGCATCTCAGCCAGTTGAGAAAATAATCTCCAAAACTACTTGGAATGTTTCACTTGTTTCTTTATTGGGAAAACATATTTTTAGCCTGAGAAGAATAAAAGTTGTGTATAGAAATAATGTAGTAAATCAAACAGGTAATTTTAATATTTTTGTATTAAGGAATTTGTACATACTTGGAATTTTAAATATTCATTACATATAAAAGAATTTGTCATATTTGATTGTCTAACAAATAAATTTGTGATTCTAATTTTAATGTGTGATTAGGTAATTGATTTAGACTTGTAATCATAGATTTAAATATTATTAATTTGTAAAGAGCATTGAAACATTTAGGAAAATTTAAGATTCAGCATATTCAATATTTTAAATATATTAAATTAATAAAAATTCCTTAAGTATCTGAGATTTGTTTGCCCTAAGACGATTGAAGTACTTAAAAATCCAATATATTAAATCTATAAATGGAATTTAAAGAATTTAAAGGAATTTAATTGTTACAAAAACTCACTTAAAAGTAGGTATTAAAGTTTCCTAGACTTAGAATAATAAAATATATAATCTAAATGTAAGAGCTTAAGGTGAACTAAAGTTTTTTAAAAATTTTGTAACATATTTGAATGTGAATGTTTGAAATGAACCTAGACTGAGTAATCTTCTCTATGTCTAAAAGAAACATTTAAAAAAACTCACATTGCTACCTTATACATGTCTCCTGGTACACATGTGCAAGAGAATCTCAACATATTCCCATGACCCTTGCATAAGAATTCCTAGTTCCCTACAACTCTGCTAATACTTGGTATTGGCTAATATTTTAATTTTTGTAAATCTGATCAATATGAACTGGTATCTTGTATAATTTTAATTGCACATTCCCTCATTATTAGTGAGAATGAATGTTGCTTCACAAATTTATTTGATAATCTAGTTTCCTCTACTCTGAGTTAATATTTTATACGTTGCCTATTTTAAAAATTGAGTTGTCCTTGTTTTGTAGGAGTTCTTTATACATTCTGGACATTAAATGTCTTTTATATATCTTGGAAATTTCTTCTTCCAATCTGTTTCTTTTAACTTGGCATATGGAATCCTGAACAGAAAATGTTAATTTTGACATAATAATCATACAAAGAATAATTGAGATTTATTGAGAGCTTACTATGTGCCAGTAACAGTTCTAACTACTTTGCACATATTCACTCAATCTTTCTAACAACCTTTGATTCTGGTACCAATATTACACCCATTTTACAAATAAAGAAAAAGAAAAAAATTGAAAAAATTAGGGGATTTGGGGTGGTCATTTAAAAAAAAAATCTATCCTTGACCTTAAATCATTAAGATATTATCCTACATTTTCTTCTAGGAGTTCGTTTACTTTTCACAGTCTTCAATCCATTTGGAGTTCACCATTGTACAAAATGTGAGATGGGCGTCTAATGTTTCCCCCCATGTCACTTCTAGAATTGTAAACCTTAAATGGCTTTCCATAATCTATAGAATAAAGTTCAAATTCCTCATCATGGCAGTCATACATTTTCTGGTCCCAGATGGCCCAACTGGCCCTTTTCTTGCTTTTATCTCAAGCAATCTCTTTACCAGTCAAAAAAATCTACTCACCATTTCCACATGAAAAGTGCCATGGACCTTTTCAATTCCACATCTTTGCTTAAACCTTTCACTCAGTCTGGAATAACAATTCTACTCTCTTGTCTACAAGAGAAAATCCTAATCCTCCAAAACACAGTTGAAATTTAATCTCTTCTGTGAAAGACTTCCCTATAGTATTCTTATTTTTTCCTTTTCTTCTTCCTATTCTCCTTTCAAAAGTCAACTGTTTTCCTGCTCTGTGCTCCTATAGGAGTTTGTTTATTTTGTTCTTTATGACTCGATTATGTTTCTTAAGCATATGTTGCTTCTTTCTTAGAAACTACATTCCTTTTGTTTATAGGTTTGTTCATTCACACATCTATTCAACATTTGCCGAATGCCTATTAAAGTGCTAGCGCTATGCTAGATACTTTAACATACAAGTTTCAAGCAGCTCAAACTAGTAAGAAAGACATGTATACAAAATATTATAATTTATATTGATAAATTGTTGTAGTACTTGATAGGTACTGCAGAAAAACATATGTGATGAAAAGAACCAACCTGCTAATGCTTATAGATTCCCTTCTACCAGTGCACCAACACATACTAAGAAAAATTTTGAAACAATTCAAGTCTCCCTCCCCACTGCCCCAAGTTCAGAGTTTGTGGACAAGTTCTTAGAGCTCTTCTGGGATAGAACTGAAAGAATTACAGAGACAAAAAGGGATGGATTTAGGCCTTGAAGCTATATTTAGGGTTTGAGAGATATGGACAGAAGAAGAAAAAGGAATACTATGAACTATATATTTGGATCCATTTTAATGTTTCTTTGAGAGGCTTAAATAAAGAATAGAATTCTCTTTTAATTCCTTTTGGTTGTTGAGCTATCTTAAACAAGGTTCACTGTGGGCACAAACATCCTCATCCTGTTAAAATATCTTGCATTCAATGAATGTGTGAGAAATTGAAAATATTAAGATGTTTTATATGGCAAAAATAAGCCATTAGGGCTGCACGTCTCAGAGCAGACTAAAATTGTTATGTAAGGAGACCAATGTATTTTTAAAATTACTTTGTGTAGTGTAATGATTTGTAAAATGGATAAGTAAAAGACTAAAATTCATTCATGATCCTACCCCTAAAAAATAATGCTTCTAATATGTTGAATTTTTCTCTAGTTTTTCAATGCATATTTATTCAAAAACATCTATTGATTAACTACTACAAGCCAGACACTGTCCTAGGCCACAGGGATATAGCCCAGAACAAAAGAGACAAAATTCACTGTTTACGTGGCGCTTAAAATCTAGCTGTGGAAGACTAGCAATTAACAAAATAAATCAATAAAGAATATGGTAGGGGCTTCCCTGGTGGCGCAGTGGTTGAGAATCTGCCTGCCAATGCAGGGGACATGGGTTCGAGCCCTGGTCTGGGAGGATCCCACATGCCGCGGAGCAACTAGGCCCGTGAGCCACAATTACTGAGCCTACGCGTCTGGAGCCTGTGCTCCGCAACAAGAGAGGCCGCGATGGTAAGAGGCCTGCGCACCACGATGAAGAGCGGCCCCCACTTGCTGCAATTGGAGGAAGCCCTCACACAGAAACTAAGACCCAACACAGCCATATATAAATAAATAAATAAATAAAATTCTTTTAAAAAAAAAGCCCTTCTCCTCCGCCCGTTTCCAATTTAAAAAAAAAATAAAAAATAAAAAAATAATAAAGAATATGGTATATACCAAGTAAGTGTTACTACGAAAAATAAGTTATGGAAGAGTATTGAATAGGGAATGTGGGCAAGAGTGGAGGTTGCAATTTTAAATAAGGTGGCCAGTGAAGACTTCACTAAGAAAGTGACATTTGAGCAAAGACTTGCAGTGGGTAGAGGAACAAACTGTGTGGATTTTAGGGAGAGGGAATGACAAGTACAAAGTCCCAAGCAAGCTAGTATGTATATAGGTAGGTATTCTCTGTTTGTTTGCTTGTTTGTTTGTTTGTTTAACATTTATAGTCCATATGTTGGGGTAGAACTGCACTTCCGACATGTGCCCCAAATCTAATCAGCACATCTGACTTTCCTGGTCATGTTTCCCTCTGGCTGGATATTTAGATTGTTTCCTTTTTCTTTTTTTCTTTCCTTTTCTTTCTTTTTTTTTTTTCCTCATCACATCACAAAATATGCTATAACTAATTTCTTTGATTGCCTTTATGAATATTTCTGTAGCATAGAGTCCCAAAAGTGTACAATTCTGGTTCAGATTGCCAAATTGCTTCCAAAGAAGTTATACCAATTTCTATTTCAACCATCAGTATAGGAGAGGACCTATCTTATCAAATGTTTGCCAGGAATAAGTAGTACAATTTAAAAAAAACTTCGTTAATTTGATATATGAGAATGGTATCACATTTTAATTTAACAATTTTTTATTAGTGAGGTTAAATTTTAAAATATATTTACTAGCCATTTTTTGTGAATGAACTGTTCCTGACCATTACTCATGCTTCTATTGGAGTCTTAATGTTTTTTCTTATTGATTTGTACATATTTTTAATATTTTTAACATGTTGATATATTCATGATAATAATTACCATATTACTCCTTAAAATAGAAATTTAAACATAAACAGAAAAAATTGAAAATAATGGGCATCTATATGGTATATATACAATGGAATATTACTCAGCCATAAAAAAATAAAATGTTGCCATTTGCAGCAACATGGATGGACCTGGAGGGCATTATGCTTAGTGAAGTAAGTCAGAGAAAAATAAACACTATATGTTTTCACATATATGTGGAATCTAAAAACTAAAACAAATGAATGAATGTAACAGAACGAAACAAGACTCATAGATACAGAGAACAAATTAGTGGTTACCAGTGGGGAGAGGGGAGGGGAAAGTAGCAGATAAGGGAAGGGGATTAAGAGGTACAAATTACCAGGTATAAAATAAATAAGATACAAGGATGTAATGTACAACACAGGATATATACCCAATATTTTATAATAACTTTAAGTATGCTCTATAAAAATATCAAATCACTATGTTGTACACCTGAAACTAATATAACATTGTAAATCAACTATACTTCAATTTAAATTTTTTTAAAACAATAAGTAAATATATAAATACATAAATAATTTTTAAAATAATGGGCATCTAGCAATACGGATTTGCTTGTCAAAGTTTTACAACAAAGTTTTGATATTTGAAAATCAGAGTAAGGGAAGAGGATAATGCTAAACCAACAGAAACAAATGCCAATTTCAGGAACACTGGATAATATCTAAAAATATTTCTTGTAAAAGTCTTTGAATATTTGCAGTAAACAGTCCCAACCATATACTAGGGACAATTTTAAGTTATTTCATATAATATTTATAATTATTCTGCCCAACAACATTATTTAATTTTACAGCTAGAGAACGTGAGACTCAAAGAAAATAAGCCTAGTAGGGGCCACACCTAGTAGGTAGCAACTCTTCGGACTTACATTCTTTCCATTGCACCACACTTAACATACGTTTAAGAAACGTAAATCTCTTCCATGACACAAAATTACAACTGAATAAAATCACAGAATGACAAAAAATTTTGACTTTTGAGTCTTACCCGGTTAGAGTCCAAAGCAGTGGGCATATTTCTTAATTCATACACAGCAACTTGTCCATCACTGTCTCCCACCAGAAGGCAATCTGTTTGCTTAGTGAAGAGAACAGTTGTGAATTTGATTCCAGGGTTAGCGACATTCACAATCAGAGGGTCCAAACTGTAATGAAATATTTTATTTGTAAATTTAGTTGTTGTTAATATGTTCTTTTTAGATACAGACTAAGAAAAATCTGAGATATTTGTGATTTCATGTAAGTAACAAAAACCAAAAGCTTCTTTCTGTGTTTCCAAGAGCAAAATAACTGCTTCTCACTCTTTATTCAATCAAAACTTTCATTTTTTCAATAAACTAATTTCAACTAAATAAATTAAAGCAGTTCACAATTAAGATGTGAACTCATAATTTAAATTCCCATGATGAGTAATTTTATGCATTAACTTGGCTAGGCTGTGGTACCCAGTGTTTGATCAAACACCAGTCTACACGTTGCTGTGAAGGTATCTTTTTTTTTTTTTTTTAAGATATGATTAACTTAAATCAGTAGAATTTGAATAAAGCAGATTACCCTCCGTAAAGTGAGTTGGCCTCATCCAATCTGTTGAAAGCCTTAAAAGAAAAGACTGAGGTCTCTGAAGTAGAATAAAATTCTGCCTCCAGACTGCCTTTGTATTCAAGACTGCAACATGGACTCCTCTGATGGAAATTCCAGGTTGCCAGCCTGTCATGCCGGCTTGGGACTTGCCAGGTCCCACAATCATGTGAGCCGATATTTTTAAATCTCTCTCACTCTCTTTATTGGTTTAGTTTCTCTGAAGATCCCTAATACAACTCCTTAAATAATAAATGTCTCTTAACAGAAGGATGTTTTGATCCAAATGAACCCCTGGAACATAAATGAATCTGGGGCTTCCCTGGTGGCGCAGTGGTTTATAATCCGCCTGCCAGTGCAGGGGACATGGGTTCCAGCCCTGGTCCGGAAAGATCCCACATCCCTGTGGAGCAACTAAGTCTGTGCTCCACAACTACTGAGCCTGCGCTCTAGAGCCCATGAGCCACAACTACTGAGCCCCTGTGCCACAACTACTGAGCCCGCATGCCTAGAGTCCGTGCTCTGCAAGAAGAGAAGCCACGGCAATAAGAAGCCCATACATCACAACAAAGAGTAGCCCCCGCTCACCGCAACTAAAGAAAGCCCGCAGGCAGCAACGAAGACCCAACGCAGCCAAAAATAAAATAAAATAAATACATTTATTAAAAATAATTAAAAATAAAATTAAAAAATAAATGAATCTGAACAAGATTGAAAACCTTGTTCAAAGGTTCTCTGAACAAGAACCTTTCCTACTCTTGGTTATCCAAAGCAATCCATTGACACCCTTATAAAATAACAGCAGCAGTCACTTGCATACTTCTGAAGAAATGTTGCCCTGGGAACTACAATTTTACTAGAAAAAATAAAATCAGAGGTAGGATCATTTAAGTAGCCACTTTCTACTTTAGTCATGTCATACTCAAAAATAAATTGCATTGTGTTGTAATCCTTGATTTTTGGGTCAAACTGTTTTATAGAACAAGCCATGATGAAATTTTCCAGTTACTAAATTATTAATCTCTAGGGAAAAATTTGCAATTAATAATAAACCCATTGAATTTTATGTCATTTATTTTAAACAAGAATGTATTTCCATGCTTCATCTGCTAATAACTTGCCTAAAGATCTACGTTTTCCAATATTGAAATATTGATTGAATAAGTATTACAGAACCATTAAACACTTTATTCCAGCATTGTATAAGCTTTCATATTAAAAAGGATAGATGGCCTAGATGGCACTCTCATAACTTTGTTGTAACACTTAAAATAAAAAATTTTAATTAAATGCATGCCCCTTCAAATATGTTTTAAAGCAAGGTAAGAGAATAAGTAAATATTATAAAAAATACTTATTTTGCTCCCTTTCTTTATCTTATTATAGAAAGTCTTTAGTTAGACACAATTAGAACAGTGCCTCTCTGCATTCTTCCATAAACCAGGCAATGACAAAGAATTCAAGCTAGTTATGATATCCTATATCAGCCTGTAAAAGTTTATGGAGATGGAGTAAGGTAACCTATTTTCATTCAAATATTTTTCATTCAAATATTTTTAAAATGACGTATGGTATAAGTAATTAACATTAATATATTATTCTATTTTAGAATATGGTAATTTCAAGAATTATCTGGGTGTTTTAAATGTGCTCTGAAATGTTGGCATGTTATTTCAGTGTTTCCGTTTAAAGTGCTCTTGTAATATTTTTGCACAAAAAGGACTAAGAAAGACTATTTTGGTTGAAGAAAAGGAAAAAATAATTTGATCGTATTTTAATGTCTTCTGTGGAAACACTGGGGATGAATTTTGTTGGTATAGTTATTAATTCAGGATATTTGAAACAGTATTGAACAGCTGACAAGAATTAAGCAAATATGGATATTGAAAAGTTAAAACACCTTCTTTCCACGTGAATGTTTTGCAAACTTTTTCCCCATGTCATAATTTTACACTACATTCCTTGTTTTTCTTAAATAAAATAATACTTTGCAGGTTCAAAAATATATTTATTATCCTGGCATATCTCTTTATTCACAAAGGACTCTCACAGTGTAAACTATTACTTGTTTTAAAGTAACTACAGTTCTCTCTAACCAATGTCAATACTATCAGGTATCATTTAGATTGAACTGCTTCTATTAGAAATAACTCCGAGAAAAATATTAACACTTACGTGCTGATGTGAAGGTCCCAAATCTCCACTCTGCTCTCGTTTGCAGCTGCAAATATATAGGATGATTTTGGAGACCAGGCAACATCATAAACAACATAAGTAGTTGGATAAAAACTCAAAAATGGCTTAAGATTCTCATGTTGCCATATAATAACACCCCAATCTGCAGAACAGCTTAAGAATACATCATGACAAAATGGATTCCATGCTATTTTATACACTGGACCCTGGAATTAGAAAAATAAATTAAAATACATAGGTAAGTAGGATTTAACCTCTTATACTTTAAATTTGACCAACAAATTAAAAATGCTCAGATTTCTAAAAGCTTATACACCATGTAATTATTGTGTGGGTATTATTTTACCTGAGAGTAAGGCCATAAATTGAATCTTTTCCCTAAATTATGCCATTCAGAAACATAAAAATATAGTTGCTACAATACTCACTAAATATTAATACATATTATACTACTTGTAAAAATATAAGGAATGTTAAGGAAAATAAACAGAAATAAGGGAGAAAATGAAGAAAACATAGTTGGAACAATCATAAAAAATGTAGAGAATAGGCATATGCCAGAGACAATTTCACTTTGGGATCAGCATGTCAACATAAGCAAAGTCTTTTAGAAACAAATAAAAATGTGGCTTCCACAACTGGCAAGAAGAAATCAAGGATACCTAGAAGCCAAATTAAATGCCCCCCATATTACTGGTGTTTTCTGTATAAGAAAGCACTTAATTCAAGCTGGTATTTTTAACTCTGAAGTTGTAAATTATTTTATAAAAAATGCTGTGCCTAATGATACTATTTTTTTCAGAAATATTGCAAGATAAAATTTTCCATACCTACTATAATTAAACTAACCTTGTGTCCTCTGTAGGTATCTAGATATTGCTCATTATATGAACAAGAACATTTGTGAATATGACCTTCTTCAGTGCCAGCCAAATAGATATTTGTGTCCTATAACACAAAAAAATCAAAATGCATTTGCTTGTGATATATTAGTAAATGTGTTAAATAGAAGATTAGATGATTCAAGATCCCTTAGAGACAATTCAAGAACCAAACTAGAAATACTATCTAGAAGACAGTTGATTGTTGTCTTTTTCTTTCTATCATGATTTTACAATAATTAAATTACCTGAAGGACTACTGTGCAAAGAAAATACAGATGTTTTTCTTTGCTGGAATAAAGGGTAGAACTTTGTATCCTGTTTAGAATTTACATGAACAAACACTGGCTTAAAATGAGGAAGAAACTTTCTAACATTTAGAGCTACCTGACAATGGAACTAACAATCCAGGGAAATAGTAAGTGTTCTTTCATTAGAACTAGTCAAAGAGAAGACAAATGACTTAACAATAACTATTCATGTACATAAGGCTGAAGAAATTATTCTTGCTGGGAATGAGAGATTGAACTAGATGGAGTCTCAGACATCTTTTAACTCTAAATTTATGTACCAAATAGGGATTTAAAATGTATTTTCTACAATGAAGTCATAATCAAAAAGTCTGAAAGTCAGTGCTCTAAGTCCTGACTATGTAGAGTCAGCCTCACCTGGGAGCACTGTACAGTTGCAGAATTTCAGGCCCTGTCCCAGACCTACTGAATCAGAATCTGCATTTTAACAAGATTCCCAAGTAATTTGTAAGTACACTGAAATATGAGACCCACTGCTTAGCATACACCAGAACTTAAGAATGCAATTACTAGGTTATGGGGTATATGTAGTTTAAATTACACAATAAAGTATAATTTTTTTCCCAAAGTAGTATTACCGATTTACATTCAGCACTATATAAAATTTCCCTTTGACACACATTCTCTTCAATAGTTGGTTACATCAGAAATCTTAAATTTTGCCATTCTATTAGGTGTAAAATTATACCTAATGGTTTTAAGTTCCCTTTATGTGCATATTAACAAGGTTGAGCACATTTTTGTGTTTATTGGCCATTTGTATCTCCTCTTCTGTTCATATCTCTTGACCATTTTATAATGTTAATACTCCTTTTTCATATTCATTTGAATACGTTCTTTATATATTCTATTACATAGGCTTTGCCTATTATATATGTTGCAAATATCTTCTCCCAGTATATGGCTTATCTTTTCATGTACTTTCTTCAGTGTCTTTTAGTAAACAGAAATTCTCATTTTAATGTAGCTGGTATTATAATTTTTATAAAGTTAGCATTTTTTGTGCTTTAAGAAATTGTTCCTACTTGGAAGTCATAGAGATATTCTCCCACATTTTCTTCTAAAAGTTTTTGTGTATGATGTGATAGGAATCTAATTCCTTTTTTTTTTAATGTGGGTAATGATTATTCCAATACTGTTTATAAGTAGGTCATCTTTCTCTAAAGATCTTCAAGGTCACTGTCTAAAGTTGGGTTCCTCAGTATATAAACTCTGAGACACTGAGATCTCCATGCAAGAGGTTTACTGGGAAGTTCTCTCAAGAACAACCTTTGAGGGAAACAAGAACGGGTAGAGATTTAGTTTGAATTATGATGTACTTGCAACAAAGGGCTCAGCCCAGCCTATAAGAAGCTTTGGTGCTGAGATAGCCCTTCAGAGTCCTGCCTCCAGGCAAGGAGGCCAAAAGTATTTCACACCATTTCCCATCAATAAATTAGTCAACCAAGAGGATAGACTCAAACCAAACTACATCAATAATGAAACTAAGTATAAAAATGGTGTGGGGGGGAGCTTCAAGATGGCGGAAGAGTAAGACCTGGAGATCACCTTCCTCCCCACAAATACATCAGAAATACATCTACATGTGGAACAACTCCTACAGAACACCTACTGAACGCTGGCAGAAGACCTCAGACCTCCCAAAAGGCAAGAAACTCCCCGCATACCTGGGTAGGGCAAAAAGAAAAAAGAAAAAACAGAGACAAAAGAATAGGGATGGGACCTGCACCAGTGGGAGGGAGCTGTAAAGGAGGAAAGGTTTCCACACACTAGGAAGCTCCTTCGCGGGCAGAGACTGCGGGTGGCAGAGGGGGGAAGCTTCGGAGCCACGGAGGACAGCGCAGCAACAGGGGTGCGGAGGGCAAAGCAGAGAGATTCCCTCACAGAGGATCAGTGCCGACCAGCACTCACCAGCCCGAGAGGCTTGTCTGCTCACCTGCCGGGGCGGGCGGGGGCTGGGAGCTGAGGCTTGGGCTTCGGTTGGATCGCAGGGAGAGGACTGGGGTTGGCGGCGTGAACACAGCCTGAAGGGGCTAGTGCGCTACAGCTAGCTGGGAGGGAGTCCGGGAAAAAGTCTGGAGCTGCCGAAGAGACAAGAGACTTTTTCTTGCCTCTTTGTTTCCTGGTGCGCGAGGAGAGGGGATTCAGAGCGCCACTTAAAGGAGCTCCAGAGACGGGCGTGAGCCGCGGCTATCAGCACAGACCCCAGAAACAGGCATGAGATGCTAAGGCTGCTGCTGCCGCCACCAAGAAGCCTGTGTGTGAGCACAGGTCACTATCCCCACCTCCCCTCCCACGAGCCTGTGCAGCCCGCCACTGCCAGGGTCCCGTGATCCACGGACAACTTCCCCAGGAGAACGCACGGTGCGCCTCAGGCTGCTGCAACGTCACGCTGGCCTCTGCCGCTGCAGGCTTGCCCCGCATCCGTACCCCTCCCTCTCCCCGGCCTGAGTGAGCCAGAGCCCCCAGAGCAGCTGCTCCTTTAACCCCGTCCTGTCCGAGCAAAGAACAGACACCCTCAGGCGACCTACATGCAGAACCGGGTCCAAATCCAAAGCTGAACCCTGGGAGCTGTGCGAACAAAGAAGAGAAAGGGAAATTTCTCCCAGCAGCCTCAGGAGCAGCGGATTAAATCTCCACAATCAGATTGATGTACCCTGCATCTGTGGAATACCTGAATAGACAATGAATCATCCCAAATTGAGGAGGTGGACTTTGGGAGCAACGATATATATATATATTTTTCCCCTTTTTCTCTTTTTGTGATTGTGCATGTGTATGCTTCTGTGTGTGATTTTGTCTGTATAGCTTTGCTTTTACCATTTGTCCTAGGGTTCTATCTGTCCTTTTTTTTTTTTCTTTTTTTTTAGTATAATTGTTAGTGCTTGTTATCATTGGTGGATTTGTTTTTGGTTTGGTTACTCTCTACTTTCTTTCTTTCTTCCTTTTATTTCTTTTACTACTTTTTAAAAATATTTTATTAATTACTATTTTTTATTTTAATAACTTTATTTTATTTTATCTTCTTCTTTCTTTCTTTCTTTCTTTTCTCCCTTTTATTCTGAGCCATGTGGGTGACAGGCTCTTGGTGCTCCAGCCAGGTGTCAGGGCTGTGCCTCTGAGGTGGGAGAGCCAAGTTCAGGACACTGGTCCACAGAAGACCTCCCAGCTCCCAGTAATATCAAATGGCAAAAATCTCCCAGAGATCTCCATCTCAACACCAAGACCCAGCTCCACTCAACGACCAGCAAGCTACAGTGCTGGACACCCTATGCCAAACAACTAGCAAGACAGGAACACAAACCCACCCATTAGCAGAGAGGCTGCCTAAAATCATAATAAGGCCACAGACACCCCAAAACACAACACCAGACGTGGACCTGCCCACCAGAAAGACAAGATTCAGCCTCATCCACCAGAACACAGGCACTAGTCCCCTCCACCAGGAAGCCTACACAAGCCACTGAACCAACCTTAGTCACTGGGGGCAGACACCAAAAACAACGGGAACTATGAACCTGCAGCCAGCGAAAAGGATACCCCAAACACAGTAAGTTAAGCAAAATGAGAAGACAGAGAAACACACAGCAGATGAAGGAGCAAGGTAAAAACCCACCAGACCTAACAAATCAAGAGGAAATAGGCAGTCTACCTGAAAAATAATTCAGAATAATGATAGTAAAGATGATCCAAAATCTGGGAAATAGAATGGAGAAAATACAAGAAACATTTAACAAGGACCTAGAAGAACTAAAGAGCAAACAAACAGTGATGAACAACACAATAAATGAAATTAAAAATTCTCTAGAAGGGATCAATAGCAGAATAACTGAGGCAGAAGAACAATAAGTGACCTGGAAGATAAAATAGTGGAAGTAACTACTGCAGAGCAGAATAAAGAAAAAACAATAAAAAGAATTGAGGGGCTTCCCTGGTGGCGCAGTGGCTGAGAGTCTGCCTGCCAATGCAGGGCACACGGGTTCGAGCCCTGGTCTGGGAGGATCCCACATGCCGCGGAGCAACTAGGCCCGTGAGCCACAATTACTGAGCCTGCGCGACTGGAGCCTGTGCTCCACAACAAGAGAGGCTGCGACAGTGAGAGGCCCGCGCACCGCGATGAAGAGTGGCCCCCGCTCTCCGAAACTGGAGAAAGCCCTCGCACAGAAACGAAGACCCAGCACAGCCAAAAATAAATAAATAAATAAATTTAAAAAAAAAAAAAAAAAAAAGAATTGAAAACAGTCTCAGAGACCTCTGGGACAACATTAAACACACCAACATTCGAATTATAGGGCTCCCAGAAGAAGAAGAGAAAAAGAAAGGGACTGAGAAAATATTTGAAGAGATTATAGTTGAAAACTTCCCTAATATGGGAAAGGAAATAGTTAATCAAATCCAGGAAGCACAGAGAGTCCCATACAGGATAAATCCAAGGAGAAACATGCCAAGACACATATTAATCAAACTATCAAAAATTAAATACAAAGAAAAAATATTAAAGGCAGCAAGGGAAAAACAACAAATAACATACAAGGGAATCCCCATAAGGTTAACAGCTGATCTTTCAGCAGAAACTCTGCAAGCCAGAAGGGAGTGGCACAACATATTTAAAGTGATGAAGGGGAAAAACCTACAACCAAGATTACTCTACCCAGCAAGGATCTCATTCAGATTTGATGGAGAAATTAAAACCTTTACAGACAAGCAAAAGGTAAGAGAATTCAGCACCACCAAACAAGCTTCACAACAAATGCTGAAGGAACTTCTCTACGCAGGAAACACAACAGAAGGAAAAGACCTACAATAACAAACCCAAAACAATTAAGAAAATGGTAATAGGAACATACAGATTGGTAACTACCTTAAATGTAAATGGATTAAATGCTCCAACCAAAAAATATAGGCTGGCTGAATGGATACAAAAACAAGACCCATATATATGTTGTCTACAAGAGACCCACTTCAGACCTAGGGACACATACAGACTGAAAGTGAGGGGATGGAAAAAGATATTCCATGCAAATGGAAATCAAAAGAAAGCTGGAGTAGCAATTCTCATATCAGACAAAATAGACTTCAAAATAAAGACTATTACAAGAGACAAAGAAGGACACTACATAATGATCAAGGGATCATTCCAAGAAGAAGATAAAACAATTGGAAATATTTATGTACCAAAAATAGGAGCACCTCAATACATAAGGAAACTGCTAACTGCCATAAAAGAGAAAATCGATAGTGACACAATCATAGTAGGGGACTTTAACAACCCACTTTCACCAATGGACAGATCATCCAAAATGAAAATAAATAAGGAAACACAAGCCTTAAATGATATGTTAAACAAGATGGACTTAATTGATATTTATAGGACATTCCATCCAAAGAAAACAGAATACACTTTCTTCTCAAGTGCTCGTTCTCCAGGATAGATCATATCTTGGGACACAAATCAAGCCTTGGTAAATTTAAGAAAACTGAAATTGTATCAAGCATCTTTTCCAACCATAGCACTATGAGACTAGATATCAATTACAGGAAAATATCTGTAAAAAATACAAAAATATGGAGGCTAAACAATACACTACTAAATAACCAAGAGATCACTGAAAAAATTAAAGAGGAAATCAAAAAATACCTAGAAACAAGTGACAATGAAAACGCAATGACCCAAAACCTATGGGATGCAGCAAAAGCAGTTCTACGGGGATGTTTACAGCAGTACAATCTTATCTCAAGAAACAAGAAACACCTCAAATAAACAACCTAAACTTACACCTAAAGCAATTAGAGAAAGAAGAACAAAAAAACGCAAAGTTAGCAGAAGAAAAGAAATCATAAAGATCAGATCAGAAATAAATGAAAAAGAAATGAAGGAAACAATAGCAAAAATCAATGAAACTAAAAGCTGGTTCTTTGAGAAGATAAACAAGATTGATAAACCATTACCCATACTCATCAAGAAAAAAAGGGAGAAGACCCAAATAAATAGAATTAGAAATTAAAAGGGAGAAGTAACAACTGACACTGCAGAAATACAAAGGATCATGAGAGATTGCTACAAGCAACTATATGCCAATAAAATGGACAACCTGGAAGAAATGGACAAATCCTTAGAAAAGCACAAGCTTCTGAGACTGAACCAGGAAGAAATAGAAAATATAAACAGATCAATCACAAGCACTGAAATTGAGACTTTGGTTAAAAACCTTCCAACAAACAAAAGCCCAGGACCAGATGGCTTCACGGGCGAATTCTATCAAACATTTAGAGAAGAGCTAACACCTATCCTTCTCAAACTCTTCCAAAATATAGCAGAGGGAGGAACACACCCAAACTCATTGTACGAGGCCACCATCACCCTGATACCAAACTAGGCAAAGATGTCACAAAGAAAGAAAACTACAGGCCAATATCGCTGATGCAAAAATCCTCCATAAAATACTAGCAAACAGAATCCAACAGCACATTAAAAGGATCATACACCATGATCAAGTGGGGTTTATCCCAGGAATGCAAGGATTCTTCAATATATTCAAATCAATCAACGTGATACACCATATTAACAAATTGAAGGAGAAAAACCATATGATCATCTCAATAGATGCAGAGAAATCTTTCAACAAAATTCAACACCCATTTATGATAAAAACCCTCCAGAAAGTAGGCATAGAGGGAACCTACCTCAAAATAATAAAGGCCATATATGACAAGCCCACAGCCAACATCGTCCTCAATGGTGAAAAACTGAAACCATTTCCACTAGGATTAGGAACAAGACAAGGTTGCCCACTCTCACCACTATTATTCAACATAGTTTTGGAAGTTTTAGCCACAGCAATCAGAGAAGAAAAAGAAATAAAAGGAATCCAAATTGGAAAAGAAGAAGTAAAGCGGTCACTGTTTGCAGATGACATGATACTATACATAGAGAATCCTAAAGATGCTACCAGAAAAGTACTAGAGCTAATCAATGAATTTGGTAAAGTAGCAGGATACAAAATCGCTTGCATTCCTACACACTAATGATGAAAAATCTGAAAGTGAAATGAAGAAACCACTTCCATTTACCATTGCAACACAAAGAATAAAATATCTAGGAATAAACCTACCTAAGGAGACAAAAGACCTGTATGCAGAAAATTATAACACACTGATGAAAGAAATTAAAGATGATACAAATAGATGGAGAGATATACCATGTTCTTGGATTGGAAGAATCAACATTGTGAAAATGACTCTACTACCCAAAGCAATCTACAGGTTCAATGCAATCCCTTTCAAACTACCAATGGCATTTTTCACAGAACTAGAACAAAATATTTCACAATTTGTATGGAAACACAAAAGACCCCGAACAGCAAAAGCAATCTTGAGAAAGAAAAACGGAGCTGGAGGAATCAGGCTCCCTGACTTCAGACTATACTACAAAGCTACAGTAATCAAGACAGTATGGTACTGGCACAAAAACAGAAATATAGATCAATGGAACAGGATAGAAAGCCCAGAGATAAACCCACGCACATATGTTCACCTTATTTTTGATAAAGGAGGCAAGAATATACAGTGGAGAAAAGACAGCCTCTTCAATAAGTGGTGCTGGGAAAACTGGACAGCTACATGTAAAATAATGAAATTAGAACACTCCCTAACACCATACACAAAAATAAACTCAAAATGGATTTAAGACCTAAATGTAAGGCCAGACACTATCAGGAAAACATAGGCAGAACACTCTATGACATAAATCACAGCAAGATCCTTTTTGACCCAGCTCCTAGAGAAATGGAAATAAAAACAAAAATAAACAAATGGGACCTAATGAAACTTAAAAGCTTTTGCACAGCAAAGGAAACCATAAACAAGACCAAAAGACAACCATCAGAATGGGAGAAAATATTTGCAAATGAAGCAACTGACAAAGGATTAATCTCCAAGATTTACAAGCAGCTCATGCAGCTCAATAACAAAAAAAACGAACAACCCAATCCAAAAATGGGCAGAAGATCTAAATAGACATTTCTCCAAAGAAGATATACAGATGGCCTACAGACACATGAAAGAATGCTCAACATCATTAATCATTAGAGAAATGCAAATCAAAACTACAATGAGATATCATCTCACACCGGTCAGAATGGCCATCATCAAAAAATCTAGAAACAATAAATGCTGGAGAGGGTGTGGAGGAAAGGGAACACTCTTGCACTGTTGGTGGGAATGTAAATTGATACAGCCACTATGGAGAACAGTATGGAGGTTCCTTAAAAAACTACAAATAGAACTACCATATGACCCAGCAATCCCACTACTGGGCATATACCCTGAGAAAACCATAGGTCAAAAAGAGTCATGTACCAAAATGTTCATTGCAGCTCTATTTACAATAGCCAGGACATGGAAGCAACCTAAATGTCCATCGACAGATGAATGGATAAAGAAGCTGTGGCACATATATACAATGGAATATTACTCAGCCATAAAAAGAAATGAAATGGAGGTATTTGTAATGAGGTGGATGGAGTTAGAGTCTGTCATACAGAGTGAAGTAAGTCAGAAAGAGAAAAACAAATACAGTATGCTAACACATATATACGGAATCTAAGGGAAAAAAAAAAAAGGCCATGAAGAACCTAGTGGCAAGACAGGAATAAAGACACAGACCTACTAGAGAATGGACTTGAGGATATGGGGAGGGGGTGGGGTGAGATGTGACAGGGTAAGAGAGTGTCATGGACATATATACACTACCAAATGTAAAATAGATAACTAGTGGGAAGCAGCCGCACAGCACAGGGAGATCAGCTCGGTGCTTTGTGACCACCTAGAGGGGTGGGATGGGGAGGGTGGGAGGGAGGGAGATGCAAGAGGGAAGAGAAATGGGAACATATTGTATATGTATAACTGATTCACTTTGTTATAAAGCAGAAGCTAACACACTATTGTAAGGCAATTATACTTCAATAAAGATGTTTAAAAAAAAATAAATAAATAAAAAAATTAAAAAAAAAAAAAAAAAAGAACTACCATATGACCCAGCAATCCCACTACTGGGCATATACCCTGAGAAAACCATAATTCAAAAAGAGTCATGTACCAAAATGTTCATTGCAGCTCTATTTACAATAGCCAGGACATGGAAGCAATCTAAGTGTCCATCAACAGATGAATGGATAAAGAAGATGTGGCACATATATACAATGGAATATTACTCAGCCATAAAAAAGAAACGAATGAGTTATTTTTAGTGAGGTGGATGGACTTAGAGTCTGTCTTATAGAGTGAAGTAAGTCAGAAAGAGAAAAACAAATACAGTATGCTAACACATATATATGGAATCTAAAAAAAAAAAGGTCATGAAGAACCTAGGGGCAAGACGGGAATAAAGACGCAGACCTACTAGAGAATGGACTTGAGGATATGGGGAGGGGGAAGGGTAAGCTGGGACAAAGTGAGAGAGTGGCATAGACTTATATACACTACCAAATGTAAAATAGATAGCTAGTGGGAAGCAGCCGCATAGCACAAGGAGATCAGCTCCATGCTTTGTGACCACCTAGAGGGGTGGGATAGGGAGGGTGGGAGGGAGGGAGATGAAAGAGGGAAGAGATATGGGGATATCTGTATATGTATAACTGATTCACTTTGTTATAAAGCAGAAAGTAACACACCACTGTAAAGCAATTATACTCCAATAAAGACGTTAAAAAAATTTTTTAATAAATAAATAAATAAAAATGGTGTAAACATCACAATTAAAAGACTGAGATTGTAAGATTGGATAAAAAAGCAAGACAACTATATGCTGCCTAAAAGAAACATACCAAATATAAAGACACAAATAGGTTAAATGTAAAAGGATGGGAAATGATAAACCATGCTAATACTAGGTAAAAGAAAGCTGGAATAGCTACATTAATATCAGACTAAATAGATTTCAGAATAAAGAATGTTACCAGTTATAAATAAGGCCATTTTATAATGATAAGGGAGTTGCTTAGTCGAGAGAAGATGACAATCCTAAACACTTATGCACTTAAAACAAAGCTTCAAGATACATAAAGCAAAAACTGATAGAATTTCAAGGAAAAAAAGAAAAATTCACAATTATTGTCAGAGACTTCAATCTCTTTCTCTCAATGACTGATGGAAGAAATGGGCAGAAAATCAGCAAGGATATAGCAAACTTGAACACCACCATCAACCCACTTAAATTGATTGACATTCACAGAACATTCCACCCAACAGTAGCAGAATATACACTTTTCTCAAGTGCATAGGAAGCATTTACAAGTAAAAATCACATTCTGGGCTTTAAAACAAATTTCAAAAATTCAAAAAGATTCAGTTTATAAAAAGTTTGTTCTTTGATCATGATAGGATTGAATTAGAAATCAACAGCAAGATCCTTGGAAAAGCCCCAAATATTTGGAAACTAAATAACATGCTTCTAAATAACCCATCAATCAAATAAGAAATCAAAGGAGCACTATGGATGTTTTGGGCCAGCTAGTTCTTTGTTCGGGTCAGGGGAGGACAGTGGTTGTCTTGTGCCTTGTAGTGTATTTAGTGGCATCCCTGGCCTCTGTCTACCAGATGCCAATAGCACTCCTCCCCACATCTCACCTCCCACAGCTGCAGCAACCAAAAATATCTCAAGACATTATGAAATGTCCCTGATGGGACAGGGAGCACTCCCCTCCCTGCCCACATTGAGAACCACTGCTCGAGTCAAGGTGAAAAGTAGATTACAGGAGTTTGAGAATGAAGGCAGTTAGAATATGACTGCAGTAGTAAAAGTGAAATGTAGTAAAGGCCTGAACCACATTAGCAGTAGTAGGCTTGGACTAGAAGGAGTGAGACAATCTTACTTAAATATCATTTGGGGAATAGGGTAGAATAGAGTCAGAGCTCAAGTTTTGGCTTGCATAAGTAGGTGGATGATGGTTCACTAAAGAGATAATCATATTACATATCACAGAAAATATATAGGATACGCTTTTTTGCAAGTCTGTCATAGTGGCTGAATTTCTGATTCCAAAGAACCTCTGGATAAAAAGAATTAGAAAAGTAGAACTTTACTAAGAGTGCTCTGACTTGACTTTGGTCTTGATAAGCATGATCTCAAGTGGTCTTCCTGATCCCCAGAATCATGAGTCACAACTCACATTGAGATATGGAGGACTATATAGTGGATTTGGTTTCTATAGGTATGATAGAGCAGCAGAGCACCAAAGAGGGGCAAGGAGGGGCATTCAAGTTAAACATGGAGCTGTGAAGATAGTTCCATAGTTGCTCAGAAATACAGATCTTTCCTCCAGAAAGCAGAAAAAGGACAGCCAACTGGAATGTGCCATTCTACCTTAGGCTGACACCTATGATACCTATGTGTGTTATTTTTTTATTTACAAGGCGCAATATTTATTAACATGATGACATTTTGTCTTGATTTATATCTTAATACACTTCAATTATCAGAAGTTGTTATATGCAATAGCAAATAACAGATTGAAATAATTTACCTTGGGGTGAAAAGCAAAACACATTCCAGGAGCCTGTCGAGATATCAAAGCTTCACCTTTCTTTTCTTTTTCCCCTCCTTTTTTGCTGCTGCTAGCAGTAGTTCTCCTCAAACGCATCAAATCTTTATTTAAAGAAAAAATACATATATTATTTACCACAGGAAATAGTAATGTAGATATAATATGTCCCTTCTGCAAATAATATGATTTCTGCCATCCTTTGCAGGTCATAAGGTTAAAATTAACAAATACCAGAGCTAGATGCTTAGAAAAACAATGACCAAGCCCAGTTTTTTTTCTTATTTAGCCAAACCTAAATTTGTCACCTCTTATACATAGTTCACTAGGAATTTTTAATTCAGCACATAACAAGAGAAAGATAATTTGGTATCTGTGTGTGTATTTATTTATTTTTACCATGACAGTCCAGTCCTTTCCGTATAACCCATTTGGAGATCCTTCCATCTGCTGATATAGAAACTAGTATTTCTCTTTTGTCATCACCTGCTGTCCCTCGATCTTGTTCTATCCACTGTAGTTGCCATACAGGTCCCAAATGTTTTTGAGGTGATTCGCTAAAACAGGGAAAAGAATGAAATATAAAATAGTTATAATGGGGCTTCCCTGGTGGCGCAGTGGTTGAGAATCTGCCTGCTAATGCAGGGGACACGGGTTCGAGCCCTGGTCTGGGAAGATCCCACATGCCACGGAGCAGCTGGGCCCGTGAGCCACAATTGCTGAGCCTGCGCGTCTGGAGCCTGTGCCCCGCAACGGGAGGGGCCGCGATGGAGAAAGGCCCGCGCACCGCGATGAAGAGCGGTCCCCGCACCGCGATGAAGAGTGGCCCCCGCTTGCCGCAACTGGAGAAAGCCCTCGCACGAACCGAAGACCCAATACAGACAAAAATAAATTAATTAATTAAAAAAAAAAAAAAAAAGAAAATCCTTTAAAAAAAAAAAATAGTTATAATAATTTTAAAATTCTTGGAGTATAAGCGACTTGGAGTATAAGTGATAAGGACAGCTCCCTAGAGCATCATGACCTACTTATGGAATGATGCTTTTATTGTTCAAAACTGGACTTTTACACTTTAAATATTTTGAAAAACAGGAAAAATAATCACTTTGCTAATATTCACTGGTGTTTTTCTCATTTCTTACAAAAGGAAAATTTTATTGCCTTTAGTTATATTAGCTATCATATCAGGGATACAAAAGCAAACATTTTCTTTCTTTTTAGAATCTACTTCTCTTACTCTATTCATTTACTTTTTCCTAGTTGTGTAAATTTAATTTATTTTAGACACATTGAATATAATTATCTCCATCTTTATAAGGATATTTTTCATAGCTTAAATGAATAAGTCATTTAAGTCTTATTCAAGTAAATAGTTACCTCACCCTTCTTCCTATGTTTCAGGATTGCCCACTGGCTTGATTCTCTCTAGGGCTGAGATTTAAAAGTTTTATGATGAATTATAATCACTTCTCAGATTACTGGCTGCTTTCCTCTCAGATTAATGGGTTGCTTTGTTCCTAGTACTGACTCCCTTGGTTTTTTATGCAAACTCTCCAAATCAGTAGTTCTGAATTTTTTAAAGTCTATATATCTTTGATTATCTGGTAAAAGTTATGGACCCTCTTCCCAGAAACAAGCACAAAGGCTCACGCTTACAAAACTATGCAAATAATTTAAAAATTAAGCTAAAGAATACTTGCTTTAATGCCTATTTCCAGTTCTTGCGAAGTTTATTCAAACACTAATATAAATATACCGCCTCATTTTTGCTCCACTGGTATCTGGTTTATTATAAAAACCTAAGATATCTTTCAATATCTTTAACATTTTATTTTCTCAATATGTCTCATTCATTCATTCTTAATCAAACACTTACTGTAATCCTGTTATATGCCTGATATTATGTGACATACTGAGGATACAAAGGTAAGGAAGACATAATCCTTGCCCTCAGAGCTTACAGCCTCCTCAGGGAGATATATATGTAAATAATTTATACAAAGCACAATAAAGGCTACAATAAAGGTATGTATCGGATGCACAAAAGAAAAGAATGGGCAGGTTTCCTGGAAGAGGTGACACGGAAGCAATAAAGGATACAGACTTTCATTTATAAGGTGAATAAATTCTGGAAATCTAATGTACAGCATGGTGATTATAGTTAATAATACTGTATTGCATACTTGAGATTTGCTAAGAGAGTAGATCTTAAGTGTCCTCACCACTCACACAAAAAATGGTAATTATATGAGGTTATGGTTGTGTTAATTAATTTGACTGTGGTAATCATTTCACAATGTATACATATATTAAATCACCACACTGTATGCCTTTAAAAATTATGTCATACAATCTAAATATATACAATTTTTATTTGTCATTTATACCTCAATAAAGCTGGAGATATTTAAAATTTTTGAAAAGAATAAGCATAAACCGTCAAGCCAAAGGAAGTTTGTTGGTGAGGAGGTGGAGAGGATGATAAGGAGATATTAGGGCAGAGCATTCCAGCTGGAGAGACATTATGAGGAATTATTAAATGCTTGAAAGATAATGGTATTACTCTCAATAACAATATAAACATTCACTCAAAACTAAATAACATTAGAGTAATTTTTTCCTTCTCCCTAAAAAAAGCACATGTTTTATGTTTATCTAATTCTTGGGATTCTCACCTACTATCCAGAACTGGAACGTTACTGTTGCTCTGTACGTTATAAATTGCAATAGTGCCATTGTGATAGCCAACTGCTAAAAGGTTAGGTGCTCCAATTGAAAAATCCACAGCAGTAACGCCACATGGACTCTGATAAGTACGTTCTGGCCACTGAATAAAAAAAAATTATATTACATTTTAACCTTGGTTTTGTAGACCACAGTAAGGTAGGGTATGATGGTGGCTGAAGACTAGGCTGGTGGCAGTGGGGATGTGAGGAGAGTTAGTCTGCATTCAGTTACTCATTTCTTACTAACTTCCTGTATACATGAGACTAAAACTTCAATTGGCCATTTCCTTTATTTTGATGAATCCTCAGAGCTCAGTAGTTTTAAGAAATACAGCACTTTGTTTCTACAGTAATTATCATTTTGGGTAATCCTCCAGCAGGATTTGTATGATCATCACAAGTCACCGTCTTAAAGATACAAATAATGGACACCAAATAAATTATCCTGCGTATATTCCTATCCTCCAGTATCTGTTTCAGATGCTTGTATTATCTAATCATTCTAAACAAGGATAGAGGAAGCTCCAAAACTCTCTAAGTTACTCTTTTCTACAACTCTGTCAAGAGTTTTATTGTTTTGTTTTGTTTTAATGTCTAATCCAACTCCTTTCTGGTTTCTAACAACCTACATGGAAAAGAAGATAACCTGCTGATGATGAATCCTATGTCAACCCTTCCACACATTTAAAATTGCTTCTTCCTTTCTTTTAGGCTATATACACCCAGCTACCTAACAGATGGGGGATTATTTATAAAAACTCTAATCATTTTTATATGCTCTTCTGATCCTTTTCTAAGTTTTCCACTTTACATTTCAGTTGTGACTTAAAACTAAAGCTGTAAAGTAACAGGTTGACTAGGGCTGTTTAACAAAAAAACATAACTGAATCTTGTTCATTCTCTTTGAAAAATTCATGGCAGTAAGAGAGTTATATTAATCTATTTTCTATCTATCGAGGATAGCAGAAATATACTTTATAAAGTGATAAGGAGTTATTTATATATTGAGAAACAACCCAGTAGTAAATGAAACTTAATTTTTAAAGAATTTTTATTTGCAAATATATTCTTCTTTATAACAGGCAGTGATAAACAATAATGGTTCAGCCCTAGATCATCATATCTAACAGCATATAGTAGATGTTCAATAAGTGTTTATTAAATGAATTTACCTTATCCTATAAAGTGTAAGAACAAATTTTAATTGTTTTATTGTTATAGATTTAAACCAAAGAAAGTAAAGTCTTGCTTGGTAAAACTTTGAGTTTGTTTAATGATCACATAAAACTAACTACTTTATGAGAATTATGTGAACATTTAATTAAATAAAAATAGGTCTTATTCCTGTTTTAGTTACCATGGGATTCTTTATTGACCAGCAGCAAGCCAATCCTCTTTTTTGCTCCTTAAATCCAAAGTGCCCATAGCCAACAGCCAAAAGGTCCTAAAAAACAGAAAAATTAAAAATAAGAGAAGACAGCATAAAAATATCCACAAATGTATAAAGATGCATATTAATGAACTGTGTTAAAATAGTGATGACATTTCAATTGAGGTTAAAAAATACCAATATACCAACTATTTTCACTCTACATTTTCATCTTCCTAAGCAAAATAATAGTAAAAATAATCACATTTTTAGGCTGAAGAATAAACACTCAAAAAAAACCAATTGCTAACAAGCTATTTTACATATTGAGATAATCTTCAAAAATTGTATTATTACATTATAGTGTCTTATGGGTTTTTAATAATGATCTAATAATTTCAAATGTAAAATAAAAGACATTTATTTTTAAAGGGAGGTGTCATGGACTGAATTGTGTCTCCTCCCCTAAAAGTGATATGCTGAAGTCCTAACCCCTAATAACATGTGATTATATTTGGAAATAGGGCACTTAGGAGGTAATTAAGGTTAAATGAAGTCATAAGGGTGGGGTCCTAATCTGATAGGATTGGGTTCCTTACAAAAAGAGGAAGAGACACAAGAGCTCTTTCTCTCCACCATGCAAGAATACAGCCAAGCCAGGAAGAAAGCCTTCCCCAGGAGCCAAATTCATCTGGCACCGTGGTCCTGGGCTTCCCAGCCTCCAGAACTGTAAGAAATAAATTTCTGTTGTATAAGCCATCCAGTCTATGGTATTTTCTTTTGGCAGCTCGAGCTGAATAATACAGCAGGTCATTTCCAGAAGTGCTTATACAGATGACCCTTGAACAACACAGGTTTCAACTGTGCAGGTCCACTTATACGTGGATTCTTTTAAATAAATACATTGAAAATTTTTTTAGAGATTTGAGATAAGTTGAAAATTTCACAAACTGAATAACCTAGAAATATCAAAAAAATTAAGAAGATTTGTCATGAATGCATAAAATATATGTAGATAGTAGTCTATCCTTATATAGGCATAAGTGATATTCAATATAAAATTAATATTATGTGAGTTTTCTTACTGTTTTATAGCTTTGCTTTCAAAGAACTACATTACCATACAGTATGCCTCGTTCTCATAATTGGAGAAACTGTGTATCAGCCTATCATCACAGGTAAGTAGGGTTTTTTTAATGCAACAGTGTTTCCAATATTGTATTATGAATATGACTGTAATACTGTACATCATAAAAACTTTATAATAATTCACTCATTAGTTTATAGGCTAGGCTATCCTGAAGCAATCATATCAATTACACTAGGCTACCATAAAGCAATCATATTGCTGCTTCTTCATTATCAATGCATAAATCATTATACCTGTAAATAAATACGAATTTATTTTTCACATGATATTTTCATTTTTGATGTCTGGTGTTAGTAATACATGTAACATCAACAGTGTTTTATATCATATAAGACAGTATTAATGCAGGTACTGACAGAGTATTCATCTGTTAAACAGATGACATAAGCTTAACAGTATTGATAAATACAGTACTATAAATGTATTTTCTCTGATGATTTCCTTAATAACATTTTCTTTTCTCTAGCTTACTTTATTGTAAGAATACAGTATATAACACATATCACACACAAGATATGTGTTAATTGACTATGTTATTGGCAAGGCTTCCAGTCAACAGTAGGCATTAGTAGTTAAGTTTTGGGGGAGTCAAAAGTTATACTAGGATTTTCATTTGCATGGGGGGTTGGCATCCCAACCCCCTTGTTGTTCAAGATCAACTCTATAAGTATGTATGGACAAAAGTTTAATGATTGACCAAACCCTGCCTCTTCTCTGTGATCAGAAATATTACAAACACAGTCCTGTCACCACCCTACCTTCAAGCCAACATCGTGTCTCCACAATTCCCTCTGCCTTAAAATACTCTTCACCACTACCCTTTTTATCTTGACATTGACAAACTCCTATTCATCTCTTCTAGACTCAGCATAGGCGTCACTTCCTCTAAGAAGCATTCACAAGCCTCTCTTATGTGTTCCCACAGCATTATTTATTTTCTTCATTAAAGCACATAGGAAAGTATTATATGGTCAGTGTCTATGTGTGACTAAATTACTACTGTATCTCCAGTGCTTTAACAGAGTTCCTGGCACAGAGTTAATGTTCAATAAATATTTGTAGAATGAATTAATAAATATGGTAGATGGCATCTGTCATATATTTTTTAGCTTCATTCAAAATTAATCTTATTCTCAATAGCAATAATAATGTTTAAATGCTAGTATATCCAGTTTCTTAAAATGATTCATCTGTCCTTATTACATGGTTATTATTGATTTATTAAATTTCACTTATCTACAAGATGTTCCCAAATAGTTTTATAAAGACAAATCCATACTAAAAGTATTTTATTTTATTCAAAAATAATATACATAATTTAAGAATTGTGCAATTTAGGTTTCAATAAAAATGATTTTTTTAGGTTTTTTAGCATTAATTTTTTTATTGAGGTATAATTGACATACATTATATTAGTTTCATGTGTACAACATGATTCAATATTTATATATCGTGAAATGATCACCACAAAAATCTAGTTAATATGCATCACTATACATAGTTACAGAATTTTTTTCTTGTGATGAGAACTTTTAAGATCTACTGTCTTAGCAACTTTCAAATATGCAATGCAGTATTATTAACTATAGTCACCATGTTGCACATTACAGCATGACTTATTTATTTTATAACTGTAAGTTTGTACCTTTTGACTCCATTCACCCATTTAATAGCCATAACAACTATCATGTTTGCGCACAGTACCTTATAAGGTGTAGCAATAAAATAATAAGGCTAATTCTTAAAACATGGATAATACAAGACAGTTTAAACAAATTAGTTTTGACCGTTTTAAAAATACACCAGGGCTTCCCTGGTGGTGCAGTGGTTGAGAGTCTGACTGCCAATGCAGGGGACATGGGTTCGAGCCCTGGTCTGGGAGGATCCCACATGCCGCGGAGCAACTGGGCCCGTGAGCCACAGCTGCTGAGCCTGCGCGTCTGGAGCCTGTGCTCCGCAACAGGAGGGGCCGCGATAGTGAGAGGCCCGCACACCACGATGAAGAGTGGCCCCCGCTTACTGCAACTAGAGAAAGCCCTCGCACAGAAACGAAGACCCAACACAGCCAAAAATAAATTAATTAATTTAAAAAAAAAAACTCCATTAAAAAAAATACACCAAATATTTATTCCAAAGATACTGCCATTACACAAAAGATTTTTGAAATTACTAGTGGAGAATCATGTCTTCAGAATGAGTTTATAAACCTCAGGAAAAAATAAGTCTCATTACTCTATAATCATCTCTTTTTGACAAGCAAACATACCATTCTCCCGCTTGATGATTCATCTAATTTTCCTCAGGATGATTCTTAGCAGTGCAGTAGTTAAAAGCAAGAACTCTGGAGCCAGATGTCTGGGTTTGAATTGTTTCACTTACTGGTTATATAACTTTGGGCAAGTTATTTATCCTTTCTGTGCTTCAGTTTCCTCATCAACATAATGAGGAAAATAGTAGAGTTGTGATAATACAAGTAAAACATTTACAATAGTGCCTGGTACACAGTAGGTGCTGTTTAAGTATTTGCTGCTATTAGTAGTAACAGTATTTTAAGGAATCTCAAAATTATTTTGCACATGTTCAGGGTCACTGGATTAAGTATATACTTCCAAATATGATTACTTTAAAGAGAATACAAATTTGGGCACATGAGTCTGGTACCATGTTAAACTAAATAAATATATATTATCTTCTTGTTCACTTAATATCTCATATGGATTCAGAGAATGCCATGTCCCAAGTACATCTCCTAAAATAAAAATGGTGACATTTTCATATTAAAGGAGAAAAACATTTTGTAACTGTTTGCATTTTCCCCTTTTAAAAACATGAACTTGTTTTTAGAGGAGTTTTAAAACTAGGGGTTATGTCAATTTAAATCCCTTGCCTAATAGCTGAGAAAAAAAAGTTTTCATTAGTACCTGACAAGTGCCCTTAAATGCTAGAGACAGAATTACTAAAATGTTTGATAACTTACTGGATTTGTTTTATTCCAGGCAAGGCTGCTCACATTAAGGCCTTTGGTTAAGTCACAGGAAAAGGACCAAAGTCGTTCCAAATTGGCTGGTATTGTTGATTGTTCTGAACCTATTTCTATTTCTTCTTCCTCTTCCTTCTTAGCCTCTTCTTCTACCTCTTCAAGTTTTTCACCTACTAAAAAGTCTTCAGGTTCTTCAGGTTCTGGTTCTAAAATTAAGTCAAATAAAAAGAAGATCATTGTGCTCTATACCTACAGGAATCTACCAAAGTCTCCAAAGAGCATCTCTATCTACGACTGACACTTCAGCCATCATTGGATTTGCTGGGTCATATGGCCCAAGGGACTGGGTACCCTGAATAGCTGCCTGAACCTGTTGCAGAATCTTCTGTCGTTCTAGGCCCCACTCAAAGCTATTGGCTTTTCAGACCACTCAGTAAATGGACCAGAGGACTCATCCAAATGAGGAATATGTTGCCTTTAAAATGCAAAGAGGTCCACTAGGCATTGTGTCTCTTTTTATTTGGTTGAAGGGGAACCAGATGCAACAATGTATCCTTCACCTTAGAAGGTATATCTTGACATATTCCATGCCACTGGACCCTTGGAAATTTCACTGAGGTGGAAGGCCCCTGAAATTTTGTCAGATTTATTTCTCACCTTCTGACATGCAAATGTCTTACCAGTTAAGTCTACTTCCTGTTCACTAGGTCCAATCAGCACAATACCATCAATGTAATGGACCAGTGTGATGTCCTGCTGAAAGGAAAGCTCCCTGCAGACTAAATTATGACATGAAGCAGAACCGTGAAGGTGTACTGCTGACCTGACCGGGTGAAAGCAAATAGCTTCTGGTGGTTTTACCAACAGGTATTGAGGGGGAAAAAAACATTTGTCATATCAATAGCTATACACCAGGTACCATGAGATGTGTTAATTTGCTCAGGCAGTGAAACCCCATCTGAAACAACAGCTGCAATTGGAGTCACCACGTGGTTAAGTTTACAATAATCCACTGTTTTTCTCTAAGATCCATGTGTTTTCTATGTAAGCTAAACAGATGTGTTGAATGGTGAGAGTCAACATTCCTGCATATTTCAAGTCCTTGGTGGTAGCATTAATCTCTGAAATCCCTCCAGAAAGGTGGTATTGCTATGATGTGCTATTTTCATAGGTATAGGCAGCTCTAGTGGCTTCCACTTTGCCTTTTCCTCCCATATTAGCCCTCACTCCACAGGTCAAGAATCACATGTGGGGATTCTGCCAGTTTCTGAATATTTCTATTTCAAGTATACATTCTGGAACAGGGGAAATAACTACAGGATGATTCAGTGGACCCACTGTGAGATGAACCTGATCTAAAATTCTGTAGATCACCTGACTTTTACAAGTCCTTACTCTGACTAGTAGACCCCAGTGATGTTTTGGGTCTCCCAGAGCTAGTGTGAACTCAGCCACTGTTCAGTAATCCCTGAAATTTCTGATTATTTCCTTATCCGCAATGTACAGTCACCCTAGTAAAAGGCTATAGATCCCTATGGGGAAAGCTGGGATAAATATTAACAGCATACATTCTTGGCAGTGTAGCGTGATACATTCTCAAAGGGACCCAGTCTCCCCTTCATTCAAGAAGTTCTGGTTCTATAAACTGGCTCAAGAATAGGAATAGGTTAAGGGGCTGTGACTTTGTTTTTTAGTGTTTCAAGTTAGAAACACTTGACCTAGAACTCTACTGCTTACACAGATTAAGAATTTACAAGAAGACTGTCTGTTATGGGCTGAATCATTTCTCCCCAAAATCCATATATTGAAGCCCTAAGAATGTAGTACCTCAGAATGTAATAGTATTTTGAGACAAGGGCTTTAAAGAGGTGATTAAGGTAAAATTAGGCTATTAGTGTGGGTCCCAATCCAATATGATTGGTATCCTTATAAGAAGAGGAAATTTAGACACACCAAGAGAGACAAGGGATGCACACACACAGAGAAAAGACCATGTAAAGAGGCAGCAAGAGGGTGGCCACCTGCAAGCCAAAGAGAGAGGCCTCAGAGGAAACCAACGCTGCTAGCACCTGGATCTTGGACTTCCTGCCCCCAGAACTGTGAGGAAGTAAATTTCTGTTGTTTAAGCCACTCAGCTCGTGGTATTTTGTTATGGCAGTCCTAGCAAACTAATACACCACCTACCTATGTCTCTTCTAAGGACATCATAATCAACTAGCCAGTGCCCTGGGTCTCTGCAAGTCAGACTATTCTCATTACTGCTTTGTCCCCATTATGGTAACCACGCTTACATTTCCTCTGGCGATTAAATGCTGCCCTTTAGCCCCCTCACCCTCAGGATCCAATTATCATTACTATATTTAAGGCCCCAGTTCAGAGGCAGCAGCTCTCACTATAACTTGTGACCTACAGAAGAGTGACCACAGAGCTCTTCAAGGATGTCGGCGCTGGCCCTCACAAGTTTATTTCTCACAATTGTGGTGAAAGGTATGTTATCTGGACCCTCCTGGAGTGACCAGGCAGGTCATCATGATAAGTCCTCTCTAACGTTAGAACGTCCCTACGCCTTTGGATACCTTTCTTTAGAGTATACCAAGACAGTTCTGACACTTCAGCTCCACTTAGTAAAGGCCACATTTTGGTCCATTATCAGCCAACCAAAAAACAAATTCTTAAAGCCATCTCTAATCCTTAAACTACAACACTGTACCCAGAATCTCCGCTCAGCGGAACCATATTAACTTTGACCTGATCTGACTTTATATTCCTTCCATCATTATCCTATACCCTTAATACCCATTTCCACCTATATTCCTCAGATCTCTGCCTGTATAAATTAGCAAACTCAGCAATTGATTCTCCAAGAAGTTATAACAAACCAAAATGTGTATGTACCTAACAACTTCAAAAATACATGAAACAAATAAACAATCAAAACCAATAGCTCTGAAAGGAGACATAAATACACAATTATAATTGGAGATTTCAACACTTCTCTCTCAATAACTGGTAGAACAAGTAGGCAGAAAATCAGATGACCTGAACATCACTATCAACCAACTTGACCTAACCAACATTTACAGAACATTCTATTCAAAAACACCAGAATATATGTTCTTCTCAAGTGCCATAGCACATTCTTTAAGATGGACCATATTATGGACCATAAAACAACTTTAGACCACAATGGAATTAAATTAGAAATAAGAGAAAGATAGCTAGAAAATTCCAAAACATTTGTATATTAACACATTCATAACAACACATGGGTCAACGAAGTCTCAAGAGAAATTTTTAAATATATTTTAATGAACTGAAAATACAACATATCAAATCTTATGAGATTCAGCTAAAGCACTGCTTAGAAAGCATATATGAGAAAAGAAGAAAGTTAAATTTGTATCTCACATGTGATCCACCCATTCCACTCCTAGGTACTGACCCAAGAAAAATGAATGCAAATGCCCATACAAAGACTTGTATACCAATATTTTTACCAACTTTATTTGTAATGGCCCCAGACTAGAAACAAATATCAATCAACAGGTGAAAGGATAAACATAGTATAGGATATTCATACAATGGAATACTAGTCAGTAATAAAAAAGAGTGAACAATTGATACATGCAACAACATGAGTGAATCTGAAATAATAATTTTGATTTTAATAATTTTGCTGAGGAAAAGAAGCTAGATAAAAAAGAGTACATAATGTACATTTATATAAAATTCTAGAAAATGCAAACTACTAATCTGTATAAGGATGTAAAGCAAATCAGTGGCTTCTTAAGGATAGGGGAGGGGCAAAGAGGAACAAGAAGGAAGGATTATAAAAGACATGAAAAAAACATTTGAGATATACATATATATCATTATATATAATTGTATATATTCATTGATTGTGGTGATATATCAAAGCTTTGAATTGTATGCCTTAAGCATTGGCAGTTTATTGTCACTTATACTTCAATAAAGCTGTTAAAAAATAACCGTGGTATATCACTCTTTAAATGAACCCCAGATAATATAAATACCACAGCATTTTTTAATTGTGAAAAAAATTACAATCATTGACATGCATAGGTTTTAGCTGTACAGTTTGATGAGTTTTGATAAATATACACACTGACGTAACCAACAATCCAATCAAGATGCAGAATATATCCATCAAGCAAAAAAGTTTTCTCATGCTACTTTCCAGTCAAACCTAATCTACCATAGGCAGGCACTGGTTTAATTTCTAAAACCTTGGAGTAGTTTTGTCGGTTATAGCATATCATGAAAATGGGCCCATTGGTATGCATTCTTTTGTGTCTGAATTCTTTCACTTAACAATGTTTTTGAATCCATCAAGGTTATTATGTATATAAGTAGTGCACTCATTTTTATTGCTGAGTAGTGCTCCAGCATTTGTTTAAGCATTGACCTACTGATGGATACCTGGGATTTTTCCAGTTTGGGGTTATTATGAATAAAGCTGTAATGAGCATTCTTATATAAGTCTTTTTTGTGGATATATTTTTTTCTCTTGGGTAAATATCCAGGAAAAGGATTATTGGGTCATTGGATGGATCTGTGTTTAAAATTTTACGAAACTTCCCAGCAGACTTCTGAGTTGTTCAATTTTATACTCCCACAGCAATATATGAAAAACCCAAGCTGCTCCATGTCTTTGCTAACACTTGGATTTGTCAGTCTTTTTAATTTTAGCCATTCTGGCTAGTGTATTGATTTTAACTTGCATTTCCTTGATGACTATGTTTAGTACATTTTCAGGTGTCTATTTGTTGGGTGAAGTTCCTGTTCAAACCTTTTGTCTATTTTTTTTAACATCTTTATTAGAGTATAATTGCTTTACAATCTTTTGTCTATTTTTCATTAGGCTGTTTATCTTCTTTTTATTGGGCTGTAAATGTCCATTACATATTCAAAACTTAAGTCTTTAGTCAGATGTATGTATTGCAAACATATTTTTCTAGCCTGTTGCCTTGTATTTTTTTCCTAACAGTGCTATTCAAAGAGCAGGCATTTTAACTATTGCAAAGTCTTATTAATTTTTTTCCTTTATGCCTTGGGATTTTTGTGTATTAAGTATCTTTTCTTACGCTAAGATCACAAATAATTTTTCTTTTATCTTCTTCTAGAACTTTATAGTTTTAATTTTTACATTTAAATCTATGGCCCATTCTGAGTTAATTTATACATATGATATGAGGTGAGGGTTGATGTTCATTTTCTGCCCATATGGATATCGAATTGTTTCAGCACCATTTTAAAAAGATCAGCCTTTCTCTATTGAATCACCTTGGCATGTTTGTTAAAAATCAATTGACCATATAGGTCTGTGTTTATTTCTGGACTCACTGCTCTGTTTCAGTCATCTATATGTCTATCCTTAGACAAATACCACACTGCCTTGATTACTGTAGCTTTATAGTCACTTGTAATCTGGTGGGGTAAGTCCTTCAACTTTATTCTTCTGTTTCAAAATTGACTTAGTTATTCTAGGTCCTTTGCTTTGCCATATAAAATATAGAATTATATTGTCAATTAATTATCTTTAAAGAAATTTAAAATGGTGAGAAATGTCTCTTACTTTTACTCACATTGTCGAATTCTAGCATTCTCCATTTCTTTGTTTAGATTCTGGTTTCTGTTATTATTTTCCATCAGCCTGAAGAACCTCCTTTAACATTTTTTACAGTGCTGGTCTGCTAGCATTGAATTCTCTCAGCTTTTGTTTGTCTGAACATGTTTTTATTTCACCTTGATTTTTGAAGGATATTTAGATATAGAATTTTTTAGCACAGTAAAAATGTCATTGCATTGTCTTCTGGCTTCTGTTAAGAAATAAGGGCATTATTAGCTTTCTTCCCTAAATGTAACATGTTTTTTCTGGCAACTTTTAACATTTTTTTTTGACATATTACTTATAATGTGCCTCAATGTGGTTTTCATTGTGTTTATCTTGCTTGGGTTTCATTGAGCTTCTTATAATCGTTGGTTTAAAGATTTTTTTCAAGTATGGAAAATTTCTAGCTACTCTTTCTTCAAATGTTTTTCTGCTTTTCCTCCTCTTTATTCTAGTACTACAATTCCAATTACATGCATATTAAATCACATGATCTTGTGACACAGGTCACTGAGGCTCTTTTTTTTTTTTTTTGGCCTTGTTTATCTCCATACTCCCGTTTGGAATGTTCCTCTTGCTTGTCTTTGAGTTCACTGATCTTCTTCAGTTTTTAGTATTCTGTTAAACCCAAACAGTAAATTTTTCATTTCATGTATTATGTATTTCAGCTCTAGTAGTTCTATTTGGTCCTATATGTAGCTTTCATTACTTTTCTCATTGTATTCTTATTTTCTTTAAATCCTTAAGCATATTTTTATAGCTTTTTCTTTAATAAACTTTATTTTTTAGAGTAGTTTTAGGTTCACAGCAAAAATGAACTCAAAGTGCAGAGTTCCCAAATACTCACACACAGATATATGCACAGCCTCTTCCAGATCAGCATCCTGCAGCACTAGTACATTTGTTACAATCAGTGAACCCATACTGACAAATCATTATCCCCCAAAGTCCATAGTTTACATTAGGATTCACTCTTGGTGTTGTACATTCTATGGGTTTGGATGAGTGTACAATAACATGTACCCACCATTATGTATCATGCAGAATAGTTTCATCACTCTAAAAATCTTATGTGCTCTGCTTATTCATTTCTCCCAACCCTCTAATCCCTGGAAACCCCTGATTTTTTTTACTGTCTCCATACTTTTGCCCTTTCCAGAATGTCATACAGTTGTAATCAGACTATGTAGCCTTTTCAGATTGGCTTCTTTCACTTAGTAACACGCATTTAGGTTTTCTCCATGTCTGTTCATGGCTCGATAACTAATTTCTTTTTAGTGCTGAATAATATTCTATTGTCTGGATATACTGCAGTTTATTCATCCATTCACCTACTGAAGAACATCTTGCTTGCCTTCAAGTTTTGGCAATTATGAATAAAGCTGCTATAAACATCTGCATGCAGATTTCTGTGTGGATATAAGTATTCAACTCCTTTGGGTAAATACCAAGGAGTGCAGTTATGGACTGTATGGTTACAGCATGTTTAGTTTTGTAAGAAACTGCCAAACTATCTTCCAAAGTGGCTGAACCATTGTGCATTCCCACCAACACTGAATGAGAATTCTTGTTGCTCCACATCTTTGCTAGCATTTGGTAGTATCAATGTTTTGGATTTTAGCTATTTAATAGTTTTGTGGTGGTATCTCATTGATGTTTTAATTGGAAGTTCCTTAATATATAATGTTGAGTATCTTCTTATATGCTTATTTGCCCTCTGTATATCTCTTTGTTGAGGTATCTGCTAGGTCTTTTGTCCATTTTTTAAAATTATGTTGTTTGTTTCCTTATTGTTGAGTTTTAAGAGATATTTGTGTATATTGGATGAGTCCTTTACCAGATATGTCTTTTGCAAATATTTTCTTCAGTCTGTGACTTGACTTCTCATTCTACTGACAATGTCTTTCATAGGGCATAAGTTTTTTTTTTAAATTATTTTTTATTGACGTATAGTTGCTGTACAATATTATATAAGTTAAATGTGTACAATATAGTGATTCATAATTTTTAAAGATTATACTCCATTTACAATAATTATAAAAATTGGCTATATTCCATGTGTTGTACAATATATTCTTGTAGCTTATTCTATACCTAATAGTTTGTACCTCTTAATCCCCTACACGGCCCCTCCTACCTTCCCTCTCCTCACTGGTAACCACTAGTTTGTTCTCTCTATCTGTAAGTTTGCTTCTTCTTTTGTTATATTCACTAGTTTTTTGTATTTTTAGATTCCACATATAAGTGATACACAGTACATGTCTTTCTCTGTCTGACTTATTTCACTTAGCATAATGCCCTCCAAATCCATCCATTTTGCTGCAAATGGCAAATTTTCATTTTTATTTTTGTCTGAGTAGTATTCCATTGTAAATATATACCATATTTTCTTTATCCATTTATCTGTTGATGGACACTTAGGTTGGTTCCATATCTTGGCAATTGTAAATAATGCTGCTATGAACATTGGGGTACATGTACCTTTTAGAATTAGTGTTTTGGGTTTTTTTGGCTATATATCCAGGAGTGAAATTTCTGAGTCAATATCAATATGGTATAAGTTTTTAATTATAATGAAGTCTGGTTTATCAATTATTTCTTTCAATAGATCATGCCTTTGGTGTTAAATCTAAAAAGTCTTCATCATACCCAACATCCTCTAGATTTTCTCCAGTGTTGTCTTCTATGAGTTTTATAGTTCTGTATATTACATTGAGGTTTGTGATCCATTTTGAGTTAATTTTTGTGAAAAGTGTAAGATCTGTATCTAGATTGTTTATTTTTCCCATAAATATTCAGTTGTTCCAGTACCATTTGTTGAAAAGACTATCTTTTTTTTCCATTGTATTGCCTTTCCTCTTTGGTCAAAGATCAGTTGGCTATACTTATGTGTATCTATTCTGGGCTTTCTGTTCTGTTTCATTGATCTGTGTGTCTATTCTTTCACCAATACCACACTGTCTTAACTACTGTACCTTTACGGTAATTCTTGAAGTCAGGTAATTCCAGTCCTCCAACTTTGCTCTTCTCCTTCAATATTGTGTTGGCTATTCTGGGTACAATAGCTTTTTTAAATTCCTTGTCTTGAGTTAGTGTCTCCCTACAACTAGGGCACCTGCTGGCCACTGGTGGGGAACCCTGACACCCAAGGAGACAGGAGGAACCCCCAAGTGAACCAGATCTTGGTTCATGAGCCAGGGGTTGGGCCAAAGCTCCTGCAGTGGGAGCTCCAAGTCTGAACCACTGGACTAACAGAGAACCTCAGACCCCAGGGAATATACATCAGAGTGAGGTCTCACAGAGGTCCTCATCTCAGCACCAAGACCCAGTTCTACGCAACATCCTACAAACTCCAGTGTTGGAAGCCTCAGGCCAAACAACCAGTAAGATAGGAACACAATCCTACTCATAAAAAAAACTTTTTTAAATGAGATGGCAGAAAAATATGTCACAGATGAAGGAGCAAGGTAAAAACCTACAAGACCAAAATAATGAAGAGGAAATAGGCACTCTACCTGAAAAAGAATTCAGAGTAATGATAGTAAAGATGATCCAGAATCACGGGAAAAAAATGGAGGCACAGATTGAGAAAATACAAGAAATGTTTAACAAAGATCTAGAAGAACTAAAGAGCAAACAAACAGAGATGAACAGCACAGTAACTGAAATCAAAAATACACTAGAGGGAATCAATAACAGAATAACTGAGGCAGAAGAATGGATAAGTGACCTGGAAGACAAAATGGTGGAAATAACTGTGGAGGAGCAGAATACAGAAAAGAGAATGAAAAGAATTGAAGACAATCTCAGAGACCTCTGGGACAACACTAAACACACCAAGATTCGAACTATACGGGTCCCAGAAGAAGAAGAGAAAAAGAAAGGGTCTGAGAAAATATTTGAAGAGATTATAGTGGAAAACTTCCCTAACATGGGAAAAGAAACAGTCACCCAAGTCCAGGAGTGCAGAGAGTCCCATACAGGATAAACCCTAGGAGAAACACTCCAAGACACATAGTAATCAAACTAACAAAAATTAAACACAAAGAAAAAATATTAAAAGCAGCAAGGGAAAACCAAAAAATAACATACAAAGGAATCCCAGTAAGATTATCAGCTGATTTTTCAGCAGAAACGCTGAAGGCCAGAAGGGAGTGGCAGGATATACTTAAAGTGATGAAAGAGAAAAACCTTCAACCAAGATTACTCTATCCAGCAAGGATCTCATTCAGATATGACAGAGAAATTTAAAGCTTTTCAGACAATCAAAAGCTAAGAGAATTCAGCACCACCAAAACAGCTTTACAACAAATGCTAAAGAAACTTCTCTAGGCGGGAAACACAAGAAAAGAAAAAGATGCACAAAAACAAACCCAAAATAATTAAGAAAATGGTAATAGGAACATACAGATTGAAAACTACCTTAAAGGTAAACAGACTAAATGCCCCAACCAAAAAATATAGGCTGGCTGAATGGATACAAAAACAAGACCCATATATATGTTATCTACAAGAGACCCACTTCAGACCTAGGGACACATACAGACTGAGAGTGAGGGGATGGAAAAAGATATTCCATGCAAATGGAAATCAAAAGAAAGCTGGAGTAGCAAATCTCATATCAGACAAAATAGACTTCAAAATAAAGACTATTACAAGAGAAAAAGAAGGACATGACATAATGATCAAGGGATCAATCCAAGAAGAAGATATAACAATTGTAAATATTTATGCACCCAACCTAGGAGCACCTGAATACATAAGGCAAATGCTAACAGCCATAAAAGGGGAAATTAACAGTAACACAATAATAGTAGGGGACTTTAACACCCCACTTACACCAATGGACAGATCATCCAAAATGAAAATAAATAAGTAAACACAAGCTTTAAATGATACATTAAACAAGATGGACTTAATTGATATTTATAGGACATTCCATCCAAAAACAACAGAATACACTTTCTTCTCAAGTGCTCATGGAACATTCTCCAGGATAGATCACACTTTGGGTCACAAATCAAGCCTTGATAAATTTAAGAAAACTGAAATCATATCAAGCATCTTTTCTGACCACAACACTATGAGATTAGTAATAAATTACAGGAAAAAAACTAAAAAACACAAATACATGGAGGCTAAAGAATACATTACTAAATAACCAAGAGATCACTTAAGAACTCAAAGAGGAAATCAAAAAATACCTAGAAACAAATGATAACGAAAATGCAATGACCCAAAACCTATGGGATGCAGCAAAAGCAGTTCTAAGAGGAAAGTTTATAGCAATACAATCCTACCCCAAGAAACAAGAAAAACCTCAAATTAACAATCTAACCTTACACCTAAAGCAACTAGAGAAAGAAGAACAAACAAATCCTAAAGTTAGTAGAAGGAGAGAAATCATAAAGATCAGAGCAGAAATAAATGAAATAGAAATGAAGAAAACAATGGCAAAGATCAATAAAACTAAAAGCTGGTTCTTTGAGAAGATAAACAAAATTAATAAACCCTTAGCCAGACTACTCAAGAAAAAAGGGAGAGGACACAAATCAATAAAATTAGAAATGAAAAAGCAGAAATCACAACTGACACTGCAGACATACAAAGGGTTATAAGAGACTACTACAAACAGCTATATGCCAATAAAATGGACAACCACGAAGAAATGGACAAATTCTTGGAAAGGTACAATTTTCCAAGACTGAACCAGGAAGAAATAGAAAATATAAACAGATTGATCACACGTAATGAAATTGAAACCGTAATTTAAAATCTTCCACAAAAAAAAAGTCCAGGACAGGATGGCTTTACAGAAGAATTCTATCAAACATTAAGAGAAGAGCTAACACCAATCCTTCTCAAACTCTTCCCAAAAATTGCAGAGGGAGAAACACTCCCAAATTCATTCTATGAAGCCACCATCACCTTGATACCAAAACCAGAAAAAGATATCACAAAATAAAGAAAATTATAGACCAATATCACTAATGAACATAGATGCAAAAATCCTCAACAAAATACTAGCAAACAGAATCCAACAGCACATTAAAAGGATCATACACCATGATCAAGTAGGATTTATCCCAGGGATGCAAGGATTCTTCAGTATACGCAAATCAATCAATGTGATACACCACATTAATAAATTAAGGAATAAAAACCATATGATCATCTCAATAGATGCAGAAAAAGCTTTTGACAAAATTCAACACCAACTTATGATAAAAACTCTCCAGAAAATGGGCATAGAGGGGACCTACCTCACCATAATAAAGGCCATATATGACAAACCACAGCAAGCGTCATACTCAATGGTGAAAAACTGAAAGCATTTCCACTAAGATAAGGAACAAGACAAGGATGCCCACTCTCGTCACTCTTATTCGACATAGATTTGGAAGTCCTAGCCACAGCAATCAGGGAAGAAAAAGAAATAAAAGGAATACAAATTGGAAAAGAAAAAGTAAAACTTTCACTCTGTGCCAATGACATACCATACATAGATAATCCTAAAGATGCCACCAGAAAACTACTAGAACTAATCAGTGAATTTGGTAAAGTAGCAGGATACAAAATTAATGCACAGAAATCTCTGGCATTCCTATACACCAACAACAAAAAATTAGAAAGAGAAATTAAGGAAACACTCCCATTTACCACTGCAACAGAAAGAATAAAATACCTAGGAATAAACCTACCTAAGGAGACAAAAGACCTATATGTAGAAAACTATAAGACACTGAAGAAAGAAATTAAAGATGATACAAACAGATGGAGAGATATGCCATGTTCTTGGATTGGAAAAATCAACATTGTGAAAATGACTCTACTACCCAAAGCAATCTACAGATTCAATGCAATCCCTGTCAAACTACCAATGGCATTCTTCACAGAATTAGAACAAAAAATTTTACAATTCATATGGAAACACAAAAGACCCCAAATAGCCAAAGCAATCTTGAGAAAGAAAAGCGGAGCTGGAGGGATCAGGCTCCCTGACTTCAAACTATACCAGAAAGCTACAATAATCAAGACAGTATGGTACTGGCACAAAAACAGAAATATATATCAGTGGTACAGGATAGAATGCCCAGAGATAAACCAACGCACATATGGTCACCTAATTTACAACAAAGGAGGCAAGAACATACAATGGAGAAAAGACAGCCTCTTCAATAAGTGGTGCTGGGAAAACTGGACAGCTACATGTAAAGGAATGAAATTAGAACACTACTTAATACCATACAAAAAAATAAACTCCAAATGGATTAAAGACCTAAATGTAAGACCAGACACTATAAAACTCTTAGAGGAAAACATAGGAAAAACACTCTTTGACATAAATCACAGCAAGATCTTTTTTGACCTACCTTCTAGAGTAATCAAAATAAAAACAAATGGGACTTAATTAAACTTAAAAGCTTTTGCACAGCAAAGGAAACCATAAACTAGACAAAAAGACAACCCTCAGAATGGGAGAAAACATTTGCAAATGAAACAACAGACAAAGGATTAATCTCCAAAATATACAAACAGCTCATGGAGCTCAATATCAAAAAACAAACAATCCAGGTAAAAAATGGGCAGCAGACCTAAATATACATTTCACCAAGGAAGACATACAGATGGCCAAGAGGCACATGAAAAGATGCTCAGCATCACTAATTATTAGAGAAATGCAAATCAAAAGTACAATGAGGGGACTTCCCTGCTGCTGCAGTGGTTGGGAGTCTGCCTGCCAATGCAGGGGACATGGGTTCGAGCCCCGGTCTGGGACGATCCCACATGCCACAGAGCAACTAAGCCCGTGCACCACAGCTGCTGAGCCTGCACTGTAGAACCCACGAGCCGCAACTGCTGGGCCTGCATGCCACAACTGCTGAGGCCCACGTGCCTAGAGCCTGTGCTCCGCAACAAGAGAGGCCACTGCAATGAGAAGCCCGTGCACTGAAACAAAGAGTAGCCCCCACTTGCCATGACCAGAGAGAGCCCATGCACAACAACAAAGACCCAATGCAGCCAAAAATAAATAAATAACATTTTTAAAAAACAACCAAAAAAAGCACTACAATGATGTATCACCTCATGCCAGTCAGAATGGCCATTATCAAAAAATCTAGAAACAATAAATGCTGGAAAGGGTGTGGTAAAAGGGAACCCTCCTGCACTGTTGGTGGCAATGTAAATTGATACAACCACTATGGAAAACAGTATGGAGGTTCCTTAAAAAACTAAAAATAGAACTACCATATGACACAGCAATCCCACTACTAGGCATATACCCTGAGAAAACCATAATTCAAAAAGACATGTACCACAATGTTCATTGCAACACTATTTACAATAGCCAGGACATGGGACCAACCTAAATGTCCATCGACAGATAAATGGATAAAGAAGATGTGACACATATATACAATGGAATATTACTCAGCCATAAAAAGAAATGAAATTGAGTTATTTGTAGTGAGGTGGATGGACCTAGAGTCTGTCATACAGAGTGAAGTAAGCCAGAAAGAGAAAAACAAATATTGTATGCTAATGCATATATATGGAATCTAAAAAAAAACAAAAAATGGTACTGATGAACCTAGCTGCAGGGCAGGAATAAAGACGTAGACATAGAGAATGGACTTGAGGACACGGGGTGGGAGGGCGAAGCTGGGGTGAAGTGAGAGTAGCATCAACATATATACACTACCGAATGTAAAATAGTTAGCTAGTGGGAAGCAGCAGCATAGCACAAGGAGATCAGCTCAGTGCTTTGTGATGACCTAGAGGGGTGGGATAGGGAGGATGGGAGGGAGGCTCAAGAGGGATGGGATGTGGGGACAGATGTATGCATATGGCTGATTCACTTTGTTGTACAACAGAAACTAACACAATATTGTGAAGCAATTATACTCCAACAAAGATCTATTTTTTAAAAAAATGTCCTTGTCTGCTTTTGCACCATCTCAGTCATCTTTACATCTGTTTCTATTAACTGATTTTTCTCAGTTATGGCTCACATTTTCCTGCGTCTTTACATGACTAGTAATTATTTTTATTGGAGGCTGTACATCATAAAATTTACAGCAGTGAATGACTGGATTGTGTTTTCTTCCAAACAATACAGTGTTGAAGTTTGTTTTATCAAGCAGTGAACTTATGTTCAGATTATCTTGCTTTTTAAATTAGCTTTTTCTAAAGTGTGTGAAGGTAGGGGTCTAGACTAGATAGAACAATTTAAGTATGAATGTATCTGATAATAAAGCTCTCAAATATATAGAGCAAAATTAATAAGCCTAGAGAAAATAGAGACAAATCCATAATCATAATTAAAGATTCTAACAATACTCTCTCATTAGTTGATAGAACAGGTCAACAAAAACTCAATAAAGACGAAAGATTTGTAAAACACTATCAATCAATTTGACATAATTAACATCTAAAGAATACTGCACTAAATAATAGAATACCCCATCTTCTTGAGTGTGGAACATTCACCATATGCTGGGCCATAAAACAATTCTTAATAAATTTCAAAGGGTAGAAATTATAAAGAATATGTTCTCTGACCACCATGCCAATGTTAAATTAGAATTCAGTAAGAAAAGATGAATAAAAAATTACTAAAAACTTGGAAACTAAACAGTATACTTTTAACTAACCTAAACATCAAAGAGAAACTCACATGGGAAATTAAGAATTATTTGGAACTGAATAATAATAAAAACAAAAGATATCAATATTTGTAAGAGGCAGGAAAATTTATAGTATTAAATGCCTATCTTAGACATGAAAAAGAATGTAAAATCAATGATCCAAACTTCCATCTTAAGAAGCTACAAAAAGAAGAGGAGATTAAATTCAACGAAGAAAAACATAAAAGTAAAAATGAAAATAACTGAAGTTTTTTTTTAAAAGGACCAAAAAATTGAGAAAATCATTGAAACAAGAAGATATTTTTGAAAGGATTAGTATAATTGAAAAAGCCCCAACTAGACTAATAAAATAGAGAGAAAAGTCACAAATGACCAATATCAAGAATGAAATAGGAGATACCACTATAAATCCTACAGATATCAAAAGAATTTAAAGAGAGGATATTATGAACAACTTTATGCATATAATTTCAACAACATAGACAAAATGGGTAAATTCCTCACAAATTACCAAAACTGACACAGGTAGGAATAGAATAACCCTATATTTGTCAAAGAAATTAAATTTTCAATTTGAAAACTTTCTGTAAAGAAAACTCCATCCCAGATGGTTTCACTGGTAACTTTTATCAAACATTTAAAGAAGAAATAATATGCAAATTTTTTTTGAAAACAGAGAATGAGGGAAGACTTTCAAACCTCATATTATAAGTCCATCATAACACTAAAGAACTTCAGAGGAACAGAAAATTACAGAAAAATATGTTGCATGAGACTAGTCACGAAAATTCTCAATAGAGTATTAGAAAATTGAATTCAACAGTATATAAAAAGGATAATATATCATAACCAAGTGAAGTTTAACCAGAGGAATTCAGTTTGTTTTAACATTTTAAAATCAAACAATGTAACTGGCCACATTGACAGATTAAGGAAAAAATTACATAATTGTTTTAATAATTTAGAAAATGTTTTGAACAAAATTCAACACCCATTTATGTTTTAAAATATCTAGCAAACTGGAATGAGAAGGAAATTTCCTCAAACCAGTAAAAGGCATCTATAAAAAACTATACTTAACATCTTATTTAACAATGAAATACTGAATTCCTTTATCCTAAGTTCAGAAACAAGACAAAGATATTTGCAACCTTGGGGCAGGCAAAGATTTCTTAGAGAAGACATGGAAAGTATTTACTACAAAAGGAAAAACCGACAGATAAGACTTCATCAAAATTAAAAACCTCTGCTCAACAACAGACAAATATATAAGTTATAGGCTTAAAGAAAATAGTTGTATCTTTCAAGGAGCTTGTATCCAGAATATATTTTTTTAAAAAAAGCTCCTACAACTTGATTTTTTTTAAAAAAGACAACTCAATTTTAAAATGCACAAAGAACTTGACCAAATATTACACAGAAGAAGATATACAAATGACAAAAAAAGTTATTAAAAAGATTGCCAACGGCAGGCATTATCAAGAATGTGGGGCTTCCCTGGTGGCAGTGGTTAAGAAACCACCTGCCAATGCAGGGACACGGGTTCAAGCCCTGGTCCGGGAAGGTCCCACATGCCACCGAGCAAGTAAGCCCATTCACCACAACTACTGAGCCTATACTCTATAGCCCGTGAGCCACAACTACTGAGCCCGTGTGCCACAACTACTGAAGCCCACATGCCTAGAGCCCGTGCTCTGCAACAAGAGAAGCCACCACAATGAGAAGACCACGCACTGCAATGAGGAGTAGCCCCCGCTCCGCAACGAAGACCTACGGCAGCCAGAAAAAAAAAAAAAAAAAGAAGAAGGTGGAGCAACTCCTGTATATTTCTTGTGGGATTGTAAAATGGTACAAATAATCTGGAAAGGTATTTTGCAGTTTCTGAAAAAGTTATACATACATCTATTCAAAGACCCAATAATTCCATTTCTAGGTATTTACCTAAGAGAAATTAAAACATATATCCACAAAAAGAAACACAAAAATGGTCATAGCAGCTTTATTCATAATAGCTCAAAGATGTACAGGTGTCCATCAGCAGGTGAATGAATATACAAATTATTATGGTATGTTCATAAAAAGGAGTAGTACTCAGAAAAAAATGAACTACTTATATACATATCAATGTAGATGAATCTCAAAAACATTATGTTAAGTAAAAGAAGCCAGACACAAAAGAATACTTACTATACGAACCCACTTATATGATATACCAAAATAATTTATCTATAGTGATAGAAATCAGCTTAATGCCTGTCTATAAGGGTATACATTTTAACTGGAAAACAACAGAAGGGAACTTTTGGGGTTGGTAAATATATTCTCTGTCTTGATTACAGTATTAGTTACACAGGCTTATACATTCTTAAATGTATCAAATTATGCAGTTAAAATATATGTATTTCATTATATGTAAATCTTACCTCATTAAAAAATTTCCTACTATATTTCTATTTCTTAGATACATTTAAAGAAGTGATCTACCACCAGTTTTGTTTTCAAAACATCAAAATTTACAGTACTCAGGGCTTCCCTGGTGGCGCAGTGGTTGAGAATCTGCCTGCCAATGCAGGGGACACGGGTTCGAGCCCTGGTCTGGGAAGATCCCACATGCCGCGGAGCAACTGGGCCTGTGAGCCACAATTACTGAGCCTGCGCGTCTGGAGCCTGTGCTCCGCAACAAGAGAGGCCGCGATAGTGAGAGGCCCGCGCACCGCGATGAAGAATGGCCCCCGCTTGCCACAACTAGAGAAAGCCCTCGCACAGAAACGAAGACCCAACACAGCCATAAATAAATAAATAAATAAATAAATAAATAAATAAATTTACAGTACTCAGTAAAACTTTAATCTTATAACTCTAATTATGGGATGAAAAATTTATATAAATGATAAAAATTTTAAAACATCAACCTAATATGAGATAAGAAACATAGTTTTTCAATATTCTTAGATGTAAGTAACCAAAAAGGTTTACATCCATTTGTCACATATGCAATTTTGTAACCTAATTTTTTGATGTAGGCATATAGACGATCACTTTTGACTTGAAGGATCAAGAAAGATTTCATAAAGGAGTTTGCCCTAATCCATACTTGAAAGCTAGGAATTGAAATTGAAAAGTTGAATTAGATAATCTCTCAAATCCTTCAAAATATTTTGTGAATCTATGAGATGGGATTTGTAGCAATAAGAGTATATAATTAAATTAGGGAGAGGTAATAAAAGCTAGAACCTGGAAAGTATAAATGGCAATGGAAAGGGGGGTTTGATTATGAGAGAATAATTCAGTGAGGGAACAACGGAGAGGAAAGAGCCAAAGTTAAGGGTCTACAAGTTTTTCTTTGGGGTTCCTGGTCTGGACTCTTGCTACTCACATGTTTAGTGCTGAAAACTATATAAAAATGTCTTCTGATCAGTGATAACTCAGTCTAGATATTCCATTTAGAAATAATAACATCATTTGATTTTTTAAATTATTTGAGCTTGACTAAAAGTGATTATTTTTCAATATCTTTTGTAAAGTATAAAATCTTTATTTCAAAACAACACCATGTTTTTTAAAAAAAAAAGTTTTTTAGTGTTTTAGTATATAATGTATTAAATACCTTTTAAAACAGGAAGCTGATGATAAGCTGCAAGTTTTGGCTGAAATATATTTTCCATTATAACTCGTTCCATAAAAAATAAGTCCTGTTGGAACTTATCAGATTTCAATACTGCCTCTGAGTTGTCTTCTTCTTCGTCATGGACTTTAGCCAGAATTACATTTTCAATATCCATTAGAGAACTACCTTCACTAACTGTAAAATACAAATATGATGCAATGCTAAAATAATTCAAATAATATTAGCTGGCTTGTACATTCTAAAGATTTAAGAAATGACATTTTGACATCACTATTTGTTTTCCTCCAGTATTTAACAACTTCAATAGACATTTATTGAATGCCTTTTACAAACCAAGCACGTACAAGATATACATAAATTATCTCATTTTGGAATTCTTAACCACTCAAAAATGTCTGTTTTCCAGAAAATAAGCAATGATAACTCATAAGGTAATTTGTATCTCTATATATTTTTATTCAAATTGAAATAAAATTATTATCAGTCTTCAGATAAAGGTTTGATTTGATTATTGCTTCATAGGAACAATAAATTAATTTTTATTGATTTTATTTTTATTGATGCTATAACAAATTACCAAAAACTTAGTGGATTAAAACCATACAAATGTATTATCTTAGAGTTCTGTAGGTTAGAGGTCTGACTCAGGTCTCACTGGGCTAAAACCAAAAAGTTAATAGGGTTATGTTCCTTTCTGAAGGCTCTAGAGGAGAATTCATTTCCTTGCCTTTTCCAACTTCTAGAGGACACCAGCAACCCTTCCTCCATCTTCAAAAGACAGCAATATTGCATCTCTCTGATAGTCTTCTGTCATTACATTTCTCTCTGACCAGAACTGGAAATAGTGCTCCAATTTTAAGTACCCGTGTGATTAGTCTGCGTCCACTCCGGTAACCCAGGATAACCTCCTTCTTTGAAGATCCTTAATGTAATCACATCTGGAAAGTCTCTTTTGTCATGTAAGGTAATTTATTCACAGGTTCCAGAGATTGGGATGTGTATATATTTGGGGAATGATTATTCTGCCTACCACATTACTTAGTAAAAAAACAGAATGAAGGGGAATCCTGCACCCATGAAGATGAAGTAGACACTTTTTCTTATTCCTCTTCTAAATACAACTAAAAACCCTGGACATCATATATAAAACAAACATAGGAAGCCTTTGAAAACCTTTGATAGAAGGAGGCAAAGCAACAAGAGAGCTCAGGACCCAAGGAATGACACAGTGGTGAGTTCCCTGGATTCCTTATTGCTGCGTATACTCCAGACAAACCTCCTCTCTCTAGCCAAAAGACCAGGAAAAGAAAAACCTTGCAAGAAAAAAAAAAAAACTTTTAGAATATAACCATTCCACTCCAGACAAAAACACAGAGAAAAAATTGTAGCCCCACCCATTCCACAAATTCTACTAGCCAAGTGGGGAGCCTAGACTTCCATCCTTGCCAGGCTCTAACAAGGCATCCCAATCTCCCAGCCTTCCAGTGGGTGTGGTGTCAGAAAAGGATCAGTAAGGAGCCAGGACTTTCAATCCTAACGAAAATAATAACTGTGCTGCCCTTTCTGCAATGTCAGCAGAGACCAGTTGGGGAACATGGAATTCCACACCTACCTGGCAGTAACAAGGTGTCCCTTCTTCTCCCCAATAGAATAGTCAGAGTTGGACTGGTAGAGTCAGAACTTACAGAATTGCCCCAAAGTAATAAAGCTAAGTCCCAATCCATGGTGTCAGGGAGTGGTAATGAGGTGCTCCTACCCCTCCCAGTCATGTATCAATGGAAATCAGAGCTCCCCACCTGCCCCTGCAAAACAGTAATGAGGAGATGATCCCCTCCCTCATTGTAATTGAAGGCCAAGTGGAGAACATGGATTTCTACAAAACCCCACTTCTACTCCCGCCTAGCAGTAATGGAGCAGTAAATTCCCCTGTTAAAATAGTGTCAAACAAAGCCTGCTAAAAAGGAAGGTTTAGAGAAGATCCAGTTCTCATGACATAATGCCCAAAATTTCTAAATTTCAACTGAAAGTCACTCATCATACAAAGACACAAGAAAATCTCAACCTAAATGAAACAAACAAACAAAAAAAACAAATAAAATCAATAGATGCCAACACTGAGATGACAGAGATATGTGAATTATCTGACAGTTTAAGGCAATCATCAAAAAAAAGTTTCAAGCATTTATGAACACATCTGAAACAAATGGAATAATAGAAAGTATTATCAAAGAAATTAAAAATCTTAGTAAATCAATTCAAGAACCAAATGGGAATTTTAGAACTGAAAAATGAAATAATCAAAATTTTAAAATTCAATGGATGGGCTCAACAGCAAAATGGAGGGGACAGAGGAAAGAATTAGTGAACTTGAAGAGAGAACAACAGAAATTACCTAATCTGAAAAACAGAAAGAAAATAATCTGAAAAAAACAAAAAAGAACAGAGGCTCAAAGGCCTGTGGGACTATAACAAGATATCTAACATTCATGTCATTGGGGAGAGCAGAAAGAGGATGAGACTGAAAAATGTACTTGAAGAAATAATAGCTGAAAATTTCCAAAATTTAGCAAAGAATAACATACAGAATCAAGAAACTCAGTGAATTCCAAAGAAGATAAACCTAAAGAAATCCACACCAAAACATCCTACTCAAATTTCTCAAAACTGAAAACAAAGTAAACAAAAATATAGAAAGCATTAAGGAAGAAATGATGTCTTATATACGGAGAGAAATAATTTGAATAACAGCAGATTTATCATCAGAAACTATGGAGGCCAGAAGGAAGTGGCACACATTTTCTAAGTGATGAGAGAAAATAACTTTCAACCCAGAATTCTATATCCACTAAAAATATTTTATAGGAATAAAGGTGAAATTAAGATATTCTCAGATGAAGAAATACTAAGAGAATTTGTTGCCAGCAGATCTTCCTTAAGAATGGCTAAAGGAGAATGGCTAAACAAAAAGGAAATTATTTTAAAAAAGAATTTTGGAATATCAGAGAGAAAAACAGAATGGGGAGAGTAAAAATATAGGTAAATACAATTTCCTTCTTCTCTTCAGTTTTCTTCATTATGTTTGATGGTTGATATAAAAATTATAACTAGCTGATACAGTTCTAATGTTCAAATACTCCATTTAAATATTTAGAGGAAATATTTAGGGCAAGTATATAAACAGGGGAGAGTGAAAAGATATAAAGGGGGGAAGATTTCTACTCTTAAACTGGTAAAATGTCAACACAAGTGGACTGCAATATGTAGAGCATCCACTAAAAAAGCTCCACAAAGAGATAAACTCAGAAATACCACAGATACATTAGAATGGAATTGTGAAAAAGAAAATGAGTTACCAACAGGAAGACTGAAAGTGGGGGAATGGAAAAAGGTATTCCATTCAAATGGAAATAAAAAGAAAGCTGGACTAACTATACTTATATCAGACAAAATAGACTTCAAAGATTATTACAAGATACAGAGAAAGGCATAATATAATGATAAAGGGATCATCCCAACAAAAAGGAAAACACTTGTAAATATATATACACTCAACATAAGAACATTTAACTACATAAAGCTAATACAAATAGACATAAAGGGAAAGATTTTATAATAATATAACAAGAATTATTATAATTGTAGAATAATATAACAATAATACCTAACTGTATAATAATAGAAAGGGACGTTAACACCCCACTTACATCAATGGACAGATCATCCAGACAGATAATCAAAAGGAAACATTTGGCTTATACAACACATCAGATCAGATTGTTTAATAGGCATACAAAACATTCATCCAAAAAACAGCAGGATACACATTCTTTTCAAGTGCACATTGAATATTCTCCAGGGTAGATCACACATTAGTCCACGTACAGGTTTCAGTAAATTTAAGAAGACTGAAATCATATAAAGCATCTTTTCTGGCCACAAAGGTATAAGACAAGAAGTCAACTACAAGAAAAACCTGGAAACACAAACATGTGGAGTCTAAACAGCATGCTACAAAAAAACCAATGAGTTACTGAAGAAATCAAAGAGAAAATCAAAAATACCTTGAGATATGAAAGTGGAAATACAACATTACAAAATCTATGGGATGCAACAAAAGCAGTTCTCAGAGGAAACTTTATAGTGATACAAATCTACCTCAGGAAACAAGAAAAATCTCAAACAATTTAAAATTACACCTAAAGGAACTAGAGAAAGAAGAACCAACACCCCCACACACAGTTACTAAAAGGAAGGAAATAATAAAGATCAGAGCAGAAATAAATGAAATAGACACTAAAAAAGCAATAGAAAAAAAATCAATGAAACTAAGAGCTGGTTCTTTGAAAAAATAAACAAAATTGATAAACCTTTAGCCAGACTTTTCAAGAAGGAAAGAGGGCTCAAATAAATAAAATCAGAAATGAAAGAGGAAAAGTTACAACCAACACTACAGAAATATAAAGTATTATAAGAGATTATTATGAACAATTACATGCAAACAAATTGGACAGCCAATTTGTTGTTTAGAAGAAATGGATAAAGTCCTATAAATACACAACCTACAAAGACTGATCATAATAAAATAGAAAACCTGAACAAACAGATGACTAGTAAGGAGATTCACTAATTAAAAACCTCCCAACAGACAAAAGTCCAGGACAGACAGCTTTACTGGTGAATTCTACCAAATATTTAAAGAAGGATTATTACCTATTCTTCTCAAATTATTCCAAAAGATTGAAGAGGGAACACGACCAAATTCATTCTATAAGGCCAGCATAGATACAAAAATCAAAGACAGTAAAAACAAAAAGAAACCAACAGGTCAATATCCCAGATAAACATAGATGCAAAAATCCTCAACAAAATATCAACAAACAAAATACAACAATACATTAAAAGGATCATACACCATAATCAAGTGGGATTTATCCCAGGCATGCAAAGATGGCTCAGTATCTGCAACTCAATCAACATGATACAACACATTAACAAAACAAAGGATAAAAATCATATGATCATTTCAATAAATGCAGAAAAAAGTTTTGATAAAAGTTAACATCAGTTTATGATAAAAACTGTCAACAAAGTGGTAATAGAGGAAACATACTTTAACATAATAAAAGCCATATATGACAAACCCACAGCTAATATCATACTCAACAGTGAAAAGCTGAAAGCATTGCCTTTAAGATCAGGAAAAAGACAAAGATGCCCACTCTTACCACTATTATTTAACATAGTATTAGAGAGACCTTCAAGTTGGCAGAGGAGTAAGACGTGGAGATTCCCTTCCTCCCCACAAATACATCAGAAATACATCTACATGTGGAACAACTCCTAAAGAACACCTACTGAATGCTGGCAGAAGACCTCAGACTTCCCAAAAGGCAAAAAACTCCCCATGTACCTGGGTAGGGCAAAAGAAAAAAGAAAAAACAGAGACAAAAGAATAGGAACAGTACCTGAACATCTGGGAGGGAGCTGTGAAGGAGGAAAAGTTTCCACACACTACGAAGCCCCTTCACTGTGGAGACAGGGGGTGGCCGGGGGGAAGCTTCGGAGCCACGGAGGAGAGCACAGCAACAGGGGTGAGGAGGGCAAAGCGCAGAGATTCCTGCACAGAGGATCAGTGCCGACCAGCACTCACCAGCCCGAGAAGCTTGTCTGCTCACCCGCCGGGGTGGGTGGGGACTGGGAGCTGAGGCTTCGGCTTCGGCTTCGGAGGTCAGATCCCAGGGAAAGGAATGGGGTTGGCTGCGTGGACACAGCCTGAAGGGGCTAGTGCACCACAGCTAGCCAGGAGGGAGTCCGGGAAAACGTCTGGAACTGCCTAAGAGGCAAGAGACCATTGTTTCAGGGTGTATGAGGAGAGGTGATTCAGACCACCGCCTAAACGAGCTCCAGAGACAGGCACAAGCTGTGGCTATCAGCAAGGACACCAGAGATGGGCATGTAATGCTAAGGCTGCTTCTGCAGCCACCAAGAAGCCTGTGTGCAAGCACAGGTCACTATCCACACCTCCCCTGCCGGGAACCTGTGCACCCCGCCACTGCCAGGGTCTCATGATCCAGGGACAACTTTCCCGGGAGAACACACGGCGCACCTCAGGCTGTTGCAACGTCATGCCAGCCCCTGCCACTGCAGGCTCGCCCTGCGTTCCATACCCCTCCCTCCCCTTGGCCTGAGTGAGCCAGAGCCCCCTAATCAGCTGCTTCTTTAACCCCATCCTGTCTGAGAGAAGAAAAGATGTCCTCAGGCGACCTACATGCAGAGGTGGGGACAATTCCAAAACTGAACCCCAGGAGCTGTGCAAAGAAGAGAAAGGGAAATCTCTCCCAGCAGCTTCAGGAGCAGCAGATTAAATCTCCACAATCAACTTGATGTACCCTGCAACTCTGGAATACCTGAAGAGACAATGAATCATCCCAAAATTGAGGCAGTGGACTTTGGGAGCAACTGTAGACTTGGGGTTTGCTTTCTGCATCAATTTGTTTCTGATTTTATGTTTATCTTAGTTTAGTATTTAGAGTTTATTAACATTGGTAGATTTGTTTATTGATTTGGTTGCTCTCTTCTTTTTTTGTTTTTTTCATACATAGATATATAGATTTTTTGGGCTTCCCTGGTGGCGCAGTTGTTGAGAATCTGCCTGCCAATGCAGAGGACACGGGTTCGAGCCCTGGTCTGGGAAGATCCCACATGCCACGGAGCAACTAGGCCCGTGAGCCGCAATTACTGAGCCTGCGCGTCTGGAGCCTGTGCTCCGCAACAAGAGAGGCCGCGATAGTGAGAGGCCCGCGCACCGCGATGAAGAGTGGCCCCCACTTGCCGCAACTAGAGAAAGCCCTAGCACAGAAACGAAGACCCAACACAGCCATAAATAAATAAATGAATAAAATAAATAAACCCAAAGTTTAAAAAAAAAAAAAAAAAAGAATGCTCAGCATCATTAATCATTAGAGAAATGCAAATCAAAACTACAATGAGGTATCATCTCACACCGGTCAGAATGCCCATCATCAAAAAATCTAGAAACAATAAATGCTGGAGAGGGTGTGGAGAAAAGGGAACACTCTTGCACTGTTGGTGGGAATGTAAATTGATACAGCCACTATGGAGAACAGTATGGAGGTTCCTTAAAAAACTAAAAATAGAACTACCATATGACCCAGCAATTCCACTACTGGGCATATACCCTGAGAAAACCATAATTCAAAAAGAGTCATGTACCACAATGTTCATTGCAGCTCTATTTACAATAGCCAGGACATGGAAGCAACCTAAGTGTCCATCGACAGATGAATGTATAAAGATGATGTGGCCCATAAATACAATGTAATATTACTCAGCCATAAAAAGAAACGAAATTGAGTTATTTGTAGTGATGTGGATGGACCTAGAGTCTGCCATACAGAGTGAAGTAAGTCAGAAAGAGAAAAACAAATACCATATGCTAACACATATATATGGAATCTAAAAAACAAGAGGTTCTGAAGAACCTAGGGGCAGGATAGGAATAAAGACGCAGACGTAGAGAATGGACTTGAGGACACAGGCAGTGGGAAGGGTAAGCTGGGATGAAATGAGAGAGTGGCATGGACATATATACACTACCAAATGTAAAATAGATAGCTAGTGGGAAGCAGCGGCATCGCATAGGGAGATCAGCTCCATGCTTTGTGACCACCTAGAGGTGTGGGATAGGGAGGATGGGAGGGAGATGCAAGAGGGAGGAGATATGGGGATATATGTATATGCATAGCTGATTCACTGTGTTATAAAGCAGAAACTAACACATCATTGTAAAGCAATTATACTCCAATAAAGATGTTAAAAAAAACAACAACAACAAAAAAGTCAATAGTATTGAAAGTCGTAGCCACAGCAATTTGACAAGAAAAAGAAATAAAAGGCATTTAAATTGGAAAGAAAAAAGTAAAACTGTCGGGGCTTCCCTGGTGGCGCAGTGGTTGAGAATCTGCCTGCTAATGCAGGAGACACGGGTTCGAGCCCTGGTCTGGGAAGATCCCACATGCCACGGAGCAGCTGGGCCCGTGAGCCACAGCTGCTGAGCCTGCGCGTCTGGAGCCTGTACCCCGCAACGGGAGGGGCCGCGATAGTGAAAGGCCCACGCACCGCGATGAAGAGCGGTCCCCGCACCGCGATGAAGAGTGGCCCCCACTTGCCGCAACTGGAGAAAGCCCTCGCACGAACCGAAGACCCAGCACAGCCAAAAATAAATAAATAAATAAATAAATAAAATTAAAAGTAAAACTGTCACTGTTTACAGATGACCTGATACTACATACAGAAAATCCTGAAGACTCCACCTAAAATGTATTAGAACTAATAAGTGAATTCAGTAGAGTTCCAGTATAAAAATTAATGTAGGGACTTCCCTGGTGGCACAGGAGTTAAGAATCCACCTGCCAAGGGAAGGGACATGGGTTTGAGCCCTCATCCGGGAAGATCCCACATGCTGCAGAGCAACTAAACCCGTGTGCCACAACTACTGAGCCTGCGTGCCACAACTGCTGAAGTCTGCATGCCTGGAGCCCATGCTCCTCAACAAGAGAAGCCATCGCAATGAGAAGCCCGCATATCGCAATGAGAAGCCCGCATATCGCAATGAGAAGCCTGCGTACCACAACAAAGAGTAGCCCCTGTTCACCACAACTAGAGAAAGCCCCTGCATAGCAACGAAGACCCAACACAGCCAAAAATAAATAAATTAATTAATTAATTAATGTACAGAAATCTGTTGTATTTCTATTCACTAATAACAATCTATCAGAGGGAAATTAAGAAAACAATTCCATTTACAACTGTATCCAAAAGAATAAAATACCTAGGAATAACTTTAACAAAAGAGGTAAAAGAACTATATTCTGAAAACTGTAAGACATTGATTAAAGAAATTGAAGTCAAGGCAAATTAATGGATAGATATACCTTGCACATGGGTTGAAAGAATTAAAACTGTTAAAATGTCTGTACAACCCAAGGCAATCTCCACATTCAGTGCAATCCCTATCAAAATTGCAATGACATGTTTCACAGAACTAGAACAAATAATTCTAAATTTTGTATGGAAACACAAAAGACCCCAGAGAGCCAAAGCAATCTTGAGAAAGAAGAACAAAGCTGGAGGTATCATGCACCCTGATTTCAAGCTATATTCCAAAGCTAAAGAAATCAAAATAGTATGGTACTGGCATAAAACAGACACAATAGATCAATAGAACAGACTAGAGAGTCTAGACATATACCCACACTTATATGATCAATTAATCTATGACAAAGGAGGCAAGAATATACAATGAGGAAAAGTCAGTCTCTTCAATAAATGGTGTTAGAAAAACCAGAAAGCTATACGCAAAAGACTGAAACTGCTCTCCTTTCTTAAACCATATACAAAATAAACTCAAAACGGATTAAAGACCTGAAAGTAAAACCTGAAACCATAAAACTCCTAGAAGAAAACACAGACAGTAAACTCTTTGACATAAGTCTTAGTAATACATTTCTGGATCTGTCACCTCAGGCAAGGGCAGCAAAAGCAAAAATAAACAAATGAGACTACATCAATTTCAAAAGCTTTTGCACAGAAAAGCACACTATCAACAAAATGAAAAGGCAATCTACCGAACAAGAGAAGGCATTTACAAATCATGTATCTGATAAGGGGTTAATATCCAAAATATATAAAGAACACATACATCTCAATATCAAAAAACCAAATAATCAGATTAGAAAATGGGCAGAGGACCTAAGTAGATATTTTTCCAAAGAAGACATACAGATGGCCAACAGACACATGAAAAGATGCTCAACATCACTAATGATCAGGGAAATGCAAATCAAAACTACAATGAGATATCACTTCAAACCTATCAGAATGGCTAACATCAAAAAGACAGTAATGACTTCCCTGGTGGCACAGTGGTTAAGAATCCACCTGCCAATGCAAGGGACATGGGTTTGATCCCTTGTCCAGGAGGATCCCATGTTCCGCAGAGCAACTAAGCCCGTGAGCCACAACCACTGAGCCCACGTGCTGCAACTGCTGAAGCCCACGCACCTAGAGCCCGTGCTCCACAACAAGACAGGCCACAACAAAGAAAAGCTCGTGCACCGCAACGAAGAGTAGCTCCCGCTCGCTGGAAATACAGAAAGCCCTCACGTAGCAACGAAGACCCAACGCAGCCAAAAAAAAGAAAAAAAGAAAAAAGAAAGGACAATAAGTAACAAGTGTCAGCAAGGATGTAGAGAAAAAAGAAGCCTCTTGCACTGTTGGTGGGAATGTAAATTGGTACAGCCACTATGCCAAACAGTATGAAGATTCCTCAAAAAACTAAAAATAGAATTACCATATGATCCAACAATTCCACTGCTTGGTATATATCTGAAGAAAATGAAAACATTAATTTGAAAAGATACATGCACTCCAATATTCATAGCAGCATTATTTGCAATAGCAAAGATATGGAAACAACCTAAGTGTTCATTGATAGATAAATGGATAAAGAAGATATGGTATATATATAATGGAATAATACCAAACCATAGAAAAGAATGAAATCTTGCCACTTGCAACAACATGGATGAATATAGAGGGCATTTTCCTAAATGAAATAAGTCAGAGAAAGACAAATATTGTATGATTTCACTTACATGTAGAATCAAAAAACCAAAATAAATAAACAACAAAAACCAGAAACAGACATAGATACAGAGAACAAACAGGTGGTTGCAGAGGAAATGAGTGTGGGTGGTTGGGTGAAACAGGTAAAAGGGATTAAGAGGTACAAACTTCCAGTTATAAAATAAGTCGCAAGGAAGTAATATACAGCATAAGGAATATAGTTTATAATACTGTAATAACTTTGTATGATGACAGGTGGTTACTGAATATATCCTGGTGATTATTTCATAATGTATTTAAATGTTGAATCAGTATGTTGTAAAACAGAACCTAATATAATATTGTATCCATTATATGTCAATAAATTTTAAAAAGAATAGCTAAAAATCCAAAAAAAGTAACAATATCAAATATTGCCAAGAATGAGAGCAACAGGAATACTCATTCATTGCTTGTGGCAATGCAAAATGGTACAACCACTTTTGAAGACAGTTTCATAGTTTCTTAAGAAGCTAAGCATACTCTCACTATATGATCCAGCAATCATACTCCTAGGTATTTACCCAAATGAGTTGAAAACTTATATCCACACAAAAAGCCAACACATGAATGTTTATAGCTGCTTTATTTATAATCACCAAAAACTAGAAGCAACCAAAATATCTTTCAATAAAGTAATAGATAAACAAACAGTGGTACATCCATACAATGTAATATTATTCAGTGATAAAAATAAATGAGCTGTCATGATAAGACATAGAGAAATCTTAAATGCATATTGTTTAGTGAAAGGAGCCAGTCTGAAAAGGCTGTATATTATACAATTCCAACTATATGATATTTTGGAAAAGGGAAAAATACAGAGACAATAAAAAGATCAGTGATGGCCAGGGGTATAGGGAAGGAGGAATGATAGAATAGGTGGAGCACAGGAGAAATTTAGGTCAGTGAAATTATTCCATGTAAAACTGTAATAGTGGAAATATGTCATTATGCATTTGTCCAAACTCATAGAACAGTACAGCACAAGGATTAAACTGTAATGTAAACTATGAATAATAATATATTAATATGGGTTCATGAATTGTAACAAATGTACTACATTAATGTAAGATGTTCGAAATAGGGGAAATTGTGTGTGGAGTTGGGACAGAGATGGAGTTATATGAATCTCTCAGTACTATCTGCTCAACTTTTCTATAAACCTTTGCTTAAAATGCCTACTCATTTTTTAAAATCTAAAACCCTACTGCAAAAGAAAAAAAAAGCCCTTAAGAGAAAATAATTTTTCTCTGTGAACTGAGCTATGGCCTTATACACTTTCAAAAATGAAAACTATGGGCCTCTTTTTCCCTTGAATATGATAATAGAGGTTAAAATATAACCCATACATTCAAAGTTTAAATGGAAGAGAAATACTTCTTAAAGCAATATGGATCATATTTAACTTTTTTCTCTTTGTGTTTACATTACAAAATCTCAGAGTCAAAAGGGACCTTAGAGGTGACCTAGTCCTAGTTTTTATCTGAATTACTTTAATTCTCAATAAATCTGATCATTTGGCTCTGTTGCATACATTTTTCTATGTTTTATTTTCTCCCTTTTCCTAGTTCTGGGGTCTCCTATTCCACTAACTGGCCATAATAATAAAATAAAATTTATTTTCACTTTGTATTGTAGTTATTGAATATAATTATATTATCCCTTTTTGCTTTTAAAAGCACACCCATACACACATGAAATAAAAGACCCACAATTTGAGACATTTTCCTCGTAGGACCTTCCACTAACACTTTTTTGTGGATCAATGGCTTCAATGGGGGTGGGATAATATATTTTGAAGTCCCATGTAATTTTTAGTCTAAGATTGATTTTTTCCTAGCAATTTTTGGAATCTTCTAAAAGCAAACCTACTGTATGGACATTAATACTTAAACAACAAAAAATAATGTTTCCTTAGTGGTTACTAATGATTCATTCTTCCCCTTCACTTTCCTCTGGGAAAATGAACTGGTGTTCACTATAAATAACTTTCAGTAAGATATGGATATAGTCTACATACCGTAAATATCATTTTAAAAAAACCAAAAGGATATAGGTAACACATCTAAAGTTTAGACATTTTCAACATTAAAGTTGAGAAACAGTGATAGAGCAAGTTATAAGGTGATAAGTTCCATGAATCTGTATCTCTGAAGGGTATGTAGTCATTATAAATAAGGTAATTGTTTTCTGAAAATTACCAATTCTTTTTAAACTTGGCTTTTCAAAATATTTAATGATTTACTATTTTTAAATATTACATTTGTCTTTGGGTCAAAATTAGTAAGAGTAGAAATATTTGAGTTCAATTTATGAAAATTTACCAAAACTTTACAAAACGTTGCCAGGGTATAGTTAGTCTGAAGTAAAGACCATCCCTTAAATGTAGTAATATCATTCTAGAAGAAAAGGACTCAGAAGTTCAGAATCTGGAGAGAAAAATTATATACTCACAAAATAATCAGAAGTGGAACTTAACAAACTTCTTATAACTGAACTTTGTAAAAGTTCTTTCATAGCAGTATATCTGGAGAATTACAATTTTGTGTTGGTTTTAATTATAACATTTAATCTTAAAACTTAACATACTAAAAGCTAAATTTGTAATGCAGGATTTCCAAGCCTTGGTAGTATTGACATTTTGGCCAGATAATTTTTTTTGTTGTGGGGCTGTTTGGTGAATTGATGAAATTTTAGCAGTATCCTTGGCATCTACCCAAAATGTCACCATAGTCATGACAACCAAAAATGTCTCCAGATATTGCCAAGTGTCCCCTAGGCAAGGTAAAATTGTCCCCAATTAAAAGCCATTGTTGTTAATGTATCTCCATTTTATGTTGTCACAGAGCTTGCATATTTTCTTTTTCTTACAACTTTTTGTTGTAAGAAATTGTTTCTTACAACAATTTCTTTTTCTTCTCTTTCTTATCTAACGTATAGAAAGAGAGAGAGAAAACTGTGGAACCTACATGTATGAAAAAGAGTTTAAGAGCAAGTAAAGAAGCGACAGAGAAAGATACAATCTTTGAAACTCTTGACAGGTATCCAAGAAAAAATAAAAATTTCAGTTCAAAGTCCAAGACCATGTGAAAGAGTAACAATGCTATTTCTAAGCAAAAGTTGTATTTTTCATGTTCCACCAGAAAGAAAATATTGTAACTGCTACAAAAGAATTTATTAAAAATGTCACGTGAAAACATAATTCCAAAAAATCTGAAATAACAAGACACTAATAAAAGAAATTTTAAAAGATACAAATAAATGGAAAGGTAGTCCATGCTCATGGATTAGAAGAATTAACATTGTTAAAATGTTCATGTGACCCAAAGCAGTCTACAGATTCAATGCAATCCCTATCAAAATTCCAATGGCAGGTTTCACAGAACTAGAACAAATAATTCAGAAATTTGTGTGGAACCACAAAAGACAGTGAATAGTCTAAGCAATATTGAGAAAGAAGAACTAAGCTGGAGGTACACACTCCCTAATTTCAAACTATACTACAAAGCACTAGTAATCAGAACAGCATGGTATTGACATAAAAACAGACACATAGATCAATGGAACAGAATAGAGAGCACAGAAGTAAACACACACACATATATTGTCAATTATTTATGACAAAGGAGCCAAGAATATACAATGGGGAAAGGACAGTCTCTTCAATAAATGGTGTGGGGAGAACTAGACAGCCACAAGCAAAAGAATGATACTAGATTACTATTTTACACTGAATGTAAAAATTAACTCAAAATGGATTAAAGACTTGAAACATAGACCTGAAACCATAAATCTCCTAGAAGAAAACATAGACAGTAAGCTTCTTGACATTGGTCTTGGCATTGATTTTTTAGATCTGACTCCAAAGCAAAAGCAACCAAAGCAAAAATAAACAAGTGGGACTATATCAAACTAAAAAGCTTCTGCACAGCAAAGGAAACCATCAACGAAATGAAAAGACAACCTACTGAATAGGAGAAAATATTTGCAAAGCATATATCTGATAAGGGATTAATCCAAAATATATAAAGAACTCAAAGAACTCAATAGCAAAACAAACAAAAAAAAAGTCTGATTAAAAATGGACAGATAAGCAAAACAGACAATTTTTCCAAATGGTACATGAGATGTTCAACATCACTAATTACCAGGGAAATGCAGGGTATTCTGTTAAGTGAAATAAGTCAGAGAGAGAAAGACAAATACCATATGATTTCACTCATATGTGGAATGTAAAGAACAAAACAAAAACAAAACTCATAAATGCAGAGAACAGATTCATGGTTGTTAGAGGTGAAGGAGGTTGGGGGGTAGGTGAAATGGGTAAAGGGGGTGGGTTAATTATAGGGTGACAGATAGTAACTAGACATTGTGGTGATCACTTTGTAGTGTATACAAAGATTGAATTATTATGTTGTACACTTGAAACTAATATAATGTTATATACCAATTTTACCCCAATTTTTAAAAAACTGAAATAAATGAAATCTTACTTTTTTCTAAATTACTCCCTGGCAGCCTTTGGTCCCAGTCTTTAGAAGGTATGCTTGCTTTACTACTTGAATCAACTGTAGATGGTTTTACTGGTAAAGATGAAAGCTCCATAGCGTTATAAGAATCATACAAATCCCAAGCAGTGGACATTATGCCTAAATAAAGAAACAGAAAGGTAAAAAATTATTTTGAACCAAATTCTAATATTTTAGCTTATATATAAAGAGTTATAGCAAAATCTAAGATAAGAAATTTATTGTTCAGGGAAAAAATACTATTGTTTTCCAACAATGGCAGGAAGTAGATAACGATGAAAAAGAAGTAGATCAAGAGGACACCTTAAGAGATCATTAGCCATTACACTTTTAGCATCTACAAATACCTTAATGTTTTAGTAATAGCTCCAAATAATCCTCACCATCTATTCTGATCCCCACACCTTCCTCCCTTTATCCCAAACTAGTGCCACATAATCTCATTAGTCTGTCGGTATAGGGCTGCCTTGATATGGCCCTGGACAACCATGTTATAATAAGGTTTCAAGGTGCTTTACTTAAGGTTAACATATAACATGCTATATTCTACAGTACTTTTTATTTGTAATCATATAATTCCATTTTTATCAAGTTAAATTTCCTATATACTTATGTGTAAAGTTTGTACTTGGGAAAGTGATAGACTCTGTTCTCAGGAAATTTATAGACTAGTACGGTATTACCTTCTCTTTTTAAATTTTTGTTTGTTATCTATATTTAATCAAATTAGCAAATATAACAATGGCCTCCAAACAAAAATTGGTAATGTTATTTATCTTTAATATATAAAAATGAAAAGTGCCCAACCCCTTTTACTGCTGATAAAACAATGAAATTCTCATATATAAATTATTTTATCAGTGACCATGTAACGATATATTCCTACATGCTAACCTTACTAAACTTTCAGTTAAAGTACAGTGATTTAATAAAAAGTTATTTTCCCTGCAAATCAAAACAGGATCTAGATCTAATAAATGCAACTACTTCATTGTTAGAACTTTTATTTTCATGATGTGGAATGAAGGAGCTCTGGTATTTAACAATGTTTTCAATTAGTAAGAATGTTAATTCACATCTCATAATAACATTTCTATCTTAATGAACTTATCTTGATAGTATCTAACAAAGTCATGTACAGAGTAAATAAATACCTAGTATATTTTGCTGAATTGAAAAGGGTACAATTTCCATGGTCACAAAGTAAAAGACCTTAGAAAGAAATTATTTATTTGAATTTTGAATTACCTAATCTTCTTTTTCTTCCTTTAACTAAAAGTTTAGTAAGTTGAGCATATAGAAATATATTGTTACATGGTCACTAATAAGATAATTGTTACATAAATAAATATACAAGTTATAAATAAGCAATGTAAAATGTTAGGGTGATTTAGAGTTGTTTCTTCTTTAAAGATAACAAATAACATTCGTTGGTAATTTTAGTTTAGGTAACATCATTACATTTGTTCACTGGAATAAATTGAATTAACCTAAGAAAGAGAAAACCTAAGAAACAGATATTATGTACATGCCATAATATCATGTAAAGATAGAATAATGAGTGTGACTTCCCAATTTTATACTGTCATACACTATTAAAGAAATCTTATTTTAACTACTATCAGAAAAAAAAGTATTTCCTACTATACCTATGTCTTGAGCATTTCTGGGTGTACGATTGTGTAAATAGTTGTTACAAGTTTTAAAACATTGCTTCTATTATTTTAATTCAGACTATAAAAGAGTAACAATTGGCCACATAACATTTATAGAAAAATAATTTTATTTTAGCTGAGTAAAAAGACATGCTTACTGTAAAAGAAAAGGTAAGACTTACACTTCCATCACCTAAAAACAGTAACTGCTAACATTTTCATGTATGTCCTTCCAGACTGACATAAATATATATGTGTTTGTATACGAACAAATATATATGCATTTTTTAATAAAAATGAGCTCATATCACACATACTTTTTTAAAAGAATTTTTATTGTAGTATAATATACATAGAAAACAAACTGTTTTTATGAAATTTACCGAGTTTTAGGATTTAACTGTACTTTCAAAAGTTAGCCAGGAACACTAATTCATTTATTGAATTATCCATTTATTTGAAATGACACTCCTATAATAAATTATTGTATGTATACTGTTAGGTGGGAAAACTTTTCCTCAGTTTTTGTGAATCTTTACAGAGGCAACTTCAGCTAAATTGACATTTCTGGCTTCTTGATGTCCCTCATTCACTAATTGCCAGGGAAAGAGAAATGGCTAATCCTATAGGAGAGTTTAGGAGAAGGAATTGCAGCTCAGCCACTTCTGGATTCTTTTGTTAAGCCTGCTCACTTGCAAAAAGCATGCATTCTGGTCTGTTTTCACCCATGCAGAGGAGGTCCGTGCTTTTCTAGCTGTGCCAGTTACTCTTGGTAAGATCTATTCTGGAGGGGAAAAACAGCAAGTCCACTTAGCTGTGGATTTAAGGCTACATTTTTCAATTAACTTCATCAGTAATAAAGGTACTACTTTTATTTCCATCTCTGTGACTCCTGAATCTCTTTCAATTTCAACCAAAATCAGGCAAGGAAGACATGATTTTTTATTGCTCCATAAATACATAATGTATAACGATGTATTAAAAGTGCTGAAAGAAAAAAACTTCCAACCAAGAATACTCTACCTGCCAAAGTTATCATTCAAAATTGAAGAAGACATAGAGTTTCCCAGATAAGCAAAAGCTAAAAGAATTTATCACCACTAAACTGGCCCTATAAGAAAAGCTCAAGGACCCTTTCTGCCTGTGCATGCTGCCGAGTAAGCATCGTTGAAGTCTCCCCTCCTCTACTGCCGTCATGTCTAAGTCAGAGTCTCCCAGCTCCCAGCTGCGAAAGCTCTTTATCAGAGGTTTGAGCTCTGAAACAACCAATGAGAGTCTGAGGAGCCATTCTGAGCAATGGGGGACGCTCACAGACTGTGTGCGTTCACCACACAGTTCACCACTCCAGAGGCTTCGGGTTTGTCACATATGCCACTGTGGAAGAGGTGGTTACCGCCATGAATGTAAGGCCACAAAAGGTGGATGGAAGAGTTGTGAATCAAAGAAGGCCATCTCAAGAGAAGATTCTCAAAGACCTGGTGCACACTTAACTGTGAAAAAGATTTTTGTTGGTGGCATTAAAGAAGACACTGAAGAACATCACCTCAGAGATTGTTTTTTTAACAGTATGGGAAAACTGAAGTGATTGAAATCATGACTGACCGAGGCAGTGGCAAGAAGAGAGGCTTTGCTTTCATAACCTTTGATGACCATGACTCCATAGACAAGATTGTCATTCAGAAATACCACTCTGTGCATGGCCACAACTGTGAAGTGAGGAAAGCCCTATCTAAGCAAAAGATGGCTAGTGCTTCATCCAGCCAAAGAGGTGGAAGTGGTTCTGGAAACTTTGGTGGTGGTCGCAGAGGTGGTTTTGGTGGGAATGACAACTTCGGTCATGGAGGAAACTTCAGTGGTCGAGGTGGCTTTGGTGGCAGCTGCGGTGATGGGGCATATAGTGGCAGTGGGGATGGCTATAATGGATTTGGTAATGATGGAAGCAGTTTTGGAGGTGGCAGAAGCTACAATGATTTTGGCAATTATAATAATCAATCTTCAAATTTTGGACCCATGAAAGGAGGAAACTTTGGAGGCAGAAGTTCTGGGCCCTGTGGTGGTAGGGGCCAATACTTTGCCAAACCACGAAACCAAGGTGGCTATGGTGGTTCCAGCGGCAGCAGTAGCTATGGCAGTGGCAGAAGGTTTTAATTGCTGCCAGGAAACAAAGCTTAGCAGAGAGGAGAGCCAGAGAAGTGACAGGGAAGCTACAGGTTACAACAGATTTGTGAACTCAGCCAAGCACAGTGGTGGCAGGGCCTAGGTGCTACAAAGAAGACATGTTTTAGACAATACTCATGTGTATGGGCAAAAAAAAGCTCGAGGACTGTATATATGACTAATTGTATAACAGGTTATTTTAGTTTCTGTTCTGTGGAAAGTATAAAGCATTCCAACAAAGGGTTTTAATGTAGATTTTTTGTTTTTTGCACGCATGTTGTCGATTGCTAAATGTAATAGTCTGATCATGACACTGAATAAATGTGTCTTTTTAAAATGTGCTATGTAAAGTTAGTCTACTCTGAAGCCATTTTGGTAAACTACCCCAACAGTGTGAAGTTAGAATTCCTTCAGGGTAATGCCAGGTTCCATGTGAAATTTATTTACAACCTGCTTGGGTGGAGAAGCCATTGTCTTCAGAAACCTTGGTGTAGTTGAACTGACAGTTACTGTGTTGTGACCTGGAGTTCACCATTAAAAGGGTCACCCAAGCAAAGTCATGGAGTTTTTTCGTTATTAATATGATTCTTGGCACATCCTATGCGATATATCTAAATTGAATTATGGTACCAGATAAAGTTATAGATGGGAATGAAGCTTGTGTAGCATCCTTTATCATGTGTAACCAATAAACGATTTAATACCCTCTTGAAAAACAATGCTAAAGGGACTTCTTTAAGCTGAAAAGAAAGGATGCTAATTAGTAACAAGGAAACATGAAAGAACAAGTCTCACTGAAAAGGTAAATATATAGTAAGGTAGTGGATTAATCATTGTTAAGCTAGTATGAAGATTAAAGAAAAAATAGTAAAAATAGCTATGATGACAATAATTAGTCAATGAATACATAAAATAAAAAGATATAAAATGTGACATCAAAAACATAAGATGGGAAAAGAGAATAAAAATGTTGAACTTTAGAATGGGATCAAGTGTAAGTTTTTATCCCCAAATCAGTCAGTGTGATATAGCACATTAACAAAATGAAGCATAAAACTATATGATCATAGAGGATAAAAAGCGTTTGACAAAAGTCAACATCCGTTTATGATAAAAACTGTCAACAAAGTGGGTATAGAGGGAACAGACCTCAAAATATTAAAGGCCATATATGAGGAGCCCACATCTAACATCATACTCAACAATAAAAAGCTGAAAGCATTTCCTCTAAGATCAGGAACAAGACAAGGATGCCCACAATTTCTACTTTTATTCAACATAATATTGGAAGTCCTAGATGGAGAAAATAGGCAAGAAAAAGAAATACGCATCCAAATTGGAAAGAAAAAAGTAAAACTGTCACTCTTTGCAGATGACATATTATATACAGAAAAGCCTAAAGACTCCATCAAAAAATTGTTAGAACAAATAAAGTAATTCAGTAAATTACAGGATATAAAATCAATACACAAAAATCTGCTGCATTTCTATACACCAATAACAAGCTATCACAAAGAGAAATAAAGGAAATCCTATTCACAAATGCATCCCTCCACCCCAAAAAAACACCACCTAGGAATAAATTTAACCAAGAAGGTGAAAGCCCTCTATATTGAAAACCACAAGACATTAATGAAAGTAATGGAAGAAGACACAAATAAATGGGAAGACACAAACAAATGGAAGACACAAATAAATATCCATAAATGGGTATTTCAGGCTCATGAATTAGACGAATCAGTATTGTTAAATGTCCCTACTTCCCAAGGCACTCCACAGATTCAATGTAATCTCCATCGAAATTCCAATGACATTTTTCAAAGAAATAGAACAAATTGTCCTAAAATTTGTATGGAACCACAAGAAAAATCAAACAGAAAGAGCAATCTTGTGTAACAAGGAACAAAGTTGGAGGCATCACACTCTCTGATTTGAAACTATATTACAGGACTTCCCTGGTGGCTCAGTGGTTAAGAATCCACCTGCCAATGCAGGGGACATGGGTTTGATCTCTGGTCCAGGAAGACCCCACATGATGCGGAGCAACTAAGCCGTGTGCCACAACTACTGAGCCTGCGTTCTATAGCCCATGAGCCACAGCTACTGAGCCCACGTGCCACAACTACTGAAGCCCACGCACCTAGAGCCTGTGCTCCACAACAAGAGAAGCCACCACAACGAGAAGCCTGCGCACCGCAACGAACAGTAGTCCCCGCTCACTGCAACTAGAGAAAGCCCACGCACAGCAACGAAGACCCAACACAGCCAAAAAGAAAAAGAAAAAGAAACTATATTACAAAGGTATAGTAATTAAAACAGTATGCTACTGACATAAAAACAGACACATAGATCAATGGAACAAAATTGAGAGCTCAGAAATAAACCCACATATATATTGTCAATTAATTTGTAACAAAAGAGCCAAGAATATACAATGGGGAAAGAAATGTCTCTTCAGTAAATGGTGTTGGAAAAACTGGACAACCACAGGCAAAAGAATGAAACTAGATCACTATTTTACACCATACATAAAAATTAACTCAAAATGGATTAAAGACTTGAATGTAAGACCTGAAATCATAAAACTCTTAGAAGAAAACATAGGAAGTATGCTCTTTGACACTGGTCTTAGTAATACTTTTTTGGATATGTCTCCTCAGGCAAGGGAAACAAAAGCAAAAATAAACAAATGGGACTAGTATATCAAACTAAAAAGTTTTGTACAGCAAAGGAAACTATCAACAAAATGAAAAGGCCTCTTACTGAATGGGAGAAGATATTTTCAAGCAATATATCTTATAAAGGGTTAATGTCTAAAATATACACAGAACTCATATAATTCAACATTAAAAACAAACAACCTAATTTTAAAAATGGGCAGAGGACCTGAATAGACTTTTTTCAAAGATGACATGCAGATAGCCAACAGGTACGAGAAAGGTGCTCAACATCACTAACCAACTGGGAAATGCAAATCAAAACCCAATGAGATATCATCTCATGCCTGTTAAAATGGTTATTATCAAAAATACAAAAAATAAGTGTTGGCAAGGATGTGGAGAAAAGGGAACACTTGTGCACCATGGGTGAGAATGTAAATTGGTGTAAGCACTATGAAAAGCAGTATGGAGGTTCCTCAAAAAATTAAAAATAGAACTACCATATCATCCAGCAATTCCACTTCTAGGCATTTATGCGAAGAAAAGGAAAACACTAACTTGAAAAGATATATGCACCCCCATGTTCATAGCAAAAGTAGTACAATAGCCAAAATATGGAAGGTGATCCTTGAGGGATAAATGGATAAAGAAGATGTGGTATATATACATAATGTAATAATATATAGCCATGAAAAAATGAAATCTTGCCATCTGTAACAACATGGATGGATCTTAAGATTATTATACTACATGAAATATGCCAGACAGAAAAAGATAAATACCTTATGATCTCACTTATATGTGGAATCTAAAAAAGATAGAGAGAGAGAGCATGGACACAGAGAACAGACTGGTAATTGCCAGAGGCAAGGGAGTGAGGGGTGGGTGAAATGGGTGAAGGGGGTTAAAAAGTACAAACTTCCCTCTATAAAATAAATAAGGCATGGGGGTGTAATGTACAGAGTGGTGACTATAGTTAATAATACCGTATTGTATATTTGGAAGTTGCTAAGAGAGTAGATCTTAAAAGTACTCATCACGAGAAAAAAACTTTTCTATGTACAGTGACGAATGTTAACTAGACTTATGATCATGATCATGACCCATTTCACAATATATACAAACATCAAATTGATATGTTGTACACCTGAAACTAATGTTATATGTCAATTATATCTCAATGAAAAATAATAAAATAAAAAAGAATTAGAGCAGGGCTTCCTTGGTGGTGCAGTGGTTAAGAATCCGCCTGCCAATACAGGGGACATGGGTTCGTTCCCTTGTCCAGGAAGATCCCACATGCCGCGGAGCAACTAAGCCCATGCATCAAAACTACTGAGCCTGCGCTCTTAGCCCACAAGCCACAACTACTGAAGCCTGCAGACCTAGAGCCCGTGCTCTGCAACAAGAGAAGCCACCACAATGAGAAGCCTGTGCAATGCAACGAAGAGTAGCCCCTGCTCGCCGCAACTAGAGAAAGCCGGTGCGCAGCAACAAACACCCAGCTCAACCAAAAATAAATAAATTAATTAATTTAAAAAAAGAATTAGAGCAGAAATCAGTAAAACTGAAAACAGGAAATCAATAGAGAAAGTCAATTAAACTAAAAGTTGGTTCTTAGAAAAGATTAATAAAATCAATAAGCCTCTAGCCAGGATAACTAAGAAAAAAAATTACTAATATCATAAGTGAAAGAGACGATATCACTACATATTCCATGGACATTAAAAAGATAACAAAGGGGACTTCCCTGGTGGTGCAATGGTTAAGAATCTGCCTGCCAATGCAGGGGACACGGGTTCAAGCCCTGGTCCAGGAAGATCCCATATGCTGCAGAGCAACTAAGCCCGTGCACCGCAACTACTGAGCCTGTGCTCTAGAGCCCACGAGCCACAACTACTGAGCCCATGTGCCACAACTATGGAAGCCCACATGCCTAGAGCCCGTGCTCCACAACAAGAGAAGCCACTGCAATGAGAAGCCTGCGCACGGCAAGGAAGAGCAGCCCCCATTCGCCCCAAGTAGAGAAAGCCTGCACGCAGCAACAAAGATCCAACATAGCCATAAATAAATAAAGAAATTTATTTATTAAAAAAAAAGATAACAAAGGAATACTATGAACAACTCTATGCCACTAGATTTGATAACCTTGATGAAATTGTCCGATTCCTTGAAAGACACAATCTGCCAAAACTCACACAAGAAGAAATAGACAATCTGTACAGCCCTATATCAATTAAGGAAATTGAATAAATAATTAATAATCTTCCAAAACTGAAAGCACCAGGCCCAGATAGATCCACTGATTTCTACCAATAATTTAAGGAGAAAATTACACCAATTCCCTGCAATATCTTTCAGAGGATAGAAACAGAGGGAATACTTCTTAACTCATACTTTGAGGCCAGCATTACTCTAATACCAAAAACAGACAAAAACACCATAAGAAAGGAAAATGGCAGAACAATAACTCTCATGAACACAGATGCAAAAATCCTCTACGAAATATTAGCAATCAAATCCAGCAGTATATAAAGAGAATTATACACCACAATTAAGTGGAGTTTATCCCAGGTATACAAAGCTAGTTCAACATTGGAAAATTGATTGATGTAATCCATCACATCAACAGGCCAAAGAAGAAAAATGACTTGATCATATCAACAGATTCAGAAAAAGCCCTTGACAAAATCCAACACTTGTTCATGATAAAAACTCTCAGTAATTTAGGAATAGAGGAGGAACTTAACTTGACAAAGAACATCTATAAAAACCTACAGCTAACATACTTAAAGGGTTTCTTCTAGAAACTAGAAGATCTTCCACTAAGATCAGGACCAAGGCAAGGATGTCCCCTTTCATCACTCCTTTTCAACATCCTACTGGAAGTCCAAGCTAATGCAGTAAGATAAGAAAAAGGAAATAAAAGAAATACACATGGGAAAGGAAGAAATAAAGCTGTTTTTGTTCTCGGATGACATAAGCATCTATATAGAAAATCTGAAAGAATAAACAAAAACTACTGAACTAGTAAGTGATTACAGCAAGGTTGCAGGGTACAAGGTTAATACTATACAAAAGTCAACCTCTATCCTGTATACCAACAATGAACAAAGGAATTTGAAATTTAAAACAATATGATTTACATTAGCACCCCAAAAATGGAATAGTAATAAATCTAACAAAATATGTACAAAATTTATTATGAGGAAAACTACTAAACTCTGATGAACAAAATCAAATAATGAAATAAATGGAGAAATATTCCATGTTTATTAATAGGAAGACTCAGCATTGTCATGATGTCTGTTCTTCCCAAATTGATCTATAGATTCAATGCAATCCCAATCAAAATCCCAACAAGTTATTTTGTGCATATCAGCAAACTGATTCTGAAGTTTATGTGAAGGAGCAAAAGACCCAGAAGAGCCAGCACAATATTGAAGACAAAGAACAAAGTTGGAGGACTGACACTACTCAACTTGAAGACTTACTACAATGCTACAGTAATCAAGACAATGTGAATAGAACACAATAGAGTGCTCAGAAATAAACCCACATTAATATAATCAATTGGTCTCTGTCAAAGGAATGAAAAAAACAAATGGAGCAAAGATAGTCTTTTCAACAAATGGCGCTGGAACAACTGGACAACCAAATGCAAAAAAAAAAAATTAATCTATACACAGATCTTACATCCTTCAGAAAAATTAACTAAAAACTCATTATAGACTTAAAAGTAAAAGCAAAACTAGAAAACTCCTAGAATAAAACATAGGAGAAAATTTAGATGACCTTGAGTATGGCAATGACTTTTTAGAAACAGCAAAAGCACAGTCCATTAAGTAATAATAGATATGCTGGACTTCATTAAAATTAAAAATGTCTGCTCTGTAAAAAGAAATGTCAAGAGAATAACAAGACAAGTCACATATTGGAAGAAAACATTTGCTAAAGATACATCTGAAAAAGGACTATTGTCCAAAATATACAAATATCTTTTGATCCTTAACAATAAGAAAACAAACAACCAAATTTTAAAATGGGCCAAAGAGCTTAACAGACACCTCATCAAAGAAGACATACAGATGGCAAGTAGGTATACAAAAATATGCTCCACATCATATGTCATCATGGAAGTACAAATTAAAACAAAAATGAGGGGAATTCCCTGGTGGTCCATGGTTGGGACTTGATGCTTTCACTGCTGGGGCCTGGGTTCCATCCCTGGTTGGGGAACTAGGATCCCTCAAGCTGGACAATGCAGCCAAAAAACCAAACCAACAAACAAAAATGAGTTGCAAAAAAAAAAAAAGAAAAACACAAAATGCTGGTGAGGACATGGAACCACAGAAACTCTTCATCATTGCTTCTGGGAATGCAAAATGGTACAGCCACTTTGGAAGACTGTATGGCTATTTCTTACAAAAATAAAAACACTGTTGCCATACAATCCAGCAATAGTGCTCCTTGATATTTACCGAAAGGAGTTTAAAACTTATGTCTACACAAAAACCTGCACACAGATATTTATAGCAGCTTTATTGATAATTGCCAAAACTTGAAACAATCAAGATGCCCTTCAGTAGGTAAATGGATAAATTAACTGTGGTACATCCAGATAATGGATGGTTAAGAGTCTTGCTACCTATGTTCAACAAGCCTTCCACGACAGAGGAGAGGATTTCAGAGGAGTCTCTTTGTGTGGCATTCAGTATGCCTGTTTTTTGTTTGTTTGTTTTGTTTGTTTGTTAAGTACCCATGTCTTGATCTGTGCCTGGTGTTCCCCAGCTAAAGAGCCTCTATTTTGTCCTCTCCAGAGAAGAAATTTCTGACATCTTCCAGGGTAGAATAGGGGAAGTTGCTCAGCGAATGTACTTGATTCCTTTTTGTGATTGAATTATATTTCATTGCATGTATTTACACATTTTGTTTATCCATTCATCCATTGATGGACATTTCAGTTGTTTCTACTTTTTGACTATGGTAAAAATTGCTGCCATGAACATGTGTGTACATATATTTGAGTACCTATTTTCCATTCTGTGGGGTATTATATATACTTAGGAGTGGAATTGCTGAGTCATATGGCAATTCTGTGTAATTGTTTGAGAAACTACCAAACTGCTTTCCACAGCAGCTGTACCATTTTACATTCCCAACAGCACTGTATGGGAACTCCAATTTCTCAACTTCTTTGTCAACACTTGTTTTTTTAATTATAGCCATTTAATGTGTGAGAAGTAGTAGCTCATTTTGGGTTTTTTTTTTTAATTTTTTAATTCAATTTTTTTAATGTAATTCCTCCAATTTTATTATATTTATTAGTTATCTATTTTGTACATATTAGTGTATATATGTCAATCCCAATCTTCCAATTCATCCCACCCACCCCCACCCCCCAGTTTCCCCCCTTGGTGTCCCTACGTTTGTTCTCTACATCTGTGTCTCTATTTATGCCTTGCAAACCGGTTCATCTGTATTGTTTTTAGATTCCACATATACGCATTAACATATGATATTTGTTTTTCTCCTTCTGACTCACTTCACTCTGTATGACAGTCTCTAGGTCCAACCACATTTCTACAAATGACCCAATTTCGTTCCTTTTTATGGCTGAGTAATACTCCATTGTATATATGTACCACATCTTCTTTATCCATTCATATGTCAATGGACATTTAGGTTGTTTCCATGTCCTGGCTATTGTAAATAGTGCTGCAATGAACACTGGGGTACATGCATTCTTTTGAATTATGGTTTTCTCAGGGTATATGCCTAGTAGTGGGATTGCTGGGTCATATGGTAATTCTATTTTTAGTTTTTTAAGGAACCTCCAAACTGTTCTCCATAGTGGCTATATCAATTTACATTCCCACCAACAGTGCAAGAGGGTTCCTTTTCTCCACACCCTCTTCAGCATTTATTGTAGATTTTCTGTAGATGCCCATTCTAACTGGTGTGAGGTGATACCTCATTGTAGTTTGGATTTGCATTTTTCTAATAGTTAGTGATCTTGAGCAGCTTTTCATGTGCCTCTTGGCCATCTGTATGTCTTCTTTGGAGAAATGTCTATTTAGGTCTTCTGCCTATTTTTTGATTGGGTTGTTTGTTTTTTTTGATATTGAGCTGCATGAGCTGTTTGTATATTTTGGAGATTAATCCTTTGTTTGTTGCTTCATTTGCAAATATTTTCTCCCATTCTGAGGGGTGTCTTTTCATCTTGTTCATGGTTTCCTTTGCTGTGCAAAAGCTTTTAAGTTCCATTAGGTCCCATTTGTTTATTTTTGGTTTTATTTCCATTACTCTAGGAAGTGGGTCAAAAAAGATCTTGCTGTGATTTATGTCAGAGTGTTCTTCCTATGTTTCCTCTAAGAGTTTTATAGTGTCAGGTCTTACATTTAGGTCCTTAATCTCATTGTGGTTTTGATTTGCATTTCTCTAATGACTAATGGTGTTTAACACCTTTTCCTGTGCTTGTTGGCCATTTGTTTTCTTTCTTTCGAAAAATGTCTGTTCAAGTCCTATGCCCATTTTAAAATTGCGTTGTTTGTGTTTTTGTTCTTGGATTATAAAAGTTCCTTCTATAGTCTGGATACTAGACCTTAACAGAGATAAGATTTGCAAATATTTTCTTCCATTATGTAAGTTGTCCTTTCACTTTTTTGATAGTTATTTGATGCACAGAAGTTTTTAATTTTGATGAAGCTCAATAAATCTATTTTTTTCTTTTGTTCACCATACTTCTAGTGTCATATCTAAGAATCTATTATCAAGGCAAAGGGCAAAAATATCTACCCCAATTTTTTCCTAAGAGTTTTATAATTTTGGCTCTTACACTTAAATCGTTGATCCACTTTGAGTTAATTTTTGTATTATGATATGAGGTCTGAATCCAAGTTTATTCTTTTGCATATGGCTATCTAGTTGTCCCAGCACCAGTTGCTTAAAATACTATTTTACCTCTATTTAATGGTCTTGGCACCTTTATCAAAAATCATTTAACCATATATGTGAGGGTTTATTTCTGGGATCTCTATTCTATTCTTTTGGTCTATATATCTATCTTTATGCTAGTACCACCCATTTTGATCACTATAATTTTATAGCAAGTTTTCAAATCAGGAAGTATGAGCTCTCTAACTTTGTTCTTTTTCAAAATTGTTTTGGCTACTTGGGGATCCCTTGATATTCCATATAAATTTTAGGATGACTTTTTTTCTATTGTTGCAAAAAAGTCTTTGGGATTATTCTGGGTGGTATTCACATCTTAATAACATTAAATCTTTCAACCCATAAACACAGAATGTATTTCCCATTTACTTAGGTCTCCTTTAATTTTTCTCAGCAATGTTTTATAGGTATCAGTGTACAAGTCTTTCATCTCCTTGGTTAAATTTATTCCTAGGTATTTTATTATTTAGGATGCTATTATAAACACAATTACTTTCTTAATTTCCTTTTTGGGTTGTTCATAGGTAATATATAGAAATACAGCTGAATTTTGTGTGCTGATCTTATATTCTGCAACTTTTCTTTTTATTGTATCTATATGAGATGATGGATGTTAGTTTAACCTATTGTGGTAATCTTTTCACAATATAGGTAAATCAAACCATCATGCTGTACTTATACATTGATGTATGTCAATTATTTCTCAATAAAACTGGAAAAAATAGTGAGTCTCTTGTTACACAACATATAGATGGATCATGGTTTTTATTCTTCCAGTTTTTTTGATGTTTGTTATCTTTGTTTAATCCACCCTAACAACCTTTGCTCTTTAATTGGAGTGTTTAATCCATTTACTTAAAGTAATTACTGTTTAGGAAGGGCTTCTGCCATTTTTAATTTGTCTTCTTTACGTCTTAAATTTTCTTGTTTTTCAAATCCTCCATGACTGTCTTCTTTAATGTTTAATTGATCTTTTTTATAGTGTATAATTTTTATTCCTCTCTAAATTTTTTTCTGTAATTTTTAAGTTACTTCTTGGTGACTGCCTTGGGAATTAAAATTAATTTCTTAATATTTTTACATTCTATTTTGAAATAATACTACCTTACTTCAATTATATACAAAAACTGCTCCTATACAGCTAAATCCCACCCACTTTAAGTTGATGTTGTCACAAATTACATCTTTATACTTTGTATGCCAATTAGCATAGGTTTAGAATTATTGTTTAATGCATTTATTTTAAATCATATTGCAAAAAAATAGGAGTTACAAACCAAAATTACAATATTGGCTTTTGTATTGGTTTATGTAGTTACCTTTACCAGTGTTCTTTATTTCTTCATATGTCTTTGAGTTACTGTCTAGTATCCTTTCATTTCTGCCTGAAGGGACTCCTATTAGCATTTCTTGTAAGTTCTACTAGTGCTGAATTCTCTTAGCTTTTAGTTATCTAGGAACATCTTAATTTCTCCTTCATGAGGATATATTCAGTTTTAATTATTTAATTAGATTTCTCCTTCATGAGGATTATTTGAAGAATATAGAATTTCTGGTTGACAGTTTTTTCTTTTGGTGCTTTAAGTACGTTGTCCCACTGGCTTCCAGCCTCCATGGTTTCTGCTGAAAATTGAGTGTAATCTGATTGATGATCCTTTGTAAATGATGAGTTACTTTTCTCTTGCTGCTTTCAAGATTTTCTCTTTGTGTTTGATTATAATATGTCTCAGCGTGGATCTCTTCATTTTTATCTTTCTTGGAGTTCGTTGAGCTTCTCGGAGGTGCAGATTTATGTCTTTTATCAAATTTGGGAATATTTAGGCCACTACTTCTTCAACTATTCTTTGTGCCCCTTTATCTCTTTTTTCTCCTCTCTTTCTGAAATTTCTATTATATGTATGTTGGTGACTTGATGGAGTCCCACAGGTCCTGTAGGCTCTGTTCATTTTTCTTCATTATTTTTTCTTTCTGCTTCTTAGACTGGATTATTTCAACTGACCTATCATTAAAAACTGGTGATTCTTTCTTTTGCCTGCTCAGATGTGCTACTGAAAACTCTAGGGAGTTTTTCCATTTCAGTTATTGTACTTTTAACTCCAGAATTTGTTTTTTTTCTTTTTATAATTTCTATCTTTATTGATATTTTTTATTTGTTCACACACTGTCCTCCTGGTTTATCTCTTTGTCCATAGCTTCCTTTAGCTTGTTCCCCCCCCCCCCTTTTTTTTTTAATATAATTGATCTAAAACCTTTGCCTAGTAAGTTTAATGTCTATACTTCCTCAGGGAGAGTTTCTGTTCATTTCTTCTTTGAAAGAGCTATACCTTCTTGTTCCTCTGTATCCTTTGCAATTTTTTTTTTTGACAATTGAACATTTTGAATATAATTATGTGGTAATTCTGGAAATCACTCTCTTCCTCAGGATTTGATATCATAGTTTGCTGTGAGTGGTAGTTGTTTGTTTGCTAAGTAATTTTGCTAAAGTATTTTTGTAAAGTCTGTATTCTTTGTCATGTATCATCTCATAAGTGTTTGTTTTTTAGCTTTTGGTCAGTTAGCGTCCTGACAGAGATTTCCTTGAACACCTGGGTTTCTTCCCACTCAGAAGAAAAAAAGGAAGGAAAGAACGGAAAAAAAGAAAAAAAAAGGGAAAAAACCCCTCCCAGTCTTTGCAGATGGGCTCCATGTTGGGGAATTCCTTCAGTGCTTAGACAGGCTGCTTAAAACTATACCACAGCTTTCACTTCCTGCTTGTACTGAGCCTAGAGATCAGCCAGAGGTGAAAGTTTAGGATCTTTTCAGGTCTTTTCTGAGCATGCATCCTGCCCTAGGCATGTGCATGACTTTCTGAATTCCTCTGTATATGCAAGCCTTTTTCAATACCTTAATTTCCCAAAGAAAATCTCTCCCAGCTTTTTCTTCTAGGCTTTCAGTGTATCTCTTGTTTGACTCAATTGCATTATTTTGCCTCAGGTAGCAGTGAGTTGTTCATCTGCCTTACAGTTTTTTGAAGAATGCATTATGCTTATCACCTGAGAGTTCTGGGTTAGGAAAAAAAACACAAATGCCTTATGTCAATCCTCCAGGTAGCCCCTAGACAGGTTAAAACATACAAACCAAATTCTTTGAGAATAAGGTCTGTTCTGTTCCCTCTGGAACCAAGGGCCAGGGTCTCACACTGGGAAGGCAGGCTTCTATCCTTAAGACCACCACTCTACTGGTGAGGGGAATGGGACAAGAGCAAGTAAAGATGCCACAAAGCTTTCTTACTAATTATAAGATTCTCTTTTCTTGATTTAGCACTTGCTTAGAAGTTTGTCTATTTTAATCTTTTTAAAGAATTAGCTTATGGTTTTGCTGAGTAACAAAGGCCATTAAGATTATAACCTTTCGGGCTTCCCTGGTGGCGCAGTGGTTGAGAATCTACCTGCCAATGCAGGGGACATGGGTTCGAGCCCTGGTCTGGGAAGATCCCACATGCCGCAGAGTAACTGGGCCCGTGAGCCACAACTACTGAGCCTGCGTGTCTGGAGCCTGTGCTCCGCAACAAGAGAGGCCGCGACAGTGAGAGGCCCGCGCACTGCAATGAAGAGTGGCCCCGCTCGCCACAACCAGAGAAAGCCCTTGCACAGAAACTAAGACCCAACACAGCCAAAAATAAAAATAAATAAATTTATTTAAAAAAAAAAAAAAAAGATTATAACCTTTCTTCTAATTACACTTTTGGCCACAGCATTCAGAAGTTTGGCAATGCAGTGTTCTCAGAGTTGTTAATTTATAAACATTGAAAGATAGTAAGTATAGTAGTTAAGAGAACAGGTTCAAGAACCAGACTGTCTGGGAGTATCGTTGTCCACCATAGTAACTGAGTGACCTTGGGCAAGTTAGCTAACATCTCTTTGCCTGTTTCTTCTTCTATAAAATGAGGAATAGGGAGTTCCCTGGTGGTCCAGTGGTTAGGACTTGGTACTTTCACTGCCATGGCCCAGGTTCAATCCCTGGTTGGGGAACTAAGATCCCGCAAGCCATGGGGGTGCGACCCCCCCCCCAAAAAAATGAGGAATAGTAAGAGCTTCTACCTCATAGGGCTGCTGTGAGAATTAAATCAGTTAATATACAGGCATACCTCATTTACTGCACTTTGCAGATATTGCATTTTTTCCAAATTGAAGGTTTGTGGCAACCCTGCATTGAACAAGTCTGTTGGTGCCATTTTTCCAACAGCATTTGCTCACCTTATGTCTCTATGTCACATTTTGATAATTCTTGCAGTATTTAAACTTTTTCATTATTATTATATTTGTTATGGTGAGGTGTGATCAGTGATCTTTGATGTTAGTATTGTAATTGTTTGGGGGTAACACGAACCATGTCAATATAAGACAGTGAACTTATTCTATAAATGTAGTTTATGTTCCAACTACTCCACTGACTGACTCATCCTCCATCTCTCTCCTTCTCCTCAAGCTTCCCCAACTCCTCAGAAATGACAATATTGAAAGTAGGCCAATTAATAACCTTATAATGGTCTCTAAGTGTTCAAGAGAAAGAAAGAATAACACATCTCACTCTAAATCAAAAAACTAGAAATGATTAAGCTCCGTGAGGAAAGCATGTTGAAAGCTGAGAGGCCCAAACCTAAGACTCTTGCACCAAACAGCCAAATTGTGAATGAAAAGGAAAAGTTCTTGAAGGAAATTAAAAGTGCTACTCTAGTGAACACATGAGTGATAAGAAAGCAAAACAGCCTTATTGCTGATAGGAGGAAGTTTTAGTGGTCTGGGTAGAAGATGAAAACCAGCCACAACATTCCCTTAAGCCAAAGCCTAATCCAGAACAAGGCCCTAACTCCCTTCAATTCTATGAAGACTGAGAGAGGTGAGGAAACTGCAGAAGAAATGTCTGAAGGTAGCAGAGGTTGGTTCATGATGTTTAAGGAAAGAAGCCATCTCCATAACATAATAGTGCAAGGTGAAGCAGCATGAGCTGATGTAGAAGCTATAGCAAGTTAACCAGAAGACCTACTTAAGATAATTAATAAAGGTGGCTATGCTAAACAACAGATTTTCAATATAGATGAAACAGCCTTGTATTGGAAGAAGACACCATCCAGGACTGTTACAGCTAGAGAGGAGAAGTCAATGCCTGGCTTCAAAGATTCAAAGGACAGGCTGACTCTCTTGTCAGTTAGGAGCTAATGCAGCTGGTGACTTTGAGTTGAAGCCAATGCTCATTTACCATTCTGAAAACCCTAGAGCCCTTAATAATTATGATAAATCTACTGTTGAGATCTACTACTCATAAAAAAAGATTCTTTTCAAAACATGACTGCTCATTGACAATGCACCTGGTCACCCAAGAGCTCTGATGGAGATGTACCATGAGATTCATGTTGTTTTCATGCCTGCTAACACAACATCCATTCTGCAGCCCACGGATCAAGGAGTCATTTTAACTTTCAAGTCTTATTATTTTAAGAAATACATTTTGTAAGGCTATAGCTGTCATAGATAGTGATTCCTGTGATGGATCTGGGCAAAATAAATTGAAAACCTTCTAGAAAGGACTCATCATTCTAGATGCCATTAAGAACATCTGTGATTCATAGGAGGAGGTCAAAATATAAACATTAACAGGAGTTAGGAAGAAGTTGATTCCAACCCTCATGGATGACTTTAAGGGGTTCAAGACTTTAGTAGAAGTAACTACAGATGTGGTAGAAATAGCAAGAGAACTAGGATTAGAAGTAGAGCCTGAATGAATTGCTGCAATCTGCTTCTTATGGATGAGCAAAGAAAGTGGTTTCTTGAGATGGAATTTACTCTTGGTGAAGATGCTGTGAAGATTGTTGAAATGACACCCAAGGATTTAGAATATTACATAAACTTAGTTGACAAGGCAGTGGCAGGGTTTGAGAGGACTGAGTCCAATTTTGGAAGAAGTTCTACTATGGGTAAAATGCTATCAAACAGCATTACATGCTACAGAGAAATCACTCATGAAAGGAAGAGTCAATCAATGTAGCAAACTTCATCATTGTCTTATTTTTAAAAAATTCTACAGCCACCCCAACCTTCAGCAACCACCACCCTGATCAGTCAACAGCCATCAACATCAAGGCAAGATGCTCTACAACAAAAAGATTATGACTCACTGAAGCCTCTATGATGGTTAGCATTTTTTAGCAATAAAGTATTTTAAATTAAAGCATATACATTGGTTTTTTAGATATAATGCTATTGTACACTTAATAGACTATAGTATATTATGTGCGCTGGGACATTTTAAAAATTCATGTGACTAGCTTTATTGCGATATTCACTTAACTGGAGTGGTCTGGAACCAAACCTGCAATATCTCCCAGGTATGCCTGTATGTGAAAAGCCTAAAATAGTGCTTGGCACGTTTTAAATTTTATTAGTTATGGTCGATATGCTTTGTTACATTAAACAATCAGTTTCTATAAATGTTTCATAAATATTTGAAGAATACAAAGTTCTATGATATAGTCTGTATAAAAATCAAGATAATTATGTTATTCAAATCTTCTAAATCTGTATTTATTACTTGTAACTTAATTGTCAAATTCTGAAAGCTGTAGATCACAGCACCTAGCTATTGTTGTGATTTGGCCAAATCATTTATATTTTTGCCTTATATACTGTAGTATTGATTTGTTAATCGACACACTCAAAGAATATATATTAAAATATTGTAATTTAGCAAGCAGAATAAAACATAAAATACCTTTGTCTTCCTTCATGATTTTGTCACATTGAACGTGTTTATTCTTTGGTGCTCCATTAATAGTCTGCATCATCCTTTCTACATATAAGTCATTGCCTAATCTATTTCGACAAAGAGTCTCATAATTCTTGTTTCTCCGGCTATAAAAAGTAATATATACCCAACTTATTAATAAAAATTAATTTTTACCACACATATCTTTTTCTATTGATATTATGCTTTTTCTTAAAATTACCTTCTTTAATGTGGATTGCACCAAAAAATGAAGTGAAAGTTCAAGACACTTCTTAGGGAAAGACTGCATTAAACTACCTCCAAAGGACTCTTTTACACTATATCCCCCAACATCCCTACAACTTTTGGTACCCACGAATAATATCCTAGCATTATCTCCACATAGGTTTTATGAATTTTGATATAGACATAAAGCTATAAATTTCCCTCAAAGTACTACTTTTGTGTCATCCCACAGTATGTATTATTTTCATAATTGTTTTGTTCTGAGTATTTCTTTGATTTCCATTATGATTTCTTCTTTGGTTCATGAGGAATTTACAAAATGTGCTTTTTAACTTCCAAAAGTGTATGTGAATATGCATCTATGTTTTAGTTGAGATTTATGTAATTAATTTTTAACTTCATTCCACTGTGGCCAGAGAATTTAGTTTGTCTGACACTACTTCTTTGAAATTTTTGAAACCTTGCTTCATGGCCTTGTACATGGATGATTTTTGTGAATGTTCCATGTGTGCTTGAAAAGAGTGTGTATCCTCTAATTGTTAAATTCAGAGTTAAATTCTATATATGACCATTAAATTATGTTTTTGGTTCAAATTTTCTATAACTATACTAATTTTATCTGATTGACTTATCAATAATTAAGACAGGTATATTCATACCTCCTACTTTAATAAGATACTTACCAAGTTTCCAATTTTTGCTTTATATATTAAGAGGTTATTTCATTAGGAGTTTCAAGTTTAGAATTATTATACCTTCCTATCATTATGAAGCCACACTCTTTATCCCTAATAATGCTATTGGTTTGTTTCTCTGTAGATGATGTGTTCTTTATTTTTTTTCTTCTGTTTTTAAAATCTTCTTTTAATATTTGGTATTTTGGAGTATGAGTACAATGCGTCCCCTTTGTGTGCGTGTGGATTTCCTTTTATTTATTCCTATTTCTGTGGAATGGTGTTTTTCAATAGTTTGGGGAATTCCTTACTCTCCTTGAATAGTAACTCTCGTCCATTCTTTCTATTCTGCCCTTTTGGAACTGATTAGGTGTATGTTAGACCTTTAGTCTATTATCAATATCTATTTAATATCAAAGATTAAATCAGTATTTAATATCAAAGATTAAATCAATATTTACTTTTTAATTTTAACAATTATATAAACATACTTTATTTTAAAATTCTTTTTAAATTTTTTTCATTATAAGTAATCATTTTGATAGTTTCTTAGTGTTAATGATATTTTAACTCTTTTATTTAAATATTTCACATATATTTTATACTTTATATTTGATAATATCATTACCCATAGTCCTCAGGATCTAGATCTAGGATTTGTTATTTTTAAAATTCTCATTCATAATGACTTGTTTCTTTATTGGTTTGGTGTATTTTTACTAAACTCAAACTGAATGAATCTTAAGAGTCTAAATGGGATACGCTTTCCTCCAGAGAAAATTTGTATTTGCTTATGATAGTAGCTAGGAGACCCTACTGACCTGGGACTACTTGAGATAACTGAGATCCTTGTAAGGGTCTTGGTTTAATATAAGAATCTCTCCTTCAGCTGTCTCAATTTGTGGGGGATCCAAGACTTCCTGGTGGACTCTAGATCCATGTGCTAATATTAACATTTGCTTCTAGCATCTCTCCCTCTCTGATTTCAGATCACTTATCTATCCCATTGTTATTCTTTTCCTTTCCTTTTTCTGGTCCTGGGAGCTTTCACTTATGTCTCATGAGCTTTAAAAGTATGCTATTTGAGTTATAAAGCAGAAACTAATACACCATTGTAAAGCAATTATACTCCAGTAAAGATGTTAAAACAAAAAAAAGTATACTATTTGAGATCTAATTGTACTATATTTTATAGTCTAAACAATTTTACAAGATTTTATTTTTGGATAAAAATAATACCATAAAAATTATTTTAGTGATGAGTTTTTTAGTACTATGAATCATATTCAAATTATACTTGAAGAAAACTAATCTGAATAACTATATTAATAATCTATTTATGTAGCTATATTAATTTCAGACAGAGCAGACTTCAGAGCAAGGAAAATTATCAGAGATAAAGAGGGGCATTACATAATGATAAAGGGGTCAAGTATCCAAAAAGACATAACAATCCTTAATGTGTATGTGCCTAACAGGAGAGTTTCAAAATACATGAGGCAAAAACTAATGATCCATTTATATTCATTAATAAAGAGAAATGGAAAATCTACTCTCAATAGTAAATTCAGTCATTTCCCCATAACATATTTTCCCTTTTAAGTTTTAAATATAAAAAATGGCAGTCATTTCTTTTTAACTTGAAAATAATTCATATATGCATAAAAGAAAAAATCATTAAAACCTATACTGAGACTTAGAAGCTTCCTTTATTTCTTTTATTATTTAACTTAGTAGCTCACCTACTTTTTAAAGAATATGGTAAAGCTATGGGTTCCTCTTCTAGGAAAAACATACAGCATAAACACTTTACATGTAATTTCATGAGGCACATACGTAACTTTATATACGATTTCACCAGGCACATATACCACCAGTGTTTATCCAGAAATCCCCAAAGACGGAAACAAGGATAAGAGCCTCTGATTTAGCATTTAAATTACAAAAGCAATGTAAACAATTGAAAAATACATACCTTACTTTCTCAGCTTCTTCAGATTCTACAGAAACCATGACTGTTGGTAGGTTTAAAAAGTTCATCGTTTCTGTCTCTGTGAGTATTATCTCTATAGTCTTCTCCAGGTCTTCTTTTGTTACAATTTTTCCAGGTGTTGCCCTAATAACTCGTAAATCTAAAATACATGACTTAATAAAAATCATTTACTAATTGTTATTTTTAATTTTCATTTTGTCAAAATACCATGACGAGTCATACATTGCAGGTGGCATTACGTGGTCAAGGAATAGGCCATGTTGTGAGATGTAGTCTATTTAATCCCTCTGAAGCCAAACTGGATCCTATGGCTCATAAACCATCTCTGTTGCTGATACATCAATCCTACTCCAATCTCAAATGTGTAGTCATGACTACAAGGGCATCCCATTACATCTATCCTATAATATTAACAGGGAGATTGGGGTGAACAACTATTGATACAATTCAAGAGACATACGGGCAAGAGTGTTTCCCGGATAATATGCAACCCTTCTCTGAGCCCTGAAGCTAATTTCTAGTCTATATCTACAACAGCCTTTTATTCTGTTTGTCCTTCTTATTGGTTGACTTTTGATTTAGATTACAGCCCACCTCTAATCATCTTCACCAAGAGCTAAAAAGACTCTCCAGTGAAAGTTGTGGTTAAATATAGGAGAAAAAGAGGCTCAATATCCATGCAAAAAATACACTGAAAAGGGTTCGCCTCAAGTCTGTAGTCTTGTCAGAAGTCCAAGATTCTTGAAAAATTTCACTGAGGATGGAGTGTCAGGGCTAGAGAGTTTGGACTTGGTTGTATGGGTAATAAAGAGCCATGACACGGTATATAGGTCAGAGTTCAATGTTTTCTGTTAAAAACAGCGTGTGAAGCAGGGATCCATGAGGTTTTGATGTGGGTAAAGCTTGAAAAGCTTTAGGAAAACAAGACTTAAGGGTATACACTTTCCAGAGATTAAGACTCAGTCTCCTTAAGAAGGCCCAAAGCCTGAGAAAAACACTCTCCTTATAACCTAAAAAAAATACAAGCTACTAATTTCACAAACCAATCATCCACATTTGGAATGGCTAAATAAATAATAGTATACTCATCTATGAATATTAACTAGTAATTAAATATGACATTAAAAACATATGAAAATGTTTGTAATAAAATGTCAAGTGACAGAATAATCGAGGACAAAACCCACGCTATGGTTATAACAAAATACTTACGCATATGGAGAAGCTGAGGAAACAAAATTTTTAATTGCTAATCCTTTATAGTATTGGATGATTCTTCTTTTTAAAAATGTTCTTTAATTTTTATTATTTATGCAATAAATTTAAAATATGAGGGAGAGGTGATTTATATAAGTAAATCTAGCTAAGGTAGATATAAGTGAAAAAGAAATGAATTACCCATATGGACACAACTGGAGATATATCTAGTTCAAACTGTTCGTTTTATCAGTGAAGAAAATGAGAAACAGAGAGGCTAAGTGAGAAGTTTAAGGTCACACAGGAATACTGGCAGTTTTGAGACTAGAAATTTTGGTTCCTGATTCTCTAAACTTTCTTTCTTTAAGACCACCAGATCTTCATCTATGATTTAGTTACATATACCTCAAAGTAGCATTATGGCACGGATATGTTAATTATAAAAATGAATGATCTTACAGTAGATAGAACCTAATAGGGGACTTCCCTGGTGGCGCAGTAGTTAAGAATCCGCCTGCCAGGATAGGAATAAAGACACAGACATAGAGAATGGACTTGAGGACACGGGGAGGGGGAAGGGTAAGCTGGGACGAAGTAAGACAGTAGCACTGACACACATACACTACCAAATGTAAAATAGATAGCTAGTGGGAAGCAGCTACATGGAACAGGGAGATCAGCTCGGTGCTTTGCGACCACCTAGAGGGGTGGGATAAGGAGGGTGGGAGGGAGACGCAAGAAGGAGGTGATATGGGGATATACGTATTCATATAGCTGATTCACTTTGTTATGCTGCAGAAACTAACACAATACTGTAAAGCAATTATACTCCAATAAAGATGTTTAAAAAAAAAAAGAATCCGCCTGCCAATGCAGGGGACACGGGTTTGAGCCCTGGTCCAGGAAGATCCCACATGCCGCGGAGCAACTAAGCCCGTGCACCACAACTACTGAGCCTGCGCTCTACAGCCTGAGAGCCACAACTACTGAGCTCGTGTGCCACAACTACCACGACTAGGTGCCATGCGCGTGCTCCGCAACAAGAGAAGTCACTGCAATGAGAAGCCCGCGCACTGCAACAAAGAATAGCCCTGCTCGCCACAACTAGAGAAAGCCCACGTGCAGCAACGAAGACCCAACGCAGCCAGAAATAAAAATAAAAAATAAAAGGTATACCAGATTATGTTAATGTGCATTCAAGACTGAGAAATACTAATCTACCAGGTGGTAGAAGTAGAATTGTTTGGGTGTGACCCACTTTAGAGACTTGACTTCGTAGTTAGAATTCACCAGCAGGCCAAGACGATATAAACATCTATATTATTCTTCAAGGTTTCTGGAGGTGAAGTTTTGTTACGTTTGTTTGTTTGTTTGTTTTTGATGTAGACAAATAGGGGTAGACCTCAAGGCAAATCATTACTTAAAGATTTTCTTCTTTATCTTAAGAGGAGTGCAAATCCATTGGAGGGCTTTAAGCAGGGAGAATGTGATTAGATTGTGTTCTTAAAAAGATCATTCTAATAGGGATACAGTAGGATAATTAGTTGGCTTAGAAATCCCACTAGGGGATTAAAGACAGAAAGGGAATTTTAAGGGAGTTTGGGGAGACGGTTGTAAACTATTGACCACTCAAGAAAAGAATCTAGTAACCTAGCAACAATCTACACTACCTTGACGAAAGACCAGGTGCATCCAAGCACCAGGCACACTCAAGCCACAAACTCTCATTGTTAAAACACAATAGATAAGAGGTCTGAATCTTGTTACGTGAAGTCAGGGAGTTAGTAGTCCTTGAAGAGTAGCATTTCTGCAAGACAGAAATATAGGTGAAAAAGGAAAGAAAGTAGGTGAAACGGGACATTATACCAAAACCTGAGATGAATTACCATATATTAGTATATGTCACCACCCTTCTGCTAATATACATATTTAAATAGCGTCATGACCATCCCCATTAGACCATACAGGGTCAAAGGAGGAACTAGTGATTTAAGCCTTGACGTCTACCCAAAACTGAGGAAGAAGGTGGTCTTTTCTTCCCTCCCCACTTTTTCTTTGATTATAAAAATGTAGCCCTCTTTGTTCTCAGGGCTGTGCTCCCTTGCCTGCCCGCTTGTAGCTCTCACAAGTATCCTATGCTAATAAACTGACTCCTTGCCTCTCGCTTTGCCTCATGCTGAATTCTTTCTGCAAGGAGAAAAAAGAACCTGAGCTTGAGTAAGTCCTGACACCAGGTGAGCAGCTTCAATTAAAAGACAGTGGATTTGAGTCCCCTCCTAAGTCAGGAACTGTAGGTTCAAGTCCCAGTCTGAGGTGTGGCTGGGCTTGAGTCCCATTCCATGGGTTCAAGTCTCATCCTATGGATTCAAGTCCCAATCTGAATTTTGGCTGGGTTCGAGTCCCATCCAAGAAGGAGAGCAGGTTCAATTCTGCATACAGCTTGGAAAAACAAATTGGAGGGTGGCAAGAATATATGTAGGGACTGCTGAGGGAGCTTATGACAATAATTCAATTCTTTGTCCCCTCCTGAGAGGACGGGCGTCTTCCTACAACAGATATTGCTAATTGCTTAAGTCTTCATTGCTAAGCCTTTCTCCCTTCCCTGGCCTCTTTCCATTAATACAGGCTGAGAAATAAAATATTTGGCTTTTCCAGCCTCTCTTGAAGCTAGTGGTGTTAATGTGACACAGTTCTGGCCAATGAGATAAAAACAGAAATATACAGGAAAAAGGAAGCCTTCTGGGAAAACGTTTACTTTCCTGACAAATGAGGGAGATGTGACTGGTGCTACTGCCTTTCTCCTTCTTTCTGCTTTTAATGTGGATATAATACCCAGAGCTGGGGCACGTATCATGAGACCATGACGCAAGAAACAAGAAGAAAAGGCTTACGAAAAGAGAAGAGCAGAGCTTCCAATCCAGATTCTGACACAATTAAGCCACAAAAGCAAAGCCAAAAGCTATCTACCTTTAACTTCTTTTAATGTGGGAAAAATGGTAGTTGGGTATTCTGTTACTTGTCAGAAGCATTCTGTTACACATGCTAACACCAAAAAGAAGAGTCCATCAAGCACTTTTCCAACCTTATTAATATTTTCACTAATCCTCATTATCATCTTAGAGGAAAAGACATCCTGACCCTCAAGGAAGTACCCACTTCTTCCAGCACTTATGGTCAACCATTATTTCCTCATTCTTTTAACTTTACTTGCATAATCCTCTGCATTACCTCATGTTTTATCCTCTGCCTGGAATGGGCCTCTCCTTCTGTTCTCCTGACAAATTACTAATTATCTTTAGAAACCCAATTCAAAAGTCAATTATGTTCTCTATGAACGTTCTCTCATTTTTTGCTTTCCACTTCACAGTAGTTAATCTTTTCTTTGTAAGTACTCCCATCACATTCTGCATATGTCTTAATATGGCATTGATCACAGTGTATCACAATTATTTGTCTCCTGAGTTAGAAGCTGAGCTCTTTTAAAACAGGGTCTGTGGGACTTCCCTGGTGGTGCAGTGGTTAAGAATCCACCTGCCAATGCAGGGGACACAGGTTCAAGCCCTGGTCTGGGAAAATTCCACATGCCAGGGAGCAACTAAGCCCACGTGCCACAACTACTGAGCCCACGGTCTAGAGCCCGCGCACCTAGAGCCTGTGCTCCGCAACAAGAGAAGCCACAGAAATGAGAAGCCCACGCACCACAATGAAGAGTAGCCCCCACTCGCCACAACTAGAGAAAACACGCGCACAGCAACGAAGACTCAATGCAGCCAAAAATAAATAAATAAATATTTTTAAAAAATTAAAAACAGGGCTTCCCTGGTGGCGCAGTGGTTGAGAATCTGCCTGCCAATGCAGGGGACACGGGTTCGAGCCCTGGTCTGGGAAGATCCCACATGCCGCGGAGCGACTAGGCCCGTGAGCCACAACTGCTGAGCCTGCGCGTCTGGAGCCTGTGCTCCGCAACGGGAGAGGCCGCGATAGTGAGAGGCCCGCGCACCGCGATGAAGAGTGGCCCCCGCTCACCGCAACTAGAGAAAGCCCTCGCACAGAAACGAAGACCCAACACAACCAAAAATAAATAAATAAATAAAAATTAAAAACAAAAAAAACAGGGTCTGTGATTACTGAGGCTGGTGGTGCAAGAAAGTCATTTGAGAATTTTAAAAAATATATAAACATTACCCTGGTAATTCTCATATAGCTACTGCATAGGCCAGCATTTGGGAATGATTACCATAGTTCTTCTATCTCAAGCACCCAAAAAATAATGAGCATATTTGCTAAAGAAATAATGAACTGTTACTGAAATAAATGATTGGATTTTCATTACCTGTAAAACTAGCCAACCTTTCCCGTTTAAAGGATGGTTCTTCTAGGTCTTCTACCATTGATTCAGTAGTGGATGTACTTGACTTAGAAACTGTACTGCTTCCTAAAACTGACCTTTAATAATGAATAACAACATTATTTATTTAGATATCCTTATGGGCAATTAAATGTATAAATGAAAACATTATCAGATTGAGAAATCAAATATACTGTAATCATATGAGCAAAGTTCTTTAAATATTGAGTTGATTTTTAATGTTCTTTAAGTAAAAAGTCATTTTAAATATACTCTAGAAATAAGACATGTCAAACCTATGCCTAAAGACCTTCAGTGGATTCTCAACAGTATGTTTAGGATAAAAATCCAAAACACAGCCTACCTACCGAGACTCTCCATCTTATCTTCATTATCAATATTCTCTCCCCCCACTTTTTTTTTTTAAGTTTCTCAAACTTATGGAGCTCTCTTACCTCAGGGCCTCAGCCTGGAATATTCTACCCTTCATTTTTCACCAGGTTTCTGCTCATTTTTCAAATCCCATATTAAATGCAATTTATTCAACTTGATAAATGTCCTCTCAAGACTTAATTTAAAATAAAATTTATATACTTCGTGGGAAATCAATACACTGAAGAATCCAAAAATAATTTCCTTTAAACATAGAAACTTAACATTACTCCATGATATTACATACTTTTTTCCTTTCTACTTATAGTTCCAACTGCCCTCCGAAAGGTTGGGTTCAGTATACTGGAATATCCTTTGTTTTGCGGAGAACTCCCATGGCTTCTGTATGCTAATTTGGAGGCAGACTCTAGAGCAGCATATTTTCTCCTAAAATTTCGTGCTTAGTTAACATCTGGAACTTTTAATTTATCAGATTGAAAGTTACACACTAAAGTATTTCCCCATAATCTTTAGATTGTTTTAGGAGTACTGTTTTATTATGGCAAAGACTGAATTTCTCTATTGGAAGCACTAAAATTTTTCAATTATATAAGTATCTACATATGTAAATGCAAAACATGTCATTTACCAAAAAAAGTTATAAAACAAGAGAGAAATCAAACCCTAGGAGAACAAGGATTTGTATGGAAGAATAGGGAGGGAAAAAAAGGAAAGCTCCTAAACTGCAGCATAAAAGAAACTGAAGAAAACTGAAGAAATACGTCTGTGATGCTAGGTCGCATTTTTTGGTTCCTCAGGAAATCTTGAGTAAAATCTGTATATTTTTTCACAAATGTTTTGGTGTAAGTGTAGGGGAACACCTGACATGCAAGCTCTACATCTAGTTAAAACATGAGAAGAACACAGAGGTGGCACACTAGGATGAGAGAGCGGAGCTGGGAGACTGGGGACAACTGACATCTAAGTTACATATGTGCAACTTAAATGAAAATACATAAGATATAAAAAAAGAATCATAGAATAGTATACTCTACCTTGTAAACTGCCCTAACATACTAGGATTTATTGTATTCTGATAAAGGCTATAGGAAGCTATGAAGTCTGATGTACGTGATCCTTCTTGTGATGTCAATAGTTTATTTGGCTTTGCTGTACCAGTATATGGATCTGGATGGTAGAGAGGTCTGGGAGTAACATCAACTCCATGTATATCAGTCACCTGTAGAAAATAGTTATTTAAAATAAAATAAGTAAAAAAGACAGGGTTTCTGAATAATCAGTCCTAAAAAACAGAGATAAAAATAGTAGAAAAAAGATAAATATAATGTTTGTAGGATAGGACAAACATTAAAAATTTAATGATAAAAGATTTTATGCTTAAAAAGTTTCTTAACTGAGGCATACACTTTTTAAAAAGTCTTATTCATGTTTTACCTATATATAAGAAATATATACTAATTTTGAGAAAATTCAAAAATATAGAAAGATAATTCATTCAGATTGTTAATATTTTGGTATATTTAATTTTTTATGTATAAGCTTTAAAAACCACAACTTTTCATTTAACATTTTATTAATAAACATTAGCCAAGTTATTACACATTTTTGGCTTATTTGTTTTTGGCTAATTTTTAGTATTTTTAATTATGAAATTTAACACATACAGAAATATAATTAAAACATAACCATATAGTTAAATAATGCAAAGCAAATGTTCTTATAATCACAACTAAAGTAAAAAATTCGAACATTGATAGAACCTCCAGGAGACTTTGCCCCTCCTAGATCACAAGCAGCTCCCCTGGCTTTTGCTTCTTCTGGTTTACTGCCTCTCCCTCCTTCCCAGTGAATATCATTAACTTGATTTTGGTAATTATTTTCTTTCTTCTTTTTAAAGTTTTATTAAGTATGCATTCCTAAACAATAACACTTACTTTTTATAACTTATATTGAAGTAAAATATACATAGAGATGTGCACATATAAATGCACACCTTAATAAATTTTCATAAACGGAAGACACCCAGGTACCTAGCATTCAGATTTAGAAACAGAAAATTACCAGCATCTCATAAGTTCCTTCCATAAGAGTCACTATCTCCCACCAAAGGTAATGATTATACTGACTCCATGGATTAGTTTTGCCTGTTTTTGAACTTCACTTTGATGGAATCATGAAGCACGTACCCTTGGTATCTGGCTTCTTTTTTTCAATGTTATATTTGTGAGAGCCCTTCATATTGTTAAGTATAGCTGTAGATGGTTCATTTTCATTGTTGTACAATAATATTCCATTGTGTGAATATATCACAATTTTATATATCTATTTTATTGTTCATGGACATTTCTGTAGTTTCCAAATTTTTGGCTATTACAAATGATGCCACTGGGCTTCCCTGGTGGTGCAGTGGTTAAGAATCCACCTGCCAATGCAGGGGACATGGGTTCGAGCCCTGGTCCAGGAAGATCCCACATGCCGCAGAGCAACTAAGCCCATGCGCCACAACTACTGAGCCTGAGCTCTACAGCCCGCGAGCCACAACTACTAAGCCCATGTGCCATAACTACTGAAGCCCTCGCGCCTAGAGCCTGTGCTCCAAAACAAGAGAAGCCACCGCAATGAGAAGCCCGCACACCGCAATGAAGAGTAGCCCCCGCTCGCTGCAACTAGAGAAAGCCCACGAGCAGCAACAAAGACCCAACGCAGCCAAAAATAAATAAATAAATATATTTTAAAAAACCAAAAACAAATGATGCCACTAAGAAGATGGTTGTACATGCGTTTTGCTGACTATACTGTATGAATTTATGTTGGGTGTATACCTGTGTGGAATTCCTGGTTATTGGACTATTTATATGTTCACATATAGTAGATACTGCTGAAAGGTTTTCCCAAGTGGTTCCCACCAACAAAGTATGAGAGTTCTGGTTGCTCCAGATTTTGCTTAGCACTTAGTATTGATATTTACCAAGTTTATCAATGTAATTTAGTTTTGCCTGTTTTTAAAATGTATATAAATAGCCATATATTATAACAGAATTATCTGACATCTTTTGTGCAACAGTATGCTTTTATATATCTCTCCATGTTGTTGCATGTATAATAGTTCATTCATTTATTGGTGACTGTAGTCTGTTGGATTAGTATATCATATTTTATTTATCCCTTTTACTTTTAACAGACATTGAATTGTTTCCAGTTTTTGGCCATCATGAAAACTGTTTCAATAAACATTTATGTGAAAGCATACTGTTAAACATGAAAATGTATTTCTGTAGGGGATATATAGATGTGGAATTGATGAGTCAACTTGATTAGATAACACCAAACTGTTTTCCAAGTTGATTGTAAAACTTTTCAAGATTACCAGCATTGTGACAGTTGCTGTTACTCTACATTCTCATCAACAACTAGCACTGCCAGATATAGAAATTTAAACCAGTATGGGTATAGGTATACAGGTATCTCATTTTGACTTTAATTTTCATGAAATCGAACTTCTTTTCATGTGCTTATTCCCATCTTGACTTCCTTTTTTTTGAAGGAAAATATCCCATACAAGTCCTTTGCACACTTTTCTGTTGAGTTCCATCTTTTTTTAAATTGATGATAGAGTTCATTAAATGTTCTGACTATGAACCCTTTCTGGTTTATGTGTTGAAAAGGTCTTCTTTCACTCTATGGCTGCATTTTCCTTGTAGTATCTTTTAATGAATAGAAGTTCTTCATCTTAGCGTAGTCAAATTTATCATGTTTTCCTTTATGGTTTACGCCTTAGATGTCTCATCCAAGAAACCATTCCCAATCCTGAAATTATGAAGATATTTTTGCTTTTCATGTTTAGATCTATAATATACCCAGAATTGAGTTTCATGTATAGTATGAGGAAGGAAGCCAATATATTTTTATTCCGTGTGAATACCCAATTGTCTCAACAAGAATTTTTGAAAATCCTGTTATTTCCCCATTACTCTCTAGTGCACATTTATTATAAAACAAGTGTTTATATGTGCCTGAGTCACTTGTAGGCTCTCTGTCTATACCTTTGTTAATGTTACACTTTATATAAAACTTGGTATCTAGGAGAGCAAGTCCTTCCACAAAGTTCTTATTCAAGAGTATCTCGGTTGTGCCTAAACTTTAGCAGCTTTATATAAATTTTAGACTTACCTTGACAAGTTCCTGAAAAAAATACAATGAAAAAAAAACTGAGATTTTGACTGAAATTGCAAAGAAGCTATAAATCAAAATTTGCGTATAATTGATACACTTACAATACTGACTCTTTCTATGCATAAACATGTTCTATCTCTCCATTTGTTTGGGTCTTGTTTAATGTCTCCCAGTAAAATTTTATAGTTTTTACAGTATAGGTATGTGCATCTTTGTTATATTTATCCACAAGTACTTAATGTGCTATTATAAATGGTATCATTTATAAAATATGTAAGTTTTGAAATGTGTGTTGCTGGTATATAAAAATATAATTGTTTTTGGTTGTTTTTTTTTGATATCCAATAACCTTGCTAAACTCTTATTTGATAATTATTAATAGGTGATTTAAAATTTTATATGTAGGTAATTGTGTCATCTACAAATATTCAATGTTCTGTTTCTTTCTTTCCAATTCTTACATTTTTCATTTCTTTTTCTTGCCATACTGAAATGGCTAAGACTTCCAAGAATGTTGGATAGAAGTGGATCCTTCTTAGGAATGCTTTACCATTAAATACGATCAGTGCTGTAGGATTTTATAAATCATATTAAGGAAGTTCCTTGTGATTGCCAGTTTCATAAGAACATTTTAAATCATGAATAAAATTTTAATCTTATCATATAAATACTTTCTGTATTGAGATGATCATATGCTTTTTTCCTTTAAGCTATATATGAATGTGGTGAATTACACTAATGGATTTTTAAATGTTAAACCAATCTTAATTTCTTGGTATAAATGCAGCTCCTCATGATGTATTATCTCTTTTTATTGTTATTGAATTTTGTTAACATTTTATTGAGGATTTCTCCATCTATGTTTGGAGAGATTGACTTGTAATGTTTCTTTCTCATATTGTTGTAGTCAAATTTTGATATCAAGATATTTCTAGCCTCATAACATGAGTTCTGGAGTATACCCATTTCTCTTGTTCTGTTTTTGTTCTTATGTGTTTGGCATATATCACTAGTGAAACCATCTGGGCCTGGAATTATCTTTGAAGAAAGATTTTTAAATTACTCATATTAATTTCTTTAATACCTTCCAATTTTCATTTTTGCTTGTCTCTTGGTAAAATGTAAGTTTTTAAGGAATCTTTCCATTTTATATTCATTTGCAAATTTTGCAAAATTTAAAATTGGCATAAAGTTACACACACTCTGCATAATTATCTTTTTAAATAGCTTTTAAAGTGTACAAGTCAGTGGATTTGAGTGTATTCACAAATATGAGAAACCATCACCACAGTTAATTTTAGAAATTTTTTATCACCTCAAGAAGAAACTCTATATCCTTTAACTCTGACTCCCTAACCCTTGTCTTCCTCCCAGTCCTAGGCAACCACTTAGGTATTTCGTGTCTCTAAAGATTTCCCTGTTCTGGACTTTCATGTGAGTGGCATCACATAGTGTGTGGTATTTTGATTGGCTTGTTTCATTTAGCATAATGGTTTCAAGATTCATCCATGTTGTTGCATGCATCAGTACTGCATTCCTATTTGTGGTTGAATAATATTCTACTGTATGAATATACCACATTTTGTTTAGCCATCTGTCCACTGATGGACATTTGGGTTGTTCCCACTTTTTGGCTATTATGAATAATACTGACATAAACATTCATGTACAAGTTTCTGGGTTGGAAATATATCTTAAGTTCTCTTGGGTGTATATATCTAGAGGTAGAATTGCTGGGTCATAAGATAGCAGTATGTTTAAACACCTGAATTACTACCAGACTGTTTTCCAAAGTGGCAGGACCATTTTACATTCCTATCAGTAGTATTCTGATTTCTTGATATCCTTGCCAATACTTGTCATCTGACTTTTTGATTCTAGCCATCCTACTGAGTATGAAGTAAAGATCACACTGTGGTTTTGATTTGCATTTCTCTGATGACTAGTGATGTCAAGTTATCTTTCCATGTGCTTTTTGACCATTTGTATACTTTCTTTGGAGAAATGAGTATTCAAATCCCTTGCCCAATTTTTAATTGGATTTTTTGTCTTTTTATTATTGAGTTGTAATTCTTTATATATTCCCCATATAAATCCCTTAACAGATATATCATTTGCAAATATTTTCTCCCATTCTGTGGGGAGACTTTTTACTTTATTGATTATGTTCTTTGAAGCACATTTTTAATTTTGGTAAAGTTCAATTCATCTGGCTTTTTTTCTTTTGTTGTTCATATTTTTTGTGTCATATCTGAGAATCCTTTGCCAAACCAAGGTCATGAAGGTTTACCACCATGTTTTCTTCTAAGAGTTTTTAGTTTTAACTGTCACATATGTCTTTGATTCATGTTGAATTAATTTTTATATGGTATGAGGCAAGGGTCCAACTTTATTCTTTTGCATGTGGCTATCCAGTCATCCCAGCACCATTTATTGAAGACTATCCTTTCCCTCTTAAATGGTCATGGTACGCTTATCAGAAATCAGTTGACCATAGATGTAATGGGTCTATTTCTGGATTCTCAATTCTATTCCATTGATCTGTATATCTATCCTTGTGCCAATCAGTACCACACTATCATGATTTCTGTTGCTTTGTAGTAAATGTTGAAATTGGGAGTGTGAGTCTGCCTACTTTAGTCTGCTTTTTCAGGACTATTTTGGCTATTCTGGGTTCCTAGCAATTCCATATGAATTTTAGAATCAATTGTCAGTTTGCACAAGGAAGTCTGCTGGGATTCTGATAAGGATTGTGTTGAATCTATAGAACAGATTGGGAAGTATCACCATCTTAATAATGGTAAGTCTTCCAATTCATAAATTTTGGATGCTTTCCCATTTATTTAGATCATCTTTAATTTCATTCAGTAATGTTTTACAGTTTTCAGAGCTTATGATATCATTTCTATTATTAAATTTATTCCTAAGTATTTTATTGTTTTTGATGTTATTGTGAAAGAAATTGTTTTCTTAATTTTCAAATTGTTTATTGCAAGTGTAAAAAATACAATTTATTTGTATATTGATCATGTATCCTGCAACCTAACAGAATCCATTCATTAGTTTTAATAGTTTCTTTTTTTCTTTGGTTTTTTATGTTTTGTGTCTTTTTGGCCATGCCACGGCTTGCAGAATCTTAGTTCCCCCACCAGGGATTGAACCCGGGCCATTGCAGTGAGAGCGCTGAGTCCTAACCACTAGACCGCCAGGGAATTCCATAGTCTTAATAGTTTTTTAGTAGATTTCTTAGGAGTTTCTATATGTAACATTATGTCATCTGCAAATAGAGATTTATCTTTTCCTTTCCAATTTGGTTGCCTTTTTTTTTCCCCCTAATTGCCCTACCTAGAACCTCCAGTACAATGTTGCATAGAGTGGCAAGAAAATTTTGTCTTGTTCCTGATGTCAAAAGGAAAGCATCCAGTTGCATGATTGAGTTGACATTAGTGGATTTTTCATAAGTGTTCTTTATCAAGTTGAGGAAGTCCCTCTACTCCTAGTTTATTAAGTGTTTTTATCATGAAAGTATGTTGAATTTTGAAAAGTGCTTTTTCTGGATCTAGATGATCATTGCTTTTTATTCTACTGATATGAGATGTATTACATTGATTTTTAGATGTTAAAGTACTTTGCATCCCTGGGATAAATCCCACTTGGTAACTGTTATGGGCTGAATTGTCTCTCCCCACCAAAAAATTCACATGTTGAACCCCTAACCCCTAGTACCGCTAAATGTGACTGTATTTAGTGATAGGGACATTAAAGAGTTAATTAAGTTAAAATTAGGCCATTAAGGTTGGTCCTAATCCAATATAACTAGTGTCCCTAAAGGAAGAGTAGATTAGGACACTGTTTAGGCCATACAGTCTGTGATATTATGTTATGGCAGCCTTAGCAAACTAATACACTCCAGGCATATAATTCTTTTTATATGTTAGATTTGGTTTGCTAGAATTTTGTTCAGGATATTTGCACACACATTCATAAGAGATATTGGTCTGAAATTAATATTGAAACTAATGTGTGTCTCCTGTAGACAGCCTATCATTGGATCATGTTTTTTAAGCCAGTCTGACAATCTATGCCCCTTGTTTGGATTGTTTAATCTATCTACATTTAATGTTTTCTTGATATAGTTGGATTTATATCTCCCATCTTACTTTATGTGTTCCATATGTCTCATGTCTTTTTTGTCCTCTATTCATCCTTTATTACTTTTTTCTGCATTGAGTGAATATTTTCTAAGGTAGCATTTTAATTTTTTAATGATTTTTTCATTATAATTTTGAGGTTTTTCTAGATGGTTGTTCTAGGGTTTAACATACACATCTTGTCAAAATTAGCTTTGGATTTATATTAGCTTAATTCTAGTAATATATTGAAATATTACTCCTATATAGCTCTATTCACTATTTCCCCCTTTTGTGGTATTATTTTTATGTAAATTACATGTATTACTGTTACAAAATATAAGAAAACAGAGCCATAATTATTACTTTTCATTTTGTCATCATTAGCTTACATTACATCTTTGTTCCCATCCACCTCCTTTGTGCTATTACTGCCAAATACATAACACATATATTACATTTCTATGTGTCATAGATCCAATAATATATTATATACATGTTATTTTATATAATCGTTTTTCAAATCAGTTAAGAGGGAAAAAAGGAGGAAATGCACTAATAGTTGCATTAATTACATGATATAATAGTTGTTGTAATTACATAATTGTGTTTACTGATGTTCTTTGTATGGATATGAATTACCATCTGAGGTTACTTGTTTTCAAGCTGAAGAACTTCCCTTAGTATTTCCCGTAAGGTGGGTCTGCAAGCAATAAATTCTTTCAGTTTTTGTTTATCTTGGAGACTCTTTATTTCATCTTCATTTTGGAATAATAGCTTTACTGGATACAACATTCTTGGTTGAGCTTTTCCTTTAACAACTTCAAATTTGTTCTCCTCTGCCTTCTGGCCTCATTCTTTCTGATGAAAAGTTATCTGTTAATCTTATTAAGGTTCCTTTGCACGTGATACACACTGTTTTTCTCCTGCTGCTTTTAAGATTTTCTTCTTGTCTTTGACTTTCAGCATTTTTACTATAATATGTCTTCATTGATTCATTCTTGGAATTCACTGAGCTTCCTGGATGTGTAGGATATTGTTTTTCATTAAATTTGGGTTGTTTTCATCCATTATCTTTTTGAATATTTTTCCTTTCCTTTTGTGTCTCTCTTCTCCCTCTGTTACTCCCATTATGCATATGTTGGTGTGTCTGATGGTGTTTGATGGCTCTACTCATTTTTCTTCATTCTTTTTTTTCCCACTCTGTGTTTGGCTTGAATAATCTCTATTGATCTGTCTTCTAGTTTGCTAATTCTTGCTCCTGTCAGTTAAAATCCATTGTTGAGCTCCTCTAGTGAATTTTTGAAGTTTCAATTATTGTACTTTTCAGCTTCAGAATTTCCATCAGTTCTTTTTTGTAATTTCTCTTTATTGTTACTTGGTGTAACATTATACCTTCTTCTACTTCTTTAAAGCATAGTTTCTGTAATTCCATGAAGCTATTTATAATGGCTTCTTTTAAATCTCTTTCTGTTAAATTTGACATTTGCTTCCTCCCACAGACAGCTTCTGTTGTCTTTTTTCTTGAGTATGGATCATACTTTCCTATTTCTTTACATGTTCCATAATTTTTTGTCAGAAATCAGAGATTTTAGATAATATATTGTAGCAACTCTGGGTACTGGAACTTCCCTCCTCCCTAGAGCTTGTTATTGCTATTTGCTTGTTTATATTTTGTTTAGTGATAACCTGGATTATTTTAGTGAGGTCTGTTTTCCCATTGCAGGTTGAACAGTGTCCCCGAAAAGAAGATATGTTGAAGTCCTAACCTCTAGTACCTCAGACTATGGAAATAGGGTCTTTGCAGATTTAACCAGCAGAGTTAAGATGAGATCATTAGGGTGAGCCATAATCCAGTATGACTGACGTCTTTATAAAAGGGGGAAATTTGAACAGAGACAAAGAGAGGGAAGATACTGTGAAGATAATGGGGAGAACAAAATGTACAGATAGAGGATTAGAGTGATGGATCTACAAGCCAAGGAGTGTTTGGGGCCATCAGAATCTAGGAGAGAAAGATACTTCCCTAGCATATTCAGAAGCTGCACGCCCCTGCTAACACCTTGATTCCAGACTTTTAGCCTCCAGGAGTGTGAGACAATAAATTTCTATTGTTTGAAGTCATACAGCTGTTGGTACTTTGTTAAGGCACTCCTGGGAAACTAATATGCCCCCTCCCAACACCTACCCTGCAGTCCTGTTAACACATTAATGTTGCTCCTCAGGGAGGTGCAGCTTTGGGTATGCCCACAACCATCCTGCGATGCCAGAGCTACTGGTAGGGCTCTCTTCCACTCTTACTCTGACCACACTCAGCTGTTAACTTCACTAGTTGCCAGCTGATTGCTCTATTTTCAACAATGCCCTGGGGCATAAATTCTCTACAGACTAATCCAATCAAATTGTGGCTCCTTCCAGGGAAGTTTCTGATGCCAATGTTCAATATTTATTCTCACTACAGGAAGGCTTCTCTTGCTGAGGAATTGCCTTATACCCTGTTTCCCTATAAACTAGCTAGCCTACAGTCTAGGGCGTATCCTCATTAGATCAATTAATTTCCTCCCAATTGCCTTTTACCACTATGTCCACTGTTTCTGAGGGTGTTCATAGGTTTAAACTTCTCCATGCTCTGTTGCAAATAAAGCTGGTTCCTTATGGAAGATATAAGGAACATCTGTTGTACAGCTTGCTTCTCTCCCCAGATAATATCTCTGCACCAGATCTCTGGGGTTGACAGTAGAGACAATGGTAAGCTTCTCCATGAGTGACCACCTCACTCTAGGTGTTGAGTGCTCCATGGAGGGAATAGGGCAGTAGCCTGAGGTCTTCTCAGCTTGCCTCTCCTGACATGGAACATGATCTCATGGACCAGGGGAAGGCCCCAGGATTCTCTGTGTGCCATACCCAGGTAGAGCTCATCAGTGGGGGTTATTATGGTAAAATGCATACATTTTTCATCTTAACCACATTTAAGTGTTCATGGCATTAAGTACTTTCACATTGCTGTGCAGTCACCACCACCATCCATCTCCAGAACTCTTTTTAAGTATCTCACAAAACTGCAACTCTGTACCCATTAAACAATAATTCCTCTTTACTCTTTCCCTGGTGACCACCATTTTACTTTCTGTCTCTATGAATTTGACTACTCTAGGTATCTCAGATAAGTAGAGTCATACGGTCTTTGTCCTTTTGTGACTGGTTTATTTCACTTAGTATATCTTCAAGGTTCATCCATGTTGTAGTATGTGTTGAAATTTCTTTCTTTTTAAAGGTATATACACACATACACTTTGTTTATTCATTCATCTGTTGATGGAAACTTGGGTTGCTTCCACCTTTTAGCTACTATGAATAATGCTGTGATGAAAATCGTTGTACAACTATTTGTTCAAATCTCTGCTTTCAATTCTTTTAGGTATAGACCAAGAAATGGAATTGCTGGATGATATGGTAATTCTATTTTTAAATTTTTGAGGGACAATAATACTGTTTCCATAGCAGCTGCACCATTTTACAATCCTACCAACAGTGCACAAAGGTTCTGATTTCTCTATATCCTCACCAATTCTTGTTATTTTCTGTTATTGTTGGGGTTTTTTTCATAGTGGCCATCCTAATTGGTGTGAGCTGGTATCTTACTGTGGTTCTGATCTACATTTCCCTAATGATTATTGGTGTGATGTTGAGCATTTTTTCATGTGCTGTCAGCCATTTGTATATCTTCTTTGGAAAAATATTTATTCAAGTCCTTTGTCCATTTTTTAAATTAGACTGTTTGTCGTTGAGTTGCAGTTCTTTATATGTTCTGGATATTAACTTGTTATCAGATATATGATTTTCTAATAGTTTTCCTCATCCCATGGGCTGCCTTTCACTCTGTTGTTGTGTCCCTTGATGCACAGAAGCTTCTAATGCTTGATGTAGTCCAATATATCTATTTTCTCTTTTGTTATACATGCTTTTGATATCATATCTAAGAAATCATTGCCAAATCCAACGTCAAAGTTTTTCCCTTATATTTTCTTCTAAAAGTTTTATAGTTTTAGATCTTACCTTTAGGTTTTTGATACATTTTGAGTTATTTTTGTAAATGGTGTAAGGTAAGAGTCCTACTTCATTCTTTTGCATGTAGATATCCAGTTCTCTTAACACCTTTGTTGAAAAGACACCATTGCATGGTCTTGATATCTTATTGTGAGGGTTTATTTCTGGGCTCTATATTATTTCATTGACCTATATGTCTGTCTTTTCTTTCTTTCTTTCTCTTCTAGCTGCGGAGGGTCTTCATTGCTGTGCGCGGGCTTTCTCTAGTTGTGGTGAGCGGGGGGCTACTCTTCGTTGTGGTGCATGGGCTTCTCATCGCGGTGGCTTCTCTTGTTGTGGAGCACAGGCTCTAGGCACACAAGCTTCAGTAGTGTGGCTCACGGGCTCTAGAGTGCAGGCTCAGTAGTTGTGGTGCACAAGCTTAGTTGCTCCGCGGCATGTGGGATCTTCCCAGACCAGGGATCAAACCTGTGTCCCCTGCATTGGCAGGCGGATTCTTAACCACTGCGCCACCAGGGAAGTCCCTGTATGTCTGTCTTTATGCCAGTACTACACTGTGTTGATTACTGAAGCTATGTAATAAGTTTTTAAATCAGGATGTGTGAGACCTCCAACTTTGTTCTTTTTCAAGATTGTTTTGGCTATTTGGGCTCCCTTGATAGTCCATATGAATTTTAGGATGGGTTTTTAAAATTTCTGCAAAAAATGTCACTGGGATTTTGATAGGGATTGCATTGAATCTGTAGATTGCTTTGGATAGTACTGACATCTTAACAATATTAAGTCTATGAACAAAGGATGTTTTCCTATTATTGTCTTCTTTCAGCAACCTTTATAGTTATCAGTATACATATCTTTCAACTCCTTAATTTTTATTTCTAAGTATTTCATTCTTTTTGATGCTATTGCAAACAAAACTAGTTTTCTTGATTTTCTTCTTAAATTATTCATTGCTAGTGTATAGAAACAATTGATTTTTTGTCAATTTTCTATCTTGCAAATTTGCTGTATTTATTAGTTCTAACAATTTTTTTAATGTGGAATCTTTAGGGTTTTGTACATATAAGATTATTCATCTGTGAACTGAGATAATTTTACTTCTTCCTTTCTACTTTGGATGACTTGTATTTCTTTTTCTTGCCTAAGTGCTCTGGCTAGGACACCCACTACTGTGCTGAATAGAAGTGATGAAAGTGAGCATCCATGTCTTGTTCCTGATCTTAGGGGAAAAGCATTCAGCCTTTCATCACTGAGTATGATGTTAACTGTAGGTTTTACAGAACGCTCCTGAGGAAATCCTTTCTCTTTCAAGTTAGTTGAAAGATTTTATTTTTAATTTTTATAATCATTAATGGATATTGAATTTTTCAAATGCTTTTTCTTTATCTGTTGTGATAATCACATGGATTTTTTTTCAGTCTACTAATAAGGGGGAAAGTACTGACTTTTGAATATTGGAACAACCTTGCATATATTACCCCCACTTGGTCATGATGCATTATACCTTTTACATAGTGCTGTTAATACTATGTAATATACATATAATATATATGCATAACATATATATAATGCATATAATGTGTACATAATATGTATATAATTATTATGGACTGAATGTTTGTGTATCCCCCAGATTCATATGCTGGAACACTAATCCCAGTGTGAGATGGTATTGGGAGGTGGAACTTTTGAGAGGTACTTAGGTCATGAAGGTAGAGCCCTCATGAATGAGATTACTGTCTTTATAAAGAGGCTAGGGAGCTAGCTAAATTTCTTTCCCCCTTGTGAGGATACAATAAAAGTTGGTAGTCTGCAACCTGGAAGAGGGTCCTCACCAGTACCTGACCATTTGTCACCCTACTCTTGGACTTCCAGACTCCAGAACTATATGAAATAAATTTGTTTATAAGCCACCCAGTGTATGGTACTTTATTACAGCAGCCTGAGCTGACTAAATAGTTCTTAAGGTCATGAGTAGACTTTCTTCATTCCACTCTAATGTTCTTACTATCAATAATGAATTATAGGAGCCAACTGCCAATATTATGCTGTAAGATATGTTATATGGCAAAGATTCTAACAAAATCAATATATCAATACAGGCATACCTCATTTTACTGTGCTTCACTTTATTGCACTTCACAGATATTGTGTTTTTTACAAATTGAAGGCTTGTGACAACTCTGCATCCAGCAAGTCTATTGACACCATTTTTTCCAACAGCATTTGCTCACTTTGAGTCTCTGTGTCACATTTTTGTAATTCTCGCAATATTTCAAACTTTTTCATTATTATTATATTTGTTATGGTAATCTGTGACCAGTGATCTTTGATGTTACTATGACTTGCTGAAGGCTCAGAGGATGGTTAGCACTTTTTGGCAATAAAGTTTTTTTAATTAAGTCATGTACACTGGAATTTTTAAACATAAGGCTATTGTACACTTAAGAGACTACAGTATAATATAATAATTTTTATATGCACTGGGAAGCCAAAAAACTCAAGTGACCCACTTTATTGTGATAATTGTGTTATTCGAGTGGTCTAGAACTGAACCTGCAATATCTCTGAGATATGCCTGTATTAGAAGTTATTGTTTCAAAGCAGCATACTTTCTACCTTTAACATTTCAATCAAGTTCTTCCCTGTGTCATTTTCAAACAAACTCAGAATTCTAAAGAATATTACCCGCGTGACTGTCTTTGTGGAGGAAATATTCATTTTTTCTACTGTTTTTGGGTCAGGTAGAATCACCATGGTTTTTGACACAGCCATTCTGCTTTGGTTTGCACTAATATATCCTCCTTTCATTTGCACTCCTTTTGCTGGACCAGTAGAGCTAATAGACCTCTTCGGCTGTGTGCCAGTGTTTCTATATCAGGAAAAGAAAACATAACACTGAGGATCCAGGATTGAAGACAAATTAGCCAACGATAAAAAAGTAGACTTTCATTTAGAAACATGGAAACAATCTAAACATATAAACAAGAAAAAAATAGTAGCCACTTGAGAGCTCATTATGTGTAAGCATAGTTCTAGAATGTTTACAAGCACTGTGTCACTTTTTCCTCACAATAATTCTAAGAGGTTGCTATAACATTATTTTATATAAAGTCACAGAGGCTTAGAGGGAAACATTCCTACTAGAGTTGAAATTTGAACCCAGGCAGTCAGATCAAAAGTCTACACTTATTTCTCTGGGTCTCAGTTTCCTTATCTGTAAGATGGGGATAAAGATAGTACCTAATTCATCGGTTATTATGAGGATTAATTGTATTAATTTCTACACTATGGTTAGGAAATGCCTGACACATAGTAAGCACAAATGAGTGTAGAGTGCAGTTATGTAGGCAGATTGAAGAATGAGTAATAAAACCTGGGAAAGAATATCATGTTCCTGCCTGAAAGATTACATAATAATTTTTAATAAGAGAAATTATAATCAAAATATTTGTATCCAGGAGAAAAAATATGATTTCACTTTTGGATCAATTCTTTAAATTCCTTAAGACAAAAACCTAATCATTCTTTCATTCTAGTACTCTGATTGTACTGCAAACTTCTATAAAACAAGAATGATCACCCCTTACATTATAAAAAGGCATTGTGTTTCCAAAGAAAACATTTTAAACAATACTTTTACTTTCCTACTCATAAAAGATCAGACAAGAATAAAATGCTTTAAGATGACAACAATCTACTTTTCATATTTTATTTTTCTTCATGGCATTTAGTACTACTTGACACTTTGTTTGTTGTCTACTCCTCTACTAGAATGTAAGCATCTTTAGGGCAAGAACTTTGTCTTGTTCATTGCTGTATCGCTAGCACACAGGACAGTACCCAGTATATTGTGGGCACTATTAGTATTTTTTAAATAAATGACTAAATGAATTCCATTCATACTATTTCAAATTTACATTCTTTAAAAGTATCATACCCTATCCTCCCTCCTTCAGTCTCTAAATGACTTTAACTCCAACATTTCCAAGAAAACCAAATTAATCAATGAGGTAAGAATTCCTTAAATTTCTCTACCTTCATTATATTCTTCTTTCATATCCCACAAACTCATCTAATCCATCCTTATTTCTTTCCTCCTCTTTCAGTTCAAAAGTTGCTCTTCTTATCTAAGGCTAACCTTTCTACCTGTGCTCTGAAACCTGTCTGTTACTACTTTTCTCAGGGACTCTTTTCCTTTTTAAAAAAAATTTTTTTGGCCATGCCGTGTAGCTTGTGGGCTCTTAGTTCCCCAACCAAGGATCGAACCCAAGCCCTCAGCAGTGAAAGCACCAAGCCCTAACCACTGGACTGCCAGGGAATTCCCATCTCAGGGACTCTTCCATCAATAATTCTTGGTCTCCTATATCTTGTTTCCAATCTTTTTCCCTTCAGCATATAATTGTACTCCAGTCATCTCTTCACCTTAAAAATCCTTCCTTTAACTATCTATTACTAGTCTTCCACTATTACTGTATCTCTCCTTCACTTTTTAAAATATTAGTCAATAATCCTATCTACGTCCTTACTCCTCTTATGCTCCATAATTCACTACAATCTAATTCCACCCTCTCCTCTCCTACTGCAGAGACTACTTTCATTAAAATCACCTAGTCTTGTCCTTCAAATTGTCAGATCCAAAGGACTCTTTCCAGTACTTATCTTTGTAGCATCTGACGACAGTGGACCATTCCCCCTTCTTCTTAAACTTGAGTTCTCAAATTTGTTTCTGTAACATAACTGTCTCCTATTCTTCACCCTCCTTGGGACCTCTAATTACCTGACCCTTCCATTTTCTACCAATTAATCAGTACCTTTTAGGTTTCTCTTCTTTCACTATTTAGTCCAGTATCCACAATTCATCAACTGAATCACTCTTTTACCATTACCTTCAACTCATATCTTCTTTCTTCCTTGAGCTTTGCCCTACTAGCCCTACAAAATACAGTCCGTCCATTCTATTCTTCCTCTTTACTATATCAGCTACTTATTCTCATGGTCATACATTTGACCTTGTCCTTGTCAAAGACAAATACCCCTCAAATACTTCATATCCCCTTGCTTTATTTTTCTCCTCAGTACTTCTTACTAACATATGTTACTTATTTATCTTATGAATTAGATGTTCCCCACCCAACCCTCCAACGCTGAGAATCTAAGTTCCACGAGACTAGGAACTTTGTGTTATTTTGTTCCCTGCTGTATCCCTAATGCCTACCATAATACCCAATACACAGTAGCTGCTTAATAAAAAATTGTTGAATGAATTCCCAAATCATTATATCCAATTCAAAACATTCTCTCAACCTTCATACTCAAATGTTTACCAGCCTTCTGGGTAGCTCCAGCTAAATGTCTACTAGACATCTCAAACTAAATAGATGCATAATGAAATCATATCACATTTACTCATAAACCAGCTCTATCTCTTTTATTCCCTATAGGGACCAAATAGAAATGAATTAGCAAATGATGTTGCATTTACTAATTAGGTAGTTACTGTGATCTTATGAGACTCATCAATAAACTCTCCCAAATCTTCAGACTATAAGTTTCATGGGAAGGAACCATGCTTATCATGTCTACCATGATAGCCCCAACTCTTAGTACTCTGCCTGATAGAGTGGGAAATTAGATCCAGAAAGTACAGACTACTTTTTTAAAAAAAGTGAACTAAGTACCTGTAGCCAATTATGTTAGAAATTTATGGTGCACATCTAGCTATGTTAAAAAACAGATGCTTTCAATAGAGCCAAATTAGTGGGCAATAAATAGGATGACTTTCAGGAGATATTCACTTTGAAAGTTTTGCCTGAAAAACAGTCATGATACAAGAGGTTATGTAGCTGTACATTCCTGAGTTTTCTGAAGCAGGGACCTAATCTGTTTTGTTCACTCCTATGTCTTCAGTACCTAGGGCAGTAGCTGGAAAATATAAGGCATTCAGTTGGTACCTGTAGAATGAACACCATGAACACCTGATGATCACTTCTATGAAAAAAGAGACTAATGACATTAAAAGCATGCTACACATACATAAATCTCACTATGAAAAAAATAACCACAAGAGGAAAGAAGGAGTGGCTTAAGAAAAAGTGTCTGTATTAGCCACTTCTTAGTTTAATGAGATGAAGGTAAAAATTTCGATCTAAACCCAATCACTTTCATTTATCCAACTGTTATTTATAAAAAACTGTACATAAGGCTACATGCTGGCAGAGATACAATATGAATCAGATATGGGCCCTAAGGAGCTGACAGTCTAATAAGAGATAAAACATATATATGATTACAATGCAAGTACAAAATTGTATTTGCCTCAAGACTTACACGTAAGATGAAATGAAAGTTGTGGTAAAGATTACCTTGGGTAAGAGGAGTGAGCAGAGAAATCATGAAGATGGTATTTGAGTTAGGCTTGAATGTAGGTCAAATCCAAAAGAAGTACATGGGGCGCGAATGTATATGTGTGCTTGTGTCTGATGCACATGCAGGTGAGGAGGGATGAGGACAGGACAGGAAATGCACCCTGAGCAAAGATCATTGTGAACGATGACAGTAGGAAAGCATGTGGTATATACAGGGTATCTTAAATGATTCAATTAGATGCATGAAGGAAAACAAAGTTAAGCTTTGAAAAAATAAAATGGCCAGGCTAAGTCTCTGAAATTTACTACACAAGCATGAGAGTGCCTCTGAAGGATTTTGAGCATAAGGGTTAACTGCTCAAAACTATGCTTCAGAAAAATTTAGCTATATTCAGAACACACTAGAAGCAAGAAGACCATTAGTTAAGATGCTATGGAAATAGGCCAGATGAGAAGTAATCAAGGCTTAACCTGGGGTGGCAAATGTAGAAATAAAACAAATGCTAAATACAGCATGTATTAAGCATATCTTTTTAAGATATTCTTTTTTTTTTTTTTTAATTTTATAGCTACTTTATTTATTTATTTATTTATTTTTGGCTGTGTTGGGTCTTCGGTTCGTGCGAGGGCTTTCTCTAGTTGCGGCAAGTGGGGGCCACTCTTCATCGCGGTGCGGGGACCGCTCTTCATCGCGGTGCGCGGGCCTTTCACTATCGCGGCCCCTCCCGTTGCGGGGCACAGGCTCCAGACGCGCAGGCTCAGTAGTTGTGGCTCACGGGCCCAGCTGCTCCGTGGCATGTGGGATCTTCCCAGACCAGGGCTCGAACCCGTGTCCCCTGCATTAGCAGGCAGATTCTCAACCACTGCACCACCAGGGAAGCCCAAGCATATCTTTTTATTTTCTGTATTTTGATGTTTTGACATCTAGGAACTTGCTAACCCTGGAGGGACTGCCCCTCCCAGGGCTAATCAATTCTTATACATAGTAAGGGACTTGCCTACAAGCAAAACTTTTATACGCAAACCAACCAAACCAGAGTCCGTACCCTCAACCATCTCTTTCATCAGGCTCTCAAAGAGATCTCACTCTCTGGGTCACTATCCACTTGCCCTAATCACTGTAGGGACAGGAACCAGACAACGAGGGATAGTCCCAATGCCCAGAGCCTTTTGAAATTATTCAAACAAGCTATTCCTACACCTGCTTATTCCACTTTGTCCATTTCTCCCCATGGGAACCACAATAAAGCTTCTTGCCTGTGTTTTCCCCTTGCTAGTTTTACCTCCTGCCCAGCCCTGGTGCTTCCTCATGTGGCCCCCCTATGTGTTACGGCATGCCATGTCTCCTGATTCTAGGGATCTATGAGTATTTAAAAACAAAAACAAAAAACTTCTTCCCTCATGATAGTTATTTCTGTGTATATGTTTCTTACCATACCTGATTAAAACATACCCCAAGTACCCTTAAAACACAGATACAGAACTAACAGGACTTAGTAATTGATAATAACAATGCCACTTAAAATCTAAACTTCAAAGTACTTCCACTATATTTGTAATTTAATTTTTATTTATTTATTTCATTTTTAAAAAATGGAAGTGTAATTGACCTACAGTTCCAGGTGCACAATATTATGATTCAATATTTCCATACATTACAAAATGATCATCACCCTAATTCAATTCTTATAATAACTTATGAGATATTTAATTGCCATGTTTTACAAGTGAGAAACTTAAAACTCAAAGAGGTCAATTTAAATGCCCAAACTCATCCAATAACTCACAGACTATGTGTTCCTGAGCAAGTTTCTTAATCTGTTTCTTTCCTCATATGTAAATTAAGGTTAATAATAGTATCTGCCTCATAGAGTTAAGGTGATGATTAAATTAGTCATTATTTCCAAAGCACAATAAGAAGTTAAATTGTAGACATGTTCAAATTTAGATATTATGAGTGATATCTTGGTGGAACTGTTTGGTAGCAGTTGAAAATCAAGAGGAAAGTGAATTTCAGGGAACAAAAGTGAGAACTGGAGATACAGATTTGAGAATCTTTCATGGAGATGATAATAAATGAACTGAGTCCCAAAATAAAAACCTAAAGATACAAAGAGAAGGTAATAGGGCCAAGGAGAGAAACTGGAAGTAGAAAGAAAGTAAAACCAGAAAAAAGGCATCTTCGCCAGTAGTAAGTGAACCAGTTCAGGGTTAGTTCAGGGTTAAGGAGGGGAAGATTGATATTGTCAAATGCTGTAGAGAGGTAAAAAGAAAGTCCATTGAATTTGGTGACTTTTGAAACCTTTAGGTTACTCATTATTGACCTTTGAGTAATTTTCGTATAGAAATGGAGACAACAGACTGCAAGGGTTAAACAGTAAACACAGATACTTCTGGTTTCTGGTCTGACATGTAAAGGCCATGAAAGACATCAATCCTGTACTCACAAGAAAAAGGCTGAGCAAACTGAAAATCAATGGGTCTTCTTAGGTCCATCAGAGAATTGAGGTTACAGGCAAACCCTCATACTGAAAGACTGAGATGCAGGAATAACAGAATCACAACTTATTGGGAGCAGAAGCTGCCACTAGAGCCAACAAGTGGTAGGAAAACCTAAAGGGTAATTGCCTAATTGCTGGAAACTGAGTGTAGACTAATTCAAAAGAGAAAAAATTGCTGGGGGCCCAGCCTTAGGGAGGCCCCCCCCCCACACACACACTTGTATCGAGTTTTACCTTTACACACTCCACCAGGCTCTCAGGATGAAAATCAGAGAAAAACTCCCTGATAGTTCCAGCAGGGGGACAGGAAATAACCATTTTGAGATATACCTGGAATGTTCAGTTATCCTTAACAAAGGCCTGCCCTCAAGGAAAACCATTTTACCAGAGCCTAACCAATGTGGGGGGGAGGGAAATAACCGACTCGAAGTCCATCTAACCTTCTTGTTCCACCTAAAGAGAAAAATTCTGAGAAATACTTACGAAGGTCAGAGCCCAGGGACAAAGGCCCACTAAAAGATTAAGACCTAATCATAGGATTATGGCACACGCCCCTCCCCCGTCCCGCCCCCCTCGCATATCTTACCACCACCTCAACAGGGCTCCTGTATAACAGGGAATTACAATGGGAAGAACTATAAGGCTCAGAGACTCTAACAAGGAGTCTCTAGGGAAATGTAAAAAAAACCAGAGGAGACAAAAAGCAGGACACTAGAGGACACTGAAGTCTTGGAAACCTACAGCTACAGCAAACAGCCTAATTCCTAGACAGATAAACATAAATCCTCACACTAAGGGCTTACTTACCTCAGTTCATATTACCTGATGCAACATGTTCAGCTTTCAACAAAATACATGGTATACCAAAGGGTAAAAAAACAGTCTGAAGAAACAAAGCAAGGATTAGAGCCAGAATAAGATATGGCAGAGATTTTGGAATTATCAAGACTGGGAATTTAAAATAATTATGATTAATATGCTAAGGATCCTAATGGAAAAAGTAACATGCAAGAACAGATGAAAACTCCCCCCCACCCCCCAAATCAAAAGGAAATGAATGAACACGTAAGGAAGAACAGAGAAACTGGGCAAAGAAGTGAGATAAAAGCAGTGAAGAAAACACTAGTGGTTTTTACCACAATGGAAGATTGTCCAACACAGCCAACACCCCAAATTATAATTCTTTGACTTTACAGGGGTGTGAATGTGATATGCATTCGGTAGAAACTGTACTTTGAATTTTTATCTTTTCCTGGACTAACGATATGCTATAAAATGATACTCTTGTGATGCTGGCAGTGAGCCATAGCTCCCAGTCAGCCGTGCAATCGTGAGGGTAAACAACCAATACATTTACAACCATTCTGTACCCAATCATTGCTTTTAACTTTCAGTACAGTATTCAATAAATTACATGAACTATTCAACACTTTATTATAAAACAGACTTCATGTTAGATGATTTTGTCGAACTGTAGGCTAATGTAAGTGTTCTGAGCATGTTTAAGGTAGGCTATGCTAAGTATGATGTTTGGTAAGCTAGGTGTAATAAGTGCATTTTCTACTTAATGATATTTTCAACCTATGATGGGTTTATTGGGACATAACCTCATTGTAAGTTGAGGAAGATCTGTATTGCTAAGCCAATAGGAAAGACCCAATATAGGAAAAATTGGAGTGAGAAAGTGAAAAATTGATAAATACATGTTTCATGATATCCTTTCCAAGATCAGGATTAAGTTTTAAACTGAGAAAGATCAGAAATATTAGGTCAAACCAATGGTTGTAAACTTCAGTGTGTATGAAATTTTGTTTTAATTAGATAATATGGCTACCTCAAAAAGTTAAGGTTATATTAATTTCTATCTCCCACCCCACTCTTTCCTTAATAGGTAATCGCCCATGAATGTGTCATTATTCAAGAAATCCCCAAAGGAATTTTTCTAACACTCTCTCCGGTACTCTGAGAGTTTTATGATTTTTTAAAAATTCACATGAAACCAACTTAATTTTAGTTTGAGATTTCCATACATACAAGTAAAAACAAAAACCAGACGAGATGAGCAATAACCAATGTTACTCAAATACACATTCACTCATTTGTTGGCTGCCAGCAAATATTGTCTTCTTCATTCTAAGCAGTAGCAGTGAACAAAACAAAAATCTCTGCCATTATGGAGTACATCATAGCTTGGATGAAGACAGATTAACAAACAAGTATATAATATATCAAACAGAAATAAATTTTATGGAGAAGAATAAAGCAAGTTGAGGAACAGGAAGTACTGGGAAGAGTCGTATTATTTTACATAGGGTAGTTAGAGAAGGACTCTTTGATAAGGTGACACGTGAAGAAAATGAGTGTCATGAGATTACTAGCGGGTACAGTATTCCAAAGAACAGCAAATGCCCAGGCATTGAAGTGGGAAAATATGCTTGATATTGTTGTGGAACAATATGGAGTGTAATTAGCCAAGGGGAAGAATCCAAAGTGAGATCCTGTGGGGCCCTGTGAGGATGTGAGCTTTTAATCTGAGTGAAATGGGAGAAATTGGAGGCTTTTGAGAAGAGCCACAGTGATTACTATGTTGAGGGTGAGGGCAAGATCATTTAGGTGTTTACTGCAATGTAACAGTGACTTACATTGGAGTGGTAGTCTGGACTTACTTTGCAGGTAGAAAAGGTAGAATCTGCTGATGGAGTGGGGTATTGAGAAGTCAAGGGTAACCCAAAGTTTTTTTACTGAGTAACTGGAAGAGTGGAAATTGCCATTTACTGAAATGGGAGACTGCAGAGTTGATTAGAGGGCGAAATAAGTTCAGTTTTAGATACAAATTTTGAGATGCCTATTAACTTTTAAGCACAGCTGCTTGATTTTAAGTCTGTTTTCTTGGGAGAGGTGTTGGCTGGAGAGTTAAACTTGTAAACCATCAGTAAATAGGTGACTTTTAAAGGCAAAAAAACAATAGTGAAGAGGTTTACTGATCCCATCAACACTCCAATATTTAGATACGGGAGAGATAAAGAGATGCCAGCAAAGTATTTTGAAAAGGAGTAGGCATAAACCAAGGGGAGAATTAGGGAGGAGTGGTGTCCCAGAAACCAAATGAAGTGATTCAACACTCAAGAAGTGGTAAACTAGATCAAAGCTGCTGATGGGTGAGTTAAGAAACAAACTGAGAAATGGCCACTGTATTTGGCTGGACAGTTATTGCTTACCTTCACAAAAGCTATTTTTTGTGGAGTGATAGGATTGGACAAAAACCTGAGTACCATATGCAGGGAAGAGCAGAAGGTTCTCTCCCAAGACCTTTTCAACAAGTTCTGCTAAAGAAAGATTAGCTGATCTGGAAGAGACTGGATAGAAGAGATGCTGAAGGTTTGAAAAGAGAGAACAAAAGTGGTCTGGAAGTGTGGGAGAGTGAATGAATTAGGAAACTTCAGTGTAATTGCTGGACTAAGGGACCATTTGAAGTTGTAAGCGAGACATCTGTAGAGCTGTATGCTTTTCTCCAGCCCCTAGTCCAACTGCTGCAGAACAACAGAGAAAGTTGGAAGCTGGAATGAGTTTTAAGGCAGGATGGTATGAGGAGAAGGCAGAAAAGAACCTCAACTACAGAGCATAGTAATGTTCGGTCTGGTGGCTCACAGAAGCTGAGAGGATTGAACATCTGGGCACAGCTTGGAGGCAACAAGCTGGAGACTGCAGACCGGAAAAAAAAAAAAAAACAGAAAAAAACAGGAGTGCTAGGAGGAAGGGTGGTTCTCAACAAACTAAGTCTTTTCTCGGAGACCAAGCACACCAGTAGAGGTTTGGAAAAGGCTGTCCTAGGCCAACGAAGGAGACACTGCCGCCTCGGAGGTTCGAGGGTTGCCGACTGAACACAGATGCAGTAAGAGCTAAGATCTAAAAGGGCTCCCTCCGGGACCCAGGGGAATGGACTAAGGCTTTAGCGCCGGAACTTACACCCCGACGTTCGGCTGCTTGCGGCTGTTTACCGGAGAGATGGGCATGGTGGCGACTGGGTGGGGAGTAGTCGACCACCCCCTTCCCTGGCTTCTTCTGGAGCCCCTGTACCCCAACCCCCGGCGTCAGCGGCTCCGGCTAAGGCACGGGAATGTTTGCCGGACGTCATGGAGACGGTGGAGCCTTGGCTCAACAAGCGGCCGCGCGGTTGGCTGGCGGCTGGAGGCCGAGGAGGAGGGCGGAGGCGGAGGGGAGGGCAGAGGGTTGGTGGAGCAAGAGGAAGCCCCGGACGACGACTAGAAGAAGGAGGCGGGCGGCCCGGGCCCTAGGCCCCTCCCAGGCTCTGAGTCTCCCGGGCTGCAGGCGGATGGATGGGGCTTCTTCGGGCGGTGGCGGCAGCAGCGGAGGTGGCGGCGGCAGCAGCGGCAGCGGCTGTAAGTGCAGCCTCCATAAACCATCTCTCCTCTCCTAGCCCTGTTTGGGTGGAGGGGCTCCTGAGGTGTCCTCGGTCCCCTTTCTCTCTTTCCCCTCCCCCACTGCAGAGTACCGCCCGGAAGACCCTTAACTTCCGGGGAGGGGCTGAGAGAGCGCGCCGGGCGCACTTCCCCTCCCGGAGTGGCGCCGGCCACCCAAGGCGCATGCGCAGGTCCCCATCGCCATCCACCCCCTTCCCAGACTGGTCTTTTGCTTTGGCGGTGGCGGCGGCGGCGGCGGCGCCAGTCTTCCCCGGCGTCCGCGGCGCGCTGGGAGTCCGCTGCGGAGTGAGTTCGCTTCGCCTTGTCCGCTTCCGCCTTTCTCCAGTCGGCCCCGGAACGCGGTCGGGGTGGGGTCAAGCTGACCGCCCCGCTGTGGCTCCGCCTCTTTCCCGCAGTATCTCCGGGTTCTGTCTCATCCCGGGAAGGCTCCTGCTCCCACTGCAGCCCCCTGTGGTGAGCAGGGTCCTGGGCAAACCGGCCCTTTTCGGAGGGAGTGAGGGAGGGAAGAGAGGCTTGAAGAGGGTATTGTGAGGGAATGAGGTCTTCCCAGCCCTTGGGAGGATCCCTGGGGGCAGATGCCTCCCCAGCCTTTGAATGGTCTTGTTCTTCCAGCTTTTGCTGGAAAGATCTCTGGCCTGGAGACCATCTCTAGTCCTCGTTTGCTGTGTGACCTTGGGCGAGTCACTACCTCTCTCTGGGTCCCAGTTATACCTAAAGCTTCTTCCAACGCTAAAACTCTTAATTTTGCAGAAAAGCTTATGCAGTTCCAAGATTGGCCTGTCTACTGAGGCCGCTTAGACGAGATGACCCGGACTTGAGTGAACCTTTCTTCAATCATGGGTGGAATGAGGCGACCTATTTATTGGATCGCTTTTATTCCTTTATCATCAGTTACAAATTGCATGACTCAAGACTCATTAATGTTTTTCTAAAACTGTCATGGGATTCCTGTCCTAATTCCTGGCCGTCTTTTTAAAAATTAGAGACAGGGCGAATGGTGAGCTTGTAGTATCATCGTCTCTAGTCTCGTTACTACTGAGGCTCTCTTTCCTTTGATCCAGATGGTGTGGTGGCTCGATTCTCCCAGTGCCTGGCTGAGTTTCGGACGTGGTTAAGAACCAACTGGTTGAGGTTCAATGCAGACAAGACGGATGTGATGCTGGTAGGCAGGGGCACACTTGGAGATTAAGGGAGGGAAAGTCCAAACTCCCTCAAGTAATATAAATGTTATATTACTCTTCCAGTGTTTGAGAACTGCTGATGGGCCAATAATTTCCAGAGTTTGGGTGAGATAAAAATAACATGTCAACAATATAAAAACTATCAAAATATCAGTTTGTGATAATCTAATAAAATGGTGCCACTGGATAAAACTCTTTATGTAAAAATTATGAAAAGAAGAACCAGAACTGTTCTTTGAAGAACCAAAAGGCTATATAGGTGTTTTGGGGTGGCGTTAATAATAAAAATCAAACTAACAAAAAGATGATGCTGATTGTCATAGATGTGGGGCTTCCAAATGTAATGCATTACTGCTTTGTAACCTACATTTTGCCTGCTAGAGTAAAGGTAAAACTCAGTTTATCTAAAATGTACATTTTACAAATAGGTGAAGTTTTTTGACATTTAGCTATCTTCAACCAAATTAGTATAGTTATCCATAAATTTTCACCTGCACATCATGTGTAGGCTGTCACTTTTAAATAAAAATTTAAGGAAATAGTTAACACAATAATCTCAAAAGGGACTCATGGACTCTGAAAATTGTTAGATACATAATTTGGTTTTAGGGTTTTGAATGTGCTGTTTTAATCTATTTCATTCAAACAGCCCCAGAGTCTGAATTGTTTTCTTGGTGCATTTTGAGAGGTACCTTTTTGAAGTGCATAACATGTTTATATTGTATACATTATATTTGAATCAGGTATTGGTCCTGAATAAAAGGTTATATTTCTTAGGTATGTGTAAATTGCCAGGTTTACTTATTGGTTAGTTTGGGGTACTGGCTGAAGAAAAATTGAGACCTTAAAATGCTTTTGTTAATAGCAAAATAACTTCGAGGGGTTCGTGTGTGTGTGTGTGTATGTATGTTTGTGTATTGCAGACTCTATAAAATTGTTTAAAACTTTTTAATGTAGTATGCAGTAAATTGCTTAAAAATAATTTCCCAATATAACAGCAGTTTTGAGTAGCTTATGTGGTAAAAGTTAATGTTAATTTGCCTGAAAATAAGGAAGCCTTTAGGTGGGGAATGGGAGCTAAAGAGGCATTTATTCAGGCTTTGTATAGTGATATTTTTGTTTTGGGACATTAGCCACAAACCTCACATATAATTGGAATTAACCACACCTTTTAGCTTAACTGTAAACGTTTTACTACACAATTCTAACAGCTACCATTTTGGATATCACAAAATAAAGATTATAAACCGTAATAATTTTAAACAGCTCATAGGCAACGGTGAATTTTCTCATGCTTTCAACTCTGTAATGTCCCGTTTTCAGCTCCTCTGGTATCAATAGGCTTTAAAGATTTATTTTTTGTTAACCCAAGTATAAATATTGAGTGTTTGTATTTGAATACAAAGAAGACATCTGTTGAATTAATCCAAAGTGCTGAAGAACTCAGGGTAATGGGTGGAAATAACAAGGAGGTAGATTCTGGTTTGTTAAAAAGAAGAATGTTCCAAACATTAGAGGTTTTTTTGAAAAGAGCAGCCTTTTCATGAGACAGTGAGTCATTGGAGGTGTTTAAGCTTAGGCAGAAAAGCCTGGTAGTGGGGAAACAGAATGAGGGATTCCTACCTAGACAGTGTAGAAATTGACTAAGGACCTCTAAGATCCCATCCAACATTAAGATTCTATGGCTAATGAATAGTTAATTTTTACATATTTGATACTGAAGAGGTAAGCAAGTGTTTTGAGAATTTGCTTTCCTTAAGATGGCTCCTTAAAATTTTTAAAGTATAGCACTAGAATAAAATGGGGAGTAAAACTATACTGAATTCAATAATAATGTTACCAATGACTTACAATATTGGAGCTGTTTCTTTTTACCTTTAGAATATCTGAACCTAAAAAAAAATCATGTAACCCACATTTACAAAAAAAGGAAGGAGAAAAATGTAGAGGGAATCTTTCCCCTAAACAATAATGCCACATAAAAATAGTAAAATTGATAACAATATCAATAAACCTAAAAGTCATTTATCAGTAAGATGGATATCTATTCAAATACGTCCCAGGCCTCGATATTCCTGACAATTTCAGAATTTATTCAGTAGCTTAAGGGACCGTGATCCCCAGCTCTTTATCACAATTGGGATTCTTGTTGATGAATTAACTGAAGAATCAAAGATTAAACAGGCTTAAGCAAGTTATTCCTGTACCTTGCATTTTGACAATACTTTTTAATTTTCCTTTTGATAACCAGCTAAATTTCCTATATTAGCTTTAGTATTTAAATGGATAATTCTCCTTCAGCCGGTGGTTTTATAAAGCCTGAGTTTCTACCTCTAGGCCCCTTATTTTTCTTATCTTTACCCACCTCAGGTCTAGGCACATACATTGTTCTTTGCCTTCACAGCTGTTTCCATCAAGCATCTCAAAGTGAAAAGTGTTTGAATATGAACTGGCTTATACAAAAGTCATTTCTATTTCGAGTCCAAAGGACTAAGGTAATTCAACAGGGTAACTCTTAGAAACTGTATACCTATGCTAAAATATTTATTCCCTCAAGGAATCCTGAAAAACACTTTTATATAAGTATTCTAAAAAAATAAAATGAAAATACTGTACAGTACAGTTAATGGTAAAAATTGTTTGTAGATTTGGGAACCTTAAAGTTTTCCTTTCTCTTCTTTCCCTTGCTTTTCTTTCAGTAGAAAATGTGCATCAGATGTTTATGTTTAATTGGTTTACAGACTGTCTGTGGACTCTTTTCCTGTCATATTACCAGGTAATGTCCTTACTTAGCAGCTACTTCATATACCTATAAATGCACAAAATATTCATGCACAAATTATTATCGGACATAAGAATTTCAAGTTAATGTTGAATCTTTGGAAATAAGAAGCTACTTAATAGAGTCTAGAATTTTAAGGGAATACAAATAACTTAAAACAGCCTTCCCCATATTCCTTGTAAGTTAAGTATCAGTTTAAAGAAAAATTGTATACGTGCACATTTATGCAATATATTGTAGTGCTGGCATCACATTATTTGGAGGGAATGAATGAGTTTCATATATAACTTGTTGATTTTGGTAGTCATTTTTGAAATTGCAGTAAGAAGAACCCTTGAACATTTGGGGGAAAACGGGTCTTCATGAAATAAGACTCTAACTTCTGGTTTGGTAAAATGTGTTAGTGCACGTTTTAATATCACGTTTGCATTACCCAGTATCTGCCTTAGTAATGGAGGTGAAACATGTGTGTTATTTTGCAATCATTGGCTCTGGCAGTCATCAGAATTGTCACCAAAGCCACTTGGCAGTTCTAGGCCAATACATTAAAATAAACTTTTAAATTGCAGGCATTTCAGGCGTTGCACATAAGCAAGTTCTCCATCTATGCAGTCGAGTCGGAGATTATTTATATCTATTAAAGAGCAGCTTTTCAATATTTCACATTTAAAATTTTTGTCTAGTTGTGCAGAATTCAGCCGTTGCACAGTTAGTTGCTACTGGCATTACAGAAGGTGTGTGAGGAAAAGCAAATGATATATGAGGATGGCAGTCTACCTAGCACAATCCCTTTTCTTAATCTCTGCTGTGACCTCTAAGATTTTGGTACATGGGATTTTACAATTCCTGTAGGGAAAGAACCAAGAGAAATATCTGTCAAGGGATAACCGCTTTCAAAGCGCACTAGTTGCAGCTGTTGCATCACAGCAACATCCGTTTTCTAACAAATGCACTTCAAAAAAGGCCTACATGTGAAATGTATCGTATCCTTTCCCCTTCGATATGAATGCAGGACGCGGCTAGTTTGGCTAGTTTCCTCGACCTCTTTGGTCCCTACAGCCCTCTCCCGGGCTGGAGTCGCGGATCCGCTAGGGCAGGCGCCCGGCACTAAGATGCCCGCCTTCCCCCACACCCACCTTGGCTCCGCCTCCTCCGCGCTCCTCCGGGGGAGGGCTGCCTCGGGGCCGCGCGCGCGCTCCAGCCTTTTCCCTCCAGTCCAGCTCAGCCCGGGCGCCGCGAGGGGGCGGAGTGGGGTGTGGTGGGCGCGCTCGGGCGGCTCCTGCGCGTTCCCGCCGAGGCAGCGGCGGCGGGAGCGGCAGAGACGGTGGCGGAGACGGCTGGAGTCCCGTTGCCGAGTCTTACATCCGGGTTCTGGCCGTGACCCAGCTGCGGCCGCCGCGGAGATGTGACCCGTCAGTACGGCAAATATGGCGGAGGTAAGGGAGTGAGCGCCCCCTCCCCGTCCCGGAGCCGGGCGCCCCGAGGTCCGGGCCGGGGAGGAGTGGAGTGGGCCTGGCTAGGGGAGGCCCAGCCCTGCTGGCGCCACTGCCCACCTGTTGTCCGGAACAGGCCGCGCTCTGGGCGGGAGCTTTCCGTGGAACTTAGTTGAGATGGGTCCGGGGGTAGGAGGAAGCGGAGGCGTAGTTGGACTTCGGGGGCACTTTAAAGGGTCGAGGGCTGCGTAGCCGTGCGTACGGAGAGGGGCGAGGGGGAGGGGGCGCCCGCGGGGCTGGGGCGCCTGTGGCGCAACTTCGCCGGCCGGTGCTAGGGGCCAGGAGAGGAGCTGCTGCTTCCTCTTCTTGCGAAGTTTCTTCCTTCCCCAGTCGAGATGCTGTTGCGCCCTTCCGCGTCACCCCCGTCGGTTTGCTACTGACATTCTGCCTGTGTTGGGGAAAACGGCCTTTGATTAACTCTGTAATTTTCTTGATGGTGACCAGATGAGCGTGGAGAAACAAACCTGGTCTTTCGCAATCCTTTCCTCTAGGTTGGGGGAGTCTCCCCATTTCTTCAAACATTCCCCCTTCCCCCCCACCGGAGAACCTCTTTTTCTCTCTTTACGTTTCAGAAGAGTTGCTTTCTCCCTTTCTTACCCCCCATCACTTTCCAGGCACTTACCCCCCTTGCAAATCTAGGCTGTCTATTCTTGTCTTCTTTCTCTACCAGTTTTTTCCCCCTTAGAGAAGATTTTTTTTTCCCCCCGTTTGCTCTTTTTCTAGTAAACGAGTTGCCAAAGCCCCCTTTCTTCGGTGGCGATTGTTTTACATTTTGGGGCCTCAGATCGGTGGGCAAACAACCTCTGTTGATTAATTTGAATTTAGGATGTACTACTGGAGATTTAAATTTTCCCCTCTGATTTAAACCTTTAAACATTTGATTTTTTTTTTAACACGTTTTTTACCCTTATCCTCTGAAGAATTTCGCTATCCTTCACTCGCTGGAGTTCAAGAGGTGATATATTTGGACTTTTTTGTCTTCTTTGAGTAGAGCCACTCTAAATGTTGATAAAGCCATTTTTTTCATGTGAGAATTACCATTTTTATAGTCTCAGAGGCACGTAAAAACAGATTCAGGAAGTAGGTAATTTTATTTATCATCCAACCCCAATTTTTGTCTTCATTATTTGCTAAATGAAGTCAATGGTGAGTACACTTTTATCAATACCATAATTTCTCCTTTTTAAACCTTGGAATACAGAAACATAGGTTATGGAAAAGAATATTAATTTGGAGGCCTTTTCATGTACCTGTTGAGAGGAGGGACCTAAAGCTTAAACAGTTTTCTGGAGTGGCTCTTAGGGTGCTCCTTCCCCTTTATGGAAACTGACTTTATATTTTTGTCTTGAAGTATTTGCTATTAAAAGAGGAAGAGATTTTACTGTAGCAGGATCGATTGCTGCCAATATTTTTTTTAAAAATTCAATATTCTGATTTAAAACTAAATTTAGATCTTAGGATTTATTTCAATTTCTTTTGCTCTTTGTGGTTAAAGAATTGTATTTCAAGAAATTATGAGTTGGAGAAAACATAGTTCTTTGTATTTCATTTAAATGTGACTGGATTCATTTCACTGGGCTGAAAGGTTTTTAGCCTAGATGAGGTTCTTAAGTGTTTCTTTCCTTCATATGTAAGAGGGGAAGGGGTTCTGTGCAGCTGGATTTACATATATTTTGTCAAATAGTCTTCATTGGATCGCATGCCCATTAGATAAGCAGCAGTGTGTTGTAATAGGTGATGTGGTTTCTTGCCTCGTGGTGCTGCTCACAATGGTTTGAGCTTTAAGTTCTGTAGTCATATTTTAAAGCAAGATATTGTTGAAGGAAAATATCTTAGTGTATGAAAATACGGTGAAATTTAAATTAAAAAAAAATCTTACTCCGACACTTTAACTGCCTACCACACTGAAAACTTAATATGTAAATTAAAGCATTTTAACATTTTATTTGTTTTAGAAATTAAAGATGGTTGCATTCATGTAAGAGAAGAAAAGCAATATTTTGAGCCACTAATCACTTCCTAATAGTTTCAAGTGTATGTTTTAGTTTCCTTAAAAATTACATCATTTGGAGAATGGAACTCTCATATTCTGTAGGAACACATGGATAGTTCAGTTTCAGGGAGAAAAAAACCTGAATTTTGTTTTCAGTGCACTTTTTTAGTGACCTGGTATCTTAAAAATTCATCTTTTATAGTCTTCCATTATTTGTAGATGGTTTTATTTATAGTGAATTTGGAGGAAGAGTGGAGGAACCTTCATCCCCTACAGAAAATCTAGAACCAAAAAAAATTTTTAGAATGATTTTAGAGACTGGTCATTTTAAAAATTAGGTAAGAAGAAATGCTTGGTTTATATTATAGAGTGCTTTTACTTTTATGTGAACTCTCAGGAGATTCATTCTTTTTTTTTTTTTTTTTTTTGAGATTCATTCTTTATGCTGCCAATACAAAGCATGTGGTAAAATAATTCAAATGCCGTGCTCTTGCACTTTTGGTTAAATAGACCTGAGGATTGACACTAACTGATAAAATAACAGTAAGTGCAAAGTGACAGTATGCGTTTATTTGATAAATCTGAGGGGAAAACAGGTTATTGAAGAAATAAGTCTCCAGAGAAAAATGTAGGTATTATGCTTCTGTGCTTTGTCGTCGTTGTTTCCTACATAGAATGACCCTGACCTTGTTTTTCCAGAAAAATATTTAATTCTTAAATACAGTTTGCTTTAGATGTGAATACAAAACACTAATTTTTCATACTTGATCTGATCATCTTAGTCCATAATAGGAAGTATGTGTTTAATGCTTATTAAAATTGTAGTAACATTAAAAACATACTTAATGTATATAGAAGTAATAGCATACGCTCCCTTTCTTAATACTTTTTTGGTAATATTTCTCATTGTTTATTATCCCTTAAAATTATTAATCAACCTTCCAAAAGGAGGCTCTCCTAGTCACACTTAAAGGAAGGAAATTACAGGCAGTGGCAGTTTTACAAAGGCAATGAGAGAGAAAGAATAAGAGGAAGAAATAGGCGATCCTTTGGGTTTTATAAGGAATGTGGTGTACAGACCTTTGGGAATGAACAATTTGTCTTTTATTTCAGAGTTTGTAAACACATAAGGGACTTCCTTTCCAAGGGAAAGAAAGCCACAGCATAGTGCAAGACCTGTCTTTTCACCTAGGCCATATTGTTGTCTCATAAAGAGAAGAAAACTTAATGGATTTGCTATTCTGTATTAGTTTTAAGTATTTTAGTATTTCCAAAAAATACAAAATCTTGTTTATTCACTATCAAATCTATCCATTTCTCTTAAAAACAGACTCCCTGTGTAGCATTTTTCAAGGGTATTTGGATTTTGTTTCTTAAGGAAATAGGATCATCTTACTGCTATTCTTGATAGTGTTAATTTCTACTCTAAACAAAACTTGTTTTACTGCAATGAATTTAGGCCTTAAAACTGCTAATGAAAAAAAAACCTTTTTTTGGTGTTTATACTTACAGAGCTATTAAGGAATTATCCAAAGTGTTTAACACCAATGCATGAAAGTCTTAAAAAGCTTAATTCAAAAGGAGTAATAGTCAAAGTGCTTGATAAGGTAGGAAAGATTAGTTGGGAAATATAGAAGTGAATTTCTTTTAGAGAATTCTTGAGACTAATCATTTTCCCAGATAATTCAGAAATACAACACTGCCATTGAAACTTCAGTGTTTCTTCATGAAAGGTAATCAGCTATATAGAAATTTATTGCATAAAGTTCAGATGGAGTCCCTGTATATTTCAGAAGATTTGCAAATTCATTGCAGTGATTAAGTTCACATACCAGTTGTTGCTGGGACCCATTCTGTTCGACCTATGCCATGGCTTAGAATGACTTTTATAATTAGGTTTATGTAGATATGAAATTCATAAAGTAGCAACCCCCAAAAGCTTTTTGCAAATTGAGATCATCTTTTTTTCCCAGTAGCCCTAGATTTAAAAAAAAAATTTAGAAGAATCTTAAACATATCCCAGCCATGGAGCTAAGTATTCCTCAGTAGTGTTTATGTCTTTTGAGCAATTCATAATAAAAGTAAAGAACTTAGATCTCAAAGGAAATTGAACTAAACTTGAAGAAATCTAAATCTTTTCATCTAAGGGAAGATGAAACTGAGCAGAGAGCTTATGCAGTTTGTCCTAGATTGTGCTGTTTGTGGCACAATTAAGACTGGAATCTAGTAGGCCTCTGAATTCCTAGTGCTTAGTAATAGCAGTTCATCCTCTGATTTATTACTACTGTGGTAAATTTGCTAGTTTTAACTCCAAGGCTTTGTTAACCAACAGCAAAGTTAAGTGATTTAATTGTGTATGGAGGAAGAGAGATGGTGGGCCCTGGCACAGTCTCCCTGCCTTCTCCACCCTGGAGTAGGCCCTAAACTCCTTTCTGTCTTCATCCCGGTGAGAATCTGTGATTCAGTGTCTGCATTATTACTAAGTAGGTGGTAATAATACTTAAATGGTGGTGGAATTGGTTTGAGGGGAACAATTAGGACAGTTACACGTATTGAAAAATATGCTCTTGATTGTCTGGGATAGAAGAGTCTAATGACTACTTCATGTTTTTACTACCTTATTTATTTATTTATGTTTTAGTAAGGGTGATATTCTAGTTAGCTGATCTTTTATCTCTCAATTTGCAGTTTTCTGGTATATGGGATATTTCTTACCATGGTCTAGAAAAATACAGAAGAAAAACATTTGAACAGATCTGAGGCATTGAATGTTTGTTACAATTATTAGCAGCTTGATCAGCTGAATCATATATGGGTGACGGTATAAAAGTTGCTATAAAAGTTAGCAGAGTTCATTCTTTAACTTGATTTAGCCTATTCATATTCTGTCTGTCTCTCTAGTGTTTTCCATCTCAGATAAAACAGTTACGTATGTACCTAAAAGAAAACTAGGTTATTTTTCAAAATTATATAAACTTGTTAAAAAAGAAAAAAAAAGGCAAATACTAGGTTTTCTTGAAAATCTAAAAGTAAAGGAAGAAAGTGAAAATAGCTCATAATTGCATGAGATAATCTCTACTGACTTTCTTTTAAAAAAAAAAAAAGAGTAATGCTTGCAAGTGGTTAAAAAATTCCAACAGTACAGAAAGGTATAAAATGAAAAAAGCCTTCTTTCTGCAACCCATCCTCTAGAGGTAACTGTTGTTAACAGATTCTTGTGTATCCTTTTGGGGGAAAACTTTTTTATGTATATTCCAGCCCAATTTACTCTCTCCTCTATACTTTGCTTTTTACTCCTAACATAGCTGTCTATTTATCCAGATGCATATACTTACATATACATATATATATTTTTTAGCATTTTTTTCTCAATCAACAGGAACAGAACTGTCTCATTCTTTTTAATGGATTAATAATGTTCCATTGCTTGGAAGAACTTTATTTCATTTCTAACTAGTTAAAGGATGGACTTAAATTTTTTCCCAACTCTTTGCTATAGACAACTTTGTGGTGATAAACGATATACATGTATCTTGGTGTGCTGTTTTAGGCATATCAGTAGGGTAAGTTCATGTTGGCAAGACGATCTCCAGAATGCTTAAACTAACTCATACTTCTGCCAGTAATGTATGAGTGCATTTTAAGTACATTTTAATCCCCAATGTAAAAATTTTCTTTACTGCTTACATTTTATAATTTGAGCTTTTGCTAAAAATAGGTATTGCTACAAATGAGTACCTGTTTAGCTTTAGTTTTGTTTTTCCCCTCCTTCTTCCTAATTTATTGTAGTCATTAACAGTAGATGTTGCAGGTTTTTCTAGAGGGTATTGTTAGAGATACCAGTTCCTAATGTGACATAAAAAAAGTCTGACATGACAGATGACAACTTGCAGTCACATTTTTAAACATGCTTTGGATAGATGAAAACCATTTTAAAAAGAAAGAGAAAGTAAGGAGGAAGGAGGAGAGAGGTAAAGATAATTTTTTTTTTTTTTTAACATATTTGTTTCCTTGGAAAGTATAGAAGGAATCAGATCCTAGGCTTTACCTTCACCACCCACCGTGGAACCTTGATCAAGTCAGTTTATCTCCCTGGGTTTGCTAATCTATAAAATGAGGTAGGTGGGGCAGGTTTTATTGCCAGGTTTATGATCAGGTAACTTTATGCATTTGAAAATATGTAGTGCTCTATGAACATAAGCTGGTTCTGCTGTTCTTTTAAATACCTAAATAAAAAATGCCCTCATTTCATACTAAAGTTTCCTGTATTATGATACTAAACTCATATTTCATTTGAAAGATAATCATTTAGTTTGTTGGTTGGACAGAAGTAATGTTTTCAGTATACACTATTTTCAAATGCCTGTTTTCAAGAAGCCCGTCTTTGATTTAATTGGATATAATTAACTTTCAGGAAACTGGTCTCACTCCTGTCTTCATCAAACCGATACAGTAGAATTTTATTTTGAACATAGAATACTAAAATATGTAGCTATAGGCAAACCATTCCTACTTCCCCTCCCCTAGTTCTAATCTAGATATACCATCCATCAAATCATGGTTTTAAAACATTCTAGTATGTCTTACATAATATGATTAGCGCTATCTTTGAGCACTGGGTGTTCTGCCTTATGCCAGCTATACTTACAAAGGCTATCAGTCCTCTAAACATTTGGTATTTTAATAAATGGAAGAATTTCGGGCCTTTTTCAGAACATTAAAGTAACTATTTACCAATAAAACAACAATCAGTGTGGTGTTTATTGGCATTTAGCGCAGTCTGAGGTGTCTTACAAACGCAAATACAAATACAGACGCTAGTCGCAATTCAGTATCTCTGTTATTGCCAATATCTAATAACATCAGTGAAAATGTACCTTTTATTCTTCAGTAGAATAGCTTATTTTTAATCAGCCTTTTTTATCAGAAGATTGTTAAACAGAATAATTATTGAAGTGTTCAAAAAGAGCCAAATGCTCAAAGAGCTATTTCTTTTTAGCTAATTTGAAAGAAGTCCTGGGTTTTTTTTGTTTATGCCATGCAAACCAATTTCAGAAGTTTACTAAAAAGGAAAAACAGCATTGTAAGGCTACTCTGTGGATAGTGAACCTGGGACCAGATGAAGATAGTCATTAACTTTGCTGTAGCCTTGAACAGAGGTTGTGCTTAAACTTGGGAAATAAAGTGTGAAGTAGAAGTGGATTAATATTTTAAAATACTGATTTGCTGTGTAATAATTTGTGTGGTGGTTAAATCTATTTTGAGCTAGAAGTATATAGCTGTTCAAAAGGTGTTAAGCAAGCTAAAAACCCTTTTTATGGTTACATTCTTTGTTACCCTGCTCTACAGCTTCCCATTGGAGGAACCAAATTTAACAGTAGCACTGTTTTCACTCTGTTGTGGCAGAGTAACTTTTAAGTAAAGATGGTGGTGGGACGCTTGAAATTATATAATACGGAATACTGTTGGTCTTTTGTTAGAATGAGACAATGCTATAGGCAAGAACCATTCTTTTGTAAGAATTAAAAGGAAAAAATAGGACCCTTGAAAAAGTATGCCTCAAAGCAATCTAAGTCACCACGTGGACTCTAGAATGGCATACTTACTGCAATAGCATAATGTGGACAGTTTTCAAAATGGACTTTTAACACCTTATAAGAATTTGTCTTAGATGCCTAGCTTTTGAAAAGTCGGGCACTTTGCTCATTTCAGTTTTGTTCTTGCCTCTCTGCCCCATTTCTTAGTACAAAGAAGGAAAACACTAGAATATCTCTATCTTTTTGCTAGTGCTTTTGGACTTCCAGCATCTCTGACTTATAATGAGCATGAAATAGATAACTTGAAATGAATAGGCAAGGTTTCAGTTATAAAGTTTATGTCATTTGAGGCATTTTTTGAATTTCTGTTATTGAATTTGTCTTATAGGAGTTGATGTTTGCAGATGACTTGTTTATAATTGTGAATTAACTGAATTAAGATAAAACACAGCCACAGACTGTCAAGTGGTGATAACACTAAAATAAGTTGCTAACAATTTTATCTTTAAATTTTCCAGATGCTTGTGGTTAAATTTATGAGAGGTAGAATGGTACAGTAGAAGGAACATTATAATTGGGAATCTTTGTGATCTTCCATTAGATAACTTAACCTTCCCAGATTTGAGCTTGAAAGGTTGTTAATTCTGTGGTAATTTAAAAGTATGTTTTGTGTTAGTAAAGTTAACCTAATGTACTGTCTGGTGCTGAAGTAACACTTAAATTTTTCCTTCTGCTTTCTTACAACGAAATTTTTATTTTAAACAACGTTTTAAATTGTTTCTGCCTCCCTTCTCACACTCATTTTAAGCCAGAGACCAGCTTGATAACAAACCTTGGATTTTCCCTGTATTGATAAGGAAATAATATTTTAGAGAATTCCAGGATCTAGAATCATATCTCTTGAACCACATATATTATGAGATACATGTTTGCCTTTAAAATCTGAATCTAATTCCACGTTATTGTCTTTGTTTCTAGATTTAGGAACGTTTTAGATTTTTCTCTATGCTTAAGTTAACATAATGTCAGAGAAGGGATTATATGGGAAGTTTTAGTTTGTCTTAGACAATTCGAACATTAAAACGTAACTATAGTTTTTGGTGTTTATATCAGTCATTGAATAATTCCTGTAATGTTTATAAAGATTTACTACACAAAGATGCTAATTTTTGTTCTTTTCTCCCCCACTCAGCCATCTGTTGAGTCTTCAAGTCCAGGTAAGTATTTTCTATATTTTTTATAATCTCTGTTCGACTAACATTTGGCCTATTAGTTACATAAAGGTTAGAGGAGTTAGACTATCATCTGACTTGCTTTTCTTCTGAATGCTTCTTTTCTCTGGGGAAAAAGAAATGGATGAAATATTTGACTGCCCATGAAGGTACAGGTGAGGCTGCTGTGAGTTCAACCTCGTGACTATTTGTGGGTTTCTTCTCTCTCTCTCTTTCTCTCTCTCTTTCTTTTTAATGAATTGCCACATGTATTTTGTGTAGTTTTTATTTACTGTTTGATTTGAAGTATATTTGAAGTGTATTTTTAAAAAGGAAACATTAACTGCTTAGAAATATTTGCTTGTATGGGAAACTCAAAGTATTTGAGAAAAATATTGTTAGTGCATTTAATGAGAGAGGGAAAGAAAGGTAAAATAAAAGATTCAACAAATGAGTGTTGTTGTGAATTAAGAAAGTTATTTTTAGATTTTATTATTTGTAGTATCAGGCTTCTGTCCAAGGAAATGTTTATTGTTTTAAGTAATACTAATTGTAGGCAATTAGGAAAAAATTAGGAATAAGAACTTAATGTAAAAAAATTTTTGGTCCACTGGTGAAAGGCTGTGTCCTTTGTAACATCTGTACTTTGGAACTGATGCTAATAATAGTAGTCATGTGACCCAGGCTAAATGGTCTGTCTATAGACTCCACTAATGTAAACCAGTTACATATAGTAGCCATTAGAGATGGGGATTTAGGGAAGGGAAGGTAATAAAATGATTAAATGAGTGCACGTGATGTATTATAAACTGAATTTATCTTTTGAGTCTTTGCAAAGATATAAGGTACTTTTTAGCGATTTTGCAGTAGGATGGAATCCTATGACGAAGCAGTGATATTAGCCTTAACTCTGAAGCAAAATACTTACACAAAGCACCAGACTCCCTAACCCTAATAATTTACTTTTGGGATTCTTTTCCCTAGGAGATTGCCTAATCTTGGGCCTTAGTAATTAACAGAAAGGAATAGGATGGTTAGTTGGTCTCAAAGAACAAGGTAAAAAGAAGTCAACTAAAACAAGGGAGAAGAAAAATAGAGCAACATCTGTAGGAATACATAATTATTGACTAAGTGTCCTAGAAGATTGCTGTGTGAACCGAAAAGTTTTGGGACATTTCCATTGAAAACTCAGAAAGAAGGAATAATGATTGGGACAAAGAAACAACAAATAAATTAGTGATTCTCAAACTGCTCTTACAGAACCCTTGTGTCTAGTCCCTCACCTAGTACTAAGATCCCCTACTAAAATTATGTCACATTCTTCTTAATTTCCAGAAGAAATTAAGGTAATATACTTTTCTAAATGTTTTTATTTTATAAATCATTCTAAAACTCTGATAACTCATTTGTATTATAACAAGTTAGACAGTACCTGATTTAGCAATTATATATTTAGTTATTTTATATTTAATATCAATATTTTGTTATGTTCCTCAAAGAGCACACTGACTTCTCAGTGCTTTGCCATCTGACCTAGCTTGCAGTTTACTCATCCTTGTGAACATAGGCTCTTTTCAGGTATTCTTTGAGGCAGAATATCTACTGCTTCTGAAACTCGGGCTTACAGGAGCCTTGGAGCACAGTAAAAGCAAAGGCATTGGAATTGGCAGAACCAGGATTAAAATTCCGTTCTTGGCACCTACTGGCTCTGTGAGTTTAAACATGCTACTTAAACTCTCTGAGCCTCAAGTTTTTGTTTTTTGTTCATAGGATTGTTTGAAGATTAAATGAGATAATGTATGTGAAGTGCTTAAGCATAGTATTTGGCACATAAGAAAATATTGTGAGGTAACAAGAACCCTGGAGTCTTGGCGCCCCTTATTCCTAATTGTCTAATTTTTCAAGAAATCAGCCTCTCTCTTTGTTTTACTTATTGGTTTTCTTAGTGGAGTGAAATAGAAGGGTAGGTACATCTATTAATATAACCTTTAACACTTTAAATTGATAAAAATAAATTGCTAATTGTTTTTGGTTTTTTTAATGTTAAGTAACTCATTTGTTTATTAGGTAACAATGCTTTTGTAAACTTAAGTCCAGGTTTGGCAATAGCCAAATATGGGGATAGTTTATAGACTATATATGCCCAGCATTTGCTATCTCCTATTACAAGTTTTGACCCTATTGAGTACAGCAGTATTCCCCAGCCACGAGGCTAAAAATAGATTAGCTTATACAACAGTTCCCTACTGGATTATTTTTAATGCCTTTCATAAGAGTTTTGTATGTAATTTTAATAAACTTTGCTTTTTATACTCTTTGAGTTATTTCAACTAAGTAAGTTAAGGACAACTACCTTTATATTAGAATATATTTTCGTGGGTATGTGATAAAATAATATTTGAGTTCAGCTGTATTTTCATTAGACTATATTCAGATGATTGTGTATTTCACATGACTATATATTCATACTCATTGGTTCTATTAAATATCAATCAATTGATTACAAATTGATTTTTCTCACACAAAAGATTATTCTTACTTGATATGACCATTTATTATTTACAACTCACGTTTTGTTGGAAGATTACAGTACTCTTCAAACATTCCCCCCACCTCCCGCCCCGTTTTGCGGTTGTCACTGTAAATATATAGAAGTGAAACAGGGTAAAAAATAATCCTTAAAGAAGATATTTTGTGGGGGGTGATAAGTAAGGGCAAGAATTTTAGAAAACAACAAATAATACTTCCTGTGCATAGCTTTTTGTGCATAGCTTTTCCCTCGTACTTTTACTTGACATATCCAGCTTCAGATAACATATACATTAAATTAATATTAATAAGATACACATAATTTGGTTTATCAAACTGTTTAAAATATTCTTTACCAGGAGGTTCAGCAACATCAGATGACCATGAATTTGATCCATCAGCTGACATGCTGGTTCATGATTTTGATGATGAACGCACATTAGAAGAGGAAGAAATGATGGAAGGAGAAACAAACTTCAGTTCTGAAATAGAGGATCTTGCAAGGGTAAATAACAATAAGAGCTAGAGAATGAAGTGGTTATAACTTTTTTGTGGAGAGAGGAAACACAAAATTTTAGTTCTCTACTTTATTTTGGGGAAAGTGGTATTATATATAATCAATACTGAAAAATTCTATGTGGTCATAGGTGGGATAATTTAAAGTTGGAAATTTTTTAAAAAGAACTTTATTATGTGAATTAGAATTCAGTAGTTACTTTGGTAAAACATCACAAAGTCAAAATTTCAAAAATATCCAGAAAAGGGTACTAAATTTCCTCTTGCATACCTTCTGCCTTCCCCCAATTACTGCACCTTTTATTTACTCCCCTTCAGAAGCAAAATTTCTTATGAGTTGTCATCATCTTCCTCATTTCCTGCTTACTGCATAAAGTGCCCTAGCTTGTCTCTGCCCCTTTCCTATCAAGATAACCAGTGATTTCATTGTTATATCCTTTGGTCACTTCTTTCTCTACTTAACTCTCAGAGGTATTCAACACAATTTACCATTCCCTTCTTTTGTTTTGAATTTTAGAGCACCCACTGTCGTTTTCCCGATCTCCTTGTTCCTCTTCAGTGTCTTTTGCAGACTCGTCTTCCTTTCCTCAAGGATTAGATTCGGAATTTCCCAGTTCTCAGTTCTGGGTTGTGTTTTCTTCTGTCTATAGATCAGTGCTCCTCAGAATACAGTATGAGGGTCAGCTGCATCAGAATCACTCGTGGACTTACTAAGAAATGTGCATTTGTATGCCTCTCCCCCAGGCACACTGAATCCGAATGCGGAGGGGGAGCTCAAATCTACATCTTCACTAAGTGTGCACACCAAGTTTAGACACTGCTAAGTTAGGTGGTTGATCTCATTTAATCCCATGGTGTCTGTGTATGCTCAGTATTTCTTAGTTATTTTTCTAGCATTAACCTATACCCTGTCTCCAGTTTTGTTTATCTAACCACCTGCTTGACATTTCTGTTTGGATATCTCAGTAGACATCTTTACATTTTAAATGTCTAAACAGAACTATTGATTGATGTTCTCCTTCCTCTGCCTGTTTCTTCCCTGTTTTCTCCATCTCAGTAGAAAATGGTACTACTATTTACCTTGTTGCCTGAGTCAGAAACCAGGGAGTCATCTTCCTTCATTCTCAATATCCATTCCTAAATAAACGTATCATTTCTATCCAGAAATATCTTTTATCTGGCTCTTGTTCCATCTCTGCTGCTACCCTCAAGCCCAGGTCACCATCATTTTTAGCTTAGACTATTACAGTAGCTTCCTAACTGGTTTTTCATGTCCTCTTTTACCACTCTTCTCTCCAGTATATTACCACAGCAACCATGATGATCTTTTTTTTTTTTTAATTAATTAATTAATTAATTAATGGCTGTGTTGGGTCTTCGTTTCTGTGCAAGGGCTTTCTCTAGTTGTGGCAAGCGGGGGCCACTCTTCATCGCGGTGCGCAGGCCTCTCACTATCGCGGCCTCTCGTTGCAGAGCACAGGCTCCAGACGCGCAAGCTCAGTAATTGTGGCTCATGGGCCCAGCTGTTCCGCAGCATGTGGGATCTTCCCAGACCAGGGCTGGAACCCGTGTCCCCTACGTTGGCAGGCAGATTCTCAACCACTGTGCCACCAGGGAAGCCCCCATGATGATCTTTTCAAAATATAAATCAGTTTATATCAGCCTTCTATTTAAAAAACTCTTCAGTGGCTTCCTGTTACACCAGAAGAAAATCCAGACTCGTTGCCCTGGCCAGCAAGGCCACCTACATGACATGGTCCTTTATCCATTTATTACACTAGTTGTATAGCTACACTAGTTGCTTTTGTTCTTAGATGTGCTGTTTTTTTCACACTTCAAGGCTTTTCACCTCATTCCCACTCTCTGGTATGTGCTTTCTGAGTCTGGCTCCTTATCCTCTCAAGTCTGGGCTTAATATTCCCTCCTCAGAATGGCCTTTCGTGGCCCCTAATCAGCTTTTTTTAACCACTGTACCCCATTCAGTGCCTTCTTTATGCCTAACACAATTTGTAACTACATGTTTGTTTAATTGTTTTGTCTGTATCCTCCTTTAGTTCCATGAGAGGAGGGTAGTCTGTTTTATTCACCAGTGTGTTTCATGGCACCTAGCAAGAGTGGTCACTCAGAGTTTTTGAATGAATGAATAAATCAGTTTGGTATGCTATCATTGAAAGGTATTATGTATACAATCTGCTGTACTCCATGACAAAAAGAACATAAGAAATAAGACATATGCCAGCCTTTAAGCATTTGGAGTACATAATGTCATTGAAAAATGAATTCTTACACTTTTACAGTAGTAAAGATTAATCTATATGTTTCAGAATTTTAGTTTAGAACTTTTTAAAGTACAGGTAAAGAGCTGGAAAAGTAGTCTTACTAAGTCAGATCTTGTCAGGTGATCCCATTTTGAATCATTTAGTGATTAAAACTGGCTTAATCCATAATACCTAAGCAATTCAATATTTTATTAAGCCAGACAACAGAATTGATCTTAGTGGTAATGGTGTAGAGCTGTTACAAAAGCTTTTCAAGGATGAGTTAAAAAGAACAGAAGGAATCTGGAGTCAGAGCTATTCTTTAGGAGAGGCTGGAAAGCCATTCAAAAAACTGGGATAATTTGCTTGGATGATTCAGAACCTAGGTGAACATCAGAGGAAACGATTGATTTAACAGTCAATCACAGTGGCTTCATATATTCATGAAGCGGAAATGCAATTATTTTCAATTATTTGCCTGTATTTCACAGAAACTTATCACTTTAGATATATTTTCTTTTTTCTGAATAACCCATCCATGGGATAAAAGGTAAAGGAAGAAAATCGTATATTTTCCATTTTTTCACATTCTGTGTTACTCAAGTAATTGAGTAATTACTCAAGAAGAGATAATCAAGTACAGGTCAAAATAGGTTATGAAGTGGAATGATTATTGTTTTATTTCAGAAAATGGGCTACTATATTTAATTAGTACAAAATTACTAATGGGCTTCACTAAAATTTTGGTCATGTTATGGTCTTTTCCTATTTTCTCCTTTATTCTACCTCCTTCCCCAGTCCCTTACAACCCCCCAAAATTTGCTTTCAAATCACCCTTTTTTAGGAAAAAGTAATTAAAATATACAAAGGGAGAGAAAGACAAGGGAACCAATCTTTTACATTCTTTTCAACCAGACAGTCTTAAACCTTCTCAGAGAATACTTATAACTTTTCCCAGAGTAATTAAGGCTTAGGTGTAAGTAGCACATAATCACCAGTGCTTTCATCTGTAGCCTAGAGCTGAGCTACAGGGCCAATGTATTGGATTTCCTATAGTTGTAAACTCTTCAGGTCCAAACCAAACTGGTTTTTGTTCTTATTAAAAAGGTGAGCAAGATTTTGTCATTGATTACTAATTTGCTTCTATAGAAGTGAAACATCATAGTTGTGTCAGGAATTGGTAAGGTAGTTTATGCCTGGCACTTTGGTTGCATGAAATGGACCTTTGATGTAATTGGGGCAAAATTTTGACAGTTGATTCATTCAGGAGTTATCAGTAACTGCAATAACCTGTAGTTTTAAGTTCATTCAATGTGAATTCTAAAATTTCAGTGTAAACTAGCTTTTATGTGTATTGTTATGTTTGTATGCATGAATCTTATCAATATAAAATATTTTAGGTAAGTTTAGCATTTGAATGTTTTAAGAGAATTAGATGTACAGGTTAGAATTTATTAGTGATCTTAGAAGTGTCAGAATCATTCCCATAGTAAACTTCGGTTTTCTGGGAATGGCAATATGCAGGTTTAACTCGTGTTTTTCAAATGCACTCTGAAAACCCATGGTCTCACTTTGAACAGTAGCAGTCTATTTGGGGGAAGAGGGATCAGGATCAGCTATATCTTTATGTATTTATATTTTTGAAAAATCACATTATAACAGTGTTAATAATTAACACTTTAAAGTGCTAGACACATTTCACCCAGTGACTCTCCAGAGCTAGAGAATAAAGATTAAAATGTGAGAGATTGAGGGTTTTTTTAAGTGTACACACCACATGAATTATACATATAAAAAAAAGAAACTCCAGCATGGGGATTATAAAGAAGAGTTCACTGCCTTCATCTCTTCATAGTTTATTTTGTAGTTAAGCCCCAGCCCCAAGAGGTTGGTTACCTTAGGAACCAGCACTCTTGTCCAATCTGGATGTGGTCTCTTAAGCCTTCCTGGCTGAAAATCAGTCTCTTTCCTTCTTTCCCCCAACTTAGTAAGTATTTACTGGTAAGTCACAATAGGTATAGAAAGAGTACTACGTCCATTCACCAAATGGCCCTTCAACGGCCAACACCTGGTACCACGTGCAGTCATTGGTAAATGACCGATCTGCTGGTGTGAGGGAGAGGAGCCCCCTCCTGTGCAGCTAGGAGACGGATACCGCTCCAACCTTACAATACTGCTGTTGGTGCGTAGTAACGTTACCCTATTGTTTTGAAGTTTAAGGACAGATTTAATTTCAGATATAATGTTTGTCTTTGAAAAAGTCTATATTCTTTCCACCTCCAGCTAGTCTCTGGTGAGCTTATAAAGACATGATTGTCCCTCTTTTTGTTACAGTGCTTAGACAACTTATTTTTTTAAAGCACAATATGTAGGTATAGTCCACATGGCTGATTTTTATTCATTTTGTACTATGTCCATTTTCCTTCTTATAGTCTATCAACTTCTTTCCTTACTTTCCCTTACTTCTTATAGTCTATCAACCCAGCACATCTTATTTCACTCTCCATCAGAATGATGTACACTTAACCTAGGATCAGGTTTTGAGGAAGGGAGTGTATATGCATATGTATGTAAGGGCACTGTAAAGCAGTGAGTCAGACTGTACTGCTTACTCAGTGTGTAACTTTGGACTAGTTACTTAACATTATTAAGCTTCAGTGTTATTACAAGGATGATATATGTAAAACATTAAGCACAGTGTCTGGTACATGATAATCACTCAATAAATCTTAATAGTTATTCATAAAATTCTCAAAGAAATCTGTAACACCCGAACGAACGGTGGAGAACCACTGTACTTGACTCATAATTTTCTTTCACTCTGCTCCTTCCATTTCTCAACCCTTGTATGAATGGGAACAAAACACTCTGACACTTTATTGTGATGTTTCAATTTGGGGAAAGCCCCTTAGTACCTGGTAGAACATAGACTTTGACAATATAAGCTAATGAGAAAGTCTCTGGAACAGGTGACTGATGGGCCCTAGTATAATGTACTGTCAGCCACATTTTATTCATCTTTTAGTCTTTTTTCAGAAGGAAATAGCAAAGAACATTTGCTTTACGGGATAGCATTACTTTTTTTTTTTTGAGTTTTTAAAAAATATTTATTTATTTAATTTATTTATTTTTGGCTGCATTGGGTCTTCATTGCTGTGCGCGGGCTTTCTCTAGTTGCGGCGAGTGGGGGCTACTCTTCGTTGTGGTTCACGGCCCTCTCATCACGGTGGCTTCTCTTGTTGTAGAGCACGGGCTCTAGGCGCACGGACTTTAGTAGTTGTAGCACACGGGCTCAGCGTGGGCTCTAGAACGCAGGCTCAGTAACTGTGGTGCACGGGCTTAGTTGCTCCGCGGCATGTGGGATCTTCCCAGATGAGGGCTTGAACCCATGTCGCCTGCATTGGCAGGCGGATTCTTAACCACTGCGCCGCCAGGGAAGCCCAGCGTTATTTTCTATATCAAATATTTGGGTACAAATAACAGGAATCCATCTTGAACTAGCTTAGGCAAAATGAAGATTTAGTTGTAAGGCTCGTGTTAATTTCATTAAGGGCAGGGGGATATCTAGACCTCACGGACTCAAGTGCCGCCAGAACATATTTTCTGTTTCTGCTTTTTTACATAGTGGTGTCCTTTTTCAGACCAATTTTCTTCATACGTTGTCAGTTTTCAGGCTCCTAGATTTATTGCTTGAGATATAGCCTATATTCTTTAGCTGCTATTGGTAAAGTTCTGTAAACAAATTATGGTCCAGCTTGGGTCATGTGCCCATTCCAAATGCATGGCCAGGGAATACAGTGATTCTAATTGGGTTAGATACTGTGAGGTCCAGGAGGTAAGCTTTCAATCAAAATACATGCTTGCAATGGAGGAAAGAACACTTCTGGAAAAAGATGCGTGTAGAAGTAGAAAGAAAGGATTGGGTAGCAGACAACAAGATACGATACTTGAATTTAAAACTGGAGATGCCTCAGCAAAGTTAATTTGAGGTGTTATTGTAGTTGTAGCCCAGTGTTTGCTGTAAGGGCATCACTTTATACCTTAGATCAAGTAAGATATTTTTCATACTATGTGGGTCATGATTGTTGCTTACTGACTTGTTGCTTACTAACTTGATATAGGGCAACAGAAATTAAAAGTCAATTCCAAAGAAAAGCATAATACCACTATATAGTCTTTGTTTTCAATATTAAGAATTTTCTTGATGGAATAGGCAAGGATATTTTGTTTACACATGATAAAACCCACCTAAAACCAACTTTGACTGAAAATAAACTTTTTAAAAGTTTGTTAGAACTTTTTTAGAACTTTATTGTTTTTATTATTTTTTCGGTGTCATACAAATATGTATCTGGGTCCAAGTAATGTCTGGAACCAGAGATTCAGTGTCACAAGGACCTCTTGATCATTCTTAACCCATGGTTAAATCCGTTGATCCCTTCTGCAGGGTCTCGAGTTTTTTCTGTACCACAACCACTAATTTGGTTTAGGTTCTGATTATACTCATATGAATAACAGTGGATTCCAACTTAGCAAACTAAATTTCTCCCTGCCTAAGTCCATCTTGAATATTTTGTCGTGTGCATAATTTTCCCTAAGCTGTTCCATAGAGTCAATCACTGTTCAGCAGCTACTCTCAAATGAATCAAAAGTAGAGTATAACAGATCCCTTTAGAAACTAAGTAAAACTAGAGAAAGTAGGTAAAAATACCAGCCCTAACTTTTTTTGGTTACTACAGATACCCTCTATTCTAATCAGGATAACCTGCTTATTCATTGTTTGTTTCTACACTTGCGCAGTTGTCATTTCCTCTGACTTCTCTCTCTGCCAGTTCTGTTACTGTTTTTCAGATTCAACCACTTCTCTTCCAAATGCACTATGATCAGCCGCTTCTGACTCTACTCTGTTCTCTGCTTAGTCAATCAATATTGGGGGTGTTGCTAAATTTTTCTTTGAGAAATGAATTTTTATAAAGCAAGTCACACTTTTCAGATATGTATCCAAGAGGGAAAAATCTTGACCTCACCATGGAAGTCAGATATTCCACTTACCTGAGAATGGTTAAAAAAAAAAAAATCTTTTCATGCAGTTGGTGTATCACTTACCCTTTTGACACATAACTTAGCTGTCTATCAGCTGTTAGTGATAAGCTTTATTAAAGATAATGATCGCACTTTATTACCTCCCACTGGAAAGGCTGATTTGCAGTTATCTTATCCTAGAACTGTGAGATAAGTGGTTCTCCAGGTGGTCTCATACCAGCAGCATCAATATCACCTGGTACTTTAAACATGCAGATACTCAGGCCCCACTTCAGCCTTACTAGATCAGAAACTTTGGGGTGGGGTTCAGCAGTCTATTTAAATAAGTTCTCAAGGTGATTCTCTTGCCCTTGAATAAGACAGACCAAAGGTAGAGAACTTGAAGACATTTATTTGATTGGTAATCATACTTCTTTTTTGTGATCTCTCAAAGTATCAGTTAACTCAGTTGTAAAACTTAGAGGTAGTAGTAGCATATTAAGGTAGTCTTAAAGATTAAATAAATATTATGAAACAAGCTGTTTATGAATTCTCAAGGTCCATGTAAATGTTAGTTGCAAACCTACGCTAAAGTGTTTTTCCTGGTTTGGCCCTTATTCATAATAGTGACTTCAGTGGCTTGGTCATAGAAGTGACTTCAGTTGTTAAACCTGCTTCTGATTTGTGGTGCAGAAGTTTATGGAAGTATGAGCTGGGATTAGGAGGTCTAGGTATTATAGTAAAGTCTCTGTCAGTGCATAATGTTTCTCTCTGCTTGGTTTTCTTACTTACATATATAAAGGTAGCACTGTCATCTGGTACTTTTAAAGATCAAATAAGGTAGTGTAATATTCTCACTCTGCTTTTGTTAAGAAAAGAGAATAAGATAGTGGAATCAGAGCACTTATCACAAATGCCTGGCATATAGAAGACACTTTATGGCAGCTATATGTTATGATTGTTTATATAACCCACCTTTTCTATATCTTTTTCTCATTTTATTTCTTTCTTGATTTTGAAGTTCTGTTTTCTTAAATCCTGACTCCTAATTCCCAAATTTCTGTCTCCTGTACCAGATGCTTGGTACTGGACCAGGTATCTGCAGGGACTAGATCCTTGAACACTTCAAGCACTGTCTGTGTTATTGCACTTTGAGAATCACAATACGAGATGTCAATTAAGTATGCCAGCTTGTCATTGATTTCTGTTTCAGAAACAGATTCACAGACTGATTTATAACTAGAATATCCATTTACAGTATGAAATAGAAGTGTTAAACAGTATTTTCCTCCTATTTCTATAAGAAAATTTTTTCAAATTATAATCATTAGTTGCTTTTTATACACGAATTCTGAGTGATGGGAGTTAACTGTATGATCTAAGTATTTAGTGTCACCAGGTTATATCGTCCAGTCTGATGTATTAATGCCCACTGTAACAGTGTATTTAACACACGGGCTAGACTTATTTCTATCCATGAATGAGGCTACAAGACTGCTGGAGAAATACAAAAGTCTTGTTTCATGATTATCCTTTTTCTAGGTTCTAAACTGACTGACTCAGTTAAATTTTTCTTCAGAGTGTGTATGTGTGCGTGTGTGTAAAATTTCCTTTTTATAATCAATTCTGTCATGTTTCCCTGATACTTTATAATGCTTGATTATTGATTAGAGTGAGTACCTTCTGCAGAAAGCTGATTTCATTTCATTACATACGGATATTTCTTCATTTCACCTTCAGGAGGGTATGTTTTTTGTGATGGTTGGGGAAGGTCCAGGTCCCTGGCTGAGGCAGCCTGGTATATGATAAGAGTACGGGCTTTTGTAATTAGACTTGAAATCTGGCTTCACTACTTGTAACTTGTGTGGTTTTTGGAGAAATTGCTTAATCTGCCAGCCTCAATTTCCTCATCTGTGAAATGGAGATAATACAAGTTTTGTAAGATGGATAGTAAGGATTCCATGAAAGGATTTTATACGCAATTATGCATAAACCTAGAAAAGAATATATAGCTAATGTAATCCAGTATCATTCATGTATGTCATTGCTGTTTTAATTTATTTGGGCTGGGCTATGAATTTCATCCCCCTTTCTGGGTTTGTTAACTTAGTTTACCGTCTATTTTCTGATTATTCTATTTCCCCACTCCCAAATTATGTACGGTACACTTACTAAGTGTGAGCATCCATACGTAGTGTTAACTGAACATTGGTGTACATTCACTGAAGAATGCAGAAAAGAATAGTAAAAGCCTAGGATTTTCTTAGGTTTCAGAATTATATTCAGTTTTACCTTTTATGATTTGAGAATTCTTCATAACAGTTCTAAGAGTATACTCAACAGATTTGTGAATTATAGGAATATGAAATATCACCTATTCAGAAATTAACTTTTTATTTTGTTCTATTTAGGAAGGCGACATGCCAATTCATGAACTTCTCAGCCTTTATGGTTATGATAGTACTATTCGACTACCTGAAGAAGATGAGGAGGAAGAGGAAGAAGAAGAAGGTGAAGACGATGAAGATGCTGATAATGATGATAACAGTGGCTGTAGTGGGGAAAATAAAGTAAGGTTATACACATATATTTTTATTCCTCTTGAAGTTAAAGTTTATTAATACATTCATTTTGACTGCTTATTTTTGTCATCTGTTTTTACTCTGACTTTAAAAGTAATACATTTAAATGTTAAAAGTTAATATATAGATATACGTAATACAAATCGGAAGTCCCCTGTAATCTACTCCAGAGAAGTAATAGTTTTCTCTGTGTCATTCCAGATTTCTTATCAATGCCTAGTCTAAATAAACTTGTAAGAACTTTTTAAAAAATGCTATTTTTTTTTAAGTAATAAAGGCTAATTGGCAGTTCTGTATTCACTTTTATTTTGTTTTGAAATAATTTTAGCTTTACAGAAGAGGCTCAAAGATAGTACAGAGTTTCTGTATATTCTTCACTCAGCTACCCCTAATGTTAGCATCTATGTAACCATGGTCTATTTATTAAAACTAAGAAATCAACAGTGGTACCATACTATTAATTAAACTATAGACAATTCAGATTTCACAAGATTTTCCACTGATGTTCTTTTTCCTGTTCCAGGATCCAGCCCAAGACACCATTTAGTATATTTATTTTAGCCTTCCAGTTGTATTTGGAATACTATGACCTTTCATCTGCAGCAATCTTCTTTTTATCTTAGAGATTTAATTTATTATTCCACAGGAAGAGAATATAAAAGATTCCTCAGGTCAAGAGGATGAAACTCAGTCTTCCAATGATGATCCATCACAATCTGTTGCTTCTCAAGATGCCCAGGAAATAATCCGTCCACGTCGATGTAAATATTTTGATACAAGTAAGTGTTATTAGTTACTATTTTTTGGATATGATTTTTACTGCTTAATATATGACCTCAAATTTTAGTGGTTTTTTTTCACTACTCTGTTTGAATTCATTGATTTTGAAATCTTGCTCATCAGTAATGGGATTTTGTTCTAGATTCTTAGTTTAGCAGTACTGGGGCCCTCTTGTCCATGAATATACTACAGTAATTACTGTGTCACTGTGATGCCCGATTCTGAGTGTGTTCCTTTTTTTCCCCTCTTGACTGTTCTTTAAATTTAGTTTGTTTCATGGTCATCTCTTTTATTTCTCCTAGTCTTTTCCTCAGTTTTCCATTTTCTGCTTTCTTTGCCTCTCAGCCTTGATATATTCATAAGCATTGCTTTCTCTAATCAGTGGCTCCCAAGTCCAAAAAGTGGTTGACTCTTGAGGTAGGAATATGTTACACAAAGAACTCTCCTAATTTTTCTACAGTTATGATCTAGTCAGAGATGACCAGTAGTCAAGACAACATTTAATATATGTATCTTGAATATTTGCATGTTTCATCTGCTCCATAATGTTTCATTCTAAGCAGGAATCCTTACTCTGGAAGTAAGATAAGAAAAAGTTAACCATTAGTGTTATTAGTTTAAATATGTGGTCTAAATTTCTGTACTTTAAAAAGGAAAATAGTTGAAGAACAATAACCTCTCATGAAATGTGGTAAAGTAATAACTGATTAAACATGGCTACTTCTTTGTATGAGTGACTTCTGTTACACAGTTTGTTTAGAAGTGAATGTAGGGCCGCTAATAATAATTTTATTGTGAACTTTGATCACAGATATGGTCCAACTGAAAAATATATCAATGCACAGAGAGATTAGTTACTGAGATAATTGTTTGGGGGAAATGGGGTATTTTTCCCTTAGTTAAACCAGGAGCAGATCCATTGCCAAAGTTTGCTTAAAAGTGGGATACTAAGTGACTGCCTCTTGAAATAATATTTCATAATTAAAATCTGGTATTTTACTTATGATGTATGCATTGAAGCTACACATATACTGCCTATCTTAGCTTTTCCATAGGAAGAATTAATTTCTGTATGCAGTGTTACCCTTTTGAATTTTGTGTGCCATTTTAGAGTTGAGAAGATGCTGACAGTCTCATGGTTTTCAGATTTCCCACCCCTTTATGTAAATACATTCTTAGTCCAAAATGTAAACAAATAGCAGCTTGCCTGCTCTGAATAAAACAGAAGTTGGGAAGACATACATACCCTCTCTTCATGCGCTCCCCCCAGAGTGGTGCTACAGAGTTGTCAGTGCTTTAAGGAGCACTGTTCAGAAACCACTGTTTTGCCCCAATTCTTATTTTATAAGGGAAGAAACTGAGATCATATAATTTATTCTGTCACCAAGCTGTTGGAAGGAGAATTAGGCTTAGAAACAGATTATCTTGACTCTGAATCAGATTTTTTCTTAAAATTTTTTGTAGGAAATCATTTTATGAAAATACAGTTGTCTAAGAAGATTGTCCTAGAAGGTTTATGAGTTTTGTTTTTTTTGTTTTAACTGACAGGGTATTATTTGATTAAAAATATCTTGACCTACCTCTGCAAATACCTTTTGGCATATTTAAATATTTGATGGTAGATATAAGAATGGATAGGATAAGCAATCATTTTATAGTACTATTGTCTTACTTATTCTAGATAGTGAAATAGAAGAAGAATCTGAAGAAGATGAAGATTATATACCATCAGAAGACTGGAAAAAGGTAGTTAGAGCCATATTTTCCCAAAACTTAGATAAATAAATATTTAAAAAGCCAAGTGTAATTATTCTTTTACTAAGTATAAATATTGATAAAATTGAAGTAAGTCTTTCTGTGACATATGAATGTTCAGACTTTCCCTTAATACATCCAGGTGAGAAAAATATTTACCTTTTTATAAATAAAATAATGGTATAGAAAAAATTGGACTTTGTTGAGCAAGCCAGTACTCAAAAAAGCAAGATTACCAAATTTCTGAACTACTACAAATTACACTTTTGTTAGCTACACTATAAAAAGTATCACATGTGATTTTTCTTTTTTTTTATACTTGAGAAAGCAGTTGTGGAGGCTTTGGTATTTGTTAAGTAAATTTTGTTTAATAAGTTAGATTACAAGTTTTTCTATCCCATATTAATGTCAATATTTACAACTCAGAGTATATTGTGTAAAGAGACAGATTTGGGCTTTGGTATAACTATCCATAATTAATTTCTAAAATGAGTCTAAAGATAATATATTGACGTAGTCTTTAAATATAAAATTGTATAACATTGTGTAGTTAATCACATGGTTAAATTGAAGAATTTTAAGCTGTTGCAAAGTAGTTGACTTATTAGGAAGATTTATCAAAATGTTATATAGCATTGATCAGGGCAAATCATTTATATAGAAGAGATGATGTCATTCTTGTTGAGATAGGTGACCAGATATTTCTCTTAAAATCTCCATTGAGGTTTTTTAGTGTTCTTTTTCATAGGTCTGATTTTTAATTTAGGGCATAAGCAGTCATTTATTTGGAAGCAGAATAGCCCAAAATATCAAATTGAGTGGCCTTTCTGCACTTTTTGAGTCATGATTGTTTACTTAGTTAGTTAATACTTTGGAGGCTTCCCTGTGTTTTGTTTGTTTAGTTTGTTTAAAGTTGTCTGGTTTGGGATGCCTGGGGCAAACTTAAAAAGAGCTAACCTCCTTGTGGATTAAAATAAGGGAAAATCTCTATATTTAGAGTTTCAGTTGGGAAGAATGAAGTATTCAAATGAACTTGGACTGCGCTACCCAAGGATTCTGGGCTTCAGCCAGAATTGATCTATTTATGGGTTTCCAAAGAGACGTTTAGAAGAGAGACACATTAGTGTGGGTTGGAGTGGTAAGGAAAGATTATCCCAGTGCCGGATGTGTTAATTAACTTGAGTGAGTAATGAATGAATGATGGGACTGAAGACAGAAAAAAGGATCACAGAAGTTACTATTTGTGTGACCTATTTGAGCAGGTGTTCTTCAATCCAGTTTTTTCTGATTCCTACATCATGCAGAAATTAAGATGAAAAAAAGCTAGAAACCTTGGGAGTCATCTTAAACTGTTATTTTCTACCACACGTTCAAGTTTATCTATCTTTTCTCCAATATAAATTGATTTTGTATCTGGAGTTTCCCAAGAGAGTATTTGACTAAGCCTTGAATTTTTTTTTTTTTTAAATGAAGCAATAAAAAAACTCAGGAGGGAGAACATGGGGGAGATGAAGCCTTTACTGCTAGGGAGTATTAGTCCCTTCCTCAGGAAAAATATGTAATAAAGTAGGCCACAGTAAATCCAGATTGTCTTATTTTAGTGAGATCTGTAAAAAAGTGTCAGGATTCAGAGATTCATCTTCTAAGGCTTGTAAGATGAAATTGAATTTTTATAGAAACTAGGGTAGAGGGGAAACAGCTTTGAAATCAAACCTGAGTTCAAATTATAGCTCAGAATTTACTAGTAGTGTGTTCCTGAGGAAATTAATTTTGTTGAGTTTCATCTCCTCAAATACAATATGGGAATGACAAATTCAGCCTTGTCTAAGTTGGTGAGGATTTAATGAAAATTTTGCATAAGATACCTGGTACATAATGCTCTTAAACGCTGTTTTCCTTCCCTTCCCTGCAGAATAAATTAGGTGAAAAGAAGTTATCTGAACTCAATAGGAAAAAGGAAGTGTCTTATCTTTATACCAGTCGAGAAGTTATCAACCCTGGCTTCATGTTAGAATCACTTAAAGAACTTTTAAATACTGATTACCATGGCTTTCATCCAGAGATTCTAGTTTAATTGGTCTGGAATGGATCCAGACATCTATATTTTAGAAGCACCCTAGCCAGGGTTGATAACTTGACTATTTATTCTCTGATAGGCATAGGTGAGTAAAGTTAAAAGAGCCACAAGAAGTGACAATAGGGTAATCTTTTTTATAGTGAAAGACATAAAGAAAATTCCTATATATGAGTAGAGAAAATGTGAATGTGGTATTTTTAGAAAACTAACTGGTTTTCCTGTACAGGTGCAGCAATAAATTTATTACACAGAACATGTCTTTGAAGTTGTACTAGATAAAATGAAATTCTAACTAAAGTGGGAAACAATAACAGGAGAGAGAAACTTTTCAAATCCCAAGAGTTATTTAAACTTACTAGACCATGATTTTGTACCTTTCCTGCATAAGTCTTCATTCTGAAAATGTAGTAACTGTATTATTAACATTTAGCCACAGACAAAAGAGGGCCCATGTAATTAATCTTGGTCCCTGTGTCTTGTAAAATCTCATCAGTGGTGATTTCTAATTGTCTTTCTGAACAGCCAGTTTCCCCTAATCTGTGTTTTGACTATATAGATTGATTACCAGATTTCCTAAAATAAGATTTAATTACATTTGGGGCAAGTTACAATTTCATCTTGTATTGTTTTAATGAAAGTTAGGCACTAATTACCTGTCCAGTGGGTTTGGAGTTTCATTCGTTTGGCCTCTACTGAGCTTTATACAAACCCTTTCGTTATTTCCTTTACCTGAAAGCTCTGGTTCTCAGACTTCAGTGTGTGTCAGAATCACCTAGACAGCTCGTTAAAACACTTACAATTGCCGAATCCCATCCTCATAGTTTCTGGTTCAGTAGGTCTGGTGTAAGACCTGAGTATTTGCATTTGGTGATGTGATGCTGCTGATTCAGAGCCGTGGCTTAGAGTGGGATGCTCTGAAAATACTTTAACTTGACTTTCTGCTTTTCAGAGTTATCTTATAATTGAATTATAAGAATTCATTTTTATTTCTTTTCCTCCATATTTTGAAGTAAAGTTTGTATCCATTTCACCCCATTATTATTACTAATATTTTCATCCAGTCATATCCAAGGTCTTATCTATCATTAATTCATGCATCCTCACAGTACTCCCCTGAGATGGTTAATTGGTTGTGACTGTGTTTTATGACAGAAACCAGAACAGTTAACCCAAGAAGGTAAATCTAGAAAGTGGATATAAAATCTGTGTTACTAGATCTTATTCATGTTTTATGTTATTTTTAAAATAGGAGATTATGGTGGGCTCCATGTTTCAAGCAGAGATTCCAGTTGGCATTTGTAGATACAAAGAAAATGAAAAAGGTGAGTTATTAGTAAATTTACTAATTTATAGCTGAATTCATGCTTTTGAATTGATGAACTGTTTTTATAATGGGATAAGAACATGACAGTTTGTTTGTTACCCCACTGATTTATGAAAGAAGACCTCTGCACCAGTATCTGTAAGAAATACGTTTTCTGTTTCTCCACTTCTGTCCATAGAAGTCTAGCCAAAAAAGAAAGAAAGAAAAGTGAATGCTTCTTTGGTATTAGATTATTAGATGACTTAAAACATTCCAACTTTTAATTTTTTTTCATATTTTAAGTACTCTGAAAAATATGCCCTTTTATAACCTTTATGATTTATATTTTAAAAGGTTATTTTGTTTCAGTGGAAGCTGTTGGACAGGTTTTAAAAAAAAGTAAACAGCTGATATAAAAAGTTAATTTGCTTCTGAAACTTTTAATATTACTAAAATTGAGTATTTTGATGTTTGTGTATTTAAAATACTTTGGAAAAACAACTTGTATACTTAAATTTTACATGGTTTTTTTCATTATTTTGTCTAAAAGTGCTAAGGTAAGCCACAAATAATAAATACTTAACAAAAACAGAATACTTGAAGATTTTTTTTTAAGTCTATTTCAGATTATCCACTTTGGGAGAGTTCCAGAATGAGAGAGTGTGTGTGTGTGCGCGCACACATTTAATGAGTTTTCATGTGCGGTGTGACATCACTCAATGCTAGAACTCTTTCATCATTTCTTTATTTCAGTTTTCTTTTCCACACTTCACCTTACATATGCAGAGCCTTTGGGAGTTGTAGAAGTCGTCTTGTTTGTTTTCTTTTTTAGCATTCCCTCCAAAAACTTAATTTATATTCTAAGTATGCACCTGCTTTCAGGGCAAAGCAGCAGATCAGAAGCAGTTAAGGGAGCACCGCAGGCTAGTAAATTCTAGTGACAGTAGAAATGTTTTAACACAACAGTAATAGCTTTCAAGTTAACTTCTGCAACATACAGGAATGTTAAAGGTATCAATATGGAGTGACCTTGTTGTATATTGAAATTCTGTGCACAGTGTTTGTGAATACATTGTAATTGTGTGCAAAAATGAATGATCCATTGGCTTTTGTATTTTTTTATATGTGGCAAGTTAATATTATGGCTAAATATGGTTTTAATTATCTCTTAATATGTTTATCTTTTATTTTAATATGTTTGCATTGTCAGATATCACAGTGAATAAGTGATCACAATCTCCAATTTTGATTTACTGTTTTCCATTTTAACATTTTAGAAAGCAATTTTATGTGTGTGTATATATATATTTTTTTTTCTTTCTTTTTTTTCCAGAAAAGCTGTGGTTTATGAAGCTTTCTCACTTTGAGAAATTTAAGCGTGTTATATCATATGAGGATCAGATGCATTTACCAGGGTTACTGCCTTAGAGGAGTCACTATGGTTCAGGCCCTTTCCTCATCTTTGTAGTTCTAGGAATTCAAACTTTGGTCATGATATCAAGAATTCGTCTCCACTTAGGTTAACCTGTGCACACAGACCAAATTCTTGTAAAACTATTAGGTAAACCACACTGTTAGAAATAAAACTGTCAAAGGGATAGTGCTGATTAGTGCCTTTTTTCCTTACAGTGAAAGTTTCGCAGGGTATTTTTCATCAGTTTGGTGATCACATTCAAAAGGGAGAGCATTTGGTTTGGGTGATTTTGATAACAGTGCCACAAAACTTAAGATATCTTGATATCTGAACTGTAAGGGATTATTCGGCAGTTGGATTAGAATTTTTCATTGCTATAAGGAAACCCTATTACTGAGTATCCTAAAGAGACATTAACTTTTTCTCTTAAATGTATATAAATGATCATTTATACTCAATGAGTGTATTATAATCATTTGTTTATTCATCTTTGTATCCTTAATACCTTGGGAGATCCTTTTCACATAAGACTTCGTAAACATTTGGTAGCCGAGTTATTAGGTGGGTGCAGATAGTGTAAACAGAACGTATGTGGAGTCAGTAAACTTGAATCAGTATCTAGGCATTTGGCCATGGACGTGTTACTTAACTACTACTTTTTTCTCGTCTATAAAATAGCAATCACCTATTTATTTATGAAGCTCGTTGCGAGGATTTACATGTGATGTTTTTATGTGTAGTGCTTAGCGGCATAGTGTTTGGCATATAGAAAATGGTCAGTAAGCGGCATTAATATCCAAAAGATGATTACTCTTACCCTTATGTTTAGGTTTTATTATTCAGATTTTCAGAAAGTATAAATTTATGCTCTTTTGCTTGCAGGTGACAAAAACTGAGTTCAGTCAGCTTTAGCAAAAGAATTTACCTGATTGCTTTACTGGGAAGTTCTGGCTAGTCTGGCTTCAAATAAAACTGGATTCGGGATTTTTATGATATCAGGTGTCTCTCCTCCCCCTCTTTCCTTTATTGTCAGACAAGCTAGGATGGCTACTGGGAGCTCATGACTTATACTTTTCACTATTCTAGCCAGGAACCAGGAAAAATGAGAACTTCCGCATCCCCCTTTGCTCCAGCAAAGGTCCTAGAGAGAGCCTCTATTGACTCAGCTTGAGTCTTACCCAACCAGAAGTAATTACTGTGAGCCAAGAGATGAGTGCGTACTCAGGCTTGCCCTGGCTCGTTTATCTCTTGGGGCTCCAGGGAGCAGTGTCAGCCCTGCTCAGACTGTATGAAAAGGGTTTAATTCCCAAAAAAGTGCCGGGCATATGAAAAACATGATTTTTAAAGTTACGTGGGTGTTTTGTTTCTCCCATGTACTAAAAACTGAGTAAACGCTGCAGCTTCATGATAATACTAAATAATTAGAATACTTGGTAAACATCTTACAATGCACAGGACCCCTTTCCCCAAACTAAGAAGTATCTGGCCAAAGGTGTCAGTAGTGCTGAGATTGAGAACCCTTTACTAGATTAGCTGAGAATTAGATGAACTACTTAGGAAAAAAAGTCAAGAGAAAGGAATAAGGTATTCTCAAATTTTCATGCTTGCATGACGTAAATTTTAGAGTAAGTAAACGTTGGCTAGGAATTACGAAGCAGTGAATAGCAAAGGACCAGGTGAATTGTTGTTTCTAATGAACATTAGACGAATTACTGATTCTTAAGTTGCTTACTGAAAAATGAACACATGTATTACCCTTAGTTGATAACAATAATACTGTTGAAACAGGCAGTTCAGTTAATCTACACATAGGAAAAGCTCAGCGAGACAACTTAAAATTCATGTCATTAATCACAGTGCGACCTTTTAAGAATGTGGAAATCACTATTATAAACCACATTATTACACCTTGCTGATTATGTTTCAGCATTTTCATTCTCATAATATATTGATTAGGTAGAATTTTTACTTGGGCATTAAAAATGGAATGACACTTTTTTTTAACAGAAACTGGAGGTTTATAAATATCTTCATTTATTTATTCACGTTTATTCTTATTCACTAGGAATTTCCCAGATTGCAGAAGTTTTTGATTTTGTGGTGGTAGTTTCTCAGTTTTCTACATTTGTCATCTCCATTCCCACCCCCAACACACATATAATGAACTTTGTTAAATTATTTTGAACTCGTTTTTGCTTATCTGACACACTTACTTTGATTACTTAAAATACCATAAAAAGCACTTCCCCAGTTAACAACCTGTGTTAATATACTAGGCGAGCTCTTGCCTTCTGAGACTCTTTCATTTATTTATAATCATTTGTAAATTGTATCTTTCAGTAGTACAAGGTGGATATATTTATGGTTGCTTTTTAAAAGTTCTAATATTTAGGCTTGGTAATTCATTAGAATGAAATAGTTTCAGAAGATGCTGTTACAGTTCAGTGATTGTGATCTTTCAAAATCCAGCATGTTCATGAAACTTGAAAGACTGTTTTTTCCTTTTGTTGCTGTCATATTTATAGAGGTTCATGTCATATTTACAGAGATTATTTTTTTCTCTGTATTTTCGTGTTTTATCATAATGGTGTTCTTCCTGAATTTCTGATCTCTTGGCGTTTAGTCATTCTATAGTAGATATTTAATAAATATCAACTGTGTTGCCTTTTTTATTTAGATCATAGTCAAAAGTCATATTTAGAGTGTAAACTTAACTGGAAAGTAATTTGGTCTGTTTCTGGAACCAGTTAAGGCAGTGTGGTTTATTCTCTGAGAATGCTAATTGTTCTCACCTCATTGTCATTTTTAGTACATGCATTAAATGAAGTATCATGTTCTCAGGGTTAGCCTGTCTGGCTGCTAGTCACAGTTCTAGGGACCTGGCTTGTCATTTGGCGCCATCTGGTGATGTTTGTGTACTCAGTTTAAATAAGCATATCTCTGTGTCCTGTGACTTGGGACTTCCAGATTGATTCCAGAAGTATCTCTCAGGTAGTTTGTGCTTGTTTCATAGGCTCAACATGGGGTATCTAACTGGGAGAACACTGGGGACTCAGGGACCCACCCTCCGTTGTCTTCTTCCTGAATCAGGGTTTCCTTGTAAGGCATTGTCCGTCTCCCACTCCCACTCCAAGAATATAAGAACTCTGGTATGCTCCCTTTGGCAAATAAAGGCCGAGCGCAGACCAGAAATCAATAGCAGTATATCCAAATTCACTTTATCGTGGGAGTTTTATTGTATTTACAGTTTGGAGTTTTACTAGGATTGTACCAACAGGTTAGAAAAGGAATAAGGTTTATTACTAAGGAAAAATCTAAAGTGTATGTGTGTAGTGGCAGGGGAGTGGGTGGGGACAAGGTAATTTATATGAAAACACTTAACATAGTACCTAATATGTAGGAGATGTACCTTTGTTAGCTGTTAATTCCTTTTCATAACACAAGGAAGTTTGACACTGTCAGCTGTACTTTGTCTCTTAAATTCAGAGTCTTTGTCCAGCTGGCTCCTTTCTATTGGCATTTAAGTGATTATGTCTCATGCCTTTAAAAACCAACAAACAAGCAAAACCAAAAACTTTCTTCAGCTATGCTTCCTCTCTAGCTACCGTACTGCTCTGTCTCCTCCCTCACCATGGAACTTTCCAGAAGAGTTTTCTACTTTATTTCTTCACCTTCCGTTTCCTCTTCATTCCTCTCCAGTATGGCTTTGGCTTCCATCTCTGCACAGAAACAGTTCTTGAAACATTCCCCTCCTTGTTAGTAAATCCAGTGCACCTTTTCAATTTTCATCCTGCTTGTTTAACAGCATTTAACCAATCTATGACTCTCTGAAACATTTTCTTCCCCTTGCTGCTGTGGTGCCGCACTTCTGATATTTCTTCTGTCTTGTGACTGTTCCTTCTTAATTTTGTCTCTGTTTTCATCTTCCTGTCGTTTAGGATTCCACAAGGCTCTCATCTTAGTTTCTCCTCCATTCTTTCACTTTTAAAATTTTGATGAAATTGGGGCTTCAATCTTATTAGAATGGAAATTCTGATGAAACCTAAATGCTTTTTTAAAAAAAAGTAATGACTTGTTTGATGAAAATGATTTATGCTTATAACTATATTTTCAAGCATCATGGAAAAGTACAAAGATGTAAGAAAAAATTGTCCCAAATCCTACCACCAAGAAATAAGCAGTGTTACTCAGTTCTCAACATTTTGGCTCTAAGTATGGGTTATTTGCTCAGTGATATGTTTTAACACAAACTCTATCAATTTTTGGCATTATTTTTAACATTATATTTTACTAATTTAGTATATGAAAATGATGATCAGCTCCTGTGGGACCCTGAGTACTTACCAGAAGACAAAGTGATTGTATTTCTTAAGGATGCATCTAGAAGAACAGGTGATGAGAAAGGTGTAGAAGCAATTCCCGAAGGATCTCACATAAAAGACAATGAACAGGTACATGAATAAGAAATAACTTACAATATTCCCAAAGTATATTAACCACATACATTTATAAGTTTAAGTGCTGTCACATTTAGTGCTATTCTATCCACCAAAATTCCTTTACAGATGGTCTCTGACTTAACAAAGGTTCAGCTTAAAATTTTTTGACTCTGTAATTGTATGAAAGCAGTATTCGTTCAATAGAAAGCATACTTCGAATTCTGATCTTTGCCCAGGCTAGTGTTGAATATCTCTTGTGATGCTGGGCAGTGGAAGAGAGCCACACCTCTCGGTCAGCCACGTGATCATGAGGGTAAACAACTGATACAACCATTCTGTACCCATACAACCATTCTCTTTTTCACTTTCAGTACAGTATTCAGTAAATTACATGAGATATTCAACACTTTGTTATAAAATAGGCTTTGTGTTAGATGATTTTGCCCAGCTGTAAGCTAATGTAAGTGTTCTGAGCACATTTAAGGTAGGCTAGGCTAAGTGATGGTGTTCAGTAGGTTAGGTGTATTAAGTGCATTTTCAGCTTACAGTATTTTCAACTTAGGATGTGTTTTTTGGGACCCATTGTAAGTAGAGGAAGATCTGTAATGTCATCAACAGGGAGTCTGAGGTTTATAATCAGCATAAGATATGTAGTATTGAGACACTCATTGGTATGACTTCAGCTCAAATTAAAATTTTGATTCTTATTTTGCCTGTATATATTTTTTATTAGGCTTTCTGAACTTCCTTTGCATATCCCATAGAATCTGTGGATATCATCAAGTTGGGAATACCTGTCTGGGATAATGTTATTCTGTATATAATAGAACAGTGCCTACCATGAACCTAATAGCAGCATTATATACTTTTTTGCCTTTTTCACCAGTGTTTTTCTTTTCTGATTTGTTTTAAATTGTCTTTGAAGAGAAACCCCAAAAAACCAAAAAGAAGGGACTTGTGATTATTATAAAATGATTTCTTTTTATTTATAAATTCCTAGAGTACCATGGCCACCAGTAGAGTATTTGCTTATCCATTATCTTCTACGTATTCAGAGGCAGTTAATTATCAGGAATGAATTATGTTTGTTTTTCTTTAGTGTTCTTTATGTTGCATTTACTAGAATTATTTGTCCTCCAGAAAGGATGAAAACACTGGATTCTGGAAAAGACTTTACTCTCTTAAGAAACTGTACCCTTGAATTGTTCATAGTCCAGGTTACATACTGAAGCCTTTTATTTTTCTAGGCATTATATGAATTAGTTAAATGCAATTTTGATACAGAAGAAGCATTAAGAAGATTAAGATTTAATGTAAAAGCAGCTAGAGGTAAGCATAAATATTAATTTTTTATTTGTTTTCATGATATAGCAGAAATTTAAAATTTAAGCTTTTCAGTTTACCTAGGTATATCCTAAATTTAATAATACTAATCTCTGAATTCAGTAAATATTTGCTGGATAACAACTTATTATAACTTGTTAAATAACTTGTATATAACACAAGTGTTACACAAGGCATTATGGGGAATGGGGTTAATATTGGCCCTTCCTTTATGGGAAAATAAGGCCATTTAAATAAAAATATATAATGCCTTTCAATTTCAAGGCATTTTTATAAACATTTTCCTGTTTGATCTTGGTAATGATCCTGTGCGCTAAGTAAGGTGAAAGACGTTAGCTTCACTTTAAAACTGATGAGAACTGAGGTCTCTTAGCTGAGGCAAGCATAATTCATAAATAATGAGGCCAAAACTAAAATCCAGGTTTTTCACTTTTTTACTCCAAACTGGCTCCCACCCCACTTCACTAAGAGTACTGTTTATATATCATTATGTAACAAATGAAAGATCATTCATTCAACAGAATTGGAGGGCCTACTAAATCGTGGGGACATAACTATAAACAAGGTCCCTGACATCACGGTGCTTAGAGCCTAGGTAGGGAAGCTGAAAAATAGTTACGAGTTCTTCCAAGGAGAATTAGAGGGTGCAATCCAAACTTATTGCAGTGGGACTTAACCTAGTTGGGGGAAAGAGTGAGGCTGTTAAAGAAAGCTTCTAGAACAAATTGATATTTTTACTGGGCTGTAAATAGCTAGGTGAAAGGGGGTTGAGGTAAGAGGCAGGAAATAACTCTAGACAAAGGGAAGAGCATGCACAAAGTCTCTAAGAAAGAACATAACGAATTTAAGGAATTGAAAGGTAGCTGGTTTAGTTGGATCATAAAGAATAAAGGGGAAATGGCATAAGTTGAGGTTGCAGAGTCAGGGACTAAATCATCCATTATTAAATAAGGAGTTTTTGTCACTATCTTCTTCAGCCATCAATAATAGAACTCAGGAGTAAAATACTTCCCTCATTGTTACCAGAAAGTTACATTTTTATTTACAACTTTGTTTATTATATGCAGCATTTGGGAGAATATTGCTTAACAGTTTCCCCTCCTTCCCCCGCCCCCCAATTTTGTCAGAGGAATTATCTGTTTGGACAGAGGAAGAGTGTAGAAATTTTGAACAAGGGTTGAAGGCCTATGGAAAGGACTTCCATTTGATTCAGGCTAATAAAGTAAGTGATGATATATGTTGTCTCTTTTTTTTTTTTTAATTTTTATTTATTTATTTTTGATTTATGGCTGTGTTGGGTCTTCGTCTCTGTGCGAGGGCTTTCTCTAGTTGCGGCAAGTGGGGGCCACTCTTCATCACGGTGCGCGGGCCTCTCACTATCGTGGCCTCTCCCGTTGCAGAGCACAGGCTCCAGACGCGCAGGCTCAGTAATTGTGGCTCACGGGCCTAGTTGCTCTGCAGCTTGTGGGATCCTCCCAGACCAGGGCTCGAACCCGTGTCCCCTGCATTGGCAGGCAGATTCCCAACCACTGTGCCACCAGGGAAGCCCTATGTTGTCTCTTTTATTAAAAGAAATTTAGTTAACCTAGATTATATTAAACCTTCTATTATGTTTTCTAATGTTAAAGGTTCAATAATGAATATTTTAATACACTGGTATTTAGAAAATAAGCATGCCTAGACTTCCTGGCATGTATTTGCCAAGTGACTGTTCTCAGTGTATGATATTGGAAGCCTTTAAGAATTAGACGTTTATAAATATGTTCATCAGCTTCTGGATGGGATGTGTGTATACACTGTAATTACTTAAAGCTATTTTCCACAAACTTGTTACAGATTTTTTTTAGGAGGGTCTTACTTGGAAACTTTAAAGCATTTTTACCATATTATTTATAATTAAAATGTTTTTTACATTTGCTTAAGTCCCAAGTGGTCTAAAATCAGATACTTAATACTTAATTTGGTTTTAATATTTAATTTTCCAGAAGAATATCTCAATAAGTCAGCTTTATTATACATTATATGATTTTATAATTTGACAATTTAGCATAATTTATCATGCCATATGGATAATATCAATCATACAGTGTCAGTGTATACCCAAAAAACCTTCATAAGTACTTGCAAATTTATTTTTAGGTTTAATTCTCTTAAACTGAAATCAGGTAAGATTTTTAATAGTAACTACACAATTATAGAGAATAGAAAAATGTGTTCCTAGGGGAAATTAGGACAGGCAAAAGTAAAATCTCAGAAAGTAAATATAGGAAATTAAGTAATTTCTAGGTTTATAAATATCACATTTTTAGCAAATATAAATGACAAGGAGCTTGGCTTTACATGTTTCCTTAAAGATGGTTTGTAAGATATGTGATGGCTTATGTAGGATGATGCTGAAAGTATCTGGGCTTACGTGGGCTTGCTTCTGAGGCTCAAATAGTCTGTCATCACATTCTCCTTTTTTATACCTCTGGATGTGATCCGATGGTATTCACTTGATTTGTTTCAACACATATTTAACAGTATCTATTTTATGTTCCATAAATAAAATAGTTGCTTACAAATCCTGTGAGTTCATTTTTCTCAATTTTCTTGTTCTTTAGTTTATTCTTGATTATTTTGTTGAATTTTGGTATTTGACATCAGACATAATAAATAAGAGAGAAATTTTGAGTCTTAGCATTGATGTGAAAGGTGTATCTAAATCATCTTAATGTTGTATCCAACATTAAGGTGTTGTATCCAAATCATCTGATAATTTCCAATATAGTGAATACTCTATGAAAGGAGTGCATTATGCTAATGACTGTTTCATGTAATGGCCATGCATGTTTCTGATTTTAAAAAAAAACAAATTGTCTCATGGTTGAAAGGGACAACGTTTTGGGAAAGAGTTTTCTAGCATTCCTGCTTGAATTCAAACACTATTGACCAAACCGTGCTGGATTATCTGTGGAGGGACCCTTGGGATGATGTAACTGGCTGATGTAACTGGCAGGAGCAGTCCTTTTTTAAGGAATAAGAACTTATTAGGTGACTTAAAACTATTAGCCAAAAAAAGTCTTAACATAATATTGAAAATAAGACCTTGATTTCTTTATAAATATTTGGGATGGTGATATTTCAGTGTTACAGAAGTCATCTGACCTATACCTAGTACACTAGTTGTTCCAGTGAACAAAGGGAGGACAATAATTCTTAAGAAGGAGAAGACATTGAAGTCCAGTGAAAACATTAAGGCTTTGTTTTTACACTTGGAATTGAAGTTTGGATCTTAATCATAGGTTGTATTATGTACACTTACTTAATTGAGGATTTTTCATGATAATGTTAACTTTGCATGCCACAAAATGTGTTTGTAATTTTTGCTTTCAGTAACGTACAGTTGACTTGACAATTGTCTACTAGAAATAAGATTCTAAAAAGGAGGCAAAAAACAGCTTGAGAAGATGACTGGGTTTTTAGTTTTTGTTTTTAAAACCCTGATAGCTTTGTCTTAAAGCAACATGGGCCAGAGTCATAAAGTGCAGTCAGAGGGGCAGAAAGAAAAATATATGTCGCATAACAAAATAAGGATGTCATAAAATTGACCTTAGGTGCAGTCAGTCCCACTGGATACCTTCTTCAGAATCAGAAATTTATGAGTTAAAGCATATTGTCTTGCATCCCAAACACTCATTCAGATACCTTTTTTCCTTTTTAACTCCCAGTATTTTATATGCATCAACCCTACCAGCTCTCTAAGCAAAGTAGCAAAAAAGGGAATTTTTGTCAACATCAGTTGCCAATCTCATATGTTTAGTATTAGTAAAGGGAGCCATTCAGTTGCCCAAATAAGTATAGCACAGTAAGCCACTGGAGTAATTTAGTAAACAGAGTATTAGCATTACTATAATAGCTTTTAACTCACTGGGGAATACTTTCAGCCTTTCTAGAAAGTAAGTAACTGAGTCTGGATCAGTGTTGGGATTAGTAAGAGAATCCTTTAAATGGGAATTTAAAGGCAGTCTCCCTAGGCGTTCTGTGAGTAAAAGTATTTGCAAATTGTTTATAACATTAATTTTAATTCAAATGCCACTTCCAGACATTTTCAATAAAGGGGTATTTATTTTTATAGTAAATGAACATATGATAGTCTCTTTAAAAGCATAATGCTATTGACATATATACACTACCAAATGTAAAATAGATAGCTCGTGGGAAGCAGCTGCATAGCACTGGGAGATCAGCTTGGTGCTTTGTGACCACCTAGAGGGGTGGGAGGGAGACACAAGAGGGAGGGGATATGGGGATATATGGATACATATAGCCGATTCACTTAGTTATACAGGAGAAACTAACACAGCGTTGTAAAGCAACTATATTCCAATAGAGATGTTAAAAAAACAATTAAAAGGTTAAAAAAAAAGCATAATGCTAAATATCTGAAGACCTGTTGCCAGTGTATTATTTTTCTTAATCGGAGTTTAGAAAGAGTAATTTTTAACACGGCTGCTACAGTGTTGTATTTTATAAGTGGTATTATGTATTACTTAAAGACCAGCTAAATTTGTTTTCAAAATTCAGGTATTTTTCATGAGATAACTCCTTTAAGGAGGAGATACTTGTTAAAAACAAGTATTTGTTTCTTATAGGTTCGAACAAGGTCAGTTGGTGAATGTGTAGCATTCTATTATATGTGGAAAAAATCTGAACGTTACGATTTCTTTGCTCAGCAAACGCGATTTGGAAAAAAGAAATATAATCTTCATCCTGGTGTCACGTGAGTCTATTTTTTCTTTTGAGTCATATTTTTGCTAAGCTTTTCTAAATTTTTCTTGAGAAAATTGTAATTTTTAGAATCTTCTTTCTCTTAATAGGATAAAAGTTTACACTAGTTTCAATTTATCCATTTATTGACATCTTCATAGGGCATTTAGACATTTCAATGTCTTATAAATACATTGTAAACTACAGTTCATCTTATTTGAGACAGCAAATTTATCAAAGCGAATGTTAAGAGTGTATGTTTTCAGAGGAAATGGATCAGAACAGCTGTGAAGGCATGTTTTTGTTAAATTCTATTCCATTCAGTATAAGCACATACAGTTTTAATCTAATAACACTGAGAGAGAGCAGTAAGAATAGGAGAGACTATCTTTTCTAAAACTTAATAGGGCCATATGCCTAATAGAGGCCCTTTAAAGAGGAAGGGAAAATTAATATTTTTCCTTTCCCAATCTATTTTTGATTCTGGGAACCAAAATCAGATTTGGATATAGATGATACCAAAGGGAAAAGACATAGGGATATAATAAATCAGGTAAAATTGCATTTTCTTTTTTATTACAGTTTTTTATAGAGAGAGGTGCACATGTGCATGATGACTTCCCTTTCCCTAAATATTCTGAAACCTTTTCCTCTAACAAATAATATTTAATAAGTAATGCACCTTTAGCTAACTCCCAGTGATAGAGGGAGTATAGTTTATTATATCCTCTTTTTAAGCAAAATGCCTTATATGTCTAATCCATTCCCCATGCACCAAATTCTCTTAGCTTCATTCAGTCTAGCTGTGGAATGAAACACTGTTCCTACTCCCACTAGCAATTTGTTACTTAAATATATAGTACATAGAGTATTGAACCCTTCATTTCACTTGAGTTGCTCTAAAATGCTGATGAATTGTGGTGGTGGAATTGACTTTACCATATACCAATTAACTTTGCCAATACTTTGAGTATTCCCTAATGTTTATGGAATAAAAATAATGCAAAGTTGTGACTTCATTTGGTCACCATGCACCACTAAAGTTCTTAAGCCTGGCCAAATAACTGCCTTTGGAAGATGTGCTTATATGCATATTTGCTTGTGCTTTTCAGACTCCTAGGCTGCACTATTTCTTGGTCATGTTCATTTACAGGTGTCTCTGCTGGTCACTTCCTTGGAGGATCAAACACTCTAAAATCCAAAGCAAAATTATCTAAAAGGGAATAAAATGGGTATGATTGCCCCTGGAAGTCATGAGACATTGGACTCTGTGCCTCATTCCCCCTTGTTCAAATCTCATAATGAGTAGAATTTTATATATAACAGTATTCCAAATTTTAAATAATTGCTTCCTGTTATCAATTTATAGTTAAATTTGTATTTATTGGTAGTGTTGAGGCACAGTGATGTAGAACTAGATACAGCGATCTAGTCTTCAGAGTATATCTTAAAATAGTCAGTTTTCAAGCTATTCTATAGGGAAAAGCAATAGTAACATCTTTCATTTTTTTCACCCATTTCAGAAATAATGTTCACACACGAACTACAGGCAATCTGTCGTCATCAGCAGTAAGAACATAAGAATTGCCATGCTGGGTCAGACCCCTGGTTCATCCAGTTTTCTCTTTCAGAAAGCATCACCAAGGGAAGTGTTGTGGGCTGGCTTAGTTGGTCCTCTGTGATGTCAAGCTCAACAGGTTAGGTAGGGATGTGCTGCCAAACATTTTAGTTTTTCTAATAATCTCTCCGTAGCTTCTGAAAACTTTTTGAAGATACTTATATTTGTAACCTTGATTCTCCTTAAGGTTTAAGTATTCTGTAGGTGGAGTAGTCTCAGTTAAAAGTAATCCCATATCTTCTCTTTTCTCAGGCTTTAATAGTTAACAGCATGTTCCCTGGTGTTATGGTAGGAAGTGAAGAAATGCTTTTCCCCCTAGACAAGAATACTGTGTTTCTGTAGGCTTCAGTTATATCCCCTCCCGGGTCTTTTATAAAGTTTTTTGTTTTTTGTTTTTTTAACTGAAAACTAATTTTTTTACTCCTACTCGTCCCTTTTAGCTGTGTTAAATCTCCTATAAGAAGCCATGACCACACTGTATATTCCAGATGGGGAGAAATGGTGGTTTTCTGTAGGCATGAAGATATTTTTCTAGTTTGCTTCCAGGACCTTCTCTTTCTATTAATAGTTGCACTTTAAGTGACCACACAAAACATTAAGTTAATGCCTTTAGACAAAAATTGGACTGAATTTTAAAATTTTCCTCCTTAGTCAGAATCCATAGTTACGAGCAGATTATCCTAAAAGTTATTTGCTCATTTTTCTGTTACATTGTTACCTTCCATTTGTTCACCAGAATGAAGCACATTGCCACTTTTCTGCCTATAAATGACCTTTGAAAGATCCTACTGTGGATTCTGTCTATTCACTACCTACTTGGAAAAATTGGTAGCCATATACAAACTGGAGATTTTGCTGTAACAGCCTTGCAAATAATTTTTTTCGAAGTAAAAATTAACTCAGCGTAACTCGAACTATTTGAATGCTACTCCAGCCTCCTGTACGGTCTACCTGACTCTTCCTTTCTTAAGCATTCTGGATGCCATTAACCTTTAAGAAATAATAGTAATAAGTCTTTCATGATATCATTGTTATATTCAGAAATTTAAAATTTTGATATCTAGTCAGTTCTAGCTTCCTTTGCGTGGCTTTTAACATCCTCCATTACCCATTCCCACTATGCCAAATTTATTTCCAACAATTCTTCCTCATGCATCATCTGTTTCTGTTAGCTTTAGCTTCTGAAGTCCCTTTGGCATTGCATTCATCATGCTCATTCTGTTTCTGTGTGATCTGTTACATAATTGTTCTGTAATGGTGAATGACATAAAGCCAAAGAGATCTTAAAAGACCATGAAATTTCATTTCCTCCATTTATAGATGAGGAAAATAAGGCCTAGAATGTTAAATTGATTAGTTCGTGGTCATGTATGTTTCTTTGATATGTGTTAGTTTGTACTCTTAACCTGTTGGAAGCTTCTTGAGGTCAGATTCTACATCCCTATATTATAAACTACACGTTTATAATGTATGTCCCTGTATATAAACTACAACGTGATCCCGTAGTTTGAGATTAAAACTGTAGTTACTCGTCCGTTCTAGACTGTTAGCACAGACTTTCAGTGAAGTCCCAAGCCCTTCCATGCTTTCCTTCTTGTCCACATCCTTGCTTACCCTGCTCACGAAATTCTAAAAGATAAGATTTGCCTTACTATTTCTGTTATTCTGAGGGAATTAAAAAATAAGGTATTTTGGTTTTTATTGCACTTCTCCTCTGCACCGTGCACAACTTAGGCACTGGTGGTGCAGTGATCAAGCAGACTAAACTCCCTGCTTTCAGGGAACTATTCCAGCACAGGTGATGGCAGACTTCTTCTGTAAAGAGCTACAGAGTAAATGTTGTAGGCTTTTGCAGGCGTTAAGTTCTCTTGCAACTACTTAGCTCTGCTATTGTTGTGAAAAGCAGCCATAGACACTCTGTAAGTGAATGGATGTGGCTGTGTTCCAGTAAAATATTGTCCACAAAAATAGGTGGCCAGCCCACAGGCCATAGTTTGCTGACCTTTATTCTAGTGACTTAATAGCACTTCATAGTTCATAAAACACTTCGCTACACATATATTACACAACAGCCCTGTGTGGTAGATAGGTCATGTATGGTGACATGCATTTTATAGGTAAAGACACTAGACCTGAGAGAGAGAAGTATTTCGTTCAGATCTTCTAACCTCAACCCAATGTCACTTACCACAAATGTCTTTCCGTGCCATACAGTTCAGGAATGACTTAGGGAAGGAAGTAAGCTCACCTCTAACGATATATGGGCAGATAGAGCTGGCAAATAAGCCCAGGAACTTAGTGAGTTTATTATAGCTCAGCTCTAGCAGAAAGGTAATATAGAAGGTAACAGGAAGGTAATTCATTATTAGGTCCTAATTTGTCTTTCAGGTATTGCCGTAGCCATCAAATAGTCTTTACGAGCTTTACAATGCCAATCTGTGTCTGTTCAGAAATTCTTCTGTACTCCTCCTGATTGACATCATCCCTGTCTCTGCATATACAGATTTTCTGATTTTAGTTGGGCCCCTCTGATCACTTGCCTACAGTTTTTAAAGTTTTAAAACTTCCTATAGGTCTCTAAAATTTGCTAGTGTAGGGCACTTACATATTTTTCCTACAAACATGTAACCTAAAGGAGCTTTCCATTTAAATGTTCAGATACTGGTGTCATAGATGAGGCACTGGAATAAATGTAAGTGAAAATTAGGATATATTTGCTAATAAAGCCTTCTAAATTTAACCTCAGTCAATTTTAATTTTCAGCTGTTTTTAATATAAGAAAATAATTGTCTTATTATTTTACTCAATTTTAAGGGATTACATGGATCGTCTTCTAGATGAAAGTGAAAGTGCTGCTTCTAGTCGAGCACCATCCCCTCCCCCAACTGCCTCAAACAGTAGTAACAGCCAGTCTGAGAAAGAAGATGGCACTATAAGCAATAGTAATCAAAATGGTAAGCAACCAAAGAAACACTTAGATTTCTTCATAGTGATGGGCACTTTTCTTTCAGTAGCTTGGAAAATTCAGTTTTGGTGTCTCTTAAACTTCCAAAGCAGAACTAAAGTCATAATTGTAAATACCAGATGAAACATAGCATCAGCATACATATATACTAACACACAGAATATGTACAAGTCAGTTGGAAAGAATTCCCATTGATACCACTAAAAAGTATGTTTAATAAAGTATACTATCAACAGTGACCATTTCTTTTAAGAAATTAAGAAAATAGCATCTGTTTTCTTATCAGGTTGGAATGTCTAGATAATAAGTATTCTTGTTAAGTCTTAGACCGAAACTCCAGCCATTTCACATCAGAAATACACAGATATTTATGAAATACTTTCAGAGCTTATAACACTTTATTAGGAAACTGCTTTAAGCATATAAATGAAAAGAAGCAGATAACAAGGGCACTTTTTAAAATATTTTCCTCCTTGATAACATAATAACCTTGAAGGACGAGTAAAGATAAAGCAGGTGTCAGCTTGTGCATTAATATTGTACAGAAACATTCATTTTTGTGTCCATGAAAAAGAGAAGCAAAAAGCATACTAATATGTTTGAGATTCAGATAGGGTTCTTGTTTAAAATATACAGTGGACCAAGGATCACTGAGCTGATCAGTATGACCTAGTCAGAGAATTATCTTGATTTCTACTTCAATTAAAATAGTCTTAAGTAAGACCATTGCTAAGCAGAAAGTAATAAATCCTCCAATCCTTTTTAGGAGGAAACTGGTGAATTAGAGACAAGCTCTGCCCACCTGCCTTCTGATTTAGCTTTAGGGGAGGGCCAGTGGAGAGCTAACCTCCCCCTGACAGAAACTAGAAGAGGAATACTGTGAAGACTTTGAACTTTGTTCTGATCTTTGCTCTCACACTGGCATTTAATATACTGTGGTGAATATACTTTGTTCATTTAATGACCCCTCTCTATTCCCTCACTACTTCCCCTCTAAGAACAAGCCAAACAAACAAATATTAGGGCCCAGCCATTTCCTGATTCAAGAAGGCTCACTGACATGATTTCTAATGCCAATCACATCCATCCTGAAGTTGAATAAGAAGCTGAGACTGACCTTGGGACTAGGGGTGGAAACTCAGGGAGGCAGACGGTTGGTAGTACAGTCAGCCTTCTGTATCTATGGGCTCCGCATCTGCAGATTCAACCAACTGCATAGCAAAAATATTTGAAGAAAGAAAAAATTCCAGAAAATTCCAAAAAGCAAAACTTGAATTTGCTCTGTGCTGACAGCTATTTACATAGCATTTATACTTTATTAGGTATTATAAGTAATCTAGAGATGATTGAAAGTGCATGGGTCATACGCATTTTTCATGCTGTTTTATTTATATAAGGGACTTGAGCATCTATGGGTTTTGGTATCCGAGGGGGTCCTGGAACCAATCCCCTACAGATGCCAGGGACTACTGTATTTCTGTCTTTTCTTATTTGCTGATAACACCAAATAAATTGTTTCCCTTTCTTTTCCTTCTTTGTTTTTTAACCATTTGATGATAACATGCAGTTAGCCAGGGAAGAGTGTTCATAAGTTACTTACAGATTACTCAGCCCAGAAGCCATTCACATCAGGTACAATTAAGATTTCCAGGTTTTTCAAGGAAAGGAAGGAACTTTGCAACCCAACTGTCTTTCTTTGTAAGGGGCTTTTAATTCATGTCTTGAAAGCTGCTAGTGCTTTTTGACCTAATGAGAGTGTCACCAAGCTTCTTGTGCTTAGTATGACAAAATCACTCCTCCACTGTCACGTGGCGCATAATCCCATAAGCATACATGACTTGAGTGCACCTTTGAGCTGGGGAAATAGTATATTTTATTTGACCAAAATGTGTATTTGAGGCTCTCGTTCTTTATAGTGAATATTTTTCAGAAAATTAAATTTAAATTATCTCCAATGGCACATTCTATATTTTACATTAAGTATTTGCAAAATTTCTCCATTTTGCAGTCAACTCTAACATGACCTTTTGTCACTTCATTAGAGTAATTATACTCTTTCTTTTCTCAATCTATTATAAAGGAATTTGTGTTTACTTTTAGCATTTTCAAGTGTATGCTTGGACAGTGCAAGCATTAATTTAACATTATGACAGGTTATTTAAATCTGTTTAGATAAATATAGCATATGATCTTTACCCTTAAAGCATAATACCTGTAGATTTACATTAAGAATGAAAACGTCATGTCATCTTGCTTTTTATATATGGCAGTAGAAAACTCAAACTTCTAAAGAAAGAATATAATTTTTTCATGGTTTTAGAAAGTTTTGGCCTTTTTGCTAAATCTGAATAATTTATGCATATCTTTGCTTTAACTCAGCTTATTTAGACTGCTGGATCCATTGCTTATTTGTTGCCACGTAAAATACCAGCATGCTATTAATATATGCCAAATTCTGTTCTTAATTCTTCACATTTATTAACTTATTTAATCTTCACAGCAATCTTATAAATTTGTTGTTATCCTCATTGTATATGTGATGAAACTGAGGTACAAGAGAGTGTAAATAACATGCCTAAGGTCACACAGCTACTAAAGTAAATAAAGCCAGAATTCAAACCATATGTATACACAGATTTGATACCTCACTTGCTCGATAAAAAGTTATTTTACAGCTGTTTATAGCTGTGTTATAATAGTTTGCAAATTTAGCTTTTTAATATTAGCAGTTTCATTCACGTTTCTTCCAACTTAGGGGTGTCATCTAACGGACCAGGTGAAACATTAAACAAAGAAGACGTGAAAGTTGAAGGGTTACACGTTAATGGACCAACAGGTGGAAGTAAGAAACCACTTCACACAGATATGGATACTAATGGTTATGAAACAGATAACCTTACCACTGACCCAAAAATTGCCCATACGACTGCAAGAAATGAAAGTGATTTTGATGAAAAAAGTGAGAGACCTGCCAAAAGGCGAAGGGTGAACAGCAATGGAAAAGAAAGTCCGGGTTCTTCTGAATTTTTCCAAGATGCAGTCTCACATGGAAAATTTGAAGAACTTGAAAACACAGACGACTAAATTTTAGACTTATTTTACTTTCTTTGGAGTAAATTCTGGTGTGACTAAAGTTTTCAGGGTTGATGGGTTACCTTAAAAAGTTGACTTCCTTGAAGCAGTTGGTTAAAATTTGAAAATTTGAATTGTCCTAACTTTAGTAAATAAGATTTCATAATTCTGCCTTTTGCAGACTTTTTACTTTAAAATTGTGAAGGCCCTTTTAAGGATATATAACAAATAGTTTAGTAAATTTGAAAGATATATCTGTACCTTCTCATTTGATGTATTAATCCTCAAATTTCACTACAAGGTACTTTTTGCTTAGTTTGATGGCAAAGAAGAAAAAAACAAGTTCAAATTTCTGATTAACACCAATTTTTGAGTTTCTTGAAATGTCTTTTATAACAGACATTTTTCTTCTCCATACAAATTGAGTTACCATTATTAAGGAAACCCTTATGAATCCTGAAAGTTATGCTAGCATGATTTTTTTATATATAGAAGTTTAAAAATAAACCAAGTCAGGTTTGTATATGTAAAATTGTTGACATCAATGATGTCTTTCCATATTCTTATCTGGGCTTAAGAAATACATTCTGTATTTTTCCAGATTCTTTGTAGCCTTTGGAAGATTTTTACAGTACATATGTCTTGACTGAGCTGTCCTTTCTTAATACAAAAGCTTGTATAATTTTCTTAACTTGTACAGTTGGTAAACTTTTATGAGATGAATTGATATTCTGAGTCTGTCAGCTTTCATTTTATTTTGCTAAGGTTTTTCTAATGAATTTTTAAGTGTTTGTGTAGTAACTAAGTCATGTTTCTTATATCCAGGTGGTAAAAGCATTCATAAAGGATTGTGAACATTTGTTTTTTTTCAAGTTTCTACTTAAGGACAAATAGTTTGAGAACTCTGAAATTAAGCATGATACTTAGATCACATAGTTTGTTTTGCATTTGCTATAATTTTCAAAATTATTTTTGAAGCAAGACAAAAGTTTAATGTTGGCTTAAGTGCTTAAATGTATCATGCTGACCAGAATCCTGTTCAGTTATTTTTATATGCATTACAAAATTTCCCATTTTTGCATTAAATAAACAGGGGAAAAGGTCAAGTGATACTTAGATATTGGCACACACAGTTGGCAGGCAACAATATTGATTTTATGAGGAAAAAGTGATAAAGTTAGACGTTTTTAGACTTCCAGTTAACAATCCAGCTTTTCAGATTTGATAGTGTATTTCCAAAGTGAAAATAAGATATTCAGTAACCATTGCTCTGTGTGATTACAAATAGGATCATCCATTTGCATAGCCTTGCAATAGTGCCATTTTATTTTTAGTGCAAAATTCTTGTTTAAAAAATGTAGTTTTATACAGCTGATAGACCAACCTATATCCAAACTTTTATAAAAGATTATTAACTATTCTTGTTTTATCACACAGGCATACCCCAAATGCTTCTACTGACTCATTTTCAGCCATCAAAGAGCCAATGCCTTTTTAAAATAAATCTTCTGTGGTCTTGTTTTTAATGGCTCAACTGTCTAATGCAACTGAGTAGAGGTTTGCACTGAGAAATTATGGTTTAGGCCTTATCCCCCGAGAAGTATTACTATTAACCTATGTTCAGACTGCTTCCCTCCACCAATGTGAACAACTTTTTCTCCCCAAACAGTGTTAAAAGCCACTTTACAACAACACTTGACTTCATATGATGTAGATTCACTGTTGTTACATACATATCCAAGTAAATCAAAGTTTTGGATGGAAGTGTTGAGAAGCGTGAACTTCTTGTTGTTTTTGTTTTACCTAGAACATTAATTTATCCAGAATGGCAGCTTTAGCAGATGGTCACAATCCATTTTCTAAATCAGATTTTATTATACGAATCCAAAGTATCCTAGCTCTTTGTCAAAGGTGGTCGATAGAAATAGTGATGATGAACTTTAAGTTGTTGCAATATTAGAGTTGCCATTTTCACCTTTCTTTTGAAAGATGCATTTTGTTTGCAGGTTTGTGAAGTTCTTGCAGACTAACAAACATTACAGGAACATTTTAAATAAATTCTCAGGCATGTTTGCAAATACGGCACATGTTGTATACATGTTAGGAAATTTTACTTTTCTTGATCTTTTTAAAGTATGCTTAATGAAAGACATTCCACTATTATAATAACATAATGCTCAGCTTTTCATAGAGAAATATTTAATTGTATTTTATGTTTATACAGGTATTTCACACAGTACTTTGTTCTTCATAATGCAGCCACTATAACTTGATAATTCATTGCACTACTTTAAAAATTTTTAGTAATACCATGCATTTAATTTGCTTAAGAATTAGTACATTTCATAACTCTTGAACTCTTGACAAATTGCATTGGGAAAAGAAGGCTTCGTTAATACTTAGTCTCCCTCACCCCATACCTACCCCCAGCAAAGCACTATCTGTCTGTCTTCATTTGGAATGGTTTTCTGTTTTATGATGTGCTTTCAAAAGAGTTCAAAATTTGCAACTCAGTTCAACACAAATCTGTTGAGCTTTCAAATGTATTTGAAGTAATATTTAAATAGGCATTTAAAATTATGAATTAGATGTTTTAAAATTTATGCATAGTAATTTTGCACTATTAGGAAATTCCCTTCCCCTATTCCCTGTCTGCCATTCTGAATATGCTTATTAAAATATTTTTTTAAACATATTTGCCTACATAATGCTTTGTCAATGATTTTTATTAGGTTGAGTAGGTTTTAATTATAGATGTTAAGTTTGTATGATGCACATTGTTTACAATGCAAATATATACAACTTCTGTTCCTTCTGCTCCTGGACGAAGCGCGTGAAGTAGTGTTTCAGTGGCTCCTGATCCCTTTTACCTCATGGGTAAATGGGTGGATGATGTATTTTTGTCTTTTTTTTTTTTTCCTCCAGAGAGATCCTTTGGTCTGTGGACCTCTATTCACCTGTTTCTCTTCCTCTGAACTATTTAATTAAAAACATTTTGTTTCCTTCTTTTGCAGTGCAGTGTATGTATCACATATGATTTTGCAGAAAAACTTTTTTGTCACAGTATTTGATTTACTCTCAATGGAAAATTAAGAGTGCGCACTTTGAAAATTGGGGCTGATGAATTTTCATAGGCAAGATGTGTGCTGATGACCCTAGGGGGTGTGTAACTGGCTCTATATCACTACTAAATACCAAATCAAAAATAAAGGTTTTCCTAACTATACTCCATATTCATGAAAAGTGCCAATGTGGAAAACCATATGAATCTCTCTCCCTAAAAATGACCTTCCTGTATCACATAAGTATACTGATTATAAACTTTTTATCATAAAATCGATTCTGCTCTCTAATAATCAAGTTTATCCTTTGCAGAATCTTAAGGGTCATACCCCCCCAGTTATGGACTGATTTTATGTATTTAAATATCTGCATTAATCTCTGTCTTCTAATACCAATTTTCTATAACCTTATTTCTTATTATTTACCCTTAGTATTGTGCTGGCATCTTTGACATCTGTATGTGCGTGTTTTTCCTTTTCCGAACATGATTGTTTTTTATCTTAACTTGTTTTTATACTAGCTTCTGTGACTTATTTAGGATACATAATATACAGCTGACCCTTGAACTAAACAGGTTTGAACTTAATGGGTCCATTTATATGCAGATTTCTTTCAGTAGTAAATACTACAGCACTACATGATCCATGGTTGGTTGAATCCGTGGATGTGGGACACTGGATGAGAGAGGAATTGTATACGGAGGGCAGACTGAAAATTATACGCAGATTTTCAACTGCATGGAGGGTCGGCGCCCCAGCCCCTGCGTTGTCCAGAGGTCAACTGTACTTAAAATGTCATTTTGCTTGTTCTAAGAAGTAAACTCGAATGTACTTTTAAAGTCTACTTATTCTGTGAAGAACATTGAGGAATTGCCATATAAACTGGACTTGAATTCTAATTCTCCTTTGTCCAAATTAATGGTAAAGTTTTCTTTACATTTAAAGTCAGTGGTGACAAGTTTTCATCATGTTTCCATATACAGTATTCAACAGATATTTGGGCCTGTACTTATGCAAGCTACTATGCTTGGCTTATGGCTTCAGAGGTGTGGCATGTCCTCTTCAAGAAGGCATTAGGTAAGTGCAACAGTAGAAGTGCATGCTGAGTACAAGGAGGGCACAAGGAGAGGAAGAGTAGGCACCATCTCAGGGAAATGAAGAATTAATGACTCCATGCCCTATAATTCTAGCTAAATAAGATTTTCCTCGAACTTAATATGTCTGTTAGAAATTAAGCAACATAAAATAAATGTACGAGTCCCATAAGAAAGCATTTATTTTTACCATTTCCTGCAGGGCTGATTACAACAGCTGTGGATTATGCAGGACTCGCCCCTTTTGTCATTCACCGTCCAGGGAGCACTACTGTAAGGGGGGGAGGCTCCTGATTCCCTAAAGAAAGGAGAGGTGAGGCCTCATCTAAATTTGGCCTGATTATACAGTTTCACCTTTTGCTATTATCGTCATTAACATGAATGGTTGACTGAATGTAGAGTTGGTTAAATGTGTCTTTCTGCACACCAACAAGAACGTGTTTGCCGAGTGAGTTCAGGTAGGTTCTAAAATAAATGGTTTTGCTCTTTCTCTCCAAAAGACGATGGACTTTGAATTAATGTGAAGAATATACACTTAAGCTTTTTAAGCAGAAAAAGATCTGGACCCTCAGTTAGGGTGGTTTCTTTCAGAACTGAAAGAAATGAAGCAGAGAATGGCATCAGAGCCATTTTAAATTCCTGAGCCACTTTAAATTCCTGACCAGGGCTTCCCTGGTGGCACAGTGGTTGAGAATCCGCCTGCCAATGCAGGGGACACAGGTTCGAGCCCTGGTCTGGGAAGATCCCACATGCCGCGGAGCAGCTGGGCCCGTGAGCCACAATTACTGAGCCTGCGCCTCTGGAGCCTGTGCTCCGCAACAAGAGAGGCCGCGACAGTGAGAGGCCAGCGCACCGCGATTAAGAGTGGCCCCTGCTCGCCGCAACTAGGGAAAGCCCTCGCACAGAAACAAAGACCCAACACAGCCATAAATTAATTAATTTTAAAAAAAAGTGATTTTTTTTTAAATTTAAAAATTAAAAAAATAAATGCCTGACCAGAAAATCTGGGTTGAGGGAAAGAACTCACCCTTAGTCTACCCTTGTCACCAGTTGTGCTTTAGCTGAGTGAACGTGAGAAACCAGCTCTGGCTAGGAGCTACTGTGGTGCCAGTCATTCTGAGTCTGAATACTCCATTAATCCCCTCTGAACACATATTTGTAGATGGTGGAAATTTATTTGGATGGCTGGTGGTTCTGAGCTTTCAAACAGCCTGAATTCCCGGCTCCATGAACTGCTTTGCCATGTGGCCTTGTTACTGCATTGCTGTCTGCATCTGCCTCCAGTGTTTAGCAGACAGGCAGTTGCATTTCAAAAACATACTATAAACACAATTGGGCTGTGTCTACAAATCTCCTAAGTGGCTAATGCTAATATTCGGCCAAAAAGGATGAAACACCTCATTTAGCTCTCTCATCTGCCACAATCTGTGTCATACCTTTAAGTGAAAAGAGCAGGATGACCCCAATTTTGTTCAAGGGATATATTTCATGCATATGTACGGTTAGGAAAAACAATGGAGGCCGTATGCCAAAAATGTTATTTCTAAGTGGTGGATTTACACTGGTCTGGCTCTTATTAAAGACTTAAGTCTTCTATGTAGCACTAGTCACAGGGGCCATTTTGGTTTTGTAGGATTATCACCCCCTTGTGATCCTAAGCCTCATGAGAGGAAGGGTCATGTCTGTTTTCTGACTACACTCTCAGAAGATTGACCCACTCGATTTCCTTATCTCTGATTATACCTCCATTTCAACCAAGGGATGGTCTAAAATATGCACAGTTGACCCTTAACACAGATTTGAACTGTGTTGGGTCCTCTTATATGTGGGTATCTTTTTCCAATAAATATAGTACCTGTATTTTCATTTTACAGATCTTGAAGTGTGGGGGAAGGTTAGCGTTTGATTGGAGATCACAATATGTGGAATCAAAAGAATTAGGGTTTGAGTCCTGATTCTATCCAAACTCAGCTTCCTGCCCTTGGGTGAGTCATTTACTAATTCCTTTGTTTTGGAGGCAGAAATAGCAGTACTTGGATTTTCGACTGCACAGGATTGGGGTAGGCACCCCTAACACTCCCACTATTCAAGGGTCAACTGTACTTTATTCTGAATCCTCCTATTCAAACACAGCCTTTTCTACACCATGCCACCTCTTTCCATCCCACTCATCCAAATTCAGCCATATTTCAAGATTTCTCCTCTTGATTTGGCCACTACTTTGTCATACATCTTGTGCTAAATAAACAGCTGAACTGCCCATCTGTAAAATAAGCATGATAACCCACAGTGCCAGTATCACAGGGATTATAGAATCACACATGGGAAATTTTTTTTATCCCCAGAAAGTACTAGATAAAGACCTAGTAGTAGCACAGGTCTATAATCCCCTACCCAAAATCCCCATAGCCAGAATTTTTCAGATTTTAGGGAGGTAATACATCTGTTCTATAAAAGATCCATGGCAGGGTATAGAACCTATGGTAAAAACACTTAATGTCCACAATAAAATGTATTCGTATTCATACAAATTTCAGGTCAAATACTGCTGCCAAATGAGTTTGCCAACAAACTCAAGAAAAAACTTGGTTTTCAGAGCAATGTGAATTTCAGAATTACAGGCTTGTAGTAGCCTTCAAATTTGGTAGCAGTCACTTGGCAGTTGATTCCAATTACTTTGTTATGTAACTGGCAAAGAGGAAGGTAAACAGGAAGCCAAAAGTAAAACAGCAGGGTGTGCTTTGCTAGGTACGGCAGCTACAACAGAACCCTGTACACTGGTCCTTCCGCAGAGCCAACAAGAAGCCTGTACGTGAAGCAGCAAGTGGGTGAGAGGAACCTGCCAGAGCCCAGATGTAACCCTTCTGGAACCTCCCACTCAGTCCTCTGATTTTATAGAAGGGAAAACCTAAGGCCCAAAATGGAGAAATGACTTGTCCAAAGTTCAACAGCCTTAGACTGAGCTTCTTAGACAAGATCAGATCCCCCTGTCTCTTTCTTTCACGACACTTAATAGTTATATAAGTAGGTATCCGTGGCTAGGGCCATGGGCTCAACCCTTAGCCAATCAGTCCCTATGGCCAGGGAAGTGAATACTATTAGCCATCCTTTAGCCAACTCATAAGGTGGGAGCTCCTTTTGGATTCATTTGGCTAGGACAGTTGGGGAAGAGCCATTCCCTCAAAAGGAGCATGTGCCGGTCACAGACGAAGGGTCATTAGGCAGCTAAAACAAGCCTATTGCAAATAATATATGTACCATTATTGAGTGATTGCCGTTACACGCACTGTGCTAAACACTCACAAACCAATCTCACAACGGTATTTCCCCCAACTTACAAATGGGGAAACTAAGCCACCTTGAGAAGTTGAAAGACTTAACCTTTCCAATCATTTGGATTTTGTTCACTTTCTGTTTTTCCAAGTTGGATCTTTGCGTTCAGGGAAGATGTGTGTGTTCTGGGGTAAAAAGCAGATGTTGCTTGCAAACAACATTTTCTCCTAGCCTGTTTCCCACAAGTCAGTTTTGGAAAGGAGAAAGTCCCCAAATTGAAAAGATGGTCGGTAGGCTCTGGGAAAAGCTGGAATGCAAATCTCGTTGAGTAAGACATCAAAGGAATGGCTGCATGGGGTGTAGGACAGGCTGCACTCTAGGCACTGGAACTTCCAGGAGGAGAAAATATCACTGTGCCGAAGTCTGGAATCTGTGCTGCCACCTGCCTTCAAAGGACACCTTAGAGTCAGTCATTAAGATGAGTTCAGCAGTGACCATGAGGCGCTGAAGACAAGAATGTCCCCCTTCTATATTCTAGGCACCAGGTGACTCTCCCTTCAATCTTGTCTAACCTTAGAGAAGGACTGAGATTGAATATCCTGCCAAGTGGCAAGATGGGGACTCATGTAATTTGATTTAAAAGAATAATTTGACATTTCCTCCACACGCAAACATTACACTGTACTGCAGCTCCAAGAACTCAGAGCAAAAGGTAGGCCTTACAGGAAGGCAAATTTATATTCTGTAAAGCAAAGAATTTCTCACAATTACCACTGTCCAACAATGGGGCCTTCCTGTGCCTGTTTCCTCACCTCTAAAATAAACTTAATAATAGGACTTATATTAAATGACAGTTTAGAGGATTCGAATGTACCTATATGTAAGGTGCCAAGAAGAAATGCCTCCCTAGCATGTAGCAAATGCTCAGTAAACTTATTTTTACTGTGGGTAGCGGATGTACTCTGTTCCATGGCTACACTTCAAATTTACCTTTTTGGAAAACACTTGGAAACCTAAGATAAATACCTTAAAAATGTTCATGTTTGGTCTCCTGAAGACATTAGATTTAGGCCAAAAAAAAAAAAAATTCACCACAGTTTTACTTATAAACAAAAAATAGAAACAGATTTCATCATCACCTATTAATTCTACCTCCTAAAATAACTCAAATCTTGTTTCTCTGCCGTGCTTTCACAACCACATGTTAGGACCCCATCATTTCTCACCAGGACTGTGCATCCTCTGGCTGACATACTTACCTGTACAGTCCCACCCTTCTTTGACCACCACCTGACAGTAATCTGCACAGCAACCTCAGCGATCTTGTTATAGTGCAAATCTGATCTATAGCAGTTCCTTGATTTAGGCACACTGGTAGCCAGTGGGCCAAACCTGGCTGGCAGATTTTTTTTTTTTTAATTTTTATTTATTTATTTATTTATTTATGGCTGTGTTGGGTCTTCGTTTCTGTGCGAGGGCTTTCTCTAGTTGCGGCAAATGGGGGCCACTCTTCATCGCGGTGCGCGGGCCTCTCACTATCGTGGCCTCTCTTGTTTCGGAGCACGGGCTCCAGACACGCAGGCTCAGTAATTGTGGCTCACGGGCCTAGTTGCTCCGCGGCACGTGGGATCTTCCCAGACCGGGGCTCGAACCCGTGTCCCCTGCATTGGCAGGCAGATTCTCAACCACTGCGCCACCAGGGAAGCCCTGGCAGATTTGTTTTAATTCGAATGCCTTTAAGCAGGTAGGTACCACAAGCCCTACCACTCACTGTCGTATGTATTGATTGCATTCTTTCAGATTCACACTTCTTTCCTGCCTGGGCCCTGTAAGATTTGAATTTGTCAGTCTACAGTATACAATCTAAATACTGCAGCTGGCATAATCTTTCTAAAATGAAGAAGAGGCTATGTTTCTGCCTTGCTGTGCTCAAAAAATGTAGCTACTAATTGGCTACTCTTTGTCTAGCTGTATTCAATTCAGGAAATACTGTGTCCCTACAACGTTACCCAGCACTCTTCTACGTGCCGGGGACACAACAGCAAACAAAACAGACCAACATCTCTGCCTTCATTAAGCTTAAATTTGATAAGAGGAGACAAGTGCTGTGGAGATAAAGCATGGAAGGGGACAGGGAGTATGGTGGGGTACCATTTCAGATCAGCTGGCCAAGGAAGGCCCACAGAGATGGGGGCATGTGCTATAAAGACATGGGGGGAGGGGTGGAGTGCATTCCAGACAGAAACAGATACAGTGGCCCTGGAATGCTGGAGGCCTGTCCCTCCAATAGCTTCTCAGTTGAATCCTAGTTGTCCCTCAAGAATCAGCTCAAATGCCGTTTCTCCCAAGAAATTTTTCCTACCATTCCCAGGTAGAATGGCATTCTTCCTCCCATAGATTCTTACATATAGCTCAGATAATTTCATGATTCTGTCATCATGTGTAGATATTGGCCTCAAAAATATCCACTGAAAAAAATAAGTTACCTGAAGGATAAGCAGACATGATGACGCACTTTGGTGAAACTCTCCTACTGCATTCTCCTAACGCAGGGATGTTATCTGGAATTCTTTGGAAAAAAGGTTTTGGAATCAAAGTCCAGATTTCAGTTTATCAGCCCTTGTTTAAGCCACCATTTGTACAACAATATTGTCCCATGAAAACGCATGATAGAGGCCTAACTCTGTAAAAGCATATAGCAGGCATAAATAAGTAAATCATAGTGCTTTTCTCCTTCTTGGAAAGCAAATTGCTTTCCATCATAGATTCCCCCAGTGTAGCTGTGGCCACAAGAGGGCACCATCAGCACAACTGAAAAGCATGGCTGCTTTGCCTTCTCAAGCTCAACCAGCCACCAGCTCCTGCCAGCTTTAAGTCCACTGTGTGTGAACTTTGAATGAAGAATGCCAACTGACAGGCATATGGTGGTGATGAGCTTGGTACCACCAAGTATATTACAAGGAGACGAGGAGAAACAAGAATCTAGTGTGGTGGGGAAGAGCAAGGACTGATCAGGATTGGAATGTGGGTTCCACAACCACAGTGCACAGCTGTACCTCCCTCAGCTTCACCTGTAAAACAAGGTCGTGCCAGGCCTCTGCTAGAGGCTGCGCACTGGCCTCAGTGAGCTCAGTCTTGCTCGATGGATGGATGAACAAACAGATGTGATGAGAGCTGCAGGGAAGAAGTCCTGGGGGCACGTGGTCACTGCTCACCTGCTGTGGATACACAAAGTCCCCAGCTCTGCGCTCTGCCCCTCTCGACAGTGCCTCTTCCGTGCTGCTCCCCGATAACTGACGGCCCTGTGCGCGGAAGCCAAGCGAGACGATAAACCAGCAAGGGGCTGCGTGAAAGAGCATATATCTCACAAATTAGAAAGAAAAAAACTCTAAGATGATATTTAAAAGTCGATTAAAACACATGCCTTAAGGACAGTCTCTTCAACAACTGGTGCCAGAAAAGCTGGATATTCACATGGAAAAAAAAAAAAAAGCTGGACCCTTACCTTGAACCATACACAAAAACTAAGACTTAAAATTATACAACTCTTAGAAGAAAACGTAGACAAAAGCCTTCATGACAATGGATTTGGCAATTATCTCTTGGATATGACACCAAAAGCACAGTCAACAAAAGTAAAAATAGACAAATTGCACTACATCAAAATTTAAAACTACATCAAGGGACACCAGTCAACAAGAATCAAAAGGCAACCTCCAGAATGGGAGAAAATATTTGCAGATAATATATTTGATAAGGGGTTAAAATTCAGGATATTTATGAAGAAATGCCTAAAATTCAAGAACAAAAAAATCCAATTTAAAAAAAATAGACTTGAATAGACATTTCTCCAAAGAAAGTATATTAAGTGGCCAACGAATATATGAAAAAATGCTCATTAATCATTAGGAAAATACAAGTCACAATAACGTATCACCTCACACCCAGTAGGATGGCTACCATCAATAAAACAGAAAATAGCAAGTGTTGAGATCGGAACCCTTGTGCACTACTGGTGGGAATGTAAAATAGCACAGCCACGATGGAAAACAGTATGGCAACTCCTCAAAAAATTAAAAATAGAATTATTATATGACCTAGCAACTCCAAAAAAGAATCGAAAGCATATTCGCACACCCACTCCTACAGATTTTGTGTCCCATCCCCCTCCCCCAATTTATATGTTGAAACCCCAATCCCCAATAAGATGGTATTTGGAGATGGGGCCTTAGGGAGGTAATTAGGTCATGAAGGTGGAGACACTCAGGATTACAGCCCTTATAAGAAAAATCAAGACAGCTTGCTTCCTCTCTGCTCTCCACCACGTGAGGATATGAGAAGATGGACATTTGCAAACCAGGAGGTGGGCTCTTACCAGATGCCAGACCTGCTGGCATTTTGATCTTGGACATCCCAGCCTCAGAACTGTGAGAAAAAAATGTTTGTTGTTTACCCAGTCTATGGCAATTTGTTAGAGCAACCCAAAGTGACAGCTTGGCTTGTTTGGCAGTATTATTCAGAATAGCCACAACGTGGAAGAAACCAAAGTGTCCGTCAGTGGATGAACAGATAAACAAAAGCTGGTATATACATACAAGGGAAAATTATTCAGCCTCAAAAAAGAAATTCTGACACATGCTACAACACGGATGAACCTCAAGGACATTAAGTGAAATAAGACAATCACAAAATGACAAATACTGTATGATTTCACTCATACGAGTTATCTAGAGTAGTCAAATTCAGAGAGACAGAAAGAATGGTAGCTGCCAGGGACTACGGGGAAGGGGGAAATAGGGAGCTCTTTAATGGTTATGGATTTCAGTTTTACAAGATGAAAAAGTTCTGGAGACTGATTGCACAACAATGTGAATATACATAATACGACTGAATTGTACACTTCAAAAGTATTAGGATAGTAAATTTTATGTGTTTTACCACTTTTTTTTTTTTAATGCCTTAATATACTTCTACCTCTGTTGAGTGTGCCAGTACCAAAAAATGCTTCCTAATGAGCATGTTTTATTTTGGGGTTATTTCCTAATAAAGCTACTCAGAGTCTAAACATGATTAAGCAGATAAAATATTTTAAAAGCAGAGAGGTTATCAGCATTTTTTTCCTTTCAGCTTACCACAAGTACACCAAAGACACTGGATATTTAGTCATATGTGCTATTCATGCAAAGCACTGAATGGTTATAAAGGAAAAACTGCCCCTGGGTCTTCTTCTCAATGCTCTACTCACAATATTTCTGGTCACCAAATGTGTTTTTTTCCCTACCAAGCCAGTCTGCTACACAGGTCGTGTGCACTGTAATTCAGTTCCTACACTATGTACCCGAAGTTAGCATCAGATCCTGCAGGCTAAAGGGCTCAGTCTCACAAGACTGTTCCCCAACCCATTTCCAACACAAATCACAAATCCAGATTGTTACCTGTGCTTCTGAACAAACAGCTATATATCACACCCTCTCCTCACACTGGATTACTTTGTTAGAGTGGCTCACAGAACTCAGGAAAACAGTTTACTTACTAAACTACCAGTTTATTACAAAAGGATACAAATCAGGAACAGCAGATGGAAGAGATGCAGAGGGCAAGGTACATGGAGAGGGGTGCCGAGATTCCACGCCCTCTCCAGAAGCATCATCATCCCAGCACTTATGCATGTTCGATGATCTGGAAGCTGTCCAGATCTCAAAGTTCATGGATTTTTATGTAGGCTTCATTATGTTGACATGATTGACTAAAGCATTGGCCATTAGTGATTGATTTAACCTCCTGCCCCTCTCCCCTCCACTTGGAGGGGGCGGGTGTGTGGAGGTTGAAAGTTCCAATATAAATCATTCAGTTGGTTCCCCGGGCAACCAGCTCCCAGCCTTAGGGAGTTTCCAAAAGTCACTTCATGAACATAAAGTCAGGAATGGTTGGAAGATGCTAACGAAAGACACCCATTTCACTGTTATGGCTCTGGAGCTATTTCAGGAACTGGAAACGATACTAAATACTATAACAAAAGATGTTCCTATAGCTCTTATAGAAAATTACAAGGGTTTTAGGAGCTGTGTGCCAGGAACAGGGACAAAGACCAAATGTATATTTCTTATTATAAATCATAGTATCACAATGGCAAACAGTATTTTCTCTATTACTGGGTCTCAGGTAACTAACTTGGATGCCATCCTCTTAAATTCAGGCATACTTATGGCTCTTGACTGTCTTTGTAGGCACTTAGAAAGAAATTTTAATACATGTGTTGAAGAAAGAGTATTTATTTGACACCTTTACAAAAATATTTAGGCACATAATTTTCATATTATGTCACCTGATTTACATATCTCAATCCTCGGTACCTTTTAAAAACACTAAAATGGTCATTTGGTAAATAGAATCTGTATTGAAAAAATACTGTGATAGGCCAACATTTGTAGACAAACTCAGTTGATTATCAGCATGAGAAAGAAACATTTATGAACAAAATAATCTCTAAAAACATTTTTGTGAGACAAAAAATCTAACCAGTAGATTTTTTTTAAAAGTATTTTCAAAAAAGCAAGCTTAAAAAAAAACCCACCATAGAATACCTCCTCATACCATGATGAAGTGGCATCCTAACAGTAAGAACTAGAAGGTAGGTTTAGAAAACAGCAATGGTGCCAGAGGTTCACAAATACCAACTGACAAAAGCCTGGACACAGAGGCAGCATGAAGTTGATGCATTTAATTCGGAGAAGGGAAGAAGGAATGTCTGACCTATACAGGAGCTACCTTAAGGTGACAAACTGGGGAAGTTTTAACGGAATCACCATTCTGAAGTGTAATTATCTTCCTCTAAGGTAGAAAATAATTTTTTTTTTAATTTACCAAAATACGAAAGCAATTTCTATTTTTTTTTAAACAGATGGATTCACCTGCATCACACAATATCCACAATTATATCCAGTAGGTATTTAATAAAAGACGGCCGTGAGCAGAAACCATTCTTTAACCGTGAGCAGAAACTCTTCTTTAAAACTAAGCATTCTAGAGGCAACAAAGTATAGGGTCACATTTTAAAAGAAATACACTGCCCAGCCTCTAGCATTTAAGGAGCACAAATTAAGAATCTTTATCTTTGCCTATAGTCTTACCATGAAATAATGACAATAACAACATGTGCTGAGTGCCTAATATGTAGGAGGCGTTGTGCTGAGTAGTTTGCATCTGTTATCTCATTTGTTCTGAATATTTTTTTCCCCCTCAGGGAGGGAAAAATCAATTACAGCCTTGTTCATAAGGAGGAACCAGTAGTACATAGCTATAGCTATGAGGAAGCAAGAATACATGCAGGAGAGGGAGGAGGGACCCAGGCTATTCACAGAATTCTAATGGCCTGGCACTCATCTCAGAGCTGGGGGACTAGTAGGAGTTATAACTCCTCTTAGATTAAAAAAGTGCTTCATTCAGCTCTGTGGGTGGGACACCCCTAATCAGCGGTGCTGACAATTGTGCAGGCAGCTTTTACTCATAAATCACTGACTCCTTTCATCTGTTTCTTTCTCTCAATCGGGGTCTGGCTAAAGAATAATACATTCCTTGAGAACAAGAACCCTGCCCTCTTCATCTCAGATGCCCCAGAGCTTAGCATAATGCCTGGAATAAAACAGTCAATCTTTGCTCACTGAATGACACCATAATAATGAAAGCAAAGACAGGCCCTCCCAAAATCCTGGGTTCCATCCCAAACCAGTCAAAAGTGAAATTCTACTATTCTTTCCATGAAGATCCTACATCAGCGTTACTGATGTGAACTTACCATGCATTCCTGATACACTAGGACTACAAACAACAAACTTGCAAACATACTTTTCTTTCTTAACCTACATGCAAGTTGGATCCTACAAATGACTGACTCACACAGCCAACTTCCATATGAGGGTATTAAAAATCACCTGACATGTTAGCAATGTGTAGCCTGGCCAACCAGGGTTATTCAAATCAATCTGGCACTGCCTTAAAAAACAGACTGGCCGAAGACAACATCACTGTCATTGACTCAAGAAGAGGAGCCACTAGTCACTAATGTGTCTTCAAAATTCTCACCACAGCTCATCTGTCTCAAAGGGCAAATTAAGCATTTAACTCTATACTGTCTGTCTGTCTTCCAAGAGGTAGTTAACAGGTCAAAGAACTTTTGCCTTATAAGATGCTGGAATACCAGGTAAATCTCTTTGTGCCATAACCAAGCCTGCACGTAATTGAAAACAAACTTCAAAAATGCTTGGCCAGTCTATTCAATCTCCAACTTCCCCAGGCTTCTTTCTCTTATCTTGAAATGTTGGTGGCAGTTGAAGGGGGCATCCAGCAATCAACATGGATAGAGCAGAAGCTGTAAACGACTCTACTGCTTCTAATCATCCAGAAAGTTCAGCATAGGCCAGGAGCCCTGAGGTCATGTGCATCTAGTGAAGATATAACTATCCATGATTTCCTCAAATAAACCTGGAGAGATGACAGATCTTCAAGGGAACCTGATCCCCACGAAGCAGTTCAACCCCGGTGGGGTTTTAGTCCAACACCTCTGAATGCACACAAACTATTTCTAACATCCAAGTTCCCTCCTCCATGTGGCTGATAGAAAGAGGAACAGAAGTGCTAAAATTAGCTCCCACGACTTCCCACTGTCCCCAGGCACAACCAGGCCGTGGCAGCAACAGTCACAGCCAGAAGTGCATGTCAACCGAGGCCAGCCTGGAAGTGAGACAGAAGCTCAGGCATGTAGACCGACCCATCATTCTCCCTGATTCGCAAAGCCTATTCCTCTCTGACTCCGAATTCAATCAACAGATTGCCTCCCTGAAAGAGCTCAAGCTAGCTTAGCTGGCAGCCCCCTTTCCTCACCCGCTCAGGGGAGAAGGGAGGTTATCATTGGCAGCATGGCTCAGTGGAAAACACAGGAATTGTGACTTACTAGCAAGTCACCTAACTTTCTCTGAGTCTTGTTTTCTTATCAATAAAACAGGGACAATAAGATATCTTGCACAAGATAATATCCTATTCTCCCACTTGAATTTTCTCAGCTCACATAATACTGGAAAAAAGTGAGCCTTAGGACCCCTTACCTGGACCTTGTAACTTGGGAGTTGGCCATGAGGCTAATTCTAGGGACCCAGCACCACTGGCCAGGCTTCGATAAAGACAAAATAAGGGAAAGATATGAATGTGAAATGACCTCAATATAATACTTTTTCAAAAATAAAAAGAAATCAAAAACCTTCCAGGTCCCCTGTTGAGGCACCAAAATACTGTTTAGGTCAACAAAGGCCAGTAGATTGCAAACCTAAAGAAATGGAAGCCGGAGTGTGCACCAACACAAAGGTACCCAGCCTCTTACACAACGATTGCACAGCTGGCCTGAGCAAACACTCATCTTCAAAGTCAATGTATGTCTCTAAGCCAAGTCACACTACTGTGTTTGAGTTAACACCTGACCCACCCAAAGAGGCAATTCAGGCATGCCCATCCACAGCTGCTCTCCAGGATGCAGCACTGGTCTTGAGAGAAGCGGGCACGCTCATCAAGTGACCAACGGACGTGGGATGTAGGTGGGAGCATCCAAAGGAAATAGGTAATGCTCGTGCCATTGAAGTGGAAAGGAAGGTGATGGCTGTAACACTGACACTGCCAGAGACAGTCCAAGCCTCGACAATGTAGAAACATCTAACCAGCCTTTCTCCTCAAACCATACACTCAAAAATATAAGACTAGTCATTATTGATTCAAGGACGAGTAAAAAGAGTAGCAACCAAACCCAGAGGTGGGAAGCATGGGGAAACAGATGATGGTCACCTTCCCTGCATGCCATTCTCACTCAGAGAAGAAAGGCTGAGTTGCATGGTTTACAATTGCAGCTTTTCACATACATGTGACATACACTGTAGCACATGGTTTCACGTCGCCGTGGGGCTGGTAGACAGGTGCTTCCAACCCTACTTATAGATCTGCAGTTTCCGAGAGCTGAAAAACTTTCCATGACTTGTTCATAGTCACAACATCTTCTAAATAAATCAACAGAGCTAAGTTCTCTGTCTAACCCTCGGTCACTATAGCAGGAGTGAGATCAAGGCAACTACCTCCAAAACATCCCTTTACCCCCAGCACTTAGCACAATGCCTGGCACATACTACATACTCAACACGTTTTAGTTGAATGAATGAATCAGAGACAGACGAATAAATGAGTAAAAGGCCTACTTCCTCCGTCCCTTCATTATCCTCATCCTACACAACAAAGAGGGAATAGGATATTTTCAAGGAAAGCACTCTGTTCATCCCATGAGTTCTTAGGGAAGCCAACGTGGAAACCAATACACTTCAAAGCCGCACACATTTCTTTAGTGCCAAAGACGTCATCTTCGGCAAAAGCAGTGATGCTATCCTTATGAAGAAAATGCAATGGTTAAGAAAGAAAACTCAAAGAAGAGAAATTTAAGATCCTTGGCTGCACTTCCAGCAGAAGGAAGGCTAAAGTGCCTCCAGACGCGGCAACGATGTGAACGAGGCGGCTCCAGGCGGAGCACTTCATGAACGCAGCTCTCAGGGACTCCTGGATATCAAACTATGGAATAAACACTGATGTTTCACTGTTGGCATCGAAGAAAAATAAATTAAAAAGCCCAGTACATTTTCCAGTCTGATATAAATTAATTCAAATGGCATATTTAAAAGAGTCAATTATAAGCTTCTCTCATAAAATTTTAAAAGGCAGCAATCAATCCTCAGATTGTACAAGTGCAAAGGAATGGTATTTTCTCCATAATCAAGACACCTCAGAATCTGTATAAGAACTGCCAGTGTTCCAAGCTGATCAAAAACTTGGGCCTGTGTAGTTGATGCAATCCTCTGGTCATACTGCTCCTTTCCCCTTAATGTCCAGCTTGTTACTGGCCTCCGACTGTTTGCTCAGCTGCTCTTCAGAGAAAGTGATGTAGGAATACACCAGGCTCCCAGCAATGCTGCAAAATAGAAAACCACCATCAGAGAAGAAGGAAGGAATGGCAAATGTAAGGGAGACTGGTGTGAGCATTGGAGCTACCTTTACAAATCAACAGCACATAAAACTAAAACATACAGCATTTTCATCTACCAAACTAGAGACATTTCCCTCATCATGATATTATCCACTGCGGTTGATGCTTTGGGAAAATGAATGTTTGCACATACTTGCCAGCAGGAGTGCCAATTTTATACAGCCTTCCTGCATGACAATTTGTTGAAATAAAAACCTTAGAATTCTGCTTATCCTTTGACCTAGCAATCCATTTCATGGATGAATTGTATACATCTTCATAGACTTATTGACAAAGTATTTACCACAAAATCTATAATTGCAGAAAATTAGCTAAAGGATAAATGTCCCACAATAGGGAATTATATAAATTCATACAATAGAATACTATGCATCCATTTAAATGATATAAAATAAAAACTGGCAATGACAGTATTTTGTAATCTTACAAAATATTAAGTATTGTCCAACCCCATTTTATTTAAATGAACATGAATATGTATATTAATATGCATCATAATAGAAAAATGTCTGAAAGGAACACAACAAGAATATTAACAATGGTTACATCTGGGGGCTTCCCTGGTGGCGCAGTGGTTGAGAATCCGCCTGCCAATGCAGGGGACACAGGTTCGAGCCCTGGTCCAGGAAGATCCCACAAACCGTGGAGCAACTAAGCCTGTGCTCTAGAGCCCACGAGCCACAAATACTGAGCCCAAGTGCCACAACTACCGAAGCCCGTGCGCCTAGAGCCTGTGTTCCGCAACGAGAAGCCACCGCAATGAGATGACCACGCACCGCATCGAAGAGTAGCCCATGCTCTCCACAACTAGAGAAAGCCCACGCACAGCAACGAAGACCCAAAGCACCCAAAAATAAACAAATAAAATAAATAAATTTATTTTTTTAAAATGGTTACATCTGGACGGTAAACAAAATACCAAAATAAACAAATAAATAAATAAATAAATAAATAAAATTTATTTTTAAAAAATGGTTACATCTGGACGGTTAGGTTATAGGTGATTTCTATATGTATTTTCTGCATTTTCAAAACTAATCATTCAAGACAAAGAAATATTATTTTTAATAAGAGTAAAAAACATCCCAATAAGTAAGTAAACATGCAGACCCTGGGGAGATTCACAGAGTTGGTTTCTCTCCGACTAGAATCAAGTTCACAGTGGAGAACCTATCATCTGGGCCCTCAGACTCTGAACTGGCTGCTGCTACCCCTCACACTTGTCTACCACACCTAACGGCAGGAGGGTTCATTCTTTTGCGACAGTGATTACTCTTGTCTACTCTCACCTGGACTACATAGCCTCCTGCCCCAGTCACTAAACTGAAAGCAAGCTGGAGGAGCTCAAAGAGCCGACATGCTAAACTGCCCTGACCAGCTCTGCCGTCGAGCCTGCCACCTGTGACTCCCTAGGGTCTCCAGCTGGCAGCCTAGCCTACACTCTTTCGGATGTCTCCATCCTGGATTTGGCTCCTGCAAATAAGGAAGCAAGATCAGGCATTCAGGGTACTAAATAATCAAATTGTGACAATTTATTAAAGTCTACTACATGCCAGGCATTTTACATACATCTCCTGCCACTATAATATCCCTTCAAGGTGCTCATTTTAGGGATGAAGAAACTGAGTCCCAGAAGTCATAAGTTACCTTGCTCAGGGTCACAAAGCATCTTAATGATGGACCAGAATAAAACCCAAGTCTGTCTCATTTTCTGCACTGAATCGGCTTCCTCCCTATAGCCCCTGCTCCACTTGACAGTGCAGGTACCTGTCTTTATTTTGTTCCCATCAGCCTATGAATTTCCCAAGGCTTTACTCTTAGCTCTACAGAGTGCCTTACACAGCCTGGCACTTTGTAGCAGCACAATTAAATAACTGCTGAATTGCGTATCTGCTATGGCCCCATTCAAAGAAAGGAGCCTCACGAACCCATCCCTGGGCCAGTGTTCACAGAGCTTCATCTTTTCCTTCATCTGGTTGCTTTCTTCCATTTCTTTTTTCTTCTTCTTTTTTCCTTTCAGAATTTGATCCAACTCTTCTGGAAACTTTTCTTATTTATCTAATGCATCAAGTAGATGATTTCCTTGGCAGCTGGGCTAGGACCCAAGGAGACAGTTTACCATAGCCTTCCCGATCAAAGCTAAAACTTCTTTGAGGTTCACATGTACATATACATGATAGTCAATTCCCCTTTGCTTCCAACCCCACAAAAAAGTAGAAGGAATGATCTTTCTTACTTTCATCCTATCCTCCTCTAGATCCCCTCTCCCATGACAACCTAAAACATAACAATGCTCTCTTTTATTTCTCCTGTCAAGACAATCTATTATGTTCATGTTGAGCCGATTTCACCTAAATAGAAATAATGGAGCAATGTAGGATAGAAGAAGACAAAGAACGCCCTGGAATTTACTCTGGACTTCCTCCTTATGGTGATCCTGGGGCCCTATATCCCTAGCATAGTTAGTGTGACAAAAAACATGGACTCTGGAGTTAGGTGTTGGTTCAAATCTTGAATGTAACTGCTAGCTCTGTGCCCCTGGGCAAATCTGTTAATTTCTCTTGAGATTCTAGTTCTGTACTAAAAAGATAAGAATAATACTATCTACCTAGACTTGTCTGAAGAATAAATGGCATAACACGTATAAAGAACCAGGCCCTAATCCTGGCACACAGAGTAAGCAATCAGGAAATATTTATTCCCTTCTCCCCACTTCCATGTAAGCTCCAATACTCACAGGCTAGAGGCGAGATGCATTGTTAACAAAAGGTAGAGTGGTATAATAAGGTATAATAAGAAGATTCCTGATGCAAGAAAAGGGCATCTTGTTACCACAGAGTTGTTTAAATAACCAGAGCAAAACCAAAACACAGAAACCATTATTCTTAACTCTGGAGATTAAAGAGTACAGACTGTTCAGTTTATCACAAGTTCCAACATGAGGCAATAATAAAAGGCTTTCATCTCATCTTTATTCCTGACTTGATCGTTATCAAACGTTTACATTTTCAGAAATGGCCTTTCCTGAATCACCTGAAAAGAAGTAAATATTCATCAACAAAGACACCATGTGCCAAAAAGCAGTGATGAGTTAATGCTGTGGAAAGAATATAAATTGCTTCCTAGAAGCTTTGGGAATGTGGGGAAGCTGGAAGGAGGAGATGAGGAGGACTGAGAAAAGAAAGGGAAAAACCCCAATTTGGGGGGGAAAGGCCTATATCTAAATTTTTATACATCACTATCAAATGATTCTGAATCAAAATCTTCTGCTACTTCAAAAAACTTCTCAATCTACTGGCTCTATAAATATTCACATTAAAGTTGACCTCTGATACTCTGGAATTGGTATCTATATATTCGACAATCCTAAATACTGATTTTTAAAATCTTAAGCAATTCTCCATCTGCCTAATATTCGGATCATAGTACTACCAATTATTAATTCACTGAGACCTGCTGTGGCAGACACAGCCAGGAAAGAGACAGAAGAAAGAGACAAAGCAACAGTGTCCCGCAGACAGGGGTCTAGTTAGAATACCACAAGGCTGGCTGGCAAGTGCTGGATAGTGCCACCTCACCTGCTCTGACCCACTCCTGAACTTCCAAAGATCAGGGAAGTACCACCTACCTCTCCGAGACCTACGTAGCCATGGACATATTTACCAGCCTCGTACAATTAGAAATCCATCCTACAGACATATGCTAAAAATGCCCTCCATGTAGCAGCTCCATGGCCACGGACAAGAGTGTGAAGGAACAGGCTGTCTCCACCTCCCCCTGCAGCTGACCTGTCTGTTCACAGGTGCAGCCAGGTAGCTCTGCCTCTTAGATTAGACCCTGCCTTCCATATTCCATGTGTAAAATATGTCAACCAATATCAAAACCTATGAACCAAGACAGTTTGACTTTTACTGCGATTTCCTAATACACACAATTTCTGCCGAATAATTGAGGCAGGGCCTCTGAGTACATTCTTCCTCCAGTGACCAGGGACACCCCATCTTCACTCCCCACACAGCAGCTGCTGGGGACCCTTTTCTCATCTTTCGCACCAGGCACATAAAGCAGAGCTATGTTGCCTCTTCATCTATCTTCCAGAGCTCCTATCTGAACAAAGGGAAACAGAGAGGTGACACAGGGTTGACTAGAAAGCATTTAACTGTAGACTCTGTGACATTTGCAAAATTCTATAATGTGGGGCAAGTTACTCTCAGAACCTTAGTTTCCACATCTGTGAAATGGTGATTAGAATACCACCCTTACAGGACTGATGTGAGAATTAAATTATATAATTTATTTATATAACAATGTTATATATAATTATATGTTAAATTATATAACTAAATTATAGACTTAATAGGACAACAGATCATTTTCAAAAGGTTAATCAGCATACAGTAGACATCCAATAGGGGTAAAAGTCAAAATGCTAAGGCATACCAGGGACTAATACTGCCAAAAAGCAAAAAGAAGAAAGGGGTTTTGGCAGTTATCGCTTCTCCCCCATCTCTGTGGCTGCACACCAACTTATTCATCCAGAAAATCAAGGAGTCCTAAGTATAGTAAAACCTTCCTGGTTTTGGTCATCCCAATTAGGCCTTAATTGTATTATGAGTAAGCAAGACTTGACCTCACCTTTACCATCTGTAGTGTATTAGTAACTCTCAAGAGTATTTTCCTAGCTGGGTATTCATCCTTCCCATTATGAGACATTCAAGGCACTTTGCACTCGGGCACCAACCTACTTCTCTAGCACAGTCAGCCCTTGATACCTGCGGATGTAGAACCCACAGATACAGAGGGCTGACCATGGGACTTGAGCATCTGCAGATTTTGGCATCCACGGAAGGTCCTGGAACCAATCCCCTGGAAATACCGAGGGAGGCCTGTTTCACCCTTGTGAAATACGTCTTGCTCTAGCTGTACTGGAGTTCCTACCAGCACCTCCCCGGCCTCCACCCAACATCTGCCTTTCCAGCCCCACACTTCTGCTCACGCAGTACTGCATGGCTGGAATACCCACCCTTCTCTTTCCCACCTCTCCAAATCCTACCCACTGGTCAAGTCCTGGCCTAAGTAGCCTTTCCACTATGAAATCTCCCAAGCAACTCTGTGTGATTTTAGTTCCTGAGACTACCACAACCTTTATTACTGGTGCCAGTCTGGATAGATACTTTGTGACCTTTGAGTGACGATAGCTGTTGAAAGCTCTTTTGAGGGAATGTATTAAAAGGGCCTCGGCATTGCTATTATTAATGCCATATAAATGCCATGTGATTCCTATATAAATGAAAGCCATTACTCTTAATATAAACATTTCACACTTCCCCTCTTCCTTTGGTCTAATCTCATCACAGTAGCCAGGGTGGTCCTATTAAAACTAAATCAGATCATGTCATTCCTCTATTCAAAATCCTCCAACTCTCTTCCTATCTCTTAAAAGTTGTCCCTAATCTGCCCCCAGCCCATTACCTCTATGGCCCCATCTCATTTCAGGCACTCCACTCCCACCTGCCACACTGGCCTCCTTGCAGGTTCTTGAACACACCAGGCACACTCCCACCTCAGGACCTTTCCACGTGCTCTGCCCTCAAGAAATCAGTACACCTTTGATACTAATCTCCAACTCGGGGCTGAGTCCAAACTACTCAAGCATTTCCATCATTTTCTCCCCTACTTCCATTTCTTTTTCTTTTCTAACTCTTAAAACACCTTAAAATGTGGGTAGAGGACTCCCATCAGAACTTTTAAAAAGATAATATATTTTATGTGTTTCCTACACCTGGAAGAAGTTCCTTCAAATGTCATTAGTCTCCTGCAAAATAACTTTACACCTAATGACCACATGACATAGTTTCACAGGACTTCCTCAGGGTGAATCAGAGAAGTTTAGTGGCAGAACTAGGATAGACAACTCTAGCTTAAAAACTGAGCACAAGGGCTTCCCTGGTGGCGCAGTGGTTGAGAATCTGCCTGCTAATGCAGGAGACACGGGTTCGAGCCCTGGTCTGGGAAGATCCCACATGCCACGGAGCAGCTGGGCCCGTGAGCCACAGCTGCTGAGCCTGCGCGTCTGGAGCCTGTGCCCCGCAACGGGAGGGGCCGCGATAGTGAAAGGCCCGCGCACCGCGATGAAGAGCGGTCCCCGCACCGCGATGAAGAGTGGCCCCCACTTGCCGCAACTAGAGAAAGCCCTCGCACGAACCGAAGACCCAGCACAGCCAAAAATAAATAAATAAATAAATAAATAAAATTAAAAAAAAAAAAAAAAAAAAACTGAGCACAAGAAAACCGAGGTCATGAAAAGTGAACTATATATGAATAGCTAGTAGCAGTACCCATAACAAAGCACACGTTTTTTGGCTATATTCCATTTCGGTGCTCTTCTGTAAGGAATTATACTATAACCAAGGGCTAGCTAACCTCCCTATATCCTATTTAAAAGTCCAAGTTATTCTAGTGAGATGCCAGTTATTTAACTCTAAAAAGCCTGGTAACTGTTATAGCAGCAGCAACCAACTGATACTACAAAACATGTCCTGTCTCTCTCCAAATGAGAGAGCTACTAAGTAAAGGAAAAGCTCATGTCCTTACTTCAGAAGCCTAGAACCAGCCTAGAACCAGAAGAGAGTCTGCTAGGATGGAATTATTCAGAAGGAGGAGTCTGGAATTAGGAGGCAACACATCCTTTTAAAGAAACAGGCAAAGGAGTCCAAAATGAACGAATTGTAGATTCAGGCGCTGGGCAGAGATAGCTAGACCAAAGTCCTCAGAACCTAACTCTGGAGCTAGACTCTGAGCTGCACCATGGCCCACCCCAAAGACTGCATAGACTCTAGTTTGGTGTCAGAAGCTACAGTAAAATGGGCTGTGTTACACAAAAGGAGGCTGACTTAAGAGTTATATAACCATTATGATGACATATCCTGAAGGGATATGAAAATAAATTTATTCATCTATTCACTATTTACTAGACTGCAGTTAAGAAAATGTGGAAGGCAATCAAGGATTGAATATTTACCAGCTGGGTAGTATGTGGCAAGTTTCTCAGCCCCTCTGTGAAATGGAATATTCACAGCATCTGTCTCAGAGGGCTGTTTTAAAGATTAAGTGTGGAGTACTTAGGGCAATGCCTAAGCATAAAAAATATTGTCTGGTATTCTGTTATTATTATTACTGGTTGGATGCCTATTATGGATCAGGAACTGATAAATACTGACACAACTATAAATAAGACAAGTGATTTCTACCCTCAAATAGCTGAGAATCTAAGGTAACAATGGCTACATATGGTTTACTGAGGTTACATTACAATTAATCAGTCATTTACTGAATGATAATTCATTACCGGGTGAGAACTTGGACTCTGGAGTCCAACCCATCTGGGTTAAAATCCTTCTATGACTTACTAGCTATGTGACCTTGGCAGAGCTATGAGTGAATGCACCATGTCTCTCTGGAGCACGATGCCTGGCACACAGAAACAGGCTCAATGCATGCCTTCAGAATGCATTCAACTCAAACTTTCTAAGCCTCAGCCTCCTCATTTATAAAACAGTGATAATAAAAGAACTTCAAAAGAGTGTTATGAAGAATTAGGCAGTTCAACAAAGAAAGGACAGTATTTTCAACAAAAGGTACTGGAACAACTGGATATCTATTTTAAAAAAACACATACACAGGAAAAAGAATCTTCATCCAGACCTCACACCACATATAAAAATCATTACAAAACAGGCTATATATACCTAACTATAAAACCTAAAACTGTAAAACTTCTAGAAGAAAATATAAGAGAAAATCTTTGTGACCTTGGGTTAGGCAAAGATTTCTTAGACACAACACTGAAAGCACAACCCACAAAAGAAAAAAAAACTGGTAAATTAAACTTCATCAAAAATTTTAAATTTTGCTCTTCAAAAGAGATTAAGAAAATGAAAAGCAAGCCAGGACTGAGAAAAACTACTTGCAAATCACACATCTGATAAAGGACATGTATCCACAATATACTGATAAAGGAACTCTCAAAACTCATTAAGAAAACAACTCAAGTTTTTGAAATAAGCAAAATATTTGAATAGCCATTTTACCAAAGAATACATACAGATGGCAAATAAGCACATGAAAAGATGCTCAACATCATTAATCATTAGGGAAATTAAAACCACAATGAGATACCACTACAGATCTATTAGAATGTCTAGAATTTGAAAAACAAAGACAAACTGACGATACCAAGGGACAGGATGCGGAACAGTTAGAACTCTCACACATGGCTGGGGGTTACACAAAATGGTACAGACACTTTCGAAAATAGTTTGGCAACTTCTAACACAGTTAAATATACACTTACCATACAGCCCAGAAATTCCACTCCTAAGTATTTACCCAAGTGAAATGAAAACTTATGTTCATACACAAACTTTTAAACAAATGTTTTAGCAGCTAACACAAAACACCTAAAAACTGCTAACTATGCAAAGAACTTTCAGTTGATGAATGGATAAACAAACTGTGATGCATCCATAATGGAATACTACTCAGCAGTAAAATGGTGCAAACTACTGATACATGCACACCACAGAATCTCAGATGCAACATGGAATCTCACATGCAGTACATTAAGCGAAAGAAGTCAGACCAAGAGCTACATAACATTATGTATCATTATATGACATTCTGGACACCATATGGATAGAAAACAGATCTTTGTAAGGGGAGAGAGGTTCAGTGCAAAGGGACATAGGGAGATTTTGGAGGGTAATACAATTATTTTATACCTTGAATATGGTGATTACATAACTGTAATAGTTGGTTACGTAACTGTATGCATTTGTCAAAACTTGCAGAACTGCACAGGAAAAGGGGGGCATTTTACTGTATTTAAATCATATGTTAATTTTTTTTTTTAATGGAAGGGAAAAAAAAAAAGAATCACAGATAAAGATAAGCTCCAAAGATTCTACAAATTCTAGCCCGGGCAGTTATGGGGATGATGATGTCATTATCTGGAGAGGATACGTTACTCGGGCCAAAGCCACAGGCCAGAGCCCAACCTCTGATGAAAGTACAGAAGCGTGTTCTGTCACCACCCTTCACTATTCATTCCCCACTTGCTCTGCTGCTTTTCTGGGCTTGGGTGAACATGCACTAATTGGCCACTGGAAAAAGGCACTTAGGGGAGTTGGAGACAGCCAGGCTCTCCACAGAGCCCTACTGAAAAAAACAAACAAACAAAAAAAGCCTTCATAAATCACAGTATCAAATTTGAATGGAGCCTGAGAAGCTACCAATGCAAACCTCCTGCTTCCGGGAATTGAATCGTATCAGAGGGGGCTATTTAAACTTTTCTTAAAACAGCAAAGAAACCAGGCGGGGTGAAGGGGAGCTAGATGCATCTGAGTTTAATCAGAGAATCCTTTAAGAGTACAGTTTAATTAGTGATTTCCTTCAAAGTGCAATCAGCCAAGGATGGACTGACACCATGTCCAATCAAAGTGAACTCTAATAAGCAGCCAATTTAAGTTTGGTTTTCACATTTAAAAAAGAAGTAATGTTCACAACCTATGAGTCTGCTGATTAACTTAGTGGAAGATAAGTCAAAAAAACAATAAAACCAATTTTCATTTTAAAGAGAAAAAGTGAAAGAAAAAAAAGGCAACATATACTTTCCTTTACAAATGCTGTAAAGCATGTTGTAATGGAAAGAGTATTTGAAACAGAAGGTCACCCAACTCTGGATTTTAATCCCAACTCTGCAAATAATTTGATTTTAATCCCAACTCTGCAAATAATTTGAACGCTGACTGGTGACTAAGTATACTACTTATTGTCCTTAATCTTATAATTTAACAGAGATTAAAGAGATACGGCATGTAAAATTTATTCCAATAAAATGTGAAAGCAACTAGGAATTATTAAAAATACTACAGAGGGGAAGAGTACCAATGACATCATTATCAACTAACCTTGCTAGCAAAACAGTACTGTTTAACCAGAACTATAATGCACTACTTAACACAAAAAGAAATTCCACTGGAAGAATTTTCAAGATGTTACATATGTTAGGATGACATACGTTGTAACATTCCAGCATACTCAGGCACTTAGAAGTTTTTTTAAGTAGCCTGAAACGTGAAAAAAAAAAAAAAAACCCTAATATTTCTTATAAGATACTATAAGAGATATGAACTGCAGATATCTGAAAATGCAAACAGCAGCTTTTATTTCATTTTGACTATCAAGTTCTCATTTGAAGGGGACAAAAAGAAAATCAAGGCATCTCTGAATCAGGTCTGTAACATGTCATAATGATTCTTTAATCTAGATTTTTAGAAATGAAGGAAACTCAGGCCACATCCAAAGTCAAAACTGGTTCACCATGTTGATCCTTATATCCTGGCCCTTCTTCACAGCTATTAATGAAAGAAACTGATATTTACTAAGCATAGATGTGAAGCAATGAATCAGGTACTTTACATTCACTGGATTATTTCATTCCAACAACTCTAAAGAGATAGGTATTTCTATCCCAAACACATAAGAAAACTGAAGCTCAGAAAAGATAAACAACTCATTCAAAATCACACAGGGAGCAAACATTAGAAGTGTCACTCTGACCAGGATCTGAGACTCAGCTACTCATCTTCCTTCTATAACGTGCAATCCTCAGGTATGCTTACATACCCATCCTCTCACCAACTCCTACCCCACAAATAAAAAATGATTTTTCCTCTAAAAGACAAACAACAATAGTGGCAAATAAATGTCAGGGAAGGGGAAACAATGAATTACTAACCTATTAATAATATTAGTATGGAATATTAAATTCTCATGATTCATAGGAAAGGTAGAATAGGTATTATCATTTGTTTACATTTGAAGAAATAAAAGCTCAAGAGAAGTTATATACTTTCTTGCAAATTAAAAAAAAAGATACTACCATATTCTAGAAAAGAGTTTTATAGTTTCCAAAGTATTTTCTTACCAATCCATACAGCAATATACAGCAATCCAATCAAGCAAATATTTATTAAGCAATGACCAGGATTCATTCTAGGAGCTTGGGAAACGTGAGGGAAGAATACAGGCAGAGATCCATACCCCCGTGGAACTTACATTATAGCAGCGGAGACAGAAAATAGGTAATATATATAAATAGAAAGAGAAAAGTAGAATAAGAGGGTTTGGGAGTATCAGAAGAGGAAGAGCAGGCTGCAATTTTAAATAAGGTGGTCGGGGTAGACCTCCTTGAATAGGTAACATCTGAGCAAAAATTTATAGGCATAAAGGAATTAGCCACGCAAAGTATCTATCTGGCAGTATAATGTTCCAGGGAGAGGAAATATCCTGTCCAAGCACCTAAAGAGAGAGCATGCCCTGTATTCTAAAGGAACAGCAAGGAGGTCTGTGTAGATGAAGTGAGGTGAGGGAGAAGAGAAGCAAGAGTTGAACTTGGAGGACAAGATGGGGATAGATCTTGTAGGGCCTTGTCAGGACTTTGGGACCTGGAGAGACATGGGGGAAGGGGAGTAAAAAGAAGAGTGACATGTTCTGATTTACTTTTTACAAGGAATATACTGTCAACTCTTGAGAACTGACTAGGGGTGGGATGGGGGGATGAGTTAAACCAGGGATACAAGTACAGAAGACTAGGCAGTAATCTAGGCAAAAGATGCTGGTAGCTTAGATGATGATGGAAGTTATGCAGATGGTGAAAAGTGATATTCTGAAGGCAGAACCAACAGAATTTGCTAACAAACTGGATACTGGGTATAAGACGGAAGAGTCAAGGATGACTCCAAGGCTTTTGAACTGGGAGGCTAGAAGGATGGAGGCTCCACCAGCTGAGATGCAGAGGCTGTGGAGGTGGAAGAGACTTTGGAGAAAATAAAGGAGTTCAGTTTTTGACATGTCAGCCAGAGATGTCAAGTGGGATATTACATATAAAAGTCTGAGTTCAGGACAGAGGTCTTTAAAATTTGAGAATTTTAAAGCATATAAATAGTGTTTAAAAGCATGAAATTCAAAATTCTCAAACTGAAAAAGATCTTTCATGCAAGTCACCCTCATCATTGTTGAAGATAAATAAAGTCTAAAGAAACGCAGTGATATGTCCAAGGTTAGACACATATAAAGCAACTCTAACAGAGCTGGTATTCTTTAGCCTTGAATCTTCTTGAGAACACTGCATTGACATCTAGCACAATAAATAAAGGATTATTCTTTGAAGGCTAAATAAATGGGGTTCAACTTCCAGAAAAGACTCCCCAAAAACTGTGGATAAAATATGGAACCACTGTCTCTCCCTTTTCTTAAAAAGCATTATTGAAAGACATGAAATGTATAGTTTAAAGATAGCCTCGTCAATAAGTGGTGCTGGGAAAACTGGACAGCTACATATAAAAGAATGAAATTAGAACACTCCCTAACACCATACACAAAAATAAACTCAAAACAGATTAAAGACCTAAATGTAAGACTAGACACTATAAAACTCTTAGAGGAAAACACAGGAAGAACACTCTTTGACATAAACCACAGCAAGACCTTTTTTGATCCACCTCCTAGGATAATGAAAATAAAAACAAAAATAAACAAATGGAACCTAATGAAACTTAAAAGCTTTCCCACAGCAAAGGAAACCATAAACAAGACGAAAAGACAACCCTCAGAATGGAAGAAAACATTTGCAAATGAAACAACAGACAAAGGATTAATCTCCAAAATATACAAACAGCTCATGCAGCTCAATATCAAAAAAACAAACAACCCAATCAAAAAATGGGTGGAAGACATAAATAGACATTTCACTGAAGAAGACATACAGATGGCCAAGAGTCACATGAAAAGATGTTCAACATCACTAATTATTAGAGAAATGCAAATCAAAACTACAATGAGGTATCACCTCACACCAGTCAGAATGGCCATCATCAAAAAATCTACAAACAATAAATGCTGGAGAGGTTGTGGAGAAAAGGGAACCCTCTTGCATTGTTGGTGGGAATGTAAATTGATATAGCCACTATGGAGAACAGTACGGAGGTTCCTTAAAAAACTAAAAATAGAACTACCATGTAACCCAGCAATCCCACTACTAGGCATATACCCTGAGAAAACCATAATTCAAAAGGACACATGTACCCCAATGTTCACTGCAGCACTATTTACAATAGCCAGGACATGGAAGCAACCTAAATGTCCATCGACAGATGAATGGATGAAGAAGATGTGGCACATATATACAATGGAATATTACTCTGCCATAAAAAGAAATGAAATGGAGGTATTTGTAATGAGGTGGATGGAGTTAGAGTCTGTCATACAGAGTGAAGTAAGCCAGAAAGAGAAAAACAAATATCGTATATTAACATATATATGCGGAATCTAGAAAAATGGTACAGATGAACCTATTTTCAGGGCAGGAATAGAAACGAAGAGAAGGGACATGTGGACACAACCACGGGGAAAGGAAGGGTGGGACAAACTGGGAGATTAGGATTGACATATAAACACTACCGTGGGTAAAACAGATAGCTAGTGGGAACCTGCTATAAAGCACAGGAAGCTCAGCTTGGCACTCTGTGACGACCTAGATGGGGTGGGGTGGGAGGGAGGGGATATATGTATACATATAGCTGATTCATTTCACTGTACAGCAGAAACACAACATGGTAAAGCAATTATACTCCAATAAAAAATTGTTTTTAATAAAATATATATATATAGTACATTGTAGGTACTCCATAAATGTTTGTCTAATAATAAATGAACAAATTTGCTGTGAAACAGTCTAAGCTTACTGTGACTATTTGACAATCCAAATCCACTCATCAAAGTGGTTACAGTTAAATATTTTTACTTACCTGATATTTAAGCCAATGAAGTTTGTCCATGTGAAAATGTAATCTCCACCAAAGACCATTCCAATATAAGTTATTAATATATTCTAAAAAGAGAAATGGCAATATACTGTTTCATAGGTTTAACTGAACTTTTTCAATATTCATATAAACTCATCCATACAAAGACCCAAACATATATCCTTAAAATACAAAAACAAATAAACAGAAAATAACAAAAACCTAATGACCCTAAAACGAGTGTAGTATGAGCATGAACATTAACTAATTAAAAAACAATGACATCAGTCTCTTCCCAGTCTCTCTCTGGAAGCTAAATGCTTTCACCGATACTGAAGAATACTAAAAAGATTATCAAACTTTCCCTGCCCTGTGGCACGCGCTGACATTATCAATCTAGATATAAAAGCACTGCTATTACTAGGGGCAGAAAACACCAAGCCACGTTTAGCAATCTCAGAGAAGAGTGCTTTTCTCCTCCTGTTGACTTGCCAGGGGAGAGTGAAGAAGGAAAATCTGCTTACATGCAAGCATTTTCCCCTCTTTCTTGAAAAGGAAAAACGGGATGGTGGGGAATTTACCAACTAAAAGACTGTTTCTAGAGCAATCTTCCTTGGCACCTTAAAAAACCACAGGGGAAGTCATCTCAAAGTAGCATACCTAAAATCACCTCTCCCAACTCCCTTAAACTCCCAGGTGTAAACATCTTCTGCTTATCTCACTCCCTTTTTGGCTTGTGAGATCTTACTTCCTAGACCAGGGATAGAACTGGGCCCAGGGCAGTGAAAGCGTCTGCCTCCCTTTTAATTATCCTCAGACCGTAAAGGTGAAATAAAGTTTTCCAAAGTTTCATCTCTTATTCAGTTCTTCCCTAACCTCTCTTCTTCCACATTAAGTCACTGCCTCCCTCTGTGCTATTACAACTGCCAGAAACGGTAAATGTCACAAATATTTTTAGTACCTGGGCTCTCTCCGATTAGACCTGTGAAGCAGAAAGTATAGTGCCACAGTGTTTTTAAGAAGCCAAAAACAAACTTCAAAATTATTTTTTTAATGGAGTACGCTTTGAGAGAGCATTCAAAATTATGTCAGCCTCTTCTAGGTCTAAGGATGGAGACAGAATGTTACTTTAGAGCAGATTTTCTTATTATTTGAGAGGAAAAAGATAAAATTAAATACCATGTAACAGTAAACAAGGCTGGTAGGCAACTTGGGAAAATGTGTAACAGGACCTCTTGGAGTACAGAGATCCAGGGAAAAGAGAGATTAATTTGCATAAACTGCCCAAGGAACTTCAGAAAGGGAAAGGACTCAACCCTTGTTGCTCAAAATCAGAAGTTAGAAAAACTTTTTTTAAAAAATATTTATTTATTTATTTGGCTGCGCCAGGTCTTAGTTTTGGCATGCGGGATCTTTAGTTGCGGCATATGGGATCTAGTTCCCTGACCAGGGATCGAACCCGGGCCCCCTGCATTGGGAGTGCGGAGTCTTAGCCACTGGACCATCAGGGAAGCCCCAGAAGTTAGAAAAACTCCAAGTATATATTAGGGTATCCTAACCAAGGTTTTCTATCAGAAAAGACACTCATGCTCCCAAAGTAGAACTTACCAGGAAGCACAGAAGAGTCTGCGCTGGTGGCTCAAAACTAAGACTGCAATCTCAGCCTTCAGTATACCTGAGACTCAGCTGGAAACCCTGATGATTTCCACGCCCTGCTTTAGAGATTCTGATTCAATACATCTGAGGTGAGCCTAGGAATTTCCATGTTTAACTAGCTCTCCTAAGTAATTTTCCAACCACACTCAGGAGAAACAAGGAATGCTGACCCAAGGGTTTATGGGGTTAGGATCCTCAAGCACAAAAGGAAGCTTGAAGCCTGCTGGGAACAGTAACTGAGCTACAAGGGTTGTAACTGGGAGGCTAATGAAAGAAGCTCCACTGTGGCCTGAGACACTCCAAACCAGCAAGGACATCAGGGTACTCCCGTCTGTCTGAAGATATAAGACATCCTTTAATAGCAATACCACATGGCCGTGAGAAGCGACAGCAATTCTAAACCACAGCTGACCCTTGAACAAAGCAGGGGTTAGGGGTGCAGTGGAAAATCCGACTGTAACTTATGGATGGCCCCCCTTACCTGTGATTCAGCATCTGTGGATTCAACAACCACAGATGGTGTAGTACTGTAATATTTACGACTGAAAAATATCCGAGTATTAAGTGGACCAGAGCACTTCAAACCTGCATTGTTTAAGGGTCAACTATAATCAGATAATCCATTTCTTCCCCTCCCTCTAGAGTTTGGAAGTAAAACTGCTCCCTTTGGACTAAGTTCATACAGTTCTGTGGGGAAGAGGAAATATCAAAAGAAAAGTACTGGACTTTATGTTAATGAGGGCATGACTGTATCTGTACCCCATGCTAATAATGATAAAGAACGTACACTAAGGAATTCTAAGCAAATAGGTTTAGTTATGGGCTAAATAACTTTCCCTCACCATCCCTCTTCTTGGTTAAAAACATGGTACCAACTGTTCTGTCTCTCGTGTTCTTATTGTTTTTATTCTGAAAAGGCAAGTCATCTACTTTGCTCTTGAAGCACTCACTTTACAAAAACCGGAACAGGGCTGAGAGCTAATTTGGGGGCTGAAACTGTCTCAGCCAGGCCAGGCCTTTGAATGCCTATCTCTAGCTTTCACGGGAAGTCACACAACTGACGTGCTATAGTTTAATTTAGAATTCTATTCACACCAAGCACTCCAAATCCATGATTTGAAGACACAGACCTTCTGAAGTTTTAACCCAAATCTAGTTTCTATAATGAGGTCAGGCAGACACAACTCCATTGGGGGTGCAAAGGGAAACATAGCAGAACAGTACAAACTTTGCCTCTGAAACCCCTTCCCTCGCTATTGACAAATGGGGCACCAGAAAGTAAGTTCCAAGGGCAAGTGCACTCTTTCCTCCAAATGATCCAGGACCTACCTCTATCTTGCTTTTTTTTAGAAAGCAAGCCTACCTCACTAATTCTTTTGGAATTCAGGGATGCTGTGGCCTCTTGGATCTTAAAGCACCAGAATCACAAAGTCAGATGAAAGAGGCCTCAGGCTTCAAGTCACTAACTGCAGCTCAATATTCAAGTCAGCTTGGCTCTCCTGGCTGAAGACAAATGAGCCTCCCTCAAATAAAATGGATCAGGAGGAAATGACATCACTGGAAATGTCAGACACAGCTTTTAAAAGTGGGCCATTTAAGGTTTGGCTCACGCTTAGGAAAACTCTCTTGATTAGCTTTTGGCACGCATCCTTTTCCTACAGAACAGCCAGAACTCAGCGAGGCAGAGAACAATTCTCTCTCATTGGGAGTTAAAGGGACAAACCTATCAGTACCAAGCTAGTCAGAAACAGGGCTGATTCTCCTTCCTCTGCTCTGAGATGACACATTCTCCTTTTCCCATACTCCTCAGACCTAAGTTGCCTGAAAGTAGAGATGATGCTTTCCCTGAGTTCTTAAGGATTGTTCTAGAAACCACCCCACAAGTCGTCAAACTACCAAGGCAACACATGAGGAAATTAGAATGATGGGGCTTACGGCCACAGCCAGACTGATTTTAGAGGAACACTTTTCAAATAAAGAAGGCACCCAAAAGAGAACAGTATTTTTTCAACTCACCTTAATACAGCCAACTATTGTAGTTGTAAGAGCAGAATTATACTGAGTGCAGAGTACTGTGGCATACATCAAGATAAATCTGGAAAAAAGAAGGAAAAGGTATCTTATAAGTAAGATTCAACTGCTGATTTTATAATAACTTCTAGCCAAGAGAAACAGTGTTGGCCATGCCAGTACATTCTACTAGTCACTGACTGACTGTGAGCTTTCCCTACTTCACTGCTGCTTATACTGCAGTTTCAGATTTTTTTAAATTTCATTAAAGAGAAACACATGTACATTTAACGATCAGGTGCTTTTCCCAGCTACCGCACCGAAACCTTGAAACCACCATTCACAATCATGAATACTCTTTTTAGATCATAGTCCTAATTCACCTAACCCAGATAGAAAGCTCAGGACTCACAGACCCTGGCTCAGGTGTGCATGTCACATGAGGCCAATATGATTCCAGACCAGGGTGAAGGCAAGAGAGATTCTTAAGGATGGAAGAAAAGCAAATGAGAACTACTTTAAGAGGGGATATAGTTCACTTAACAACGAAGTGGCAGCAGTCGGCAGTCCCAGATTTTACAAGGAGGCTTTGAAGCCTGACTCAGTACCAAGGTATCATGTCAACTTTATTTTGAAGCATCCAATCACTATGTACCTAGCCTGTGCCAGATCCGGTCACAAATATCGAGTGAAATAACTGGTTGAGGGAAAAAAAGCATTAGGGATATTTGGAGGTGAAGAGAAGAGGCAGATACAGCACATGTGCAGATACCCTCTTGCCTTCTACAACCTGGCAGGGAGAGGTCAGCCCTAAATTCAAAGGCTGCCACTGCTACCTACTAATTCTGCAAACTTAGACAATTTACTTGAATTCTGAGCCTGCTTTCTCATAGGTAAGGGGACAACAATATCTGTCAAATGGTCAATGTAGAAATAAAATTAAATAATGCATGTTGAAATATAATGGTGCTTATCACATACTAGCTTATTGGGTAAATATTAGTTTTTTTCCTTCATCCTTCTGAGCATGACTTTGAGATCAGTTTGGTAGCCCTGAGGGCACATTCCCAAGGGTGGTGAAACCACCTGAATCTGGAGGTTTATCCTAAGCTGATACACTCAAGAGACAGAACAGGATACTAAGGAATGAGGCAAAAAGACGCTAGAACAAATCTGTCTAGGAAAACTATCTGTTAACAAGGCAGCAAGGCTTACCCCATCACACAAGAGAGGGTGAACTGCAGAAGAAAGAGGGTGTCGGCCCAGCCTTCAAAATCCATTGCCTGTAATACACAAGAAAGCCCCGGACTTTAGAGCAGGCTCTCAACATCAGCCGTTCCACTCATCAACCAAACTCCTGTGCGCTTGCTCCCGCCACACTCTGCCACACACATACATTTCCCTGCATCGCTCCAAGCGTAGACAGTGACGTTCAAGAACGTCATATACATGGAGCTGAATCAACAACAAGCGGTTTTGTAAGGTTTTCTCCTTTCCAAAATATGTAAGGTGAGGGAGATTTTGTACTTCTCCCTGTTGGTACAAGGAAACTGATATTTGCTTGAAGGCACAAGCCATGTCCTACTAATCTCAGCAGTTCTCCCAGATGGCTGGTATTAAATAAAGGCTTTCTCAAACCTTAAAACGTATTTCTTCCCTGTAACGTGCGAAAGCTCAAGTACAGCCTTAGTTACACAAATTCAGCAGAGGTCTGTCCAGGAAGAATTCCTATTTTAAAACAGTTGATTTTGTAAAAGCAAGATTTCTGTTGTTCTGTTTGTTTCAAAGCCAAAAGCAAAGGAATGAATAGAAATGACAGGTGCATTGATCATCTCATTTCTCATCCAATAGGGAGGGTTTGTCTCTCAAGTACATAATTTCTCTTGCAATATGAGTTTGTCAGGCAAATATGAGAAACGCTCCACTTTTTCTCTCTCTGCCAACCTGTCCAGCTTCAGCTCTTGCCACTTCAACGTAAATCTCACAGCTCCAGGGCTCCAGCAATACCAGGCTCCTTGTGGTTTATAAAACATAACCTGCAGTTTCAAACTCACATGCCTTTGCCTGGAATACCCTTCCCCTCTACATTCATCTGACTCCTGCTCACCCATCAAACTAGAAGTCAAGCAGCTCCTTCGTGGGGCTTTCCCGGATCAAGAACTCCCTCCTTTGTGCCTCAGCAGTACTTCTCTAGTGCTCTTATCTCTCTGAACTGCAAATCTTTCTACACCGCATCTACAGACTGGGAGCTCCCTGGTGGGAGGAACCCCATCAAATTAACTGAATCACATTCCGAGCACAGCATTTGACAGACAGTAGACATTCAACCTGCTTACGGTTCTTTGTTGAGGCATAACAGATAAAAAATAAAATTCACCAATTTTAAGTGTGTAATTCAATGAGTCTTGAAAAATACATAGTCATGAAACCACCATTACAGTCATGATAAAGAAATTTCGGCCTGAAACCATAAAACCTAGAAGAAAACACAGGGGAAAGCTCCTTACCACTGGTCTTGACAGTAATTTTTTGGCTATGACACCAAAAGCACAAACAACAAAAGATAAGAGGGACTACATTAAACTAAAAGGCTTCTGCACAGCAAAAGAAACCATCAACAAAATGAGAAGGCAACCTACGGAATGGGAAAAAATATTTGTAAACCATATATCTGATAAGAGGTGAATAGCCAAAGTATATAAGGAACTAATATAACTCAACAGCAAAAAAAAAAAAAAACAACCAAACAACCCAATTAAAAAATGGGCAAAGGAACTGAGTAGACATTTCCCCCAAAAGGAGGCACAAATGGACAACAGGTACATGAAAAGGTGCTCAACATCACTAATCAAAAGAAAGACGCAAATCAAAACCACAGTGAGATAGCACCCCACACCTGTTAGAATAGCTGTCATCAAAAAGACAAGAGATAACAAGTGCTGGAGAGGGTGTGGAGGAAAGAGAACACTTGTGCACTGTGGGTGGGAATGTAAATTTGTACAGCCAAGATGGAAAACACACACACACAGACACACACAATGGAGCATTATTTAGCCATGAGAAAGGAAATCCTGCTTTTTGCAACAACATAAATGGACCTTGAGGGCATTATGCAAAGTGAGATAAATCAGACAAAGACAGACACGGTCTGATCTCACTTACACGTAAAATCTAAAAAAGCCAAATTCACAGAAACAGAGGGTGAATGGTGGTTGCCAGGGGCTGGGGCGTGGGGGAAATGGTGAGAGGTTGGTTTTACAACTTATAAGATGCGTAAGTTCTAGGGATCTAACGTATAAGCATGGTATTACAGTTAACAACACTGTATTATATACTTGAAAATTACTAAGAGAGTAGATCTTAAGTGTTCTCACCACACACAAAAAAAGGCAGTTATGTGAGGTGATGGCAGGGTTAACTAATGCTACTGTGGTAATCATTTCCTAATACATAACTGTATCAAATCAACCACTGTACAACTTAAACTTACACAATATTAAATGTCCATTGTATCTCAGTAAAGCTGGAAAGAAATATTTACCACCCTAGAAAGTTCCCTCCTGCCCCTTTACAATCAGTCAATCCCCTCTCCCATTTACAGCCCCTGGGAACCTCTGATCTACTTTCTTACTAGAGTTTTACCATTCAGTAATTTCATATAAATGAGATTGTACAGTATGTACTCTTTTATGTCTGGCTTCTTTCACTTGACATAATGCGGATGGCTTGGTTCTTTCAGTAAATGCATCTTTAATTTTATAATGAACTGTCCAACTGTTTTCCAAAGTAGCTATAACGTTTTGTATTCCCACCAGCACTGTTATGAGAGTTCCCGCTGCTCTACATTCATATATACACTTGGAACTGTTTGAGACCATCCAAGTGATTAAATAAATGGTAGCTCATTATAATTTTAATTTTTTTTAGGTCATGAATCAATTTATTGATCACAAATAGCATTGAAAAATAAAATAGAACAAAATAGAAAACAGGGTGTATTCCGTGTAACAAGAAATATTTTTTTATGAAATTTTGCCTCATTTATGTGTGCATGGGAGTGTATACTGAATCACAATATAATTATTATTTCTAACTGTATGTAGAGGTCAAATATTTTGAGAAATATTGGTCTAGGGGATCAAATATTATTTTTAGAGTTAAATGTTTAAAATATTTATACACTGACATGAAAATTGTAGTTTCTACCTGGCCGAAGCATGGCAAGACTCACACAGATAAACCGGAGTAAAAAGTATTACAGACCTAATACTTTTTTCTTTTTTTTTTTTTTGGCTGCATCGGGTCTTAGTTGCGGCACATGGGATCTTCGTTGAGGCATGCGGGCTTCTCTCCAGTTGCGGCGTGCAGGTTTTTCTCTCTCTAGTTGTGGTGCGTGGGCTCCAGGGCAAGTGGGCTCTGAAGTTGTGGCGCTCGGGCTCCAGAGCGCGTGGGCTCTGTAGTTTGCGGCGCGCACAGGCTTAGTTGCCCCTGCGGCATGTGGGATCTTAGTTCCCCAACCAGCGATGGAACCCAAGTCCCCTGCGTTGGAAGGCAGATTCTTTACCACGGGACCACCAGGGAAGTCCCCAGACCTAATACTCTTGAAGAAATAGAATACATTCTATTTCACACACAGACACCAACATCTTTTGTCTTGAAACTTGTAGCACTTTCCTCTCTTATAAGTTCCGTTTCTTCTTCTTTTTTAAAACCTTCATAAACTGATTACTGGCTTTGAAGTCAGACCTGCATCCAGATCCCAAATCCACCATTCCCTATGTGTATCATTGTAATTTTAATTTGCATTTCCCTAATCACTAATGAGGTTAAGCATCTTTTCATGTGCTATTTTGCCATCAGTACTGTTTCTTTAGTGAAGTGTCTGTGCAAATCTTTTCCAAATTTTATTCAAGTTATTTGACTTCTTACTACTGAGTTTTAAATTAACAGTTTTAAAAAATATATTCTAGATACAAGTCCTTAATCATATATATTGGGTTGGCCAAAAAGTTCCTTAGGTTTTTAAGTAAAAATAAAAGACACATTTTTCATTTTCACCAAGAACTTTACTGAACAACGTATTCACCCTTTTGTTCCACTACCTTCTGCCACTTTTCAGGCAACTTCATAATTCCATCTTCCCAAACATTTCATCTTTTTGAGCAAAGAACTGTTCCAGGTGCCTTTTACAGTTTTCCAGGGAACTGAAATTTTTTCCATTGAGAGAATTTTCTAAAGACTGAAATAAATGGAAATCTGAAGGTGCAATGTCTGGTGAATACGGCGGATGAACCAGAACTTCCCAACCAAGCCTTAACAGTTTTTGCCTGGTCATCAAAGAAACATGCGGCCTTGTGTGATCCTGATGGAAGATTATGCGTTTTCTGTTGACTAATTCTGGATGCTTTTCGTCGAGTGCTGCTTTCAGTTGGTCTAATTGGGAGCAGTACTTGTTGGAATTAATCGTTTGGTTTTCCGGAAGGAGCTCATAATAGAGGACTCCCTTCCAATCCCACCATATACATCACCACCTTCTTTGGATGAAGACTGGCCTTTGGTGTGGTTGGTGGTGATTCATTTCAGTTGCCCCACAATCCCTTCCGTTCCACGTTATTGTACAGTATCCACTTTTCATCGCCCGTCACAATTTGTTTTAAAAACCAAACGTTTTTGTTACGTTTAAGTAGAGAATCGCATGTGGAAATACGGTCCAGAAGGTTTTTTTCCACCTTAACTTATGTGGAACCCAAACATTAAAGTGATTAACATAACCAAGCTGATGCAAATGATTTTCAACGCTTGATTTGGATATTTCGAGTATGTTGGCTATCTCCCGCGTGGTATAACGTTGACTGTTCTCAATTAATGCCTCGATTGATCACTATCAACTTCAACTGGTCAACCTGATCGTGGAGCATCTTCCAGCAAGAAATCTCCAGCACGAAACTTCGCAAACCACGTTTGACACGTTCGATCAGTCACAGCACCTTCTCCAAACACTGTACAAATCTTTTTGTGCGTTGCAGGTGCGTTTTTACCATTCTTGAAATAATAAAGCTAATGTGCCAAAAATGTTGCTTCTTTCTTATCAATATTAAAATGACTAGACAAAAATTCACCAATTTTGGTAAGTTTTTTTTTAATGCACACTGATATGACAGCTGTCATACAATCTAACAAAACAATCTAACAAAATTGTTTTGAATGAAGTTAAAGACAACTAAGCACTACTAGAACCATCTTATGGAAAAAACCAAATGAACTTTTCGGCCAACCCAATATATATGAATGCAATATATGATTATACAAGTATTTTCAGTCTGTGGCTTGCATTTTCTTAACGGTGTCTTTTGAAAAACAACTTTAATTTTGATGGAGTCTAAGATCAACTTCGTGTTTTACAATTCTTGCTTTTTATGACTTTTCTATGAAACCCAGTCTAACCCTAAATCACAAAGATATTTTTCTGTGTTTTCTTCTAGTTTTATAGTTTTAGCTCTACTTTTAGGTCTATGGTCCTTTTTGTATTAGTTTGCTAGGGCTGCTGTAACAAAGTACCACAAACTGAGTGACTTAAAAAACAGAAATGCATTGTCTTACAGTTCTAAATGCTAGAAGTCCAAGATCAAGGTGTCAGCAGGGTTGGTTCCTTCTGAGGGCTGTGAGAGAGAATCTGTTCCACGCATCTCGCCTAGCTTCTGGTGATATGCTGGCAATCTTTGGTGTTCCTTAGCTTGCTGAGGCATCATTCTGGTATCTGCCTTCATGTTCTCATGGCATTCTCTCTATGTTACTGTCTGTGTCCAAATTTACCCTTTTTATAGCTGCACCATTGATACTGGATTTAGGGTCCATCCTACTCCATTATGATTTCATCTTAACGAATTACATCTGCAATGACCCTGTTTCAAAATAAGGTCACATCCTGATACTGCGGGTAGGACTTCAACATGACTTTGAGGGGAGCAACAACACAATGCAACTCAAAATACTTTTCAAATTTATTTTTGTGTATTTCCTGAGGTAAGGGTCAAGGTTCATTTTTCTGCATATAGATGTCAAATTGTTCCAGCACCATTTGTTGAAGAGACTATCCTTTCCTCATTGATTTATTTAGTTACCTTCAACAAAAACAACTGACCAAATGGTCTATCTGTACTTCTTGATTCTCTGCTCTGTTCCATTGGTCTATGTCTACTCTTAATCCAATACCACACTGTCTTGATTACAGTAGTTTTATAAAAGTCTTGAAATCAAATAGATAAATCCTCCAACATTTTTCTTTTCTTTTTTAAAAATTTTAGTTTTTTTTTAATTGAAGTATAGTTGATTTACAATATTGTGTTAATTTCAGGTTACAGCGAAGTGATTCAGTTATATATTTTTTCAGATTATTTTCCATTATAGGCTATTACAAGATACTGCAAGAGTTCCCTGTACTATACAGTAAGTCCTTGTTGCTTCTTTATTTTAATAGTAATTTGTATCTGTTAATCCCATACCCCTAATTTATCTCTCCCCCCGACTCCCTTTCCCCTTTGGTAACCATACATTTGTTTTCCGTACCTGTTGAGTCTGTTTTGTATATAGATTCATTTGCATTATTTTTTAGATTCCACATATAAGTGATATCATATAATATTTGTCTTTCTCTGACTTACTTCAGTTAGTATGGTATTCGCTAGGTCCTCCAACATTGTTCTCTTTCAAATTTGACTATGATAAGTCCTTTGCAATTCTATATAAATTTCAAAATCAGCTTAGCAATTCTACAAAAAATCCTGCTATGGGATTGGAACGATGTTGAATCTACAGATCAATTAGAAGAGAATTGACAGATTAATAATATCAAGTTTTCCAATTCATAAACATTCATAAATATAAAAATCATTTATTTCGGTCTTTTAAAATTTCTCTCAGTACAGTTTTATAAAGTTTGCAGTGTACAGACACTGACATGTTTTGTTAAATTTTTCCCTGAGTATTTCATACTTTTGAAGCTTTTATAAATGGTATTATTTACTTAGTTGCCAAGTGTTCATTGCTGATATACGGCAGTACAGTCGATTTTTATATGCTGACCTCGTATCTTAGAACTTTGCTAAACTAATTAGTTCTAATCACTCTTTTCTAGATTCTTTAGGATTTTTTGCATATATGGTCATGGTCTTTATAGAGATACTGTTAATTCTTCCTTTCTAATCTCTTATTCTTACCTTCCTGCACTGATGGGGTCCTCGAGTATAATGTTGAATAAAACATTATATGAGAGCAGACATCCCTGCCTTGTTCTCAGTCCTAGTGAAAAGGTATTCAGTCGTTCACCATTAAGTAAAATAGCAATACATTATTTTGGTAGATGTCCTTTATTAGGTTGAGAAAGTTCCCTTCTATTCCTACTTTGCTGAGAATTTTAAATTCATAAATGCGTGTCAACTTTTGTCAAATACATTTTCTCAAACTATCGACATGTTCTTCTACTTTACTCTTGCCAATATGATGAACTGCACTGATTAACTGATTTTCCAATTTTAAACTAACCTTAATTCCTAAGATAAACACAACTTGGTCATGATTTAGTGTCCTTTTTATATACTGCTGTATTTTTGGACTATAGTTTTCTTCTCTCCTTGTAATTTTTGTCAGCTAGCGGTAGAGGGTATACTGGCCTCATAAATCAATTGGGAAGTGTTCTTTTCTATACTCTGGAAAATTTTATGTAGAATTAGCATTGTTTCTTCCTTAAACATCTGGTAAAATTCTCCAGTGAAGTGATCAGGGCCTGGAGTTTCCTTTCTCGGGAGGTTTTAAACTACAAATTCAACTTATTTAATAAAGATAGGGCTAAAAACTAGGGCTTTTACTTATTTTAATTAAATAGAGCAATTTATTTAACAGAGTAAGGCTATTCATGTTATCTATTTCTTCTTGAGTGAGCATTGGCAGTTCTGTCTCTTTCAAGAATTTGTCCACTTAGATAGCCTCAACCACCAGAGGGCAGACAGCAGAAGCAAGAAAAACTACAATCCTGCAGCCTGTGGAACAAAAACCACACTCACAGAAAGATAGACAAGATGAAAAGACAGAGGGCTATATACCAGCTGAAGGAACAAGATAAAACCCCAGAAAAACAACTAAATGAAGTGGAGATAGGCAACCTTCCAGAAAAAGAATTCAGAATAATGATAGTGAAGATGATCCAGGACCTCGGAATAAGAAAGGAGGCAAAGATCAAGAAGATGCAAGAAATGTTTAACAAAGACCTAGAAGAATTAAAGAACAAACAAACAGAGATGAACAATACAATAACTGAAATGAAAACTACACTAGAAGGAATCAATAGCAGAATAACTGAGGCAGAAGAACGGGTAAGTGACCTGGAGACAGAATGGTGGAATTCACTGCTGCGGAACAGAATAAAGAAAAAAGAATGAAAAGAAATGAAGACAGCCGAAGAGACCTCTGGGACAACATTACACACAACATCATTCGCATTATAGGGGTCCCAGAAGGAGAAGAGAGAGAGAAAGGACCCGAGAAAATATTTCAAGAGATTATAGTCGAAAACTTCCCTAACATGGGAAAGGAAATAGCCACCCAAGTCCAGGAAGCGCAGAGAGTCCCATACAGGATAAACCCAAGGAGAAACACGCCGAGACACACAGTAATCAAATTGGCAAAAATTAAAGACAAAGAAAAATTATTGAAAGCATCAAGGGAAAAACGACAAATAACATACAAGGGAACTCCCATAAGGTTAACAGCTGATTTCTCAGCAGAAACTCTACAAGCCAGAAGGGAGTGGCATGATACACTTAAAGTGATGAAAGGGAAGAACCTACAACCAAGATTACTCTACCCAGCAAGGATCTCATTTAGATTTGATGGAGAAATCAAAAGCTTTACAGACAAGCAACAGCTAAGAGAATTCAGCACCACCAAACCAGCTCTACAACAAATTCTAAAGGAACTTCTCTAAGTGGGAAACACAAGAGAAGAAAAGGACCTACAGAAACAAACCCAAAACAATTAAGAAAATGGTCACAGGAACATACATATCGATAATTACCTTAAACGTAAATGGATTAAATGTTCCAACCAAAAGACACAGGCTTGCTGAATGGATACAAAAACAAGACCCATATACATGCTGTCTACAAGAGACCCACTTCAAACCTAGGGACACATACAGACTGAAAGTGAGGGGATGGAAAAAGATATTCCATGCAAATGGAAATCAAAAGAAAGCTGGAGTAGCTATACTCATATCAGATAAAATAGACTTTAAAATAAAGAATGTTACAAGAGACAAGGAAGGACACTACATAATGATCAAGGGATCAATCCAAGCAGAAGATACAACAATTATAAATATATATGCACCCAACACAGGAGCACCTCAATACATAAGGCAACTGCTAACAGCTATAAAAGAGGAAATCGACAGTAACACAATAATAGTGGGGGACTTTAACACCTCACTTACACCAATGGACAGATCATCCAAAATGAAAATAAATAATGAAACAGAAGCTTTAAATGACACAATAGACCACATAGATTTAATTGATATTTATAGGACATTCCATCCAAAAACAGCAGATTACACGTTCTTCTCAAGTGTGCATGGAACATTCTCCAGGATAGATCACGTCCTGGGTCACAAATCAAGCCTCAGTAAATTTAAGAAAACTGAAACCATAAGAAGCATCTTTTCTGACCACAACGCTATGAGATTAGAAATGAATTACAGGGAAAAAAACGTGAAAAGCACAAACACATGGAGGCTAAACAATACGTTACTAAATAACCAAGAGATCACTGAAGAAATCAAAGAGGAAATCAAAAAATACCTAGAGACAAATGACAATGAAAACACGATGATCCAAAACCTATGGGATGCAGCAAAAGCAGTTCTAAGAGGGAAGTTTATAGCTATAGAAGCCTACCTAAAGAAACAAGAAAAATCTCAAGTAAGCAATCTAACCTTACACCTAAAGGAACTAGAGAAAGAAGAACAAACAAAACCCAAAGTTAGCAGAAGGAAAGAAGTCATAAAGATCAGAGCAGAAATAAATGAAATAGAAACAAAGAAAACAATAGCAAAGACCTATAAAACTAAAAGCTGGTTCTTTGAGAAGATAAACAAAATTGATAAACCATTAGCCAGACTCATCAAGAAAAAGAGGGAGAGGACTCAAATCAATAAAATTAGAAATGAAAAAGGAGAAGTTACAACAGACACCGCAGAAATACAAAGCATCCTAAGAGACTACTACCAGCAACTCTATGCCAGTAAAATGGACAACCTGGAAGAAATGGACAAATTCTTAGAAAGGTATAACCTTCTAAGACTGAACCAGGAAGAAACAGAAAATATGAACAGACCAATCACAAGTAATGAAATTGAAACTGTGATTAAAAATCTTCCAACAAACAAAAGTCCAGGACCAGATGGCTTCACAGGTGAATTCTATCCAACATTTAGAGAAGAGCTAACACCCATCCTTCTCAAACTCTTCCAAAAACTTGCAGAGGAAGGAACACTCCCAAACTCATTCTATGAGACCACCATCACCCTGATACCAAAATCAGACAAAGATAATACAAAAAAAGAAAATTACAGACCAATATCACTGATGAACATAGATGCAAAAATCCTCAACAAAATACTAGCAAACAGAATCCAATAACACATTAAAAGGATCATACACCATGATCAAGTGGGATTTATCCCAGGGATGCAAGGATTCTTCAATATATGCAACTCAATCCATGTGATACACCATATTAAGAAATTGAAGAATAAAAACCACATGATCATCTCAATAGATGCAGAAAAAGCTTTTGACAAAATTCAACACCCATTTATGATAAAAACTCTCCAGAAAGTGGGCACAGAGGGAACCTACCTCAACATAATAAAGGCCATCTACGACAAACCCACAGCAAACATCATTCTCAACGGTGAAAAACTGAAAGCATTTCCTCTAAGATCAGGAATGAGACAAGGATGTCCACTCTCACCACTATTATTCAACATAGTTTTGGAAGTCCTAGCCACGGCAATCAGAGAAGAAAAAGAAATAAAAGGAATACAAATTGGAAAAGAAGTAAAACTGTCACTGTTTGCAGATGACATGATAATATACATAGAGAATCCTAAAAATGCCACCAGAAAACTACTAGAGCTAATCAATGAATTTGGTAAAGTTGCAGGATACAAAATTAATTTACAGAAATCTCTTGCATTCCTATACACTAATGATGAAAAATCTGAAAGAGAATTCAAGGAAACACTCCCATTTACCATTGCAACAAAAAGAATAAAATACCTAGGAATAAAACTACCTAGGGAGACAAAAGACCTGTATGCAGAAAACTATAAGACACTGATGAAAGAAATTAAAGATGACACCAACAGATGGAGAGATATACCATGTTCTTGGATTGGAAGAATCAATATTGTGAAAATGATTATACTACCCAAAGCAATCTACAGATTCAATGCAATCCCTATCAGACTACCAATGGCATTTTTTACGGAACTGGAACAAATCATCTTAAAATTTATATGGAGACACAAAAGACCCCGAATAGCCAAAGCAGTCTTGAGGGAAAAAAACGGAGCTGGAGGAATCGGACTCCCTGACTTCAGACTGTATTACAAAGCTACAGTAATCAAGACAATATGGTACTGCCACAGAAACAGAAACATAGATCAATGGAACAAGATAGAAAGCCCAGAGATAAACCCACGCACCTATGGTCAACTAATCTATGACAAAGGAGGCAAAGATATATAATGGAGAAAAGACAGTCTCTTCAATAAGTGGTGCTGGGAAAACTGGACAGCTACATGTAAAAGAATGAAATTAGAATACTCCCTAACACCATACACAAAAATAAACTCAAAATGGATTAGAGACCTAAATGTAAGAGTGGACACTACAAAACTCTTAGAGGAAAACATAGGAAGAACACTCTTTGACATAAATCACAGCAAGATCTTTTTTGATCCACCTCCTAGAGTAATGGAAATAAAAACAGAAATAAACAAATGGGACCTAATGAAACTTAAAAGCTTTTGCAAAGCAAAGGAAACCATAAACAAGACCAAAAGACAACCCTCAGAATGGGAGAAAATATTTGCAAACGAATCAACGGACAAAGGATTAATCTCCAAAATATATAAACAGCTCATTCAGCTCAATATTAACGAAACAAACAACCCAATCCAAAAATGGGCAGAAGACCTAAATAGACATTTCTCCAAAGAAGACATACAGATGGCCAAGAAGCACATGAAAAGATGCTCAACATCACTATTAGAGAAATGCAAATCAAAACTACAATGAGGTATCACCTCACACCAGTTAGAATGGGCATCATCAGAAAATCTACAAACAACAAATGCTGGAGAGGGTGTGGAGAGAAGGGAACCCTCTTGCACTGTTGGTGGGAATGTAAATTGATACAGCCACTATGGAGAACAATATGGAGGTTTCTTAAAAAACTGAAAATAGAATTACCATATGATCCAGCAATCCCACTACTGGGCATATACCCAGAGAAAACCGTAATTCAAAAAGACACATGCACCCCAATGTTCATTGCAGCACTATTTACAATAACCAGGTCATGGAAGCAACCTAAATGCCCATCAACAGACGAATGGATAAAGAAGATGTGGTACATATATACAATGGAGTATTACTCAGCCATAAAAAGGAACGAAATTGGGTCATTTGTTGAGACGTGGATGGATCTAGAGACTGTCATACAGAGTGAAGTAAGTCAGAAAGAGAAAAACAAATATCGTATATTAACGCATGTATGTGGAACCTAGAAAAATGGTACAGATGAACCGGTTTGCAGGGCAGAAGTTGAGACACAGATGTAGAGAACAAACGTATGGACACCAAGGGGGGAAAACCGCGGTGGGTTGGGGATGGTGGTGTGCTGAATTGGGCAATTGGGATTGACATGTATACACTGATGTGTATAAAATTGATGACTGATTTAAAAAAAAAAAAAAAAAAGAAATTCAATTATTGTTTTTCCTTTCCCTAAGTTAAATTTAGTTCTGTTTCAAATATAACTGACCAAATTTATAGTCATTTCTGCCTTTGTCACACTTTCAACTCCATCTTTTTTGGTTGGTTTGTTTGTTTAAAGAGATTAAAGATATTTATTTTATATTCTGCATATAATAAAATTACATGCATAATTACATACATAATAAAATGTACAGTCTGTGCAAAAAAAAAAATTTGTCCATTTCATCTCAGTTTTTGAGTTTATGGTATATTGTTCATAAAATTCCCTTATTGTCCTTTTAATATATGCAGGCTAGGTAATGATGCCCCTTTCTCATTCCTGATGTCGGTAATTTGTATTTGTATTTGTATTCTGACTTTCTGTCCTGATCACTTGGCCATGGTTTAGCAATTGTACTGATCTTTTCAAAGAACCAGCTTTTAATTTCATTGATTTCTCTACTGCTTTTCTGTTTTCTATTTCATTGATTTCTGCTTCCTTCTATTTACTTTGGGTTTAATTTGCTCTTATTTTTTCTAGTTTCTCAAGGGAGAGGCTTAGATCACTGAATTTAAATCTTTCTTCTTTTATAATACATATTAATTTCTAGTTTAATTCTGTGATCAGCGAACATACTCTGTATGGTTTTGATTCTTTTAAACTATGACCACTTGTTTTATGCCCCAGAATATAGTTTATCTTGGTGAATTGTTCCATGTGCACTTGAAACAAATGTGGATCCTCTTGCTATTGAGCGGAGTGCTCTACAAACGTCAGCAGGTCGGCTTGGTTGACGGTGCTGTTCAAGTCTTCTCTATCCTTAATGACTCTGAGTTTGTTTTATCAATTACTGTAAGGAGAATGTTAAAATCTCTACTATAATTGTAGGTTGGTCTATTTAGAACAGAAAGGTCTGTTCTATCAGTTTTTGCTTCATATATTTTGAAGCTCTCTCATCAAGTACATACACACTCAGTATTGTTATACCCACTAATATTAACCCTTTTAGCATTATGGAATGTCCCTCTTTATGGTATAGTTTCCTTTATGCTTATTCTATTTAAGGTTTATTGAGTTCCTTGTGGGTGTAGGTTTAGACTTTTCATCAAATTTGGACAAAATTCAGCCATTATTTCTTCAAATATTTTTTTTTCTCCCCCACCCCGCCCCTTTTTCAGGACGATACTTACACAAATGTTAGACCCTTAATACTATCCTATATGTCACTAATAATCTGTTTGTTTTCTAGTCTTTTTTTCTGAACTTCATCTTGAATAGTTTCTATTACTATTTGTTTAATTCACTGAACTTTTCTTGTATAGTACCTAATCTGTTTGATACCTTCTGCTTTATTTTTCAATTCTGATTCTATTTTTCATCCCTAAAAGTTTCACTTGGGTCTTTTTTTGTATCTTTCTTTTCTCTTCTCATCCTTTCTCAACAGTCCTTCACTGCTTTCAATGTACAATTCGACATCTACTAAGTTCCGATCATGTGCCAGGCCCCATGGTAGGCCTCAGAGCACTATGCTGAAGATGGTTTAGTCAGGTTTGCTGATAGTGAAGGGACAAACGGCAGCAATAAAAACATACCACCTTATATTTATGGAGCACATTATAGTTTACAAAGTGCTTCCATACATGACCTGTCATTTGATTCCTACAATAGAAAGGCCAAGCCTTATTATCCCCAGAAGACAATGAGTGACTTACTTCAGGTAACACAGCTAATCCACGGTAGACTTAACATATTTCAAAGCCCAATGTTCTCTACACGGAGCATCAAATTTTATTCAGAAAAATGCCCCAAATATTTAGTGCACAGTCCCCTTTGGGAACATAATAACTATATAGAATATTAAAATAAATCTCAAGGACATAATTCCATTTATAAATAATTCAAAAATAGAAAATTCTCACGGGATTTTTTTCTTTCCCTAAATACTCAGCCTGTCTCTGGAGAAAGCCAGTCAGCGGGACGGGTAGCCTGTGGCATTCCCCTGCTTTGCCATAGGAATGGATCTTTGGCAAGCAGCAGACATTTAAATGTATAGCTGCAGGATAAATATGACCCAAACAGTCCTACAGTACAAAGGAGTCCACTCCCCTTTTATTATGCCATAAAGATGGCATAATAAAAACAATAAAAGCTACTGCTTATTAAGCTATTATGCTCTAGGCTCAGAAATATTAAGTAACTTTACCAAAATTATTCAGCTAGTAAATACCTGTTCAGCTCCATAACCTTCATCCTGCTATCTGGACTACTGGGGAAAACGAAAGACACGGCAATATATTCTGAATTTTCTCCTAGATGGTTCCACATGGTTACTGAGTCAAAAAGCGAAAGTTCTAACTCTATCTCTGCCATTAATCTTCTGTGAGGCCATCATAAAGTCATTTAACCTTTCTAAACCTCTACCTATATTACAAATATAGAAAACTACTCCATCTGTCTCTTGTGAGAATCAATTGAGAGAATAAAATACAGACTCTTTAAATGTATACATAATTTACATTCAGGGAGATTATTCACTTAAACTGCTATCACTGTTATCTCTCAGTGATAGATTTACAAGCGAATTTTTCTTCTCCCTAAGATAGGAAATAAAGAAGGCACAGTGAGAATGTACTTTGTTATTCAATTTTTAAACAAAACAAAACTTCTGCCTCTAGAGAAAACTGATAAAGAGCCATTGGGAAGAAAATGAGCTGCTTGGTCATTCTGTGTGGCACAGAACTAGATGGGCTCTCTGACACAAGGCCGGCAATGTTCAGTGCTGGCTGAGCGCGGGCTGTGGTTACAGACTGAACATACAAACGTGCTTTCTAAGGCTTTCCTTCTGTTTTGAATGAAGTCTCTGGTTCTACAGGTGCTGATAGTGTAACGTAATACACACCACAGGCATGAAAAGAATGTGGCATAAGTAATGGGCAAACAGGTCATATGGACCTACCATTTCCTAAAACTAGGCATTTGGTTTAAATAAGACTTTTAGTTAAATAAAAATATTTAGAAAAAAACTTTAATGAAAAAAATGTGTTCTTTAGTTGCTTAGGTTAAGGAAATAAAGAAAGAGAGGGAGACTGAGTAAGATTAGGCAGTAATCAATAACATAATGAATAAAATCTAGTGAAGGTACACCTGAAACTAATGTAATATTGTAAGTCAATTACACTTCAGTTTAAAAAGAAAAAAAGAAAAAGAAAAGAAAAGAAAAGAAAATCTAGTGTAGGAATACAATCAGATTTTGTCTAATCAACTAGCTCTAATCGATGGATCTGCCTATCTGGACCAGTATCTTGGTGAAAAGTCTGAGGCTATGTGCAGGCTTAGCAAGAAAGTGCTGGGACAACTTGGCAATGTCTACAATGCAATATTAGCACCAAATCACCACCCTAATCTAGTGAAAAGCAGGGAATAATTTCAACATGTACCTGAGTCTTAGATGCAACCGTTCTCACTCCCAGGAAAATTTGTTAAGCAGAGTTGCCAATTTACTTGAGATTTGAAATAAAATCCAAAGCATCATTGAGACATTTTCTTATGTGTCTGGATACCTCCCTGCTTACTATAAAGACTAAAAATAAACAAACCACTTAGTCTTTGGACTTCATGGTTAAAAGAAAAAAAAAGGTTAATGAATTCTATTTTGAAAATTCATTCCCCAAAAAACTCGAGAAAAAAAGTGAATCCTTAGCCTAGAAAGTAAACTGCCAGGAAACTTGCTAAGGCAGAAGACAATGTCCGTGGTGTAAATGATCTGCATGGTTCCCCCCGACCTTGGAAAAGTTAGACAAGTTCATGCAACCAGTGGTCCTAGTTAGCACCCCATCTTCTGCACTACTGTAACCATCTGCCTGCCTCCTGCTCCTAGTTCAGAAAAGGAATAGGAACCCACATATCTTCAATACCCCTTCTTGCTAGGTTCTGCTGCCTATGTTAAAACCTACATACCATGTCAAAACTACACACTCCAGTACTAGTGTCAATGGGGTCACTTACTCTTATTTGAAAAAAGCATATCCTCAAAGGCAAGAATGGCTAAAAACATTACTTTGTCAAACAATATACAGGCGAAGAGAAAGATCTAGTCATTCATAAATAAAAAATAACTGATCCAACCCACTTATATTACATTTGAGAATACCAAGGCCCAGAAAGCCGGAAGGTCCTGTCTCTATGTGGAAAGAATACTTCAGGGTTTAAGAATCAGTCTGTAATGATCCACAAAGGGACCCAGAAAAGATTAATAACGCTAGACAGGCTAAAGCAACAGCCTAAAAATTCTTCATTATTTAGTAGTAATGCTTAGTAATGCTACACCTCCCGGGAGATGATCTGTGCAGGAACTTTTCCCGTAAAACTCATCTGAGCCATGTAATTTAACCAGTGATATAATGAAGACATTATACAGTGTACCAGTGCTTACAGTGCTGGCCTTGTGAGAGCTACAGCAAGGGGTCTGTTCTCCCATCCCTACGTGAGAACACCTAGCAGGGCGTGCTGTCAGAAAGCCAGACTCCAATTCCTGAGACTCTGAATCACTGGCTTTGTGCTACAGACATTCCCTTTTGGAGGCAGCGACTAACAAGTTTAAACACAGTCTGTCCTTTGGAAAGTCATTAGTCAACTGATGCTTGTTCTGCCTTTATCTACGTTAACTAGATATCTTTGGTTAATAGTAATGTGGCTTTTGCATGATAAACAGTTTTTTTTTTTTTTTTTTTGGCTGTGTTGGGTCTTCGTTGCTGCACGCGGGCTTTCTCTAGTTGCGGCTACTTTTCGTTGAGGTGCGCAGGCTTCTCATTGCGGTGGCTTCTCTTGTTGCAGAGCACGGGCTCTAGGCACGTGGGCTTCAGTAGTTGCAGCATGCAGGCTCAGTAGTTGTGGCACAGGGACCCTAGAGTGCGTGGGCTCAGTATTTGCAGCTTGTGGGCTCTAGGGCATGCAGGCTTCAGTAGTTGTGGCTTGTGGTCTCAGTAGTTGTGGCACACGGGCTTAGTTGCTCCACAGCATGTGGGATCTCCCCGGACCAGGGATCAAACCCATGTCCCCTGCATTAGCAGGCAGATTCTTAACCACTGCACCACCAGGGAAGTCCCATAGTTGTTTTTAAAAGGAGAATGTTTTAAAGTTAGAAGACATGTGTCTAAAAAAACTAAATGCTGGATATACTGGTTCCTTTGTTTCTGGTAAACCTGGGACGTTGAGAACTTAAACTTTTTGAAAAATTACACGCACACATTTGGCTTCTCAGAATGCTTTGCCAAGGACCTTATTAGTGCTCACTGGGATGAGTTGTTCAATTGCATCTTGCCTTTCAATTTTTATGGTAATTTAGTTTTTTCTTCCTTGGCCTTCATTCTTGCTTAAAGGCTGTGCCAGCTCATCAACTGCTCTATGTAACTCCTGCTTCCCTGGGGAGCTGACCTTTCAGAGCCCTCTTATTGGATTCCTGCCCTAACAGAGGGAAGTTTTCCCTCCTCTCCCTACTAAGGTTAACAGTGGGATTTTGAGAAAAATAATTTGGATCTGATTTTGCTTCAGTTTGAATCCTGGGTCAAGAGTCTGCAACTCTGAACAATGAGAACAAATTTATTTGTCCCACCTCCCTCAGTTATTTTAAAATTCATAATTCATCACAGGATAGTCATTATTCATAAAAAAAAACTTTATCTTTTATTTTCCTTTCATAAAATGTAATTTTAAATACATTTATATTGTTCTACAATCAAAAAAATATAAGACAAATAATGAAAAGTCTCCCTCCCACTTCTATTCTACACTTACCCTGTTCTCTCTCTCTCTCACACACACACAAATTGGTGGTTACGTTATTAGTTTCATGCATATTCTTCCACAGTTTCTTTACTTAAATAGTAAGTAAATTAAATGAATGTATATATATATATTCTTATTTTTCCCTTTTTATTTTACTCAGAAGTTAGTAAACCATATGCACTGTTTTACACTGTGCTTCTTCATTCAACAATTTATCTTGGAGATCTTTTCATTCAATACACAGAGAGCTTACAATCAAAAAAGCTCTCGGTCAGGAAGGCCAAGAGTCCAGCAGATGAGAGCAGTTTATCAGCGTAGGTTATCAGGAGGCAGGGAGCAGCTGGGCTCATGCCAGCTGTCAGAACAGCAGCTCAGTCTCCACACTGGCGTGCCTCCTACTCCTCAGAAACACTGTCTCAGCCCCGAAACACGCCCTACCTAGAGAAACAACCAACTCAGTGGACCCAGCGTACTCGGTTACCACATGACAAAGTGGGCCTGGACAGCAGAAGGGACTCATTCAAAGTCAGACAGTGGTCACAAACAGAACTGGAGTTTGCTGGTCTTTTGCATTCTGGCCCCAAGTCCTCTCCACTGTACCACTTATGTCACAAACTTTTAGGGACGTATCACTTTCTGCAGAGTAACTTGCAAATTCCTGTGTCTGGCACTAGTCCCAACTTGGAAGGAAGCGGGGTGTGGTGTGGCAGGAAGAAGGAGACACTAGTCGTAGAGTCAGAAAATCTGGGCTCTAGCCCTGAGCCCTCTTTGGGCCCAGTTCCCTCATCTGTGAAATAAGGGTCTGGAACCACACGCTCTCCAAGGAATCCTCTAAGGGCTCCAAAGTCGTTGACTTCTACCTTCTAACCACGTGGAAGAGTCTGGTCCTTGTGGCTGGGCCTGTGCCCACGCTATTAATTCCACCTGGAACGTACCTTTTGTTTCTCTGCCTCCACATCTTCCAAGGCCCACTCTGACTTCTCCTGATATTTGCCACTCCAGAAAATGCTCCTTGTGAACAAGCTCCTGCCTCAGTCCTTAGAACCTGCTCTTCCCTCGGCCTAGACTACTCCTTCCAAAGAGCCACACAAACTGGTCTCTCAGTCCATTCAGTTCAGTGTCTGCTCAAACGAAGCTTATAAAGATGCTTTCCCTAATCATCTTATCCAAAATAGCACTTCCCCAATCACTCTTCTCCTCGCTTTATCTCTCTTCATAGCTCTTATTACACAATTTATGCTTAGTCTATCTTACCCCATTGGAATGCAAGCTCCTTTGAAGCAAAGACATGTCTTTTTTTTTTTTTTAACTTAGAACAGCACCTGACACGTAATAAGCACTCAATAAATATTCACTGAATGAAATAATTATTTGTAAACAATTAAGTAACAACAAAGCCAAGCTTCAGGGACTCCACTTCTAATACTAATCTGAGGTATTTCTCCCATTCAGTAGCTTGTTCTGTATGCATGGAAGTCCTGAACGGGGGAAAAAAACAAGTCAGGGACGCAGCAAGTGGCTTTGGGAGATAGATGTGGTCAGGCAAATAGCAAGAGATCTCCCTGGAGTCAGAGAGACTGGTTTTAGGGAATTCCCTGGCAGTCCAGTGGTTAGGACTCTGTGCTTTCACTGTCGAGGGCACAGGTTCGATCCCTGGTCAGGGAACTAAGATCCCACAAGCCACAGGATGCGGCCAAAAAAAAAGAAAGACTGGTTCTAGTGCTGAACTCAGCCACCGTGTAACCTCAAGCATGTCCTTAACCTCTATATATCAGATAACAACCTACCACACAGGTACACAATGAGGATTAGGGAAAATGATTAATGTGGAAGCATCTTATCAGGCATTGTACAAGGCATCATACCCTATAGGTGAAGTATTACTTGAAGGTCAGAAGTAGACTGAAATTGTTAACACGGGAACAGCTTTATTTAAAGATAAACTGTTGGGACTTCCCTGGTGGCACACAGTGGTTAAGACTCTGCGCTACCGATGCAGGGGACCCGGGTTCAATCCCTGGTCCGGGAACTAGATCTCACATGCATGCTGCAACTAAGAGTTTACATGCCACAACTAAGGAGCCCGCCTGCTGCAACTAAGACCCAACACAACCAAATAAATAAATAAATAAAAATTAAAGGGCTTCCCTGGTGGCGCAGTGGTTGAGAATCCGCCTGCCAATGCAGGGGACACGGGTTCGAGCCCTGGTCCCGGAAGATCCCACATGCCGTGGAGCAGCTGGGCCCGTGAGCCACAATTGCTGAGCCTGCGCACCTGGAGCCTGTGCTCCGCAACAGGAGAGGCCGTGATAGTGAGAGGCCCGCGCACTGCGATGAAGAGTGGCCCCCACTTGCCACAACTGGAGAAAGCCCTCGCACAGAAACGAAGACCCAATACAGCCATAAGTAAATAAATAAATAAAATAAAATAAAATTAAATTAAAAAAAATTTAAAAAAAAAGATAAACTGTCACGCCAAAAGTGTCCATTCTTTAAAAAAAATACATGCACATATATGAATGTTTGCCCACTTATATGTACACATATTTTGAAGGGAAAACCCAAGCCTAAAAGACACACTGACTATGAACCTGACTTACTAGAAAACACTTACCTGAAATCCTGCCACATATTCCACTCTGTAATGTGAACCCTTTTTGCCAGAACTTCAGACAAACAACCCACTGACTACTATGAAACTGAACCTTCCAGTGGAAGAAATCAACTGCAACCTCTCATAGGATACTATGAGCCTCTAGGATGCGTCAGGGCATCTATGGCTTCCACCCACTGCTTCTGTGCTGATTAATAAAAGCAAACCATTCAACCACTTCTGTAAGTTGTATCTCTAACAACAACCCCCAGAACAGGTTAGCATTACTTGTTGCAGTTGGTGGATAAGAAAACCAAGCCCTATCTCCTCTAAAAATCCAAGCTTGATATTTAACCCACACCAGTTTCTTCCTAACCTGAATACTTACAGTACTGACTGACGGGCATGCACTTTGGTGCTGGATCTTACACCATCTCTGTAGCATGCCAAATGTCTTTGTGTGGCAAGGACTATGTTGTATTTCTCATATGTTCCCCAAAGAACTTAGCACAGGGTTTTCTTACCACAAGGAAGATGCTCAGTAATACTGAACTGACTGAATCTGAAATGAACTTAAAATGAAATTGTAGTAAGCACACAAGGAATTTAGGAAGAAAGGAATTTAGGAACAGAATCAAACTCAGAATTCTTGGAGTTCCTAAGTTCCAAATTTAATTCATAACCTGCCAAACAATACTGATTATTCATATCATTTGTATTTTCATTCTGTAGGCAAAGCTCCATGAGATAGGCATTCCCTCTCCAACAAGGAGATGGAATTGACCCACTTCCATTTTCCAACCCACAATGACCCCAACACCTCTCCCACAGAACCAGTAACAATTACAACTCTGATGTTGACAGGTCTGCTCCCCAAGACAACTAAATGGTCCTCAAAGGCAAGAATACCACCTAATTCATCCTTCTTTCTTATCACCTGAGCCTAGCACTGTGAGACACACGATAGCACTTAATAACTATTCGAGAATGTTAGAGGGAGAGTATGTCAAGGAGAGAATGTTAAGAAAAAGAGCATGAGATTGTAAGCCTGCCAGCCAGTAGGTCCATCTGTACCCCAATAAATATTTTATAAGAATCATATTAATTAATAATAAGAATAAGGATGAACAAACATTTATGTAAAACCCAAAACACTGATGGGGTTGATCACAAAGCAATGAGTTTAGCCTCCATAATTAGTTTATCATCCCAACTTGAAAGCATTTACATAAATTCAGTCATTCTTAAAAAACATTGTTCTTTCAAAATAAACCTTTCTTGACCTTTGCTTGGCATTTTCATTGGAAAAAACAAAAAGATTACTCAAATTCCACTACTCTGCTTAAAAAAAGAAGAAAAGAAGAATAAAAGAGTAAAATCTAAATCTCATCCCAATATAGGTGGCAAAGTCATTTTTTCCACTATGGGTAAACACCTGTAATTATATCAAAGCATTTAAAATTGAAAGTGTGTTAGTGAACTTCAAAATACGCATGAATTTTGCTACAACCTGGCAGATAACGTCTAGTTAAATGATCATCACTCTGGAATGAAGAAATATCTCCTTCAGTCAATGTTTTCAAGTAGCTACAAGCTACTAGTCAAAGTTTCAAATTAATGAAAATTCCATTTTTGCCGAGTCTGTAGAATACCTAATCACATTAATTCTTCCAACTTTCTCATGTACAGATTGGCCTCAAGATTTGGAATCATCTGTGCTGCCATGGGGTACCTGGTTATTTTACATTACAGTCTTACCCCAAAGCTAAAGAATGAAGGGTGCTTCTGCCAGAGTCAGCTAGAGGAGGCAGAACACTGAAAAGACCATGGCCTCTGCAGTCAGGCTTGGGTTTAAATCCTGACTCTACTACCTGCTGACAGTCTGATGTTGGGCAAGTTATTCAGTCTCTCTGAACCTCTATTTCCACCTTGGTAAAATAGGGTTAATTCAAACTTCCTACAGCTGTTATGGGGACTATATTACATTGTATATATAAAGTGACTAGCACATAATAGGGACTCAATAAATGTTAGTTTCTCTTCCCACTTTTTTCACAGCCACAAAAAACTCATTCAACACCTTTATTTTTAGAGCAACAGCTCTACAGTAGTTTCCTGCTTTGGAGTCATTTCTAGGCCTGCTGATAGCCAGGTCACAGTTCATTAAAACATTTACATATGTTCTTTGCCAGTTTTAAAAGAAAGAGTTCTTGATGAAAAAAACAAAACAGCTTTATAAGCAGTCAGTCTTCTCCTACCTCTGATTCAAGAACAATTTTTAACAGTCTAACTACTTCTAAAAACCTCTTCTTTATTTTGGTCCCCACTGATTTGTGGAACTTGTCGCTGTCATTATAATAAATAATCAATACATTTATTCTGAAGAAACTACTAGCCAGGGGAATCATTAGGAGGAATCTTGGTACCGAAATCCTTGGAAGAATTCTAGATTTCCATTAAGTTTGCAAAATTCTGTGAATTCTAACAAAATGTTACCAATTTTTATCCTATGAATATGTGTTTCAGAAAAAAATTCTTGTCTGGATTTAGTTTGCTACTTTATTCTGGATTTATTTAGGTAAACATTTGCAGAAAATGAGTAAACTATTATATTCGTTGCTATTTATATGGTTAAGTCACCACACGGCTAAATATCTCCTGAGGGGAAAAAAACAGCTTGGGATTTAAGCCAGGATGACAATTGTACACCAAAACTGAGAGCTTCTAGAGATACCAAGCGTTTTGTTAGGTTTGAAGAATTCTACTACTCTGGATTTTTTGTTTCTCAAGGATAGTTTGCTACTATTCCTATTTTGTAGTTTAGTAGAAATGTAAAAATTCCCTTCCTCCATCCTTCTGGCACGTAAGAGAAGGACACTAGTTGGCATGCACTATTTTTATGTCGACAGCCAGAGCTATTTTAAGCTATTTTAGTACTATCCAAAAAGGTTAGCATGACATTAGCAAGCTAAAAAGTAAATTCTCAGTCTTTGGTCACTTACTAAGAACATTACTTTTTAACAACCCAACTGTTTATCTCTTGGTCATACAGATAAAAATAAAATTCAAAAACATAAGCCATGAAGCCATAATTAGAAAGTCCTACCTTTTGCGCATCTCCCGTAAAATATGCAATGGCTAGGGTGGGCAGAATCATGAACAGTGCATTGTAATAGAGCAGACCATATTTTCCCAGCTCCTAGGAGAGTAAAAAATTAGGTGTTTCATTCGGTTCCGGTAGACAGAGAGAGACAACCCTGTACAGAGTGCCACCCCCCATTACGAACACGCACCCCTCCCCCACAACATACACAGCAAATTAGTCAAGTCAGAAGTCTTGCAAACATTAAGAAATAACCTAAGCTTTCAAAAAAAAATGCAAACTTGCAAGATTTCAAGTTTATTTGAAATAAATTCCTTGAGTGCTTAAGATCAGAGAAATAAAAATGACATCAACTGGTTGCCTCAAAACAGAAAGGAGAAAAGAGGTTATTTTGAACACAAACATACCTCCCTATAGAAACACGTCCTTGGAGCCCTTCCCTTTCCAGACCAGAATAAAAGTCACCAAGTTAGTCTTGGGCTTTTCAGAACTATAACAGAGTGCAATTTAACAGACACAAAGACTCACACCTAGACCAACACAGACAGACATGACTTCCCAGTGAAGTATTTCTCAAAATGTATATGGGAAGTACAATGAAGATTAAGAAGAAAAAAAAGAAAAAGGAAAAAAAAGAAAAGAAAAGAAAGAAAGAAAAAAAAAAGAAAGAAAATTAAGATTACCCTACAGGGACTTCCCTGGTGGTCCAGTGGTTAAGAATCCACCTTCCAATGCAGGGGAGGCGGGTTCGATCCCCGGTCGGGGAACTGGGATCCCACATGCCGTGGGGCAGCTAAGCCCTCACACCGCAACTACTGAGCCTGTGCGCCACAACTAGAGAGCTCATGTGCTGCAACTACAGAGCCCACATGCTCTGGAGCCTGCACACCACAATTAGAGAGCCGATGCATCGCGACTACTGAGACTGTGTGCTCTGGAGACCACACGCCACAACTAGAGAGAAGCCCGCGCACCGCAACAAAGAGCCCGAGCGCCACAACAAAAGATCCGGCATGCCACAACTAAGACCCGACACAGCCAAAAATAAATAAATAAAATAAACATTAAAAAAAAAAAAAGATTACCCTACAATTCCCAAAATATGGTATGACTAGTTGTGCCCTCAGCTACTGGGGAGCAACAAAAGACCACACACATCTTCAAACACAGGGAGTCTATGAGAACTGTGGGTCCACCTTTGATTCACAGAATTCTGGGACATTCAGCAGGAAGCAGTCACCTAAAAAAGTAGGCCTGAGTTTGGAGGGTAAAGGGGGGGTAAAGGAATAGCAAGGACAGGGGCATAATATCTGCCTAACTTCTGTGACTGAAAGATCACCAAGTGATATGAAAAGTCAAACTACCTTCTCAAAAGCAGCTTTTTTTTTTTAATTTTTATTTTATATTGGAGTAGAGTTAACAATGTTGTGTTAGTTTCAGGTGTACAGCAAAGTGATTCAGTTATACATATATATGTATCTATTCTTTTTTATGTATCTATTTAGGTTATTACAGAATACTGAGCAGAGTTCCCTGTGCTATATCAAAAGCAGCTTTGAAAAACTGGAAACAAATAGCCAACAACAGAAAACTAGTTGATTAGACTACGATACAACCATACAATGAAATATTATGCAGCCACTAAATATGTTTAATACTGATTGATGAGGAAAGTGTTCATGAAACAGTACTAAATAAAAAATACAGGTTAGAAAACATTATATATCATCACTCTTTTAAGTTTTTCTCATAGTTAAGTGTGTACATGCACACATACACACATACACACAAACACACATTCTTACAAAAGGGTATCTACCAAAACAGTGCTTCTCACTCAATGGTGGAATTAAGAAAGATTTATATTTTCTTCCTCTTGCTTATCTATGTTTTCTACTAATACTATTATAAATACATGTTATTTGTGTGATTTCTTTTGAGTTAAAAATGTTTTAAATTCAGTAGCTGCATTCAGGTCTGAAATGCAGCACTAAGTCTTTATGTCATGTGATTCATGCTCAAAGGACCATGATTATAAGCAGTTCTGAAATGATAGGTAATAAAACTCCTGATTAAAAAGCATCTCATTGTGGCCCTACTGCCTGCTGGATAAACCAAATAACTGATTGCTTATGGCCACCACAGCATCAATGAAAAGGTGTGCCTGATTTCTAAGGCAGCAAGAAAAAAGCCACAGTAGGACAAAACAACCTTTAACATCAGGTGCTCCAACAGCAAGAGACATGAGTGTTATCCAGGAAGTAGAGGATGCCTACACACACACACACACACACACACACACACCATCCAGACAGCTGACAAATGCCAAACTGTTGTTTTTCTTTTCACTTGTTAAAACTGTTTTAAATATCTTTTCCCGTTTTCTTAAACAGAGCACACTGACTACAATTTAATTTAGGGCATCATCATTAGCATGCATTATTGCATTGTGTTTTTATATGGTGTTGTCCATCTTTGAGTAGTTCCATCTGACTTTCACAGTTTTCCTGTTTCTCTTGTTATTAGCTGAGCTTCTATATTGCTGATAAGCCTCTGCCTCCAGATAGGATTGTTGTTCCTAATCCATGAACTGTGAAAAGCAGATCAATATGCTTCAAAGTTCTAATATAAGTAAGCCATAAGTCATTTCTGAGTGAGAAACTAAAAGGCTCCCCTGGGAATAAAATACTCAGAAACCCTCTTTGCTTTTTTTCTAGGTTCTAGGATGTATTCTAGATTGTGCTATCCAATATAGTAACCACTGGCCAAATGCAGCTATTTCAATTTAATTATAATTACATTAAACTACCAGTTCAGTTGTGCCGTCACTTATCAAGTGTTCAACAGCTACATGTGGCTAGTGGCTACCATTAATGGTCAGCAGAGATAACAGATTTCCATCATCATAGAACTGTACTCGACAGTACTGTTTTAGACAGCTGAGGCTACTGGAGAAATGAAATGTTATTATTACTACATATTTCCAAAGCAGCAAAAAACCAGAGTAAAACTAAATCTCTAACTGTTCCCTTTTCTCTAGCTATTGCACAAAGATTAAGTTTTTTAATAGTAGCTTCCATTAAAATGCAATCATCATACAGAGTCATCAAGGCAAATAAACGGAGAAGACATAAAGGGTATATTCAAAGAAAATTTGCTGGAACTAGATCTATACTGCCCCTAGTTCTTCCAGGTTATTCAAAATAAACATTCTAGATTATTCAAAATAATGAAAACTACTGGGATGACCATATATTCTACGGTTCTTTCTGAAGAAGGCAAAGCCACCCGCCAAGATGATACAAACTCCATACTAATACTACTATCAAGCAGGTAGGGCATTTGTATTTATGATCTGAACCCCAAAAAAGGACCTGAAGTAGTTTCAGAAATACTATACATATAATAGAGCCAACTAAAAACTAAGCGGATATGGTCATCTGACTGATGAGAACACAGGGGTAGGAAAATAAGATAAACCTATGGTCAAGTTGTAAGACTTAAATATGAGATAAAAATACACCAGCTGCTTAGGAAAAACTATGATGGTATCTATAATAACAATCTCATGTGGGTCTTCATATAGGATCCATTATAATAGAAAGGACAACTCCTTCAATAATAACCCTATGATATATAAAGCTGAGTTCCATGTAGCTTCTCCTTACAATAATGCAATCCTATACCACAATGTAGTACAAGTAATATGGCTTGAGTGCTCAGCTTTCTGATGGCCTGGCTTGACCTCAAAATAAAATTTGGTGTGTTTATATTCAACGTATATATTAGACAAATAAAAATATCTTTAAAGCCTTCATGTGCAGGCTGCAGTTGAAGGAAAAGAACGAGGTATATGAAGTTCAGGTGTGTGAGATCTAGGCCAGGAAACTTGGTATTGCCCCTGAAAGAGAGAGATTCTAATACTGCCTACGTTTCCCATTACAGTTGGCCCTCCATATCCATGGGTTCTGCATCTGAGGATTCAACCAACAGTGGATGGAAAATATTTGGAAAAAAAAATTAAAATTCCAGAAAGTTCCAAAAAGCAAATCTTGAATTTGCCACGCAGGCAACTGTTTACACAGCATTTACACTGTACTTACAACTATTTACATAGCATTTATATTGTATTAGGTGTTATAAGTAATCTAGAAATGACTTAAAGTATATGGGAGGATGTGCATAGGTTACATGTAAATACTGCTCCATTTATATAAGGCACTTGAGCATCCGAGGATTTTGTTAATCTCGGGGGTTCCTAGAACCAATCCCCCACGGATATTGAGGGACTACTATATTTGTAGGACAAATATGCAAAGTCCATTCTTGTTCTGCAGCCACTTCCAACTCACTTCTGAAATCTGCTCAAGAGCTACCAGATACTTCTTTCTTGTCCAGGTCCCTCACCAAGTCCTCTAGAACACAGCCATGAACGTTTATGACACTTTTCTCTAATGAACACCCCTTACTTACATCACTATCCCTCTCAAAGTCAATATTCACCCAGTCCCTTCCAGAAAAGCCAACAGTAAAATCTAATTGCTAATTATAAAATAAAGTTTCCTACGTGAGCACCAAGGTACAGGCATTTCCCATCTTTCATAAGTATTTTTCCTTATTCCCCCCTTTATCCCCTGATGAATTGACATGACCAATCCCAACATCAGTAAACATCTCTTAAAGAAGCGTGAGACTGCTACTTACTTTTGAATCTAATTTTTGTTTTACGTAGGCACCATTTGCTGCTGTCAGGACATCATTTATCAGAATAAAAACATATCCTTCCAGATCGAATGCCAAGTCAGAGCTGCAAAACATAAGTAACACTTTAATAACAACTAACATTTAAAGAACATGCATTAAATTTTAAATAAGTCTGAACTACAATATTTCTAAGAACATATGCTTATCTAGGTAAGTGAATATTAGGCATTTTATCAGCTACTAGTATTTCTTGGTTCCTGGTTAGAGTTTGCAATTTCATAATCAGTAAGGCGGTCTTCAGAAATGAGAAGCACTAACACTTAAACACAAAATCATTAGCAATAATCAACCACGTCAGTTAATAGCACACTGCTCTGAATTCAAAGTCGGACAACAAGAAAGAACCAACCAAATTCACCATTACAATATATCTGAAGCAAGCAGAAGGTATCAGAGCTCAATTTCACAGATAAGGAAAACAAAAGGAGAATGAAGTTGTTAACACATCATTTTTCAAAGGTTCACACAAAAGGTAGGGCTGTCTTGCACAGGTGGTTGGGCCACTGGGTGGAATTTCTGAAGTGTGGATGGTGGTTAGTTCTGAGATCAGGCTACATCAGTGTCTAAGCACATAGTGGGAACTCAAATACTTAAAATAATTGCCTAATGAGCCTACTAGGTGTAACTAGTGGGATTAGGGAAACTGAAGTTTCCTGGTATTTAGCAGAGCACCAGGCACAAGACCTTAGTAAACTGAACAGAATAAATGAAAATCTAAGTACGCCTTCAGCATACTTTAGCACCCTAGCTAAAACAGGGGCCCCGCGTTCTGTGATTCTGCAAAGGTGCTATCTATTTGTAGCTAAACTACTACATGGGACAGACTTCTGAGGAGCTCTATGCCACTGCAATTTCGTGCAGAACTACCTAATGATCCACCCTCTTCCAAGCAGCCTGAAAACCCTCTAACTCCAGACTCTTCCTCCAAATTTTTTTCCCAAGTAAAAGGTTCTACCAGATAGCAATCTGCCTCAGAAACTTTTTGCAGGCCAGAGTTAGCCCTGAGAAACTCCTGTTGTTTTGCTCTATTTTAGATAGCACCAGCTTCAATGAAATGCTTCAAAGATTAGTAGGGCACCTTTAAAAAGAAAGGTAGGAGGCTCGTATAGAATTTTTCTCCAAGGAGGAAGGTTACCTAGAGGGAAAAGCAGTCAGCTATATAACAAAATTCTAGTAACTAACTACTCTATTTTTTTTTTTTTGAATGAAATTTCACTTTGAGAGTTAGGGTGGAGTAGAATTGACTTATAGTACTTTCCCCCCACCTACACTACAGGGATATGATGAAGGTAAATGAGCCAATTCAAGAAGCACACTGGAACTCCCAGATGGAAAATACAAAGTCAGACAGAATTTGCGGCATTAGCAAACCCACACATGCATGGTCTGGGCTGAGTAAAATGTTGTAGAAGGCTTCCACTCATCATTTCAATTTTCTGAGTCTTTGGGTATACATTTTCCCCATTCACTTTAAAATTAAAACTTAAGAACAATGGAAAAAAGCTTTAATAGAATATCTAAGTTATGGCATTTGTGATACCTTAGGTGAAACCAAATAAAGCAATTCTATTATTTATTTCCCATAAGGCAAATAATTTATTATCATTTGCCTTCTCTGAGACACTATTTTCTTTAGCAGCATGCAAAGGAAAAGAACGTCACGTGGTTTATAAAAAGGACACAGGCTCTGGAGTCAGGCACAGATTCAAATTCCAGCTCTGCCATTTACTAGCTGTGTGACCTTGAGCAAGCTACTGAACTTAGATTTTAGTTTTCTCAACATAAATAGGAAAATTATACCCATACCTTTCAGAGTGGTTGTGAAAAATACATAAATAATATGTGTAAAAATACCAAACATATTGTATGGCACATGGTATATGCTCAATAAATAGAAGATAGCATAATAAACTCTAACTTAACCTTTTGAATGAATGAATGAATGAACTTTTAGAATGAATTTAACTTTTAAGAATCCCAAGAATCTGATTTTGCTAGCCTTAATCTTCATACAGCCAAAAAGATTTAACTTTTAAAAGTCTTTTACTTTTCAAAAACATGATTCTTATTTAGCCTATAAAAAAATCTCTTTATTGGTAATTGATCATTTATTATCAATAATTATTGATAAATTCTAATGTACTCTCATAGATTTTATATAGGCCCACATCTTACCTGGCAGCTACAAAGGCTCCAATAATCATTGCAAATACAGTCATCTTAATACCCCAAGAAAAAGTCTTCCTACAAAATAAAATAATTAAAAAATACATACATGTGGCTTTAGTTATTTACAAAGACTCGTTTTGCAACATAGGCAAAAAAAATATATTTTTTTTTTAAAAAGTTGCACACAAATGATTCCAAGGAACTGGATATTTAAAAGAACCCCTCTGATGAAGCAAAAACTTACTTTCTTATATAAGTAAGTATACTTATTTTTTCTTACTTTTATCATTTGTTATTATTATTATTGAGTTTGAATTTTTGCTAATCAGATTTCTTTAAGTTGAAAATGGTCACACACATTTGTAGTAAAAGCAGCCAAGACATGAACACTATTTAAAGCCTATACTGATCTTCTGACCCAGCTTCACCCAGTGGCATCAGTAGGTATAGGAATTCTTGAAAGTATATCTCATGTTCAGACAGGCTTCCATAAGGAAGCCATAAACTATCAACTCCTACAGCAAAGGGAGAAAGTTGCTTAAACTTCTCAAAAGATAAAGTAGAAACAACACAAATAATTGTAATATCTTACATATGCTGGGCACCTTTTCAGGGTGATTAAAGTTGGTTAAAGACTAGACATATTAGAAATTTAACTCACTTGAGTAAAACTCCTTCAGCAAACATTGTAAACAGGATGGAGAACCTTCTCAGAACTGTAAACATTGGCAAACTGCAGGAAAAAAACAAAGATATTTAGGTAAAATAAAATTTGATTCTCTAAAATTAGTATTTTAAAATAATGCTAATCTCTTCCTTCCATTATGGAAATTCCATGCTGATTAATCTGTGACTAAATTAAATCCTTATTTCTCTCTAGAAAGTATTTGAAAGCCTGAAAGGGTTGCTTTTATAAAACTACCAGAAGTGAAAAACACCAAACTAATTATAAAATGGTAGAAAACATACATCTATTAACAAAGACTGATAACAGACACCTTTAATTTTACCCTGCTTATTATGTTAAACACCCTGAACAGTAATCATGTTAGTCTTTAAGGGAAAAGACCTTTCTTTTCTAGACTGACCTCCCTTCCTACCCCTAACCTTCAAATAACATCGGTGATAATCTTACCCCCTAAAACATTCCTTGATTGCCCTTTTGTGGAAGTAATCCTGTCTTTCTCTAAATTCCTAGAGCATTCTGCTTGCACTTAGCAAACATACAGCCTCTTGCAACATAATTATTTCTGAATCTATCTCATCTCACCCCAAAGTGCCTTATACTTAAATGGCAATCAAAGATAGGGTGTGAATAGATGGATGGATGGATGGATGACAATGGATGAAAAAGAGCAAACTCTATATACAAGTAGCACTTTGCAGCAGGTCTGCATTTCTTTCCAAGTGGGTAATGAGATGTAAAAGGATGCCCCACCCATGATAAATTTGACTTCCATGGAACCTTCCCCAGAAATACCATCGTGGTCATTCTGTCAAGTTTCTTGGGTCTGAGGAAATGAAAAAAGCTTGGTCTCTACCCTCAGAGATCTCTCCATTCTGTTTTACAATCACACATTATGCCAGAGGTTTAGCTCACGTGACAGTAGTGAAGCCATGGGTTTCTGTTAAATGGTTTCCCTAAGTGTATACTTTTAACATCACATATACCTGATACATACACTCTTTAAGTGGAAAAGCCAAGAATTGGGAAGTTAGAGGATAATAAGTGTTGTCATGGAGTAGAGAGCTACTGCTTCTTTCTAAAAGTGAAAATGCTGCCTCTACAATCATATGGCCATGTGTAAAATGTTGATCATATTTGTATCAGGGTTCCATCTGATGCTATTTTAACTACCTCATGTTAAAAGAAAAACTACAGGGCTTCCCTGGTGGCACAGTGGTTGAGAGTCTGCCTGCTAATGCGGGGGACACGGGTTCGAGCCCTGGTCTGGGAAGATCCCACATGCCACGGAGCAACTAGGCCCGTGAGCCACAACTACTGAGCCTGAGCGTCTGGAGCCTGTGCTCCGCAACAGGAGAGGCCGCGACAGTGAGAGGCCCGCACACCGCGATGAAGAGTGGCCCCCACTTGCCGCAACTAGAGAAAGCCCTCGCACAGAAACAAAGACCCAACACAGCCAAAAATAAATATAAAAATAATAAATAAATAAATAAAAGATTACTATTAAAAATTTTAAAAAAAGGAAAAACTACAAAAGTTCTCATATCCACCATCTAATTTTACTTGTGGAATTTGCCTAAAATATACTATTTATGAATTGTACTAACGAATTGAAATCTCAGAAGCCTAACATATATCCTTCACTATTATAGGTCTGGAAAAATAATGAAAATCTCCCATCACAGCATTTTACAACATTTTAAGACTTTTATCATCAAGGTGAAGGGAAAAAAAAACCCCAAACAAACAAAAAACTCCTTTCTCTTCAAACTTAAGAGATTTTCTGGTCCTTTCATTTTTCCAGAATCATTAACGATGTGTTAAACATTTGACATTTTCAAGTACAATTTTAAGAACACATTATATTAACCTCACTAGTAAAATAAAGTTATCCATACTTCAGTTTCTTTGTGCTGAACAGTCCCGTGATTTGGTTCCCAAAATATAGTAGAGGTAGTGGAAACGTCTAGAAAATTTAAAAAGGGATAACAAAACTCAATAATAAAGACAGCTAAAACAAGGTCCTTTGCAAACAGAAACAGTTTTGTTTATATGATCAAATTCTTTCTACTTAAAACACAAGATTAGTTCTCACACACAATTTTGGCCCCCATGAAGCACCCAAACAACATTACTCCTGGATAAATAGCTCTCTGCAGAAAGAATGGAGGGGAAAAAAGAAACACAAATATGAATATGATCAAACCATATGGGACAACAACATCTTTCTTTACAATATGATAATGTAGAGCCCATTGTTCTGATGTCAGCAGAAAAAGGAAAGGCATTTCATCTTCAGGTGGAGTCAAGCAGAGGCAGATGGAAGAATAAGAAAATAAACCCAAAGAATAATGAATGCAGGATACACTGGCTAGATTAGATGGACGTAGAAAATGCAAAATGATTGTAATCCCAGCAAGTGTTCAATAATTAAAACAGAACACAAGATCTAGGGGCACTTTTTCTTAACTTTAAAGAGACTGTGGGACTTTTTAAAAACACATATTAATACATTTATTCTTTGCCTTCATTATACCCACTCTGGATTAGGCAATTTCAAGGCTGCAATTTTTAAATATGTAAGGCACTGATGAAAAATGTATATAGTAACTTCTTTTCAGAACATAAAGTATTACTTTTTTTTTTTCTTTTTTACCTTTCGAGGTACATTTCTGTCAAAGTCAGGAAACTTGACTACTCTGAGTGCCTTTCCAACCCAGAGTACTGCCACTGTGGTCACCATCTGTAAACAGAGAACACAGATTCACTGTTCTACATATAAAGACACATTCAGAAGTTCTAACGACACAAACCACGTAATGCTGAAGATTCCAACTAACCTGGCCAAGTCCAACACATAGTGAGGAGGGAAATCTACAAAAATGGTAGAGAAAACAAAAAAAACACAGGGTCAGAACAACCCGAGCTCGGTGAATTCAATTTGCACATCGTCAACCTTACAATGCATTTTGATACAAAACACACCAACGTCTACCCCTCATCCAAATGACAATCTGAGAAAAACCCCTGCCGGTTGTCAGGCAACACCGCTGATTTTGTAGCCTTGGGCTGCCACTTGTCTCATCTTGTCTGATTCTACAATTTCAGTCGGCTGCCTGTAACGGATTTTTCTTGGAAGTGAAGACATACATCTCTTGAACAGTTTCACACATTTAAAAAATAAAATGCTTCTGCCTCAGGGTCCCAGTGGCAGCATCACAATCATCTTAAATGGGCTTGAGGATGCGTAGGTCCCCAGAGGCTATCAGCGAAGTCGGAGAACCCTGAAGTCCCGGACCCTAGCCCAGGCTGCGGGGAAGGCCGGGCATCCCTCTCCCGCCTCCCAGCCTGGCATGCACAGGAGTCAAAAAAGTCACGAAGCAACTCCGCTCCGTCTCTCCGAAGGGCAGGGTTTCCAGGGTGCTGCACGGCGGGCAGGGCAGGCGCTTTCCGAACGCGGCACCGAACGCTCGCCCGGCAGTCCCGAGCTCGGCGCCGGGAGCGGGACTCCCACTCCGGGCCGGCGCGCAAGCCGGCTCCGCCGCCCCGACCGCGTATCAGCCGCCCGCCCTCCCTCCCTCCCTCCCCGGCTCCCGCCCAACTTTGTTCAGCTCTAACTTTGCAGGCAAAGTCCAGGGAGCCGGCGCCCAGCCGCCGCCGCCGCCCGCTCCTCTCCGCGGCCTAGGTCGCCGCCGCCTCGGCCCTACCTGTAGTTGGTGAGCACGCTCTTGTTGACCACCACGATGAGGAAGGAGCTCACGCCGTAAAAGCCAGCGGCCAGCAGTTTCAGGAACACGGTCAGCGTTTCGGCCGACGCCATCCCCAGCTCCTCCTCATGTCTGTGTGTGGAGGATTTCGCGGGGGCTTCTCCTTTAACCCGGGCCTGCTGACGTCTATGAACTTCCGCCATGGCTGCGGCGGTGGCGGCAGCGGCCTGCGAGGGGAGCGGCGGGCGGCGGGGCCGAGCAGCGCGGGGGTCTGAGGCGGCAGCTCGCGGGGACTCACGGGACCGCGGCCGGTGTACTGAGCCGGCTGCGGCCGCCGCCCACGCCCGCCCAGGGGCAGGGACGCTGTGGTTCACACGCCCGGGGACTTTGGTCGGGCATTGTGCAACGCGAGGTCAGAGGGGAGGGGCCGCGCCTGGCTCGGCCTGGGCAGGGCTCGGAGAGGGCCCGGAGAAGGGGCAGTGGCGACCCTGAGTCCCGGACAGAGGGAGAAGAACCTTAGGGGGGACCACTCGAGGACACCAGGACACCTAGCAGCACAACACACTCGCGGAAGGAAACGACCGGATAGCGCCTGCGCGCAAGCCCGCGCCGGGTGTCTCGGCGGCCGCGTACCTGGGAAGCGGAGGCTGGCGGCTGGAGGGCTGAGAGCCGTATTTTCCAGATAACTGCCGCAACCAAAATACAGACCCTCCTCCAATCGGTAACAGGTGGCTGGCTGAGTAGTTAACAATGTGCGTGGGTCTAGCCTCACTCGAACGCTATTTTGGTCTCTCTTGCACAGGGCCGAAGCCCTTAAAAAGTATCAGATGTGGATCAAGAGTAAACATTCAACTGTTCGATATTTCAGTCTGCGTTGCCTCAGATTTCTTACGGTTTCTGAACCCAGAAAGCACCATACAATACTGTCTTTGAGACTGTACTGCCATATCCAAAAAGTAGCAAGATAATAAAGTGGCTTGGGGGTAGGTGAAAGAATAAGGTGTTAGGAGCTGAGTTCCAATTCTGCGTTTCCTAGAAATGCCCCCTCACTAGCTGTGTGCCCTTGGGTCAGTTAGTTGAACTCTCTGAGCCTACATCTCCTCATCTCTGGATATAAAGCTGGTTTTCAGTAAACAGTAGACATTGTTATATAAGAGAAACAAATCATTATTACCAGCTTAAACAAAGAAATGACATATCTAATTTTAATGTCAAGACAGAAAAATAACTTTGAATTATTTATCTAAATATTTTGTCCATATCTTTAAAACATTTTCCCATATTTTAAAATTATGGTAAAATATACATAACACAAAATTTACCATCTTTACCTGGCTTTTATTATGGTGAAATATGCATAATATAAAATTTATTATTTCAACACTTTTTAAGTGTACAATTCAGTGGGTTAAGTACATTCATATTGTTGTGCAACTCTTTTTTTTTTTTTTTTTTAAAGATTTATTTTTTTATTGATTAATTGATTGATTGATTGATTGCTATGTTGGGTCTTCGTTTCTGTGCTAGGGCTTTCTCTAGTTGTGGCAAGTGGGGGCCACTCTTCATCGCGGTGCGGGGACCGCTCTTCATCGCGGTGCGCGGGCCTTTCACTATCGCGGCCCCTCCCGTTGCGGGGCACAGGCTCCAGACGCGCAGGCTCAGTAATTGTGGCTCACGGGCCCAGCCGCTCTGCGGCATGTGGGATCTTCCCAGACCAGGGCTCGAACCCGTGTCCCCTGCATTATTGGCAGGCAGATTCTCAACCACTGCGCCACCAGGGAAGCCCTGTTGTGCAACTCTTAACCACTACCCTTCTCTAGAGCTTTCATGTCATCTCAAACTGACATTATGAAACCACTAAACAATAATTCCCCATTCCTCCTTCCCTCCATCCTCTAGTAACCGCTACTCTACTTTCTGTCTCTATAAATTTGACTATTCTAGGTATCTCAAATAAGTAGAATCGGGGCTTCCCTGGTGGCGCAGTGGTTGAGAGTCTGCCTGCTAATGCAGGGGACACGGGTTCGAGCCCTGGTCTGGGAAGATCCCACATGCCGCGGAGCGACTAAGCCCGTGAGCCACAACTACTGAGCCTGCGCGTCTGGAGCCTGTGCCCCGCAACGGGAGGGGCCGCGATAGTGAAAGGCCCGCGCACCGCGATGAAGAGCGGTCCCCGCACCGCAATGAAGAGTGGCCCCCGCTTGCCGCAACTGGAGAAAGCCCTCGCACGAACCGAAGACCCAACACAGCCAAAAATAAATAAATAAATAAATAATAATAAAAAAAACCCTTGCTTTAAAAAAAAAAAAATAAGTAGAATCATACAGTATTTGTCCTTTTGTGTCTGACATTTCATTTAGCATAATATTTTCAAGGTTCATCCACATGTAGCATGTGTCAGAATTTCCTTCCTTTTCAAGGCTAGATAATATTCCGTTGTATGTATATCTTTTGATTTATATATTTTATGTTATCCTGGGGACACTTGTGTTCTTTGACTGCTCCTTAGGAAAAACTGGCACACAGGATGAAATTCTTAACACAGTCCACAAGGCCTTAGGTGACATGGCTCCTGCCGTCCTTACATTTTCCTCCCTAGGCTTCAGCTAAATCAAACTACACCCAGTTCCCTGAAGAATAATGTGGGTTCCTGTGTCCTTACTTCTGTGTCTTTACTCCCATATTCCCTACATCTGGGGTGCTTTTTCTCTCCCTCTCCTCCACTGTCTCCTGAAGAACTGTTACTTTTCTTTCAGTATTTAGGCAAAATATTATCTCCTCTCTGGGCACCTTCCTTCACACCGCCTCTCCTTGCCCTCCACAGAAATGACATCTCTCCTTTGTGCTTCTCCCACTGCATCTTTGTGCATCCCCTTTATAGAGGCTCTAGAATTATATGTTTACATGTCAGTCTGTTCCACTTGACAGTGAGCTCCTTGAGGGCTGGGTGAGGCAGGGACACCTAGAACACTTTAGATGTTTTTGCTAAATGAATCAGTGAATGGTATAACTTTTCAACAATGCAAGAAGCGGCCAAATTTCTTCCTTAACTGCTGGCAGCAGAAGAAAAATAACTAGAAAGTTATATTTTGAGAAACATCCCTTGTGAAAAAAATAATTATTAAAATAATAATGTCCCTCATTACAAAAGCAAACAAGCAAAAGAGACTTGTATCGCATAACTATCTTGCTCTCTTCCTCTCTCACCCCAACACGTTTTTCAGAGAAAGCAACTGCTAACCATCTCGAGGCTCTAGAGCCACTTTCTGTGCCTATACAAATACATATACACACACATATGCATATACATACATACACATATATTTACAGACATGTATTGTTATACATTTTTTAACATAAATGGAGAGAACCAGGTAAAAACACTGATGCTCAAACCAGATACTGCCTCTGACACTAGTTTTGTGATCTCCGGCAAGTTGCTTGATGTTACAGTGGTTCAGTTCCCTCATCTGTAAAATGGAGATAACAATAGCACCCACCTCATAGGGTGGTGATGAGAATTAAGTAAGTTAATAAAGTTAAATGCTTAGAATATAGTACACACTTTACAAGTGTTCCTAATGATAATAATTACTATTATTATCATTATGATTATGCAACCTTTCTCTTTTCACTTTTTATTCCTTGAAGGCCTTTCTGTGGCAGTAAAGAAACTCTACCTCATTCTTTTTAATGGCTGCAGAGAATTCTATCAGCTAGATGCATCATGATTGATGTGGTCCATCCTATAGACATTTTTAAGTTGTTGCCATTTTTTCAGTTTATAAACGATGCAGCTTTGATTATCCTTGTCCATTCAACTTTGTACAGGTATCAGTTTCTAGAAGTGGAATTGCTTAATTAAAGGCTACTTTAAAAAAAAATTAATAGAATGAACAAATTGATCTCCAAAGAGGTTGTACCAATTTTATATTACCACTAACACTGTATGAAAAGGAAATTTCCTTTTATAAAGTCAGATGGTGATAATGGAAACCAGTGAAAGAGGCCAGATAATAGTTCAAGTGCTACTCTATGGAGTATGAAATGCCAGGTACAAATTTCTGCAACAAATCAATTGCAATTACACAAAATGAAATGAAAATAAATCTCCTAAAAAGTACTGATCCAAGCAATTACTGTTGTTTTTCTCAGCATGATTATGTAATTTATTAGCAAGTATACACTAAGACCTACCATAGACAGGCCAAGAACTGTGCTGGGTTTTCTCAACTCCAGTAATGATTTGTGGAGCCTCAGTAGAATGCTGTGAAGTGTAGTGAAGTCACGCATTCTCATTAGATAATGAGAGATAAGATAGGTACTAAGGGGCTTCCCTGGTGTCACAGTGGTTAAGAATCCGCCTGCCAGTGCAGGGGGCAAGGGTTTGAGCCCTGGTCCGGGAAGATCCCACGTGCCGCGGAGCAACTAATCCTGTGCGCCACAACTACTGAGCCTGCGCTCTAGAGCCTGCGAGCCACAACTACTGAGCCCACATGCCACAACTACTCAAGCCCGTGTGCCTAGAACCCATGCTCCACAACAAGAGAAGCCACCACAATGAGAAGCCCGTGCACCACAACAAAGAGCAGCCCCCTCTCGCTGCAACTAGAGAAAGCCTGCACGCAGCAACAAAAACCCAACACAGCCAAAAATAAATAAAATTAAATCTTTTAAAAAAATAAAAAGAAAAAATAAAGCAACTATACCCCAATAAAAGAAAAGATATGTACCAATACTGTAGTAGGGTATTATTATAGAGAATTAGACTTTTAGGTATTTTAGGTACTCAAACCTCTTTCCTAACCTTAGTAATATTAATCACAGAATTATATATGGGAAATTTATACATTATCTGATAAAATTTAATAAAGTTTAAAAAATATCTTAAAAAGCTGTACAAGATTGGAAAGACTGGATTTAAATGTTCTCATTGATATACAAGCCTACTCTAGTTGGAAATGTCAACATTGTAGGTTGATATATTTTATATCTTGCTAGGTGTAATTACTAGCAGAAAAATCTTCTTTGTATTTAAACCATGTCTTTTGCTTTAGCCATCATGTTTCTCCATGAAGGAAATTGATCAGTACTCTTCCCTACACTTCTCAATTTGCCCTGGCTCACTTGCTTTTCCTATACTGGAATTTATTTGGCCTTTTTGGTGTTCACCAATTTCTTGTTTCACTAGATCAGCCAGCCTAGATCATACCCAATAACCTACTGTGTTGTACCACTGATTATGCTATAGCCAGGGAGCAAAGGTCATAGGTGTTCCCTATTTAAACAATGCTTTTAAAATTCTGAGAACCGAAGTGCAAAGAAGGAGCGTGCAGCTTCTCTGCACTGCCTCATACTTCTCTGTGTTGGGCTGGAAGGAATGACCTCAATGACCACTGATGGGTGGCCTGGCAATGTGCTGCGATTGAAATTCATTATCTCACTGCATCCTTACCACTCTAGGAAGTAGGTATGGTGAAACAACTTATAAACAGGAAAACAAAGGCCTAGTGGAAGTATTAGGCATGCCCTGAGTCTCACAGCTCTAAGTAACTGTACAGATTTGACCCTAGTCCGTTCAACATTTAGTTTGTGCTCCTCCACTGGACACCCCTGCCTTATTTGGGGTAGGTGGACATACTTGCTTCTAAAGTTCTCCCAATGCCATTACCTCCTTCAGTTGCCAAGTTTAGTGTTTAGCAATGCTATGAAGAAGAATAATCAGGATATAGGAACATCAGTCTATTAAAATCATTGTCACTCATGACCCATTCACAACAATACCATACCAGACATCAATTTAGGCATTGAAAATACAGAGACATTTCAAACTCAGTTTATTTACAACTGAACCTCATACAAATCTATCCAAAGTCAGCTGCTTTGAATCTTCTGTCTCTGTGAACTGACTGGCCTCACTATCCACCTATTCACATGGCTCTGCCCAATCTACAACCACCTCCAATCACTCTTCAACTCAGACCAAACTTGTTTTATCCCCTCCACTACACTGAAGCTGGTCACCCCTAAGTCACCAATGACCTCCATGGAAGTAAACCCAGCTGACTCTCAGTCCTTCTCTTGCTTGACCACTTCACAGCATTTGCACTGCTGACCCTCTCCCTTCCCTTAGCTACACTCTCTTCCCTTGACTCCTGGGACACCACACTCTCTGCAACTCCTCCTGGTTCTCTGGATGCCCCTTCTCATTTGTCTTTGCTGGTTCCTCCTCTTCTACCATATCTTTAAAATAAAAGTTTCATATGCCTCAAGGCTCAGTCGTGGGTCTTCTCATTTGATTCTACATATTCTCACTAAATAATCTCATCCCATTCCATGGCTTCAGTTATGATTTAACATTCCATCAACACTTCCTAAATCTACTCATGTGTGTTCTCTTGAACTCCAGGTTTGTATATCCAACCGTGTCCTGAACATCTTCACTTGGATGACTCTCTCCGAGGCTCTTCAACAGGTCTAAAACTAAATTCATCCTTATCCCCTGAACGCCAGCAAACTGCTTCTCCTCCACTGTTCCCCATTGTATCAAGTAATGAATTCTGACCAGCTGAGATCCTGGCTGTCTTACTTAGCTATCCAAAATACTTACTACTTCCTTGGGACTTCTCTGGCGGTCCAGTGGTTAAGACTCTGAGCTTCCAGTGCAGGGGGCATGGGTTCAATCCCTGGTCGTAGAACTAATATCCCACATGCTGCACAGCCTTGGCCAAAAAAAATAAAAATAAAAAATTTACTACTTCCTGTTTATCAGATCCAATTACCATATTTCAATCCCTATATTGAACCAGTTGATTTTGTATGAGAATGTTCAGATGATCAAGATCTCTGTGGACTATATTATGGCAGAGAGTAGGAGATTTGATGTAACCCTGAGGCAAGACTGTGATGTTGTACTCCTGACCCTGCCATTTAAGAAGTAAACTGCTTCTAGTCAGTCCTAATAAACTGATGAAGAGAAAAAAGCATTTGCCATATCAATAGCAGCATACTAGGTGTCAGGAGCTGTAGTGTTGATCTGCCTCAGTAAAGATGCTACATGTGAAACATTATCTAAAATTGGAGTCACCTCCTGATTAAGTTTATAATCATTCTCAGATATTTGTCAAGATCTGCCTTCTGTATTGGACAAACAGGTGAGTTAAATGGAAATGTGATAGGTATCACCACTCATGGATCTTTCCAAGTCTTTGATGATGGCAATAATCTCTGCAATTTCCCTAATGATATGCTATTCCCTTTTGTTACTGTTCTGGTAGGATGGGAAAGTTCCAGAGGCTTTCGCTTTCTACAATTATGGTCTTTATTCCACGGGTCAAAGAGCCATTGAGAGGATTTAGCTAGTTGCCAAGTATATCTGTTATGTCTAAACATGTATCTCTTCTAATTATACATTCAAGAATTGGATAAATAACCACACAGTGGCTCTACAGACCCACTGGACTCACTGTGTTTCAGGTTTGGGCTAAGACTCCAGTTGTCACCTGACTCAGCCCCCAGTTTCACTGGTAGTTTACAGTGATATGGGTGCCCAGGAATTAGTATCAAGTAGCCAGTGTTCCATAATCCCCAAAAGGTCTGTGTATGTTCTTTCCCCCAGTACACAGTCACTCTAGTAAATCACTGCAGGTCCCTCTGAGGAAGACTCGGAGGAAGATATGGTGTATACTTGTACCATGATACAGGAGCCTTCCTCAAGGACACTTGACACCCCCTTCAGTGCAAAGGGTTCTGGTTCTATAAACTTGCTTATGTCTGGAAACTGAGTGAGAGACTGTGAGTTTCCATTTTAGAAACTCAAGTTAGATTTTTTTGCTGTCAGTCTGGCTTTTCCTGTTATATAGATTAAGCACCATTTTAGTAGGTTGCCTTGCTATTACATTCTTAGGGATGTTGTAATCAATTAGCCACTGCCAAAGATTTCTGGGGATTAAAACATTCTGGTTACCACTATGTTACTGCTTTCCTTTTATGGTAAATATGCCCATCTCGCCTTTGGTGGTTAAGAACTGCTACTTGCCTCTGATACTCCAGGACTTCTATCATCTCTATTATAAATAGTGAGCCCACCTCAATAGTGAAATTTCCCACCCTTATGCTTGGCTTATGGAGAACAGCCATGACAGAACTTCTCAAGGATGTACATGCTCTACACAAAAAGATGTTTCTCAACGTGTTGACGATGGGCGTGTCCTCTCAGCATGTAGTTGAGAGATGGGTCTTCCTTAAAACTCATCCCTATACATATTCTCCAGGTTTATATTGATATAAATTAGGAAAATCTTGCAGTTTTTTTGGTATATCAACTGCTTCCTCCTGGGTCAGACTTTGTACTTGTTCCCCTGGAGCATACTGATATCTGACCCTACTAATGGGGATAGTAGATAGTTTTCGAGCAAGGAAAGGCTAATATCAGGCACAGGAGGACACGCTGCTTCTACTGTTAGAAGAGGTTCAGAGTGACCTGAGAATTCAAAATTCTCAACTTGATCTAAATCCAGCCAGATGTATCCCCACTTCAAGATTTAGGGTCCCTCTGCTTCCCTATCATTTTCCTAACTTCTTCATGAGAGACATGGCAAAGCTGTAAATTCAACTGATGTAAATTCTGTAAACTGGACAAGTATATATTTATTCACTTTTAGGAACACCAGTCCTGTGGCTGCAAGAAATGAGAGATCCTTTTAGAGCTGCCATAGAATTTCTCCAGCTCTCTGATGAAACTTAAGCAGAGACTATAAGGACCTGAGTTTGATACTTTCTTTCTGTAAGTGTTTTAGTCCACTCAGAAGAATCTATCCCACACCACAGTCTTCATGGTCATAATTACTGCTGTAACAGTCAAGTGCAACAGGCACAGGCTCCAAGGCACTTGGGTCAGCAGGCACTTCTTCACAATCAACTACAGGTGATTATTTAATCAATCATGCTACTTCTGCATGACATGGGTAACCAGCATTCATTTCCCATTAGCAAGGAGCTCAGCACTACATTCAAACCCAAGGACAAAACCAAACCAATCCCCAAATCCCATCTTTTAGGGTCTGTTTCCTGGAACCACTCCTAGTAACAATTTCTGTATCAATCAGAGTCCAGTTAGGAGACAGAAATAACACTAGTTATTTGATTAGAGAGAATCTAATATAAAGAAATATTAACTAGGGACTTCCCTGGTGGCACAGTGGCTAAGAATCCTCCTGCCAATGCATGGGACACGGGTTCGAGCCCTGGTCCGGGAAGATCCCACATGCCACGGAGCAACTAAGCCCACTACTGAGCCTGTGCTCTAGAGCCCATGCTCTGCAACAAGAGAAGCCACTGCACTGAGAAGCCCTCTCACTGCATCGAAGAGTAGCCCCCCGCTCGCTGCAACTAGAGAAAGCCCGCACGCAGCAACGAAGACCCAACGCGGCCAAAAATAAATAATACAAATAAAAATAAATTCATCAAATGCAAGGTTTTAAAAAAAAACCCTCCAAGGTATCATGGAGGTAGCCACTGCAGGAAGGGAAGGGGGAATAACGGGAGGAGACTGGAATTATTAAAACCTATAGGAGGAACCCTAGTAGCTAAAACACAGACCTCTGAGGAAGAGATGCTGTTCAGCTGATACCGGAATCTTTAGTTTAGAAAAGGCTCCCCGTAAGCCTGGGATCCAGACCTTTGAGGAGGAAGCACCAACTGGCTGCTGCTGTGGGCTCTGGGAGGCACTAATAGATTGGCTCTGCAAATTCAGGGAAAACCGCAAATGGCTTTCACCTGCTGCTATGCGAAGGCCCTGCTGTTCCTGGGCTGAAGACTTGTTGCTGGAGCATTGCTAACAGAGGGCAGACTGGAAAGGACATTTTTTTCTTGCTCCTCCAGCTTTGCAATCTCCCTCTAGCACCACCTATGGCGGGGCCTGACACAGAGCCAGCTGGCAAAGCAGATGCGTGGTTTGCAAAATACAAGCACCAGCTTCACAAAGCAGAATAGAGAAGGGTGGTCCAAACCTAGCGCAAGGTTTGGAGCTGAGAGACAATAAACTAACAACTGGCACCCCCATTTTAGTAAAAGGAACCACCATTCACCAAGTTGCTCACCTTAGAAGCCTAGTAGTTACTCTCAGGGCCTCTCTCTTCTCATCTGCCATATATAGTCCCCTAAATACCTCTCAAGTCTGAACCCACTGCCGTCATCTTCATCCCTCACCAAGGCTACTGCAACGACATCGTAACTAGTCTTCAGCCAGATGACTGTGGGTCTACAATTCACTTTCTACATAGCAGCTACACAGCAGCTGCAGCGATTCTGTAAAACGCAGATCTAATTATCAGGATAAAATCTATCTCCTGCCTCACTTCACAGCTTTCTCCTTTTGGCTCTCCCTGCTCTAAATTCATGGTTGACTTTCTTTAATTCCTCAAATACACCCTCTCATTTCTGGATCTTTGCCCCTGCTCATCACTTAACTTATAGATTAAACCCCCATTCCCACAAACCCCACCTCCCTCCTCTGGCTAACTTCTTCAGGTCTCAAATAAAAGAGAGACTCTTCAGTGAGGTCTTCCCTACCCACAGACTCAGGTAACACCCATTCCTACATGCTCTTTAAGAGACATGATAGGGCTTCCCTGGTGGCGCAGTGGTTGAGAATCTGCCTGCCAATGCAGGGGACATGGGTTCGAGCCCTGGTCTGGGAAGATCCCACATGCCGCGGAACAACTAGGCCCATGAGCCACAACTACTGAGCCTGTGCGTCTGGAGCCTGTGCTCCGCAACAAGAGAGGCCGCGATAATGAGAGGCCAGCGCACCCCAATGAAAAGTGGCCCCCGCTTGCCGCAACTAGGGAAAGCCCTCGCACAGAAACGAAGACCCAACACAGCCAAAAATAAATAAATAAAAAATAAAAATAAAGGAATTCCTTAAAAAAAAAAAAAAAAGAGACATGATAAACTGAGTTACTCATTGAAATAGTCTTTTCCTACTCTCTGCCTATTGCCTTCCCCCTACCATTCACGTTCAGACCACAATGCACAGGCTGCCGGTTACTACAGATGGTTGCCATTGCAATGTACGCAGATCATAGGCTGCAAATCCTTAGATTCTGTGCTTAAAATTCAAAGGTGTAAAATATTTTAGAAAGAATCTTTTTTTCCCCTGCTCATGCCTTCCAAACCAGATAAACACCTTCCAAAACTTCTTTCACAGTCTTCCCCAACTGAGTTGTTGGAAACTATTCTTCCAGTTGCTTAAGTCCAAAACTTTGGAGTCATCTTTGACTCCTCTTTTTCTCTCACAGCCCATGTCTAACTTTCAGCTAATCCCATCAACTATATCTTTAAAGTGTAGTCTTCCCTTGGTACCCGAGAGGGATTGGTTCTAGGACCCCCATGGAAACCAAAATCCGAAGATGCACAAATCCCTTATGTAAAATGGCACAGTATTTGCTTGTAAGCTATTAATCCTCCCACATACTTTAAATTATCTCTAGGTTACTTATAATACTGAATAAAAGGTAAATGCTATGTAAATAGTTGCCAGTGTGGGCAAATTCAGGTTTTGCTTTTTGGAACCTTCTGGAATTTTTTTTTTTTTTGGAATATTTTCTATCCACAGTTGGTTGAATCCGCAGATGTGGAGCCTACAGGTATGGAGGGCCGACTGTCCATCCGTATTCCAACATTTATTACTTCTTCTACTGGCCCCCTAGTCCAAGTCACCATCTGCTCTTGCTAAAATATTGTAATTGTCTCTTCAATGGTTTCCCTGCTTTTATCTTGTACTCACCATTCCTCATTAATCCTTTCTCCCCAAAGCACCCAAAGTAACCTAAAATTTTAGTCAAATATCACACCACTGTTCAAATCTGTTCAATCACTTCCCATCTTATTCTGAATAAAATTCAAAACATTATAATGGTTTACAAGGCCCTACGTGGTCTGTCCTTTTGTTACCTTTGTGATTTCACCCTCTACCTCTTCCACTCCACCTCCCTCAACTCAGCCACAATGGCCTCCTTGCTGTTCCTAGAACCCTTGAAGTCCACTCCGCCTCAGGACCTTTGAATTTATTGTACTTTGCCTAGAATACAGTTCCTGCAGATATCTCCATGGTTCATTCTGTCGCTTAATTCAGGTCTTCACTCAAATTTCATCTTATCAAAGTGGTCTCTCTCAACCCTGAAGAAACAAATGAAAGAAGAACTAAAGAAATGAAGAGCTATACTGTGTTCATAGGTTGGAAAATACAATATCGTTAAGGTGTTAATTCTCTCAAAACTTATCTATAGATTTAATGCAATTCCTGTCAAAATTCCAGCAAGCTTTTTTATAGATGTTGACAAGATGATTCTAAAATGTAAATGGAAAGGCAAATGAATGAGAATGGCCAAAACAATTAGGAAAGGTGGAAGACCCACACTACCCATTTTTAAGCCATGCTATAAAGCCACAGTAATCAAGACAGTGTGATACTAACATAAGCATATTCATATAGATCAGTGGAGTAGAATAGAGAGCCCAAAAATAGACACACAAATACAGTCAATTGATTTTTGCCTAAGATACAAAATTTCAAAAGGGAAAGAATAGTCTTTTTGATAGTGCTGGAACAGTTGGATGTCCATAAACAAAAACAAACAAACAAACAAAAATGAACTTCAACACATACCATATACCTTATATAAAAATTAACTCAAAATAGATCATAGATCTAAATATAAAACCTAAAAGTATAAAACTTCTAGAAGAAAACATTGGAGAAAATCTGTAATCATGGATTTGGCAGTAAGTTTTTTTTTTAATTGTAGGAAAAAACACATAATATGAAATCTACTCTCTTAGCAAGTTTTTAAGTATGCAGTATTGTATAGTTAACTGTATCTATGCACATTGTTGTGCAACACGTCTCTAGAACGTTTTCATCTTGCATGACTGAAACTCTGTATCTATTGAAGAGCAACTCCTCATTGTCCCTTCTCCCCAGCCCCCAGAAACCACTATTCTAAATTCTGCTTCTATGAGTTTGTCTACTTTAGATATCTTACATAAGTGGAATCATGCAGTTTAATTGTCCTTCTGTGACTGGCTTATCTCACTTGGTTTAATGTCCAAGTTTCATCCATGTTATTACATATTACAGGATTTCCTTCTTTTAGAAGGCTGAATGATATTTCATTATATTGATATACCATTTTCTTTATCCATTCATCCATTGAAGGACATTTAGGATGTTTACATGTCTTGGCTATTGTGAATAATGGTGCAGTGAACCCATGGTAGTGCAAATATTTCTTCGGAATCCCGTTTCCAAGTCTTTGGGGTAAATATCAGAAGTGGGATTGCTGGTTCATATGACAGTTCTATTTTTAATTTTTTTGAGGAAACTCCATGCTGTTTTCCATAGTGACTGCACCATTTTACATTCCCACCAACAGTGCACAAGGTTTCCAATTTCTCCATAGCCTCACTGATACTTATTTTCTGTTTTTGTTTTGTTTTTTATAATCACCATCCTAACAGGTATGAGGCAATATCTTATTGTGGTTTGATATGCCTTTCCCTGATGTTGAGCATCTTTTCATATACCTGTTGACCATTTGAATGTCTTCTTTGGAGAAATGTCTATTCAAGTTCTTTGCCCATTTTAAAATCAGGTTATTTGTTTTTTTGCTAGTGATTACTGGGAGTTCCTCATATATATTGGATAGTAATCTCTTATCACATAATATGCTTTGCAAGTTTTTTCCCTCATTCCATAGGATGCTTTTCACTCTGCTGATCATTTCCTTTGTGGTGCAGAAGCTTTTTAGTTTGATGTAGTCCCACTTGTCTATTTTTGCTTTTGTTGCCTGTTCTTTTGGTGTCATAACTAAGAAATCATTGCTAAGACAAATGTTATGAACTTTTTCTTCTATGTTTTCTTCTAAGAATCACATCATTTCTGGACTTATATTTAAGTCTTTAATCTATTTTGAGTTGATTTTTTTCTATATGGTGTAATATAAGACTCTAATTTTGCTCTTTCACATATGAATATCCAGTTTTCCCAGCACCATCTGTTGAAGAGACTATCCTTTCCCCATTGTATAGTCTTGGCACCCTTGTTGAAGATCATTTGATCATACACACATGGATTTATTTAGGGGCTCTCTATTCTGTTCCACTGGTCTATATGTCTGTCTTTATGCTAGCATCATACTGTTTTGATTACTGTAGCTTTGTAATATGTTTTGAAGTCAGGAAGTGTGAGGCCTCCAGCTTTGTTCTTCTTTTTCAAGAGTTCTTTGGTAATTTGGAGGCTTTTGTGGTTCCATATGAATTTTAGAATTTTTTTCTCTTTCTGCAAAAAACTCCATAGGATTTTGATAGGGAATGCATTGAACTGTAGATTTCTTTGGGTAGTATGTTCATTTTAACAATATTAGGTCTTCCAATTCATGAACACGGATATCTTTCCATTAATTTGTGTCTTCTTTAATTTATTTTAGCAATGTTTTGTAGTTTTTAGTGTACATGTCTTTCACCTCCTTGGTTAAGTTTATTGCTAAATATTTTATTCCTCTTGATGCTATTGTCATGTAGTTAACATGTACTCCCTGATATGATGTGATTAGCAAGACACTTCACTTCTGTGGTATCCTTCCCTGAAACTCACAACCCTAGTTTAATCATAAGAAAACATCAGACAAACCTAAGTTCAGGGCCTCTACAATATACTTGACCAGTGTTCTTTAAAACTCTCAAGATCATAAAAAACAAGGAAAGACTGAAAACTGTCACAGATTAGAGGATATTTAAAAGACAAGGTGAAGAAATGCAATGTGGTATCCTGAATTGGATCCTGAAACAGAAAAATAACATTGTGTAAAGACTGGTGAAATTCAAATAAAGTCTTAGTTTAGTAGTTTTTTTCTTTTTAAGAGTCTTCTTTGACCAACCTACCTAAAATGTCATATTTCCTATGGCTTACAGTTCTCTAACCTTACCTTATCTTTTCTTTTAGCTTCGCCACTTATTGATTATGTTATATTAGCTTATTATCTGTCTCCTCCCAATAAAATATTAGCTCCATGAGCAGGGGCGGATGCAAGTTTTATGAAACCTGAAGCTTTGTGAGTCCTTCCTAAGAAAAAAATGCAAAGTTAGAAATGTAAAATAAGGTACAAAAATGGATATCTACTTAATATAAGAAACCAGAACAAATTTTTAAAATCTGACAATTCACAGAAACTATATCTTTATTAATTGCTTGTCACATTTCTATAATTTTTCTATATTTTTGTTGCATTTTTATTTGACTGCTTCTGTATGTAATCAAATTTTATAACTTTTTTTAACACCTTTATTGGAGTATAATTGCTTTACAATGGTGTGTTAGTTTCTGCTTTATAACAAAGTGAATCAGCTATACATATACATATATCCCCATATCTCTTCCCTCTTGTGTCTCCCTCCCTCTCACCCTCCCTATCCCACCCCTCTAGGTGATCACAAAGCACCGAGCTGATCTCCCTGTGCTATGTTTTTAATAGAGATAACACGAAAATAATTCAGTCTTTCTTCTGGCATGGTTTGACCAGTTTGTTATCATTATTGGTAGATGGGATTTATAAATATGCATCTTGACACCCAAACTCACTGTAGTACTATTGCAAATACACACCCTACAAACACAGAAATTCTAATAAGTTCTATTTAGCACAATTCCCATCAAAACAGAAAAAAAAATGCATTTATAACAGTGTATACTACATTACCGAGTATTTGCCAATAAGAGAGGATTTCTGTTTTGGCTAAGTATTGATAAAACTCAAATCCTCTGCTAATAATTGTGTTTGATGACTGGAAGAAGGTTTCATAGATAGCTTCAGATTCTGTATGTTACAGATCTTGTTTCTTCATATAGACACAAAGTTTTGAAATTGGCCACTATTGGACACATTTTATTTCATGATATGTCCTCTGGACCTGTAAATTTGTGTCACATGGTATGTAAGTAGCGCAGTAGATGGTGGGAATATTCTTGGAAGCCATTCCTACATTAAAACAACTTAACTTCATACAGAAGTGGCTGCATACCATCTATATACAACCTATTAAACCCAGACCAGATATATTCCTAATTCAGTTTCTCCTTAGAAGGATTCCCAAAATAACTTCTGCCACTCAGTGTCATCTGCTATGAGGGGAAATTTGATGGTAAAAAAAAAAAAATGGAGTGGAAAGAGACAGCATTCTTAACCAATTTCAGCTAAAACATCTTCTGCAAATTTTATAAAATGTATAAAATATATAATCCAAGCCTTAGAAAAAGGGGCTTGAGGGCTTCCCTGGTGGCGCAGTGGTTGAGAATCTGCCTGCCGATGCAGTGCACACGGGTTCGAGCCCTGGTCTGGGAGGATCCCACAAGCCGCGGAGCGACTGGGCCCGTGAGCCACAACTGCTGAGCCTGCGCGTCTGGAGCCTGTGCTCCGCAACAAAAGAGGCCGCGATAGTGAGAGGCCCGCGCACCGCGATGAAGAGTGGCCCCTGCTCTCGGCAACTAGAGAAAGCCCTCACAGAAACGAAGACCCATACAGTCATAAATAAATAAATAATTTAAAAAAAGAAAAAGGGGCTTGAAGCTTGTTTCATCAACTTCAAGGTCCATGTCCATAAGAGCGGAGACTTTTTTTTGTTCACAGCTGTATTCTTGATACCTAGAAGAGTGTCTTACATAAAGTAGGCATATGATACATATATGTTAAAAGAGAGAAAGGAAGGAAGAGAGACAGAGGAGAAGTGGAGTAGCTCTTTGCATAATTTGGATTACAGAAGCATAATATGGCTTCTCCACAGTCGGCAAAAAAATAACTATCCTTAGAGTTATTTCCAAGGAAGGACAATGCATTGGGCCAAATGAGGTAGTCTAGGATCCTAAACCACTCCACATATTAAGATAATATGTCAATACAAGGAGGTGATGGGCCTGTTTGGACTCAGTAGGCAGACCTATGAGATGGCCCAGGAGAAGGAGGTCCTGGATGATAACTTGAGTAGAGTCAAGAGAAGAAACTAAAGTTAAGATAGAGGGTTTACATACATATAAAGACCCAAGGAGGCATCTCTAAGAAATGTTGGGGTACTGAAGGCTTCTCCTGATGACTTTGGAAAGGCTAAGTTGTTGATAAATAACATAGCTGTGTGTCCATGCTGCCTCATCAATTCTACTTCGCACTGATATTCAGTAGCAACACACCAGCATGGCGACTCTTCAGTTAGAATGTAGGAACATTTCTATAAATGCTGGTAAACAGTAACTTCCTCAGATCCTCTGAGACTTGACCTACGGCCATGGTCACCTTAGCTCCTCCTCTGAAATCCCTCAGACCTCCCCACAAACCTGCAACCAAGTCTAGGAATAATACCTTGCTTCAGCCGTAAGTTTGATTGGCCAGTGCCTGTACTGTGCTCATTATTAAATCTTCTGCATATAACCCTGGTTCTACTAAGCAGTCAACATAGCTGCATGGGAGAAATCATGAACTGAGAGGAGGCCTAGTCTCACCCTCCTGGTACCCGTGGATTAGCCTAAGAACAGAACAATCTGTTGCTTAGATTGATTGCTTTCCCTAGCGCTGAGCTTTCTCAGGGTAGAGCACTGAACAGGTAGTTCACTTCCCCATCAAATTCTGTGAGGGCATAAGCCGAGTCAGTCCTAGTCATTGTTACATTTTCAGCAACTAGCACAGTGATGGCACATAGTAAGTACTCAATAAACATTTTTTGATTAAAAGTTGAACAGTAAAGAGGAAGAAGGTAGAATCTTAAAGGTCTAGACCTGGAAATGTCATCTAAAATCTTGGGAAAAAATCATTAGAAGTGTTCTCTCGTATGCAAGTGGGAAATCTGAGTCTGGACAGGTTGAAAGTCTTGCCCAATCAACCATGTGAATTATGAATAGAACTGTTGAAAAACTCTGGCTTCTTGTATCTTCATCAGTGTTCTTTTCACTGCACTGGGCTCCCTCTCTTTGCTCCAAGAATACAAGTGACCCCATAGCATGGAGAAAATTCAGAGATGATCAGTACTGTTTCTCATAGCATGGAGAAAATTCAGAGATGATCAGTACTGTTTCTCATAGCATGGAGAAATTCAGAGATGATCAGTACTGTTGTGGAAATTTTAAATAAACTCCAGGATTACACAAGGAAGTAATCTCATATTATAGCTGCAAATGGTTTTGCTTTCTTCCTATTCTGGGAACTGGTGGGCAGGGTGAAGCCATGAGTTTGAGCAGAGTGGGAGACTTTGGAACAACAACCATGGAATGCACAAAGGGAAGTCAACAGGAGTTAAATAAGAAGATTGCTGGGGCTTCCCTGGTGGCGCAGTGGTTGAGAATCTGCCTGCCAATGCAGGGGACACGGGTTCGAGCCCTGGTCCGGGAAGATCCCACATGCCGCGGAGCAGCTAGGCCCGTGAGCCACAACTACTGAGCCTGCGCGTCTGGAGCCTGTGCTCCACAACAAGAGAGGCCGCGATAGTGAGAGGCCCGCACACCGCGATGAAAAGTGGCCCCCGCTTGCCGCAACTGGAGAAAGCCCTCGCACAGAAACGAAGACCCAGCACAGCCATAAATAAAAATAAATAAATAAATAAAATTAAAAAAAAAAAAAAAAGAAGATTGCTGAGAGCTGAGAGAATGAGGTTGAAATTAAATAGGATGACTGTGCATGGACCTACTCAGTATGGTGCATGAATTTTCTCGGCAATGTTGGCAACGATAAAGAAATACTCAGCCCAGAACATTAATAGTGCTGAGTTTGAGAAACCCTGCCCTAGAAACATTTTAAGTGTTTAATGGCCACATGTGGCTGGCAGTTACTATGTTGAACAGCACAAATATAGAACTTTTCCATCATTGCAGAACATTCTACCAGACAGCTCTGGTCTAGAAGATTTTCAAGATCCTTTTTTAACCTCTGAGGTCCTAAGCAAATCAATGAAAGAAAAGAACAAGATAGTAAGGATGCTAAGAGAAAGAAAAATAAGGCAACAGAATGAAATAGAACTGTCTTTAGATGCATCAATTACCAATTATTGCCACTAAACATAGATAGTTCATAATCTGAAACATACAGGCCATATTTTGATTCTGTTTCACACAGAAGTGTAGTGTTTAGATCAAATTAATTATTGACTAAAATTAATTAAGCATGTTGACAAACTAAACGCCACTTTGGAATCTACATTGTGACTACTTGTCTGACTAGTTCTTTTTTTTTTTCCTGTTGTCAACCCACTGCTATAGCTACAAATACTGTCCTACTTCTTTTTTGGGCAGAGAATATATATAATGAAGGCTTTCTTTAGAGTGAAATAGGCGGTAAGTGGGATTTACATTTAATAATATACCCCAGTTTTAATAATGAGTGGTTTCGATTTTCCCTTTGGGAATTGAAATAAAACACCGTGTTGCTCATACCTCACCTGTGCTTAATCTTGGGCACCTGACTCCTGGAGAAAAATGAGATGTCTCTGACGTCTTTAAATATCTGAATGGCTTCCAGGCGAGAGGAGGAATGTATAAAAAATTTATCCAACTGTAGAAATAAGAAAGGTGATTACTGATTGTCCTTGCAGTGGAGCACTGGGAATTGTTGGATGGATCCTTGGTAGATTAATTCTATAGGGGTGTGCACCTTTGATGGGCTTTCTACTTGGAGAAAATCAACTGTAATGCAAATGACTTGTTCACAGCAGTGCAAATAAATTTTATCTGTAGAGATATAATTGATTTCCCTCTGGTAGAAAAGATAACCTCAAAATTTTTAATTTATTTCCCTATAGGATGTTAATCAGCTTTTTTTGTTTGTTTTGTTAAACACAAATCAGTGGTTTTTTTGTTTTTTGTTTTTGTTTTTGTTTTTGGCTGTGCCGCACGGCTTGTGGGATCTTAGTTCCCCAACCAGGGATTGAACCCAGCCCCCCGGCAGTGACTGAGTCCTAACCACTAGACCGCCAGGGGATTCCCCATAGATTTTTAACTTATTATTAGTAAAGAACTTTCTGACAGTGTGTACTATCTTCTAATTGATCCTTAAATCTACTTACCACCCAGCTCTGTGCCCTGGGAGGTTGATTTCTATGGATTACTTTGTGGGCTCTCCTAACTCAGAGCTGGGACTAGAATGAGGCAAGAGAGACACCTAGGGCACCACATATAAAAAAGCACTCACTCTCAGGCCCTGACAGAAAGTGCCTCCTTAAATGTGGTGCCCTAGGCACTTCTCTAGCCTCACTCTAGTCTCAGGCCTGTCTTAAACCCAGACTTCAGATTGATTTTAGCCAATAGCATTATAGACACAAAAGCGCAAGAGGAGAGTGAGGTTCTGGTATTTATTATTACTACTGTAAGCAGATGAGGTAGGGGGTCCCCGGAGAAAGAAAACCAAGCATGGGTTTCTTGACATAAGAGAAGTCATTTTTGGCCTAAGCCATTTTGGGATCTATTTGATGCTAGCCCAGGCTATTAGACTGAGTTCCAGGACAGTGGCTCAGGACTCAAGGGAAGATTGATGACTTGCAGTTGAATTGCTCTGGTGGTTCTCTCCCGGCCACCGCATCCATATCCACACTCAATGTTATGTGATTGAATCATAATCTTTGACAAGAGGCATTTTGGGAAAGTACATTGGAAAATATATGTTGGAATTTGAGGAAGCTAAAGAATAAGGTCCATTTTCCCCACCCAAATTTGGGAGTAACTGGGAAATAGATGCAGCAGGTAGTTTGATGGCAATCATAACACAGTTCAAGCTGTTTGGAGGGTGTGGCTTAGGTTTGAGAACTAAATGGACTTGTTTAGGACTGTGTTCTGCTTCCCTGTCTCCAAGGATGGGACTGCCCACCCAACGGAATGTTTGAGTCTGCAGAGTGCACACATTTACCCCATATATTGCTGCTCCCTCTGAATTGGGTCAAAGAGGGAAGAAAAGAATCAATTCCCGAGTGTTTACAGCCTTTTAACAGATTAGTCCTATGCAGTCAAGAAACCTGGGCTAATTGCTTCCCCCCCTAATGAGGCTTCTCACTCCTCAGTGGAGAAAAGTGGTGCAATGTGTGGGGCAGGAGACCATGGGCGTTACCATAGAGAAGTCCCTCTCTCCACAGGGGAACAAGAAGGGTGGGGGAATAAGTGCTCTTGTCTAACTTTCCCTTACCTTTTGAATTTAATCATTAAGTTATGTTCAATCAGGGGTGTGTCTAGTACCCTTTGGAGAGGATTTTAGCAGCTATCAGGGAAGTCCTGCTCCTACCTTTACGAGATTGCTCCAACAGTGTACGTTTTTGGATTCTCCTAGGAATATTGGTTAATAGCGTTAATTTTGTGTTCAGAAGGCTCTGAAATACACATTAATCATTATTTAACAGAGAAGAACAAACCTGATTCTGTATTGGATCTATTCCTTTAGCTCTAACCTTTGCGCTCTGTTGCCTGCGCCTAATCATGCTGGCTCTGCACCTTCGTAAAACAGTGTTGCCTGTAACCTGAAAACTACACGACAGCCCATCCTCAAGGCTCTGCCCCCCTTGACCTTTAAAGGTGTAACACTTTTCATTCATATAAAGTTGCAAAACAGAATAACAGTTGTCTTGTTGGAGGTTTATAGGCACATCATGACAAGAACTGCCTGGGCAGCTGCAAGAACAAAGGATTATCACATCCCCTCCTCTCTTAGTATAAAAGAAGCCTGAATTCTAACTCAGGTAAGAGGCAATTCGGGACACTAGTCTGCCATCTTTTTGGTCTGCTGGCTTTCTGAATAAAGTCACTATTCCTTGCTCCAACACCTTGTCTCTCGATTTATTGACCTGTCATGCAGTGAGCAGTACAAGCTTGGACTCAGTAACAAAATTATATTAATTCAATTAACTCGGAGACCATGATGTGTCAAGAGTAAAAATTTCATTTCCTATTTTATTTCCCATCTCAAATTATGGCCAGCCCATCGCCCAGCAAAAGTCATTAGAGGCGCTGTTATGAGATTAATACACTCCAATAATAAAATGCTAACACAGAAATGCCCAATTTTGAATTCAACTCCCCCAACTATAAGATTTCTTGTGAGAAATTAAATTCAAAGATTAAAGTCCCAAAGAGATTGTAATAGTCTGACCTTGTTGTGGAAACAATTGTACATTGTCTTAGTGACTTACAATATCAAAAAATTATTTTTTGATCATGTTACATGAGGGCTATGGGTTGGTTGAGGCTCTTCTGGGCTTTGCAGGATTCGGCTTGCCTTGGTTCCGAATGTCTTCTCATACTGGCACCCAGGTTCAAGGAGTGGCCACTACTTGAGACATGCTGATCTCATGGTGGAGGACAGGAGCAAGAGGAGCAACGTTGAATCATGTAAGTCATGTCTACTCACATTCTATTGGTTAAAGTAAGTCCCATGGCCAAGCCCACGTCAGTGGAATAGAGAGATACACTCCAACTATGGAGACACATGGAAAAGGTAGGGAGGAAATGAGAATTGTGAACAAATTGAAAATATTGTAAACAAGTGTTTAAAAGTTTTGCCTTTATGAATTAAAGTCTCCAACCTCTACTTCTCTCCCATCTTTCTTACCTTCTCTTCTGCCACATCTCTCTGACTTCTGCATTCCTCTGCTCCTAAGGGATCATGTGATTACATCAGGCCCACCAATAATTCCCAAATAATCTCCATATTTGAGGTCAGATGGTTAATAAACTTAAACCCATTTACAAAGTCCATTCACAGCTGTATCTAGTGTTTGAAAAATAAGGATCAGGAATCTTGGAGAGATATCTTTGAAATTCTACTTACCACACTGGCTTCAATAATAAAATAAGAAAAATTATTTTTGAACTCATCTAGTCCTGGTGCTTGTCACTGTCTTCTAGGACAGTGGGTTATTTTTTATTGGGTTATTTTTTTAAAAGGTCTCTACATTCATTTAAAAAAAAAAGTTAAGTGTTTTTGTGTAGCCTCACACATAATCCATTTTCTATGGACAAATTCAAAAATTTATTTTCTCTGTTTCAAACAAAGAAATGGGTTTATATCCATCACGTCAATTTTATTAATTGCATTATATGATTACTCCGTATCCATACTTTTTTTTTTACCTGTTTAACTCTGAAAGAGGTGAATTGAGGTCTTCCACAATAATTTTATTTTTTTTAAGTTCTCCTGAGATTTCCAATAGCCTTTGCTTTATATAACTAACTGTTTTGTTGTTTGGTACATATATAGTGCACCAAAGATGCTGTTATATCTTTTTCAGATATTGTGTTTTTATTATTACATAAGGCATAAGGTCCTTCTTTGTCTTATTTATTGTTTCTAATCTTAAATTTTAACATCTGATATTAATAATGCCACTCCAATCTGTTTTTGTTTCATTAGTCTGGTATCTCCATCCTCACTCCTTTATTTTCAAGCTTTCTTTATTGCTTTAACTATATTTCTTATAAACAGTATACAGTCATCCCTTTGTATCCACAGGGGATTGGTTCCAAGGCCCCCCACAGATACCAAAATCCATGATGCTCAAGTTCCTTATATAAAATGGAGTAGTATTTGTATAAAACCTATACACATCCTCCCATATACTTTAAATCATTTCTAGATCACTTATAATACCTAATACAATGTAAATGCTATGTAAATATTTATAAATACAGTGTAAATGTAACTAGTTGCTGGTGCTAGGCAAATTCAAGTTTTGGTTTATGGTACTTTCCAGAATTTTTTTTTTTTTTTGGACTATTTTCTATCTGTGGTTGGTTGAATCCACAGATGTAGAACTCATGGATACAGAGAGCTGATCATAGACTTAAGTGTTATTTTTAACTCAGTCTGAGAGTCTCTGTTTCTTAAAGAGAAAATTCAACCAATTCAAATGTAGTATGACAGATACTTGATATCAATATTTTTATGATATTATGTTTGTTCTTTCTCATTTTCTATACATTTTTTAATTAATTCCATTTCTCCTAATTTTGGAAGTCTTCTTATATTTTCTATTCAGGTAACAGTTACCTCTTCTATCAATTCAGATTACGATTGAGAGTAATACATACAACCAGTGTTTTATAAAAACTAGTGTAATGAGTGTGTGTGTGTCTGGGGGGGGGTGCTGCACTTGAATCAACTTAAGTGCTTTTATTATTTTTCTTGTCAAATTATCCCTGTCTCCTCTAGCATCTTTATCTGTTCTATTTATTTAATAGCTGATTGCTGAATGAGCGGGACTTGGCAGGATGAGCAAACAGGAAAAAACTTTATTTTTTCAGATTTTTTCTGACTGCTAATCCTACAAAATTACTGTGTTTGCTTATTCCTCCCCATCCCTAGGTGAAACCTCTGGCAATTCTCATAATTTTGCCCTTTTCTCCATTACATCCTGCCTGGCTGGCCACCGTCTAATTGCTGTGCCCCTTTAGATGGCTTGCTGTTTTTCTTAGTTGGCTCAGGGAAGCTCAGGTCTGTTTTTTGCAATATCTAGTGACCACAGTCATGTAAATGGTAGAAGGTAAAGTCCTGCCCATTATGGACTGGTACTATAAAAGCAAGCAGAACACGACCCCCTGTTGAGGCACCTGAAGGAAAATTCATGGACCTCTGACTTCCCAGTTTTTTCATAGGTTTACAGTTTCCTTGTTGGTCTCCTGGGGACCAATGAGACCAGGAACACTTAATTACACAGGACCAAAGACAACCTTTCCCTGGGGTAATCCATAGATCCCAACTGCTAGCTAGTCCCTGGATACAGCACAACTTCCGTTATTACCTTCTAACTCAGAGACTGGTTTCCAGGGCCATATTCAGATCTCAGCATCAGAATAGAAACCATGTCTAACCTTGCACCCCATGTCCTGCAGATGCCAGCATCTACTTGGCTGAGGAGATAATAGATTAAATCTGAGAGTGGAAGAGAAAGGTGCTGAGCTTATGTCACCATCTTCCCAGAATCCACTGCTCCCTGCTGTCCAGCTATGTCAATGGCCAATCCTCAGCCAAGTGGAATTTTTAAGTTGATTTAGTGCCTTTCTAAAGGATAAAACTCACAAGCTCCAGCAGAAACTTCCAAAAATAACATACAAAATCCTCAGTTCTAATTTGAGTCTACTTTGGGCTGAAGTCTGGACACTGATTGTAGTTAGGTTTAGCATTTAATTTAGAAAAGATGGTAGTAAGACACTTTTGGGAACATCTTTTAAGATGTTATGCTTACACTAAGAGCAGGAGAAAGGATGGGACTAAAAAGGGAATTTTAAATGAATGCTTACCATACTCAAGATACTCCACACTGTTGTTTTCATCTTAAAAATAATAATACAGTAAAATAAGGTATTGTTGTCCTCATCTTAAGGCAGGGATACAGAAAAGTGAGACTCAGGTAGTTTACATTATTTGCCCAAGATTACTCGTAACTGCCCAAACCCAGGGCCTACACCTGTTTCTCTTGTACTGAATATCAGGAAACCCTACCATCATTACTTGGGCTATTATTAGGTATATTTTCTATTTCTTATCATTTGTATTGTTAGTGGTTAAGAAGAGTCTGTGTTTTCTCTTCTGAGCCAGCAGGGTAGTTAGGGAAACTATTTTGCTTTGCAGTGAGCGAGGGAGGAGTGAATATGGGGGTGGGGTAGAGGTAGGGGGAGAATGGATAGGAGCAAGCAAAGAGAGCACGAGGGTCAATCCCTGTCTTCTGGAAATAAAGAAAGAGGACTTCATGACTTCGAGTTGCTGCTGCTGCTGCCTCTCTTCCCCAGCCAGTTACAAAAAGAAAGGTAAAGACCCAGGAAAGCCTGTGCGTTTCCACCCTACTACTTCCTACATACCTGAACCCACCACCTTATCTTGAACCCTTTTTCTCTTGCTCTTCCCTCATTTACAAAGTCTCCAGTTACACTATCTTTCCTTCATCTCCGTTTTCTCTCCTTGTCATCCTATTTGAGAGCCAAAATCTGCCTCTACTGTGAAAAGATGCCCAAGAGTAACATTGATGACACGCAATAAAGAAAACCTCCAGTCAGTGGAAACAGAGAAACCTGAACAAGTTTACCTCCTTACCCTCAAAAGTTTCCAAAAGACCTCCAAAACCTTCCTTTAACTGAAATGCTTCTAATTAACCTACTTCTCCTCAAGTACTAACAGTTAAGATTTTTTGTTCAAAGTCCTTAAACTAGCAGACTACTAATGAACTCTTCAAATGCAACTTGTTTCTAAGGTGAATTCCGTCTTTATAGTGTTTGGGTTCACAAGAAGTTAATGAGTAGATAAAATAGCAATATAATAATATATTTAGAACTTTTAATCCTTTAAGGATTTGCTGCCAAAATTATTTAGCTTATTAAAGATAAATTATTCTTTTAAATTATTTAACAATTCAGGACAAAGTCAAAGTTATAGTTGGTAAAGGCATTATATAGTAAAGAAGTTCCAACATTTACTAACAAAAAGGTATTTGAAATTTTACAACGTCTTTTAATTGCATGAATTGCTAATGTAATACTGGTTTCCAATGATTATCCAAAATGCTGCTTTGACGATTAACTCCACATGCATCAAGTAATGGTATATTTGTCTTGTTTGATATTCAATTATGGAGCAAGGTTATTGACGTTATTTGGCTTCCAATAGCAAATTTCCAGAGTCAATCTATGCCATTCTTGGTCCTGAATCTACTTTACTGTAGGAATGCTGATGATTGAGGGATCTAATTGAGATAAGAGAAATTCCTGAACTAGTTCCTCTTGTTGATCATTATTTCCTAATTTTGTCCTCTTACTTACTAAAAATAGTATACCACTGTTGGTTTGTGATTCCAATTTCTATGCTTTGTTTTCTTCTACCATCCACTAGAACATTACCATTTAGACAAGAATTTCTTCTGTGATCTTGGAACTTTATTTGCTTCTTGTTACCCAAATTTTGCTGTATAAACAATATTTTATGAGGTGCTTAATTTTTACTTGACAAGTTTAACAAATCATCCAGTGGTGTTACATTATTTATTTTATGGACTTTGAGTATATTTTTTGAAGGCTTTGAGCAATATTTGACAGGTGAGGCACTCAATTTGCTCATTGGTTTTACTGTAGAAAACATTTTTTCAAATTTGCCAGTTTTAGCACTCATTTCTTGAATAACAGTTTTATCAAGGAAACCCACAAATTTTTTTGTTAGGCTGGAAAAAGTCTGTGGAAAGTTATAGAGTTTATTCCAAGATATGTTTTCAAATGTCTGCTTGCTAGTTTTCTTCCTTAGTTTATCATCTACAACTCTATGGCTTACTTCAAAAGATACTGCTTGTATAGCTTTCTTCTGTGTTGTAGGCAGAGTTCTTTTGGGTTTGGAAGGAGTAATAGATTGACCTCTAGCTACAGATTTGAGCATTTCACAATTTCTTTCTAAAACAATATTTGATCTTTTATATGGGTAACCACTTCCATTTTCCATAGAATGGGGAGGAAGCCTATTTTTTGTCAAAAGTAACATTTGTACATATCCAGTCTCATGGAAGATTATGGGATTTGTATCATTTTGTTCCTGTGGATTAAAGAAAAGAGTATTTGTCATCAGTCTATTGAGGCAAGAAGGCTATAATTTTTAAAACATGAAAATAAAATGATAAAGTATTCTAAAAATGACTACATAGAAGTTTTTAATATAAACAATAATGGTATTTAAACGTATAAAAAAGATGTCCTTGTATGTGACACACTTCTTTCTCTTGACACTCTGTTGAGATGTTAGGAGTAAAATCTGAACTTTTGGCCTCCTAAAACCCTTTTTGAAATAGAGTGAGATATAAAGAAATGTTTGGTGTTGTCACTGGGAAATATGATAGTTGGTGGGATGGAACATTGTTCTGTCATTTCTTAGGTTTCCATGTCCAGAAACAAGCAGCATACCAAAAAATGGATTGAGTCAAAAATCAAAAGAAATATAACTGATTATAAGCCAAAATTACAGTCTGAGTATCCTAATAAGTTCAGAAAGTGTAAAATTTTCTTTAAAATAATTATATTCATTACTATACCCCAACATTTGGCACAATACTTAGCCCAATAAAAAGTGCTCAATATATATCTGTGGAATAAAATAGCCAAAGTAATCGATTGACTTAAAAATAGATTACTTTTATCACAGTAGTACCAAAATCTGTATGTATGAGCTACTCACTGAACTCTTTTCCACATTTCCATTATAAGGAAAAAAGATTAACTCCACAGAAACTCATCAAATATGAGTATTACTAGATATTAGCTTGTAAACTTTAAGTCAATGATTGCTACTTTTCTTTTAGAAATATAATTAATGAAGTAAGAAATTAGGATCATCTAATTGTATATTAGTGTCCTTAGTGTGAAAGGCATATTAATGCATATGATTACTGAAAAAATGACAAAAGATCTAGTTTTGCAGTCCACTGGTGATGCCAATGTTACCTATTTAGAGATAGTAGTAGAGGTTTGTCAAATTTTTGGTCTGTCTAATCAATACCTTAGGGAATTTTCCACCTTCCGAGTCAATGTACACTTAGGTAGAGGCAAAAACTCGTTTTTTCAGCCTCCCTTGAGGTTAGGGCGTAGGTGTGTGACCTAGGCTCTGCCACACAGATGCACCTAAGACAGTCTTCAGTTCAGAAAAAGCAAGCATTTTGAAAAGTAGGCATTGTGAAAACTATTCTAGCGAGGATGGTGGTAGATACATCTAGCTGAAGGGCAGCACTGGCAAAGATCTTAGAAACAGTGCCCCCTGCCCAGAATCAGAGTTGTAAACTTTTATCCGTGACAACAGCATGGGCCCCAGTGGAGCAATCTGGGGCTGTAACAGGGTTAGTCCTGATTGGAGAGCTTTCAAGCCAGATTGTCTCTCCAGCATCCTAGAGCCTCTGAGCTACCAGATGGCCTTTAATAAATGTATTTTCTGGTTGAAATAGTTAAAATAGTTTGATAGAAAAGTGAAACCCAATCCAGTCATTTAAAAAAATACCATCTTTATATTTCTTTTATAATCAAGAAAATTTGATAAATCGTTCTTTATAAAGAAAAATACACAATTTTCAGCTGGTGCAGAGGAATCCCCAGATTTGGGGTGGAGGTTCTAAAAAGAACACTAAGAATTTGTGTTGTTGTCACTTCAGAATATGAAGCCAAGAGGTAAGGAGAATTTATCAAAGATTCTGGGCACTGGAATATGACATTCCCACAAGTAGTAATAATACACATTTTTACTGAACAGTAGTAGATGTTTTTATTACCGTGTAAGAAGTTGCTGTCTTTGCTGGACTAATGTCGATTATCTTGGCATTTGGCTTTTTCAGTTCATCCTCAAAGCACAAGGGGAGCAAGCTTTTCTTTCTTACTGAATACTCATTTAATTGATCATTTCTGATGGATTTATTTTCTTTTGTACTAAAATCATTCATCTCTGGAGGAGATTTTATTCTGAAAATGAACACAAGTTCAGCATAAATGTTTATAGGGCTGATTTCAGCTTGTCTGTTCTTGTCTGCCTTTCCCATTCCTCAAAATCATTACTGCTAGAGAACAAACGTATGGACACCAAGTGGGGAAAGCGGGGGCATGGGGTGGGTAGGATGAATTGGGATTGATATATATATATGTATAAAATAGATAACTAATAAGAACCTGCTGTATAGCACAGGAAACTCCACTGTACAGTAGAAACTAACACAACATTGTAAAACAGCTATACCCCCCCCCAAAAAAAATCACTACTGCTAACATCTCCCTCAAACCCTCTGCCATACTTTCAACCTGACAAGACCATCCTTTCCTGCTTGATTTGTGGGGGGAAATAGCAAAAGCAGGGGTGGAAGCAAGACAGTAGTATGTGTGCCTCTTTGGTTTTTGAGTGGAGAGGAAGTATATTATGTAGGTTGAGGAGAACAGCAAAGGAAGAGAGATATACTTGCCACATCCTTTGTTGAGATTCTGGGATGAAAGTGCTTTGCAGGGCAGCTTCCTGCCAACACAGGATGACCCTAGCTTTGTTATCAGGATGAAATGGTGTGGTTAGGCAGAGAGAGGATATAGTTTTCATTCCAGATCTTCCTTGGTCCACATGTGACATGGACACTGAGATTAGGCTTGCCAACAAGCTCGTCATTGCAGGGGTGCAGTGACCCATAGCAAAGGCTTGACATGGGTGAGGTATAAATAGACAGTCTAAGAAGAGATGAAGACATGACAAGAACTAAATGAGTTCTACCATACTAGTGATAGTTGAGAGTGGACCCTATCCAGGTTCAGAGAGAATAGACTATATGTTCATGAAGCACAAATGTCAGTAGCCACAGAACATCTAGGAATGAGGTCAGCAGTTCAAGGGCACTGACCAAGATCCCTGGCCAAGTACCTTTTCCTCAATGTCACAAAGTCCAGTGAGCCCCTCACTCATATACTAAGATACCATGGTAGAAAGAAACAGAAGGACTGTGTTAAACCTAAAGAGGCTGTACATTTTTTCTCCAAACAAAGTTTAAAACACAATGGATTAATATGAATTTTTTTCATTACACAGGGTTTGAGGATCTCATGAGAAGTATCAGAACTATATAAAAATAAAAAGCTACTTTTTTTTCACATCCATGTTGTAGTGTAATTAAATTTGTATCTACTATAAAAATGCAATTGTATTCTCTCCATTCATTTTTCATTGTCTTCCTTTCCATTTGACTGTGAACTTGCAGCAGATAGAGCATGTGCTCAAGGTCTGAATGTGACCTTGTGTCACATGTCTATGACCTTGTCTGAATGTGAATGTGACTAGCTGAGCAGTCTTAGAATGGTCATTGGATTGTAGTATGGGCCTAGATGGCCATAATAAGCCAGAATAAATTCATTCTGGTCTACAAGAAAATAAAAGGCAGAACTCTTCTTCTTAGAAACATCTTTGAACAAAATAAAATAAAAAATTTTAAATAAATTACGTTTTATTAACTTAATATTCTAAGTGACCAACCAAATCAAATGATCCCCTAGGTTTTTTTTTCAGTTTGAGCTGAAATTATAAAAGATTTTCATAAAAGACACATATATATTATGGCATTTAGAAAATACTTTGCATAAAATATTTTTCAATATAAAATAACATGGAAAGTACTTGGTATTGTGCTTGATCTGTAGTAGCTACTCAGTAAAAACTTCTTAAGTGAACAAGATAGAACTGGAAAAGACTGAGATCAAGGATCTAATGTTTGGCTAACATAAAACTGGTCTTGGGGATTTTTGTTGAAGAAAGGCATCCCCAAATTTGCAAATCTCTCTAAAATGTAAAGTCATTATTAGCCAGTAGGAAGCCTCAAATGGTTAAACACTTGGTATGGAGAGAGGTCAGTTAGCACATGCCAGACTTGCCACCTGGCATGAATAAAGTGTCCAAGGCGGAACTCTTCCAAATATGCCTGCTGGCCACTCCAGCATTTCTCTACTTTCTTAAACATGTTCCCAGGCACACATGCTGTTGGCAATAGATTCAGTTTTTTTCTTGTCCTCAAGTAGTTTGTATCCTAGTGCAATGTTTCCCAACCTTTTCCACATAATGACAGACATATTAGTTAATAGTCTTTGTTCAGTACACTGAGATAAACACTTGAGAACACTTGTAGCCTGGCTATCATGGGGCCAACTCAGCAGTTTTGAAGGCTGAAGGATCAACATTTCAGCACACCTATAACCCTCTCTGAGCACAAAATTACCACAGTTTATTGGTTAGGAAGCTCTGTTCTAGAGAGAGGAAATAGTCAAAAAACAAACAAACCAACAAAACATATATATAAAATAATTTCAACTACTTGTAAGTATTACAGAAAAATATAAACATGACGCTTCATCTAGGGTGGCTATGGGAGACCTCTCTCAGGAGGGGATATTTGAGTTGAAATCTGAGAAAGGGAAGGAGGCAGCCAGGTGAAGAGCTGGGGGAAAGTAAGTGTAAAGGTGTGAGTGTGAAACCAGCTTGGAATGCTCACTGGAAGGCCAGTGTTGCTGGAGTGTAGTGATGAGGAGAGTGGAGTAAGATGAGATGAGACAGGTGTCAGGGGCCAAAACACATAAGGGCACATGTAGAACAGCCCGCCACTGCTATCAAGGAACATTTCAGAGAAAATGTGACATCTGAGTAGAACTTAAAGGATAATGTGGTAAACAGAGGGTTGCCTACTTAAGAGTCCTTTTCCCCCCTTTTTTGCTAACAGAACCCTGATCCTATTCATTTTTCTCCAAGCAACCCTGTCCTCCAAGAGAGGCTGAGCACCTTCCTAAATCAAGGGAATGAATCTTGAATAATCTAAGCCTGTGCTTTTCAAAATGTGAGCTACAACCCATCAATTTAGACAATAAATCAATTTAGCATCTCCTGACCAACATTTAAAAAAGTAGAATAGAATAGAGTGTATCACATAGATCCTTAGTAACAATTGTTCAAAATACTAAAATACTGCAATCAATTTCAACTAACAGAAAGACAAATAATTAGGGGTCTATGAATCTGAATCTTCTGCTCCACAGATAGATTGATAGATAGATACATATAGATATTGATATAGATATCAATCATTGTGATATAAAAAGTATTTCATACTGTGGGTTGTGTTAAAAGCTGATAATGATTTACTGGTTTTTAGATATGAGTGTATGAAGCTATTCTAGCCAAGGAGACACCAGGGGAGGTCTGCTGGAGGGCCTTGGGGAACATTTTCCTCACTCTTACAAAAGGGTCAAAGAGGGACTTCCCTGGTGGTCCAGTGATAAAGAATCTGCCTCACAATGTAGGGGACGCAGGTTCCATCCCTGGTCAGGGAACTAAGATCCCACATGCCACAGTGCAACTAAGCCCGTGTGCCACAGCTACTGAGCTTGCACACCTCTACTAGAGCCCGTGTGCTGCAAACTACAGAGCCCTTGCGCCCTGGAGCCTGTGCACCACAACTAGAGAGAGAAAACCCGCACGCCACAACTAGAGAGAAGTCTGCGCACCACAAGGAAGAGCCTGCACGCCGCAACGAAAGATCCCACATACCTCAATGAAGATACCGCGTTCCAACTAAGACCCCACGCAGCCAAAAATAATAAATAAAATAAATCTTTAAAAGAAAAAAAGGGTCATAGAGCTTTTCTCCTTTTCAGTGGGTGCTGTTACCAGTTATCTTGAATAGTGGTCACCATCTTGTACAGCAAGGCTAGGAGGACAAGTTAGTTGCTGAGACAGTAGAGGCAAGTTGAGGAAAGATGGAGAAGCTGGATATTTGATGGCATCATTAAATCCCTGAATTAACCTGGAGCTGCCTTACTGATGGACTTCTTGTTATTTGAGATTATAAATATCTTTTTTGTCTAAATCATATGTAGTCAGTTTTCTTTTAATTGCAGCTAAAAGTGTTCCAAGTATTCAAGATGAATAGGAATCTATCAGAAGAAGAATGTTCTGAGCATAAAGAACAGAGGGGGTCAATCACACAGTACTTGGAACAGACTGTTTGTTGTGATTAGACTCAGCATAAGCAAAGGACAGAATAGACGACTGGAAAGATATTATATGCCATACTAAGGACTCTAAGCTTTACCATTTTTGTTATATAGAGTCTTCAGATGTTATTAAGTAGTGAAATAATGTGGTAATATGATTAGATACTGATATTCCTTGGCTAAAGATTTTCTTAATGACTATATCTTAAAGTTAGATGCAGTTAATTTTCAGTTATTTCAATATAAACACACAATGTGTATACCTGTAAATAGAGTCTTTTTCATTCTTATAAGCATTAGACTGAATGCTGGGTACTGGAGAAAAGATTGTAGAACCCAATGTTCTTCTACATTGTTGTTGTCTATGCTGTGAATACAGTTCATGGAAGGGCTTAGCATGTTCCGCCTAAACATAAAGAAAAGGGGAAACTATCTTAGAAACTATTTTTTCCATGTCTATATTGATAAATAATTTATACTTGATTATTCATATTTGGAATAGCTAATTATGATAACTAACAGCTGACTAGATCTTTAAATAATTTCAAATATAATGCTTATTTAATCCTCAAAAAAAAAGCCCTATGAAATAGATGTTATCACCACTTCATAGATAAGGAAACAAATCTACAGAAATTAAAAAATTTGCCTATGCTCACACTTTTTACTAACTTTTATTTTCTTTGTCTCTAAAACTTAGCCATTATTTTCATATAAAATGTATTTCTCCAAATGCAGGGAAAGTCTGAAGTTTAAATACTGAGAAAAAAAGCCCTCTTGGTTTAAACAGAAACTTTACGGTCTCATACACAGAGCAGGTACAGCAGAATAGTTCTGAGTAAAGGGGGAGAAACTGTAAAAAAGTGATCCAGCTTTACCTAGTGTCTCAGATTGTCTCTGTATATTTCTATTTAAATATAATTATTTAGATACCCAAAATAAACATGCATATATAAGTATAAACTGCGTAACTTGTGACTGTTCATCAACCAACCAAACAAATATTTGTTTAGTACCTACAATTTTTTTTCACACTAGGCACAGAATATATTTCATTCTGGATAATATGAGATAAAAATTTAAAATATGACAAAAATCCAGGCCATAAAGAATTCACATTCTAAATATATATGATTAGCATGCATGAATCATTGGCAAATAATGTAATAAGATAATATCACTAAGAACCAAACCAATCAATACAATCTATAAATGAGGAGGAGTTTAGAAGACAGGGCTGGAATAGACAGGAAACATTTCATCAGTGAGGAAGAACTTAATGCTGGGATTTGGAGATAAGGACATATCAGGAGAGGCCAACAACATACATCCAGGGTATTCATAAGACAGTCAACAGCATATTCAAAGCCAGGTGGGGCAGGGGAGCATTTATCATTTGTTGTGTATAAAGGGTAAGTTTCAATAGTCAAGAAGGATGGTTGTGAGAGGGATAGACTATCGATGTCTTCAAAGTCAAACAGATAAACTTTAACGTAAAGAAAAATGGCCAAAATTGACTTGAGAAGAAGTAGAAAATTTGAGCATACCAATAATTCTTAAAAGAAATGTAAAGAAGTTTCAAATAACTACCTTTAAAAAAGTAACCCAGCCCAAATAGATTTATACATAGGTTCTTTCAAATTTTTATGCAACAAATAATTCTTATGCAATATAATATAAGTTAAATTAAAAAATAAATAACAACAAAGACTTTTCAGTTCTTTTTATAGCTGACATAGTCTTGACACCAAAGTCTGAAAAGATCATTCACCAGAAGAAGCCTACAAGCTAATTTCACATGTGACTTCAGGCGATTTCACAAATTCAAAATAAAATACTACTCAACACTATACTAATGGAACAATTTGTAATGGCTAAACAAAATTATCAAGAAACTAAAAGCTCCTAATAGTTCTAAGTTATTATAATTTGTCTCCCAATAGATCAAAGGAGAAAAATAATGTAATTATTTTAATAGCTGTAATATTTAAAATACATTTGATAAATTCAGTAACCATCATTGATAAGAACTGTAATAAAACTAGAGAGAATACTTTCTTAATATGATAAAGAATATCTTAGCAAAATTTAAAAAATTATACCCATATAAAACCAATAACTAATATTATGGTTAATGACAATACACTAGTGTGTGGCATGGCAAGAGTGACACCTATCATCACTATTATTTATAGATGTTTAGGAAATATTGAGCAATGCAGTAGGAAAAGATAATGGAAGTAGTAGAAACTCTGGAAAATTCTTATTCAGTATGGCTGAGTAAGCCTCTATCAGAGCCACCCTCTCTCAGATAAAAACTATAAACTCTAGACAAAATACTCTAGAAAACACACACACATACACACACACACAAATTGCCTGAAGGTCCTGGAGAATGAACAAAAGCAGGTGACAAAGAAAAAGCATTGAAACTTGGAATTACTGACTTGCGTAGAGTGAAGTTTCTATTTTTATGGCTTTTAGTTTGAAGGCAGGCCAAAGTATAGGACATATAAAACTCTGATAGAAAACTTAAGTTCTTTCTGGCCAGAAGAACCAGAGGAAAAAGTTCAGGCTGACCAAAACTTCTGGGAAATGAGAAGGGAATGATAGAAAGAAGAGTGCCAAAGATGATAGCCCTATCTTTAATGTATAAACCCTGTCCAAGTCTCTTGCTGACCCATGAACGATGCACGTTTAGGGAAAACTGCAAGTGGCCCAGCTAAGGATATAACAACTGAACTGAAATTTGAGCTGCTGCTATAGGGACAGAGTATATTTTGAGCCCAACCAAGTTAGCTGACTGCTAAAACAGTAACATCATTACTCTTTGTAGGAATATAACAGACTCTGGAGTCTCCACATTATAACAGTTGTGGTGTCCAGGATAAATCCAACTTAACATACAAAGACCAGGAAAATGAAACCTAGTCTCAACAGAGAAGGCAATCAATCAAAACCAACCTTGAAATGACCCAGATGTTGGAATTATCAGATTTTATGGCAGCTATTATAATTATGCTCAATGAAAAAAGTAAAATATGTTCACAGTGAATGAAGAAAAAGGAAATCTTAGAGAAATAGAAACTATTTTTAAAAATGGAAATTCTAGTACTGAAAATATATAATACCTGAAATAAAAAAACTCACTGGTTGACTTTAAAACAGAATAGAGACATCAGAGCAAAGAGTCAGGGAACTTTAATACAGACCAATAGAAGTTACCCAATATGAAAAAAGAGAGGAGAAATTTTTTTTAAAAGGGGGATTCAGAGACATATGTGTCCCTGTGAGAAAACAATAATGAAAAGTCTGAGCCTGCTCACCTACCCTGTGATCTCAGGCCACAAGTCTCTGGACAGGAGGCTGGCTGCTGTAGGAACTCAATAAATACTTGCTGAACTCAAAAAAGAAAAAAAGAAAAGTCTGATATATGTGTAACAAGAGTCCCAGAAGGAGAGGAAAGGTAGAATGGGGTAATAAAATATTTAAATAAATAGTGGTCAGATGAAATATGATCTTAATTTGATGAAAAACATAAATTTATAAATTCCAGAAGCTTAATGAACCCTAAGCAGGATAATTAGAAGAACACCATGCTTAAGCACATAATCAAACTGCTGAAAACCAAATATGAGGAAAACATCTTTAAGCAGCCAGAGAAAAACAAGTTATACACACAGGGGAACAATTCAAAACACCCCTGACTTCTCATCAGAAACTATGGCGGTCAGAACTGTGAAGGCCAGTAGCTATTGGAACATCATCAATATGCCGAAAGAAAAAAAATTATCAGCCAAAATTTTGTGTCAAGAAAAAATTTCCTTCAGAATATCCTTAAGACACTTTCAGGTAAAAGAAAACAGAGAATTTGTTGCCAGCAGACCTTCACTACAAAATATACTTAAGGGAGTTCTTCAGGCTAAAGGGAAATGATAACAGATGGAAATATATCTTCAGGAAGTACTGAAGAGCATCAGATCTGGTTGTATTTGGTTGTTTTTTTTACTCTGTTACTTTCTTTAAAACATATAGGAGTGTTGAAAGCAAAAATTATAGTATTGTCCTATGGGGTTTATAGTAATACATGAAAACTATATTATGAAAGACAGGGTTAGTAAATGGATTTATACAATTTAAAAGCTTCTAAATCTTTATGTGAAATAGTACAATTTTACTCTAAGTAGGCTTTGAAAAGTTGATGATGTATATTTTAATCCCTAAAGATACCACTAAAAAATCCAAACACAAAGAGGTACAGCTAAAAGTCAATAAATTAAAATGAAATGTTAAAAAATATTCAAATTATCCAAAAGAAGACAGGAAAAGAAGAACAGAGGAACAAAAAAATGGAGAGACAAACAACCCCCCCCAACATTAGTCTTAAATTCATTCATATCAAAAATTACATTAAATATTAATGGACTAAACATTCCAATTAAAAGAAATTCTCAGAATGGGAAAAAAGCAAGACCCAGTTATATGCTGTTTATAAGAAATGTACTTTAAATGTAAGTTGAAAGTAAATTGTTGGAAAAATATATACTGTGTAAACAGGATGCATATGGTGGCTTTATTAATATCAGACAAAATAGACTTCAAGACATAGTATTTGCACAGATAAAGATGATCAATTCATCAGTAAGACATAAAATTCATAAATATGTATGTACCTGATAACAGAGTTGTAAAATACATGAAGCAAATTGACAGAATAAAATGGAGAACAGGCAACTTTATAATAATAGAGGTTTTAACACCCATCTCTCTGCAACTGGTGGAATAACTAGCTAAACACTCACTAAAGATACAGATGATCTGAACAAAACTATCACCTTAACCTAATTTATAGGTATAGTTACATATTTATACATCTATAACATATAGATATATTCATATGTTTATAAAAATATACTTATAGAACACACCCTATAACTGCCAAATACACATTCTATTCAAGTGCACATAATACTTTCAATAAAACAAACCATATGTTGAATCTTAAAACAAGTCTCAATAAGTTTAGAAAGATTGAAATCCTACAGAATATGTTCTCTAACCACAATGAAAATTAGAAATCAATAAAGTAAGATATCTAGAAAGACTCCAAATATTTGGAACTTCTACCACACACTTCTGCAGGTTTCATGTTTTAAGGAAGAAATCATAGAAGAAATTAGATAATTTTTCAAACTGAATGACAGTGTAAATATAACATATTAAAATGAATGGAATTTTAGTTAATGGCACCATCATTTTTCCAGTTCTCCGAAAAAGAAATTCGGGGATTATTATTCTAAGCACCATATCCAGTCACTTAAAAAATTCTGTCAAGTTTAACTACTTAATTTCTTTTTGTTTTTGCCTTAAAAATGTTTTTTTATTGAGGTAACATTGGTTTATAACATTATATATGTTTCATGTGTACAGCACATATTTCTACTTCTGTATACCTTACAGTGTGCTCACCACCAAAAATTTAGTTTCCATACATTACCATACAGTTTCTTTTTTTTTTTAATAAATTTTTATTTATTTATTTTTGGCTGTGTTGGGTCTTCGTTGCTGCACGTGGGCTTTCTCTAGTTGCAGTGAGAGGGGGCTACTCTTCATTGACGTGCACAGGCTTCTCATTGTGGTGGCTTCTCTTGTTGCAGAGCATGGGCTCTAGGAGTGCAGGCTTCAGTAGTTGTGGCTCACGGGCTCTAGAGCGCAGGCTCAGTAGTTGTGGCGCATGAGCTTACTTGCTCCGCGGCATGTGAGATCCTCCCAGACCAGGGCTCAAACCTGTGTCCCCTGCCTTGGCAGGTGGATTCTTAACCACTGCGCCACCAGGGAAGCCCCACTATATAGTTTCTAACTACTTTATTTCTCTCCAATCAGTGCCCTCCACTACATTCCCATTGCTACTACTTTGGTTCAGTGCCTCACCATCTCTTACCTTGTAGATTTATGGAAAAGATATAGCAACAGATGATACATTTGTCTAAGAAGTATTTTGGTAAAAGTCAAACAAAAACTCATTGAACGAGCAAGGCCTTTCAGGAGTCAGTGTGAATGTAGATGAGGGGAACTGATAAAGGTGTTAGTAGTTTTAAAGGGGAGGGGGCTTTCTGAGTCAGTGTGATGGACCATGCTGTTTACAGCCATATCTTATTGAGAGCCCTTTACAATTGTGGCAAAGGAGTAAAAAAAAGAATCAACCTATAATAGAAAGAGAACAGGTAGGGGTGTGTGCGTGCGTGTGTGTCAGAGAGAGAGAGAGAGAGAGAGAGAAAGAGAGAGGTGTTAGCACATGGGAGAGTTCAAACAGATTTCTGAAAGACATAAAGTTAATTGAAGCTAGTAGCATAGTAGTGGGGGGTCACTAAAAAAAATTGTTATCTTTCTATCTTTCAGCTTAAAGTTGGCAGATATTGAAGATGGGAATGAGAACAAAAGTTGTAAAAGAGACACATTAACTGAAATTCTGTTATGAAATTTCTGAGCCAGTTGCCAATTCCCCCATCTCCTAGTTACCCTATCCCACGTACAGAGTTACAGGAAATTAATCCCAGGCTAAAATAAGTGGCTTTCTCTTAATAAACTTCTGTTAGTATGGGTTTTGGCTCCCCAAAGTAAAGCTCTTCACATGTTAGCATCTGGGAGGAAGGCTACCAGGCAAACTGCCTACTCTCTGCCTTCTGATCCTAAAGTAAAGCTAGCTGGTTGAGAACTCTACCATATACACAGAACAGTTAGTGTTCAATTCTGGAGAGAGACTTATTGATAAAATTAATGGCAGTTTCATGGAAAAATTAACTCATATCTTTATTTTTAAATATGAACAAATGAAGATTTACCAGATATGATAAAAATCAGCAACTTCAAAGGTACATAATGATGATAATCAAAAAGGACAGAACAAAAAGAATACCAGAAGAAACATAATTGAAGAAACAGAAAATAACTTAAGAAAATATGAACTCTCCTTAGAAAAATTAGAGAACAAATGTTAATAGGATTCTATGAAAATTAAAAAAAAAAACATAACCAAGAATAAAGAAATTTTTGAAATTTAAAATACGATTACTGAACAAAAATGCAATAAAAAGACCAGAAGAAAGAGTTAAGGAAATGTTCCATAATACAGGGAAATTTTTCAAAGAGACAAAAATAGAGAAAAGTGATGTAGAGAATCAATCCAATATGTCTAGTATTTGGCCATTAGAGAACAGAAAAAATAGTGGAAAGGAAAATGGAAAAGAAGTAACGGAGGGGGCTTCAGAGGGTTTCCCTGGTGGCGCAGTGGTTGAGAGTCTGCCTGCTAATGCCGGGAACACGGGTTCGAGCCCTGGTCTGGGAAGATCCCACGTGCTGCGGAGCGACTAGGCCCGTGAGCCACAGTTGCTGAGCCTGCGCGTCTGGAGCCTGTGCTCCGCGCAACAAGAGGGGCCGCGATAGTGAGAGGCCCGCGCACCGCGATGAAGAGTGGCCCCCGCTTGCCGCAACTAGAGAAAGCCCTCGCACAGAAACGAAGACCCAGCACAGCCATAAATAAATAAATTAAAGAAGTAATGGAAAGACATTTTTTAGACCTGAATAAAGCACACTTAGGCATAACCTCAAGACATTTTAAAACAACATTGATAAAGAGAAGATCCTAAAGTTTTCCAGAGAAAAAAATATCACTCACAAAAGACCTGGAACTTTTCATTAGCAAGTTTGAATGGTATAGGACAGTGGGGCATTGTCTCTAAAGTTTCGAGAAAAAAAGATTTTCTACTCAGCCAAATTATCAGTCAAGTATATGGGGAAAATAAATACACTCTCAGATATTCATGTACCATTTCTAGGGAAGTTTCTTGAAGATGTAGTTTAGGAAAGTAAAGATTAAATCCAAGCAGAAATAAGGCATGGGATATTAGAACCTGGAAACTAAACCAGGAGTGGGATGACCCAGTGACAACTGCAGAGCAGGCTTAAAAGCAGTGAGTCAAATGTAGAGCAAGAAGTCTCTGGGCTCCATGAAGAATTCCTCCAAGAAGACGGGAATGGATTCCACTAAACAGAATGAGAAAGGAAACTTAATCATATTCACATATTGGAGGCGGCATATCTTAGGGGTAAAGAGCATGAATTAGACTGCTGGGTTCTTCCTGGCACTGTTACTTATAATTTGATTTCAGCCAAGTTCCTTATTTTCTTTGTGCCTCTTTTTTCTCATCTATAAAATAGGAATAATAATAGTACTTATTTCACTGGGTTCTTGAAGGTGTAAATCATACATGTATACATATACTTCATATAAATGAATATATTGTACATCTATTATATATTATATATATATCTTTGAATATATGGGTATATATATATGCATTTGAACAGTGCTTGGCACACTCAAGTACTACATAGATGTTTGCTATTATTATCATTCACCACAAGAAAAAAGAAAGGCAACTAGGAACTCCAGAAAAAGTACACAAGACAGTCAAGATCTAAATATAAGGGAAATTAATATATGGCATTATTTTTTAGTAACTGATGGAGAATAAGAAAAGAGAGCCTATTGTTTTTATACTGTATCCATTGAGAAGAAACATAGTCCTAGCACACTACTTTGTTCTACAATAAACATTTATTTACAAAAATGTAATAATATAAATGCTGTTTATAGCGTTTTTAGTTTTAGAATTAATCTATAGACAAAACATAAAGGCTTAATCAGAGTTGCAAAGTGAGTATAATCATTGACCTCAAAAATGTAAAAATAAAGATATACTTGACCTAGGGAAGAAGATGTGGAGGAAAGGCTAAAACTGCTAAGATCTTTCATCTTATGTAAAGAGGAATCAGGAGTTAGTGATTAAAGTTGATAGGAAAGAAAAAAGTATTTAGATATATTATTTCAAAGTTAAAACAGAAGAAGCAGAAAAGTAACTATCAAAGATACAGAAGAGGAAAGAGGGAGAGAGGTGAGATGTAGTGTAAATAAACTAATTCAAATCTTTGTTTTTGATTATGCAGTAGATAATGCTTAAATTTAAAAAATTAAATAAAAAAATAAAAAATTAGCAGTAGAAGCTCAATCTTTAGAATTATAGAGTTAATCATAAGAGGAATTGAAACCCCAAAAGGTTAAACATGGTTGCTTCTGAAAAGAGGAAATTAGAACAGGAAGAATGGGTGCAAGGGCTTTGTGTTCTTATTAGCCTTTCTGTATAATTTAATTTAAAAAGGCATATGTATATTTTAATTTGTTTTTTAAAAATTAAAATGTTTTATATAAGATGTTAGTAAATTTATTATGCTGAGTAATCATGATGATGTTACAATATATTTATATTTCTTGGGAGATTTTTATTAAACACAAACCTATATAAAACAGGTAGATGAGGATAAAACTAATAAGCCAGACAGTGTATTTTGTCAATATTTTTAAAAAATATAAAAGGTATAAATATGCAATAAAATGATAACATGTTATTAATTATGGTGCAAAGTATGTATTTCTTCACATTTCATTCTCCAAATTAGCAATAAACAGAGTTAATAATAAGTAAATTAAGTGAGAGAGTGGCATGGACTTACAAATACTACCAAATGTAAAATAGATAGCTAGTGGGAAGCAGCCGCATAGCACAGGGAGATCAGCTTGGTGCTTTGTGATCACCTAGAGGGGTGGCGTAGGGAGGGTGGGAGGCAGATGCAAGAGGGAGGAGATATGGGGATATATGTATATGTATAGCTGATTCACTTTGTTGTAAAGCAGAAACTAACACACCACTGTAAAACAATTATACTCCAATAAAGATGTTAAAAAAAAAAAAAAGAAAGAGCCTGCTGAGAAGAGGGGAAGGAGGTCCAACACTTCAGCTGCCATCTTGCCACAGAGTGGAAAGCCAAGGCAGGAAACCACTGTTGAGAGATGGAGACTGAGCCATTATTGCATCATATCAGCCCCTGGATCCAGCTGTGTCTGAAGCTAGACAGCCCTGGACATTTCATGTACATGAGCCAATGAATTCCCTTTTGTGTTTAAAAAATAAATTAATTAATTAAATAATAATACCAATAATAAGTAAATTAACACCTAAGAGACTCTCTTAAATGATTTCCCTTTGCTGATTCTCTGTATTAATTTCTCTCTCTAGTCTCCTAGATAAAACCTCCTGAATAAAATCCAGGCATGCTCAATGGTCAAGGCTGGTTGGTCACTTTTCAGGATGCCCATGTACCTCTGCTCAGGTTGTTAGCAAGAGTCAATAGTGCTGGTGCTACAGACATAGAGAACAGACTTGGGGTTGCCAAGAGGGAGAGATGTAGGGGAGGGATGGATTAGGAGTTTAGGATTAGCAGATGCAAACTATTATATGTAGAATGGATAAACAACAAGGTCCTACTGCATAGTACAGAAAACTATATTCAATATCCTGTGATAAACCATAATGCAAAAGAATATGAAAGAATGTATATATATGTATAACTGAATCATTTTGCTATACAGCAGAAATTAACACAACATTGTAAATCAACTATACTTCAATAAAATAAATTTTAAAAAAATGTTCCCAATAGTATTGGTGCTAAACCCGTTATAATCATTGCTATTGTAATTATGTGAGTTAAATAACTATAACAGAAATGGTCTTGGCTATACATCAAAAGATTAACAAATGGATGTATATTTTCATATTCTAAATTAAAATAAAATATTTAAATTATGCATGTATAATTTTCTATGAAGCCCTGTCTTAACTGACTTTATGATAACTGCTAGTACTTCTCATATTCAATAAATAATTTCCACTGTATTGCCTGTCCAACAAATAACATATTATTTTCTCTATTATTGCCATATATAGTTTTGCATAATATCAGAGATGAAATCATTTTAAAATTTTATGCTTCTGAATCCTAAAATTCATTTGAATTTGGGATTTGTAGAAAAATGTATAAAACTATTAGTGATAATCTGAATTTCTATTAAATAATTGTAAGCATGCAAATTAAACCTACCTCAGTTGTATCCTTAAGATAATGAAAAGATCTAATAGATTTTGATTTTAGATATTCTTCTACTGGCTCTAAAGAAACAAATCCAAACATAAATGATATTTCTATACTGTTAGACTACTTCTAATTTAACTCAACAAACCATTTTCTCTACTTGTAAACTTTTTAGAAATGTAGTTTGTTAGAGCTAAATATATTCTAGAATAATTTGCTTTTAAAAAGAATTTCTATTAACAGAATATAACATTCAATTACTATTATACAATAGAGCTGTATTTTCTTAGAAAAAAATGATTTCTAAATCAAACAGAATCATACTTGATAGTCAAATAAATCTTCTCATTAATTCCTTTGAAAAGAGAAAGATACCCCTCAACCTGAATCCCCCATCTCCAATTATGAGTTTTACTAATTTGGATTAACATATAATGGATTTTTTTTTTCAAGTAGGTATAATGTAGGGTCAAGCATGCAGACTTTGGATGTAGATAGCCTGGGACCAAAAACTACTTTTCTGTTTGTGAGTTATGTAGCTTTAGGAAAATCATTTAACCCCTCTGAGCTTTAGTTCCCCCATCTGTTAAGTGGAAATAATAGTACTTATGTAACAGGGATGCTGTGAGGATTAAATGAGATAATAGATGTAACAAACTTACATCTGGTATTCCTTCAATCAACAGTTATTTGTTGATCACCTGCAATGTGCCAGGCACTGGTGTTGGACTCTGGAATTGTGATTTCTGCCCAATGATGCACACATTTTATTGGATAGTACAGAAAAGAATTAAGTAAAGAAACAAAGGAGTGAACAATTATAAGTTGAGATGCATGCTGTGACAGACATAGACAGATTTTGGTGAGGGGCAGCATTAGAGGGAGGTATAATTTAGATAGGGTAGTTGCTATGGATTGAATGTTTGTGTCCCTCCCACAATTCATATGTTGAAGCTCTAATTCTCAATGTGGTGGTTTCGGGAGTTGGGCTTTGGGGAGGTAATTAGGTTTAGATGAGGTGATGAGGGTAGAATGCCCTTGATGAGAATAATGCTCTCTCCGCCATGTGAGAATAAAGTAAGAAGGTGGCTGTCTGCAAACAAAGAAGAAGACTCTCAACAGAACCTGATCCTACTGATCTCAGACTTCCAGCCTCCAGAACTGTGAGAAATAAATGTTTGTTGTTTAAGCCACCCAGTTTATAATAGTTTGTTATAGCAGCCTGAATAAGAGAGAAGTTGGGACTGAGAGGTGGGGTGCTGCTGTAACAAATACCTAAAAATATAAAAGAACCTTTGGAACTGTGCAGTGGGTAGAGGCCAAAAGAGTTGTGAGGTGCATGCTAGAAAAAGCTAATATGGCCATGAAGAGATTTTTAAAGGCAACTCTGGTGAGAACTCAGAAAGAAAGAGGAGAGCCATTGAGGAAGCTTCCATTTTCACTGAGAATACATGAATAACCATATACAGAAATGTTGGTAGAAATACAGATGGTAAAGGCCATTCTGATGAGGTCTCAGACAGAAATGGGGAACATGCTATTGGACAATGGAGCAAAGGTGATCCTTGTTATAAAGTGGCAAAGAACTTGGCTGACTTGTGTTTGTGTTCTGTTTTTTTGTGGAAGGTAGAACTTGTGAGTGATGAAATTGGATAGTTAGCTGAGATTTCTAAGCAAAGTGTTAAAGAAGAGGCTTGATTTCTCCTGACTCCTGTAGTAAAATGCAAGACAAGAGAAATGAATTGAAGACAAAATTGTTAAGCTAAATGGAACCAGAACTTAAGAATTTAGAAAATTCTCATATTACAAAAACTGAGAAATCACGTTCAAAAGAGAACACTAAGGCTGTGGTGCACTGACCGTTTGATAAGGAGATAAGGAGATTGGTATGGGTGTGCAACATGGACCTAATCAGCCATCCCAGCAGAGACACTGCCAGTTTGAAGTGAAGGGGATAGAGACAGGATAAAATGAAGGAAGGCTGTCGGACTTCTTGGGTTTTACAGGATAGGATCACAGAGCTATGCATTGCAAACGTGCTATTCCTCAAGACAAGGTAAGAATGACCATGAAGGTGACTCAAAGATCATCAGGCCTGCCTCAGTTTCAAAATCAGAGGCCACTGCCTCAGTTTCTGCCTATGGAGCCCTTGGAGGTGGGCCAACACTCCCACTAGATAGTCCTGGGGATGAAATCCTGGCCTAGGAGAGTCCCAGTGGGGAAGTGGGGGAGATGTGACCCTTGATCCAGCAGAGTTGTGAGAGCAGGACCTCTGCCCCAGTGGGTCAGGAAGGCAGAGCATCAAGCCAAAGAGGATTATCCTTGAGCCTTAAGATCTCATGAAGTTTGTCTTAGTAGGTTTTAAACTTCCTTGGGGCCCATTACTCCACTCTTCTGTCCTATTTCTCCCTTTTGGAATGAGAATGTCTATCCTATTCCTGTCCCAACTCTGTATTTTGGAAGCACATAATTTGTTTGATTCCACAGGTTCAAGCTGGAGAGGAATTTTGCCTCAGGATCAATCATACCTTGAGTCTCACCATAGCTGATTTAGACGATCTTTAGGTGAGACTTTGGACGTTAGTAATAACATAAAACTCAGTATGGCAGTAAAATAATTAACATGTTCTAGGATTCCTTTATTGTCCAGAAGGAGGGTAACAATATATTTTGAAAGGCTGAATATTGTAATTTCTAGGGTAATCATTTAAAGAATAGAAGCAGAATGCATAACTACCAAATTAGTAAATGGGAAAAGTTTAAATTTTAAAAAGTCAATCCTAAATAAGACATAAGAGGACAGAAAAGGAAACACAGAATCAACAGGAGAGATAGAAAGAACAAAATAAGATGGCAGATTTAAATCCAAAGATATAAGTAGTTACATTAAGTACAAATGGACTAAATGCTCCATTTCAAAGACAAACATTACAGAGTAGATTTTTAAATCTAACAATTTGATGTTTACAAGAAATAAGTCTCTATGTAAGAGATCATAATGTTACAGAAATGTGGCGACAAGATGATGGAAAAAGATATACCACGTAAATGTTAGCCAAAAGAAAGCTGGGGTAACTACAGTAATATTGGATAACAACTTTGTAATTTAAAAGGGTTCAATTCACTAGAAATATATAATAATTCTAAAATTTTATGCAATTAATTACACAGCCTAAACTATATTAAAAATCTGTAAAGCAAAATTTGATAACTCTACAAGGAAAAAATAAATAAGTCTGAAATTTCTCAGCAATTGACAGAATAAGCAAGCAGAAAAATCAGTAAGGATATAGAAGAGTTGAAAAACAGTGAAGAAATTTGACCTAATAGACATATGTAGAACACTGCACCCAACAGCTGCAGAATATACTTTATTTTCAAGCACATACTGAACATATACAACAATCGACCATATACTGGGTGAAAATACAAGTGTTAACTAATTACATAGGACTGAAATCCTATGGAGTATATCCTCAAACTACAATGTAATTGTGCTAAAAATTTATAAACAAAAGATAATTAGAAAAGCCTCATATATTTTGAATTAAGACATAAACTTCTAAATAACCAATGGGTCAGAAGAGGAAATCATAATGGAAAACAGAAAATAACCATGATACTCTTGAAGAGCAAGGTGGGAAGACTTGCTCTACCAGATATCAAGGGTTATTTTAAGCTACAGAAATTAATGTTGTGTGGTATTGATATTGAAATGGATAAATAATATAATGAAGCATAATAAGAACTCCAGAACAAAGAGCCCAGAGCATTAGGGAAAGAATAGCCTTTTTAATACCACGCTGGGATAGCTGGGTATTCACATGAACAAAAACTAAACTTGACTCTTACCTCACTCAAAATGTTAATTCCAGGTAGACTTTAGACCTAAAGGTAAAAAGAAGAACTAAAATCTTTTGCAAGATAAATAGAAAAAGATATTCATGACCACAGAGTAGGAAAAGATTTCTTAGATATGGTACAAAAAGTACTTATGAAATGAGAAAAGATTTGGTATATTTGACCTTATTAAAGTGGAAGAATTTTTGTTCATCAAAAAGACACCATAAAGAGAGTGAAAAGAAAACCTATAGAAAAGGGGAAGATATTCACAACACGCAAAACCAACAAAGAACTAGTAAAAAGAATATATTTGAAAATCAACAAGAAAAGGATAAAAAAACTAATTTTAAAATAAGGTAAAACTTGGATGATTTCCGAAAGTATAAATCCAATTTGTCAATAGTCTATGAAAAAGTTCTCAAACCTATTAGTAATCACAGAAATGCAAATTAAACCATAATGATATACTATTATATACCCAGTAGATTGCTAAAATGGAAAACTGACAATTCCAAGTGCTAGGAAGCAGAACAAAAGGAACCCTCACAAATCTGATGGGAGCATAAATTGGTAAAAACACTTTGGAAAGTTGACATTATCCATTAGAGTTGGAGATAAGCATCCCCGGTAATGTAAATCCTGGATATACACTCTCAAGAAACTTTTACACAGATGCAGCAGGATGCCTAAACAAAAATATTCATTTCAGCATTGCAATGACTGACAAACTAAAAACCCCAAATTTCAAGAGTAGTATGGACAAAGTGTGATATATTCATGCAATGGAATACTTAACAGCAATGAAAATGAAGCAACACCTCCACAGAACAATATGAGTGAATCTTACAAACAATGCTAAGAAAAAAACATACAAATGAATGCATACGGCATGATTACATTCATATACAGTAAAAAGCAAGCAAACTAAACAATATTCTTTAGAGATGCAAACAATAGATGGTAAAAATTTAAAGAAAAGTAAGGAAGTGATTACCACAGAAATCAGGACAGTAGTAACTCCCAGGGACAAGGAAGGGAGAGGTGATTTGGGAAAGGTCAAGTGGTGATGTTGGCAATGCTCTATTTCTTTTTTTTTTTTTTTTTTTCCACACACACACACTGTATTTTATTTTTACAAGAGATAAATAGACTGACACCAAGCGCAATGCTCTATTTCTTGATGTGCAATATGGTTATATAGGTGTTTTTTAAATAATTGGTTATTATACTGTACATTTTATGCTATGTTCACTTTTCATAATGTATGTTATTTCATAATTTTAAATGGTTTAATAAAAAAGGAAAGTGATTAGAAAGAGGGCAAGAATGAAAGAAAAACTACCTGTCGGCAAGCTACTATAGTTGACACACAAAGATGATGATGATTTGGATTAGGGTGGTGACAGCAGACATGGTGAAAACAGATTAATTCAAGATGAGTTAGAATGAAAAGAGCTTGTTGATATATTGAACTTTGGGGAGGAGGGAAAGGAGAGATCAAGGATTGCTTCTAGGTTTTAGACTTGAGCCAGTTGGCGCAAATTGGCCCAATGTACTGAGAATGGAATGCTGTTGCGGGGAGGGGATGGGAGAGAAAGTTTGAGAGGATGGCTAGGATAGGGAATCATGAGACCAGTTCTGGATATTAGGTTTAAGATGTAATGAGAAGTTTGAGTGGAGATATCAAATAGGTAGCTCAGTGTAGGCACCTGCCCGTCAGAGGATTAGTCTGGATTGAGATATAAATGAAGGATTTAACGGTATCTCTATGGTATTTTAAACCATAGAGATTTAAAATACGGTTGGGTGATCTAATCCGTAAGACTGGATTAGATCACCCAAGGAGAAAGAATGTAGAAGCAGAGGCAGGCTCAGGATTGAGCTCTGAGCAAATACAGTATTTTAAGGATGGAGACGAGAAATTAAAAAGAGAGACTGAGAAAGGGTGAGATAGCAGAAAAACAGAGTTTTAAGTAGGAGGGAGTGATCAACTAACTATACTGGTATTGAGAGGTGGCAGAAAAATATCCTTTGGATTTAGCAACATGGAGATCACTGGTACTCTTAATCAGTGTAACTTCAGTAGAATGGTGGAGGCAAGACCAATTTGGAGTAGGCTGAAGCTTAAACAAAAGTTGAGGGAGTGGAGACAGTATACGTAAACAAATCTTTTGAGGAATTAGATTACGAAGAGTCACAGAAATGAGGTAATATGGGGCAATGTGGATTCAAGGAGCCTCAGTCAGGGTTGTTGATGAGCATGACACAATTAGATGGTTTTTTTTGATAATGCCAGAGAGAGAAAAACAAAGACAACATAAAACACTCAAATTTTCTGAGGATCTATAACGCTGGTTCCTAGCTCACAGATTCCTTAAGTTTCTAGGAAAGTGAGTTCCTTTACAGTCCCTGTAAATTTCTGCTAAGTAAGATGTACAAGCTTGAGTGATTTTTTTTTAAAACAATCACAAGAAAACTCAGGATTGAGCTGAAAGGAAATCCAGAGATTTTCTTTCCAGAAAAATAAACATAAAAATATATTCTTAATTTGTGAATTGTACAAATGTCTATTCTGACATTTATCATCTCTTTCTCTTAGGAAATTCTTCTTTATAGCTCACTGACATCTTTCACACTGCAGTTATAACCCATAGGCTTTCAAGCAAATGCTTTCAACAGAAACATCAAATTATAAGAACTTATAAGGCAAACATTAATAAATAATAAAGTATTTAATAAAAGCACTTCATTAATACATCGAAACAGAGGTAAATATACACAGCATTACCTATTGACTTGATTTCTTGAATTTTTATTTTTGTTGGTACAAACTGTGGTCTTAAATTTGACTTTTCAAAATCACTCTTTTTAGGTTCAGGCATATTTTTGAAGGAGACATATCTGAAAGAAATAAAATTAATCTAAATTAAAATAATCAGAAAATTTACAAAACTAATCTAAAAAATAAATTTGGAGAAATGTGGTCAAGTCCCAGTTATATAGATTTGAATGTTATTGTTTTAATATATTATAGTACAAAGTGTAAAAGATTGGGACTGATTAAGCAGGAGCTGAAAATATTCGTGGTAATCACTGGAAACAGAGAGAGAAAACTGCTGTTGTCATAAAATTGAGGGCACTCAGGAAACTACTGTTCACAAGCTAATTAACCCTTTTAGAAAAATACATTGGAAATTTGTTAAATGAGATATTGGGGACATTGCTAAGCCAAGTCATAGTGGTGGGATATGCAGTTAGGGTCAGCTCAGATTCCAGAATAGTATACCAGATAGGATCACAGAATCTATTTACTGTAAACAGAAATTTTTTTCCACTAAATTCTTTAACTATTGATGGTATGTAATTATAATAATTATATAATTTATGATATTTCTGACCTCTAAATGCTATGACTCAGATCTCAGACACTCACCTTTAGTTTATATCATCCAGTCTTCCACCTTTTATTATCTATAGGTTCATGTCCTCCAGATGTATAGTACAGACCCCAAACTCTTCCCTGAGCTCCAGATTTATATATCCAACTGCTACATGATTTCTGCAGTTAGATATATCATGGGAATTTCAAACATATTCAAAACCAAATGTTTGCTTCCACTTCCTTTCCAAACTGTTCCTTCCCCAGGTTTTCTCATTTCCATTCAGCCAGAGGCTTAGGCCAAAAACTCTGCAATCATCTTTGACTTCTCTTTCTCTCGTTCCCCATTCCCGATATCTCAGCACATCTCATTGGATCTTTCTTTGAAATACATTCCAAATCCAACCACTTCCTTCCTCATCACATCTACCCTAGTCCAAGGCCCCTTCATCTCTCATCTGAACTACTTCTCTACATCCCTCATCTTCTTCTATCTGCTCTCTCTGCTGTCACTCTTGTGCCCAGCAGTATTTTCCCAATGCAACCATGGTGGCACCTGTAAAATATAAATGTGACTGTCATTTCCCTCCAACTGTTTCCTGTCACACTGAAATGAAATTCACAATTCTCATTGCAAGACAGAAACTTTCCTCCCGATTCTTGTATTTCCAAGTAGAGGAGCTTCCATTGAATGCCCCTCCAGCCCTCTCTCTGTGCATCCCTTTACCCCTCTCCTCCACATGGAAGCAGAGTGAGTTTTTTGGCTGTTTGGTTTAAGGAAAGGAACTTATGCTCTCACGTAAGTACCTTGACCCTTGCTCTTCCCTCTGCCTGTAATATTCTTCCCCTAGGTATTGCAAGGTTTGCTGACTTAAATCATAAGAGATGTATTTCATAAGTCTTTACTCAAATTCCCATCTCTCCAGAAAGGTCTTTTTGCGCCCCCTCTCGTCTAACATAGTAAATTAAGGGAATCAATCCTAATTCCGTTAATTTACTATATTTTTCTTCATAGCATTTATCACTAGTGAATTTATATTATACATTCATTTGCCTGTTTATTTGTTATCTGTCTCTCCGCCTTACCCTAGAATGCAAATTGAGGGCAGGGTCTTTGTTTTAGTGACTGTTGTATTCCTAGCATCTAGAACAGTGACTGGCACATAGTACACGTATAATAAATATTTGTTGAATGTATGAATTATTTTGGTAAATTTTGATTGAACTCTCTTATAATCTTATAATTTCCAATGAGTTTTCAGTTTATTCTCTTTGGATTTTTCAATAAACAATCATTTAATCTTCATAAAATAAATTATCTGTTCCTTTCAAAACATTTAAATTTGTATCTTATGTTGTTATTTAATATCATTGGCAAGTACTTCCAGAATAGTTTGGTATACTAGTGAGAATGGGCATCCCTCTGTTTCTAATTTAAATAGGAATGTGTCAAAGATTCCACCCTAATGTTGTTGGCTATATAGTCTTGTTAAGGAGATGATTTTTTTATACTTATCTTACTGTGGTATTTTTTCAAATACATCTGCAGAATATATAGAGATGTTCAGATATGAATTTCCTTACAGTGAACCAAACAGCATGGGCTCTGAGGTTAGACCATACTTTGCATCTAGACTCTACGTAAACTTCTGCAGAATATTGAGTTTCTCTGAATCTCAGTCCCTCATATGCCAAATGAGGGTAATATTTACCTCTTGGGGTTGTTATAAGAATTGTTCACATTAGATAGGCACCCGCCGCTCACTGCAGCCGCGAGGTGACGCCTTTTGCCCCGGGGATCTCCCCACTGCCCCGCGCCTTGGGACCTCCTGTTGAAGACATGGGCGTTATCGAGACCCAGCGGTAGCCAGAGGAAGGGAGGAGAGAGAAGGTGATAAATTGCAGAATCACTCATTCATCCCCACGCGGCAATTCCGGGGAAAACCTATGCGTGGTAGTGGATGTGGCTTTTTTTCCCTTCTCCTGCCCCCTCTCAGCCCTAATCCCCAGCGTCTGTTCTATACCACAAATAGAACCTTCTGTTGGATGAAATAAAATCAAACACTGGGCCTTCAAATAACAAACAAACAAACAAAAAACATTAGATAATAGTGAAATGTAATAAAATAACTAGGAGGTGATGAGTTTTATCTTTTTTAGTATGTCACTGAATTTTTAGTTTACATATTTAATTTAAATAATGATTGTGTTTAATAACCATCTAACACAATCCCTGAAGATTCAACAATCAGCTCTAACAAATTGTTGGGAGCTGGCTCTAGCACACCTATGATCCCATACCAGAAGAAAAGAAAAGATTAAAAGAGGGAAGAAGAGGAGGTGCGCTAGAGGAAGACCACACCCATCTCCCACTTACAGGTCAGGACAGGAAGAATCAAATTGCTGGCCATACCCCTTTTCATTTCAGGTCACTAAACTGGCTTATATGGGGGAAGGGGAAACCTCAACTAATACACGGGATCAAAATACTAAACTGGTCAGACTTTTAATAACCAAAAATGATCAGAGTGAAATTGGAGAAATAAATATAAAACTGCTTTATGTTATATGTTCCCAAGTTGAGAAAGGCAGTGAAACAGTTAAGCTAATATTTTTATTTTAGATTTTTAAAAAATCTATATTTATAAGCGAGACACTGCAATGGTTTTACATTCTTGTGGTCAGACTTGAGGTTCAAAGCTATCTTTATAAAAAGAATTGGAACTATTCCATCTCTATGCTCAGAAACCATTTAAATAGTTCTTTGAAACGTTGGAGTCACCCTGACGCAGCTTCAAGACGGTGCTTTTGTAAAAGATAGTTCTTTGACAATTTCTCAAAATTTTCTAGTTATTGATTTAGTTACATTTTCTTTTTCTTGTTGATTCTATTTTCACCATTTATATTTTCCCAGATTATCCACTATCTGACTCATGTTTCAAAGCAGCACAGTTATATGAAGTACTCATTATAATTATTTTAATTTCTTCTACGTCCATTGGCATAGCTCCTTTCTCATTACTAATATTGTGCCTTTATGTTGTCTGTTTCTTCTCTTCAATTTCTTAAATTATGGTCATTTTAACATTCTTTGGGGAGGTCTTAAACATGCTAATTTTGCAAAATGCTGTTAAAGATTCAGTGTGCTTATGAGAGGAAAGCCAAAGTCTGGTGGAAGTACTGGGAGATGACAGCGTTTTGTTTTGTTTTTTTACACCTTTATTGAAGTATAATTGCTTTACAATGGTGTGTTGGTTTCTGCTTTATAAAAAAGTGAATCAGCTATACATATACATATATCCCCATATCTCCTCCCTCTTGCGTCTCCCTCCCATCCTCTCTATCCTGCTCCTCTAGGTGGTGACAAAGCACCAAGCTGATCTCCCTGTACTATGCAGCTGCTTCCCACTAGCTTTCTATTTTATATTTGGTAGTGTATATATGTCCATGCCACTCTCTCACTTCATCCCAGCTTATCTTTCCCCCTCCCTGTGTCTTCAAGTCCATTCTCTACGCCTGCGTCTTTATATCTGTTCTGCCCCTGGGTTCTTCAGAACCTTTTTTTTTTCTTTAGAATCCATATATGTGTTAGCATATGGTATTTGTTTTTCTCTTTCTGACTTACTTCACTCTGTGACAGTTTCTAGGTCCATTCACCTCACTACAAATAACTCAATTTCGTTTCTTCTTATGGCTGAGTAATAGTCCATTGTATATATGTGCCACATGTTCTTTATCCATTCATCTGTTGATGGACACTTAGGTTGCTTCCATGTCCTGGCTATTGTAAATAGAGCTGCAGTGAACATTGTGGTACATAACTCTTTTTGAATTATGGTTTTCTCAGGGCATATGCCCAGTAGTGGAATTGCTGGGTCATATGGTATTTCTATTTTCAGTTTTTTAAGGAACTTCCATACTGTTCTCAATAGTGGCTGTATCAATTTACAGTCCAGCCAACAGTGCAAGAGGTTTCCCTTTTCTCCACACCCTCTCCAGCATTTATTGTTTGTAGATTTTTTGATGATGGCCATTCTGACTGGTGTGAGGTGATACCCCATTGTAGTTTTGATTTGCACTTCTCTAATAATTAGTGATGTTGAGCATCCTTTCATGTGTTTGTTGGCAATCTGTATATCTTCTTTGGAGAAATGTCTATTTAGGTCTTCTGCCCATTTTCGGATTGGGTTGTTTGTTTTTTTGATATTGAGCTGCATGAGCTGCTTGTAAATTTTGGAGATTAATCTTTTGTCAGCTGCTTCATTTGCAAATATTTTCTCCCATTCTGAGGGTTGTCTTTTCGTCTTGTTTATGGTTTCCTTTGTTGTGCAAAAGCTTTTAAGTTTCATTAGGTTCCATTTGTTTATTTTATTTCCATTTCTCTAGGAGGTGGGTCAAAAAGGATCTTGCTGTGATTTATGTCATAGAGTGTTCTGCCTACGTTTTCCTCGAAGAGTTTTATATTGTCTGGCCTTACATTTAGGTCTTTAATCCATTTTGAGTTTATTTTTGTGTATGGTGTTAGGAGTGTTCTAATTTCATTGTTTTACATGTAGCTGCCCAGTTTTCCCAGAAAAGAGGCTGTCTTTTCTCCATTGTATATTCTTGCCTCCTTTTTCAAAAATAAGGTGACCATATGTGTGTGGGTTTAATCTCTGGGCTTTCTATCCTGTTTCATTGATCTATATTTCTTTTTTTGTGCCAGTACCGTACTGTCTTGATTTCTGTAGCTTTGTAGTATACTTTGAAGTCCAGGAGTCTGATTCCTCCAGCTCTGTTTTTCTTTCTCAAGATTGCTTTGGCTATTCAGGGTCTTTTGTGTTTCCATACAAATTGTGAAATTTTTTTGTTGTAGTTCTGTGAAAAATGTCACTGGTAGTTTGATAGGGATTGCATTGAATCTGTAAATTGCATTGGGTAGTAGAGTAATTTTCACAATGTTGATTCTTCCAATCCAAGAACATGGTATATCTCTCCATCTGTTTGTATCATCTTTAACTTCTTTCATCAGTATCTTATAGTTTACTGCATACCGGTCTTTTGTCTCCTTAGGTAGGTTTATTCCTGGTATTTTATTCTTTTTGTTGCAATGGTAAATGGGAGTGTTTCCTTAATTTCTCTTTCAGATTTTTCATCATTAGTATATAGGAATGCAAGAGATTTCTGTGCATTAATTTTGTATCCTGCTACTTTACTACATTCATTGATTAGCTCTAATAGTTTTCTGGTAGCATCTTTAGGGTTCTCTATGTATAGTATCATGTCATCTGCAAACAGTGACAGCTTTACTTCTTCTTTTCCCATTTGGATTCCTTTTATTTCTTATTCTTGTCTGATTGCTATGGCTAAAACTTCCAAAACTATGTTGAATAATAGCGGTGAGAGTGGGCAACCTTGTCTTGTTCCTGATCTTAGAGGAAATAGTTTCAGTTTTTCACCATTGAGCATGATGTTGGCTGTATGTTTGTCATATATGGCCTTTATTATGTTGAGGTAAGTTCCCTCTATGCCCACTTTCTGGGGGAGTTTTATCATAAATAGGTGTTGAATTTTGTCAAAAGCTTTTTCTACATCTATTGAGATGATCATATGGGTTTTCTCCTTCAATTTGTTAATATGGTTTATCACATTGGTCGATTGCGTATACTGAAGAATCCTTGCGTCCACTTGGTCATGGTGTATGCTCCTTTTAATGTGCTGTTAGGTTCTCTTTGCTAGTACTTTGTTGAGGATTTTTGCATCTATGTTTATCAGTGATATTGGCCTGTAGTTTTCTTTCTTTGTGACATCTTTGTCTGGTTTTGGTATCAGGGTGATGGTGGCCTGGTAGAATGAGTTGGGGAGTGTTCCTCCCTCTGCTATATTTTGGAAGAGTTTGAGAAGGATAGGTGTTAGCTCTTCTCTAAATGTTTGATAGATTTCTCCTGTGAAGCCATCTGGTCCTTGGCTTTTGTTTGTTGGAACATTTTTAATCGCAGTCTCAATTTCAGTGCTTGTGATTGGTCTGCTTATATTTTCTATTTCTTCCTGGTTCAGTCTCGGAAGGTTGTACTTTTCTAAGAATTTGTCCATTTCTTCCAGGTTGTCCATTTTATTGGTATATCGTGGCTTGCAGTAATCTCTCATGATCCTTTGTATTTCTGCAGTGTCAGTTGTTTCTTCTCCTTTTTCATTTCTAATTCTGTTGTTTTGAGTCTTCTCCCTTTTTTTTCTTGATGAATCTGGCTAATGGTTTATCAATTTGGTTTATCTTCTCAAAGAACCAGCTTTTAGTTTTATTGATCTTTGCTATTGTTTCCTTCATTTGTTTTTCATTTATTTCTGATCTGATCTTTATGATTTCTTTCCTTCTGCTAACTTTGGGGTTTTTTCGTTCTTCTTTCTCTAATTGCTTTAGGTGTAAGTTTAGGTTGTTTATTTGAGGTGTTTCTTGTTTCTTGAGGTAGGATTGTATTGCTATAAACTTCTCTCTTAGAACTGCTTTTGCTGCATCCCACAGGTTTTGGGTCATCGTGTTTACATTGTCATTTGTTTCTAGGTATTTTTTGATTTCCTCTTTGATGTCTTCAAAGATCTCTTGGTTATTAAGTAGTGTATTGTTTAGCCTCCATGTATTTGTATTTTTTACAGATTTTTTCCCTGTAATTGATATCTAATCTCATAGCATTGTGGTTGGAAAAGATACTTGATATGATTTCAATTTACTTAAGTTTACCAAGGCTTGATTTGTGACCCAAGATATGATCTATCCTGGAGAATGTTCCACGAGCACTTGAGAAGAAAGTGTATTCTGCTGTTTTTGGATGGAATGTCCTACAAATATCAAGTAAGTCCATCTTGTTTTATGTATCATTTAAAGCTTGTGTTTTCTTATTTATTTTCATTTTGGATGATCTGTCCATTGGTGAAAGTGGGGTGTTAAAGTCCCCTACTATGATTGTGTTTCTGTCGACTTCCCCTTTTATGGCTGTTAGCATTTGCCTTATGTATTCAGGTGCTCCTAGGTTGGGTGCATAAATATTTACAATTGTTATATCTTCTTCTTGGATTGATCCCTTGATCATTATGTAGCATCCTTCTTTGTCTCTTGTAATAGTCTTTATTTTAAAGTCTATTTTGTCTGATATGAGAATTGCTACCTCAGCTTTCTTTTGATTTCCATTTGCATGGAATATCTTTTTCCATCCTCTCACTTTCAGTTTGTATGTGTCCCTAGGTCTGAAGTGGGTCATTTGTAGACAGCATATATACAGGTCTTGTTTTTGTATCCATTCAGCCAGTCTATGTATTTTGGTTGGAGCATTTAATCCTTTTACATTTAAGGCAGTTATCGATATCTATGGTCCTATTACCATTTTCTTAATTGTTTTGGGTTTGTTTTGGTGCGTCTTTTTCTTTTCTTGTGTTTCCCGCCTAGAGAAGTTTCTTTAGCATTTGTTGTAAAGCTGTTTTGGTGCTGCTGAATTCTCTTAGCTTTTGCTTGTCTGAAAAGCTTTTAATTTCTCTGTCGTATCTGAATGAGATCCTTGCTGGGTAGAGTAATCTTGGTTGTAGGTTTTTCCCTTTCATCACTTTAAATATGTCCTGCCATTCCCTTCTGGCTTGCGGAGTTTCTGCTGAAAGATCAGCTGTTAACCTTATGGGGATTCCCTTGTATGCTATTTGTTGTTTTTCCCTTGCTGCTTTTCACATATTTTCTTTGTATTTAATTTTTGATAGTTTGATTAATATGTGTCTTGGTGTGTTTCTCCTTGGATTTATCTTGTATGGGACTCTCTGTGCTTCCTGGACTTGATTGACTATTTCCTTTCCCATATTAGGGATTTCAACTATAAACTCTTCAAATATTTTCTCAGTCCCTTTCTTTTTCTCTTCTTCTTCTGGGACCCCTATAATTAGAATGTTGATGCATTAAATGTTGTCCCAGACGTCTCTGAGACTTTCCTCAATTCTTTTCATTCTTTTTTCTTTATTCTGCTCTGCAGTAGTTATTTCCACTATTTTATCTTCCAGGTCACTTATCCGTTCTTCTGCCTCAGTTATTCTGCTATTGATTCCTTCTAGAAAATTTTTAATTTCATTTATTGTGTTGTTCATCATTGTTTGCTTGCTCTTTAGTTCTTCTAGGTCCTTGTTAAACGTTTCTTGTAATTTCTCCATTCTATTTCCAAGATTTTGGATCATCTTTACTATCATTACTCTGAATTCTTTTTCAGGTAGACTGCCTATTTCCTCTTCATTTATTTAGTCTGGTGGGTTTTTACCTTGCTCCTTCATCTGCTGTGTGTTTCTCTGTCTTCTCATTTTGCTTAACTTACTGTGTTTGGGGTCTCCTTTTCGCAGGCTACAGGCTCGTAGTTCCCGTTGTTTTTGGTGTCTGCCCCAGTGGCTAAGGTTGGCTCAGTGGGTTGTGTAGGCTTCCTGGTGGAGGGGACTGGTGCCTGTGTTCTGGTGCATAAGGCTGGATCTTGTCTTTCTGGTGGGGAGGACCACGTCTGGTGGTGTGTTTTAGGGTGTCTGTGACCTTATTATGTTTTTAGGCAGCCTCTCTGCTAATGGGTGGGGTTGTGTTCCTGTCTTGCTAGTTGTTTGGCATAGGGTGTCCAGCACTGTAGCTTGCTAGTCATTGAGTGGAGCTGGGTCTTAGCGTTGAGATGGAGATCTCTGGGAGAGCTTTCGCCATTTGATATTACGTGGAGCTGGGAGGTCTCTGGTGGACCAATGTCCTGAACTCGGCTCTCCCACCTCAGAGGCACAGACCTGACACCTGGCCGGAGCACGAAGACCCTGTCAGCCACAAGACTCTGAAGAAAAGGGAGAAAGAAGAAAGAAAGAAAAGAAAGAAAGAAAGAACGAAAGGAAAGAAAGAAAGAAAGAAAGAAGAAAGGGAGGAAGGGAGGAAGGAAGAAAGAAAGAAAGAAAAGAAAAGAAAGTTATTAAAATTAAAAATTTTTAAAAATTATTAAACATAAAAAAATTTTTTAAGTAATAAGAAAAAGAAAAAAAAAGAAAGAGAGCAACCAAACCAAAAAACAAATCCACCAATGATAACAAGCACTAAAAAGTATACTAAAAACAAACAAACAAAAAAAGACAGAGAGAACCCTAGGACAAATGGTAAAAGCAAAGCTATACAGACAAAATCACACAAAGAAGCATACACATACACACTCACAAAAAGAGAAAAAGGAAAAATACATATGTATCTATATATAAAAAAAAATAATGAAGAGAGCAACCAAATCAACAAACAAATCTACCAATGATAATAAACTCTAAATACTAAACTATGATAAACATAGGACCAGAAACAAATTAGATGCAGAAAGCAAACCTCAAGTCTCCATCTGGTCTCAAAGTCCATCTCCTCAATTTGGGATGATTCGTTGTCTATTCAGGTATTCCAGAGATGCTGGGTACATCAAGTTGACTGTGGAGATTTAATCCGCTGCTCCTGAGGCTGCTGGGAGAGATTTCCCTTTCTCTTCTTTGTTTACACAGCTCCTGGGGTTCAGCTTTGGATTAGCCCCCTCCTCTGTGTGTAGGTCGCCTGAGGGCATCTGTTCTTCACCCAGACAGGATGGGGTTAAAGGAGCAGCTGATTCGGGGGCTCTGGCTCACTCAGGCTGGGGGGATGTAGGGGTAAGGAATGCAGGGTGAGCCTACAGCAGTAGAGCCTGATGTGACGTTGCAACAGCCTGAGGCGCGCCGTGTGTTCTCCCGGGGAAGTTGTCCCTGGATCACGGGACCCTGGCAGTGGTGGGCTGCACAGGATCCCAGGAGGGGAGGTGTGGATAGTGACCTGTGCTTGCACACAGGCTTTTTGGTGGCTGCAGCAGCAGCCTTAGCGTCTCACGCCCATCTCTGGAGTCCTCACTGATAGCCGCAGCTCGCGCTGGTCTCTGGAGCTCATTTAGGTGGCGCTCTGAATCCCCTCTCCTCGCACACCCCGAAACAATGGTCTCTTGCCTCTTAGGCAGTTCCAGACTTTTTCCCAGACTCCCTCCAAGCTAGCTGTGGTGCACTAGCCCCCTTCAGGCTGTGTTCACACAGCCAACCCCAGTCCTCTCCCTGGGATCCAACGGAAGCCCGAGCATCAGTTCCCATCCCCCGCCCGCCCCGGCAGGTGAGCAGACAAGCCTCTCGGGCTGGTGAGTGCTGGTCGGCACCGATCCTCTGTGCAGGAATCTCTCTGCTTTGCCCTCCGCACCCCTGTTGCTGAGCTCTCCTCCGTGGCTCCAAAGCTTCCCCCTGCCTCCGCCAGTGAAGGGGCTTCCTAGTGTGTGGAAACCTTTCCTCCTTCACAGCTCCCTCCCTGAGGTGCAGGTCCTGTCCCTATTCTTTTGTCTGTTTTTTCTTTTTTCTTTTGCCTTACCCAGGTACCTGGGGTGTTTCTTGCCTTTTGGAAGGTCTGAGGTCTTCTGTCAGTGTTCAGTAGGTGTTCTGTAGTTGTTCCACATGTAGATGTGTTTCTGATGTATTTGTGGGGAGGAAGGTGATCTCTACATCTTACTCCTCCTCCATCTTGAAGGTCTCCCCTGACAGCTTTATTTATTCATTTATTTTTGGTCCTTCAGTAAATGCACACTTAACATAATTTTTATTTTTGCTATTCTTTTTTTTTTAAAATTTTTATTGGAGTATAGTTGCTCTACAATGTTGTGTTAGCCTCCACTGCACAACAAAATGAATCAGCCATATACCTACAGATATCCCCTCCCTTTTGGACTTCCCTCCCATTTAGGTTATCACAGTGCATTAGTTAGAGTTCCCTGTGCTATACAGTATGTTCCCATCAGTTGTTAACGTAATTTGTAAAAAATAAATTGAACTAAGTTCTAGATATTTGGTTTATAAAATTAACTTTACACAGATTCTGTCCCCAACTAATCACGTCTTTCTTTTCTAGTTTACATAGTCCCTTGTCATGGTGTTTCCTTTCTTTTTAAAAATTTTATTATATGGATTAATTTTGTGGACTTAGTTTAGGTATAACTAAATTATAAATCCTGCTACCTAGAAGCAGACAGACTTATAGGATAGATAAAATGGGTATATAAATAGGCTCCTTCTAGGCTCACAGGGGCCTGGATAAGGATGCTCTATTATTCATGAGGAATGAGCCACAACTACTTTTACCACTCAGTTTGTGAGAAGGTCCAAGTTTGCTCTCATTCTACCTGCAAAGCTCCTTCCCTCCAAGTAGGTGTGAAGAACTGTGAAAGATTGGAGATTTGGCCCTACTTACAAAGCAACAAGTTAGCCTGCCACAGTTTCATCTCTTCTGGCAGAAGACATGAGACTCCTGGGTCAGAGACAAAGGACAATTTATTATGCACAGCAACAGGAGTAGCACCTTCTGCGTCAGTTCTCTGAGCCCCAATTCCACAGGGCAACAAGCAGAGGGCCAGATGTCACCTGCACGCACACTGGGTTATGTTACAGGAATGGAACCTTGAGTTTAGGGAACCCAAATCTTTTATAATGGACAGTAATATTCCTGTTCTTGTTCAGAGGAAGGCTCTTTCTCTGTCTTCCGAGGCTGTCTGTCATACAAACGTCCTTGAAAAGATAGGAACAAAGGCAGCCAGTGCTTCTGCTCACAAGATGTACAGAAATACAGGAGACCCAGGAAGAATTTTCCCCCAACAGTAGGAAGAAGGAATGGGAGGGATACGAGCCTAGGAATAAAAACTGTGTTCCTAGAACTGGGTTTTAATAGAATATGAGGAATGGAACTGGAGTTATAAATTTGGTAGGTTAGTTCACTAGCATAAATTTATAAATCTGTTTTTTGTAAGTCGTATTGGTTTGGGGCTGCTCAAATTTTAAAAAATTCATCCTTTTCCCTCTCCCACTTTTTTTGTCTTATAGTTAGAAAAATTCCCTGTGAAATTACATCCTGTTGCAGTTGTTAAAGGGAATACAAGTAAGGCCTTGATTTGTGCTGCATGGGCTGGAATTAAAAGAAGGCTGTTGCATGTGTCTGGGATGGACCATTGAGGTGGCACTGGCAAACAAAGGAGGAAGCCCAGAGAAAAGTACTGCTCAGATGGGAGGATGGGGGTTGAGCTAAAGCTGCCTCTTCCCAACTTGAAATCTCTTATGGACCACTTACCTGGTAATTCTTTGGAATGTTTTATGTTTTTATAGAACAGCCACTTTGAGATGGAAGTCCAGAGTTTCATTCAGACACCATGGGAAATTTTCAAATGCATTTTTGTGTAATAAAGATACCCAGTTTAGATCTTTATTTTATTCATATTTAATTTAAATTTGGATAAAAATATTTCTCCAAGTTCCTCAGAAAGAATAAATAAGCAGTTTACATTCTAAAGTCTTTCATGTCCAAAAACTTGTCTCTCTTTTGTTCTCAAATATAAATGATGATTCATCCGAATAGCAGATTCCTGGATTGTCATTTTTTTTGTTTCCTTAGGTATTTTATTCTTTTTGTCACAGTGGTAAATGGGAGTGTTTCCATAATTTCTCTTTCAGATTTTTCATCATTAGTGTATAGGAATGCAAGAGATTTCTGTGCATTAATTTTGTATCCTGCAACTTTACCAAATTCATTGATTAGCTCTAGTAGTTTTCTGGTGGCATGTTTAGGATTCTCTACGTATAGTATCATGTCATCTGCAAACAGTGACAGTTTTACTTCTTCTTTTCCAATTTGTATTCCTTTTATTTCTTTTTCTTCTCTGATTGCCATGGCTAGGACTTCCAAAACTATGTTGAATAATAGTGGTGAGAGTGGACATCCTTGTCTCGTTCCTGATCTTAGAGGAAATGGTTTCAGTTTTTCACCATTGAGAATGATGTTTGCTGTGGGTTTGTCGTAGATGGCCTTTATTATGTGGAGGTAGGTTCCCTCTATGCCCACTTTCTGGAGAGTTTTTATCATAAATGGGTGTTGAATTTTGTCAAAAGCTTTTTCTGCATCTATTGAGATGATCATATGGTTTTTATTCTTCAGTTTGTTAATATGGTATATCACATTGATTGATTTGCATATATTGAAGAATCCTTGCATCCCTGGGATAAATCCCACTTGATCATGGTGTATGATCCTTTTAATGTGTTATTGGATTCTGTTTGCTAGTATTTTGTTGAGGATTTTTGCATCTATATTCATCAGTGATACTGGTCTGTAATTTTCTTTTTTTGTAGTATCTTTGTCTGGTTTTGGTATCAGGGTGATGGTGGCCTCATAGAATGAGTTTGGGAGTGTTCCTTCCTCTGCAAGTTTTTGGAAGAGTTTGAGAAGGATGGGTGTTAGCTCTTCTCTAAATGTTGGATAGAATTCACCTGTGAAGCCATCTGGTCCTGGACTTTTGTTCGTTGGAAGATTTTTAGTAAACAGTTTCAATTTCATTGCTTGTGATTGGTCTGTTCATATTTTCTGTTTCTTCCTGGTTCAGTCTTGGAAGGTTATACCTTTCTAAGAATTTGTCCATTTCTTCCAGGTTGTCCATTTTATTGGCATAAAGTTGCTTGTACTAGTCTCTTAGGATGCTTTGTATTTCTGTGGTGTCTGTTGTAACTTCTCCTTTTTCATTTCTAATTTTATTGATTTGAGTCCTCTCCCTCTTTTTCTTGATGAGTCTGGCTAATGGTTTATCAATTTTGTTTATCTTCTCAAAGAACCAGCTTTTAGTTTTATTGATCTTTGCCATTGTTTTCTTTGCTTCTCTTTCATTTATTTCTGCTCTGATCTTTATGATTTCTTTCCTTCTGCTAACTTTGGGTTTTGTTTTTTCTTCTTTCTCTAGTTCCTTTAGGTGTAAGGTTAGATTGTTTACTTGACATTTTTCTTGTTTCTTGAGGTAGGCTTGTATAGCCTGAGGGGCCACCTCCTCTAGGAAACTTTTGCGGATCCTCACATTAGGAATCTCTCTGTGGCAACTGATGTTTGCCTGTTTGCTTATCTGAATCTCCATTGAAGAGATATATTTCACTCTTGCTGTCATATTCCCAGAGTATAGTAGCCACTCAGTAAACATTTGTAGAAGAAAATCAATAAATTAAAATTACAGTCATATGGGATAGCAGAGCTACTGTTAACAAAAATTAAAATGAAGTTGTCTGTAAGAATTTTTTATTTGAACTTGGTTTAGGGCCAATCATTCAAGCATGAGTGACAGTACAAAATTGCCACAAAGTTACTTGAAGAGAGGCAAATGTTACAAGTGGTCTTAAAAGCAAAACTCAGAGCCTAGATATGCTGCCAGTTGGACTTATCTGTATGTACTAGATCCTCTTAATTTCTTCAACCAAATTTTCTTTCTTTTGGCCTAGGTTACACCCTAATTCTTGTTTAAATTCTTGACATTTTCCTGTACTTGTGTGTGTGTGTGTGTGTGTGTGTGTGTGTGATAGTTTTGGTCCTCTGAGCACCGATCAAGCAAAATTTACTTGATCTTTGAATCTTGAAACTATGTGCCTGTTTGTCTTTATTTTAGACTCTGATTTCAAACTTCAACTCAGCCAGACTTAAACAACTCAAAAGGAACATTACTCAGCTATTGATACCATCACTAAAGACAGGATCAATGATGCCTTTATAAACTACTTACAAACTACAGACAGGAAAGGGAAAGCAACAGTATCATCCTGGAAAATACTGTCATAAAACACACTGCACGTTATCTTTAAATGTGTCTAATGGGTCATTAGCCATATATTATGCTATCACATAATGGTATACATATATATAAATTCAAAAATATAAATATATACAAATATAAAATATATATAATTACAATTATATACTACATAATATATAATAAGATATTATTTTTCCCTTCCCTACATGCCCAACTTCCATTTTATGCAACTTTTTCTATGTATTATTAAAATATTCTATTTTAACATGGATAGTTCTATAAATGATTTCGAAGTAAAAGTATTGGCTGTATCTACATAAAAACAAAGTTGTAGTGAAAGAAGTTTGTGATAAAGCTGAATTACATAAACCACTAATATTTATTTGTGTTAGAAACAAACTCCTTTTTCTTATGGCTGCACAATGGAAACGTGTTCTGACATCCTGGTAAATCATAAACAACAAAAATCTGAGTAAGCTGTATTTTGAGTCTAAATGATCTTGTTTTACTTTAGATTAAGACATATTTGTCCAACTGTCTTCTAGACACTATCACCTGGATGCCCCACAGGCATCTAAAACTTAACATATCCAAAATAAAGCTCAGCATTTCTCACTCTAATCTCTTATCCACTCCAATCTGCTTTTCATCCTATGATCTCCACCTAAGTACAAAACACCAAAGTACATCTAGTCACCAAGATCAAAAGCTGGAAATCGTTCTGTTGAATGTGGTAGTGATAAGAGCATAGGCTCAGAAATCAGACTGCTATGTCTAAATCCAGCTTCTGCCACTTGTTAGCTTTGTGACTTTGGGCAAGTTATTTTACCTCATCAAGACTTGGGTTTGGCATCTGTAAAACTGCACTTAATACACTGATTTACTACAGAATAAATGATGTAAGAACACACTACCACCAATGTCCAATTGATTTGAAGTCCTATTGATTCTACACCTGAGTATTTCTTTTTTCTGGGCTCTCCTCCACATTTCTGATGCCTAGAAAATTATATAGCATTACATACATACACAATGCCAGTGAAAGACCAATTATTACATCTTCAGGCTACCACTTGTAAGTACACAGAGAAACTGCCTTACTTAGTTTTCTAGGCCTACCTTTTTTTGGCAGTATATTGGTTAAATTTTGAAATAAATCCTGACATTAATTTGGGGTGATATAATAAAGCTCAAGAAGTCTTTCTTTAAAAATTTGGAATTATAATTGCTATATACAATTATCATCTGCAATAGTGAAATATTATAATAAATATTTTATAAACTAGGAATATTCAGAATGCTAATCTAGCATATTGTAACTCATAACCATTATGAAATATACCTGTTTGACAAAGCTTACATTTAATATAGATTGCATAATCTAAGACAATATAAAATAATGCTTTAAAATTTCAAACTGAAAGTTTGAGGTAGTTATGATGATTACCTTTTTGTTTTTTTAATGCCATATGATCTGTCTTTTGTGATCTTTGATTCTGCCTCAGATATGGAAGTAGCAATATCCTTTTCAAATTCCAACTGAAAATCAAATGTCAGGGGTATCGCTGAAATCTTTTTCTTTACTTCACTCTGAAGGCAGTTTTTCTGCAGCAAATCCAAAATATAACTCAGTGAAAAAGGGAACACTTTTCATATAAGGAAAATCCGGTATGGAAAGGACAAAATTAATCTCACTTCATACATACACACACTCACACACAGAATTTATGTGGCAGGCAACAATGGAAAAATAACGCAGACTGAAAATTGGAGGCCTTGTGTACCAACTCTTTTTCTATCTATGAAATGAGGGTGTTGGTCTAGATGATCATGAAGTCTCCCTCCAAATTCTAAAGTCCAGAATTTAAGAACGACCTATATATTTAGCAAAGACAATATTGATACGTAGTTATTGGAACTATAGCTGGCAGCTCTCTCCAACCGGCTCCTCTCCCTGCAGCCACACACGTGGTGGAACATGAGCCAGAAATAGAGTTAAGAAAGCAATCAAAAGAGAACTTAGTTCACATATTTGTACAGATGGACTGAAGAGGGAAAAGGGTAAAGCTAAAGAGTGAGTTAAGGAGCCGAAAGTCTTCTTTAAAACATTCTCTCAGAGCACAGCACAGAGGAATAAAGAGATAAAAACTTGAAAAGGAAGTCAAAGGATATGGGAACTTCTGTTTCTGCCAGTGAGGGATTAAGTGCTACAGGAATTGCCCTTCTGCTATACACAAGTAGAAAAACCAGACAAAGTATGTGAAAGCAACTACAATCAGGCATTAGGAAACAGGCAGAGCAGGACCATGATCCCTGAAAAAAGGGAAACAAATTAGGTAAACCCTACAATAGCCTAGCTTACTTCTTGGAGGCAGTTTCTGGACTGACGCACAAGGAGGGGGAACTCAAACCAAAGCTTGTGGCTCTGACCTTGTTGAGTTTGAGAGACAGACCCTGCACCAGCAATCACGCTCTTGGGCATTCACCCCAGAGAAATGAAAACTTACATTCATACAAAAACCTGTACACAAATATTCATAGCAGTTTTACTTCATCTTATTTTTTTAGCACCTTTATTTTTAAAAGCAAAATATTGAAAACAACCCAAATGTCCTTCAATGGGTGAGCAGTTGAAACTCTGTACATCCATATAATGGAATACTACTCAGCAATAAAATTTATATATTATTTATCATATAAAAGCTATTGCTTCATGCAAAAACTTAGATGGACCTTGGGGGCATAGTGAAATAGTCAATCTGAAAATTTTACACACTGAATAATTCCATTTATATACCATTCTCAAAATTACAAAATTATAGATATGGAGAACAGATTAGTCCTTGCTGGGGTTAGAGACAGAGAATTGAGGTGAGGGCATGGATACAAATATAAAGAAGTAACATGAGGGAGTACTTTTATAGGGTGGAAGTGTGCTGTGTCTTGATTGGGTGATTTCCGTAAATCTGTAGTGGGATAAAATTGCATAAAACTACAGACCCAAATGAATGAAGGTTAAAAAGTGGTGACAACTCAATAAAGTCTGTAGTCTAGTTAACAGTAATACACCTGTGTCAATGTTGGATGTGACTCATACTGGTTTTGCTACTGAACTGCAACTCTGTAAGATGTCACCGATGGGGTCAACTGGGTGAAAGGTACATGGAACTCTTTGTACTATTTCTGCAACTTCCTGTGAGTCTATGATTATTTCAAAATAAAAGTTTTTAAAAAATTAAAAAACAATTACCAAAGTGATTTATATACTGTATTTCATTCATTCATTCATTTATTTATTTATTTATTTATTTATTTATGGCTGTGTTGGGTCTTCGTTTCTGTGCGAGGGCTTTCTCCAGCTGTGGCGAGTGGGGGCCACTCTTCATCGCGGTGCGCGGGCCTCTCACTGTCGCGGCCTCTCCCGTTGCGGAGCACAGGCTCCAGACGCGCAGGCTCAGTAGTTGTGGCTCACGGGCCTAGTCGCTTCACGGCATGTGGGATCTTCCCAGACCAGGGCTCGAACCCGTGTCCCCTGCATTAGCAGGCAGATTCTCAACCACTGCGCCACCAGGGAAGCCCTGTATTTCATTTTTTTGTCAATAGAAAAAATAGATAATCCACTTTGATAAATGTATATGTATGTATATATGTACATGTATATTTATATTATGGATATTTGTAAGTAAAGATAAATGTATGTATACATACAGATATTCATACTTGTATATCTTTGTAAGAGTACAAAAGATGTGGATGAATAAACCTCAACTGCTACAATGTGTCTGTCTCAGAGGAAAGGATTAGAGGGAAGAGGCCAAAGACTATTAATATTTCTTTATATAATTTTCCTTTTGTATAATTTTCTTTATACATATCTATATGTTGCTTAACTTGTTTCCAACAGTGTAATTTGAAAATTAAGAAAAGGTTTTAAAAATGATTATATATACTTTCAGAAGAATCTCCAGAGAATTTTCTATCAGTAACACATGAATAGTAACACAAAATGAGAAAATATGTGGAAATGCTTTGCCCAAAGGAAGCTCCCAGGAAAAGTAAGAATTATTATTACTAATTACAACTTAAAATTTTATGTAAAAGGGAATTTTGTGACAAATTTAATAGATTTATCTCTGATTATATTTTTAAAAATATATTAAAATTCATTTTAAACAAAAAATAAAAAAGCAATAAACTTTAGGGTGTCAAAGTCTAAAAGGTTTGCTTTAGTTAAGTTACCCCTGGTTTGCTATTCAAAATTTTGATAGCTATAACAGAATTAATTTATTCTACTTTTTAGTATTCCTTTACTTTATTTTCTGAAAGGAGATAATTATGAAAAATTAAAAAGAAACCAAATTATTATTCAAACACTAACGTTTTCATTTTCAAATTGCAAATATGTTCATTCACTTAAGAGTTCCTCTCTGTGATGTCTTCCTTGATTTCTCAGACTCTATTGTTCCTTATATATGCCTCATTTATTCACATTGTTATATTATTTTACAAGTCTTTTTGCAACCAAATTAAATTGCTCACATATGGTAAAAAATCTGGTGTTTCAGAACTGTATTCTTTATTAATATTTTATATTGGATTTTATAAGAGACTCACCCTTTTTAGTTTAATTATTTTCTATGAACTTTGTTTCTAATTTGGTAGCTATACCAAATATTTCCTTCCTTTTAAAGAACCAGCTAAACAAGATTTTATGTTTAACAGGTTAGTAAGAACTATAGGAGTAGTCACATTTACTATTTGACTGCTTAGGATTCTTTTATTTTTAATTTACTTATTTTATTTATTTATTTTTGGCTGCGTTGGGTCTTTGTTGCTGTGCGCGGGCTTTCTCTAGTTGCGGTGAGTGGGGGCTACTCTTCGTTGCAGTGCACGGGCTTCTCATTGCAGTGGCTTCTCCTTTTGCAGAGCACGGGCTCTAGGCACACGGGCTTCAGTAGTTGTGGTTCGTGGGCTCTAGAGCACAGGCTCAGTAGTTGTGGTGCATGGGTTTAGCTGCTCTGCGGCACATGGGATCTTCCCGGACCAGGGCTCAAATCCGTGTCCCCTACATTGGCAGGCGGATTCTTAACCACTGCACCACCAGGGAAACCCAGGATTTTTTTTTTTTAAGCAGGTTAGATACATCATAACCAAATATAGCAGCTACCTAAAAGTTACCTTGTATATTTAATTAATTCTTTATAGTATTACATAGATGACTCTTTCAACTAATATAATTATTTGCTTTTTACAAATTGGTTTGTAGCCTCATACTAATGCATCATTAACTAAAAAGTAAAACTCGTTCACATTTGAAATGATAACCTTTTAATGGAAAATTGAATTTTAGCCTATATTTTACAAACCTTTGCTCTTATGGCCAAGAGTGTCTTTGCTTGCTCATCCAGAGTATCTAACTTCTCTAAGATTTTTTTTGCCATTGTCAGTCCATAAATTCCTATTTTAAAAGGAGGGGAAAAATAATAAATCTCCAAAGCAATTAAAATTTAAACATATAATCAATTATTTAGGCATAAATTAAGAGATCCACCTTTACAATACTGTTTTAGGTAAAGAACTGTATAGATCATGGAATAAACCACAGAATTGTAGAGGAACCCAAGTTTTTTAGATAGAAGCTCATATGATCAGAATTCCCAGAAGCATGTGGGCCCCAGGAATTTTTAAATGTATGATAAAGGTGAGTTGGAGAAAGTTCAAGATTACTGTATGAGAACCAGATGTGACTGATACCTGAAGCCAGGGCATGCGGCTTGATTTATACCTATTTTCTTTTTGTCATGATTTAATTTTAATGAAAGTAAATAAGAAGAGCTCACATTTATAGAATTAATTACATTCCAATTAAATTGGTCAATGATCCAAAACTGTTAATACAGCACTTAGAAGACAATCAGTCACACAGAAGGAGCAGCAACCAAACTGGTGAGGTTCTGTTGCCATAATAGGTCTTATTTTCCAGTTAATTAATTTGCTGAAAATTTCATCTGGGGTCAGATGGTCCACATTAGTTTTGGGGACCTGAGTGTTAGCCATCAGGACTTGGTCTAATTTATTTCCACTTTCAGATGAGAAAATTAAAAGCCACAAAGTACCTTACAATGCAATACAAATAGCTAGGGGCAGAGTGGAGGCAAGGATCAGGAATATTAAGCCAAATCTCCCTCTATTTTATTTATTTTTAAAATTTGAGTAGACATTTATGCATTTGACATATTTTTGCTCAGTGAATTGAATGGGCTCCAGCGGCATTTAAATGTAAAAGTTCACAGAAAGTATTGAATTCATTAATATTTCTAATGAGCATCAATGTCAACACTAAGGTTCTTTCTAGCTCAAAATAATTTTATGCGATGTCTCCCATATTGTATATTATTCAATCAATATCACACAGAGACAATAAAGCATGAAAAGACAAGAATTAAGAAACGTATGCCAAAAGCTCCTATTATTTTGTACTTGGTTTCTTTGAGCTCTCTTTTCTACTTTCTTTCCTTTACTACCTATTGCCCTGGGAGTGAATTCCTGGTGCTCTCCTAGTGTCTTTCCATCCCAGCATGCCCTCTGACATTTTGCTACATCTAAATACTTCACCTCTGTCCCATGATGTAATCCAATGTGACAAAGGGCTTTTGTGGGCTATGAGGCTGCAGGCAGATAGCCTGCCTTGTTATGAACCACATAACCTTGGGTTGCAGGTTGGAAAGGAGAGATGCAGGGCAAGGGTGTTAGCACAGTGTGAATGCCTCAGACTCTCTGGGTCTCCTACAGGAGAGGAGGGGAGAGATTTTGGAAGAGAATAGAGATTATCTGGACGCTACATACTGTCTTTTCAAATTCAGGAACCACCCCTCTTACATATCCTAAAAACAACTTCAGGAATTTTAGTTTCTGTGTTTCCCTTAAACATAATATGACTTCAAGTATGGGGAAGGATGCTATATTTCTCACCAAAATTTATTTTATTGGGGACAAAGGTTTCTATTTCTAAATGAGAGAGAGAGGTAAATAACTAGAGGAACCAGCATATTGAAACGAATGCATTTCCAAGTTTGGGGAAGGTAAAAATTACATGAGGGAACGGAGACATGCTGCTTACTGTGAAAGGGATGGAAAGCAGGTCCTTTTAAAGGGTAAAATGTCTTATGCCTCTTACTTTTAGAGTCCCTCATCTTTAACATCACATCAGACATTTTAAGCTATACCACATCATCCCATTTTTTACACACACACACGCACACAGAGCTGCAATTTGAAAGAATTTTTATGTTTTTGATTTAAAATTATTTTGCTATGAGTAAGTTATTTAGCTATGATATGATTTCTGGCAAATCACTGTGCATATCATGAGTTTCTTTGAAGTGAAGAATATGAAATTTGACACAATGAAATTGACGGAATGTTATTAGTTTCAGTTTTGCAGTTTTATTGTCATATTTTGGAACCAATACTTCCTTTTTCAGTTTGCAAGTGTTTTAATAGGTCTTTGGCAATGTGCCAATGGTTCCCAGTGGAGGAAGGGCACTGGGAGAAAGTGGAGGTGAGACTAACACTACAGACTAACTTGCTTGCTTTCATCATCATACCAAGGGTTCCAAGGACCTAGCTGTGTCTCTTCAAGTAAATGCTGAGAGCAAAGGAACATCAGGTCTAATATGATGATGCATCCCAACTGCTTTTGCATGAAGTAAAAACTAATCTTTTGATGCAAAATGCATCTACTGTATTAAACGTTCTTCAATTTGACCTTCTGTTTCAGTCCTTTCTTGATTTAATCTTTTATTGATACTTTTTAATGTCTATTTTAAACCAGCATATTGGCTTCATACTTCTGCTTCATATTTATACTTCTATGGGCATAAATTCTGCTTCATTGTCCTATTTCTATGAGCATACATTTTCATTTAAAGATAAACATTTCATTTGGCCTCCAGCTACTAACTCTATTACATGAAAGACACTGTGCTAGGTATTCTACCAAATTTATTGAGTAAGTTGGCACCTGGCAGACATTTTTCTTGTGACACCCATCTTCCTAGGCAAGGCAAATAGTCTCTCCTATTTCAGGTGAGAACTTCTTCAACTTCCACTTCTCATACCAAAGTCTCATTGGCATCCATTCCCATCTCACCTGTATTTTAATTTTAATAGAAGTATTTCCTCTCCCATCCAAAGCTAATCCCTCCCAAATACTCTAGGTTCTACTACCTCTGGCCTCCTAAAAGAACTACTTCCATTTTTAATCCCCTCTTTCCTCTATCTTTCATTGGTTTTCTTCCCCAGTTTCTTCTCCTTAGCATGCTCAAGTCTCTTCTATTTAAAAAAAGAAAAAAGGAAAAAATTCCTCCTCTAACCTTACTAGCCATTATTCTCTCTCATCTTCCCTTTATTGCCCAATTTCTTAAGCTAGTTGTCTATACTTAGGTTTTCTAATTTTTTACATCTCTTTTCCTTCTCAGTCAGCCATCATTTGACTTCCTCTTAAACTATTCCTCTAAATCTGCTCTCATAAGTCACGAGGGTCACCATCTTATACATAGGTGGGCACTTTTCTGCTCTTATTTACCTTATTTGAGTTTTTATAACTTTTGCTAATGTTGACCACCCCTTCCTATGGGTCTCCCTTCTCTTGGTTTCTGTGACAACAGTCACATCTTCTTACCTTCTCTGAACATTCCTTGCCAATGTCTTCAACTTGCTCTTCTTTCTCAGACCGCTTCCTAAATACTAGTGTTCCTAAATGTTCAGCCATCTTTTCCACTATTCCATATATTCTTCCAGGATGAGCTTCCAAACCCATGGCTTCATCTACCACCATTTATTTCTAAAGAAAATCTCTCTTCTGAGTTCCAAACCTATATACCTCACTCAATCCAGATTTCCCAAAGGTAGCCCAAAGGTAGGTCTAAAAGTAAATCCATTCTTCTGCTCCCTTAGCCGAAAATCTCTTCCAACCTTTATTAACACGTAGACATCTCTTTATTATCACACAGGTTGTATCTTAGGCATCCAGCCCATAAACTTAGGAGTTGTAATGGTTCTCAATCCTAGTTACACTGCAGAATGAACTCAGACGGTTTGAAGAAATACAAATTCCCAGTTACCACCTCAGATCCACTAAGTCAGGATTTATGGAGGTAAAGACCCGAGATCTATTTTTTAGAGCCATTCTGATGCAGCCGTTCCCCAAACCAGAATTTTGTCACCACTCTCCTGGAAAACTCCCTCCCACCCTTTCCCTAAATACACAACAATCACTTTCTCTTGTATATGCTACATCCTACATATCTTTTTAGTTTTTTTCCTCTTATCCATTCACATTGCTATTGCCTCAGTTTAAGATTCCATAACTTGTTGTCTGGATTATTGTAGTAGTTTCAAAATATGTCTGTACATTTGTTCCATCCTATCCATTTTATTCTTCACTTTTGCCTGAATTATTTTTTCAAGAAAAATACAATCACATGCCTCCCTGATTGCAGCTTCAACGCCTCCCTATAGCTTTCAGGACAAAGGTCAAGCTCCTTGATTTATCATGCAAGGCTCATGGTTTGGCCTCTAAGCCTTTAACCTCACCTGCCTCTCCCTCACGTATACTTTTGATAGTCCAGTCCTAATGAATAACTTGCAATTCTTGAATGTGTTGTATTTTCCTTTACTTGTTGCTTTGTCTTTGCTGTTCCTTCTGCCTACAATGCTGTTATCTATTCCCTGTATTTCTAAGTCCCATTCATCTCTCAAGACCCAACACAAGTAATACCTCCGCTGGGAGGCTTTCCCTGATACACTGTGATTTAGATGTCCAACGTCTGTGTTCACATGATAGTCTACGTATACTGCTATCCTAGTACTTAATCACACTTTATTAAAGCATTTGATATACTTTATTCCCCCCATACTGTTTCTTGAAGGCAGGAACCATGTCTAATTCATCATTGCATCCCTAATACCTAACAAACTAAATAAATGAATTAACCATCAGCCATAGAGGAAATGGAAAACAGTAAATGCTACATTTGCTTTCATCCTGCATTTACATTTATGGGTATACATAAATCTTTGACAGAGTCCTGTTGAGGTTCTTCTAGATCATACTTCATAGGGTTATGAGGTTTAATTGAGTGAATGCAGGTGACACATTAAGTGCTTGATAAGAAAAGAAGTAATATAAGTAATGATACACTTACCAGTTAGGGTTAAGATGTGTGAGATTACGTATAAATTCTGCAAAATGCATGTTCCTCATATGCATATCATTTTGGTTTTTTCTGCATACCTGCCACCATGCAATCACCAATGGTTTCCATACGTCTTGTGGCCTACTTGCTTCCTTCACAGGATATTTCTTCAATTATACCTGTACTAAATGCTTGGAACTTGGGAAACAATAAGTATTCAGCAAGTCAGTATCTTCTATTTTAATCCAGTAATTCAGTATCTTCTGTACCATGTCATCTATTACCTTGTTTCCTTTCCTTCTCTAATTTTCTCATAGTTTTACTTCTCAATTTTTTATTAAATTCTTATTCTGAATTCAGTGAACAGAAACTAAAACTCATTGCCCCATAAAGTGTTAGTGTAGGTCTTGAATACATAGTAACTGTTTAGGGACACTACCTTGATAAGCATTACTATGTTGCCATACTGTAGACTCATCAAAAAACAAAATTAGTTTGTGTTCAAGTAAATAGATCTAATCATCCCCCTTTCAACTGATATATTAACTAGGGGTGAAAGAGATGATCTCACTTCTTAACTATGTATCGATATATCTGAAGCATTCTTATATATACTTACGGTTGCTGGGAAATCCTCCCTTCTGGAATAGAGAGTTCTTATGTGGTCACAGAAACCTAACCCATAGAATCTTGGGGTTAAGATGGGTCAATAGTCTTTCACATGATTCCATGAAGAGTGAGGCAACATTGACCCCAAATGGACAAGACCTTTCTGATCCTTGCTTTTATTTTGTCACGTCTTCCTTCAGACCTTCAGGTGTTCATTTTCCCTCCTCTCAGTTACTACGCTTCTAATCTCCCTAATTTGCTAGCCCCTAACCTTCCTCCTCAATATCCCTCAAATATTGGTCCATCAAAATGCCATCAGAGCTGTCCTTATTAAACAGGACACTGATCAGGTCCAGCTCCAGCCCACAAACCTCGGCTTGCTCCCCATTACCTGCAGAATAACACGCAAACTCTGCAGATGACATAAAAGACAGTTCAAGAAAACAGTCCAGGACCTGGCTCGGTCTACCTTTCCAGTTAATCTCCCACCATAACCCATCTTCTTCTGCCATATTCTACTACTCCTATTCCCCAGACACATCCTGCCCCTTTCCAAGCATGTCCTTCACTCCTGTTTTTCCTTCCACTTGGGATGTTCTTTCCTCATGTCTTCCAGTCAAAAGCCTATTCTTTCTCAACTCCTAATGTAAAGGCAACCTCTTCTGTGAGACTTTGCTTGACATTCTTTCATTCTTTGTCCCGGTGACAGTTTCATTTTCTTGTGTGCTCCTATCATACTTTGTCCTTCATTATAGAACTTGGCACATTGTGCTACAGAGATTTACCATTTGACAAATTTCTTCCTCACTGTGTTAAAAGCTCATTTAAAGCAAGAATTGATTTACCTACCTTTGAATCTCAGCACCAGGCAAAGGATTTTATACCTAACTGGGATCTGAAAATTATAATTTAGTTTGGAGATGTCTCTGAGTAAAATGGTTTAGGGGGAGTAATCCCAGTTTATCTGTAATGGATGATATTAATTCATGATGATTTACTGGGGATGAAATATGAAGTTGAGTGAATTATAAAATTTGGTTCTTGCCAAATCTAAACTCAGTAAAATTATTTTCAAAGGAAACTTGGATTTATGTCCTTAATTACTGGCTCAGTAATGACGGTTTTTTGAAAAAGAACACAATGAAATAGAGAACTTGCCAACTAGAGCAGAATAAAATCCCCAGTCACTCTCATAGTAAATCATCCACGGGGCTCACTGCGAAGACTTGGCTACATCAACAAACAATTTCAAGGTTGCAAGGCCAACATTATAAGCACATCAGAGACTGAGTTGTTACTAAAAATAACAATACCAAACTAAAAAGTTACTTTTAAGAGCATTAATTCATTTTAACAGTTAGCACTTTGAAAAAAAAGTCAAAAACCAAACAAACAAAAAGCCCAACGTTGCCAACATAATCAGCTCTGCTAAGAAGACTTCTTCAGCAAGCTGCAAATGTCTCCTATTAAAGGAAGAACTTAGGAAAACTGAAAGTGGCTCTAAACTCACAAACTAAAGAGCACGACTGAGCAACTATCTAGAAAATGGGGAGGCTCAAATTAAAATTTACTCCATTACCTGGCTTTACCAGTTCAAATGTTTACTCCTTGCAGGCAAGGCCTCTGTCTTATACTTGTACCTGACAACAGTCCACTAAACACTGTATTGAACACAGAGTAAGCACTCTGTTAAATGATTACTTTTTGCTCAATAATGAGATAACTGGCTGAATGTCTTTACCTCACATTCCAAGTACACACACAAGGGAATTCTTTTTTTAGTCTAAAATGTTGATAAATGACTCATATTATAGGCTGACTTACATCACCCCCAAATTTGTAAGTTGAAGCCCTAATCCCAAGTATCTCAGAATGTGGATGTATTTGGAGGGAGGGCCTTTATTTTAAAGAGGTAATTAAGTTAAAATGAGGTCGTTAGAGTGGGCCTTGATCCACTATGACTAGTGTCATGTAGGAAGAGAAGGTTAAGACATAGACAATATGCACAAAGGAAAGACCATGTGAGAACACAGGGAAAAGGCATCCATCTGCAAGCCAAGGAGGGAGGCCTAAGAAGAAACCAACTCTGCAGACACCTTGGTTTTGAACTTCTAGCCTCCAGAATTGTGAGGAATAAATTACTGTTGTTTAAGTCACACCATCTGTGGTATGGTGTTATGGCAGCCCCAGAAAACTAATAACAGCCCACAAATCACGAGAACTAATTTAAAAACTCATTATTAGAAGAATTAATTATTAAAGCTGGCCTACGTGCATAGATCCACACCGTATAATTTCTTGTCCCCTTTTGTTATAAGAGAGTGGGAGAGGAAATTGCCTCTTCTTTTTCACACATTACTAAAATTTGCAGGTCAACCAGTTTGAGGTTGGATGGTAAGATTCTAATGGCAAATATCAAAGATGTTTTAAAAGTATGCTGTATATGTTCTGGGGAGTATTACTGTGGGCAACCAATGAGATAACAATTGGAAGAATCCATTGGCAAATTCGAAATCCCACCACAATTATTGCAGGAGTGATCAACTCCAGCCAGCCCCGTCCGGGCCCGTTCTGTTTTGGGAAGTTTGAAGTGCACCAATTATGCAGCCCGGAGTCGGCTTGCACCACATGCCCGCCCTCCAGTTCTGCTTCCCCAGGGAGCCTCCACCGCAGGAACCGCCGGCGGGGCGCAGGGGCACAGGTGCACATGGAATACAAGGGCCCTGCTGACTCTATGCCTACGATCCCTAAATAGGAAGCCAAAATATCAAAGATGTTTTGATTGAGGAAGCTCCTTAAAATTAAGTATAGAAGAAGCAAAGGTCTTTTCAAGGAACCTGGGAAAGGCCCCTGAGGCCGGCCTCCCACCTGCAGCCCACACTCAACCTGAGAAAGCGTGGCAAGAGCAAGCCCGCAACCCAGCGTGATGGTGACGCCTCTCACCCAATCCCTCCTCATTCAGATCTCGCTGGAGAAATTACCACAACCAGGGCAGGAGGGGTCTAAGACTTAATAAAACTATGAATTTCTTTATTTTTTTAAATTAATTTATTTTATTTATTTATTTTTGGCTGCACTGGGTCTTTGTTGCTGCACGCAGGCTTTTCTCTGGTTGCGGTGAGCGGGGGCTACTCTTCGTTGCGGTGCGCGGGCTTCTCATTGCGGTGGCTTCTGTTGTCGGGAGCATGGGCTCTAGTCGCGCAGGCTTCAGTAGTTGTAGCACGCGGGCTTCAGTAGTTGTGGCTCGCGGACTCTAGAGCGCAGGCTCAGTAGTTGTGGTACACCGGCCTAGCTGCTCTGCAGCATGTGGGATCCTCCCGGGCCAGGGCTCGAGCCCGTGTCTCCTGCATTGGCAGGCAGATTCCCAACCACTGCACCACCTGGGAAGCCCCAAAACTATGCATTTCTTATTTCTCCTTCCATCTCCATACAAATTTTAATTTCCAGTCTTCCAGCGCCTCTACCTCCCCAGACTGCATCTACTTCTTTCTTTTCTCTTCTGGCTCTGGTAGCTCTTTTCTGCCCGCTTTAGCCCCTTGGCAATGCGTCCTGTGTCCACAGGAACAGTTTCCTGAGCTTTCCCTACCTTGAAAAGGTCTTGAGAGCAGAGTTCTCTCTCCTCCAAGGGGTTTTCGACCCCATACTTCTGTCACTAAAAGCCAAAATGACTCACCAAATCCTTAGAGATATAAAAACTATTATGCTGAAGACTGTAAGGAGAGAGAGGTTACGGAAAGAAGAAAATCAAGTAAAAAGAACTGGGGAGCAGCGACTTTGCTTCTCTTTATTTCCTTCTTCCTTTTGTACTTTCTTGGAAATGCAGAATTTCAAGAAGAAGCTTAAAGCTTCCTCCATGCAGTTTGCAGCTCTGAATGGAAGTTGACAATCTATTTTTGAATACTTGATGAAAGATTGCTTTCATGACTTATGACATTAAACAAACAAACAAAAGAAAACCCATTCTTATTCCTGAGGCCAAGAAACAGCCCGTGTGATTGGTAAGATCACCCTTGTATTTTACAAGTTGTATAGCAGGTTTGGCCACACACACACACACACACCCTACACCATTCATACACACCACAGAATCATAATCTAAAAATGACTGACTTGAAAACATTCTTGATTTGCTCAAGAATGGTGGAGCATTTCTACAACAATGATTAATTTTTTAGTCAAAAGTTATGTTGATAACTATTTCAGGAATGTGCCTTAACTGATGCAAATCAAAATAGAAGTAAAAGCTTTAGAACAGCATTAATTATCACAACACAAGTCCATCCTAGTGGCAATGACAGAACTTTGCAAAAAAAGTAGTTTTAACTATGTAGTAATAAAAATTGAGCTAGAAATTGTTATTCATAGCCAATGTATGAAAAAATTGGAATCAATTTATTTAAATATAAGATTTTCAATGATAAAAGTATAAGGTAGTTTAATTCTATCATATTTTTAAAACCATATCCATTCAAGTACAATGATTTGTATGGAATTGGTAAACAGAATCTAGTGGACATTTAACTAATATTATTATAATGCCGTCACCTCAAATTTGCACAAAGGTGAAATTAGCTTCTTAAATAAAGGAGAATTGAGTTCAGAATTGTTAGCCACTTACCAATTTTTACTCAATAAAATTTATAAAACATGAATCTTATAAAAAATTCTTAGAATATTATCATTATATCAGTTAATATTTATGGAACACAACTATGTGCCAGATACTAGACTAGAAATTTTTAATAACATCGCTCATTCAATCCTTCATCTTTCATTAATCCTTAATCTTTAATTAGTATGTATGAGAAAGGTATTATCTTCAATTTTAGAAATGATCAAACGCAAAGAAATTATGTGATTTGCCCAATATTATACAATTATTAAGCATTAATATAACATAAAGTATTTTCTCTTTAATAAAAAACATTTGATAAAATGTACACCAGAAACAATTTAAATGGATTCTTTCCTAACTTCCTTAATTGCTCTCAGTTAAATTCAACAGGTATTTACTGAATGAGCTCATGAACCTATTATAGATAAATATTGGGTAAAGGAGTCTAATGAATGCTTTATTTTAAAAGTATACAATGTCTTAAAACATAAACAAACAAACAACACTATCTTAAAACATAAACTGTACTCTACCGATATAAGAAAGCAAAGAAAGTAGTATCTGCAGACTTTTTCCTCCTGCAGGGTGTTTAGGTCAACCACAAAGTTAGAGGGCATCTTCCCCAAGACCACTCACTTCTGACACCAAATTTGAATCCTCAGGTTCAATAATTAGCTAGAAGGACTCACAGAACTCACTGAAAGCCATTATACTCAAGGTTAGGGTTTATTACAGGGAAAGGATACAGGCTAAAATAGGGCAGAGTCCAGGAGAAGTGCCAAATGCAGAGCTTCTTTTGTCCTTTTCCTGGGGTCAGGAACAGCTTACTCTCCCAGTATCGACTTATGACAATGCATAAGGAGCACAGCCAACCCGGGAAGCTCACCTGAGTTTTGTGCCCAGAGTTTTTAGTGGAGGTTCATCATATAGGCATGATTGACTGATTAATTGCACACATGGTTAATCTCAGTCTCGAGATTGACTGATCCAAAGCCCCCACTTTAAGTCACATTGTTGGTCTTTCTGGAGTGGTCATTCCCCACCCCTAAGACTATGCGGGAGGAGCCAGCCCTCCACCCTAAATCGCACTGTTGGACTATCCAGTGTGACCCAAGGCCCCCAGGCAAACAAAGACACTCTATCAGGCACAACATTCCTAGGACCCAGAGATTACCTCCCAGAAGCCAAGGGCAAAGTCCACAGCATCTTTTTGGGCAAGAGATTCTTTACTACAAACTGACTATATCTTGTTCAGAAAATATCCAGATTTTTATTTAGCCATTCAGAAATGGTGAAATCCTGTCTTTCCCCACCTTCTGTCCTCTCTAGAAAAGGGAGCATTTCTTTTCTTGCCCCACACAAATCATGAGGCCTGGGAGAAGTGTCATTATTCTTCAACTTTCCTATTGTCCCTTTCATACCTCTATTTTTCTTCGTCCTTAGGAAAGGCTTCCTTTTATGAAGTTTGTGCCAACCATCTCTCCATACCTACTTATTAATAAATTCCCAGCCATTTCTCACTTTTATGGATTTGGGACCTTTCTCAGTCTCTATATTAAATTTATGAAGTCAATAGTTTCACCTCAACACTCATTAACCTCCCAGATTAAAGCTATCTTTACTTCATTGTCCACTAAAACTGAAACTCTGAAATCTTGAGCTTTAATAGATCACCTTAGATCACAAACTCTCATTCCTTTAGCCTATAACCTCTTTTACTTCTAGATAATGGGCTCTTTGGCCCCTTAGTGACCCCTTACTTCCATCTCTCTTATTTGAAAATCCAATGGACATCTTTCAGACCCTATGTTATCTTTCAGACCCTATGTTATTTGACCTCTGTTTTGAATTTGACACTGTTGACTTCTGGCTCCTTGAAATGTTCCTTGGCTTCAAGGGATGCTACTCTCTTCTACTTCTACTGTCTACTTCTCCTGCCTTCCTGAGAATTTTCTTATTACTCTCCTTTATGGACTCCTGTTCCTCTGCTCACTCCTCAAATATTATTCTACCCTGAGATTCTTTCCTGTTATTATCTTCCTTCGTTCTGAAACAGGAGGGAAGGGGACAGGGCACAACCTTGAAAAGAATGACATAGCTGTTGAGGATACAACATAATGGGTTAGAACTGATTTGCCCCAAGATGGCAGATGATTTGACTTCCAGTAGATGTCTGGGCCTCATTATGCACTCATTGTAATACATCAGCTAAATGACACAACCACCGGCGTCAAGGCAGTTCTGAGGCTGACCATAAGAGGCCAAAAAGAGAGTGATGGCCCAATTCCTGGAAATCCCCAGCCCTTACCTAAAATAGTTGGAACAGTCCTCCCACTTGGTAGCCCGTGAAATTACCCAGCCCATAAAAACTAACCACCCCATATCTCGGGGCTGCTCTCACCTTTTGAGACAGACTACACGTTGTCTATGGAATGTGTATCTTTCTAAATAAATCCACTTCTTACCTATCAATTTGCCTCTTGCTGAATTCCTTCTGCACTGAGACATAAAGAGCCTGAGCTTCACTAAGTCCTGAGACCAGGTGTCCGATCTCAATTAAAAGACAGTAGGTTCGAGTCCTAGACCGTGGGTTCAAGTTCCAATCTGAGTTTTGGCTGAGTAAAAGTCTCAGCCCATGGGTTCAAGTCTTAGAGTTTTGGCTAAGAGTCTCAGCCCAGGGGTTCAAGTACCAATCTGAGTTTTGGCGGGGTTCGAGTCCCATCTGAGGTGTGCGGTTTCAGTTCCCTTCCTGGCCTTGACATTGCCCTCAGAACACAGTCCAAATTACACAGCAAAGAATATGGATATGGAAATTTCTACCATCTGAGTCCAGTTTATGTTGAACTGAGTTCTGATTTTTTTTTTTTTAAATCTCAGCCAATCCCTAGTATACAAAATGACAGCCTTATCTGTTCATGTACATTTTTCAGATGTTTCAGGTTTTCATACCTTTGTGCCTTTGTTTATGCTGCTCCCTCAGTACAGACACTTTAGAGGAACTTAATCCCAAAGCTCCAAGGGGAGAACATGTTGTCTATGCTATGCCAATGAGACCACTGACTGTACCCCCTGACCACAGTGATTGACTCAGGGAGAGGCACATGACTCACGTGAGGCCACTTAGGGCCCTGGGTCAAGCTACCATGGAAGTTAGAACTACTGCCAGACTTCTTCATGATAAAATAAATTCTCTTTGTGCACAAACCAGTTTGGATTTATTTTTTCACTTCCTATAAAAGGAAATCTAAAAACTGATACTATGCTCAACAAATATTTGTCAAATGAATGGAAACCGTAAAATAGGTAGATTAATGATCTCATAGGGTTGGTCTGAGAATTAAATGATTTACCATTCTGAAGCACCAAGCCCAGTGCCTAACAAAAGCAGATTCTCAAAACTTTCATTATGTTTCTGTGCCCCTAGCCCTCCTCCCTATCTCCACAAAGTCCACACAGCACAATTCAAAATTGCCACCTGAACTTGATTTTATAGTACTAAGAAAGTACATATTCTCAAATATTTAAATTATTAAATCCTAGAGTTTTCCCCCATAAATCCTTTCCTCCTGTTTAAGACCACAACTTTAAACATATTCCTTTGTATAGTATCTTAAAATGTTTTGCTTGCTTTATATGCAAAAACACAATATTTAAAGTAAAGGATTGTAAAATCTGGCTTCATAAATATTTAAAATTTCTGCATGTCAAAAAACATCAAACATGTTAAACTTGGAAAACTACCCAACATGTGTAAACAAAAAGTATCTCAAAAATCTTAGAAATCATTAAGAAGAGGACAAACACAATAATGGGGAAAAAAATGTATGTTGAATATAAACAGTCCACTTGCAAAAGAATGCCTACAAATGACCATTAATTATATTTTTAATTATCAACAAAATATTCAAAGCCATATGCATTAAACCTACAAAATATAACTTTTTCCTTATCCTATTGGCAATCTGGGGAAAGAAACAGAGAAATATACACACCTATGCTGTACCAGTGGAAGTATGAATTGTCAGAATGGTGATTTACAATTTGAAGGAAATCTTTCAAAATATATGTAAACTTTGGCCCAGCAATTCCATCTTCAAGAATTTATATTTAGAAATTAATCATAGAAATGCACAAAGAATTAGGCACAATGCTGTTAGTGTAACATTCTTTATAATGGTGTGAAAAATAAAAAATAGGATGATAGCATCTAATTATTATTTATTGAATTCTCAATTACTAAATGTATTATGTATCAAGTACTATACTGAATTTCACATATATTGTCTCATTTATTCTTCATTTTATAGATTACAAGTTGGATTCAGAGACTTTAAGCATCTTGGTTAAGATCATAAAGCTAGTAAGTGGCAGATTCAGAATTTAAACCCAGTTATATCTGTTTCCAAAGCCTATAATCTTTACTACTATTTTCAGATTTTCTTGTCAAGCTTTTGTCCAGCCATAGGATGTTACATATGATGCAGCTATTGAAAGTGATGTAAAGGAATACTTAATGATATAGGAAACTGTTCATGATGTTGTGTTAGTTGAAAAAAAATCAGATTATAGGACTTTACATATTTACATTTAGAATTAATATTATTTTTTTAACAAAGTATGGGTCTATGTTCACAGAAAAGCTCTGCAATAAAACACTCTTAAAAGATGGTTATCTTAGGGTGGTAAAACTATTCCTTGGAATTTTTTTTGCTACTTTGTACTCTTTTCCATTTTCTAAATGCACAGAAGACTAATGCGTAGTAGAGACTACATATGAATATGTATTATATTTGCATCCAAGTTATTAAAATACTTCAATATGGCCCCCAATTTTTTTTCTTCTTGTGAAATTTGAAAAGGCAAGAGCCTCTTTGAAAAAAAGTTTGAAATGTCTTTCCGTTTGGCATTCAAAAAAGTTTGAATAAAAGTACATAAAGCTAAAGATTTAAAAAATAATAATTTAATGATTTCAAAAGTAAGGGATAGACCAATGAAAAATAGAAAAGCTGCGTGTAGGACTTCCCTGGTGGTGCAGTAGTTAAGAATATGCCTGCCAATGCAGGGGACATGGGTTCGAGCCCTGGTCCGGGAAGATCCCACATGCTGTGGAGCAACTAAGCCCATGCACCACAACTACTGAGCCTGCGCTCTAGAGCCTGCGAGCCACAACTACTGAGCCTGCATGCCACAACTACTGAAGCCTGCGTGCCTAGAACCAGTGCTATGCAGCGAGAACCCACCGCAATGAGAGGCCTGTGCACCACAATGAAGATTAGCCCCCGTTTACCACAACTAGAAAAAGCTCGCGTGCAGCAACGAAGACTCAATGCAACCAAATAAATAAATAAATACATTAAAAAAAAAAAAAAAGCTGAGTGTAGACAAGACGAAAATTGCTGATAATTTGATAGCCATCCCTTTTAAAATGCTTCTATTGTCTGTTCCAGACTATGGCACTTTTACCTGAGTGAGGGGTCAAGACACTTTTGTGTGAATAAGAGCTGGAGCCCCTCCAATTGGCCTGCTCTCAAAGATGTTTTACAAATACAATACAGCAATCTGCTTTGATCCTAAGGCAGGAAAAATCTGAAATGGTCAAGACACTTTAACTCTGACATCAAGACTCCTAAATATAGATTGTATCCTAGAGTGGAAATAATAGATTAGTTGCTCCTACGACTTATAACATCAGATGTAAACATTTTTATTGTTCAAAACTAGTGAGGGTACACTCAACTGAATTAATACAATCTCTTATGCTGAGTTGGACTCAGAATTCCTGCTTAGATGAACTTAGTGCTGGGAATCTTATTATAATTCCAAAATCAGTTTTTCAACTTTTCTACAACTGTGATAGAAAACCAGTTTAACGTGATTTTTATTTTTATTTTACTTTCTTGAAAAAATATATATATTTATTTATTTATTTTATTTTTTTGGCTGGGTCGAGTCTTAGTTGCAGCACGCGGGATCTTTCATTGCAGCGCTCAGGCTTCTCTCTATTTGTGGCATGCAGGCTCCAGAGCACATGGACTCTGCAGCTGCAGCACGTGGGCCTCGTTGTCCCACAGCATGTGGGATCTTAGTTCCCCGACCATGGATTGAACCCGCATCCCTGCGCTGGAAGGCTGATTCTTAACCACAGGACCACCAGGGAAGTCCCAAACACACATCCATAGTGCCTGGACAGGGACATGAACCCTAGGCTGTGATTTTTAAATATATGTTTTATTAGAAATATTTTGCAAGGGATTCTGTCACTTTTAGGAAAATTCTAGGAAATCTGTCTTATTACTTTAAACTGTTCAAAAATACCCTAAAACTAAATTGGAAAAATATTATTATTATAGTCCTAGTAGACCAGTGACAAACCAGGCAAAGTTAAACTGAGGCAGGGAAGGTAGGAAAAAGATAAAAAGGACAGAGAGAGAAATAAGAATAAACTGAATAGGAGGGAAGAGTATTAAAGAGCAAATAAATAATTTCTGTCTAAATAAGGAAAAATAATCATGACGGTTTTATGGTACAAATAAGAATATGCCCTAGATAGCTCTTTTGTTATTTTCTTCTTTTTGGTACTATTTAGAGAAAGAAGGTAATACTTTAAGGGAAAGAAGTTAAGGAGAAAGGAACTAAGACACATGTGCGTGGTATTTTGCTAGATGTTTTATCTATTTATTTCATTAAAAAATGAACCACTTTTTTTCAGTTATATATATACATATTTTTGAGATTATTTTCCATTATAGTTTATTACAAACAATTGAATATAGTCCCATGTGTTATACAGTAGGTCCTTGTCGTTTATCTATTTTATATATAGTAGTGTGTATCTGTTAATCCCAAACTCCTAATTTATCTCCCCTTCCCTTTCCCCTCTGGCAACCATAAGTTTGTTTTCTATGTCTGTGAGTCAGTTTCTGTTTTGTAAATAAATTCATTTGTATTATTTTTTAGATTCCACACATAAGTGATATCATATAACATTTGTCTTTCTCTGTCTGACTTGCTTCACGTGATATGTCTATCCATGTCGCTGCAAATGTCAATATTAAGAATGAACAACTTTTGGGACTTCCCTGGTCGTCCAGTGGTTAAGAATCCGCCTTGCAATGCAGGAGACTCGGGTTTGATCCCTGGTCAGGGAACTAAGGTCACACATGCCACGGGGCAACTAAGCCTGCATGCTCTAGAGCCTGCGCGCCACAACTAGAGACAAACCTGTGCACCGCAACTACTGATCCCGGGTACTCTGGAGCCCGTGCGCCACGACTAGAGAGAAGCCCATGTGCTGCAACTACTGAGCCCACGCGCTCTGGAGCCCACGTGCCACAACTAGAGAGCCTGTGCACCGCAATGAAGAGTCCACGCACCGCAACCAAAGATCCCACATGCCGCAACGAAGATCCTGCGTGCCACAACTAAGACCCAACGCAGCCAAATAAATAAAGAAACAAAATAAAGATAAAATACATTAAAAAAAAGAATGAACCACTTTTAATTGGACCCTGTATTCAGGGCATAACCTCACTTAGTCCTCCACACAGGCTTAAGAGATAGGTATTATTATCCCCATTTCATAGATGAGAAAACTGACACTTGGACAGGTTAAGTAATTTGACAAAGTTACTTAGGTAGAAAGAGGTAAATTTTTTTTTTTCAAAGCCAGGAGCTTTCTACTCCACCTCACAGCAAAACAAAATCAAAGGCTATACATGTGCTTCAAAGGCAAAACCTAAGCAGAGTGAATATCCTATCTGTGACACAAGACAAATTTTACAGACTAATAGATAAACAATCTTTAGATTGTTTGGCAATGAATAGCATGACTTAGGATATAGTGCTGGGAAGGATTTTTGCTTTAAAAGTAAAATTAAAGGTGAATTGTTGTCTTACTTGGGTTCTCCCAAAAGCAGACCAAGCGAAAACAAGGATTTGGTATAAGGACTTTATTTAGGAGGCGATCCCACGAAGTGTGATGAAGAAGTGAAACAAGGAAAGGAAAGAAGAAAAGTCAATGCTTTAATGAATGGGTTACTGCTGTGGGCAACTGGGGCTCAGTTTCCCTGGGTAATTCTGAGAGTTGATGGAATTGATGTAGAACCGACGACATAATTATCCCTACGATGGGTGAGGAAGCTAGGGTTTATCCACAACACTCATCCCTCACTGATTGATGGTTATTCTGAGCCATTATATTCCTGGCACTTCGACCCTGCCCCACAAGTGGGCTGAGCTCACTCCTGAGGCCAGAGAAAGTCTCTAGGCAGAAAAACACAGATGCTTGAGGTGAGATGCTCCTGGCATATAAAGCAATTCTTCTTGAAGCTGCAAGTGACATCAAGAGTGAATTGAGGGGCTTCCCTGGTGGTGCAGTGGTTAAGAATCCGCCTGCCAATGCAGGGGACACGGGTTCAAGCCCTAGTCCAGGAAGATCCCACATGCCGCAAAGCAACCAAGCCTGTGAGCCACAACTACTGAGCCTGCGCTCTAGAGCCCGCGAGCCACAACTACTGAAGCCCATGTGCCTAGAGCCCATGCTCCACAACAAGAAAAACCACCGCAATGAGAAGCCCATGCACCACAACTACCAAAGCCTATGCGCCTAGAGCCTATGCTCTGCAAGGAAGAGCAGCCCCCCGCTCGCCGCAACTAGAGAAAGGCCGCGCACAGCAACGAAGACCCAATGCAGCCAGAAATAAGTAAATAAATAAATAAAAAATTTAAAAAAAAGAGTGAATTGAGGGGATTCAAGTAGGACATCAACAGAGTCCAGTAAATAACTGCGTGTGTGTGTGTGTGTGTGTGTGTGTGTGTGTGTGTGTGTGTGTAACTTTAGTAGAATAAAATGCAGTTTCAGAAGTAGGTTCAAAGAATAAAATGAAGAGAAAAACAATATTCTCTTATTTCACACACCCTTCTACCACTTGATGGCAGTATACAAAAGTTTAGATGATTGAAACTAAAAAAATAGTAGTAATGACTTGAAAGGACACTAAATATCTCATGATAATGGCTGCAAAACAATTTCCCCCAGATGTGTCATTTTCCAGTTGGAGATTAAGCTACTCTTACTATATTGTAGGTTTTTCAGAAAAATTCTTTCTCCAATGTGCCCCTTCTCCCCCAGCCCCTGCCCGTTTTTATATTATTATAACAGTCATGAAATTACTATTATAATGCAGTGAAACTATTGAATGAATGCTTAAACCACTTTCTTACTTTGTATATCTCTTTACTTGTTGCTGCTACTGAGGCCTGATTTGTCTCCTTACATTGGCATTCCTTACAGAAAGAGGAAGATTTTTCTTTCAGTAAGAGGAGTTGTCTTTCTTATCAAAATGCTGACAAAAAAATCACCATAAAAGCTGATAACTATGACCATAGGTTTATGACCTAGGTTTATCTTTCCAGCCCCATTTCTCTCTGAAGCTCCATTCATTTTGTGATGGCCTGTTAAACATTTCCACTGGAGGTCCCACAAGCACTGCAAATTCAACATGTCTACTTGTTAATTTATGTCCTTTCCTAAATTTGTTCCATCCCGCACCCTTTTGCCCTTTCACTTGGTCACTGAGAATGAAATATTGGAGTCATTTTAATGTGAATAATAATAATAATTAAAATTATTAATTGAGTTCTGAGTCTTTTATATGCATTACCTTATTTAATGCTCAAAACAAGCCTATGAGGTAAGTACTATTGTTAAAACCATTTTACAAATGAGGAAACAGACTTGCCTACATGTACATGGCTAGTAAGTAGAGGAACTGAGATGTAAACTCAGTGTTTTCAGAGTCCATACTGCTAACCCACACTTAACAGGAGCAGCACCAAATATCCATGTGTCCAAACATTTTCTCACCTCCCTTGCAACTAGGTTGGGATCATCTATCTAGTTCTGGCCAATGAAATGGGAATGGAAGTGATGTGTGTCTCTTCCAGGCCAAGGCACTTAAAGAAACTGTATTCCCCTCAATCCCTTTTTCCCTCAGTTGTGGCAACCTTAGAAGCCATGAATTCCAGATGGCATAGTTACAAGCTGGAGGAGACGCCATATGGTTAAGGAAAAATACCTTTGTGGTAAGTTCCGGAGATTTCAGTTTGTTGTTATCACTGTGTATGCTAGCCTATCCTGACTGATACAAGCAACGTGCCAATAAATTCCTCCTTCTCCTTCACTATCCACATCAGATAGATCAATTACCAAATCTTTTCATTCCTCCTTAATTCTTCTTCCTCTCTTAAGTCCTCATTATTTCTCTAATTGGGACAGCTCCTAAATCCTTCTGAATAACTCATCTTCCTGCCTCCATCCTCAACCATCTCCAATCCATACTCCACTGTGCAGCTAGAGTCACCCTTCTAAAATAATATTATATTAATGTCCTGTTCTTACTTAACATTTTTAAACAGCTTCCCATTCCCCAGCAGATAACAGCCAGTCTTCTCAGCAAGGGCCGCAAGATCCTTGACAAGCTTGATAACACCCACCTCACAGGCCACTCCCCTCAACCTCATGTTCATTTCATTCAGGTTCCCAAATTCCCCTTATTCTGCTTTCTAACATGCTGCTCCTTTTGGGAATGCCTCTCCTATGCATCTTTTGAAATTCAACTTAGTTGTTGCCTTTCAGGAAGAAATCTTCCCTGACACTTTATTCCATCTCTTTTCTGTGCTCCCATGGCCTCCCTCTCTTCTAGCCCTTATGCCATTGCATTGTAGCTCTTTTTTCCTATATCTGTGTTCATTTCACTAACTGTCATATTCATGTTAATATCTTCACTACCATGCATGCACAGTGTCTGGCACTATTGGATAATTAAATATTTGCTGAATGAATTAATAAATACATGAATGAATGAATAATATTTTTAGCTATAATGTGTTTCCTAGATAAACTGCAGACAACACAAGATCACTAAAATAGTCGCAAAATTGCATTCTCTTGCTGTGGTAGCTAGTTTGCAAGGATGGCCCCCAGTGAACCATGTCTCCCTGTATTCACACCCTTATGTGAACAATTCCCACATTGAGTCTGAACTGGCTCTGTAATTAGTTTTAATCAATAGAACGTGGAAGAATGGATATAGTGCAACTTCTAAGGTTGGGCTTTAAATATCTGCAGGTTCCAATTTTTCTGATTGGGATATTCCCTTTTGGAAACCAACCAGTGTGCTGTGGTTAGTCCAAACCACGGCAATGACGTAGGGAGGAAAACTGAGGCACTCTGGTCAGCAGTCCCAGCTGATTTCCCAGATGGCAGCCAGCACAAGCTGCCAGCCACGTGAATGAGCCATCTTGGATGTTCCAGACTAGTTGAGCCACAGACAACTGCAACTCCAGTCAACATCATGTAGGACAGAAGAACCTTTCAGCTTAGCCCAGTCATCTCCTTCTCTCCTATTCTGGCTTCATGTGACCATGTCTCCTACGTGTGTAATGACAAAAGTGACAATTCTGCTGCCTTCTAAGTCTTTGCCACAGTTACCAGTGCCTGCCAATGTCTATGCTAACATTGCTGGCACTCGATGTTGAGAGTGCAGATGTCTACACTGGGGTGCAGTCTCAGGTCACTACAGAAGTTGTTGTCATGAATACTGCTGACCTCTTGCACTTCATTATCCCACAGAGATCATTGTGAAAAAGCCCTTCAGATCTGACCACATTTTTATTGCGTCCCTTTCACTCTAGGACTCAGGCATGAATCCGTCGGGGATGGGCCACTAAATAATCTGAGTGATAGACAGACAGAAATACTGCCACATTCATAATCATTTCTCCTCCTTTATCCTGGCCCACTGTCCTTAAGCCATACTTTTGTGCCATGACATTCCCTCCCCTTGGATTAAAATTTCTCCAACGAGGCACCAAGGTCCTTCATGTATACAGATCCTAGGGTGTGAACCCCACCAGACCTTCAGACATAACCAGAGAAGACTGAAACCAAGAGGCTCAACATGCCCAGATTCTAGTAGAATTACGACTGGAGATATTTATTCATTCATATGTTTAAGTGCAGAATACCTCTCCTCTTCCCACTTTCATTTGCTAAAAGCTACCCTTCTCCTTGGGGAAACTGCCCTTCCCCCTTTCCAATTAATTTTTTAAATTAATTAATTAATTAATTGTTGGCTGTGTTGGGTCTTCGTTGCTGTGCGTGGGCTTTCTCTAGTTGTGGTGAGCGGGAGCTACTCTTTGTTGCGGTGCACGGGCTTCTCATTGTTGTGGCTTCTCTTGTTGCGGAGCACAGGCTCTAGAGCGCAGGCTCAGTAGTTGTGGTGCACGGGCTTAGTTGCTCCGCGGCATGTGGGATCTTCCTGGATCAGGGCTCGAACCCGTGTCCTCTGCATCAGCAGGTGGATTCTTAACCACTGTACCGCCAGGGAAGTCCCTCCAATTAGTTTTGGTTGGACTGTCAACTACAGTACATCACTCCACTTGGCCTATAGGGATGAGAACATGACCTTGTTCTGGTCAATCATAGTACCCCATCTCTCTAGGAAAAGGGATTATTCTAAAGGATAAGTACAGGTCCCAAGACAGGGCAGAGTTCTTCTCTGAGATTTTTTTCAGGAAAAGACTCCTTCTTTCTTGAGGCACAAAATAAGAAAGTTGTAGTCCTAGGCTTCTATGTGGAAAATATTTTGAGAAAATAAAGCCTAGAAGAATTAAGCAGATGAGAGACGAATGGTATGAAAGAGAGTTAAGTCCTAGTTATGTCAAGTTGGAAGTTTCTCTCCCTGAGATACCTGAAGTTACCTGCTCCCCACAGAAATTCCATCAATTCTATAATGGGCCGCATGCTTTTCCCATTAATTCCCATTTTTTTACTTAAGTAGTTTAAGTTGGATTTCTAGCAGTTACAGTTTAAAAAATTCTGACTATTGCAAATACAAGCACACCAAAATGATAAAAATATTTTTTCCTGTTTTTAATTTATCTGCCTTATATTCATAATGGGAAAATGACTTAAAGTAAAAAGAGCTGAAGTTGCAGTATATTTAAAGAGTTACCTAATAAGAAATCAATGTGCTATGGTATATAATTTGTGGTTGCCACAATCTGATGAGCTTAACAAATTGTTTAAGAAATGAAAATTAGATTTTCAGAGTTTTTTGTAATGGGAAAAATTTAGGGAAAAATGTATGCTTCATTGGAGTAAAATGACAATCTTAAAAGTTACTCAGCTTTCCCATTTTCTCTTGCAACTCCAATTTGAAAATTTGGTTTTTTTTAAAAAAAAATTCTCTATAATTTTGCCATCCAGAAAAGAAAAGATACACGATACAATATGAAGTAATGAAACTCTGAGAATTCTTTACTATTGAATAATACTATGCTCTGGATTAATGAAGTTTTTTGTTGGTTTATAGCATAAAACATGTACAAATGTTTAATGATAACATATTAAATCATTCTTTTATTTAACAGCTAATTAGTATTAAACTAAGAAGGAAATCTCAGCAAAATATAAAGGTTCTTGTAAACAAGGCTGCAGCAAGGACCACTTGTGAAATGCGTAAAGTGTAAAGGTACCTAAAGAAGACAAATTAATTAAATTAATCTTCCAAGATATACTCTGTCAAACAGGAAAGTAGAAAATTGACAACCTAATTTATACTATAAATTGCCTTTTTACAATGTATTTACAAGTGTGAACACTTTGATTTCCCAATACTCTGAAGAAAAGGAGGCACATGGAAGAAATATCCTGAAAGAGAAAGTTGGTTAGCTACTGACGATAAAGTTAACATCTCTCCTATGTTAAAAAAATTGAATCACACCTGTAAATTGTGGTTAGTGAAAGTTGTGTTAAGCTCCTCAGTGTTTAGACCACCGTACTCTAACAGTTCAACAAGAAGCTACATGTGCTCCACTACTGACTGAGAGGTGAAGCAAAACTCTCACAGTTAGGTTACCAGAAGATTCTCCTGACAGAAATAGCTGACAAAACAAACAACTGCTTTTTTGTTTTTCAGTCGAATTTTGGTTTCAAGTATAGTGCCAATGACTTCAATGTTTTACTTTTTTTCTCCTGTGTAAACTTGTGCTCCATTTTATTTGAGACTTTTTCCATTCTGTAATAGTATTCGATTTTAGTGTGGAAAGGAACACAGCATTGAACTCAAGACAGGACTCTTGCCTTATTCCATTTGTTATCACCATACCAAGAAACTAACATTTATTGCATAATTATGTGCCAGACACTGTGATATACATTTATAGATGTGATCTCATTCAATTCTCCCCCAAATCCGATATGGTATGTATTATTACCCATATTTTACAGAGAAGAAAACTAATGGTAAAATGGGCTTGTGACTTGTCTAAGGTTATTCAACAAGTAAGTGGCCGAACTTGAATTTAAACTTAGGTTTCTCTGGCTCCAGAATATTTCTCTTTCCCATTATTCCATGCTGGTGCATTTGTTTCACAGACATAAAGATTAGAAAGTTTAATAGGCATGACCTACTCTTAAAGAAGCGCCAACTGGAAAAGAGGTTATTAACTTGGAATCCTCAAGGACACTTTCTTTGCAACTTAAGAGAGTTTATGTGCAAAATGACACTGTTTCAGGTTAATGATAGCTTTTCTTGCTTCTCCTTTGAGATAATAGCTATAAAATTCCTAGTATACTGCTCATAACATTGTAAGGGATAACTGGTTCTCTTCCAATGCTCTCTACTTTAGCATTTGGGGATTGATAGAACCTACTACTTGATATTACTGTATTTGTATCTATGTAATAATACTATACAGGACTCCTATTGTCTTGTTTGCCCAACATCCAAATTTCCTCTGGAAACTGTTTCTCACATTCACACCTTGTGGTAGATTAAATGATTTAGCCCCATCCTTCTCCCTCCCCTGTATCCCACTCTGACTATAGCTTCACTGTGGGCAGAAAGTGTTTCTCTGCCCCTTGACTTAGAGTTTAGCCATGTGGCTGGCATTGATCAGTAGCATGTGAGTGGGAGTGGCAGTGTCAGGATGGTTCAGAGCCTAAACTTCAGAGGCCTCCCATGTGCCGTGACTACCTCGCTTGCTCCAAGAGGTAGATGACCAGTGTGTAGAATACAGCCACCCTAGTCACCACAGCCTAAAGCAGAGCTGCCTCAGCCAATGTGCAGATCTGTAGAAATAAATGATAGTTGTTTTAAACAACGAGTTTGGGGTGCTTTGTTAGACAGCACTAAAGTGGTAATAGCTAACTAACTACCTCCCACCACACCCCACTCCCAGTCACATGGTTCTCACAGAACTTACCAAGTTCTTCTTACAAACCTGACCCTTTGTAATCTTCGTACAAGATGCTGTCAACAGCTGGTCCGGAGGCAGACTGGGCTACTTAGAGCTCTTCTCAATGTTTTGAACTTGGAGGGAGAACATGGGGGCGCTCTTCCTGGGGCAGAAAGTCTAAGGTATAAAACCTAGGAGTTATCCTCAGCCATTTTGGCCGCCCTGTGGAGAAAGCAGATCTGCAATGAGAAAGATGAGTCAGGAGGTGAAGAGCGACACCTAGGGGCTCGTTAGAGTACCTGGTTGCAGTTATTAAGGCCTCACTGCATCCTTAACCTGTCTTAGGTTCTCTGAACCAATAAATTTCTCCTTAGTTTGACTAAGCTATTTTGGCTGAGTTTAATCTCTTGCAATTGAATGAGTATTGACCCACACACATTTTTTCTCTTCCTTTTTTAAAAAATTGTGGTGAAACCATATTATGTAAAATTTACCATCTTAACCATTTTTAAGTATGCAGTACAGTAGTGCATACTATATGCACACTGTTGTGCAACAGATCTCTAGAACTTTTTTGTCTTGTAAAACTGAAACTCTATATCCACTGACCAACAATTCCTCTTTTTCACATCCTTCCTTCCCCTGAAAACTATCATTCTACTTTCTGTTTCTTTGAGTTTAATTACTTTAGATACTTCATATATGTGGAATTATGAGCTATATGTCTTTTTGTGACCAGCTTATTTCACTTAGCATAATGTCCTCAAAGTTCATCCACATCATAACATATGACAGAATTTCCTTCTTTTTAGGGATGCATAATATTCCATTATATGTATATACCACATTTTCTTTATCCATTCATCCATCAGTGGACATTTAGATTGCTTTCACCTCACGGCTATTGTGAATAATGCTGCCATGAAGATGGGAAGTATGTGTGAATATATACATATTTTCTTAATGGATTCAAACCCATAATTTCTTGTGCAATCTCTGCTTCTCCACTTTGGGAGAAAAAAAATGAAAGAAATATAGACGATAATAACAGTGGTTTGAGGACACAAACACCCACCAGTGAAACATACTCCTGAGCTTTCTCACACCGGGGCCCTCGGCCATATTATACCTTCTACCTGTCAAATCCCATCCTACCCATAGTTCAGGGGCTATCTGAAATGTCATGTCCTCTATGGAGCATCTAAGATGTTCCCAGTGGAGAATCACTTTCTTTAACTTGAACTTCCATAAAGTATTTCTGTCTTTCTGTGTCTCTTATCACACTTTACTTGTGTTACTTTCTATTTTTCTGTTGTAATCTTTCTGAAGAAAAAGATAGTCTCCTAATCAAATTTGCAGTTCCCAAATTACTCTTTCAAGTGTCTTACACATAATTGGCACTCAGTAAATATTTGTGGAATTAAGTGGTCCCTCACCCAAACCCCTGAGTTAAAACTAGATCCCCTCTTTTGTCCAAGTAAGCCCATGTTTACTCTAATCCACCTACTTTATGCTGGAGGTTCATATTTCAATCATTTCCCATCATTTGACTGAAATTAAATCCCTAAATTACATTGGGCAAATGAGTCAGCTAGTTTTTTAAAGGTCAAAATATTTGTTGCCAAAAGGCCAACAGGTTGAATTTGATCATCCTTTAGGTTAAGACGTACTGTAGCTTTAAGATTCTTTAGCTTTGTGATATATACAGTTAATTCTTTTTTCCAATCATAAATAAATGAATTTCCAGGTAACCTTCTTAAGGATAGCTAGAAAATTTGCCTTGGTTTATTTTTCCTTATATCTTTTTTTTTTTTTTTTCCCTTATATCTTTACATAGGAATGTTCTGGGCTCAGTCCTAGGGTTTCTTCCCTTTTCTACCTCTAGTTTATATCTACTTTCTTGGTAATCTCACTCTGCTTGTGGCTTTAAATTCATCTCTGTGCAGAAGACACTCAAATTTTGTATCCCACCTGTATCCCTCCTCTGAAATTCAGACTGATACGACCAACTGCTTATTCAACATCACTGTCTGGATGCATAATAGGCATTCTAAACCTAACATGTTCTAAAATAAATTCCTAATTTGTTTCCCCATTCCTCTGCAAAATATCTTCTTCTTCAAGTTTTACCCCATCTCAATTAATGGCCACTTTACCCAACCTTTCTAGTTGCTTAGGCGAGAATCCTTGAAGTCAAATCATGGTCACTTCTCTTCTTAAAACACTCCAATAGCTTCTCATCTCAACTGTCAGAAGAGCTGAAGGCCGATGGAGCCTGACACTATTGCCCACCACCCCTTCACTGCAGTTACTTCTCTAACCTCGTTTCCTTCTGATTTTATCTCCCACTTTCATCTCCCCTTGTTTACTAAGCACCTCCCACACTGGTCTCCTTACCCGTACTCAAATGCAGCCCAGAGCTTCTTTTCTTCCCCTTCCCTGCCCCGCACTGTTCTGCCTGCCTGAAGCACACTTCTTCAAATTAACTCCATGGCCCCTCACTCAAGTCTACCAGATCTTTGCTCAAATATTATATTCCAGCAAGAGCTTCTCTGAGCACCCTGAACTCTGTCTTTCTTTCCCACTTAATTTCTCTCCAAATGGTACCACCATCTAAAACTACATTTCACTTATTTATTTTACTTACTGTCTCCTCACATTAGAATCTAAGCTCCATGAGGACTAGATTTTTGTGTTTTGTTTACCCCTTTATTCTCAGTGCTGGAATAATTACTGAAACATAGTAAATACTCAGTAAATATCTCTTGAATAAATGAATGTTCTCAAAGTAGATACATAAGTTCACAACAAATATAGACAGAACAAAATGATGAAGAATAATTTTCTTCCACTCGAATTATACCTTTCAATGAATGTGTCTAGATGGCAAGAATGACTCCATGGTACATTTTACATTGTTAAATAAAAATAACACTCTCATTCAGTTATTTTTTAAAAATACATATGGGTAGAATGGCAGAGAAAATATGCCAAAGTAAAGCAAAAAAAAAAAAAAAAAAGGATTTTTGGCTCTCTAAAAATTTAGTTTGCTACAGAGGATACTCTAAACAAGTTTCCTTAGGGCAGAGTACTTCTGGTGATAAGTGAGTAATTTTAGATGGTACACAGGTAAACATTTTCATTTAATAGCCATGTGATTATTATTATTTATTTTTTAAAGACAACTTTTTTTAAAAAATTTATTTATTTTTATTTATTTATGGCTGTGTTGGGTCTTCATTTCTGTGTGAGGGCTTTCTCTAGTTGTGGCAAGCGGGGGCCACTCTTCATCACGGTGCGCGGGTCTCTCACTATCACGGCCTCTCTTGCTGTGGAGCACAGGCTCCAGACGTGCAGGCTCAGTAGTTGTGGCTCACGGGCCCAGTTGCTCCGCGGCATGTGGGATCTTCCCAGACCAGGGCTCGAACCCATGTCCCCTGCATTGGCAGGCAGATTCTCAACCACTGCGCCACCAGGGAAGCCCCCATGTGATTATTTTAGTGTGTGTTAGGAAAAACAAAGCTAGCATATCACAGCTGCGATCTTCTGGATGTGACTTTTTAAGGTGAGGCTACAACAGCAAGAGCTGTGGTAATTTGTATACCACACGAATCACAGGAGTGGGATTCAGGCCTATCCATGATCATAGTGAACCTCCTCTTGGAACTGTTCATAGAATGGATAACGGATGATGCTGTTCACTAGTATGTTTTCTTACATACTCAATTTTCAAGCCCATTCCTGCATTCTTTTCAGCATTAAATTGAAATGTCACTTTGAAAAGCTGTTGAATGTTGAGTACTGGAGTATTAAAATGGTTGCCCTAGAAGCATAATCTAGTCACTGTTTGGATGCACCAGCAAAATCCCCCTGAGCACACACATGAAAACTGAAGAGGAGTATTTAAATGATGCTTTTCAAATTGTCAATTGTATCACCCAAAGTTCTCTTAAATCTCAGGTGTTTACTTTTTGAAGAGATGAACAGAGGCAATGAAAACCACTGAAGATCATTAGCTTCCATGCGCCCAAGTCCTCACTCTTTCATTTGAGTTGATAGAACTCTAAATCTTTCTGAAGAAAGCTTTCAATCTTCAAAATTCTTTTCATGAATGGGTTTAAAATTAGAATATCTTATTGATATCTCTGCTAATTTGAACAGCTTAAAATCACCCTTACAATGTGAGCTTCCATTATAATTATACATGAAGGCCAAGTGAATGAGGGGGCTGAAAAATAGAGTGATGAATGTGTCTTGATCATGCTATATTCTATTATTCTTTATCTGAAAAATTCTCTAAAAATATTTTAATATCATGAAACACTTCATAAATATTTTTTCCCACCAATCGGCAGCAGTAAATGGATAAAGAAAACTCTTTTCTTCTATTACTTTCTATTATTTTTAGCAAATGATATAAATTTTCCATCAAAGCCAATAATAACAATAATAAATGATAATAAGTTTCATTGTTAATAATAATTATCTTTATAGCAGTAAACACCTACATTGAGAAAAAAGATCACAAATAAACAACCTAAATTTACATCTCAAGAAACTAGAAAAAGAAGAAAACATTAAGCTCAAGGTTAGCAGAAGGAAGGAAATAACAAAGATCAGAGCAGAAATAAATGAAACAGAGACTAGAAAAGCAATAGAAAAGATCAATGAAACTAAGAGCCAATTTTTTGAAAAGATGAACAAAACTGACAAACCTAGACTAAGAGAAAAAGAGAGCAACTCAAATAAATGAAATCAGTAATGAAAGAAGAGACATTAAAACTGATGCTGCAGAAATATAAAGATCATGGACTACTATGAACAACTATATGCCAACAAATTGGATAACCTAGAATAAATAGATAAATTCCTAGAAACAGATAACCTACCAACATTGAATCATGGAGAAATAGAAAATATGAAGACCTATAACTATTAAAAAGAGATTGAATCAGTAATCTAAAATCTAACAAAGAAAAGTTCAAGACAAGATGGCTTCACTTGGGAATTCTACCAAACATTTTAAGAATGTTAACACCAATCCTTCTCAAACTTCCAAAAAATTGAAGAGGAAGGAACATTTCCAAACTCATTTTATAAGGCCAGCATTACCATGATAACAAAGCCAGACAAGACCATAAGAAAAGAAAATTACAGGTCAATATCCCTGATGAACATATATGCACAAATACTCAATAAAATACTAGCAAACTAAATTCAACAGCACATTAAAAAGGTCATACACCATGATCAAGCAGTGTTTATCCCTGGGATACAAGGATGGTTCAACATCCATTTATTGATATTCAAATCAATGAATGTGATACACATTAATAGAATGAAGGATAAGAATCATATGATCATCTCAATAGATGCAGAAAGAGCATTTGACAAGAATTCAACATCCTTTCATGGTAAAAACTCTCAATAAATTAGGTATAGAAGGAATGTACCTCAACATAAAAAAGGCCGTATATGACAATCCCACAGATAACATCATCCTCAACAGTGGAAAGCTAAAAGCTTTTCCTCTAAGATCAGGAATAAGACAAGGATGTCCACTCCCATCACTTCTATTCAACATGGTACTGGAAGTCCAAGCCAGAGCAATTAGGCAAGAAAAATAAATCAAAGCTACCCAAATTGAAAAAGAAATTGTCTCTGTTTGCAGATGACACAATTTTATATATAGAGTAACCCTAAAGATTCCACCAAAAAGTAACTAGAGTTAATAAATGAATTCAGCACAGTTTCAGGATACAACATCAAAATACAAAACCCAGTTGCATTTCTATACACTAACAACAAAATATCTGAAAGTGAAATTAAGAAAACAATCCACTTAAATAGCATCAAAAACAATAAAATATTTAAGAATAAACTTAACCAAAGAAGTGAAAGATCTATACACTGAAAACTATAAGACACTGATGAAAGAAACTGAAGAAGATATAAATATGAATGAAAAGATACCCTGATGTTAATCAATGAAGTTAGAACACTCCCTCACACCATACACAAAAATAAACTCAAAATGGCTTAAAGACTTAAATATAAGACATGACACCATAAAACTCCTAGAAGACAATATAGGCAAAACATTCTCTAACATAAATTGTAGCAATGTATTCTTAGGTTAGTCTCCCAAAGCAATAGAAATAAAAATAAATAAATAAACAAATGGGACCTAATCAAACTTATAAACTTTTGCACAGCAAAGAAATAAACTTACGCATATATGGTCAACTAATTTTTGACAAAGACACCAAGAACACACAATGGGGAAAGTATAGTCTCTTCAATAAATGGTGCTGAGAAAACTGGATTTCCACATGCAAAAGAATGAAATTAGACCCCTATCTTACATCATTCAAAAAAATTAACTTGAAATTAATTAAAGACTTAAATGTAAGACCTGAACCCATAAAACTCCTGGAAGAAAACACAGAGAAAAAGCTCCTTGACACTGGTCTTGGCAATGATTTTTTGGATATGACACAAAAAGCCCAGACAACAAGAGCAAAAATAAGCAAGTGGGACTACATCAAACTGAAAAGCTTCCGCACATCAAAGAAAACAATCAACACAAAGGAAAGGCAACCTCTGGAATGAGAGAATATAATTGCAAACTATATATCTGATAAGGGGTTAATATCTAAAATATATAAGGAGGGCTTCCCTGGTGGTGCAGTGGTTGAGAATCTGCCTGCCAGTGCAGGGGACGTGGGTTCGAGCCCTGGTCTGGGAAGATCCCACATGCCGCGGAGCAACTGGGCCCGTGAGCCACAACTACTGAGCCTGCGCATCTGGAGCCTGTGCTCCGCAACAAGAGAGGCCGTGATAGTGAGAGGCCCGCGCACCGCGATGAAGAGTGGCCCCTGCTCGCTGCAACTAGAGAAAGCCCTTGCACAGAAACGAAGACCCAACACAGCCAAAAAATTTTTTTAAAAAATAATTAATTAATAAAATAAAATAAAATAAAATAAAATAAAATATATAAGGAACATACAACTCAATAGCAGAAAAACAATCTGATTAAAAAATGGGCAGAGGAACTGAATAGACATTTTTCCAAAAAAGATACACAAATGGCCAACTGGTAACAGAGAAGGTGCTCAACATCACTAATCATGAGGGAAATTCACATAAAAACTAACACTTGTTAGAATGACTTTTTTATCAAAAAGACAAGAGATAACAAATGTTGGGGAAGATGTGGAGAAAAGCGAACACTTCTACACTGTCGGTGGGAATGTAAAATGGTACAGCCATTATTGGCGATAGAATAGAGGTTCCTTAAAAAATTAAAAATTGAACTACCATATGATCCAACAATCCCACTCCTGGGTATATATCTGAAGGAACTGAAATCAGTATCCAAAGAGATATCTGCACACCCATGTTCATTGCCTTTATACACAATATACGCAATAACCAAGCTATGGGAACAACCTAAGTGTCTGACAAGATGAATGGATAAAAAGATGTGATGTATATATACAATGGAATATTATTCAGCCACGAGAAAGAAAGGAATCCTGCCATTTGCAACAACATGGATGAATTTGGAGGACACAAAATGAAATACACAAGACAGAGAAAGACAAATACTATTTGGTATCACTTATATGAGGAATCTAAACAAAATAAAAAGTGCAACTCATAGAAACAGAGAGTAGAATGGTAGTTCCCAGAGGCTGTGGGGTGGGGGAAATAGGGAGATGTTGATCCAGGGGTGCAAACGTTATTTATAAGATGAATAAGTTCTGAGGATCTAACATACAGCATGGTGAATATAGTTCATAATACCATATCATATACTTGCTAAGAGAGTAGATCTGAAGTGTTCTCACAAAAAAAAAAAAAAAAAGAGAGAGAGAAAGAAAGAAAAAGAGTAACTATGTGAGGTGATGAATGCACTGATTATCTTGATTGTGGTAATCATTTAACATATGTATACATATACCAAATCATCACATTGTACATTTTAAATATATATTGAATACAATTTTATTTGTCAATTATACCTCAATTTAAAAAATATGTATTATTATTGCATTTCTGGTATGGTCTTCTTTTCTTTGAGTCACTAAAGACTTAAGGTCTCTTTTAAAGAAGATGGTAGAAGAATGAAGGAGAATTTAATGGGATAAAAACTCTTCCCCCCCTCCACTTAGAGTTGAACTTGCATAAATAAATGTGTACATCAGTAGACATATCAATAATTCCCTCCAGCTGCCTCATATTTTAGAATCGACTAGGAAGTAATCTCCTCTTTATATCCCTCCCTTTAAAGATTTCCCGTCCTTAATGTGTTTAGTATTTTTTAAATGTTTTTAAATCATCATATACAATATACTCATCCTAAAAAATAGGAAGTTATAGAAAAGCAAAAGGAAGAAAAAGTAACCATAATTCCATAATCCAAAGAAACCACTATTAATATTTTGGTGTATTTTTTCCACATACGGATTTTGTTTGGCTAGTATAGGTGAGCACTAGTACAGTGGTCTTCCAAATGTTTTCCTTAAACACCCTTAAAATAAACTTTAAAAATTAGGTATCCTATTGCATATTTTTAAATTAATGTCTAAAATATTAAACATAAGTCTAAAAAAGTTTACTTCCTTTTAAATAGAAATTATTGAATGTTTTATAAGATGAAATAAGTGAGACAAGGCTGTAATAGGGACAAATATGCCATGATATAGTTTGATAACAAAACCTTTAAAATTTTACTTGATTTCTTTCAGATTTGCTGTACTTTGTTGATAAGGTAGTTACACATGAATTTTATCCAATGTGTCTAGAAAAAATATGACAGTCCATCAAAAATCTCATTTACATTTAAGAGGATAACCATAAGTCCCCCATATTACTTCTGATGCTCAGCATTCAGATTATTCCAAAATGGGCCCAAATATCCCCAAATTGGCTAAAATTCAGAGTACATCAACATGGGCTGAAATACAAGTATTTTAGTAAGCTTCACTCTTCTAAAAAATGTATACAATGCAGGAAAAGATTAGAAGCCTTATGAGTTTAACATGCCTTGATTAGTAATCAGAAGAGTTCTCCCTGAAACCAGTATCTCCGTTTCTCTGTTTGTTTGGTACCCTGGAGCTAATTATACCCAGGGTCATGCACAACACTGAGATTTGGGATGGAGGGATACCATCCTTGAAGAAGCGAAAGAATGACTACTGCGAACCCAGGCTCATTCTCAGAGAAATCAAATGTAGGAAAGTGCACATTAGGAAGTTGGAAATCTGGAAACTGATCTCCTTAGGAGTATGCATGAAGTCTCCAAGAGCTACAGTTGTACACCGAAGGTTTTGAGTTCATCTCCACTTCTGAGCATTCTTAAGTCTCTAAGAAGCTCACAGGAAATAAGATAAAGTTGACCTTTAATGCACACCTCACAGGAAATGGTGATGATTCAGCCAGTAGCACCCACTCCTCTGATAGAGCTGAATGAGCCATAAGGCATTTGATACTGAGAAATATTGAGCAGATGCATGTAGGGTACATGTAGGGTCCTTTGGATGAGTCAAAAAATTTATGGTATTTATTTCTCTTCAAAGTGTCTACATAACTCTTTATGAACAATGGGATTATTAATTCAGTAGTTGAGAAAATTAATAAAGTGACACCTCTTTTATCTGGCATATTAGAAGAATGAGTTTTTCCAGGTAAAAGTATCGTCAAGAAAATTATAACCTCAAGGCCATGAAGTTACAAAAATAAGTTCAACATTTTTGACAAAAAGTTTTCTGAAATGAATAATACTGTCTGTTACATTCTTAAGACTGTGGAACTGAAATTGTACTTTTCTTAATTACTCAGTTGTGAGTTTTGAAAAGTAGGGCAGGCCCAGACAGTGAGCTGGGCACTGTTGGTGAAGCAAAGTGATATGGTGTGGTACACACCCATTGGAGGATGATGGGGTAGAAGTACAGGCAGTTGAAAGAGGAATGCTGGTACCATAAAAAGGCAAAAGATTTACACGATCTGAAGAGAAACCAGAGTTATTTGATACCATAAAATCTAGTTCAGAGTCACAAGAGTGAGATCAAACTGGAGGGAACAGGTAAGAAACCAAGCCTGAGTCACTGACCCAGATCAGGTAAACTTTGCCCTACAGGAGTTGACATTCAGGGCTGAAGCTTGCAAAAGTGTGAACCTGAGGCTCCTGTATATTCCTCTCTGATCCCCTAACTGTTTTCATATCTTTCTATTAGTATTTTATTTTTTTATTGTAATTTTTAAATACAATCTTCTTTCCTACTTCAGGGTCCTTGAAAGCCACTAACATCCTCTTCTGTAGTCACAACACTTAGCCAGTCTATGCTGGTGCACAGAAGGCACTTAAGGCCCCTTTATTTGGCCTGTAACAACAGAAGGGCAGGGTGACACAGTCAATTATCCAAATAAGTCTTCAATTGCACATGCAAACGTCAGTATATTGAAGAGTGCAAAATGGTTCTTTACTCCAGGCTCAAGCCCCTTATTGCAGTATATACAGAAACCACCTTAAATAGACCTGAGGAGTGGCTCACTGCCCCTGCACGAGTCCATCCACAGTCAGAGTGGGCTTTTCTTCTCTCATCCTAAATTTTGGGAGGCCCACCCATGCAGTTGCCTCTCTTTTGAATGTTTAAAGAAGAAATTGGGAGGAGGAAGCCACTTTCCTAGCCAAACGTCTATTAAACAATTAGACTATTATTCCACTATGAATTGGGGAATTGTTTCAAAGCATAACTGCTGTTATTTGCCTAAGGAAAAAGAAGCCCTCTGTCTTATCTTTGTGCTGCAGTTTCTAAAGGCCCTCTTCTGTCATCTTGGTTCGATTTGTGACTGCCCAAGGAGGAGAGTGGATACATGTCTTGCCCCTGGCAGGGAGTGAGGAGGGATCCAGGCACACTTTAGTCATTGTAGTACAGCAAGCCCTCTCAAATGGGGACACCTGTTTTACACGGTGTAGAGAGAGACTGGGCTGTACCACTGTATCCTAGCTACCAAGAATTGTGCAGATATGTACAAATGTCTGCCCTGAGCATATCCATATATTAGGGGACTTCCTCTGGCCTCTATGGGTAGCTGTTGTCACCTTCTCTCCTTCAAAACACAATTCATCCAAACACCCATCAGTCTCCCCACCCTTCCATAATATTGATTTCCTTTTTCCATACAGAATTGCTAGATTACTATGGCACAAAACTTTAAGCCTCCCAAATCAGGTCTACTTAATGGGATTTGCATATTTAGTGGTACCTTCAAAGGGATGGCTTAGGAGCTTTACACATGATAATATTCAGACATTCTCCCCTACTAAAGCCACTTCAAAGAAACGCAGTAATCAAAGTAGAAATAGTGTACCTGCTATGCAAGCACAAATTCAAGAGTTCCCTAGTCCTCCTCTCTAACCAGATTATCTGCCCTAAGCCAGGCCTATTTAAAAATGCTGGGGCTGCCATATCATCTCCCTATATAGAGGTGGTAGGTTTTCCACCTCAATTCAGAGTCAGGGAGTCACTAAATTCCCATTTCAGGGATCAACAGTCCACTCCTTGTTCTTCTCATTCCCACCCACATAGGGCATCTGAGTTCTGAGGCAAGATAGATCCCTCTGGGTCTCCTCCCCAGTGCTAGACCAATGTTGCTGGGCAACAGTTTAACATTCCAGGTCTTGGTCCAGCTATACTTCTTAAACTGGAAGATCCTAACCAATCCACTTCAAGGAGTTCCTTCTAGTAGTCAGTTGGTTTATGACAATGTTGCCACCGGACAGGGAAACTGGAGATATTTTCAATCCACAATAGGCAGGTAAATTTATAGAAAAGCACAATTGCATAAGGACTACAGTTCTAGCTGTTTTCTTCTGTTCTGAAGTTCCCTAAAGTGGATTTTTTTTTTAAGTTGGAAAAAAGCTAAATGTTGCAGTAAATGTATTTACCCTGTGATGTGTTAACTCAAAATATACTTACTAATTTAATATGATATATTTTCAAGATCATGCATTTTACACTCAATCACCCTTTTCATCCCCTCAGCCAACAACCATTCCAAACTTTTACCAAATGCTAGAGAAAAACTTGAAATTGTGTGACTTTTAGAAAATAAACAAGGTTTATTACTTGCAGGCCTGTAAGATGGTGACAAGATATCTTGCAAAATGGAATAATTTTGAAAGTAAAATGGAGTGTTATGTGTAATTACCTTGGGACAAGTTTAAATTGGACTGTCCCAGGGTACCCAGATGGCAACCCTGTCTGTGGAAAGAAAGCCAAGACAATGGGTTTTGACGCTTTCTGATTAGCAAGTGAAGTCAAACCATTTACATACAAGATTTTATATAGTTGATCCTCATCATTCCAATTCTGTATTTGTGAATTTTTTTACTAACTAAAATTTATTTGTAACCCCAAAGTCAACATTTGCCGCACTTTGTCAGTCATTTGCTGAGATTTACAGAGTGGCGAAAGATTTGAGTCACACAATGTGCAAGTTCCCAGCTGAGAAACTTGTTTCGGCATGATACTGTAATCAAGTGTTCTTTCTCAAGTCTATTTAGTGCTACATTTTTCACATTCTGTGCTTTTTTTTTTTTGGTGATTTTGCGGTTTAACATGGCCCCCAAGTATAGTCCTGTAGTATTGTCTAGTGCTCTTAAGTGTAAGAAGTCTGCAATGTACACTACAAAGAACACCCGTGTTACGTAAGCTTTGTTCAGATATGAATTATAGGGCTGTTGGCCCTAAGTTCAATGTTAATGAGTCAACAATATAAACTGTCTTTAAACAGAAACACACATAAAGGAATATTACGTATTGATCCATCGATAAAATTGTAAGCAGAGACTCACAGGACAAAGAAACAAAAGAAAGAATCACTAAAATAATTAATGAATTGGACTTAATCAAAATTAAAAACTTCTTTCAAAAGATGTTGGTAAGAAAATGAAAAGATAAGGTACAGACTAGGACAAAATATTTGTGAAACGTATGTCTGATAAAGAACTAGTTTCCAAACCACATACAGAACTCTCAAAACTCAGTAATAAGAAACATAATAAACCAATAAAAATGGACAAAAGATTTGAACAGACTGTTCACCAAAAAAGAGATATGCATGGCAAATATCTTTGAAAAGATGGTTAAGAAGTACCACCAGCCCCCATTAAAACAAATAAATGAATCCTGATTTGCACTGAGCTGTCCATCAATCTCATCTCCACTGTCTAAATTCCTGAAAGATTAGATGATGTCCTCTCCTTTATTTTCTATTCTAATTCATTTCAATCTCCCTTCTGCCTCCATTTCTTTTCTGAAACTATTCTCAGGGAAGACAGACTTTTGTCAAATGCAACACTACCTGTTAGTTCCTATCATATTTAATCTGTGACAATTTGACACTAGTCACACACTTCTTCTCATAGCTCTTCTTCTGTCCTTTGGTCAAGATTTTTGGTTCTGGCCACCTACTCCCTTCCCTTAGCTCCCTGGATGTTCTCTTTGAGTTCTCTTATTCTAATCTTACTTTTAATACTATGGACATGCTGAAATCTTCTACATTTAGATCTTCAGCTCAAACTTCTCTCTCAAGTTTACCCATGTCTCCAACATCCTACCAGACGGTCTTCTCTGAACATGCTGTAAGCTCCTCCAAATCACCATGATCAGAACCAAATTCATTACTTCCCCACCCCCACTCCTCCTTTTGTGTGCTCAGTTAATGCTGTTATCTGCTGAGTCAGCAAAAGTAGCCACAGAGTCAATCCTTAAGCTCCCAAATTCTTAGCCCCACACACCGGTTGTTCACTGCACAGCTGTTGAATCGGCCTCCACAGAGCTCTCAGGTGTGTTTCCTCCTCTCAGTTCTCACTGCCTTTGCTTTGCCTTAGGTCTTCATCAGACTTTGGTTTTCCATAGCCTCCTAACTGGACTCTCGCCCTCATTCAATTCTCCACACAGGAATTAGAATTATCTTTCTAAAAATCCAGCTTGATTATGTATTTCTCTGCCTAACAATCTTTGCTATCTCTGACACTTTCTGATAAAGGAAGTTGGGTTTTTTTGTTGTTGTTTTGGTTTTTTTTCAGCTGTGTAGCCTGACAAGCAACGGCCAGGTGGCGATGTGCACCTCGGTGAATGGGAGGACGGACAGGAATACACAGAAATACAAAGCCCATGACATTCTGCCACTGACCTAATTTTCCAGCTCAAATCCTTTTCCCTTCAACCTGGAGAAACAACCTGCCAGTCCCAAACAATTTACTTGCACCTTCTGTTCTTGGTATGTGAAATGTTCTCCCATACCCTCTCCTTCACAGTTTAGAAAATTGTTACTGGTGATTAAAACCCAGTTGATAGTCAAAGACACTCTTATTCCTGTATTCCAGTGGTCCTCAGCCCTGGCTGTTCCTTATAAGTACCAGGAGAGGCTTTTTAAAAATATCGATGTACAAACATCCACTCACAGAAATTCTGATTTCATTGGGTACAATAAATTTGAGCATAGGAATGTTTTAAATATTCCCCCAGAGTATTCTAATGTTCTAGGTACTAAAGATATAAAAATTAAAAAGACAGTATGGAGTTTCTAACTTCAAGAAATTCACTGTGGAGGAAATGAATAAATTAATTGTCATTTACAATATAAACGAGTACATAGAGTGAAAAGATATTCATGTAGAACAAATAAGGAGGCAAGAAAAGGTGTGTCGCAGAAGTCTCCTGGTGATGTTTCCTATAAACCAACCAAATAATTTGATAATTTTTTATTTGGTCATAAGATCCTGCTTAACCATGAACAATAGTTCAAAGCCACTAATCTGTAATTTTATCATGTAAACAATACAATAAAGCAGATGTTCTGTGATTAATCACCATTATATCTTTAATACCCCGAACAATACTGGCACATATTAGATGCTCAAAAATGCTTGCTAAATAAATGAATGGTCAACAGTAGCATTTAAACTTTCTTTTCTTAAGAAATGGGTTTATAATGGATATCAATGTTGGTTGCAAATGAAAACTAAGCATCATATCTTTGGTGTCAAAGATTTTGATAGATAAAGCATATTATATGTGTTCTACTTCTTGGATGAGACAGATTATTTTAAATTAAGATGAGGGAAAAAAAGCACTGACAAAGCAGTTCACTTTCAGTTATCTGGGTTTTCCCAAATAGTGACATAAGAGCCAGTCATTTTGAATTGGACGGTTTGAGTTCCTCTTTGAGAATCTGAAATGTAGGTCGGCGCTTTGCTGACATTTCCATTTGCCTCATCACTGAAAACCTGAAGTGATCGTTGACAGGCAGGCAGTGAGGAAAGAAGATGTGACACAGGAGACAGCCTGGCTCTGAAGTGGAACTATGTGCTTCAAACAGGTTGAAAGGTAAAGAGACAACGATCATCTAAATACTCAAAAACAGCTATATTTTCTTTTGGAAATACACGGGCCAAGTTGTCTTCTCTTATAAGTTCTTGTGGTATTTCATACAGTGGTTACTGATGGAAGTTGAATCTGTAATATTGTCTACCACATCACTTTGAATAATATTATTGCATATATTCTATTAAGTGAGTAGTTAACTCCTAACTAGGAATATTTTAGGGCTTGTTTTGCCTATTATTTATAAAGTGAAGACCTATTATTGTTAACAAATTATGAAACGGATCCTTATATTCAGAAGTCACGGGGACCCCAGTTTTTAAAAGTGTTATCAGATATCTTGTGCTATTTGATCAGTCATGAGTTTTGTTGTTTTATATGAAAGGCTCAGATTTTAGTAAAGAGATAAAAATAACTGAATAATGTTTATTATTGAATAATTTATTCAATAATGTAGGTAACTGATTAACTGAATAATGTAACTCCAGTTGTACACTAATGGCAATATTGTTTGGAATTTCTATAAGGTATTTCTTTTGAACTCTCTACAGATAAAAGGGCTTTCTGTAGATTTAACTGGTGATAGCACATAAGCCTTTGTCTCACTTTCTCTTTCTTCATTTTGAATGCTTTTTTTTCTGGAAGTTCTGACAGTTTTGGCTTTTCCTGAGTTTTACTTATCAAAGACTAATGTTTCTGGAGCTTGATAGGCATGTAATCCTGGTCAGGAAAAGAACTGAGCACCAGGAGTTAGAGCAGAAAGAGATTTCTGATGAGAGAGACAAGATTAGGAGGAATTATATTTTATCAAGGGTCAAAATGTCCTACTAAGGTAATTCATAGTGATTTTTGGAGGGTATAAAATTCCATACTTTTGCTTTACTCCTCCACCTGTATTATACCTCCTCACACTCCAGTAACTCGTCTTTGCCCTGTTTCCTTCACCTCCCCCTTCCTTCCTTCTTTCCTTCCTTTTTTTCTTCCTAATTAAAGATTCTCATCAAAAACAACTGTTAGAAAAAGTGTTAGCCTTTTAGTATTTTATTGTTATTTTATTAAAATATTACAATTTAAACATTTTTCATATTTTTTCTAGAGGGCGACAAAGAGCTTTTTCCTGCTTTCAGGCATGAATCAGGTCACAATTCAATGGGACGTGGCAATAGCTCTTTACATCTTCTTCAATTGGTGTCATGGAGGTACAGTATTTTGAGTACCTATTGCTATTTTTTATTCAGATAAAATATTGAGTGTTTATGATGTTCATGGCATTATGCTAGGATCTCTGAAGAATAAAAACTTATTATATTCAAAAAAATTATATGCACATAAAATCATGTGGAATGAAATAAAGTCCAACCTGCCTCCTAATGCAGTATTCATTTATCAAGCATCCTAACAGACAGACGTCTAATTCTTATACCAACATTTCCACGAAAGAGCTTATTATTTTGAGTTGGCATATTCTATCTTTGAACAAATTTAACTTATACGATAACTCATCAAACATTTCAACTTAATTCAATTCCACAAACCATTTATTGACGGTTACCATGTGTCAGGTGCTGTGCTAAGCCTTGTATTCCTTTGTGCAGTAGTATTATGTGCTATTATTATTCCTATTTTGTAATTCACATAAACATCTGGCATTATGACAAAGGCATACACAGATTTTAGGAGTCCAGGAGGGAGATCATCAGAAGTTCAGGCAGGGCAGCCATCAGCATTTGAGAGTTTCTGCATAGCATCCTGGGCAGGTGACAGGGATTCATTTACTAGGAGATAAGCAACACGAAGGCAGGGTTCTAGACCTTGAAGGAAGCTTTGCAAATCATGCAAGTTACTCAGAATACTGACAAAAGCAAAACTGTCTTCTGTAGGTTGGGACACATTATATTAGAGATATAGAAGTAGTCCCACCTCGAGAACTAGAATCCTTCCAGCAGGATATTGGACACTTCCAGAATCAGATCAACAGCTATCCAAGAAGATTTAGTAAAAATAAGACACCAGCTACTTTTCCCAGCTTCTGGAAATATGCAAATGATAAGTAGGACTTCTGTTTATATATCCAAGTGATTAATATAAAGCATAGAGAAATAAGACAAGCCCGTGTCATGTGGCAATAGAGACCTACCAGCTGTCCATTAAAAATTATTTTATATATTATTGTTCAATCTGCTATGAATATTTTTAATATCATCCAGACTATCTTTTCCACGTTTTCTACTAGAACAATATTTTACCCCTTTTTAACAGCTTTGTTGAATAAAAAATATACTATGTTTAGCATTCCTCTGACCAATCTAAAAAAAAGAAATTAATGTTTTATATGACTTATTTTAACATATTAAAAAGAGAAATTGACAATTTTTCATATGACTTATTCTTATATAATCCATGTTGATTCCTGCCAATTACTGATTTTTTTCTATGTACTGAAAAATTATCAACTTACTTATTCATTCTTGAATGTTGTGAAGCTCAGTGGTCCAGTGTTTCTGGGGTTCTTCTTCATTCCACTTTTGAAAACCAGGAGAATATTTGTCCAAATCTGAAGTCTTCTGACATTTTTGATATTTTCTGTGTATCCTCAAACACTACTTGTAATGGTTTCATGAAAGTATTCACATATTTTTTAAGGTGCTCAAGATGCAGTTTGTCTGAACTTGAATTGTTGAACTTATTTAAAGCAGTCAGATGCTTTCTTAAAACTTCTTTTCATATCTTTGCCTTCAATTCCCTATTGATAATGATGGAATTATTTTTATCATTACTTCAACATTTAAATATTTATAACTTATATGTAAATGTTCATTACATAAATGGCCATATTCAATTACGTTTATATTATAAAAAAGTTAATTCTTTAAGCTTTGAATTCCAAAGATAAGAACTTTTTTTTTTTTAATAAATTTATTTTATTTATTTATTTATTTTTGGCTGCGTTGGGTCTTCATCGCTGCATGTGGGCTTTCTCTAGTTGCGGCGAGCGGGGGCTACTCTTCATTGCGGTGCACGGGCTTCTCACTGCGGTGGCTTCTCTTGTTGCGGAGCACGGGCTCTAGGTGTGCGGGCTTCAGTAGTTGTGGCTCTCGGGCTCTAGAGCACAGGCTCAGTAGTTGTGGCGCACGGGCTTAGTTGGTCCGTGGCATGTGGGATCTTCCCGGACCATGCCTCGAACCCATGTCCCCTGCGTTGGCAGGCGGATTTTTAACCACTGCGCCACCAGGGAAGCCCCCAAAGATAAGAACTTTTAAAAATCAAATACTGACCTTTAATTATCACTATTTTGATAAGGTTTTAAGATACTCTGATACAGGTATTTCCAGAAAAAGCCTACAATAAATTTTCCTTGATGTGAATTTAATTTAATTGATATTGCATTGCATTGTCATTCAAGTTTATGAAAATGACTTTAAATTATTGTCTTTTGGTTATAAAAATAATATGTTATTATGTAATTTTTAAAACACAAAATATACAATTAAAAATAAAAAATTACTCTAAAACACAGAGATTATCATTGTTAATATCTTCGTGTAGTTCTCTTTAATTCATTCATCGAGTTATTTTTAACATTGAGCCTCCATTAAATATGTTGTTTTGAAACTTGCTTTTCAACTTAAAAATGATGAATTTTAAGTGGTTGTCAAGCAATAAATTTTCGCAATTAGTAAGAGTATGATTTTACTCATTAAACTCATAGTTTTCTGTTAAAAGTAACCTTTATCAAAGAATGAAAGATTGACTGAGTAGCTGGTGAATGGGGCTTGGATTCTGCAGTGCCAATTCTTATTCCTAATGTTACCTTTGAAAAATCAGGTAGGCTCACAATGTCTCAGTCCTCACCTTTAAAATAGGAGAGCTAATCATATTTGCTCTTTAGACAGCTAGAGAAACTTAAAGGCTGAAAGCTGACTCTAGTCTTGTGTCATGCTGCCGAACATCAATAGAACATGGTAAAAACACACTTTGATAAACTAAACAAATGATACTCTGAGTCCTAAAACTCTTTTCCAATGGAAATTATTCAATTAATCGAAAAAAATTTTTAAATGCAATAGCACATTCTTCTGAATCTCTGGTTTTAATGCTTTACATGGAATTTTAAATTTTATCTATTTGTTTTCCAGGAATTACAAATATAAACTGCTCTGGACACATCTGGGTAGAACCAGCCACAATTTTTAAGATGGGTATGAATATCTCTATATATTGCCAAGCAGCAATTAAGAACTGCCAACCAAGGAAACTTTATTTTTATAAAAATGGCATCAAAGAAAGATTTCAAATCACAAGAATTAATAAAACAACGGCTCGCCTTTGGTATAACAACTTTCTGGAGCCACAAGCCTTTATGTACTGTACTGCTGAATGTCCCGGATATTTTCAAGAGACACTGATATGTGGAAAAGACATTTCTTCTGGATGTAAGTGTTGAGGTGCATTCAAAATCCAAATGAAAGTTAGTCTAACAATTAACTGGTAATTACCAATCTTGTCTAAAAATAGAGGCAAATTAATATAGTTCACTTCTTCTATTAGTTTAATGTAGGAGTTGCAAATTCAAATGTCTCCAGGGGCCAGGTTGGTGAAATGTGTGAGTTAAGGAGGCTGGTGGGATCCGTGCAGAGAGGAAAGCACAGAGATGGTCTACTGGGCTCAGCCACTGCCCAGCTTCAGCATCTATGAGGGCCCAGTATCCCTAGATCTTTGGACACTTCAAAAGAAGACAGAAGTGTAAATTTTCAATGTGAACTCTACAAACTTTAAATGTTTGTATGCCAATGCATTCAAAAAATAATTTTTCAACACTAGTCTGGCCAAGCACAGCATATATGAAGGGCAGCATCCTCAGATTTTCACTGTTGCTCTTTTCATCTGTTTTTTACTTAACATTGTTTTCCAAACTATTCAATAATATCAACCTTGAAGCAGATTCCATTGAAAAATTTTGAGGCTAAGATTTAGGAAGGAAAAACACATTTGCAACATTAGCTTTGTGTCCCTGCTATACTTCTTACCAGCTGTGTGACCTCGGGCAAGTTGCTTAACTAGTCTGAGCCTCAATTTCATGTCTGTAAAATGAGGCTAATTATATTGGCTATGGTAAGCATCAAATTTAAATAATTTATTTGAAAGCATATTATACACTTTAAACTACAACATTAATGTGCCTAAACCCTTTTAAATGCATCCTTTTGATAAAACATGGGGAGATTCTGATACAATTCCCTGCTCCTAATGTCACTGCCCCAATTGTGAATAATTGTGTTTGTTATTATAATTATTAAGAAAAAAATTAATTAAGTTAATTTTTTAAATATTTGGTAAGTTCAATTTGTGTTCATGGTATTCTGAAGGTGTTTAAGTTACTATAGTAATATGGGCTGGCTTGTATAATTATATATTTAATTCTTGGTTCTACTATTATGAAGGAAAAATCAGTAAGTTCAGCACAGTTTTAACCCAGAGGTTCATTCCCTACAGCATCTGGGCCCATTTTCAGTGAAAGATAGAGGGCTTTGGGTCTTTGTCATGCTCCCTTTCTCCATACTTTTGAGAATCAAATCTGAGTTCTTCCTCATCTCCAGTCCTCAGCTAGACAGAGCAAGCCCACCTGGCCACCTCCACCTGCCCCTTGAGGGGATGTCTGAGAAGCAGGAGGCTTCCTTGTTCTCAAGTAAGGCTATCGTCCTGCTGGGATCCTATCTCTATGATTTTCAAGAGAGAAGAGCCATGGGAAGTGGTAGAGGTGAACTAAGGAAGGAAATTAGTAGGTTTTGGAGTCAAAGAAAAAACTTATGCCTTAAGATAATACTAACATGCTAAACTTGCCCTAAATTGTAGGAATTGAAACCACAAGTAGACATCTTATCTGATATCTAAGGACTTCTTAGCTTGTCCACATCCTCAGGAAACAGAAATAACCCTTCATGCTTAAATACTTTCCTATTTATTCTTTGGGGGTGTGGTGGGGTGTTGAGAGAATATTTCTTTAGAGGGCAAATGAGTAACTTTCACAGTTGTGTGGAAAGGTTAGTTTTTAATTAAAGCCAGAGTAAGAAAGGAGGCAAAAGAAGTACGCCTCCTTCCCTCTGTTGCAGTTTGGGTGACAGGTTATTGCCAACCGCTCTCCCTGTGTTGCCTGAGGCCCTCTCCCCTCAAACACAACCACCAGGTGATGTTTAGGGCCAGGGAATGGCCTTTTCTCCCCTTCTAGGACAGCATATTAGAAGCACTTATACTTTTTGCTGATGGCTGCTTAGAAAGATCACCCTTTCCACTTATTTACTTTGTGAGTTGGAACTTCTTACACAGACCTCTGGTTATGAGCATGAAATTGTAACTACCATGTAAGGGTGTACTCAAACCCCTGGATTCAAGAACCCCTGTGTTCTCAGGCTCTGCACTCTTAGCAAACAGAACTTCCTATTTAAGTAGGTCAAGCAAAGGTTTTTGAGGGGTTTTGTGGTATTCTAGAAATCACATTGCTTTCACTGGATCACTTTGATTACAGGATATTCATCCTGTGAGCTTTACTGTGTCAACTTATCACCACTGTTCTGAACAAAATGACTGTGTATTTTTTTAAACTGGAGACAAATCATAAAAGACAAAGAGAAGATAAATGAGTCGTTGCTGTTCCTAAAAAGATATCTAAACATATTAAAAAGGTTCTGTACCTTAATGTGTAATTTGTGAAATACAAACTATTATTATCACAGTTTTCATTTTTAGCCATAATCTTAAAGACTTCCTAGATTCTTATCTGTGATTAAATGCATGCATATTATGAAAAGTATTCTATCAGAGTCACACCAATCACGGGATAAAGTACTATAAGATGTCTTTATTCATTTAAAAACACCAGATTAAACTATTCATGAAACAGTCATATTTCCACATAATCATTTATTTAAAAGTTGAAATATCTTTGACTTAAATTTTAACCATCTTTGATCTCTACCTGCCATTGTGTTATCCAGTAGAAGGCACTGAATATGCATCTTTAACATTGCTACTAAGTCTTATTAGTGACACAATAGGCTGGTCTGTGCGCTCCTTAGGTAAGGAATTATGGAGTGATCTTTGCCAGAAGTATTGACTTTCTTTTAATTTTAAATTCTTCTCATTGTCATTTTATTAATCAAGCCAATCAAGTCATGAAATAAACTTTACTAAGTGGTTGGTATGCACCAAAAATGTGTTAAACGATAGAAATTCAGAGAAAAGGGGATCACAGAGTGCCTTCAAGAAGCTCTCAGTAGAAAACGATACTTGGCTAAACTCTGAATTAACAAGAAACCTGGTCTGTGAATAGTGAGGGACCCAGTGGTAGGGGAGAGGTGCAATTAGTAGGAGAGAGCAGAGTGTCTTCTGCTATCTGGCTGTACAGAAGGTTTTTATCCATGGACACTGAATAACCTGGCAATGAGATCTAAAAACAATTTGGTCTTATTCTTATAACCATATTCATATTCCCTTCTTTACATAGCTTCACATTAACAAATAGTGCGTATATTTGCATGTGTGTATATAATCTATTTGCTCTTTTGCAAAGTTACTTAGTTACCAGACACTTCAAAGAGAATGCTGTGGAATAACATAGCCCAAAAGACTGACAGTTGTCTTTTAGGATGGCCAAATCAGTGATACTCTGTCTGAAACCAGAGGGAAAAAATAACTTCAGCACAGATCACTGAGGGACCCCAACTCAATCAATATCCAAAATGATTTAAATTTATGTTTCCACAGCTACCTCCTTCAAGGCTCAAAGAAAACTTAAAGATTTCTTTTATCCTACTTGGAGTCCAGTTTCTCCCCATTGTAACTTGATACTACAACTCACCAAAATATTCTAAATCATTTTAGTGTGTTCTTACTGTTTGAAAACACGGTTTTTTGGTTTTTTTGTGTTTTTTTTTTGAGAAGGCCAAGTTACAGTTTTATTTTTATTTTTTTTAACATCTTTATCAGAGTATAATTGCTTTACAATGGTGTGTTTGTTTTATAACAAAGTAACTCAGCTATACATATACATATATCCCCATATCTCCTCGAACATACGTTTTTTGTTTTTTTTTTTTAAATCATTTATTCATTTATTATTTTTGGTTGTGTTGGGTCTTCGTTTCTGTGCGAGGGCTTTCTCTAGTTGCGGCGAGTGGGGGCCACTCTTCATCGCAGTGCGCGGGCCTCTCACTGTCGTGGCCTCTCTTGTTGCGGAGCACAGGCTCCAGATGCGCAGGCTCAGTAGTTGTGGCTCACGGATCTAGTTGCTCCGCGGCATGTGGGATCTTCCCAGACCAGGGCTCGAACCCATGTCCCCTGCATTGGCAGGCAGATTCTCAACCACTGCGCCACCAGGGAAGCCCGAAAATATGTTTTTTAATTGTAAAATCAAATTGCATTCATGTAGAAAGTTTTTAAAATTTTGGACCAACAAAAAATACCCATCATTTCTATAATCCCATAATCTCACTACTAACAGAATCCCTCTTTAATAATTTGGAATATGTCTTTCAAGTTTCAGTCTTTTTCTCTCTCCCCCTCTCTATCTCTCTGTTAGTCTCTCAAATGAGACCACTAAACTATACTATTTTTTTCACTTTATCATATGGCCAGACCTTACTTACTTAATTAAACATATTTCTAGTGCCTTCCAAAGGCCATATACTTAAACTGTCTTCTACAACTTTGTTTTTGGATGCATTTTAGGAGTGTATTTTGGGGTGTTAAGGTGGTCTCTAATTCCTCCATTATTAGGAACAACACTTTAAGAGGCAAACCCTTTTTAGCCAAATATTTTTGTATATCTATGAACATTTCAATAAGGTTGCATTCCTAGATTTAAAATTGCTGGGTCGCAAGATATTACTCCCACTTTTAAAGATTGTGATATGTAAAGTGCTCTCCATGAAGGTTGTATCAATTTGCATTCCCACCAGCAGTGTGTTAGAGGATTTCCCTGAGTTCATCCCAATACTGTGGATTAACATTTTTCAAAATCCTTGTCAATTTGATAGATCTAAATGACATCTATTATTGGTTTAATTTGCAATGAGGATAATTTTTTCATATATTTATTTCTTCTTTTATAAGTAGTATTCTTGGTAGATGATTTACAGGTGAAGTGCAAGAACATATTTGTATTTAAGATAAAGCTTTGGGTATAACTTCAGGTGCATAAATGTCTGTATTTTTATTCTTTCTGAGCCCCCATTCTTTCCTTTTTTTTTAATGGGAAAGAATTATCATTTTCTTTTTTTTTTTTTCCTTTTTTTTTGGGCGCACAGCGAGGCATGTGGGATCTTAGTTCCCCGATCAGGGATCGAACCTGCGCCCCCTGAAGTGGAAGTGTGGAGTCTTAACCACTGGACCACTAGGGAAATCCCTCTTGTCATTTTTTGAGTCGTCAAGTTTCCCAGGCAGTATTGCAAATGTAGGCACAAGCTGAGAGAGCCACACCTGAAAAGTGAGCATATGGTAAACACTCAGTATTTCCATACTTCTTTTTTATCTTGATTCTTGGTAATTTATTATTGGATGATGCACCTGAAATTCCAGATGCAGTTCTATAGTTGCTGGGGTTTCACAGGCTTCAGAGGCTCCAAAGGCTCAAACAATGTCATTAGAACTCTCTCACCTTTTCTCATTTCTTGGGTTTTGTTTTCCCCTGTGTTGGCTTCATTCTTAAATAGACTGTTTCACTATGACAGCAAGATGGCCATCAACAACTCACAGCTCACATGTTACTCAGAGATAGCAGTTTCAGCGGGGGAGAAGCACCTCTTTTACAATGGCTCCAGAAGAAGATCCTTGGATAACTCTGATTGGTCATCTTGAGTCATGTGTTCATTCCCAAGGGAAATACTCTGATTAGTTAGCCTAGGTCAAGGGTACACTTCTGTGTGATTGACAGCCCTTGGCATAGGGGTGGAGTGGGGATGAGGTTGGGAGTGAGGGAGATGTCAATTCTCAAAGGGAAAGATGGTAGCAGACAAAAACTAACAATATTCCCCATAATAGGGCCACTCGGAGAAAGAGTTGAGGGCATGGGAGAAGGGTAAAAGAGAGAGAAACTAGAAATAGAATTCTGTGAATGCCAAAAATTTTTAATCTTTTTTTATTGTAGTAAAATGTACCATCTTAACTATTCTTAAGTGCACAGTTCTGTGGCATTAAGCATATTGTACATTCACATCACTGTGTAACCATCACTACCATCCATTTCCAGAACTTTTTTCATCTTGCAAACCCAAAACTCTGTACCCATTAAACAACAACTCCCCATATCCCCCATCTCCCCAGCCACCATCATTCTACTTTCAGTCTCTGTGTGTTTGACTGTTCTAGATACCTCCTATAAGTGGAATCATATAGTGTTTGTACTTCCATGTCTGGCTTATTTTATTTAGCATAATGTCCTCAAGGTTCATCCATGTTGTAGCATGTCAGAATTCCCTTTCTTTTAAAGGCTCAGTAATACTCCATTGTATGTATGAACACCAGACTTTTAAAGTGGGTAGTGGAATAGGTGCTGGAGAAGTAGATAGTTGCCAGAGTAGAAGAAAAACACCATGGAGAACCCTTTCACAAGAGCCAGAGAGGTTTCAAGGTGGGAGTGACCAAAATAGCAAATGCTGCAGAGGTCAAGCTTAATGATGACTTCACAGAAATCAAGGAATTCGTGGATTAGAAAGTCACAATGACCTTAACAACAGTGGTTCTGGTGGAATTGCGGGTCTGAATCTTGATTGTTTGGGGTTCAAGAGTAAATGGGAGTTGAGGAAAAAGACCAGTATAATGGACTTAAAAAAACAAAGCTATTATGAAAAGGAGAAAGATACGTTGGCAGCTAAGGGGAGACAATTTGGAGAGGAGTTTTTTTTTTTGGATGGGAGGAACTTGATCACCTTAGTATCCCCAAAGGAGGGGAGAATATAGTAAAGTATATGGAGGAAAGCAGCAATGTTTGAGGGCAAAGTGGGTTGCAAGGTGAGCTGGTAGGGATGGAATGGGGGAGGTGCTGTGTACCAACTGGCCTGGTTTTCCAAATAAAATGGAAAGTTTATCAACTAACTATAAAAAACTTTATGTTTCTATGCTCCTAAGTGATATATTTTGTTGCAGATCCACCAGATGTCCCTGACAAAGTAACCTGTGTCATTTATGAATATTCAGGCAACATGACTTGTACCTGGAACCCTGGGAAGCCCACCTACATAGACACCAAGTATGTGGTGTATGTGCAGAGGTAGGTTCCCTCCTAACAGTCTAACTTGAGCAATTCCACTCCAGTCCAGCCCATGCTGTGCCTCCAGCAAAGATCCAAGAAATCAACTTTAAATATTAAATGCATCCTTTTTATCACCAACTCCCTAATTATGATCAAGGAAGCTACCAAAACCCTTTTCAGGCCATTAATATTTTCACTCTGTGGGACAATGTGTTCCATAATCTTCCTACTCTTTTTACTCATTGGAGGTAATTGGGGGCAAAGGCCTAATGGGATACAGCACAGCACAGTTTTAAAAGGATCTTTGCTCAAATCCCAGCTCTATCCTCCTTCTAGGGTTTAGGCAACTTAATCTCTCCAAATTGCCATTTCTTTATCTTTAAAATGGGTTTAAAAATAAAACCTAATGCACAGGGTAATTCTAATTATTTAAGTGGAATTTGGTTTTTTAAGTGTGTATTACAGTGCCAGGTCCATAGTCAGCACTACATTCATGGAAGCTATTAGTTATTAATAATGACCCCCAAATCTTAAATTTGGTGTCTGTGTAGTCTGACCATCTTCCCTGGTTTGCCTGAGACTAAGGGAGCTATCAGGACACAGGACTTTCACTTTTAAAACTGAAAGTAATAATTGAATGAAAGTAATAATTTTCTAATTGGAGTTGAGGAGGGCTTTGTGGAAACACTCTTTTGTTACGTTCTAACAATAACCAGACTTCAGGAGCCAGACAACCATGCAGCCAAAATCTCTTAAGTTTTATGCTTAAAGACAAATAATTGATCATAAAAGTTATATTACTTCATACTAAATTAAATTGGGAGAAATGTATCTTTAGTTTCTGCTATTCAGAAACTGCAAAATAGGAAAAGGTTGATGTGAAAAAAATCTTTTCCTTCCTGAATGTACATAGTTCAAATGTTTCACTGTTAGAGCAGTTCCTCAGAGCTACTGAGAGGCTGTCTCCTGGGCTATAGTCCTCAGTTTAGCTTGAATAAAACTCTCTTCTATCCCTTAAAAAAAAAAAGTTTTACTGTTACATCTAAACTATATCCATGTATGTCAGTCTGTGTTGGACTCCTTTGCTAGTGTTAAAGATGGAAATAATACCATTAATTTGGGGGAAAAAATTGTGGGCAAACTGGGCTACCTTGGTCACCCTATCCTTGTTTTGTTTCTTTTTTTTTTTTAAAGAATGCCTTTAGTTTTGTACAATTGATCCTTGAAAAATACAGGGGTTGGGGTGCTGATCCCTTCGTGTAACTTTTGACTCTCCCAAAACTTAGCTACTAATAGTCTACTGTTGACCAGAAACCTTACTGATAACATAAACAGTTGACTGACATATTTTATATGTTATATGTATTATATACTGTATTCTTACAATAAAGTAAGCTAGAGAAAAGAATATGTTATTAAGAAAATCGTAAGGAAGAGAAAATACATTTATAATATTGTACTGTATTTCTTGATACTGTAAGTTAATGCTGTCTGTTTACAAGATTAATCATCTCTTAGTACCGACATCAAAAATGAAAAGATCATGTGAAAAAGAAATTCATGTTTATTTACAGGTGTCACAATTCATGCATTGATAGGGAAGAAGCAGCAATATGATTGCTTTATAATAGCCTAGTATAACTGATATGATTGCTTCATAGTAGCTTAGCCTATACACTAATGAATGAATCATTATAAAATTTTTATGGCATACAATATTGCAGTCATATTCATAATACAGCATTGGAAACTTTGTTACATATTTTTAAAAACCACTTACCTGTGATGATAGGCCGATACGCAGTTTCTCTGATTAGGAAAAACAGGCATACTGTATGATAATGTAATTCTTTGAAAGCAAAGTTATAGAACAGTAAGATAACTAACACATTATTAATTTTATATTAAATATCACTCACTTTATGCCTAGGTAAGGATAGACTAGTATCTACTAGCATCTACAAATATTTTATGCATTTATGGCATACCTAAGTTTTTCTTAATTTTTTGATATCTCTAGGCTATGCAGTTCATCTGTGAGTTTTTTCAAATTGTCGCAAATCTAAAATTTTTCCAATATATTTATTGAAAATAATCCACCTATAAGTGGACCTGAGCAGTTCAAACCCATGTTGTTCAAGGGTCAACTGTATTTGAAGTACACGTTTTTTCTAGCTCAAAATTTCACAAACTACTTTTTCTTTTACACTTAAAAAAAAAATTATTTATTGGATTTCCACTGTTTGCCAAGCACTGGGCCAAAAGCTTTATATGTGCTACCTCATTTCATCCCTTATACAACCTTGTGTGGTACATATGATTATTTTTCCGATTTTTGTAGACAGGTGACTGAGGCCTAGCTAGGTTAGGTGAAGCATCCAGGGCCACGCAGCTATGAGAGGGAGAGGTGGGATTTGAATCTGGGGTGGTCTGACTGCTTTCTTCCTAGTTTAGTCTTTTCTGCTGAAGTGGTGTGGGAACCCAGATCACAGGACATATTTGAGAGATGCTATCCAGGTCTCATCATTATGGGAAAGAATAACCTTCCAATCTTGCTCTCTCTCTCCATCTGTTAGGTACTCAGAATAACTTTGATTAAGTGAAACATAAAAAGTAACACGTCTATGTTCAAGACATTTTGGGTAAAAACCAGACAGATTTTATGAATACATTGCTAAGCCTGGGCTTACTGGCTACATGTCATGGGCAAGAAGCTCACATCTTTCACTAAGTAGAGGTATGGTCAGGTAGCAAAGGGATGATGGAAACACTGCGATCAGTGATGGGTTGTGTTGCCAAATATATAATATACTAAGCACTGCGCTCCATACTTCATGTGCCTTACATCTTCAATCCTCAGCTTAACCTTGTGCAGTAACTATTAGAATTGTCCCCTTTACAGAGCTTATGTTACTTCCCCTTAGACATAAGGGAGCCAGGATTCTAACAGGTGTCCAAGACTTAACCAATCCTCCTTGCCCCCTTGAGATGAAAAGAGTCCATGAGGACAAAAATCTCATTGCAAAGGCAACTTTAGGAATGTGAAAATGAAGGCAGTATGGGAGCAAACACCACAGTTTAAGCTCAAAGAAAAGTTAGATAGTGCCAGATTGACAGAGAATGCCTAGGCTTTGCTATCTCCTGGAACTTCTACTATCTCATGGACCCACTGATCTTGATTAGTTGCTTAATTCTTTTTCTTTTAATATAACAGCTTTATTGAGTATAATTCACATACCATACAATTTAAAGTGTACAATTCAATGATTTTAGTATATTCAAAGAGTTGTGCAACCATCACTACAATATTAGCACATTTTCTTCATGCCAGAAAGAAACCCCATCTCCATTAGCAGTTACTCCCCATCTCCCCTCAACCCTCCCAGCCCTAGGCGTCCTCTGTGCATTTGCCTACACTCTGGACATTTTATATAAAAGAAATCATATAATTTGTGGTATTTCATGACTAGCTTCTTTCACTTAGTGTAAGGTTTTCAAGGTTCATCCATGGTGTAGCATGTATCAGTACTTCATTCCTTTTTATGGCTGAATAATGTTCCATTATTATATGAATATATCACATTTATCCATTCATTAGTTGATGGACATTTGGGTTGTTTCCATTTTGGGGGCTACTATGAATAATGCTCTACTAACATTCATGTATAAGATTATGTATAGACATATGTTTTCATTTCTCTTGAGCATATATTGATACTTAGGAATAGAATTGCTAGGTCATATGGTAACTCAGTTTAAACTTTTGAGGAACTGCCATACTGCTTCTTTTAATTGAAGTATAGTTGATTTACAGTATTATGTTGGTTTCAGGTGTACAGCATAATGATTCAATATTTTTATGTCATATTCCCTTTAAAGTTATTGCAAAATAATGGCTGTGCTTCCCAGTGCTGTACAATATATTTTTGTTGCTTATTTATTTTATAAATAATAGTTTGTATCTCCTAATCTCATACCCCTATCTTGCCCCCCCACTAGTAACCACTAGTTTGTTTTCTGTATCCGTGAGTCTGTTTCTGTTTTGTTACATACATTTGTTTTATTTTTTAGATTCCACATATAAGTGATAACAGAGTATTTGTCTTTCTCTGCCTGACTTATTTCACTAAGCATAATACTCTCTAGGTCCATCCATGTTGTTACAAATGGCATAGTTTCATTCTTTTTTGTGTCTGAGTGATATTCCATTGTATATATATATACCACATCTTCTTTGTCCATTCATCCGTTGATGGATACTTAGGTTGCTTCCATATCTTGGCTATTGTAAATAATGCTGTTATGAACATTGGGATGCATGTCTCTTTTTGAATTAGTGTTTTCATTTTCTTCTGATATATACTCAGCAGTGGAATTGCTGGATCATATGGTAGTTCTATTTTTAGTTTTTTGAGGAACCTCCATACTGTTCTCCATAGTGGCTGCACCAATTTTCAATCCCATCAACAGTGTACTAGGGTTTCCTTTTCTCCACATGCTTGCCAACATTTGTTATTTGTAGACGTTTTGATAATAACCATTCTGACAGGTGTGAGGTGGTATCTCATTGTTTTGTTCTGTTTTGTTTTGGTCATGCCACAAGTCTTGTGGGATCTCAGTTCCCCGACCAGGGATTGAACCCAGGCCCTCGGCAATGAGAGCGCGTAGTCCTAACAACTGGACCGCCAGGGCCCCTCTCGTTGTTTTGATTTGCATTTCTCTAATGATTAGCAATGTTGAGCATTTTTTCATGTGCCTGTTGGCTACATGTTGGCTACCCCTAATTTCCTATTTAGTATCATAAAAATGTTCTCCTAATATTTTATGATTATTATATATCTCTTTTAAAAGCCATTAATGCATTAACAACTATATCTGTCTAAATTATTTACACATGGTTTTTGAGGTACACATCTTCTTTATCAAGTGAGGAATACTTGCAGTAGTTATGAGTACTGAAATTGTTCTCAGTACCCAAAAAGTCACTTTGAAAGTCTTAAGAATAGATTCATTAAAGAGCAAACTGTCAGAAATATCCATTGGAAAGAGCGCAGGCTTTAGAGTTTTATGTTTGAATTCTAGTTCTGAGACTTATCAGTTAGATGTCTTTTATGGTACAAATATCTGAAAACCCAAGTGCAGTGACTTAAACAGACAAGGCCATAGTGGTAGGTAGTACGGAGCTAGCATGTTAATTCAATGATACCCCAAGGAACCAGGCTCTTTCCACTTTTCTCCTCTGCAGTCTTTAGTGTGTTGGCCTTAATCCTCAGATGCTACACATCCAGGCTTCTCATCCAAGTTTCAGGAAGGAGAGAGGTGAAGGGAAAAGGACATTCTCCCATGGACTTCCACTTGCATCTCATTGGCCAGAATTGAGTTACATGTCTACTCTGTCAGGATGGGAACCTCAGAGAGGGGTGTTACGGGTGGAGTTCAGTACTGTCATCTAATAGTATCTGCCACAATTGCTAGCTGAGGGATCTTGGTAAATTTGTTTAGCTTTGCTAAGCCTCAGCCTCCTGAGAAATGAGTATAAGTAATACCATACTGAGTGTTATAAAACTTACAAGAAAGCAAATTCTAAGAAAGGGCTCACAAATTGGAAATGCTTAGAAACTGACAAAAGGCGATGTTAGAAAATTAGAACATCAGGGTGAAACTCAAGGCTGGCTCTCTAGACTTGTTTGATTTGTTCCAAAATCAAAACCTGACTGATTTGGGAGACAAGATTAATGTAAAGCCATAAAAAATGATCACTTACAGGATATTATAAACAGTAACTTTATTTACATTATTTTCAAGTAACAGTAATTTTGGACAGATGACTATCTAGAAAGATTGTTAAATGTGCTCTAATAAGTAAGACTAATTTTCTAGCTGTTGTACATATGTCAGTAGTAAAGTCACTCATTTATTCAAACTAGAAATGTAAACCCAATGTGGGCAAGAATTTTTGTTTGTTTTGTTCATTGCTATATTGCTTGAGCCCAGGATGAGGCCTGGCGCATAGTAAGCGCTCAATAAACACTCGTTGAGTGATTATTCTGATAACTAGAAATAAACATTTCCTGCATCCTCCCTTCACAATCTAGTTAACTAATAATACTACAAGGTCCTATATATTAAAAAAACTTTTTTTACTGTCTTTTCTGAAACCAAGAGCAAATTATAGCCAAACTCAGGCAAACCTAACCCAAATTCTGACTTGATTGAGTCCAGATTAATGGAATTTTTAAAAACTTTATCATATGTTATCATAAAAGATGTGAAGGGTTACCATGAAAACAATGTTCTCCTCTAGCAAATTCAAAGAATGAGCTCCTATAATCACAGACAAATTGGAAAAGAAAATAAACATCTGTTTGTCTTACAATTAATTAAAAATGCACCCACGAGTTGAGAAAAATTAGAGAAATCCATTTTTCTAACTTATGGTTAAGAAGGCCTTTCCCCCTAGGAAAAAGGTGAGTTATAATGAATTTTGTGGTTGAAGTGGTATCAGATTTTAAAAGGCTTTTCTAGATCCTGGGTTCTCAGGGTATTTTCCACTTGGGCAGATAGGTAGAGATCAGCATTTGCAAGGTTTCACTTCCAACTCATGTGGTTCTGTTTTCCAGTAAAATCACATATATAGAGAGGCATTTCACCTCAGCCCACCCACTTGTTTCCACAGTAGCAGTTGATGGCATTCCCTCTATGGCAGCATAGGGGCCATCAGGGCCTCCGTCTGGTGTTGGATTGAAGTTGTAAAGTAGAGGAATTGTGTCTGTGTTGCTTCAAGAGTCTTCTTTCTCCCCAGAACCTTTGTGGTGACCCCACCAGCAGAGCTGCATGTCCATTCACATACACTCCTCAACCCCTTTGTATTTTGCTATGTACCAGTGGGTGGTGATAGAAAAAAAAATGAATCTCTGCTAATAAATATCTACTTACTGTTGTCCCATTACGCTCAACAGCTTTACGTAAATATATTCTTTCTTTATCTTGGATACTCTTGCAATGTCTGGCACAGTACCTTCTACTCAATAAATAACTTGTTGAATGAAAATAAGTACATGATGGCCCTTCATTCTATTTTATTCAAGTCAATTTAACAAATATTTATTTAGTATTTCATGTCTTCTTGGAACTATGTTAAATGCTAGAAAATTTTTTAAAATACGCAACATGTCTGTGCACGACAAGTTTATAAACTGTTTAGAACAGCACCAATGGTAGAATTTTCAGGTACTATAAAAGACCAATAGGGTCTTTTAGTTTTAATGAGACCCCTAAAAACAACTGCCTACTCTTCCAGTTCACAAGGCCTGCTTGTTTTTGCCGCATCTTCCTCTCCATATGCATATTCATTATAACCAGAGTTCTTAGATATAACTCCAAATATATTTGAGGCTGTGATGTTATATTTCTACTGAGTTCAATAACCAGTTCATATGTTAAAATCCATCTCCTCACCGATTCTGCACCAGTGCTTGGAGAGCTAATTGTGGCTGGGGACAAACACAAACTTACTGACTGATATTACTTTATATTCATGACCACTCACCTCAACTGGACCCAGGTAGCCACCCAGTAGTCCTACTGCACTTCACTGGCCAAGTCACTCCCCCACTAACCAGGTAATTATTTCATTACTCTTTCTCTCATCTCTGGTCTCCAACATCTTCTCCCCTTCTTCACTCTATTGATGACCTGCTTTCTATTTCATTGAGAAAATAGGAGTAATGAGAAATACCACAGCCTCCCTCATCTGCTGACACACTGACATCTGTACCCACATACTTGGTCTTCCCTTCTAGTACTGTGGATGAACTACCATTGCCCTGATGCCAGCTCTCCACTGTGTACTAGATCTTACCCTGCCTGCCTACTAGAGGACATTGCTCCAACAATACTCCTCTCTTTCTTCTGTATCATCACCTTTTCTATCTTTACTGGATCTCCTCATCAGCTTTCAAAGATGCTGTAGCATCTGCTCTCTTGAAAATACAACCCTCCCTTGGTCCTTGCCTTCCACTAATCTATTTCTCTGCTCCTTCTATGGCAAACTCCTCAAAAGAGTTGTTTGTACTTTCTGCCTCTACTTCCTCTCTTTTCATCGTCTCTTTAATCTAGTCAAGTTTTTGCCCTCCACCTCCAGGTCTTAGCAATGTCACTAATGACTTCCCCATTGCCAGATGCAATGGTTTATTCTCAGTCCCCACCCTCCTTATCAGGAGGATTTACTCTCAGGAGCATTTAACTTAGCTTTTTACTTCCTTCATTTGGCTTCCAGAACAGCACTCCCTTTTGGTTCTCCTCCTACCTTCCTGGATGCTTTTTCTCAGTCTCTTTTGTCAATTCCCCTTTATTCCAGTAAAGTAATGGTGACCCAGAGCTCTATCCTAGGACCTCTTATTACCTCTATCGACACTCATTACCTAAAAGATCTCATCCAAATTTATGGTGTAAAACTCCCTAATCTATATCTCCAGTCCAGATATCTCTCCTGAAATGCAGCCATCATTTATCTAACATCTTACTCAATAGTTCCTCTTAGATGTCCAAAAGGTATTTTCAAGCTAACACTTTCAAAACCAAATACCCAGTTTCCTTTCCCCAGACTCGCATTCCCTATCTCAGTAAGTGGTAACACCATCCTTTGCAGTATTCAGGTTAAAATCATTGGAGTTCTCCTGGATTCCTCTCTAACACGCCCCCCATTCAACTGATCAGCAAAACCTATTGGCTCTGTCTTTAAAAAAAACTGATTTCTCACTGCCTGGTCCAAGACATATCATCTCTCACCTGCGTTAGTAAACTGGTGCTCTAGCCTTCACCTTTGCCCTGCTACAGTCTATTATTCACAAGTAGTCAGAGTAATCCTTTTCACATGCACATCAGATGTCACTCCTCTGCTCAAAATCTCCCATTTCACTCAGAGATCAAAGGCAGCACACTTCCATGGCCTTATGTGACCTTACAATGCCTTCTAAATCTCCCCCTCCTCTAGGACTCTCTGATATCATCTCATCCCTCTCCATCCCTCAGTCTACCAAGCCTCAACGACCTCCTTACTGTTCTTGAACAGGACAGGCAAGGTCCTGCCTCAGGGCCTTTGCATATCACCTAGAATGCTCTTCCTCTAAAGAGCCACAAGACCTGATTCTTTACTGCTCTAGTGTTACCTTCTCAGATGCTCAGATAGGTCTTCCCAATTTCCCTAAAAAAAAAAAAAAAAAAAAAATCACCACACCTACTCCTAGCATTTCCTAACCCCTTTCTTTTCTCTTCTGAATGTTTATCACCACAAGACATATTATATATGTATTTGTTTCCACCAGAGTGTGTGCTCCACAAAGGTTGAGACTTTACCTGTTTTGTTCACTGTGGTAGCCCCAGTGTCTAAAGTAGTGCTTGGAATATAGTGGCTGTTAAATAAATATTTGTTGAATGAATGATTAAATTAAAAAATACTGTTCACCATTATCACCACAAATCAGCAGTGTTTATTAAAAATCTATTAACTACAACTAGGATTAGGTGGAATGGAAACTTCAGAAAAATATAAATCATGCTGACTCCCTTCAACAAATAATCTGTTATGTATTAATTAGCACAAGAAAAAAAGAAATAGAAGTAAGAAATTTAAAAAACTTTGTAACATACAGTTGTATGCAAAAATTGTCCTAAAGTATATAGTCAGTCATTACAATTAGATTCTTCATCTAAAATAGTGCTTTGTGGTCTAGGTGCTGATATGAGGGGTAGACTTTAAAAGAAGAATTAAATTACCTAGTAGCTATGGTTAATGTCGGTTTGAGAATACATTTCCATTTTGACTTGTGGTCTCAATACGTGTGATAAAAGAATTAGCCACAAACCAATTAACAACATGTATGTGGTTTTCTCTAACTGGAAAATATTCAAAGATGCCCTACTTACTACTTACACATAGTTGCCATTCTCTTATTTTCACATTTCAATACTTATTTACCATGAAGTTAGCATTCCTTATTACAAAGCCCTCGCATGGAACCCCTGTGCAATGCTCCTTCTCAGAGGGAGCTCATTTAGTTCAAGCCATGTCCACAGCTGCCCTTCCCAAAGAGGTACAGTAGGCACAGTACCCAGGGCTCGCCATACTTTCAGGAGTCTACAAGATGTTTAATTGCATTTAAAATCACAAGAAAAAATGAACCATTAGGTCAAAGAAAATGGTTTAATATGTGATATTAATATAGTTGCTTTTATATCAGCAGTTGTGAAACATAATCTATATGAATATATGTGTGTGTGTGTGTATATATATATATATATAAACATAAACATACCTACACACATATAAACTTTTTTATGTTAATGGAAGAAGGGGTCTATGAAGGCAAAAGTGCTTAGGGCCCATGAAAGTCATACTATGGCCCTGGATGGTCTTGACTTTGTTTTAAAAAATTCTAAAAGTGAAACCAATTCTGATTCATTTTTAAGTAAAAGGTTGCCTTCTGAAAGAAAGCTAAAAAGACAGCATCAAAAAAATTGAGGAATAATTCATTCAAACCAACATAACTGGTGATCATAATCTTTTTTTTTAAGTTTAGAGACAGAAGAAGAGCAAGAGTATCTCACTTCAAGTTATATTAACATCTCCACTGATTCATTGCAAGGTGGCAAGAAGTATTTGGTTTGGGTCCAAGCTTCAAATGTACTGGGCACGGAGAAGTCAAAACAAGTGCAAATTCACCTGGACGATATAGGTAAAGAATAAGAAATTCTGTAATGGCTTTACAAATAAACAACTAATTTGTTCTGACCTAATCAAATGAAGTTGAGATCTGAAAAGAATTTCCCTAAAGTTCCTGAAGATCATGATACAGAAAATAAGAATTACCCATAAGCCACTGTCTGAGACAAGCCAAAGATAAGTAAGGCTGCCATTGTGTTGTATATTCTTCCAGTCTTATTTCTACACGGGGTATGTCTTTTCACAATATTTACTGAGAACTTCTTATGTTTAACCATTGTTCTAAGGGCTAGGGAGAATGAGATAGACAAGGAAGATACCTCCTGTCCTAAATATCTTGCAATCTACCAGGGAAGAGGGAAAGAAATAAAGATTATAATAAAGTGTGATGAGTCTTATGTTGTGAGAAGTACAGCATACTAAAGCATTCTACTGTACACGCTATTTTGGAAGATATGTTTTTATTTGATTTTGTTTGAAAAGTTCTACAAAAAACATAGAAAATTGTGGAGAATTATGTAGACATCTCTATGTACACCAGCCAGATTCAACAAAAGTTAACGTGTTTTGTTTCAGGTATTTTAGAACTTGCCTTTTAAAAAAATAATAATATAGAATACATATTTCTATTAATTTAATCTATAATCTTATTTTTAATTAATATCTTTAATTAGTCCCTTATTACTGTTCCCAATTTTTCACCATCATAAACTACACTGCCATGGACAAACTTTTGGCTGAATTTTTGCATAGTAGTTGTTTTTTTCCTTAAGATAACTTCCGAAAAGTGATTGCCCTTGAGCCTTTTACAACTATATCCTAGTCCTAAAGCCAGAGTTCAGCCAAAGAGCACCAAGTGTGAATCACCTTCTCTTTGGAGATTCTAGTGCCAATTATTCCTGTTTCTATTATTAAAGTTGATTTCAGTAGCTAACACTTATGGCACACTTTCTTCAGTGCTAACTGCTTTTACATACATTATCTTATTTAACCCTCACAACAGTCCTATTTTGTAGAAGAGATTATAATTTATACATGAGGAAACCAAGGCTAGGTGGCATTAGAAGTTGAGTTTGCAGAGCTAGGAAGCCTCTAGTTCTAGTATCCTCAACTCTTATCCTCAGTCTTTATTTAAAAGCACACTGCAATGTGTCTGACAACTTTCCTGCTGATTAATGTTCTAGGGGATGTGACACCTCTTGGGGCACAACACGGGTATCCTCTGGGGACTACTGGGGTCTTCTATTGGAACTAATATCTCAACGTCTCAACTAAACTGAACTATCTCAACTAATAAGATTGGTCTAAAAATCTGTCCTTATGCTATGAATATTGGCTTTGAAAACAAGCACTGCTGACTACGGTGATGAATAGTAACTCCATTGTGCTGTATATTCTTGGAGTTATAGTTCTCCACATTTTTGTAAGTTTACATTTTGAGGTAGGATATAGCCATAACATGCCCTTATCTTAAAAACAGGTTCCCCTCAATGGATTAATGATGTTTAAAGGCTATCGTGTTCAGTATCATGTTGGCAGTATCATTTTTAGGAATTAGATTATTACTATTAGTATTACTGCTATTATTACCATTGTTATCTTATTATGATCTTAGTGTCATTGCATCCATTTATTGAACACCTATAGTGTTCCAGACAATTAACATGCAAATCACATTTAATTCTGAAAACAATCATGCATGGTACCACTGTGCCCATTTTATAGACGAAGAAAGAGATAAAATAATTTGCTCAGAGCACATAGCTAGTAAGGAGGAGAGCCAGATTTCACCTCAGACTTGCCGACTTGCTGTAGTTAACCACCACCCCACCTCCCATAAAGGGAAAATCTCATCTGGCTGTCACCTCCAAATCTGCTTTTCACACTGAACCAGGGAGCCTCTTGTTTAGAGTTACTCCACCTCCTCCTCCTCCTCCTTTCTCAGTATCCCAAAATGGACCCTTAGAAACTCAGGTTGAAAAGCACAGGTTGACAGCGTAGGAGGCTACTCCCAACAGAACCCCTAGGTTATTAACGGATGAACTATATTCATCTGTGGCACTTTAAGAATAAGACATTGCAAGTTAGATATATGAACTGTTCTATGAAACTGAAGACAGAGGACTCTCCTGGGAGCAATTTCCACATAACGGCTATGGGATTGGTCTTTAATTAAGTTAGGAAGATATGCTGAAAGGCAGGGCTGAATTAATAGTGCAGTAACACTGCCAAAATGACATGTGAGAGGAATGCTTAAACTTCTCTTATAGAGAAATAAGTTTCAATACGGAAAATGCAGTGCCTTCTGGCTGCCATTTTGAACATTAGTTCTCCCCACTGAATAATTATAAGTAAATACATGTTGTTAGAAAGATACCAAAGAACTACAATATGGTTCTTTATTTCAATATAAGTGGAAACTAAAGATATGGCATCTACAATGGAATTGACGGTTTTTTAAAAAAATGTAAGATCTAATTGGAATGTATGAAACCAAAGCAATGAGAGCAAAAATTCAACATTCTGAGTCTTGTGTAACAAACTAATGTTCAAGTACATATTACATAACATGTTTTTATTTGAAAAATATAAGCTCATTCAAACCTAAACCGTCAGATCTCTATTGCATTGATCTGCTCTGTGCTAAGACTCTATCTTAAACCAGACTTACTGTTCTATCTGCATTTCTCATAGGACTAAGCAGACTTTCGCTTCCTCCCCAGAATATTTCTTTCTGAAAAAGGGTCTCGGAATGCTTGTGCTGTTACGTCTGTGGCAGGTCACACTCAGAGGTGGGAGACAGGAGGGGGTAGGTAATTTGTAGCCTTGAGGGTGCTTAAATGGTCCCAAGTGGTTTCAGAGCCCTGGAGATCCACTTCCTTGACTCTAGAAATCTCTGAATTCTGATTCTCATTACAAGAAGCTTAAACTAGCAAAAGGAAACCACCTATGGAATTCAGATGATAAAACTTCAGTATGGTAAGCTCTTTAATTAGATTAATCCTGCTACTACTACTTATGTTCTATACTGGGTTTAGCCCAAGGATTTTATTTTAGGTCAGTGCTACTAGAAAGCAAATCTTTAATTTTTATATTTTTCTATAAATCATATATCTGTGCACATAATTTTAGATAATATTATTCATTGAAAATAAAACAAATTTCCCAAAGAATACTTTATAAACTTAGAATAAACAAAAAGGAAACTAATTCATAGAGAATATTAAGCTGTAATAATGGCCTCTAAAAACACACACACAGGCTCTTGAGTTCTTTGTTAAATAATACGTCTAACAAAGTTATAGGTTTTCACTGTTCTACTATGCATATAGGAGAAATGGGAAGTGCCCATGATTTTATTCTGTTCAGACAGAACAAATTTACAAGAATTTACACAGTTTAGAAATACAGAGCTTCCAGTTACACCATTACACCTAGTACAAAAAATAACTAGTAAGATAACCAATCAGAATTTCAGTTTCCTTTTGAAAATCATAATCACAGAACACAGCAATAATTTGTAAAGTCTTAGAGTCTTGTAAGACTCCTTGTTCAAATCATACTTTCAAGTACAGATTTATTTTAATAGATAACAAAACAAGTTAGCAATAGATATAAATATTCATACAAGTTTCCCTATGACACAAGAGAATAAAAATATTATTGTGAACAATCTTAATTTTACATCTTACCAAATTAGATACTCTGAACTAAATTTAGGTTGCAAAACATCATTTCTCCCTAAACAGATGCGGGAAAGAAGAGATCTTCTTTACCTCCTTTTTACATTCTTTTGTTAATAAGCCAGGCTTCAGAATTTCATTAGTTCAGAATACAGGGGAGTATGAGGTGGGAAAGGACAAGACAGAGTTCCATTTAACAGAAATGGAGAATGGGTGGAATAGAATTTTACTTAAGAACAGCAGTTTTCTCCTACATAATAGATTAGAAAACAATAAAAATTTCATGTTAATTAGATCATGAGATTTTTTTTTTTGGTACTTTGAGTTTTAACATGTCTAAATATTGATGAAAAAATATTGATTTCTCCCTAGGCAAGTTTTAAGCTGCTGGATTTCTGTTTTTGTTTTTCTTTAGTGATACCTTCTGCATCCATTATTTCCAGGGCTGAGGATATAAACACTACAGTGCCCAAAACCGTAATCCACTGGAATAGTCAAACATCAATTGAAAAGGTTTCCTGTGAAATGAGATACAAGGCTGCAACAAACCAAACTTGGAACGTAAGCTAACTTTCACTATTCTTTTGCATGTAAGTGAGTGAAAGAAAAGCCAGCCAATAGTCAGTGACGACAGTGGATGTATAATGATCTATTTTACATGTTTTTATCTGATTGTTCATGTAATATTCAAACCACTCTACTTTTAATAATGATGCTTCCAAATAGAGAGGTGTTTCCTGAAAAGGTCTCTTGCCTTTTGTAAACTGCTAAATAGACAAATGTCCAACTAGGACAGATTCATCTGTTTAGCTCCTTGTAATTCACTGTCTCTTAGGGTGAGATTTATATCAGTGATTATGAATATAAAATGTAAGTATTCTATGCTGAAATTTAACAGCCATCAGGGGAAATAAAATCTGTTCAAAAAGCTTCAGATTTATGGGTGTCTCTTTTTAAATGAAAAATGTTCAATCCAAAATGTAAAATTTGTTACTATATTAGTCTTAGATGAGCATAAGGTAAAAAGTGAATGTCTAGGCAAACTAACCATCCTTAAATACCAATGATAAGTTAGCAAGCGTCTTAGGAGAGGCATAGGTACAAGGTTCATTAATAAAACCACATCACATGACAGCACCTGTGAACATTATAATAAAAACTCACTAATTTGAACTACAGGGTAACACTAGCCTGACTGAAGAAAAAGTACCAATTTTAGTGTATTTGAAAACAAATGCCATTTTATTATTTTTAAGTACAATAAACTGCCATTTAGTCAAAATAATTACGGAATGGAGTTTATGGCTTTGCTTAATTAATAGTTATGTGTCATGTATGAATTTACCAGTTTTCAGAGAGTTAAGTGAAATGATATGTATTTATTTTCTGGTGATTAGCATGGCTCCAAAGTCTTCATCATTCTGAACATAAACGATACTGGCTTTGCTGTAGTACAATATGTTTAAAGAGTGTCAAGAAAATGAGGGTAAAACTATACTGATTTCATGACATGCTCTAAAGACTGCTCTTTAAAAAGAAATCCCCGATGCCAAGTTGTTTATTTACCCTTGTTAATGTACATGAGAAATGTGACCTTTTAGTTGTTTAGATTACACTTGGATGCAAGTCCATGTTCTGCAACATTTGGTCAGTAACCAAATGAAGATCCTGCTGGACTCGTTGACTAAATAACTGCAGCATTTGTGTGCACAGCAACCCCATGCTTGAAGCCTAGGACAAGCAAGATTAAAAACTTCACAGCCAATCTTTTGCATATGTGGAATTTAGGTAAATTTGAAAACAACCCAAATGAAACTCTCATCCTAGATTTTGAGTGGATGAGGCTTTACTCTAATAAGACACCTGGGTAGTGTCAGGGTCATAGGATGATATTGAGAATATGAAATTTCTTTATTTGGCATAATTAGGAGGAAGTAATAAGCTATAAGAATGTTTAGAAAATAGAAAGGAGTTACAGTATCAGTATCTCTGAATAGATTCTCAGAAACCAACTGTTTTCTTGTTGAAATTCTTGTTCTCTGCTCCCCTTGGTGGTGCTACATATGCCACTGTGAGACTTGGTAACTCAGAGGTAAATCTGAGCTCCCTTTTCAAAACCTTCTCTTTATCAGAAGCAGGCAAATGAAGGAGCTGAAAGAATATTTGTTACCTCATTTCATCTTCATCACAATCTTTTGTGATAGGTAGTATCAGCTCCATCATCGAAATGAGGACATAGGGCTTGAAAAGAGCTTAAGCCAGGTTCTCCAAGCTTACAGTGTTAGTAACTTAGTGCCTCTTACAGACCCTACATCACTTTGGGCACCCCAAAAATGTTTGGAAAATGAAGGAACCAGTTTCAATTCAAAATCTGTATCCTATCCCTTTTACCATGATTCCTCCAAATGTAATTACTTACACAGATGACCCAAGTCCAGTTGGTAACAGCCAGAATGATGCTTTGTTTTTTACATTTGTTACCCATCAGTTTCATCTGGATCATGCATAAAATGTTGTCTTTACCTCCTTGTAAGGAGACAGGAAGCGAGAGTCAGGAAGAGTGGGCAGACACAAAGGACTACCGATTTGCTCTTCCACCTCAGCTCTGCCTGCATCAGATAACTGATGGAGGGAAGCTCTTTACTTCAAAGCGGCAGACAGCTATGCAGAAAGCCTTGTGGCTCAGCACATAGGCTCTAGAGTTCAAAGCCTTGCTCTGTCACTTTCTGGTTGTGCAGCCTTGGGCAAGTTCCCTAGCTTCTCTGGGCCTCATTATTACCACACCTAAAAGAGGGATAAGATAAGCACCTACCTCATATGGTTTGGGGGGTGATCAAATGATGGAAGAAGCTAGCCCAGAGCCTGGAATAGAGTTAATGTTCAGTAAATGCTGGCTGTTACTGTTCCGCTTCATCTTAACCTCCAGGAGAGCCATGCAGCAGGTGTGGTCGAGCCAAGGATGCCCACCTGAAAATCAAAATCAGTGCATTGAGGGTGTTTTCAGCTGTTTTTAGCTAAGCTGCATATAGATTACGAGGTATCAGCCAGTCCTTCTGGTGAACCTGCAAGGCTGACACCATGGGGAGAATATCTACTTGTTAGTTATCTTCATGGACTGTCTCCCTACCTCCCTGGCATCTTTGCCCACTTCTGTGTACCTTATCTCAGGAACATTTGCCATGTTGTATGTATTTACCTGTTTACACGTGTATTTTCCATCCTTAAACTATGAGGCCCTGGAAGACAGGACATTTCCATAATCATTTTTGTATTTCCATTGATGTTTATAATGTCTGGTTCCCACAGATAATATTTTGACACATTAGCTATTAGTATTATTATTATTTGCCTTCAATGGTGCCAATAGCAGTGATAGTAAAGTAGGGAAATCTTGACTAGAAGTTCAAGTGAATGGATTAACAGTGACTCGAGTCTCTGATTAAGCTAGACCAGGGTATTGGCAAACTTTTTATTCAAGGGCCAAATAGTAAACAATTTAGGCTTTGCAGGCCATAAGATCTCTGTCCCAACTATTCAACTCTGCATTTGTAGCATGAAAGCAGCCATAGACAATATGTAAATGAATGGACATTGTTGTGTTCCAGTAAAATTTTACTTTTGGACACTGAAATTTGAATTTTAGATCATTTCCATGCATCATTGAAATAGTCTTCTTTGGATTTTCTTTCAACCATTTAAAAAATGTAAAAACTCTTCTTAGCTCATGGGCTGCACAAAACCAAGCATTCATTTTTTTCCTGGAATGGCTACTAGAACAGCAGGCAGATAGCCAAGGTTCAAATCCTTGGCCTTTGCATTTCAAAAGTGTCAATGCTAGTATAGAACAGAAGACTTGTAAGAACATGTGATTAGTCATGACTGGGTTTCTCAATCCCCATCCCCCTTCCCTCTCACACCAAACACTAGATAAAGATTCCTCAGCAGAGAGAGGAGGAAATGGGTGAGGGGAAGAGGTTGGTAAGGGGGGAGAATAAAAAGAGTTTAGACTTGGGTGGTTACTGAGCAGGACCCCTCATTCTGGGCCATGCCCCAGGTTGGGAGTCAGAGGAAGTTGGGATTATAGAACTCTGAATAGGTTGAGATTCTCCCCTTCACCCAAGGGTGCTCCCAGAAATTTAGGTGTAACCCTAAGAAAAGAGGTACCTCAAAATGATGGAGATTAAGTTTCCAGGCCTCACGCCTTCAGAATTGAGGCTCTAAAAAGAAAGCAGCTGCTATAAAAATAAAGTTATATTTCTGGCCCTTGAGGTCATACCCTCTGCATAGGAACACAGTTAGGTCCAGCTCTCTCAATGTCCATTGTAGCCTCTGAAAGTGTCATTTTGAAGGTACCATATTCAGCTTGCAAGGCCCTAAGCAGACACCTGGTTGGCCTCTTAGTAGAAACAACTGTTAACAGTTCCATAAAATTCTTCTTTCTCTTTTAGAATTCTGGCTGTACTTTAGGGTATATCTCTTCTTAGAGGACTTATCTATAAACATAATGGCAAGAGACATATTGGAGAACAGCAACTCCCCTCCAAAAGAAGCTCATATGAAGCAGGGTGCATATGGAAGTCAAACTTTTGGCACTAATAAAATCTCTCCTGGATCCCAGTAGACTCTAGGGGCCTTCAGTCATATTTAGAAGAGCAGAAAATTTCAAGGGCCGTGGGTAGAAATGTGGCTTACGGAAACTCTGAATGATATCTTTCAGGAAACGTGATAGCCCAAAACAGATATTTTTATGATTTTTACATTTTCAATGCATTGCAAGTTTTAAAGATTTATGTTAAGACTGGGTTTTAACATTAGAATCTCTAGGGCTTCCCTGGTGGTGCAGTGGTTGAGAATCTGCCTGCCGATGCAGGGGACACGGGTTCGAGCCCTGGTCTGGGAAGATCCTACATGCCGCAGAGCAACTGGGCCCGTGAGCCACAACTACTGAGCCTGCGCGTCTGGAGCCTGTTCTCCGCAACAAGAGAGGCCACGATAGTGAGAGGCCCGTGCACCGCGATAAAGAGTGGCCCCCGCTTGCCACAACTAGAGAAAGCCCTCGCACAGAAACGAAGACACAACACAGCCATAAATAAATAAATTAAAAAAAAAAACAAAACTTGACCTTTAAAAAAAAAACAAAAAACATTAGAATCTCTAAATGACATGTATACCTTGTTTTGTGTGTGTGTGTGTGTGTGTGTGTGTGTGTGTGTGTGTGTGTGTTTTAATCGTGATAGTTTTAACTTTCTCTTTCATGGTAACTATTTTCTCCCAGTGGCTGAATAAATGCATTTCTAGACTTTTTTTATGTTTACGTTTCAAATGTGCTTCACTTTTTTCAGTAGATCCACTATTACAACACACTAAGGCGCTGTGTAAATGCCTTGGTTTTTCTCTCCCATCTGAACCAGCTTGTCTGGGGGTCCTTTTTCATTATATTTTATAGCAGGTTGTAGTCCCAGAAAAATGATTTTTAAGTTTATCCTTCAGCTATTTTCTTGCTTATCTTCCATTGGATTTTCACGTTTCAACAGTCTTAAATGTTTTGTTTTCTCATATATATATGAGAAAGGATACATATATCCTTGTAGAATGCATAGATCTGCAATAAGGACCAATTTAACAGCTTAGTTTGTAGGTAATTGTTTCCAAAAGTCATCATTCACAAGTGAAATTATTTCATCATTCAGGAAGAACTATTGATCTAAATATGCAACTGCAGAGAGAGAGAGAGAGAGGAGGGAAGAAAGACTGAATTCAAACAATTGCTATTATGTCCCCCTTTCTCCCACCCTATTAAAATCAGCTGTTCCAAAATTAAGAATATATTACATTTTGGAATTTCTTGATATTTAAAAGCTTGAAAGAGTTGTCAAACACTAAGCAACATGTATTTCACTTTTAAGGTTAAATAACATGTATTTGATTATCTTTGGCCATCTTTTATACAAAGTAGCCTATTCCTCTCTGTTTTCCCAGGGTCCTGGAACATAATAAGTGTCCATACATTTCTGCTAAATGGAATAATTGTTTTAAAAGCACACTGCATCATTTCTTTATGGTATTTCACTATGGTTATTCATCCATTTTAGGTTAAAGAATTTGACACCAATTTTACATACGTGCAACAGTCAGAATTCTACTTGCAGCCAAACACTAAGTACGTATTTCAAGTAAGATGTCAAGAAAAAGCTAAAAGGTACTGGCAGTCCTGGAGTTCACCCTTTTTTCATAAAACTCCTGAAGTAGGTGAGTGTATTTATATATTTAATCTCTTAGGCTTCTCTTTTGACTTCTGTCTCTTTTCTAAGTATATATTTTTTTCTCCTTAATTTCTATCAAAATCGACAAAACTATTCTAGGGCAGGTGATAACATTTAAATTGTCATTTTCCTTTGATTTTGTTAAGGCTGACTACAATTTATGTAATGGTTCTCAAACATTCCAGGGCATAAAAACCAATAAAAACCACCTGGGGGTGCTTGTTTAGTATGCATGGGATTACGTAATTCTCTTCTCAATAAAATCTAGCTGAGCTATTACCTTTAGGTATTTTCCTGCTCTTAATATTATTCGTCTAATTTTCTAGTCATTTACATGTCGTTCAATAAAATCTTAGCCAAATAGACTCAATTGTAAGCAAATAATAAAATGAATCTATAGTAATTTTCATAATACTCCATAGTGGCCCCATTATCCTGAAGATGTCTCCCTACTGTAGGTAGCTTATACACTAGATTAAAAAATTTTTTTTCAGAACTGAGGTACTTAATTGTAATCACAGCATTGTTAATATCGTTCTTACTATAATACAACATCTTGGAATTGTGTTTTATGTTTTCAAAACACTTTGACATACATTATAAATATTGATGGACACCAAATAAGTAGAAGGTGCCAAGAGCCAGACAAGCTAAGAAGTTCTTTTGGTGCCCCCTACTGCCAAAATCTCAGAAACACATTATTAAGGGAATAATTTACAATACTGGTTATCAGTTCTCTTTTTTTAAAGTAATTTTTTAATTTAAGGTATTCTGTTTTAAGTTGATATTGTTAAAATTCTTAGGACTTTAGATGCCATTTTAGAATAGTCAGAATTTAGTTGATAATCTATTTTAATGAAATCTAGAATTGTTTAGCAAGATTATTCAAATTGATAATTAACATTTACTTACCACTCACAAAGTACTACTATACAAAAGCTTGTTTGATCTTTACATTAGTCATATTTGGTAGTGTAATTGGCATCATTTTACAAATGAGGAAACTGAAGCATGATTTGCTTCATTGCTAGTGGGTAAACAGCAGTTAAAGGAGAACACGAGTTTTCTTCCTCACCACCAGCCCTCAGTAATCTCATCAATTTCTTTCTTTAACCAATTACAGTTGACCCTTTAACAACATGTGTTTGAACTCTGCAGATTCACTTATACACAGATTTTTTTCAATAAATGCTACAGTACTACACAATCTGTGGTTGGTTGAATCCATGGGTGCAAAACTGGGATGCAGTGGAACCAAGAATACTGAGGGCCAACTATAAATTATACGGGGATTTTTGGCTGTGTGGAGGGTCAGCACCCCAACCTCTGTGTTGTTCAAGGGTCAACTATACATCAAAGTGGAGGAACAGCTTACTAAAATATCCTAGAGGTTAAGTACAGTCAGCTCTCCATATTCATGGGTTCCACATCCACAAATTCAACCAACCATAGATAGAAAATATTTGGGGAAAAAAAGTCTGGAAAGTTCCAAAAGCAAAGCTTGAATTTGCCTCACACCAGCAACTATTTACATAGCATTTACATTGTATTTACAACTATTTACATAGCATTTACATTGTACTGGGCATTACAAATAATCTAAAGATGATTTAAAGTATACGGAAGATGGGAACGTATTGTATATGTGTAGCTGATTCACTTTGTTGTAGAGCGGAAGCTAACACACTATTGTGGGGCAATTATACTTCAATAAAGATGTTTGAAAAAAAAAAATAAAGTATACGGAAGGATGTGCATAGGTTATGGGAAAATACTACTCCATTTTAATTAAGGGACTCGAGCTTCCTCGGATTTTTGTATCCGCGGGGGTGGGGGGGGGGTCCTGGAACTAATCCCCCATAGATACCAAGGGACTACTGTATAGGACCACAAATGTTCTCCTTTAAAAGTAAAGGCCGTAAACCTCACATAGAAGGAACAGGAACATCAGCTACCCCGCAACAATTCTAAACGTAAAGTCTTTGTTTTCTAAGGGGGGAAAAAACCACTTAAGAGGCAAAAATGCCAGTTAAGATGAAATATCCCTGAAAACTTGCATCTATCCATGTTTAACATGTTAGCTAAGAGGAACCATAAACTATTCTCTTGGTACAAATTCCTTTCTAAGACACATTAAAGAAGAAACAGGGAAAGTGTGTTAGGGAAAGTGCTAGTATTAAATCTTTTCAAAAACTTATCTTTTTTTCTATTTGTAAAAGCAATGCAAGTCTGTTGTAATATGCAAACTAGAAATGTGTTGTTTACATTTTAATGGATTTAATACTAGTTTTTTCCTATGCACATATTTTTTAAATGGTTGATGCTGTGGTATATGTACTGTTTTATATCCTGACTTTCTTACTTAATCTACTTTGTTGAATTTGAAAACCTATTAATGGGTGCATTCCAGTTTATGGATGTAGTACCATTTAATCATTTCTCTATTTAAACAATATCTAGGTTATTGCATTTTTTCCGTTATCAATAAACTTCTTTGAATAGCTTTGTATATGAACTCTCCTTATGTCTTTAGGTCTTTTTGGATCAAGAGTTAAGCACATTTTAAGATGTTTGATGCAAGTTGCCAAACTGCTTTTCAGTAAATCTTTAATATCAATTTCTTTTTAAAAAGGTATCCATGAAAAGACAGCAATTCATTTAAGTTGTTCATGAAGTATTCATGTATCCTCTACCATGCACCAGGCACTTGCTAGGTACTTGCAGAACCTCAGTGAGCAAAGGAGACAAAGATCCCTTAATTCTAGAGAAGACAGCCAATACAAAAGTATAATAAAAAGTATATAACATTATAAATATAGAAATACAAGCAGTAAGAATCAAACCTCACAACTGAAGTTTGAATTGTTTCATAACCAACTTGTTTAATAATGGGGTTTTTTGGCTAAACTTTCCCAGTAATTAAGGTTTATTTATTTATGAAGAAACACAGCCCAGGCAATACTTCACCCTCTATGCAGGAATTTCCTGTTTTTGTTCTCTAAAATTCTCATATGTGTATCACTAAATTGATTCATCCTGAAACAATGTGTTTTCAAAATTATGCCCAGATGGCACAGCAGGACAAATCATGAAGTAGGTATGGCTTTTCCTGCAGGCCCCTAGCATTCTTCTGTATCACTTTCCCTCTGGATAGTGCCTTTCCTTGGTCTTTAAAAACCTGGTCTCCAAAAGAAACCAAAGGAACTCAATTATAATAAGGGTTAAATGACGTGTTACCTTTTCCTTCCTTAGAGTATTTAGACTTCAATGGAAAACAAAGCCTTACACAATAGTCCCCCCTTACAGGTGGGAGATATATTCCAAGCCCCCCAGTGGGTGCCTGAAACCATGGATAGTATTGAACCTTATATATGCTATGTTTTTTTTCCAGTACATACACACTTATGATAAAGTTTAATTTCTATATTAGGCACAGCAAGAGATTAACAACAATAGCTAGTAATAAAATAGAACAACTATAACAATATACTATAGTAAAAGCTATGTGAACATAGTCTCTTTCAAAATATCTTATGGAAATTTAATGCCTTTTGCATCTTAACTAAGCACTTATCACACTCTATAGCTGTAACTTTCGCAGTTTCAGGTATGACAGCAAAACTAGCACAAATTTCTTTTTCCCTCTTCACAATTTCAAGGATAGAAGATTCATTCTTACCGTACAAGTTAGCAACCTCAGCATAGGATTATTTTTCCTTCCTTAATAAGTCGAGAACTTGCATCTTTTCACTTAAAGGGAGCACTTTACGGCTTCTCTTTGGCATATCCAAATTGCCAGCATCACTACACTTGTACTTTGGGCCATTATCATGTAAAATAAGGGTCACTTGAACACAAGCACCATGATAACCAAGACGGTGTTCTGATAACCAAGATAGCTACTAAGTGACTAACAGGCCAGATCCATGGATGATTCCCATCTGGGGTGGGACAGAGCTGGACAACATGAGATTTCATCACACTAATCAGAATGGTGTGCAATTTAAAACTTAAGAATTATTTCTGGAATTTTCCATTTAATATTTTTGGACCCAGTTGACCAAGGTAACAAACCAAGGAAAGCAAAACGTTGGATAAGGGGGGACTCCTGTACTAAAAAAGAAAAAAAAAAAAATCAACCTTAGTTGATTACTTACTCTTGGGCTTTAACAATCACATAGGAGAAATTTCTCTAGATTAGAGACTCACATTTTTCTATACTGGTATAATAACAAGAGGCTAATTCAGTGACTGCATCCAGGTGACTTCAGGATAATAAATAATATAGCTAACGTTTACTGGATGCTTATTGTGTGTTGGGCACTGCGATAAGGATTTTACTCATCACTGCAGCCCTATAAAACTGTTATTCCAACTGTGCAGATGAAGAGATGAGGCTCAGGGAGGTTAAGCAGTTGGCTGAACATTATAAAGCTGGGAAATGGTAGGGCCAGGGCAGAGCTCAGGCTGTAGGATTCCAGCACTCACGCTGTAGCTCTGCTGGTCTCCTTCCTAAGAGAGCTAGGAGGCTGCCATGTCAACCTCCCCTGGGCCACCTAACCATATTCTCCTCTACACATTAGCTAATATGCCAACATAACTTCATTTAATGTAATGCTTGTTATGAAATGCAAATAAATGAGAGAAGAGGGAACTGTAAGATGCTATCAACTATTTCTACTTTGGCAATGAATACAAGATGTGGAAGCACGTTTGGGTTAAAGTGATGAGAATGAAACAATAGAAACCTTGGGATAGGACAGTGCAGTCTGAGATGAGGACAAAGTATAGATGGGAAAGGTGACCTTGCCCAAGACAAGGCACCACAGGGAAATGCATAGTGTGTTTTTCCAGCTGGCCCTGGCTCAGGAAAATGTCTTGAAAGCAATGCTTCTCAGAGTGGGGTCTGTGGACCACCTACATTAGAAATGCTTGGTACTAGTTTAAAATACAGATTCCTCAGCCTCTAGTCTAGTGATACTTCTGCAGTGAAGTGTAAAAACCAGTATTCTGGAAGTTGGACACACCCTTTAAGAGGGAGAAGTGTCATGAAGGGTGTGGGTAGGAAATGTGGACAGAAAGGGGGAGAACAGAGTGCCCAAGCCATTGCCTTGGTAAGAGTGGTTCTGGGGGCCAGAAAAGGGTGGGTACATGAGAGTCTCAGGCCACTCTCTCTAGTACTGTCCGGTTCCCTCTCTACTCCTGCCCACCGCTTCCTCAGTCACTGGGCACCCCAACTCTCTTGGCAGCCCAGGATCCCAAGAAGCACGGGATGCAGGACCGAGGCTCCAGTAAACCATCACGTCCCACATTACCCCCTCTGCCTACACCCTCCCCTGCCTCTGGGTGTGAGGTTTCGGCAGAGGCTCTGAAGACCTCCAGGGGCTGCTGAAATGGCAGCTTCTAGACCACCAACCTGGATAGTCGCTGTAAAAATTCCTGGGGCCTTTAAGCAGTACAGAAAGAGCCCCAAAGGGGAGAAGATGGTTTGTCAGCATAAAAAACCAACACTGAAAATGTGAACATGAATTCCCTACTACCAATGTGAGAAGAGGTCTTCCTGGCAGGAATGTTTTTCAATTCTGCATTGTAATACAGATCCCTTTTTAATGAAGAAAAGGTAGAGGCTCTATAATCCCTTTAAAGACAAGTCAGAAGCCTGAGGGAAGGGCAGTCACATTTCATAATGACTAATTAACTTGCTTGAATTACAACTTGCAGTAGAAAAGTTTCCCAGAGAAATCATATTCTTTTTTTTTTTGACAATTCTCCAGAGGAAGGCAAGTATAAGCAAGATATTAAACCACATCATACTTTGTTCTCACAAAATACTGTTTGTTGTTGCATTACCAGTGACTCAAAGATTCTCACTAATCTTCCAGGACTTTTAGTGGCTTTTTAGCCACTAAAACAAATGTTATATCAATGGAACCAAATATAGGTGGTATTAAATATAATGCAAATTAGGAGTGGCCCACAGAATGTACTCTTGCAAAAATTCTGTCATTTGTAATTAGAGATTTCTGATTCATTCATATTGAGATGGATTATAAATTTGTAGATTTGTGGTTACTAAACTGGGTTAAACATATACACAATGTTCCTTGAAATACTAATCATTTTAGACCCTTCATCTGGCTTTATTTAATCTTTGGGTCCTGTCCCTAATAAACCACCAGGGTTTTGTAGAATAGAAAGCAATTCATAAGAGTTTCACAATTTCTCTGAGGTTTGCAATCCGGTAATAGAGAATAAAGATTATGCTTTTTCATGAGGAAGTAATAATCTTCTGTATTAGTTTCCTATTGCTTCTGTAAAATGTTAGCTTAAATTCAGTAACTTAAAACAATACAAAGGTATTATCTAGCAGTTATGGACGTGAGAAATCCAAAATAAATATCACTGGGCTAAAACCAAGGCATTGGCAAGACTGTGTTCCTTCCGGAAGCTCTAGGAGAGAGTCAGTTTCAGTGTGCTTTCCAGACTCTAGAGGCTGCCTGCATTTCTTGGCTTGCAGCCTCATTTTTCATCTTCAAAGCCAGAAGTATAGCATCTGCCAATCTCTTTCTCTGACCCTTCTGCCTCCTTCTTATAAAGACCCTTGAAATTTTGCCCCTGTAATTTAGGATCATCTCTCCATCTCAAATCCCTTTTGCCATATAAGGTAATCTATTACACAAATTCCAGGGATTAGAGCATGGTCATCTTTGTGGGGTCATTATTGTCCTACCATGTCTCCTCACCTAACCACCCACTACCAACAATTGCAATTTTTACCAACTACACAGTTTTTCACTGCGATTAGGTGCAAGCAAAAGAAATAAAATCTGGTTCTCTTAAGCAGGAAGGGAATTATGGGAAAGATAGCTGGAAAGTGGTAGAAAGGCTGGCAAAATGATCACGAGCAGGATCCAAGGGACTGCAGGAACTAGAACCACAGCCAAAATCGCAGCCTAGGAAGAATCTGGTGAGAACTGCAGCTGGCACTGTGGTCACTGCCACTGCCTGCCCTGTGCTCTGGACACTCCACTGGTGCTGCTGTTACCAGACCCTGGATATAGCTGCTGCACTCATATTGGATTCTAAGCGATTTCCTGGAGCTGTGTGTCCTGTGCGAGGTGGGGAAGAGGGCATCTGATGAGCTAGGCTTAGGTCATCTGCTTGCAGCTACTTGCTGGCTGTGGGGAGAGGGAGTCTCTGCTCCATTGAGGCTACCACAGTGGGAAGCCCTACTGGCCTCCTACCTACCCTAGGATGTCCACAGAGTAAGTCCTGCTGCTGGGCAACTGAAAAATGGCAAATGTCCACTAGACTGTTCAGACTCAGGAACAGGTACATGCTGGCTTGACAGCAAGGTTGCACCTTTGAAGAATCCTAAACCACTGGGTAAAACTTGGAAGCTGCCCATTCTTGCACATAGAATTTTGCTACACTTTGACATCAGACCCTCACCTCTGTGTGGTCCATGTCACTCGAGAAAATGTCTAGGTGGCTGCTGCTTCTTCTCTTATTCTTTCTCTTTAACAATATGATTGCCATATACATATTTCTTACCTTCTTTACTCTCTATGTACCAAGTACTTACAGCCTAGGAATATAAGCATGAAGATGGTCCCTTGAATATGCCTAGGCACGACCTCCTATCATTAATATGCAAGGATAACATGGTAACTCATGAAATGATTCATCGTTTGACTTGTTTTTTGAGGTGTGGTAAAGAGTTTGTTCTGATGTATTGTTTTCTCTGCCCTGGGCTTCTGGTGCCTATTTGATAGGTCTGGCCACTGTCTTTTGCTTTGCCATCTGACATGGACTGGGGTCAAATCTTCACCCTTGGCCCAATAATATTGAATTCCAACCATAGAGCTAAACTGGCCTAGCGAGATAGCATGTAAATGCTGTGAATAGCTGAGATTATTAGAAGAAGGAGAATAGAAAGAAAGAAATCAAAAGGAGATGTTTGTGTTTTAAGAAAAACAAGATAGAAAAAAAACCTTCACTAACTTGAAAAACATACCTTTAATATGGCTCCTCTTTCTTAAATATCTAGAAACTTCTGAAAGAGAAAGGTCTAGAAAGGTCCCTGTGTCAGCTCTGGTCAAACCTCTAAGATGCAGGCCTTGATTAGTGTGGCTCTGACACCAAGACTGGCAAGGACAAAAATAAACAAAGGAGCCTTATAAATACCCATACCCTTTGGCCCAGTAATTCCACTTATAGAAATCTAGCCTTAGGAAATAAGCAGAGCTATGGAAAGGAGTCTTATGTACAATGATATTTATTTAAAAGCTAATTATAAAAATTTGGTAACAATCTAAAAGTCCAATCATAGCCATAGCTAACGCTTATTAAGTTTTTAATTTGTATAAGGCATGGTACTAAGCGCTTTGTATGAACTATCTCATCAAACCTGATGAATGAAGCATTGTTATTATCCAATTCTACAAATGAAGATACTGAGTCACAAAGCAGTTAAGCAACTTGCCCAGGGTCTAGCAACTCCAAGTGGTAGAGCCGGGATTTGAACTAAGTTTCATCTGAATCCAAAGCTGGTGTTTGAAATCACCAAGCTATACACTTTCTCAATGGGGGATGATTGAATAAACAGAGTACAAACATCATGAAATATTAAATTGCCATTAGTATGATGATTCTGAACAATTTTTAATAAAATTTTAAAATGTTCATGATATAATATTAAATTTTAAAATCCCAGACACAGTATTTAGTAAAGAGCATGATCTCAGCTAGGGTACAGATATACACAAAAGACTGTTAACAAATGCAAAAAAATGATTGTTTCTAGTTTGTGAACAAATGTAAAATTGTATTTTCTTTTTCATACTCTTCTATACTTTTCAAGCATCCTATAATTAGCATGTATTGCTTGTATAAAAGGGAAATAGTTGGTGTTCAGAAGAAGATAACTCTAGGCTGGAAGAGTCTGAGAATCAGTGCTCAATGGGTTAGCCCAACCATCATCCATTGTGGTGGGTTCTGAGCCCTACAAGGCCAGGCAGCTCCAACACACTGCCCAGCCTCCAGGGAGCAATGGCTAAGTCTCAGCATGGGAGCACTGCTTGCAAGGCTGACTCAGCTACCCCACCTGGAGCCATCCTGCTACAAAAGTGAGATTATTAATTAATGGAGCCAGTGACCAGCACAAATTACATGCCAGAACCAGGTAGGAATTTTCACTCTTGGACCTCTACCTAGGTGACTTTGGACAAGTCATTTACCCTTTTTATGCCTTTGTTTCCTCATCCATAAAATGAGGACAATAGTACTATCTACCTGATTGGGTTGTTGTAAGGATTAAATGAGAGAAAGCATGTAAAGTCTAGTACAGTATCTGGAACATAATTAGTACTCAATAAATCATCACTTTAAAAGAATAACAAAACACACTTTGCCCCATGGTAGACGTAGAGGGAAAGGCTGAGGAGACTGATTTGACATTATCCCTAAGAAACAGATGGAATACATTATTGCTAAAACTAATTCCTTTTGAGTGGATTTGATTAAATTAAGCTGGTATTTGGTAGGCCAAAGAATGTAGTTATGCTTCTAGTTTTGTCCAAGAACAAGAAACTACATCTTTTTTAAAAACCATTCTAAACTCCCTATAAACATACTGTCTTCTGTTAAGACTAACTCTAGTGTCCAATGTCAGTGTGTATAAGTTATATAAAAATTCTTACCAAATTAGAGATGATTTGGGGTTTCTGAGTATACTCAAATATATGCTGTGAGAGTAATAAAGCATAATTTAATATTCCACTGCAGGGACAGAACTGTCTCTTTACAGACATAACACCGCAGATATTAAATAAATAACGAAAATACCATGAGATTTTTTCTAGCATTTTAGGCAATACACTGATGATTAGTGTTGATATAAACAATGTTTTTCAGTCATGGCAGGTGGATTAAGGGGATGTATTAGAGTTTTTTTCCCTCTCTCTTTTTTTTTTTTTTTTTTAAAGGATTTTCTTATTTATTTATTTATTTATTTATTTATTTTTGGCTGTGTTGGGTCTTCGGTTCGTGCGAGGGCTTTCTCCAGTTGCGGCAAGCGGGGGCCACTCTTCATCGCGGTGCGGGGACCGCTCTTCATCGCGGTGCGCGGGCCTTTCTCTATCGCGGCCCCTCCCGTCACGGGGCACAGGCTCCAGACGCGCAGGCTCAGCAATTGTGGCTCACGGGCCCAGCTGCTCCGTGGCATGTGGGATCTTCCCAGACCAGGGCTCGAACCCGTGTCCCCTGCATTAGCAGGCAGATTCTCAACCACTGCGCCACCAGGGAAGCCCTTCCCTCTCTCTTTTATTTTTCGTATTAAAATTATTTTCTCCTACTATAGTTACTGCTTTTATAATGAAAAATATTAAGTATGATTTAAGAAGAAATGACCTAGCCACTTGGTGGCAGTATGTCATGAAGATAATAGTCTATATGGCTTCATTTCAGTCCTTCGCTTAAAAATTCTGTCATTGACATATATACACTACCACGTATAAAATAGGTAACTAATGAGAACCTACTGTATAGCACAGGGAACTCTACTCAATGATCTATGGTGACCTAAATGGGAAGGAAATCTAAAAAGAGTGGATATAGGTACAGCATATATACATATAACTGATTCATTTTGCTGTACAGCAGAAACTAACACAACATTGTAAAGCAACTACACTCCAATAAACATTAATAAAAAAATTTGTCATTGGCTTGATTTCTTCTCTGACAGTTTTGTTTATAAATTGTCTTACTTCAGATATCTGATTCTTTGTGAAATTACCCTCTTATAATTAAGCATCTCTTTTAAATGACTTTAATCTAATTTAAATTAATACACCTGGTTGATTTGCAACTATGATAACAAAACGACTCTAAAGGAAGATTATGTTTGGTCTCTATTAGGGCTAATAAAGCCCTAGTCAGATATGAAAATTATTTTTATGTGATGCAAATTAATAACTGATGTTTCATTGCCAAATAACCACCTGTAGTTTATACAACAGAATTATATTAACCTGTATTAAAAGCCAACAGCACCACATATTATTTTTTAATAAAAATGCTAATTTTAAAATAATAAAAGTGAAAACAAAAATAATCCAGCAGCATATGCTATAAACCCATGATTTTGCAAAATTGAAAGTTGTGCTACATTTTAATGTAATATTTTTCTTAAAATTGTAAAATAATGTAGATGCAGACTCCTGCTTGGGCTCCCTGAGAATGAACATAAGCCTGTAAAATACTAATTTAGATGAATAAACCTGGCTGTTGACCACTGGGGATGCAACCACATACTTATGGAAAAAAGAGACGTAGTGAAGCATTGAGGAGCCAGAAAGAGTTTCTGATTCGTCACAATTCACAGTGAAACATTTCCCTCTTGCTGTGGAGAAGTGAGAATAAAAACACAGGAAAGAACTTTTGGCTTTTCTGATGTTTTCATCTTCTAAAATTCCCTACCCATTGTTCTTAGAAAACTACTCGTCAATCGAGCCTGTGTTTGCACCCAGATCAGCCTTTTTAAAACATTTCCAAAGACCCATAGGAATCTTTTTATCGGAACTCTGTGATATTTTTCTCAAAGAGAGTTGCCCTGGCCACATAGCATGTTATACAAGCCAATGATATCTCCGTAGCAGTTAAGGACACCTCAAGTTGTGATTTCTCCCTGGCCCCCAAAGTAATTCTTTTAATAGAAGAATTTGAACACTGAAATCAGAATGACTGAATAAATAGGGCTTGAGGCCCTCTTGGAGGTCCAGAGCTTAGAACCATTTTCAGGAATATCTTCTGTCAGCTGGGAGAATTGTGTCCTTGAAGTCACCTCTGGCAGCTTTTAATTATCAGGAGGGAGGAGGTGGGTAAGGAAACTCCAGGACTCCTTTTTTTTTTCTTTTATAAATTTATTTATTTTATTTTATTATTATCATTATTATTTTTTTGGCTGCATTGGGTCTTCATTGAGGTGAGGTGTGCGGGCTACTTATTCAGTGGCTTCTCTTGTTGTGGAGCATGGGCTCTAGGCACGCGGGCTTCAGTAGTTGTGGTGCACGGGCTTAGTTGCTCCGCAGCATGTGGGATCTTCCCCAACCAGGGTTCAAACCCGTGTCCCCTGCATTGGCAGGCGGATTCTTAACCACTGAGCCACCAGGGAAGCCCATCCAGGACTCTTCTGAGTTCAGACTGAAAACAAGTTAGCTACCAAGGCAGCTGACCCCACCCTGGTCAGAAGATTTCATTAGCAGTGTTCTGACAGGCTTTATGGGTAGACAGGGCTGGCCAGGATCCTTGCCCACGGGGAAGGAGCAGAGGGAAGTCGTTAATGGCATTCCACCCTTATGTTATAACCTCAAAGTGTCTGCTAATCAAAACTGGGCTTCTTATATGAAGCCAAGAGGCTGTTCACGAACAGCATCTCTAAGACTGTGCAAAGGCAAAAGTAACACATCTTGGAGGCTCTTAAGGAAACCTAAACTTTATTGCATCATCTATTGGAAGGAATCAAGTAGAGACCAGTTGTGTGTTTTTTTCTGGCTCGGTGAATGAAATAAAGCTCCTTGGAATTTGTTGCCTAGAAGCCTCATGAAATTAGTGGACACACCTTCAAGTCTTACAAACCCTAGGTAGTTTTTATTGTCCTTTGAATGTTTCCTCCTTTAGGATTTACCTAATTTAATAAAAAGAAGAAGAAAAGACACACACACACACACACACACACACACACACACACACACACACACACACACAGGTTTTTGCTTTTACTCCATCTTTCCAGCCTATTAAAGTTACTGGTTTACTTTAATCATCTCCAAACAAGTGAAGAAACTCTCTTAGGAAATTGGGTAACCCGAGTGCAAAAAGTAAAAAGCTGACACTGTTTTCTTTTTGTTCAAAAGTTCCCCAGGTCACACTGCAATCATTTCAACATGATACTCAGAATTCTGGGCTTCTAATTGCTTCCATCTTTGAAGGACACCTTACTTCTGGTAAGAAAATACTGCTTAGGTTTGTTGAGTAGTCTTTATTAATCATCCATTTGAATGCTCCATACTGAAAAATCATGTGTCAGCCATAAGTTTCTTGACAGTAAGATATGCCACATGCTTTCCATAGGAAAATAATCAAACAAAAATCTGCTTAAAATTGAATTTAAGGATTGGTTTAGGTAGATTTTGCCAGCTTTTGCTCTGGGTTAGATACATGTTCATTTCAATTGGTGCTGGGGCTCAAGACCTCAAAAATTCTTCCTAAAAAATACCATTATTTGAGTGTCTACCATGTGCTAGGAATTTCATATACATCATCTTTTTCAATCTTCAAAATCTTTATCAATCTTCAAAACAACCTGTTGAGGTAAGTGCTATGTATCTATTTTACAGATGGGAAAACTGGAGCTCAGAGAGGTTGAGGAACTTGTTTGGACTAAAATTCAAATCCAATTTTCAAATCCTGAAGTCTGTGCTCTTTCTCTTATACAAACCAGCTCCCATTTTATTTGTTAGTATGACTTAGTATTTTCCATTGATAAGCATACCTAAAAGTTTTAGGCATAAAAAAGATATTAGATCAGGTTGTAGAGCATTTATCTCCTTGCATAGAAATCTGGCAAGAATAGTATAAAAACTTTGGCAGGTGATATTGATATTCTTTGGACGTCTGTTTATTTATTCAAAAAATATTCTATGTTACCAGGCACATATTTTATGTGCCAGGCACTATTCTGAGTACTGGGGAATCAGCAGTGAAAAAAATGAACAAAGCCCCTGTCTTCATGGAGCTTCCATTCCAGACAGACAGGGTTGGGTGGGAGTGGGGGAAACCACAAACAAAACAAGAAAAGGAAGGTGGCAGCAAGTGTTATAAAGGAAATGAAGCAATGTAAGGGTACTCTGAATTTGTGTTGTGAATCAATTATGGGCCAAGTGCTTAGGTTCAGCACAGATCCCTAATTACAAATGCCTGCACAGACCTGCACCTTGATATTTCTGTGGGAATTGTGGAGGCTACGAACTCATGCCTGCTCTGTTAGATAGGTATTATTTTACAGAAGAGGAAACTTGAGCTTCAGCAAGTTCATTATTATGCTCTGATGTTACAGAGCTGATAAGCGGCAGCATCTAGTTTGAACCCAGGTATCTCAGGTTATTCTTTTGGTGACTCTGCTCTACTCCTCAAACCCCTTTACCTGGCCCCATGTTAACTTGGGAATTCCTCATCCTCCTCCAGGACTAATGCACAAGGATATGTGGAAGCCAGTACCTCCCGTTAGTTGCTTGAAATCCTTAGCAATAGTATTTTAGTCCTAGGAAAACACTAATTCCATGCCACACTGGCCCTGGCCCACCAGTGGCTTTAGGAGAGGGGCTGGACAGCGTGGAGACGCCCAAGTGTATGTTAGGTGCAGCTGGGGAATAACTAGGGCAGGGCCAATTCAGTGTCTGACACATGGTAAGTATCCAATAAACGTCTGCCAAAGAGAGGGAGGAAGGAGGATGGAAGGGGCCAATACCCAGCATGGCTCAGAACCAACTCCAGCATGACAAGTCATGTCCAAATTAAAGTTTACATTTGAAAATAGAAAATAGGGTTTTTCATGTACTAGGGAAAAAATGGGATGAGCCTGGTAGGTAACACATGCTGAATATAATAATTATTTAAAGATTACAGGTGATTAATTCCACTTCAAAATTCAAAAAAGCATTGTTTTTATAATAAAATGTCAGTGTAAGATATATGGCAATTTGGATTTCTCTCTTATAATATATATTGTTCTAAGTAGAGTGAATGTTCTTTTTCAGCAGGAAAAAATTCATGAACAATAAATTTCGAAGAATGGTGACAAGTTGTACATAACTTCTGTCTTGTACAAAAGGTTAAAAAAAAAAAACTACTCAGTTGTGACTGTGGCCAGCTTTAGACTCTGTCGCAAGCGATTGGGAATTCTCACTTGTGTCGAACAAACCTAATGATGTTTATCACTAAACCTTTTTTATATAAAATATGCAAGCACAAGCTCAGAAAAATGTCTAATGCTGACCACATTTGCCAGAGACTCAATTCACTGACATCAGATACATGCAGCCCAATTCCCTCAAACAAAAGGTATTGTTGTGCAGTTTGGAAGGGCAGTCACTTTACAGCCCAAGGTAAAGGTTAATTTTATTTCCCCTTCCTATTTCCTTTGAGATCAATGACCTTCACTTGGAGCAGAGTAGAGAGAACAATGATTCTGGCGTCACATAGATGGAAATTATACCTAAAATTATTTTTCTTTCCTTTCAGACAATAGGCAACAAGACATTGGGCTTCTATTGGGAATGGTCTTCTTTGCCGTTACTTTATCAATTCTTTCTTTGATTGGGATATTTAACAGATCGCTCAGAACTGAGTAAGTTTTTGTACAATTTGTTTTCTCATTTAGACATATATTGGTACCATCAAAATGTAGTCAATTCTGTGATTTACTAGAAAAGTTCATCAACATTTTTCTTGAGAGAAAGACAAAACAGAAGAAACTGTTTAATGAGTACCCACCCATGCCAAACTCTTTACAAATGTCATTCATTTAATCCTTGCAAGATCCTGCCAGAAAAGCTCAGTGGCCTATTTTACAGATGACTTACACAAGGCTTAGAGAGGTTAAGTGCTCAGCCCAAGGTCACCAAACACTAAGCCAGGAGTCCAGGCGCAGCTGACGTCTCAGCCCATGTTCTCTCTTTTCCTACGCAGCCTTTTCATTGTGCTCTCAAGTCTGTCTACAGTGCCTGAATTCTTCACAGTAGTTAAGTCGTAACCTACCTCAAGTTCTACCCAAGCAAATCCCCTGAATCAATGTGAAGAGAAGTGTGGCAACGTGTGAATTCATCACTTTGATACCAATCGTGTTAGTGTTTTAGCATCCAGCCCCAATGCCCATTCCTCTTGGCCTCCTTCAGTCATTTTTTTCCAGTATGGTATCAGTATAATAAAGATCAATGCCTAATTATTTTAAAATGAGACTTTGAGGGAAGCAAGGCCTTTGACACCCTAAATTTTACCAGATGCACTATTTCTAACTGGTTAACAGAGTTGTTTGATGTGGCAGTCCCCCAGTTCGTCCAGTGATGCACAAATTTAACACATGTGAATGTTCTTTGCCTAATTGGCACTGAGTTTCTATTTCTTGCCATCACTTGCTTCATGAGATAATCCTTCTTTCTTTGCAATTTATAATCAAAATGCAGTAGAGAGATTCAGAATGAGCTATTGTGAATAAAGTACACTAGTGATATTTTTTTTTAATTTACATAGGCTTTTTCCTCAAAACCTAAGCTTTTAAATTACACATTAATAAATATATCCCTGGTACCCTTGTGAGGTGAGAAAACTAATATGGAACTTTATTTTAGGTTGTTTTAAAATATACTTGATTATAAAACCCTTTGAAATATCTTAATGTTCCAACTTGTAGTGCATAAGCATATTAATATTTGTGTTATTATCCAAAGATGTCCTAGAGAGTGTAAAATTTTAAATAACATTAAGTTTGTTACGAACTAAAAATTAACTTCCTACTGGTAACAATAAATAAGAAAATAAAACAATTCTTTGGTAATTTAATTATTTAAATAAGCATTCTTTTTAAAAAGATAAAACTAGAGATAATTCCAATATTACTATTTTACATATGAGCAGATACTGTTTTTACTATAACTTTACATTGTTTATAAAAGCCTTATTTCAGAAACAGAACTGGAAAATGGAGAGCAAAACAATTTTAAATATAATGAAAACAAGAGTGGTATCTATATCTATATCTATATCTATATCTATATATATATATATATATACACACACGCATATATATTTTTCTCACTGTATCAGTATGCTGTATAAAAACTTTTCTTCAGTAGCATGAACTTACTAATTTGGTCTAATTTTAGGTATATAAAGGGAGTGTGAATTATTTAAAAAACTGAACTATAAAACATTGTATAAATATGTGTAAAGATATTAGTTTTTACCCTACAGTTCAAGGTCAAATTGGGCAAGCAAAGTCCATGCAGCTAGTTTGGTTGTTACTTAGTAAAAGTTCTTAGAGAAGCTGCATAAACAGATACAAGAGTCTGATCTGTTGTGGTGCATTGTTAACACATAATAATGTGCCAGAGATCAGTGTAGTCTCTTCGAAGCTCCCGGGACAACATTTTTGCTCAAATCAATTTTTACGTAAATGCAGAAAGTGCTTTCAACACAGTGGCAGTGCCCAGGGGTAGCTTAGGAGGAAAAGTGAGGTGTTTACAGCTTCTCACTCTTCCTTCCATCACCCGATCCCAGAGATCCGTAATAAGCACACAGCCTAAGTAAAAACTGGTGTTCTCACCGTGCCACACAACTGCAAGACAACTTCCCCGGACTCCTGCTCCAACTACATAAGGAAAGTCTGGAGCCACCACTATCATCTCAACCTTATTTAGAATCATTACAATTAGAGGAGCTCAAATATTATAGTTTTATTATATGACATTCTCTTCTTTAATATTTCTCTGTGGTTATGGTCCCCTTGGAAAGTTTTACAAAACATCCCTTAGGTTTTACAAACTTTTCCACACTGACATCTCCGCTTATAATGGTTTGCCATATTTAACATGTGTATAGTTTCACTTCCTGGGTGGTTCTCCCATTTATCTTGAATCTAGTGTGAGTGTTCTGTAATGTTCCGGCTTATTAGAGACAGGCAGAGCAATAGAGAGGAGAGGAAAATCTGGAAAGATATTGAATCAACTTCCCACATAACTTTTTAAAGTAAGGGATGGAAATCTTAGTTTCTGCATCGGAAAGTTTGGTTTTAATTATGCATTCCATTCTAGTTGATTTCCTAATCTCCAAGATGATTGCCTGCACCAATCCTCAAGTAAGATGCTTATTCTTAGTCATTTTTTGTTTTTTAGAATTAAAAGAAGAATCTTATTGCTAATACCGAAGTGGCTTTATGAAGATATACCTAATATAGAAAATAACAATGTTGTGAAAATGCTACAGGTAACCAAACACCATCAAATACAAACTAAATGGCAGCTGAAACCAAGAGTGCAGTCCAATAATTAGAGTAGAATTTCCATTCAAATAAAGAAATATGTGTGCATATTTGCACAACTGTATAGCTTATGTAGAGATAAAATTATACATATTTCAAATCATACTTAAGAGAGATGAGAGAATGGACTAGGGGAAGAAAAGAGAGATGAAAGAGAGAAGCAATGCCATTCAAAAGAGAAGAGTGAATGGAAGATTGTAAGCCAGGTGCCAGAGCCACTTGGTGGCCAAGCAATTGGAAGGTGTCTTCAGGGACAAAAGGAAGAGGGAAGAAAATCTCAATAGATCGAGCCTCAGAGACACAAAGGGGCTTCTGTTTTACATGAGACTGCAGAAGCAGGTGGAGCCCAAGGAGGACACCACTTTGCTCCTGAGACCCAGTGGAATTCGAGAAGATGAATGTGAGGAGACTATGGCAGATGGCGTCACCAGGGGTGGGCCAGGTTTCCAGTTTAGCAAAGAATAGAAGTGTGCCCCAGGAAGGCCCTGAGGCTACAGGGGACTTTGCCGGTTATGGAGGAGCTGCTGCTGATTATGGAAGAGGGGAAGTCATCTGCTATGTGTGCTGCTACACTTTCTGGCTCTCCAGCCTGGCTGTCAAGGGGTTCAAAACTCAGGTGATGGGACAGACACATCATTCAAGCATTGCAATGCAGTGACGTAGTACAGCGACAGAGATGAGACCAAACATGATGCGAGTATAGAGGAAACATATTAAAAGACAGGAAGGAGTTGCTCAGGAGAAACGAAAGACATTCAAAATAGACAGGCTACATGAGCAAAGGCAGAGGTGAGAAGAGCATGTTGGGTGTTGCTTTCTGGAAACACTTGATGTGAGGAGTGGCTGGAATAATGTGGGAATGCAGAGTGGGATCAGATCACAGGAGGCCTTATTATGGAACTCAGACTTCATTCTGCCAATCAGTAGTTTTCAAACTTGAAAAAAAAGTTATTTTTAGCCTAGGAACCCTTTGTTCAAATGATGTGAGGAAGACAAGTATTTGTAAAACAAGAAAAAGTGGCTCTATTTGGAGATCTAGTGAGCCCATTAACCAACTCCTTCCCTAGTCCCAGGTGAGTCTCTAAGGCGACAGTTCTCAGCCTTGGTTGCATGCTAGAATCCTGATTCCCAGGCCACAACCCAGGGTCTTTGGGGAGGGAGGGCAGGGGGAGACCCAGGCCTCAGCATTTTCCAAAGCTTCCCAAGTGATTCCACTACACAGCCCATGCTGAGAACACTGTTAAGGGGTTGAAAACTATTGCTAGACAGCGAGGAGTCAGTGAGGGGGTGTCCGTTGGAATAGGAATGGTCCTAGGAAAGAGGCAGAATGGGAAGGTAGAGAAATGAGCATCGTGAGTTGTGGGCCAAGTGTCGAGAAGCAAGGGTCCTTGTGCTGTCTTTGTAGAGGGTCTGTAACATAAGAAGTGGAATGCATCTGTGGAACGTGACAAGGAGCAGGTCACTGGTGGTCCCGGTCCAGGGGTTCAGTTAGAAGTGAATGGAAGAGGACTGAGAGTGGAGACATCTTTTGATGAGTGTAGACTAGAAGGGAAGTAAGAAAGGGGCTATGCTGACACATGATCAAATACTCTCAATACTGATGCGATGAATGTATTAACAGTAGCTCCAGAGCAGTATGGACTCAGAAGCGTGTTTGTACTAAATTGAACGGGCTTGAGAGGACTAGTATTGGGGGGGGGGGGCGGGGGAGGGAGGGGACTGATCAAGCACGACTATGAAGGGATGAGGAGGAAAGGCTCACCTGGAGCAAGAGGAGGGATCCTTGTCTCTGGATCCTTGAAGGAGAGAAAGGGTGTGGACGTGGTTGATTTTGAAGGAGGTAATGTTGCCTACACGGTGGATGGGTGGTCTGGAATAACTGAACCCACATATAGAATAAAGTACATAGTTAACAACTGACTGAAGGACAAGTACATAGTCACCAAACTACAACTAATAAATACTGTGGTCTTGATATGCATTCCACTTAGTCGTTCTGTCTTGCTCCCCCACTAGTTATCCTAGGGAACTGGGGACATTCTGTGATTCAGAGAATTGTCCCTGCCCTCACTGTGATCAGATTCTCCTCTTCTTTTACTGTCCTCACATTGGATAGTCCCTGTTGCTTTTCCATGTCCTTCACTATGGTCTGACTCCCATCCACTTCTCCACTCAGCTGCCAGCCTGAAGAGGGGAAAACACCCCCTTCCTCTCAGTTTACTATAGTAACTCTAGTTCCTTTGACTTCATCTGACCCATGACTACATGTCTGCCCTTCCCAATCCAAACCTGGCAGTGCCTTGGGGAGGCAGAGCAGAAGAAAATTTGAATGACCCTTCACGCTGCTTTATTCAAGGTCTTCGTCTTTGTCAAACTTCCTTCCCATTCAGGGCTCCTGGAATTAGAAATGAACCTTAGGGTTTCCTTTAGATGAGGTTTTGTTTTCCGCCCAAAGACTAAGGGGTAGTGTTCTAGTCAGTTCAAGCTGCTCCAACAGAATACCATAGACTGGGTGGCTTAAATGACAAACATCTATTTCTCGCAGTCCTGGAGGCTGGGAAGTCCAAGATCAAGACACCAGTAGATCTGGTTCCTGGTGAGAGCTCTCTTGCAGATGGCTGCTTTCTGGTTGTGTCCTCACATGGCAGACAGAGAGATCAGCTCTCTCGTGTCTTTTCTTATGAGAACACTAATCCTATTCATGAGGGCTCCACCTTCATGACCTAACTACCTCCCAAAGGCCCCACCTCCTAATACCATCACATTGGGGGTTAGGGCTTCAACATATGAATTTTGGAGGGACTCAAACATTCAGTCCATAGCAAGTGGCTATAATTTTGTAATTGTGTTGGGTGGGAGTTATTTGCCCTGGGAAACCAGCCATCAGCTGGAAGGCCTCGGGTCCTTTTCTTACCAGAAGAGTCATCAGGCTTTTATACAAATAAAAACTTTCTTCACCTACCCTCCTGATTGATCATCACAGACATGTCTGAATTGTGAGCAGCTAGCTGCACACTTTTAGAACCACAGCACAAAGCATTTACTACAACCTTATTCTCAAATGGAAGCAAAATAGGATTCTCCACGCACTACCCCCACCCCCACCAACTTTCTTTTATTTAAGCAACAAAGTATTTTCTTGTAGAAAGGAACTATAATATTAAGAAATAGTCCAAAATTTTAAAAGGCCCTGAAATAATTTGCAAGTTAATATGAAAGAGGCTTCTTTCTCTTTAAAATTTTTAAATAAAGGCATGTGCTTACAGCATGGATTATTTTTATTACTCCTTTCCTTCAGTCTCCTCCTGGGAGAATTTAACAAACATTTGGAATGGAGCAGGATAACAAAAGACAAAAGGAGGAAATCATATGGGAAGAGAAACAATATGAAGAAAAATGAGGGGGAAAGGAAAGTTGAGGGAAAGCAAAATTCCAGTCCTTCCTCAATTATCCAGTTGGCTCCTTTAAACTTCTTTTGTAAAATAAAACAATGTCTTTTCTTTCTAGGAAAAAAGTGAATTTATGAATAATAATTCCAGCGAACAGGTCCTATATGTTGATCCAGTGATTACAGAGATAGAAATCTTTCTCCCAGAAGAAAAACCCATGGACTACAAGAGGGAAAAGAATACAGGATCCCTGGAGACAGATGACAGCCTGCAAAAGTCACTACTCACCAACACTACAGTTGTATATATTCCTGATCTCAACACTGGGTATAAACCCCAGATTTCAAATTTTCTCACTGGGGGAAACCATCTCAGCAATAATGATGAAACAGCTTCCTCAGCTCTGCAACCACCAGCTGATTGCTTACACCTGGGAAAGAATGCCAGGTTTAAAAAATATCCTAAGTTTTCTTTCTCTGTCTCAAGTATGAATTCGCTAAGCAACACACTATTTCTTGAAGAATTAAGCCTCATTTTAAATCAAGGAGAATGCAGTCCTCCAGACATGCAAAACCCTGTAGAGGGGGAAACCACCATGCTTTTGGAAAATACATCACCAAATGAAACTATTCCAGAACAGACCCTGCTGCCTGATGAATTCGTCACCTGTTTGGGGAGCATGAACGAGGCGTTACCATCTATAAATTCTTATTTTCCACAAAATATTTTGGAAAGCCACTTCAACAGGATTACACTCTTAGAAAAGTAGAGCTGTGTAGTCAAAAGCTGCCTTGCAATTTGAAGATGGCTCTCTCCCTCAACACAAACTTAATTCTGGCCTATTTTTTTTTAATTGGAGAATTAAGATCCAAAGATGGAACATAATTCATGGCCACAAAAGCAGCAACAATATTAGGGACGCCTCCTATATTTTAGAAGATGTATCAACTATATCTTTATTAATTTTCCTCATTACAAGGCACAAAACAGATCTCTCTTTTGTATGAAGGATAAATAATACAAAATATGTGGTAGTGAAATAAATGCTGAAAATCGTTCTTTGAAATCGAGATATTAGTATTCGCTTACAAGAGGAAAAGCAAGTTTAATTTTCATTTTATTACTTAGTGTTCTCTCGAGTAGATAAAAATACAGCCCACAGACAACAAAATAGGTAAGGGATGGAAACAGAGGAACAATTAATTGCATGTTTACTGTGTTGGATTTTTGCCCTACTACTTTCTATTCAGATGTTAAGAATTTGATCTTCCTTATTTTGATTTTGGACTGAGAGAGTTGTAAAACAGTGATGTGTGGAAATCATGAGATAGTTGTCTTCATTCCAGTTCAGAGTGATGGCATTGTTCTCCTGTGATGTAGTTGGTGTATTAATTACACTGTAGTAGACTTATTGAGGTAGAAGATGCAGGATCAACAAGGTGTAATTATTTCTTTTGTATTAGATATCTGTCAGAAAATTATTGTTAAACCAGGTATTTTTCCAAATCTAGGATGGCAATGCTTGCCACACCTGTCACTGCCCCATATCCTAGGTCTCCTGTAAACATCTCCAACTCACCACCATGTGCCTTTCTGCTGAGCCCTAAGGTGGCCTCAGAATCCTCTCAACACAGTGCTCCTGATGGCCGCAGTCAATAAGGGCTGGGACTGGAGATGAACTCTATCTGCCAACCAGGTCAATATTGGAAGTGGGTAATCTTAAAAATATAAAATGCATATTTTAACTGAGAAATGGTACCCAGCAGACTTCTCTATTATGATTAATTTTTACATCAGGGGGAACTTTTTTCTAATGATCAGAACAATTTGAAAATTGAATAGATTACCCATTGAGTTTCTCTTCCTCTTCTAACAGTTGTCAGCAATAATTTATATTCAGATTAAATAGTTTTATTTTATCAAACAAAGCAGTTAATCAAAAAAGAACCGGTTGTTAGCACATGAGCAAGCTATTTTGTTTTGTTTTGGCTTTTGAAAAAAAAAAAAAACCACAAAAGCAGTTTTGTTGTCATTAAATGTCCCCATGAGGAGGATGACCACACATCCTGGTTTATCCTGGTTTTTGTCTGTTGTCCCAGTGTTAATTATGGCCAGTGTGCCTTTTCCCTCTCAGAAACATCCCTTTGGATGATAAATCATTTGGTCACTCTGTCTATGAAGACTGTTTAATGTCCAACATATAAATAATTTATCACAATTCATCTCTTTTTTTTGCCTCGATGGTCCTCTTTATTTTACTTTATATCATTTACTAAAGCCATTGTGCTCCAAAATGAACATAATATTAGTGTAAAAAATGTATCTCCTGCTGTGAAATTCTATTCTGTTTACCCTAAAATATGTATATATTTGTTGTACTTCACATATTCTAAAAGGTGTATATTTTAAATCACTAATGAAATGCTAATATTAAATATCTTGACTTGTAAATGGTCATATGCCTCTGTGTTATTCCTTATCCAGTGGGAGAATATAATGAAGCAAAGAGGCAGGTAGTATTTGAGACAGAAATAACAAAAGACCAAGATGAATCTTTGATGTTTACCAATCTGCTGAAGACATCTGTTAACAAGTGAAAAATATTTTCATAGTGTATTTCAGTATAACTGTAACCTGCCACACATCAAAAAAGCTTTTGTCAAGCTTATAGGATTGCAGCATTATTTGATCTTCTGTGTGTGCTTTCAATGCAGTCAGTGCTTCCTTTAGAACATCTCCTTCTTGTCCCCCTGGAGCAGGAAGGGGGCTGCTTTCTCTTCCTATAGTGTCCTCCTCACACCCACATCACATTAAGAATGGAGGAGACACTTCTAGTTCCATCCATGCCATTGGCCCTTGTTGGTCCCAATGGACTAAAATTTGAGGCTATACCTATAAACAAAGCAATATGCTTGCCATTGCCCCAACTCAGAGAAAATTTCAACTGCTTCATCACAATGCAACCTTGGTAAACGGCAAAGGGTTTTCTTTCTATGATTCTTTTTTTTTAAATAAAGTTATCTATTTTATTTATTTTTGGCTGCATTGGGTCTTCGCTGCTGTGCGTGGGCTTTCTCTAGTTGATGTGAGCGGGGGCTACTCTTTGTTGTGGTGCGCCTCATTATCCTGGCTGCTCTTGTTGCAGAGCATGGGCTCTAGGTGCGTGGGCTTCAGTAGTTGTGGCATGCGGGCTCAGTAGTTGTGGCTTGTGGGCTCTAGAGCGCAGACTCAGTAGTAGTGGTGCACGGACTTAGTTGCTCCGCGGCATGTGGGATCTTCCCGGACCAGGGCTCAAACCCATGTTCCCTGCAGTGGCAGGCAGATTCTTAACCACTGTGCCACCAGGGAAGCCCATCTTTCTGTGATTCTTTATTCAACAAGTATTCACTGAAGTGTTGAATGCCCCTACTATGTGTAAGGCACTTTGAACCAATATAGATGTTAACAAAACCAGCCAAGTCCCTGCAGCCTTAGAGCTATCTGCAAGAAGCAGATAGCACATGGAACCAAATCACTGCCCTTCAGGGAGCTTTTGGTGGGGAAGAGGGTGAGGATAGGAAATGGAGAGAGGCAGAAAAAAATAAAGAAGAAAAATACCAGATAATGAGTGCCATGTAGAGAGGTAAAATGGGATAATGTGATAGAGAAGGACTTGGTGGCCACTTTGAGCTGGGCAGTCAGGGAAGGTCTCTCCCAGGAGGGGACATTGCAATCTGAATCACAGGTAGGAGCTGCATGTGAGAATCAGCTTGCCACTGATAAGTCCCTTTTATAGAAGAATTCTCCAGAGCTAACGTCTCTACTTCTTTCCCTCCTGGACAAGTTGCCCCTAACCCCAAACCTCTGCCACCTGTCCCTTCCTCAGTCAGAATTTTCTGTAGCTTTAGGGGACAACTTTGTATCTTTTCATCTTTCCTTCTAGCCCTTGGGCTTATTATTAACTTTCTTTCTCTGAGTCTCACAATCTTTCTAAGTTGCTGCTTCCTAAATGAACGTGTCATACTTATTGGTGTGGGTTACGGAGAAGGAGGAAGAAAGAGAGAAAAAGCCCCTCGAGATACCATTGAGAGGAAAGAAGGGGAGAGAAATATAAAGAAAGAAAGGTAGATTAATATGCAGTGATGCTGAAGCAAAATGGAACACCTTGGTTCTGGACAATACTGAAGCTGATTAAGGGACATCCAATTTCCTCCTGTTCTTGAATCTTCTTTGCCCCCTACCTCTCTTTTCTTACATAGAAGCAATATGGGGAGGAAAAACTGAAGTACAACTTGGGGGTACCTTCTTGGTTTGTGTGTGTGTTTTACCCTCTATTAAATTAGGAATTTGTTTTTGCCAGAGTTAGAAATAATATTGATGCTATAAGAGGGCTTTAGAGTTTTAGCATGCAGTTTTTGGGTAACATGGGTTGCTGTTTGGCCCTCCTGGTTCAGTCAGAAGGTGTTCCCAGCTTCTTTTCTTTCCTTCTATTTTCAGTCCCTTTGACATAGAGGCAGAACATGACTATGGCATAGGGCAGAGGTTTTCAAAAATAAATTTTAGCAACTGATCCCCTTTCTCCAAATGAAATCTGTTGCAGAAGCCCCAAATATAAAACAAGTGAAAGCAAGTATTCTGTTGAAACAGAGGGTGACGTTCATGCTTGTCCCCGCTGCCCCTCCTCTGTAGCTGCTGCTGAAGCAGCCTATGCACCCATGCATAGGCTTGCGTATGAAAATCCAAGGCTGGGGAATTTCTAGTCCACACCTGGGTGATCCGGGTCCTAGCCCAGCCTTGAGAAGCCTGGACCTCAGGATTGCACTAAACTCCCCATCTCAGCCACAAGGTTGCCACCAGGCAAAGGGGACCAGAACTCCCTCGAACCTCCCTGCACTCTGAATGACTTTGTAAAAAGCTTTCTCTCGGAGACTACTAAAAGAGGTGGTACTATATGCAATAATTAACTTGTTTCTTTCCAGTTACTTCATCATAAATGTCTGGGTTTTGTTCAAGTTTATGTTCTTTTTGTGATTACTAAGAATAAAATATTGTGTTGTGAATATAATCAGATTTTATAAACCCAAAGACTGCCAAATTGTGCTGCAGTTTATCTCTTTATGAAGTAATCATACCAATTATAGGGAGATGATGTTTTAATGGAAAACATTACCCACTTGGCAGACACTATTGATTTAAGATAAAAGAAGTGATTAAAAACAATTTATGGATCTCTCTTGGGTAAAAGCATGAAACCAATATAAAATAATTGGATTCTGATTCATGGAGTGGATTGTGTGCAACTTTCTTGGATGCTATCGTTAAGGCAATATTACAAGGATATCTAACAAAGGTTTGATAGAATGTTATTATGTCTCTTTCCTACTGCTAAGATTATCGCCATTAAATCCCAATTAATGTTTCATGTTAGGACTACCCTAGCCATTTTGCTAATTTCACTTTTGAACTTAATTTAGGATAAATAATCTGCATCTTTTATATACAGAATTTACATCGATTTTCTGAAGATGCATTTCCTTTATGTTTATGACAGGAAAACAACTTATTATCTAATTCTCATAATTAGCATTTAGCAACAAATTAAGAACTTATTCATAAATGGTCCCTTTTTGTTTGGGGTAGGAAAAGGATTCAGGCCTAGCTTTATGAGGAAAAAAAATATATATATATATATAGTATATATATATATATATATATACACTAAGCAAGTGTTGCAGAAACACAGTTCTTGAGATCACTGGTTCAAAAATTCAAGCAAAACAAAATGCTGTTTCTAACCATAAAGGCATACCTAAAATTAGTGACTCTGTCAGAGCACAGGAAGGAAATCATAAATAGTCAAACACTGGAACCCAAGTGTGAGATGCGGAAGTCCATAAACCTGTTTCTTTCTGTTCACATCCTGCCTGAGAATTTTATTAGAAGTGAGTGAGAAAGAAAGAGTACAATAGTAAAATATATATATAGTTTTAAGCTATACAGTTATACATGAAAAAAACAAATCTAAGCAATACCAATGTAAATGGAATGAAAAGTGACAGTGCCTCTTCCCACCCTTGCTTCCCATGTGTCATCCCCATCATCAAAAATAGTGACTCTCAACAAGTTAATGGTGTTCTTTCCAATATGTTTTCTACCTAAGTGGTTAACATATAGTATTATTCTGTGACTTGTTATTTTCATCTATCAATGTATCTTGGAAATCTTTACATCATTATATTTAACCTTATCTTACTCCTTTAAACAGTTGCATAGTATTCCATAGAATAAATGTGTTTTAATATATTTACCTATTCTCCTGTTAACAGACATTTAGATTGTTTCCAATTTTTCACTAGTATACCCATTCCTGTAATGAATCCTCTTATATATGTCTGTACACACATATGTGAGTCTGGGGGAAGGGATAGATACTTAAAATGGAGACAGCAAGAATGGGAATATGAGGTACCTGAGAGGAGAGGCAGGAAGTGTCACTAGACTTGCAGTCTGAAGAGGAGGAAAAAGGACTAGAAAAGTTGAAAAGCATGCATTTTAGGTAGTGCAGGCTGCTCATGTCCACCTAGTAAACAACACCAACCCTCAGGGCCTAAACTCTCATCATACTCCTGCTGTTTTGTTTCAGTGTTCAGGATTTCATGGTAAACATGCAAAATTTGATATTCATTGGATACTGGCTGATGTGATGCTTATTTAAAACCTCTTCTCATCTGGATTTAAACAAAGTTCAGCACTCATTTTACTTTGGTATTCAACATAGAATATTATTTTAGTAGCTAAAATTGAAAATCACTTGTATTTCATTAAATGAGATTAGGATTTTAAGAAGCTGCCAGCTGCCAAGTATTTGCAGGTTCATTTTTCCTTTTTTAGTATTCATTGCACATTCCATCCAGCATGCTACTTCGGAGATTCTACTTGATTGAACAGAGGCAGCATATGTAGAACCTTGTGAGGGATGGGAAAGGAGCTCACTAAAGCCCAGAGTAATGCAGAAAACCAATCTGAATGCAACAAACAAACAAACCCAGAAACACTCTGGAGAAATGCTAGATGTTGGTTTCAGCCTATTCTCATAACTTTAATGAAATGATGATTTTTAAAACTCTTATTTTTTCCCCATTTTGTTTCCTTTGTTTTACTAAGCATGGAAATCCTTCTGTTAAAAATCCAAATTTTTTTAACAAAAATTTTGCAGAAAAGCATGTAGAGCTACAAATACAACTGATGTTGCAAATAGGTGGACTACACTTTGTTTTATTTTCCATTTAAGAGCTTGGATAAAGGTCAAACAATCAGGGTTTTTGAATCTCAAATCTATCAAATGCCAAGTGTGTGACCCTGGGCAACCACTGGAGTTTCATGTTCTCTCTCCTCATCCTATTTTCTGGGACAGGGACACGGATCTTGGTGTACCTTGCAGAAGAAGATTTGACTGAGTTGACTACTCTCTCCTCCCTGAAACACTCTCTTCATTTCACTCCCAGGACACCGCTAGCCCATGACCTCTTTCTCTGGCTACTCATTCTCAGCCTCCTTTTCAGGTTTCTTCTAGGCCTCTCTGTCACATAAATGCTGGAGGCCCCACAGCTCAGGCCTTTGTTTCTCCTTTGGTGATCTCATCCATTCTTGTGGCTTAAAGCACTATCTACATGTCAGGAAAACAGATTAGCCCAACCTTGACTCTGAACTCCAGACTCATACATTCAATTGTCTGTCTGACATGTCCATTTGCACCTCTTCACAGGCTGTAAGACCCAGTACAAGATGATCTCCCAAGACTTCTCTTCTCACAGGCATCCCCATCTTAGTAAATAGTACTGCTCACAAATCTTGGTGTCATCCTTGATTTTTTTTTTTTTTTTTTTTTTGCTCTTACTCCTCATGTCTACTCTTTCAGGAAAACCCATTCACCCCACCTTTAAATATATCCAGAAATTAAATCACTTCTTACTACCTCTGCTCGACCACCCTAGTTCAAACCACCATCATCCCTTGCCTGGGTCATTGCAAAAGTCTCCTACAGATCATCTTCAATACAGTAACTGGATGATCCTGCTAAAGTAATGTTGTCTGTTCAAAACCTGTCAATGGCTCCCCATCCCACAAACAATAGTAGTCCAAGTCACTACAGTGACCTGTGAAACCCTACCTGGTGTACCTCTCTCTGTCCCCTGGCCACCTAGCAAACACCTCAGGGCCTTTGCCTTGCTATTCCCTCTTCCTGGAATGCTCTTCCCCAAGGTTGTTGCATTGCTCACTAGCACACTACCTCTGGGCCTTCCCTGGTCACTCTATCTAAAATTGGAAACCTGCCCCCCATACTTCCTACTCTCCTCCCCTCCCTTTTCTTTATTTATTGTACTCACCACCATCTAAAATCAAACATACTGCATATTTCATACATTGTTCATTGTCACCTACTACAATGTAAGATCCAGGAGGGCAGAAATTTTGTCTGCTTTTTTCCCCCCAAATCTTTAATGCTTAGAAGAGTGCCTGGCACATCGTAGGTGCTCAATAAATATTTGTTAAAAGAGTAAATGAATAATAGACAACGACACAATTTATTAATTCCATCTGTTTCCCATGAGAAGGAAAACAATATTACATGAAGGCATCAGAGAACTTTCAGGCCTCAGTGTGTTTTCTGAGGCTCTTCCATATAGTCTATTATTTTATCATCATCATTGTTGTTTCTCTCTAAGCTGCCACAGTATAACTGATGAGAAAGCACTGATACAATGTAAAAATACGCATTTTTCTTTTCAACTCTGCAGTTTTCTTTTATTTCCTTGGATCATTTCAACATGGCAGTTACTTTCAACCACTTTTTTAACTTTTGACTGAATTCCTTACTTCAAATAGATTCATATGGCAGAGTTAATAACACCTCAGTGAGCAAACAATACTTTCTATTTCTTCAGGAGAAAATGTTTCTAGCTAACACACTAATTAGACAGCTTTCTCTGATAATCAGGAGCAGAAAAATTGTGTGGTGTGTTAAAGAAAATGAGCAAACCAACAGGTGTGCTGACCTTACAGGACATTCATTAAATAGCTCACTAATAAAAAAAACACCAGCTGAATTCTGAAAGACCAGGCATTCTCGTCGATAGGAACTTTGGTGTAAAAGAAAAATCACTATATTCTACTAAAATAGTCAAGTAGAGATAATACGTAGAATATACTTACTTACTCATTATTTTTCTAAATGCCATCTATTTTGTTTCAATCTCGCCTGTTAATTGTTTCAATGAAGCTGGGGTCGGCTGGGTGATTCATGCAGCGTGGCAGAGCTGGGGGCACATCCACTTTCCCGACTCCCACTCCAGGGTTCTTTTACCACCTAAACCAACTTAACCGCTTAGAAATAGACCAGTAGTATGGACTTGGAGGGCATTATGTTAAGTGAAATAAGTCAGACAGAGAAAGAAAAATACTGTATGATATCACTTACATGTGGAATCTAAGAAATACCCAAACTAGTGAATATAACAAAAAAGAAGTAGAATCACAGATTAAAGAACAAACTAGTGGTTACCAATGGTGAGGGGGCTGGCAATAAAGGGGTAGGGAATTAACAGGTATAAACTACTGGGTATAAAATAAGCTACAAGGATATATTGTATAACACAGGGAATATAGCCAGTATTTTATAGTAACTATAAATAAAGTATAACCTTTAAAAATTGTAAATCACTATATTGTACACCTGTAACTTATATAATATTGTACAGCAACTGCACTTCAATAAAAAAGTAAAATATTGATAAAATAAAACGCTTAATCAATTCAGAAGAAGAAAGAAATAGACCAGTAGTTCACACCTGCCTAAACATTAGAATCACCCGAGGAACTGAAAAATCAAACAAAAAAGAAAAACCAAAACCTCCTGAAGCCTGATCGCGGTCGCCAGCCTCGTCAGTACCTTTTTAAAGGTTCATCAGGGGTATCTTGTGCCCTGCCAGGGTTCAGAACCAGCCACTTAAATGTTTTTCCTTGTAAAAAGGAGCTTTTTGCCTTTGTCCGTTATTATTCAGCATCCCCACTTCTTCCATGACCTCTTCTTCTCAGGGACAACAGACGCCAATCAATGGAGCCCCTTCCGCACCACCACCTCATCTACAAATTGCTTTCCCCCATCCTCTCTCCTTACTTCCATAAAGCAAAAGAAGTACACCTTTCCCTTGTCAAGCTACTCTCTCCACCTGGCACTGGACCCTCCCCCTCATCTTGTGCCTCCTTAGGGACTGGCTATAGTTAACTGTTTATAAATCACACCCACCTCGTTCCTGTTTACCAGTGTCTGGCTCATCGTAAATGTGGTAGAGTCTTCTAGTTGTCTCTTCAGCATCCATTCTCACATTCTTACTTACTATCAGGACCTCTCTAGAATTGAAGCACCAATGTACCCCGGTAAAAGTCATTTTCCAGCCTCCCTTACCACTACGTGTGGTCGTGTGATTGAGTTTTGTCCAATGAGATTTACATAGAAGTTTTTAGAGGGACTTCCAGGAAGTCTTTTTAAAAGGGGAGACAGACACATGAAGAAACCTCTTCTCCTTTCTTCCCCCTTCCTTCTTCCTGATGACTGGAAAGTAGACATGATAGCTAGAGCTCCAGCAGCCATCTGGGACTGTAAGATGACCTGAAGGATAGAAGCCACACATTGAGGACGGTGGAGCAGAAAGATGGAAGGAGCCCACGTCCCTGATGATTTTGAGGGGCTGCCCTGGAGAACTTACCTCTATTTTTAGGCGAGGCTGATGTATTTAACTCACTGTTACTGGTAGTCTAGATACTTGTATATGAGTTAATCATTATGGATGAAATAAGTAATCAGAAATTAATTTTTCTATGAAAGGATGGAGTACACCCCTATGGTGGCCATCTATCGTCTGCCCAGTTCCCCTTTTCTGGGAACTGCCCCTTTCCTCCCTTCCACATGTTCCTTCAGTGTCACTCTGGTCAGCAGGCTGCAGTTGATTAGTGTGGGGTACCCTAATCCAAGGCAGGCCAACCAAATGCCCTCCTAGTACTTGACTCTGGTTATAACAGTTGGGCTAGAGGTACACACTTGACCTAAGCTGGACCAATGAAAGGCCTTCCCCAGAAATTCTGGAGAAACAGAGTCTCTCCAGTGACAGAAGTTTAGATGCAGAGTTCAGAAGCTGTTGTTATGTTTTTTTCTCACATGACTAGAATTTAAAAAGGAGGATGGTTTGCAGAGAGCAAGAAGAATAAACAGATGAACAGAAAAGGGCAAAGAGGAGAGATGGAATGAGAACCCCAAATGTATCAGAGTCCCTGGTTTTAATTGTTAACAAGGTTCAATTACATTCATGACCTACAGTATAAGAGAAAACTTTATCATAGTCATCTTTTTGCATAAACTACTTAGAGTTGTATTTCTGTTATTTGTAATTGAGAGTCCTAATACAACCCTCCAGAATTAAACCTTTGTATTTTGCTCCCAGAATCTATATGGTTTTAATAATGATTAGCAATAGTGGTGTTTATCTTGTGCACTAATTTACCTGAAATTGGATAGGGACTACTGCACAAACATATATTTGGTGTTGTTTTCAGTAAATTTTTAGTAAACTGGAGTTAAACCTCAAGCCATCCTGACAACTTCTTCCTAGATCAACCTCTTTGCAATTACAGACAGAAGAATTGACCATAAATGCAATTCAGCTTAAAAAAACACCATAAATTTTAAAAGCCTGTGAGGGACCACTGGATTGCATTATCAACTCATTGTACTTCCTATTTGGAAGACTAAAATTAGAAATGAAATTCTAATGTTTTTGTTTATATAAATGTTTATAACTGTCGTCTTTCCATCTCAAACAATTATGTCTCGATAAAGATATTGCACGCTCTTTGAGAAGAGGAAAATACCTTTAAATTATGTGACTGAGTTTCAGAATGTGAGTAAAGTATGGCTAACCAAAATGTTCTAACTAACTGATGAAAACTTCCTTTTCTATGACTACGTAAACAAAAATCTTCTGGGCAGTACCAAGTTTTATGTGGTATAATGTGTAAAAGAGAAAGCACCTCATCTGTGTTTGTGCAGAAACCAGGTAACCTTGTCATAAACTGGGGAAGAAATGACTTAAGTGTCACCGCCCACTTCTCCTGCTGTGAATAGGCTTAAGGGCTACTAGGTGTCATAACCATTAACACAAACTTGACAGAAGCTAAATCTCAGTGCACAAACTAAAAACAAACCCGATCTGCTCTAAATGAGTTCTATGAATTCATATGGGGCTATTCCCAAACATTGTTTAACTTCCCAACAACTTGTGAGGTATTATCATCACCACTTTACAGCTGAGGAAACTGAGTCAGAGAGCTGCTGCATTGTGCCAGGGTCACCTAGCTTATAAGATTTTGAACATAGGTCACTCACTCCCACCATGTGCCTAACTCAGCACTGTGCTCTACTGTGAATTTCTCAGCTGTGGTTTAAATTGTTTCTTTAAATTAACATTTGCTACACAAGACTGGAGTTTTCTTCTTGGTAGTAATACTGTACACAGCACCAAGAATACAGCAATTATACCGAGTATATTAAAGTCAGCAGGTGTGTGTAATAGAGCAATTACAAAAATACACCTGTGAAACATGTTCAGATGCAGCAATAATAAATCATTTAAAAACTAGGCTTGACCACCAAAACTGACACATGATTCTGGACTGAATCCTATGCTGAGGGCAAGTATGAGGGGCAATTTACTATCAAGACTATTATTGGGACATTCAGCAGAATTTTAATATGAGCTGCAGTTTATTTTTAAAATGCTGTATCAATGTTGAAATTTCCTCTATTTGATACCTGCACTGTGAATACTTACAAAAATATTTATATGAAAACACATTGGAGTATTTTAGCTAAAGGGCAATAATATATGCAAGCAACCTCTCTCAGACGGCTTAGTGAAGAAATTGTGTCTCAAGAGAGATAGGAGAGAGACGACAAAACAAAAGTGACATGTTAAAAATATCCAGTAAAGGTATATGGGAATTCTTTGTGTTATTTTCATGGTTTTCCTGTAAGTTTGAAATTATTTAAAAATATAAGATTAATTTAAAAAGAGCCCTATGGACTTCACTGGTGGTGCAGTGGTTAAGAATCCGCTTGCCAATGCAGGGGACATGGGTGTGAGCCCTGCTCAGGGAAGATCTCACATGCCGAGGAGCAACTAAGCCTGTGCGCCACAACTACTGAGCCTGCGCTCTAGAGCCCACGAGCCACAAATACTGAGCCCATGAGCCACAACTACTGAGCCCGAGTGCCACAACTACCGAAGCCCGTGCGCCTAGAGCCCGTGCTCTGCAACAAGAGAAACCACCGCAATGTGAAGCCCGCGCACCGCAGTGAAGAGTAGCCCCTGCTCGCCACAACTAGAGAAGAGCCCGCATGCAGCAACGAAGACCCAACACAGCCAAAAATAAAAATAAATAACTTTATTAAAAAAACTTACAAAAGAGTAGATATTAAAAAATAAAAATAAAAAAAATAAAAAGAGCCCTAGGTTTAGACCCAGGGTTCTGGATTCAGGCTCAGATTTCCCATTGTTCAACTGAGTGACATTTGCCATTTCACATAACCTCTCTGGACCATGTAAAATACAGAAGTTATTTGTTTTAATTATGGATTGGCATTCCATTATATGAATAAACCTCAGCTCATCCATTCCCCTACATGGGGTAGCTTCAACTTTTTCACCATCACAAATAGTGCTGCAATGAGCAGCTGTATACGTGCTTCCTTGTGCTCACATGCAAGCTTGTCCCAGAGCTGATCCGCATTATCGACAGGGATAAATTCAAGAATATAAGAGTGAGTGGGGAAAAAAGCACACTGCAAAAGGATACGTCTATCTGATTCCCTTTATACAAATTTTCAGACACTAAAATACATCATAAAAGTACAAAAACATATACTGGATTGATGTATACCAGCTTCACCATAGAGCTAACCTCTAGGCGGGAGGAAGGAGGAAGGGAAGGATAGGGTGGGCTTTGGTCGTATCTATAATTTTCTTTTTTTTTTTTTAAACTTATTTATTTTATTTTATTTTATTTTTGGCTGCATTGGGTCTTCGTTGCTGCACGTGGGCTTTTCTCTGGTTGAAGCGATCAGGGGCTGTTCTTTGTTGTGGTGAGCAAGCTTCTCACTGTGGTGGCTTCTCTTGTTGGGAGCACAGGCTCTAGGTGCACGGGCTTTGTTAGTTGTGGCACACGGGCTCAGTAGTTGTGGTTCACGGGCTCTGGAGCGCAGGCTCAGTAGTTGTGGTGCACGGGCCTAGTTGCTCTGCGGCATGTGGGATCTTCCCCGGGCCAGGGCTCAAACCCGTGTCTCCTGCATTGGCAGGCGGATTCTTAACCACTGCGCCACCAGGGAAGCCCTATAATTTTCTTTTAATAGATCTTTATTGGAGTATAATTGCTTCACAGTGCTGTGTTAGTTTCTGTTGTACACCAAAGTGAATCAGCCATATGCATACACATGTCCCCATATCCCCTCCCTCTTGAGCCTCCCTCCCACCCTCCCTATCCCACTCCTCTAGGTGGTCACAAAGCACGAAGCTGATCTCCCTGTGCTATGTGGCTGCTTCCCACTAGCTATCTATTTTTCACTGGGTAGTGTACGTATGTCAATACTACTCTCACTTTGCTCCAGCTTCCCCCTCTCACCCCGTGTCCTCAAGTCCATTCTCTATGTCTACGTCTTTATTCCTGTCCTGCAACTAGAGAGAGAGAGAGAGAAGCAGAGGGAAAGAGACAGTGAGAGAGACAGAGAAAGTAAAAGGATTCACCTAAAGAATCTTTCAGTCTTTTCCAGCTCTCATGTTCTATATTCGAGTTCGATTTGTAACCTTAAGAAACTTTATAACCTTTAGCCTAGTAGACAAGTCAGAGACAAGTAAAACGTAGTTTAGTATCCTTTGAAGGAAAAAGGACTGATGTTGTATTAAAGAAAAAGCTTGGTTAATCATTTCCTTGAGATAATGGAACTTAAGCTGCAATTAGAGGAGATAGTGAACATGGGGAGAAGGGCAGGCTTTGGTTAGAGAAGTGCTTTTAGCCATAGATTCCTGATGGAGAAAGAGGACCTTTTCATTCTTAGCATTGTTTGCTCAGTGAACCACCTAAGGAAGTTACACCCCAGAAGGAAACCTGTTATTACACATTGGAATTTACTGGTCCTCCATTAATAGCTACAACTGAATAGCATATTTTGAAACAGCAGAAAAGCACAAAGAAAAAATATTTTTGATCCAGGACTGGTGTCATTTAAAGTAAACAAAGTGGAAATTTGTTAATTATCTGGTGAATTTCTGCAACTTGATTACTAGACTGGATAGTTCAAGCAAAGAGTGCATCTATTGGGACTTCCCTAGTGGCGCAGTGGTTAAGAATCTGCCTGCCAACGCAGGCGACACAGGTTCAATCCCTGGTCCGGGAAGATCCCACATGCCGTGGAGCAACTAAGCCCGTGTGCCACAACTACTGAGCCTACGCTCTAGAGCCCGCAAGCCACAACTACTGAACCCGAGAGCTACAACTACTGAGCCTTCATGCCACAACTACTGAAGCCCACGCACCTAGAGCCTGTGCTCTGCAACAAGAGAAGCCACGGCTATGAGAAGCACGCACACCGCAACGAAGAGTAACACCTGCTCACCGCAACTAGAGAAAGCCTGTGTGCAGCAACAAAGACCCAACACAGTCAAAAAAATCAATCAATAAATTTTTTTTTAAAAAGTGCATCTATTGATGAGTACACACAACTGCAGCAAAACATATCTCTCTACCTCTGAGGGTCACCTTATATAAAATTAAACAGAGAGGGGTTTATCCATCAGGGCTCTTTTGGTACCAAAGAGCAGAAAACCTGATTCAAATGAACTTAAATGAAAATAAGAATTTATTGCATCAGGTAAAAAAAAAAAAATCCAAGGGTAGATTTAACTTTAAGTACCTCTTGATCTAGGAGCTAAGGCAATGGCATCAAGACTTAGTTTTCCCCCATCTCTTGGCTTGTCCTTCTACACTGTTGGCTTCATTTTCAAGCTTCATATGGTGTCCACCATCAGGTCACTCTTACTGCTAGCAGTCCCAGGGAAAAAGAGATGCTCTCAGCTGAGCAGTTCCTACACAAATTCCAACAATTAAGGTGCTTGGAATAACCCACATCACATACTTATCTCTAAGCTAATTAATCACTGTTGCTAGGGAGTGCAATGCTTTCATTGGCCAGGCCAAGTCACATGCCCAGGAGTCAGGGGTGGGGTTAGTTCCAATCTCAGCACCTAGGGGGTACAAAGTGTTATCAATGAACACTTCTCCCACTTTAATGTGCACTAAACTGCCAGGGAACTTCTAAAATGGAGATTCTGATTCAGGAGGTCTGGAGTGGACCCAGAATTATACAGACAGAGAGTCTGTATTCACAATAATCCTGGCCATATAAAACTCCCAAGGAGCATGCTAAACTACTGTTTAAGGATCTCAAGCGTTGTTAGTTACAGGCCAGGCCAGCTACATAAATTAAGGGGCCCAGTGAAAAATGAATTGGAGCTCCTTGTTCAAAAATTATTAAGAATTTCAAAAACTGGTGACAGCAGAGCATTAAACCAAGCGCAAGACTCTTTTAATCTTGGGACCTGTGCATCCTTACAGGTCACACATCCATGAAGCCAGGCTTGATTGCAGGCTTCTGTTTTGATGAGTCTGTGGCCAGAGCAGGATTTCTGTGAATACTAGGGGACAGGCTGAGGCAGACCCTGAGGTCCTTCTCTGCTCTTCCCCCAAAGAGATTCAGCCTCATCTTTGAATAAATGTTGAATATCTATTTGAAAATCATCTCCCTGAAGGAACACCAGTTATTAGGCTGCTTGTGGAGCCCACGAATCTCAGTCTGACTCTCATTTGAAGAGCCCTGCAATGCTTACCCCTCTTCTTAATTGCCACTGATTTTACTCCCATATTAGGCTAGATATTCTTGCTGTGTGTCCCAAGGCATCCCACACTTTCACAATCATTGCACTTAGCACATATTATTTGTTAACTAATTTAGCTGTCTGTCTTCCCTCCCAGACCACAAGTTCAAGGAGGGTAGGGAAAGTGTCTACCTTGTTTAGAGTCCCTTTCTCTAGTACAGTGCCTGGGACAATATTTTACAAATATCTGTAAACTGAGTCGACAATTATAGCAATAGTTAACACTTTTGACACTGTCAGACGTTTAAATTTTAGCCATTCAGGTGGGTGTGGTGGTATCCTAGTGTTTTTAATCTGCATTTCCCTGATGATTAGTGAGGTTGAACACCTTTTCGTGTATTAACCGGCCTTATGAATACTTTCTGCATCAGCTGGCTGGGGCTGCCATAACAAAGTATCACAGACTAGGCGGCTTAAACAACAGAAATTTATTTTCTCACAATTTCAGAGGCTAGAAGTTTGAGATCAAAGTGTTAGCAGGGTTGCTTTCTTCTGAGGCCTCTGACTTGTAGATGGCTATGTTCTTCCTGTCTTCACGTGGTCATCCCTCTGTGTATGTCTGTGTCCTAATCTCTTCTTCTTATAAGGACACTAGTCAAATTGGATTAGGGTCCATCCTAATGACCTCATTTTAACTTAATTCCTCCTTTAATGAGTCTATCTCCAAATACAGTCACATTCTGTGGCACTAGGGGTTAAGACTTCAACATATGAGTTGGGGGAGGGGGTGCATAATTCAGCCCATAACCCCTCTTCTGTAGAAGTGCCTTCAAGTCTCTTACCCATCTTTCTTTTGAGTTGTCTGCTGCTAGAAGCTCTTTATATAGCCTGGATTCTGTCCTCTTTGCCTTCTTTTCTCTCAGTGGACTCCAGCTCCATGTATGTTAGACCTTTTTATTGTGTTCTACATGTCACTTACCTCTTTTGTCTCTCCCTGCTTCAGTCTGGATATTTTACTCTGACATATATCCAATTTTATTTTCTCTTTAGCTGCATCGAATCTACTCTTAAATCAATCTATTCAGTACTTACTTTTTATTTTTCAGTTCTAGAACTTCCATTTGATTCATTTTTATAGTTTTCAGTTCTCTGACAAAATTATTCACCTTGTTCTTTAATTTCTTAAACACATTCTCATAGTTATTTTAAAATCATGTCTAAAAACTCCAACATTTGTATCTCCTGGGGCTCTGTTCATATTTTCTTTCTGGTTTAGGTTAATTATTATTTTGGTAGGCTTCATTCTTTTTTATTGAATTCTAGACATTGTACATGAAGAAATATGAAGGCAATTTGGGGCCCTGGGTTGACTTTTACTTTTGGCAGGAAGTTTGGCGAGAGGTAGATCATCTTAATGCAACCTGGGATTAAAATAATGCAAAGCTAGGCTGGAGTTCTTGTGAAGCCTATTTCCCACTCCCATTGACTCATAGGCTGAAGCCCTTCAGGATCCCAACTGAATGCCTGGAGAGTTTACCAGGGAACATTTTCTGAGCTCCATTCTTTTGTCCCTACAACTCCTGGGGCTTCTCAAGGAACTTCTCAGTCACACATTTGTCTGGCATCTCTAAAAGGAAAGAGTCCAAATGCCAAGCTCACATACCTAGACTTTACTTCCAGGTCTTGCTCCTGCAAATTCTCATTGTCTTCCCTGGCCTCTTGCCAGCCAGGTTTGGATGGGAAGAGGTAACCAGAATCAGCTTTTCAGAAGCTGACTTTCTCAGAGGGTCCCACTGTTGGGACACACTGGCTGGTCCACTGAGCTGTGCTCAGGTGTCTCTTGGAACCAGTAGTACTGCCTCTTCAACAAGGAGCCCCATCACCAATCTTAACTTTCTCCCACAGGCAGGAGTGTACACCTGGGGACAAGTAAGCCTTAAAAATATGTTCTCTAGAGAATCTTTTTTTTTTTTTTTTGGCATGTGGGATCTTAGTTCCCTGACCAGGGATTGAACCCACGCCCCCTGCACTGGAAGCGTGGAGTCTTAACCACTGGACCACCAGGGATGTCCCGAGAATCACTGTTTTGAAAGCATTTATTTTCAACAATTCCTCCTCTGAATCTGTGTATGTTTCAATTAGATAGGAAACTCCATCTTGAAGCTGGGTTGTTGCATGTAAGCTCAGACAGCAGCATAAGCTCTCTATGTGAGCAGCCTAACGTGAGAACTCTGCCTCATACCAGTTTGGAGAGTGACTGTGCTAGACTCAATAATGTCTCCAAAATTCATGTCTATCCAGAACCTCAGAATATGACTTTATTTGGGGAAAAGGTCTCTGCAGATATAATTAACTAAGTTAAGATAAAGTCATACCGGATTAGGGTGGGCACTAAATCTAATGACTGGTGTCCTCATAAGAACACATCATGTGAAGAAATAGGCAGAGGTTGGATGCTGCCAAAACCATGGAATTGCAAGGACTGCTGGGAGCCACCAGAAGCTAGGAAGAGGCAAAGAAGGATTCTTCCCTAAAGCCTTCAGAGGGAGCATGGTCTACCTTGATTTCAGACTTCTTGCCTCCAGAACTGTGAGAGAATAAATTTCCATTGTTTAGGTCACCTAGTTTGTGGTAATTCTTTATAGCTGCCTTAAGGAACTAATAATACAGTGACAAACAAATTTAATCACAACTTCTCCCATTAGTATTAAATCCGAGACATTGTCTTGATTGTACTTGGGATTTATTTTATAGAGGTGACTGAGTGATGATATGGAGAGGAAACTGTGAGGTTTTTTTTTTTTCAACATCTTTATTGGAGTATAATTGCTTTACAATGGTGTGTTAGTTTCTGCTTCATAACAAAGTGAATCAGCTATACATATACATATATCCCCATATCTCCTCCCTCTTGCGTCTCCCTCCCACCCTCCCTATCCCACCCCTCTAGGTGGTCACAAAGCACCAAGCTGATCTCCCTGTGCTATGTGGCTGCTTCCCACTAGCTATCTGTTTTACATTTGGTAGTGTATACATGTCCATGCCACTCTCTCACTTCGTCCCAGCTTACCCTTCCCCCTCCCCGTGTCCTGAAGTCCATTCTCTACATCTGTGTCTTTATTACTGCCTGTCGTGCCCCTAGGTTCAGAACCATTTTGTTTTTTTTTTAGATTCCATATATATGTGTTAGCATGGTATTTATTTTTCTCTTTCTGACTTACTTCACTCTGTATGACAGACTCTAGGTCCAACCACCTCACTACAAATAACTCAATTTCGTTTCTTTTTATGGCTGAGTAATATTCCATTGTATATATGTGCCACATCTTCTTTATCCATTCATCTGTCGATGGACACTTAGGTTGCTTTCATGTCCTGGCTATTGTAAATGCAGCTGCAATGAACATTGTGGTACATGACTCTTTTTGAATTATGGTTTTCTCAGGGTATATGCCCAGTAGTGGGATTGCTGGGTCATATGGTAGTTCTATTTTTAGTTTTTTAAGGAACCTCTATACTGTTCTCCATAGTGGCTGTATCAATTTACATTCCCACCAACAGTGCAAGAGGGTTCCCTTTTCTCCACACCCTCTCCAGCATTTGTTATTTGTAGATTTTCTGATGATGGCCATTCTGACCGGTGTGAGGTGATACCTCACTGTAGAAACTGTGAGCTTTATTACTCACAGTTCCCAAGAGAAGGGGGCACACCACACCGTGCAGGGCCACACAGGGAAGTTCCAGGATTGGTCAGGAGGCAGAAAGAGTGAGGGGAGAACATGGCCTACAGCCTTTTGGGGGGTTTTCATGGGAAGGAATGAGTGGGGCAGGGCAGGCAAGTTTGAGCAAGTTTAGGATTGGGTAGTTTGAATAATCCCAGTGGACCCTGGGCTATAGAGGTAGTCTTTAGTCGTCTGGTACTCGGACGTGGGGTGGTCTGAGGAAGGGGAAATACTGACTTGATTCATGGAAATTGTATAAAGGAGGTGTTCAGGGATATGGACTTTAGGTTAGTTGGTGTTATGGACTGAATGTTTGTGTCCCCCCAAAATTCATATGTTGAAGTCCCAGTCCCCAGTGTGACAGTATTTGGAGGTGAGGATTTGGGGAAGTAATTAGGCTTAGATTAAGTCATGAGGGTAGGACCCTCCTGATGGGATTAGTGTCCTTGTAAGAAGAGGAAGAGAGTGAGAAATCTCTCTCCATGAGAGTGCACAGAGGAAAGGCCATGTGAGCACACAGCAAGAAGGCAGCCGTATGCAAGCCGGGAAGAGATCTCTCACTAGGAACAAATCTGCTGGCACCTTGACTTTGACCTTCCCAGTCTCCAGAACTCTGAGAAGTAGATGTCTGTTGTTTAAGTCATCCAGTTTATGGCATTTTGTTATAGCAACTGGAACTGACTAAGACAGTTGGTTTGTATATGAAGAGTGTTTGAAGGCAAATTGCTTACTATCTTAGGAATTAGCTAGTCCTGGGAGGGGAGGTCTCTCCCCAGGTCTGCAAGGCCCCAAAATGTCAAAGCATCATAAAGCACAGAAAGTAAAAAACATGATCATCAAACTTATAAGCTTTTGCACAGCAAAGGAAACCATAAACAAAATGAAAAGACAAACTACGGACTGGGAGAAAATAATTGCAAATGATGCAACCAAAAAGGGCTTAATTTCCAAAATATACAAACAGCTCATACAACTCAATATCAAAAAAACAAACAACCCAATCAAAAAATGAGCAGAAGACCTAAATAGACATTTCCCCAAAGAAGACATACAGATGGCCGATAGGCACATGAAAAGATGCTCAACATCGCTAATTATTACAGAAATGCAAATCAAGACTACAATGAGGCATCACCTCACACTGGTCAGAATGAATATCTTCAAAAAGTCTACAAATAATAAATGCTGGAGAGGGTGTAGAGAGAAGGGAACCCTCCTACACTGTTAGTGGGAATGTAAATTGGTGCAGCCACTATGGAAAGCAGTGTGAAGTTTCCTTAAAAGACTAAAAATAGAATTACCATATGATCCAGCAATCTCACCCCTGGGCATATACCTGGAAAAGACAAAAACTCTAATTCGAAAAGATATGCACCCCAATGTCCACAGCAGCACTATTTACAATAGCCAAGACATGGAAGCAATCTAAGTGTCCATCAACAGATGAATGGATAAAGATATGGTATGAAAGAACAAAGAATGGTATGATATGTATGCATATACATAAATATATATATATATATATATATCTGAATCACTTTGTTGTACACCTGAAACTAACACAATATTGTAAATCAACTATACTTCAATAATAAATAAATAAATATATAAATAAAAGCATGATCAATACAGACATACAGACAGAAGTCACCAGAAGCAGAAGCAGTAGAGAGAAGCTGAGAGAGAAGGAGACAGAACCTGAAATTACCCCTTTGTATTCAGGGCCAAATTTCTTGAAAGGATAACTTACGTTTCTTATTTATTTATTTCTCACTTACTCCTTACCAACTACAATTTGACCTTTTTCCTTACCTCTAAAGAATTCCTCTTATGCAGGTAATTGCCAAATCCAATTAATACTTTCACATATGTCACCTTCTATATGAATCCTTTCCATTTCCCTTGCGCTCCACAGGTAGAACTGGTCTCTGTTGCATTGGTGTTTTTTGGTATACCTTACGGAAATTTTTATCAAACACCTTAAATATTTCATTGTACATATTTGCTTATATAAATACTCCTCTACCAAAATGTAAGCCACCAAACTCTGAATTTCTATCCTTAATATTTAGAATTGCTTCTATTCTTAATGTTTAGAACCTGATACAGACTAGGTTCCCAATGAATATTTTACAAATGAATTTAATGACTAAAAGTACTCCTCTGAAGCAGAACTTATCATTTTGGGCAGTTCCTTGCCTTTTTAAGTTAGTTCCTCCCTCAGTTTCCATGGTCTCTTTCTCTTCCTGATTTTTCCCCAACCTCTTACTGTTTCTTGTCTATCCCTTTTTTTCTCACGTTCTTTCAAGACTAGTGTTTCTAAGGTTCCCAAGGACTTTATAAAATCTCCCTGGATGATCTCATGTACTTTAATGTTTTCAATTACCACCTTCGTGCTGATGCCTTCTATATGTCTTGGCTAGATCTCTCTTCAAAGTACCAGGCTTATATAGCCAGTTGCCTACTAGACATCTTCCGTCATAACCCCAAACTGCCTCAAACTCAGCCTGTCCAAAGTTGAACTCACAATCCTCCTCTATGTGACATTGCATAATCTGGTTGAATCCTATTTTGGAATCTGTTCCTAAATGTCTCTTAATTCCATATTCTCCTCTGCATCTCTGCCCCACTCACAGAGTACCCAGTCTCTCCTTCCTCCAGGTCACTCTCCTCTCTATTTCAAGACTTAAAAAGAGAATTAGGTCAATGTTTTTAGTGCTTCAACAGTTCTCTATATACTTCAGGATAATTCTCTCTCCCTAAACATAACATGCTTATTCCTTTGTCCTCTACTTGGAAGACCCCTCCTGTCATATCAGCCAGCCCATCTCTTGTCCATGTAATCATGCAAGGAACTTTAATGTGTGCCTTCTATGTGCAAAACGCTGGGCTCATGTACCTTTTTTTTTTAAAGTAGAATTATTATACATTGCAGTTGTTAATAACACTTTCTTTTTATTAATATTTATTTATTTATTTATTTGGTTGAGCCTGGTCTTAGTTGTGTCATGTGAACTCTTAGTTGCGGCATGCTTGTGGGATCTAGTTCCCTGACCAGGGATTGAACCCTGGCCCCTGCATTGGGAATGCGGAGTCTTAACCACTGCACCACCAGGGAAGTCCCTGGGCTCATATATCTTCCTTAAAAAAGCTTCCCTGATCTGCCTCCCCATTTCACAAGATGGCCACTTTCACAGAATTCATCAAACTCTATTATGATTACTTATCTACACATCTCTTTTGTTCCCTCAGCTTTACTGAGGTATAGATGAGAAATAAAATTGTAAGATATTTAAAGTGTACAACATGATGATTTGATATATACATACACTGTGAAAGGATTCTCCCTGCATCAAGTTAATTAACACATCTATCACTTCATATATTTACCTTTTTTTTTCTTTTTTTTGGTGAGAACATTTAAGTTCTACTCTTTTAGCAAATTTCAATTTGTGTCTCTTATCACCTCTTTCCTGTGGGGCCTATCATAACACCCAATCCATACCAGGCATTTAACAAATTGCCATTAATGGAATGGACGGTTGAATCTTTCATGGGTCCTCACAAAAGACAAATGAGAATCTTCCAATCTGACCAACCCTACATGTCAGCTCATTTCCCACACTCCACCCCGTGCATCTTTATGATTAGTAGAAATTATTCAAACCTTCCCGAGCTCAACCTACACTTTGGCTCCTTACGTCTAACCATACAATCCATCTCCATCGATGATCTTTCCACACTCCTTTGGACCTGCAAAGTTCCTATTCATCCTTCCAGGCCCACCGTGAGTGTCACATCCTGTGACTGTTTTTTATTCCCTCAGGATGAGTTAGATACTCTTCTGATTATTCCCATAGCAGTATACACATAGTAAAACTTACTCTTGCACATATGCTGTTTAAAAATATCTTTATATCTGTTTTTTTCACCAAAATGGGAAAAGATTGAGGATATGAAATATCTACCCAACTTGGTATTCTTAGCAATTGGCACTGTAAACTGAATGAATAGTTGACTGGCTAAACACATGTTCAAATATGGGCTTTAGGAAGATTAAATTGGCAAAAGAGTAATTAGGAATATAATACAAAGGCAATGAATACCTGAACTAGGATGCTGGTAGTGATGATAGAAATACTAAGAATATCAAGGTGGCAATGTTAAAAGAAATTGACAACCCAGCCAAAGTTTAAAAGGAGAGAGAAAAAACAAAATTAACTCTAAGTCAGTTTTATTCAGTTATGCACGCCTTTGAAAATCTAAAGAAAGCTAAGGACATCATTCCTGGAAAAAAATGCACATATGCTCATTCGCAAAAGCTTCTTTGCATAATAAATCAGGAGATTCCTTCCTTTCTTAAATATCACCGCTTAAGTTCACACACCACTACTTTAGAGTTGTAAGACTGGATGGTTTGGAGGATGGTGATAGCGTTAAGCAACCTATGAACAACTTGAAAAATAGTTGGTTTAGAGGAGTAGAGGGAAGTCGGGTTTTAAAAATACAGAACAAACACCTTATAGTGTGCGTGGTTTTGACTACTCTAGAGAGACCCTTGAGGAGCATGACATGTGTAATTTCTAAGGATGCTGAAGCCTGAGGCAGTGCTCTGTAACAGCAAGTGACTTAGTAGTTAGCCCAGCTGAGTGCCTAGCCAATGAAACTCAACTTTTAATGCACTAGCCCTAAAAAAGTGAAAAAGATCAGCTTGTGGAATGGGTATGTGCAGAGGAAACTCATGACTTTAAAGACTAAGTTTAAATTATGAACTCAATCATCTCCTTATGTGAGAATTAGATACATCATTGATCAAGGTTTACTGTATCGAGTTTGAAATGCTCATGGGCCACAGAAGCAGAGATGTTCATTAGATGGTTAAAATGATTATTGAAAAAGAAACTGAAGTTAAGGTACAGACTTGAGATTCATTCCTGCTAAACAGTGAATTTCAAATAGTATTCAAGTATAAGATTACCAAGTGTGATAGGCAGACTTCTAAGATAGTCCCATGATTCTCACTCTCTTGTATTCATACCTTTGTATAATCCTCCTTTCTTAAGTGTGGAACCTGTGACCTGTTTCTAACCAACAGAAAATGGTAGTGGTGGTAGGATATCACTCCTGTAATTATGCTACCTTATGTGGCAAAGGTGAAGGTATTTTGTGGGTGTAATTGAGGTCCCAAATCAGTTAGCGTTGAGTCAGTTAAAAGGGAGATTATCAGATGAGCCCTCTAAAAGAGGGACTGAGGCCTTCCCCAAGTTCAAAGAGATTCTTCTGCTGGCTTGAAGGAACAAGCCACCAAGAGTTCTACAGTTGAATGGAAATGAATTCTGCCAACAACCCTGTGAGCTTGGAAGAGGATAGCATGCTTCAGATAATGTCACAGCCCGGGTCAACACCATGACTGCAGCCTTGTGAGACGCTTTATGAGCAGAGAGCCCAGCTGAGCCATGCCCGGACTCCTGATCCACCAAAACTCTGAGATAATAAATATATATTGTTTTAAACTGTTACCTATGTGGCAATTTGTGATGCAGCAGTAGAATACTAATACACCAATGGAAAAAGAATATGAAGAGAACCAAGGAGGGTCAAAATTTCTGACAAACATTGATATATCCATATTTGAATGATTGGGAAAAGAAACAGGGACAAAAATGGGTATTAAAAGGTGGTGGCAGTCAGACGGTCTCTTAGTTAGTTTGGGCTGCTATAACAAGGATTCTGGAGACTGGGTGGCTTAAATAACAATATTTAGTTCTCACAGTTCTGGAGCCTGGAAGTTTGAGATCAGGGTGAAAGCATGGTCAGGTTCCTGTGAGAGCTCTCTTCTTGGTTTCCTCACAATGTGAAGAGAGAGCTTAGGTTTCTTTAACTCCTTATGAGGGCACCAATCCCATGATGGGAGCTCTACGCACATGACCTCATCCAAACCTATTACTTCCCGAAGGCCTACCTCCAAATACCATCACACTGGGGATTAAGGCGTCAACATATGAATTTGGGGGGGAACACAAACATTCTGTCCAAAGCAGATGGAGACTTCCTGATAATAATATAGCAGCTGATATAGGAAGTTGTCTCTAACTCCAAATACATTAAAATTCTGAATTTTTTTAAAAATTTGCTTAAAATACACAGCCAAGCCAAAAGCAAGAAACAACTACCTCATTTGCCAGAAATGAAGAGAGGCCCAAAGTAAAACCACTAAGTAGGAGCTAAAGCAGAATTCACAGGGGTGAAGGAAATAATTACAGACCTTTGGGACTGGAGTTTCACTACTTGTGAGAAGAAGAAGCACATAGCCTCAGACCCAGGTTTGATGGAAAGCTTGAATAATTCTGTGAACCACTCAAGGTTGACCTGTTAGTGAAAATGCGTCAAGGAAAACTCCACCAAACCAACACAATAAGACAATTAAAAAAATAAGAAGTATAAGAATTAGAAGTGACAAAGGTTTCATATTTTTAGGTGATACAATCATTTACATTAAAAAAAGATAAACTATGATAACCAATAAGATAAACTATTATAAAAGAGTGTTATAATAATTTATCAGAACAAGATCTGTATATAAAAATCATTAGTGCCCCCTGGTTCCAGCAATATCCAATTAGAAAACATAATAAAAAGATTTTTTTCCAATTAAAAAACATAATAAAAATATTTCTTTTATAACAAAAAATAAAGTTGGAATTAACATAAGTAATGCCAGAGCTTTGTACAGAAATTTTTAAGTAAAAATTATTCATAAAATAACTAAAGCATACATATAGTTTGAGAATTTAAAATACAAAAAGAAAGAAATATTATTTAAAAATGACCTCCCACCCTTTCTCAGCCACTTAATTCCCTTCTCCAGGGTAAATCACTCTTGGTTTCTTATGCATTCTTTCAGAGATATCCTAGGGATACACAGTCAAATATATATTTTTCTTTCTTTTTTTTTTATAAAATGACAGCATAGTGGAACATTGCTCAGCACCCCATCTTTCTTCACATATCAATATATCTTGGGGATAAATTCATATTAGTACATATGAAATTGCCTCATTCTTTTAAAGTGTAGCACTGCATTCCATTTACATAACCAGTCCCATACTAATTAATATTGGTACAAACAATGCTATTGTGAAAAGCCCTGTACATAAATCACTTTCCACATTTCCATATGCAAAAGTATCTCAAGTTCAAATTGCTAGAAGAGGAATTGTTAAGTCAAAGGTTATGTGCATTTAAGATATCGATAAATAAGCCAAATAGCCAAAAAACCTCCCTAGAGGTTGCACTAACTCACATTCCCACCAGCAATGTTGGTTAGTGCCTGTTTTCTCCCAATATACTCTCCATCTCAGTGTTTTTTCAAAATTTGATCTTTGCTAATATGATAGGTAAAAAATGGTCTCATGCACGTGAAAACCACAAAGAGATACCACTTCACACACAGTAGGATGGCTATAATAAAAAGACAGATATTAAGTTTTGGTGAAGAACCTGTATACACTGCTGATGGTAGGAATTTTAAATGATGCAGCCACCTTGGAAAACAGATTGAACACTTCTCAAAAACTTAAACATAGAGTTGCTATATTAGACCAAGCAATTTCACTCTTAGGAATATACCCAAGGGAAATGAAAACATATGTCCACACGTAAACTTGTACATGAAAGCTTATAGCAGCATCATTCCACCAAAAGATAGAAACAACCAAAATGTCCATCTATTGATGAATGGATAAACAAAATGAAGTATATCAATAAAATGGAATAATATTATTTAACCAGAAAAAGGAATAAAGTTAGTGATACATGCTACAATACAGATGAACCTTGAAAACATGCTAAGTGAAAAAGGCCAGTTGCCAAAGACCGTATATTATATCTTTCCATTTATATGAAATGTCCAGAATAGGCAAATCTACAGACACAGAAAATAGATTAGTGGTTGCCTCCGGTCAGGAGGGTTGGAAGGGTTGGAGGTGATAGCTAAAGTTTACAGTGTTTCTTTGGGAGGTGATGAAAACAGTCTGAAATTGATTATAGTGATGGTTGCACAACGCTATGAATATACTAAAACCATTGACTTCTACACTTTACATGGATGAGTTATATGGTATAACTATATCTCAATATATCTCAAACTGTTATCAAAAATATCTCAAATTGTTACAAAAAAGTGGTTTCAGTGTAGTTTTAACTTGCGTTCCTATTATTAAGAGTGAAGTTGAGCATCTCTCCATATATTTATTAACATTTCAGGTTTTTCCTTTTGTGACTTGTCTATTTATATCCATTACTCATTTTCTATTCATTTTTATCTTATCAATTTATAAGATTGTTTTGTACATTTTTTTTTTAATAAGAGACTCTTTTTTTTTAATTAATTAATTTATTTATGGCTGTGTTGGGTCTTCGTTTCTGTGCGAGGGCTTTCTCTAGTTGTGGAAAGCGGGGGCCACTCTTCATCGCAGTGCGCAGGCCTCTCACTATCGCGGCCTCTCTTGTTGCGGAGCACAGGCTCCAGACGCGCAGGCTCAGTAGTTGTGGCTCACGGGCCCAGTTGCTCCGTGGCATGTGGGATCTTCCCAGACCAGGGCTCGAACCCATGTGCCCTGCATTGGCAGGCAGATTCTCAACCACTGCGCCACCAGGGAAGCCCTGTTTTGTACATTTTAGCTACAATGAGATGCTTTACAAATTGGCAAAAACTATAAAGTTGGTGTGGTAGGCAGAAAAATGCCCCCCCCAAAAGATCCTGACATTTTAATCCCCAGAACCTGTGAAAATATTAGGTTACAGGGCAAAAGAGAATTAAGGTTGAAGGTAGAATTAAAGTTGTTAATCAGTGGACTTTGAAAGAGGGAGATTATCCAAGTGAGCATAATGTAATCACAGGGGTCCTTAAATGTAAAAGAGGGAGGCAGGAAAGGGAGAGTTAGGGTGATGTGATGTGAAAAACACCTGACTGACCATTGTTATCTTTGAAGATGAAGGGAGCCGTGAATCAAGGAATGTGAGTAGATTCTAGAAGCTGAGAAAGGCAAGAAAATGGATTCTCCCTTAGGGTCTCTAGAAAAGAGTGCAATGTTGCCAACAAACTGATTTTAGCTCAGTATGACCCACTTTGGACTTCTGACCTTCAGAATGTAAAAATCTGTGTTATTTTAAGCCACCAACCTTGCAGCAATTTATTGCAGAAGCATCAGGAAACTAATACAATTGGATAATACAAGATTCTGAAAAAGATGAGGAGAAATGGATATCCTCACATACCACTCATGTGACTGCCAACTGGTGCAGCCAATTTTAAAGAGCAATCTTGTAGTACTTAGTTCAATTGAGCATGTGCATCACTTATGACTCAGCACTTCTATTTCTGGGTGCACACCTTAGAGAAACATCCACATACATGCACAAGAGACATACACGAGGACGTTCAAGGTATTATTTGTGGCAGCAAGGAGTTCGAGGCAACTGAGAAGCCCATCAATATGAGTATGAATGTGGAAATGTGGATTATGCTTTTGAAGGAATGTTATGCAACAGGCTGAAACAATGAATCAAAGCTACTTGTAACAACATGAATCGATCATAAAAACACGATGTTGAGAGGGAAACAAAAGTAAAAACAGTATTAAATTTATAAAGCAATACCATTCATTTAAATTTTTTAAAACATAACAATGTTAGATATTTATCATAAATTCATAAGTATGTGAATAAACACACAGAATGCAAATTGGAAAGATACATTATATAAATGAGAGTGTCAGTGAGTTAGGAAGTAATAAGACTGGAGATAGACAATTAGAAAGGAAAAATAAAAGTAAACAAAACAAAAAGTTAAAAGGGGGTATGAACTAGACTCACCAAAAAAAAAGAGAGAGATAACTGAAATAAATAAAATCAGAAATGAAAGTGGAGACATTACAACTGATACCACAGAAATACAAAGGGTCATAAGAGACTACCATGAATAATTATATGCAAAAAATTGGACAATCTAATAAAAGAAATGGATAATTTCCTAGAAACATACAAAGTACCAAGACTGAATCATGAAGAAATAGAAAACCTGAACAGACTTATTACTAGTAAGGAGATTGAATCAGTAATCAAAATCTTCCCAACCAATAAAAGTCCAGGACCCGATGGCTTCACTGGTGAATTCTAACAAACACTTAAAGAAGAACTAATATCAAGCCTTCTCAAAATCTTCCCAAGAAATAGAAGAGAAGGGAACCCTTCCAAACTCATTTTACAAGGCCAGCATTACCCCACTATCAAAACCAGAAAAGGCTACTACAAGAAAAGAAAATTACAGGCCGATATTCCTGATGAACATAGATGTACAAATACTCAACAAAATATTAGCAAGCCAAATCCAACAATACTTTAAAAGAATTATATACCATAATCAAATGGGATTTATTCCAGGGGTGCAAAGATGGTTCAACATCCACAAATCAATCAAAGTGTTACACCATATTGACAAAAAGAAGGATAAAAATCATATCATATCAATAGACACAGAAAAGTTATCTGACAAAATTCAACATCCATTTATGATAAAAACTCTCAACAAAGTGGAAACAGAGGGAATAGACCTCAACATAATAAAGGTTATACATGACAAGTCCACAGCTAACATAATACTCAGTGGAGAAAAGCTGAAAGTATTACCCCTAAGATCAGGAACTAGACAGGGATGCCTACTCTTGCCATTTTTATTCAGCATAGTACTGGAAGTCCTAGCTAGAGCAATTAGGCAAGAAACAGAAATAAAATACATCCAATTGGAAAGGAAGAAGTAAAACTATCATTATTTGCAGATGATATGATACTATTATAGAAAACCCTAAAAGCTCAACTAAAAAAAAAAAAAAAAAAGCAAAGAAACTGAGACGTAATAAACAAATTTAGTAAAGTTTCAGAATATAAAACCAATATACAAAAATCAGTGAGGTTTCTATACACTAATAATAAACTATTAGAAAGAGAAAATAAGAAAGCGATCCCATTTACAATTGCATCAAAAAGAATAAAATACTTACAAATAAATTTAACCAAGGAGGTGAAAGACCTGTACACTGAAAACTATAAGACATTGATGAAGGAAGCTGAAGAAGTCACAAATTGAACAATAGTCCATGCTCATAGATTGGAAGAATTAATATTGTTAAAATGTCTATACTACCCAAAGAATCTACAGATTCAATGCAATTGCTATCAAAATTCCAATGGCATTCTTTCACAAAAATAGAATATACAATACTAAAATTTGTATGGAACCACAAAAGACCCTTAATACCCAAAACAATCTTGAGAAAGAATAAAAAGCTAGAGACATCATGCATCCTGATTTCAAACTATATTACAAAGCTATCATAATCAAAGAGTATGATATTGGCATAAAAACAGACACAGATCAATGGAACAGAATAGATAGCCCAGAAATAAGCCCACACATATGTAGGTTTATGACAAAGAAGCCGAGAATATACAAGGGGGACAAAGCAGTCTCTTTGATAAATAGTGCAGGAAAAACTGGACAGAGACATGCAAAAGAATGAAACTAGACCACTCTCTTATACCTTACACAAAAATTAACTCAAAACAGATTAAAGGCTTGAACATCAGACCTGAAACCATAAAACTCCTAAAAGAAAATACAGGCAGTAAACTTTTGACATTGGTCTTGGCAATGATTTTTTGGCTTTGACACCAAAAGCAAAGGCAACAAAAGCAAAAGTAAACAGGTGGGACTATGTCAAACTAAAAAAGCTTCCGCACAGCAAAGGAAACTGTCAACAAAATGAAAAGGCAACCTACTGAATGGGAGAAAAAATTTGCAAGTCATATATCTGAAAAGGGGTTAATATCCAAAATATATACAAACAACTCAATTAAAAAAATGGATCAAAGGATCAAAGAGGATCTGAATAGGCATTTTTCCAGAGATAATATAGAGATGGCCAACAAGCACATGAAAAGGTGCTCCGTATCACTAATTATCACGGAAATGCAAATCAAAACCACAATGAGATATCACCTCACATCTGTTAGAATACTATTATTAAAAAAACAAGAAATAACAAGTGTTGGAGAGGATGTGGAGAAAAGGGAACCCTTGTGCACTGTTGGCGAAAATGTAAATTGCTGCAGTCACTATGGAAAACAGTACGGAGCCTCCTCAAAAAAATTAAAACTAGAGCTACCATATGATCCAGCAATTCTACTTCAGGGAAGAAAAGACAATGACTTGAAAAGGTATCCGCACCCCCAAATTCATTGCAGCATTATTTACAATAGCCAACATATGGAAACACACTGTCCATTGATGGACAAAAGGATCAGTTGTGAGATACATACGTATATATATGATGGAATACTATTCAGCCATAAAAATGAAGGAATCACTGCCATTTGCAGCAACATGGATGGACCTTGAGGGCATTATGCTAAGTAAAATAGGTCAGATAGAGAAAAACAATGCTGTATGATCTTACTTATACATGGAATCTAAAAAGCAAACAAACAAACACCAAACTGATGAATACAGAGAACAGATTGGTGTTTGTTGAAGGCAGAGGATGGAGAGTGGGTGAAATTGGTGAAGGTGGTCAAAAGGTACAAACTTCCAGTTATAAAATAAAATAAATAAGTCCTGGGGATGTATACACAGCATGGTGACTATAGTTAATAATACTGTATTACATATTCAAAAGTTGCTAAGAAAATCTTAATAGTTCTCATCACAAGAAAAAAAATCGTAACTCTGTGGAATGATGGATATTAATTAGACACTGTGATGATTATTTCACAATATACACATATATAAAATAATTATGTTGTACACCTGAAATAAATATAATGTTATATGTCAATTATATCTCAATAAAAATTGTAAACATGCACTTTTTCTGATGCTTAAATTCTACTTCCAAAATTTATCCCATGAAATAGCCACAAATGTTCAGAAATGAGTATATAAACTATGTAAAGTATGTTTCTTGCAATATCATGTGTGATAATGGAAAATTACAAATAAGAATGTCCATTAAAATGAAACTAGTTCATGAATTGTGGTCTATTTGTGTTATAGATGTGATGAAGTTGTTTAAGAAAAATATGAGATAGGCTTACACACTTTGACATGGAAAGAACTCCAAGATGAACAATGATAGAAAAGACCAATATGTATACCATGGTCCCAAATGCACCCACACAAAGAAAGGTGTATGTTTGTGAATACAATGAATAGAAAGTGGGTGTAGAGGTTAGAAATTGTTAACAGTAGACCCAGCTAAAAGTTGTGTTTGCTTGGGACTTTGCATAAATTCAAACAACAGAAAGTGTCACTATCAAAGTATGGTCTGGATGGACTGATAGATATTATAAGAGGACCAAAATCTCCCCAAACTAAATTTGATAATTGTTGAGTTTGTGATGAGGGTGGGGAACAAAGGGCATTGTTTATGTTGCTCTCCACTCTTGTATTCTTGACTGTTGCCTAATTAAATAAAAAAAAAAAGTACTGATGTATTAACCGCAAAGAAAGAAAGAAAGAAAGAAAGAAAGAAGAAAGGCGTGGGTGGGGTAGGATTTTAAAAGACAACTGCATGCTGTGTACTCCATGTACTGACAGTTATACTCAACACGATTCTATACATCTAGGGCAAGGTTAGCAAATTTATTTTCTGTATAGGACCAGATAGCAAATATTTTAGCCTTTGTAGATCCTGTAACATTTACAATATCTAGGATTCAGTAAAAAATTACTACATGGGCAAAGAAGCACAATTAATGTGACTCATAAGCAGGCAATAGAAATAAAATCAGAAATAGCAAAGATGAAAGAAATAGCAGACAAGGACTTCACTACAACTATTATAAATGCACTCAAGGATTAAAAGGAAAAACTGATAACAAGTGAAAAGGAAACTATTAAAAAATAAGCAAATGGAACTTCTAAAGACGATAAATATTTTAAAATCTTATCAAAAACTAACTGGATAGGGGGCTTCCCTGGTGGTGCAGCAGTTAAGAATCCACCTGCCAATGCAGGGGACATGGGTTCGAGCCCTGGTCCAGGAAGATCCCAGATGCCACGGAGCAACTAGGCCCATGTGCCACAACTACTGAACCTGCGCTCTAGAGCCTGCGAGCCACAACTACTGAGCCCGCATGCCACAACTATTGAAGCCTGCGCGCCTAGAGCCCATGCTCTGCAACAAGCGAAGCCACGATGATGAGAAGCCCGTGCACCGCAACGAAGAGTAGCCTCTGCTCGCCGCAACTAGAGAAAGCCCACGTGCAGCAATGAAGATCCAATGCAGCCAAAAATAAATAAATAAAACTGGATAGATTTAACAGATTTGACACTGCAGAAGAAAAAGCAATAAACTTGAAGACACAGCAATAGAAACTATCCAAGCTGAAGCAAAAAGAGGAAATAAAAATGAAAAAACAAAGGTTTAAAGGAACAATGTCTGAATATTTTTCCAGTTTTGGCAAAAACAAAAAAACCCCACAGATCTACCAAGTTCAACAAACACTAAGCAGAATAAACACCAAGGAAATCACACCAAAGCACATCATAATATAATATGAATATCAGTGATAAGGAGAACAATCTTGAAGACATCAAGGGGGAAAAAAGGACATTATATATAGGAGAACAAGATAAGAAATCCACTGACTCTCATCAGAAACAACGCAACCCCAAAGACCATGGAATAATATCTTTAATATGCTATGGGGGAAAAAACCTGTCATTTTATATACAACACGAAAAATACTCCAAAATGAAGGTGAAATAGACATTTTTAGACAAATAAAAGCTGAGAAAATTTGTCACTAGCACACCTGCACTACAGGAAATGTTAAAGGAATTTCTTTAGACAGAAGTGAAATGATACCCAGTGGAAACTTTGATCTCTACCAAGGAATAAAGGGTGCTGGCAATGAAAAATATGTGGGAAATATAGAAAATTCTGTTTTCTATTTTTAAATTTCTTTAAAAGATAGTTAAAGCAAAAGGAGTAATAATGTAATGTGTGGCTTGTAATATGTATGAAGGTAAAATGTGCAATGGAATAGCACAGAAGATATGAAGATAGAAGCCTACTGTTGTAAAGTTCATGCATTATACATTATTTGAAGGTAGGCTGAGATAAATTAATAATACTTATTTGTAAAAACTATCAGACATATGAAAAGATGATCGTAGTCAAGGATATACAGTTTAAAGCAATGAGATACCATTTCTCACCTGTTATATTGATAAAAATTACGGAAGATGGATAGCATTCATTGTTAGTGATGATGTGGTATGTTAGTACGAGTGTGAATTACTACAGTTTGGATAATAATCCGGCATAATACATTAAAGAGAAAAAGCTCAAACCCTTTGATTCAACAAGCCACATGTGAGATTCTACTACACACTATACATTTGTATATGTTTATGTTTAAGAATATTTTTCTTTTGGTGAGTATGTTGTATTTTTGTTTGGAGGAAAATAGGACAAAAACTGAAGACCTATAAATAAGAGAAGGGTCAACTAAATCTTAGTGTATAAGTAGTATGGAATACTTGTAGCTATTGAAAAAATGAATTAGATCTATTATGTGTGTTGTGGAATGAAGTTTATGCCATGCGGTAAAGAAAAACAAAAGATAGATAGATAGATAGAATGACAATTTTTGTTTAAAGCAGAAAAAAAAAACCTATCATGCTTTTATACATCTATAAAGGCACGAAGAAAAATGTGGAAAGATTCTCACAAAACTATTACTTTGGAGGGAGGGACTAGAAAGAAAGGCCAAATTATTAATTTACCCTATTATTACTCTGTTGTGTTTGACTTGTAGCAAAGGATACTTAATTGAGATTCTTTCTGTCTTAGTTTTAACAGAGGTCCTGTAGACTAAAATCAAAAACACTAATACATCACCCAGCAGATAGCAGTGCTTCAGACCAATGACTTCTGGTGTCTCACATTTTTCTCCCTTCCAAAGGGGAGCATTCACTGTTCCTGTTCCACCACTTTACATCATGCGTGAGGGAGTGGGGTGCAGGTAATGTGTGTCTGGGGGTTATAGGCAGTGGACCAGAGGAGTCACAGCCCACTAGGCAGCCACTGCTGCTCACTACCCAGAAAGCTTGGCTCTGAGCTGGATACACTGACGGGACAGGATTGGAGGTTATCTCACTACAGAAATCAGAGAGTATTTTTTTTTTTAACATCTTTATTGGAGTATAATTGCTTTACAATGGTGTGTTAGTTCCTGCTGTATAATAAAGTGAATCAGCTATACATATACATACATCCCCATATCTTCTCCCTCTTGCGTCTCCCTCCCACCCTCCCTATCCCACCCCTCTAGGTGGTCACAAAGCACGGAGCTGATCTCCCTGTGCTACGCAGCTGCTTCCCACTAACTATCTATTTTACATTTGGTAGTGTATATATGTCCATGCCACTCTCTCACTTCGTCCCAGCTTACCCTTCCCCCTCCCCATGTCCTCAAGTCCATTCCAGAAAGTATTTTTTATGTATGGAAAGCATGGAGCAAAGAGATATTTGGAGTCTAAAAGACTGATACATAGAAAAGAATGTTAATGCTCACCAAGCATCTATGTTCCAGAGTGCCCTTCATTAGACTTTCATTGAGCAAATCTATAACTAACTAACTAATTAAATAAATAAATAAGAATCTACTGTGTGATTTTGTGTAGGAATGTTTGTGAGAAATTTGTCTTTTATGTGAATCACTCTCCTCTTTAGAAGAACCTAAAAACTTTCTCTTGGGCCACCGAAAGTTCTGCTTCTGAGGCCCAGGTTACAAGCCATTATATGATGGGATCTGTGAATCCTGTATGTCATATGTCTCTTAGATTTAGCTGTTGAGAATAGCCAAGCCAGACTGCGAATCAAACTTATGTTGTGCAGGGCCTGTGGCTGTCAGTGTTTTAAATTTGCCTCCTGTCTCATTTTACTCTTTAAGCTTTATCTTCATTTAATAAGGCTTCTGGCAACCTAAAAAACCTCTTGTAAATGCATTGTTCCTATCCAAGACATGGCATTTTCCATGTGGTTTGTTCATCTATAAACAACATCTGTGCTTGCTGACTGTCAGTTGTGGAAAAGTTACAACTCTGCATTTTAAGAATCTTTGGGGATTACAAATAATCTAAGAATCTTGCACTACAATATTTTATATTCTCAACATACGGCACTACAAGTATATTTAGGAGTTACACTGGTGTCCTATCACTGTAACACTTTGGACAGATGAATAAAATTGATAATTAAGTAAAAACTTTCAGAAATGGAACTTTTGCAAAGTGAAGCAGTAAGAATGAATAATTAATCTCAGATTCTAATCTTCTTATTAAAGTAAAAGGTTAAAATGTATGTCAAAACTTCTTACCAAGCTTAACTGGTGCCAGCATTTGTGTGATGCACTAAATCACTATGTTGGCAACCATCTCTTAATATTTATTCTGACAAATGACACTCAGTTGTTCGTAGCACAGTATGATTAAGTATTTTCAGGACTTCTGGTATCAACAATGAACCAAAACAGACATTTAAAGGAATGGAAAAATACCAGAAATGGAAACTGCACTGGTATTTCCTAGAAAAGTCTTTGTCACTGTCACTGTGGTTATTCACTTAATTGAGCTTTTGATTTGCAAGTGCTATAGCTACACAGACGGCCATCTCATAGCCATAGACTTAAAAATAATCATCCTAACCATCATAGGTTGATAGTTTGGTTTGTATGTTAGGCTCTTGCTTCACCAGGCTTTCTCAACTGTCTAGGGCTTGTTCTCAGAAAATACAGAAGCAAGATTTTTTTTTCTCTAACTAGATAGGTAACCACTGACAACTACCATGTATCTACTAGGGAAACTCCCCAGATATTCAAAGAAGAGGAGGAAGGAAAGGAAGAGAAAGGAAAAAAGAAAACAGAAAGACCTCTACAGATGGTTAAATTCCATATGGAAGGGTCATTGACATGCTAAGCAAAACTATATATAATTTTCCAACTATTCTTTTTTAACTCTGTTGAAAGTTTGAAGATTCAATACCACTTATAACCTTGGTTGACCAAAGAGAATAAGATCTCTCCAGAACAAGTCAATTCAACTCAACAAGTATTTGTTCAGCCCCTGTTCTGTGCTGCTCACTGTGCCAGGTGCTGGAGATAAGGGGGCAAACAAGACAGGACACCTTGCAGTCCTGGAGCTTACAATAACAGGAAGGATGCCGGGAGGATGGGAGAACCCCTGTTATCAATAACTATTAGCACAAGCTTTCATTCAATATTTAACCCTAAATTGAATGATCTACTGATGAACTTAGAAGAAGATAATTTCTCTAATAATGCTTATGTAAGATTAGTCATCTTCTGATTTATTTGCATCCAGGGAAAAGAAGAGAATAATGAAGGCTATCATTGTTGCCTGCATCTTATAGTTTTCTCATAATTTGTTTTGCTTGCTTAACTGATTCAAGTCCTTTCTCCAATACCTCTCATCTGTTCCCCTACAGAAAATGGCTCAGATGTACTGGAATACAATCTTGTGTCTGATTTAGCAATTTTATAACATGCTGCAGTTAGAAGTTAACAGACTAGTGGTTTTAAAACATTTTAGATTGTTCATGCCTTAAGAAAAAAGGGACTTGAGAATACATCCCCAATATATGTTCAGCTTTTTAAAAAATTTACTTAAAAATTTTATATATGCATAAATATATATTATAAATATGTATTTACAACATATATTGTAAAATGTACACAAAAATATAAATTAATTTTAAAATGAGAGTAAAATTCATTTTTTGAATAATTTATTAACAAAATAAGAGGACTTTCTTCTCACTAAAAATTATAGAAAAATAAGCTAATCTGTGAATTATATAAGCTTATTATTAACATTTGGTTACATAATTTTATTACTCCTGATATTGATTAGTCATCCTTTCAAACTGAGCAGAAGCTGCTGCATTTTCATATTTTTTAACACATGGGTTGAAAATTCACTCAATTACTCAACTCAAAGATTGAAAAAGATAGTAAATTGTTTCCAAGCTTTTTAAAGCATTTTTTTGTAGGTGACAAAGTTACATATTTTTAGCAAAAAAAAAACCCCACAATAGTGGTAATGTTTTGAAATATTTGTTTTCAAATGTTCTCTTTATAGCACTTTCTCACTCAGTGTTGAAATGTTATCTTTACTTGAAGGGACAAACAAGCCTTGTTTTTTACTCTTTTCCCAAAAAATCTATTAGGTAACATACTACTAAGAGACACATCATTACAGAAAAGATCAGCAAGTTTAAAATATTTGCCTTCTTTGGTAAAAAAAAAAAAAAATAGCTCACTTTTAACTAGATTCTTTTAACTTTGTTGCAAATAATTTTCACAGTCACTCACCAGCTCACTAGGCAGTGATGTTAAGATTCTACAATTTAAGGATTTGTTTTTATCAAATTATTCACGTAGATAAATTGCTGAAGTATGTAAACTACAACATGTCACAGTCTCATAAAAGCAATCCACTGTACTTTGTCATGTCTAAGACGCACATTTTTCATATTTAACATCTTCAAAACTGGGAGGTGTCTCTACATAATGATCAAGGGATCAATCCAAGAAGAAGATATAACAATTATAAACATTTATGCACCCAGCATAGGAGCACCTCAACACATAAGGCAAATGCTAACAACCATGAAAGGAGAAATCGACAGTAACACAATAATAGTAGGGGACTTTAACACCCCACTTACACCAATGGACAGACCATCCAAACAGAAAATAGATAAGTAAACACAAGCTTTAAATGACACAATAGACCAGATAGATTTAATTGATATTTATAGAACATTCCACCCAAAGTGGCAGAATACCCTTTCTTCTCAAGTGTACACAGAACATTCTCCAGGATAGATCACATCTTGCGCCACAAATCAAGCCTCAGAAAATTTAAGAAAACTGAAATCGTATCAAGCATCTTTTCTGACCATAACGCTATGAGATTGGAAATCAATTACAGGAAAAAAAACTGTAAAAGACACAAATACATGGAGACTAAACAGTGTGCTACTAAATAACCAAGAGATCACTGAAGAAATCAAAGAAGAAAAAAATATATACACAGAAACAAACGACAACAAAAACACAATGACCCAAAACCTATGGGACGCAGCAAAAGCAGTTCTAAACAGGGAAGTTCATAGCAATTCAATCTCACCTCAAGAAACAAGAAAAATCTCAAATAAACAATCTAACCCTACACTTAAAACAACTAGAGAAAGAAAAACAAAGAAAACCCAAAGTCAGTAGAAGGAAAGAAATCATAAAGATCAGAGCTGAAATAAATGAAATAGAAAAGAAGAAAACAATAGCAAAGATCAATAAAACTAAACACTGGTTCTTTGAGAAGATAAACAAAATTGATAAACCCTTAGCCAGACTCATCAAGAAAAAAAAAGGGAGAGGACGCAAGTCAATAAAATTAAAAATGAAAAAGGAGAAATCACAAGTGACACCGCAGAAATACAAAGGATTATAAGAGACTACTATAAACAACTATATGCCAATAAAATGGACAACCACAAAAGAATGGACAAATTCTTGGGAAGGTACAATTTTCCAAGACTGAGCCAGGAAGAATTAGAAAATATAAACAGACCTATTACAAGTAATGAAATTGAAACTGTAATTAAAAATCTGCCAACAAAGAACAGCCCAGGACCAGATGGCTTCACAGGCGAATTCTATCAAACATTTAGAGAAGAGCTAACACCGATTCATCTCAAACTCTTCCAAAAAATTGCAGAGGGAGAAACACTCCCAAATTCATTCTATGAAGCCACCATCACCCTGATACCAAAATCAGAAAAAGATATCACAAAAAAAGAAAGTTATAGAACAATATCACTGATGAACATAGATGCAAAAATCCTGAACAAAATACTAGCGAACAGAATCCAACAGCACATTAAAAGGATCATACACCATGATCAAGTGGGATTTATCCCAGGGATGCAAGGATTCTTCAATATATGCAAATCAATCAATGTGATACACCACATTAACAAATTAAGGAATAAAAACCATATGATCATCTCAATAGATGCAGAAAAAGCTTTTGACAAAATTCAACACCCATTCACGATAAAACCCCTCCAGAAAATGGGCATAGAGGGGACCTACCTCAACATAATAGAGGCCATATATGACAAACCACAACAAGCATCATACTCAATGGTGAAAAACTGAAAGCATTTCCACTAAGATCAGGAACAAGACAAGGTTGCCCACTCTCACCACTCTTATTCAACATAGTTTTGGAAGTCCTAGCCATGGCAATCAGAGAAGAAAAAGAAATAGAAGGAATACAAATTGGAAAAGAAGAAGTAAAACAGTCATTGTTCGCAGATGACATGATACTATACATAGAGAATCCTAAAGATGCCACCAGAAAACTACTAGAACTAATCAATGAATTTGGTAAGGTTGCAGGATACAAAATTAATGCACAGAAATCTCTGGCATTCCTATACACCAACAACAAAAAATCAGAAAGAGAAATTAAGGAAACAATCCCATTTACCATCGCAACAAAAAGAATGAAATACCTAGGAATAAACCTGCCTAAGGAGGAGAAAGGCTTGTACTCAGAAAACTATAAAACACTAATGAAAGAAATCAAAGATGTCATAAACAGATGGAGAAATACACCATGTTCCTGGATTGGAAGAATCAATATTGTGAAAATGACTATACTACCCAAAGCAATCTACAGATTCAATGCAATGCCTATCAAACTACCAATGGCATTCTTCACAGAATTAGAACAAAAAATTTTACAATTCGTATGGAAACACAAAAGACCCTGAAAGCCAAAGCAATCTTGAGAAAGAAAAACGGAGCTGGAAGAATAAGGCTCCCTGACTTCAAACTATACCACAAAGCTACGGTAATCAAGACAGTACGGTACTGGCACAAAAACAGAAATATAGATCAATGGTACAGGATAGAATGCCCCGAGATAAACCCATGCACATATGGTCACCTAATTTATGACAAAGGAGGCAAGAATATACAATGGAGAAAAGACACTTCTTCAATGAGTGGTGCTGGGAAAACTGGACAGCTACATGTAAAAGAATGAAATTAGAACACTCCCTAACACCATACACAAAAATAAACTCCAAATGGATTAAAGACCTAAATGTAAGACTAGACACTATAAAACTCTTAGAGGAAAACACAGGAAAAACACTCTTTGACATAAACCACAGCAAGATCTTTTTTGACCCACCTCCTAGAGTGAAGGAAATAAAAACAAAAATAAACAAATGGGACTTAAAAGCTGTTGCACAGCAAAAACCATAAACAAGATGAAAAGACAACGCTCAGAATGGGAGAAAATATTTGCAAATGAAACAACAGACAAAGGATTAATCTCCAAAATATATAAACAGCTCATGGAGCTCAATATCAAAAAACAAACAATCCAATTAAAAAATGGGCAGAAAACCTAAATAGACATTTCACCAAGGAAGACATACAGATGGCCAAGAGGCACATAAAAAGATGCTCAACATCACTAATTATTAGGGAAATGCAAATCAAAACTACAATGAGGCATCACTTCATGCCAGTCAGAATGGCCATTATCAAAAAATCTAGACTCAATAAATGTTGGAAAGGGTGTGGTGAAAAGGGAACCCTCCTGCACTGTTGGCGGGAATGTAAATTGATACAACCACTATGGAAAACAGTATGGAGGTTCCTTAAAAAACTAAAAATAGAACTATCATATGACCCAGCATTCCCACTACTGTGTATATACCCTGAGAAAACCATAATTCAAAAAGAGACACGTACCACAATGTTCACTGCAGCACTATTTACAATAGCCAGGACATGGAAGCAACCTAAGTGTCCATCGACAGATGAATGGATAAAGAAGATGTGGCACATATATACAATGGAATATTACTCAGCCATAAAAAGGAATGAAATTGAGTTATTTGTAGTGAGGTGGATGGACCTGGAGTCTGTCATACAGAGTGAAGTAAGTCAGAAAGAGAAAAACAAATACCATTTGCTAACGCATATATATGGAATCTAAAAAAAAAGTTGTACTAATGAACCTAGTTGCAGGAGAGGAATAAAGATGTAGACATAGAGAATGGACTTGAGGACACGGGGTGGGAGGGGGAAGCTGGGGCGAAGTGAGAATAGCACCAAGATAAATACACTACTGAATGTAAAATAGTTAGCTAGTGGGAAGCAGCAGCATAGCACAGGGAGATCAGCTCCGTTCTTTGCGATGACCTAGAAAGGTGGGATAGGGAGGAGGATGGGAGAGAGGCTCAAGAGGGAGGGGATATGGGGACATACGTATGCATATGGCTGATTCACTTTGGTGTACAATAGAAACTAACACAATATTGTGAAGCAATTATACTCCAATAACGATCTATTAAAAAAAAATTGGGAGGTGTCTTATGCTTACTGCCCAAACAGTATGGTGATGGAGTTGGCTCTGCACATACTCAGCAAGCCCGGACTGGTTTCAGTGGAAGGGAAGAACATCCCAGAGGTAACAGTGGGACCTTCTTTTAAGAAATGTGGCTTTATTAATACTCATGTCACTGAAGATGATATTGAGTGAAACAAAAAAGTGATCAGGAGTGCTGCAGACTGAATGCGAATGTATCTAAAGAATATTTTAACCAAATTTATTATGCTTCTATTTTCCTTTTTCTTTTTGAATGAACAAGACTGATAGCAAACACATATGTCTAATAAATCTAAAAGGGATATTTTTAAAAAAATAAAAATTTTAGGGGCTTCCCTGGTGGCGCAGTGGTTAAGAATCCGCCTGCCAGCGCAGGGCACACAGGTTCGAGACCTGGTCCGGGAAGATCCCACATGCCGCGGAGCAGCTGGGCCCGTGCACCACAACTACTGGGCCTGTGCTCTAGAGCCCGTGGGCCACAACTACTGAAGCCCACGTGCCACAAGCACTGAAGCCCGCGTGCCTAGAGCCCGTGCTCCTCAACAAGAGAAGCCACCACAATGGGAAGCCCACGCAACGCAACAAAGAGTAGCCCCCGCTCGCGGCAACCAGAGAAAAGCCCCCGCGCAGCAACGAAGACCCAACGCAGCCAAAATAAATAAATAAAATAAAATAATAAAATAAATAAATTTTTAAAATAAATAAATATAAGAATTTTAATTAAAAATATTCTAAGTGACAAGAAAGCATTATGTCATAAGTTTATAAGACAGTTCTTTTTATTTCTTACTAGTGTATAAAAAATAGTATGTCTTAGAGTTGAATTCCTAGCGTCAATGAAATATTGTCATAAGTAAAAGCACCGCTGTCATCCCCTCTGCATTTTGGACAGTTTTCCCTCTTCCCTCAGAATCCCACTTATAACACATGGAACATGGGACCATTTAGAGTCAGGGTCACGCCACCTATTAAATGTGAATTCTTTCTTACTTTTTAGTTACAAACACAAATGAAAGTTCTAGTATTTTCTTCTCACACCCTGTCTTACACACAGCCCACTTTGGAGACCGCAGCACTAGGGTGTGGTAAGTGCTGGGCAAGCACAGAGGAAGAACATCTCTGAGGAAAGTTCTCTACAGAGTGTCAACGAAGTTCCACTTCCCTGTGGCCGTGAAAGGCGGGAACATGATACTGCCGTGCTTTTCATACCCTGGTGCTTAATTCACCTCACCACCCTGGCTGAGGAGCGAGGCTTTCCTACTCGCCTTATATAGAAGGGGAACCCGACGTGTGCCGCGGTAATTACCTTGCTCCGGGCGGCACGGGCACAGACCGCCAGGGGCGGAACGGGACCCTGGCCGGCCCGCTTCGACAGCTGACAGTGCAGCCGCTTTCCCTCCGCCGACGGCCACGGCCACGGCCACCTCCTCGGTCCGGGCACCGCCCGACGCACGTCCGCGCTCGCCCCGGCGCCGCCGGAGCGCCCACCACGGGACGTCCGGGACGTGCGGGACGTCCGGAGCGCACGCTGCCTGCGCGGCACGTGCGTCCCGCAGCACCCGGGCCGCAGGCTCCGCACCGCCCCGCAGCGGGCCTGCGGGCTGGAGACGCGCGGTGAGTGGCCGGGGGATCGGTGGGGTGCGGGCGCTTGGGACCCCCGGCTTTCGTGCCTCGCTTCTCCCGGGGAAGGGGGGTTTGGGGGCGGCTTCTTTTCATCAGGGTCCTCACGCTGGGCGGGACGTTCGCTTGAGGGTGCCGGGTCGCGGTTGGCCAGATGGAGCGGAGGGGCGCTCAGATTGAGCTTCCAAGGCGCTCGCAGAACGGTGGGAGCGTGAGGAGGGGAGGGCTGGCGTCTGGAAACGGCAGCGGGCACTCGTCAGGGGCCAGCCTGGGTCCAGGCCCACGGGCGTGACTCGCGGCTCGAAAGTGGATCTTCTGTGAATAAGATATGGAGGAGTCTTACTTAGTCTTGCATGGGGGTGAATTGTCCCTTTCTCCGCAGCACTTTCCTGGGGCCTCTGTAGACGCAGAGTCCCCCCCTGTCTAGTCACTAGCAGAATGCTCTGGGGCGAGCCGCCTGGCCAGTCTCTTTTCTCATCTGTGAAATGTCTCTTTAGAGAGGCTCTTTTCACCTGGTTGAGGGGCAGTAAATACAAACATTGGAAGAGATTAAGTGTCCCTGCGATTAGATCTAGGTCTTATGAATAGCAATCCAAATGCATACAAAAAGTTTTCTCCTGGTATCTCTAAAGAACAAGGCAAAGCTCCGAACGTCTGTTACAATCCCCTACGTGTATATCCTGTGTGGATAAAAGTCTTCGTTGAGCACCTACTATGGACTTGGCCCTTGGGTATCACTGTTATCCTCTATAATTCTTTAAAAACCCAGTGAACTGGTTATAAGTATTCCCGTTTTACAGATGTGGAAACTTGCACACTTTTACAGAGATAGTGAGTTACAGGTTTTGGGCTCCAGACTCTGTGCTCCTTGCCTTTGCACCTCTGACTCAAAACATTATATCCACTTGGGCAAACAAACATTAGATTCTTGTTCCCATTAACAAGGAATGGTACAGTGCCCTGTTTCTCTGTCCAGCAGATAACTCAAAGGACCTTAGTGGCTGAGAGCTGATACTCTTTCCCTCTATTTTAATGTGAAATTCTCAATTCATTACTGTCACTTTCTTGGGCACAAAAGGCTCTAAAAGAGTTTGCAGCATTCTTTTATCATGTATCATGTTTCTTGACTGTCATGATGTTTACACAAATTCCCAAATTTTGGCAAGTTTTGAATCTTTCTTACATTAGAATGAGTTCTAGTGTGGAAAAAATTATAAAGCAGATGTGAGATTTTTATGGGGGAAGAATCCTATAAGCACAGTAGATGTTGTACATCATTTGTCAATTGTGGACTTTTTTTTTTTTTTTAATTGTACCTGCTTTGCTCTTTGGCCAATTATTTGTCATCTTTGCAGTTGCACTCACAGCGCTGCTCTCAACTTTTGCATGTACATTTGTTCAGGCTAATCTGGAAAGAAAGCCAAATCCCAAAGAAGCTTTGTCCAGTTTCCTTTGTTCTTGGAACATTGTGGTGCTCTTTACTGATAGTAACAATGTTTTTTAAAGTATAAATATGTATTGAACATCTGTTACGTTCAAGACGTTGTGCTGGTCATTGTAATATAAAGAAACCTAAGTCTCAGTTCCTGTCCTCAAAAAAGTTAAAACTGTTTAGGAAGACAATAATTATGAGAACACTTCGTATGTCATAAATTATAAGTGGCATGAAGTCACCTTTTATGAAGGAGGTATGGTATCTAGTTTTAATCAAATTAATTCTTCAATGATGAGCCACATGAATGGGCCAAGAGAGAGGTCAAAAAGCAAGGCTGTCTAGCCTAATTCCAACAATGTCCTTGATAAGTAAGTGGTATTATCTTTTTTCTTATAATAATAATAATGGATGATAGTATTTATTGAGCTCTTTCTATATACCAGGCACTTTGCTAAGAGCTTCTCATTTAACTCCCACAATAATCCCGTGAGTTTGGTGCTATTTTTATTTTTACTTTACAATTGAGGAAACTCAAGCATAGAAGGTACTTCTAATGTATCTAATTCTGAATTTACTTCTGGTTTTTCTGTATTATCGTGATCAACCTGCAGATCTCTCCACCTGCAGAATAGAGATACCAATAGTTACTTTATTTAGTAGAAGACCAAATATTAACAACTCAGTCACGTGCTCTGCATTGTGATAAATTGCTAAGTAAATGCCTATAAAAGATTATCAAGATTAGAATCTTAATTTACATCCCTTTTGCAGTAATATGCAGAAGAAAAGGAAAATATTAAGTAAAACATCAGGTAGAGATGCTGAGACATGGGATTATTAGTGTCGAGATTTCGGTTGAATTTTTAGTTTATAGAAGAAACCTTGAGGAATATTGTAGCATGGTGATCACTAGTCTTTGTCTGCCCCCCTCGACCCAGGGTGCCTCCAATTATATTAAGATAGTTGTGAAATTCCGAGAAAACTCTTAAAACAAAGTAATTGTAACTTGCTTTAATATTTTTAATGCCTTATAGCACTAAGAAAAGACTCAGGGGTTGAAGCTACAAAACTTGCCAGGATTTTACAATACTCAAGACTCAAGGGTAAACCTGCCACTCCCATGCCATTGTCCACGAATAGAGACTTCAAGGTTAAATGTGTCAAAGGAGAGACCTTTCCAATAAACTAAGGAAGAAAAGTTAGTGAAAGAGATCTAATTTTCTCAATAAATGTGGATTGCCATTTTTCAGAGTTACTTGTGATGATGACACAGGTAGAAGTGGAGAAACCAGGATGACACCTGGCCCCAGGATGACCCTCTGGCCCTAAATACCAGGCTCCTTCCAGTATATCATCCTTTTCAGTAAAAGATGGCTTATTTTATTTATAGCTATTGAAGGATGCAGAGAGTGAAAATAGAGAAGATTGGATTGTTGAAACTTAATTGAACAAGTGCCATGAAAATTGTAGCCTTGTGAAGCTAATCGAAGAAAGAAAAAACATAGCAAATAACACCAACTGATCTGAAAGTACCTTGTTTCTTCAAGACTCCATCCACGTCTTATTGCTTCTTTATTTATTTCCTGTTTATTGCTCTATTGTAGGAATGCTTGTTCAATTTATAAGACAGTTCACAGTACACATGATTCTGGGGTTGGGGCCTGAGAAGATTCCCTAATGCATTTTAAATGTAATTTGTTTACACACAACATTTCAGGAGCCCGTATATTATGTCCAGGGTGATACATCTGAATTGGAAATAGAGACGAATAGGTCTGACAGAACATTCCAGAAAAACAGGAAAGAAGGGAGAAAAGCATAAGGGGATCTTTGTTAAGAAAAATGATAAAGAGGTCATAAAGTGGGAAAGGAGAAAACACCCTAAAATTTAAAAAAAAAGAGAGAGAGGGACCCAAACTTCAGAAGTCTCCTGAATTCAAGCAAGAGAAGAAAGTTCCTGTAAATGAGTAAAATTAGGACTACAAATGCTAACCAGTGAGATGAGAGAAAGTTCAAGAGAGCCTCAGCAGCTGCATAAGAAAGGAAAACAGGTGTGCGTCCAATTCGGCTCATGTAATGGGGGTTGGAACTGTTGGCTAGAAAGAAGAAAAAGCAGAAGGGGTTGATGTGGTTACTTTCCTTCCCCTTTAAGCCATCTGACATGACATTATGAGGGGGGTGATTTGATGATCTGAGGCTGGCAGGCCAGGGTTTGTCCGTGTTATGGCTTGTTAGATTTTTCAACAAATGGTAGACTCAGAAGCAAAAAGGAGATGATGCTTTGGTCAGGAAACTCTTCTTTTTCATGACATAGCCCATGGAAAGGTATGCGGAAGAGAAGGTTGGCTCCAGTGGCTGAGTTGCAAGTTAGCTACTTGGTGGACTTGATTTTCCTCTTCCATCCTCAGAGTGGAATAGATCATTAGAGATGGTTACATATTGTACACTGGGTTTTATTGTTTGATTTTCTTTTGAGGGAGGTGGGTGATTCAACCTTCTGAAAACTAAAGCATTAGTCATTGTAAGTGCTTTACTAGATGGGTATCATAAAGATTGTAATGTACATCAAACATAATAAGAGATCAACAAACTGTAGCATTAGTATTAAGGGCGGTGTTAATATTAGTGTTATGTCTAGTTTTATGCTGCTACTGTTGCAACTGATCAGAAGCAATCTTACCTGCTAGCAGTAATCTTGGATTAGAAATTGGGACACCTCGGTTCTGATCTGGATTCTGCTATTAATGTGACCTTTGGCAAGTCCCTTGTTTTCTCTAGGGCTCAGTTTATCTGTCTATAAAATGAGGAATGTAGAATACATGACCTCCAAAGTGTTGTCTCTATACTGATCTGCCACCAGTAAGATATGTCTGTCAGTAGCTTTGGTGGCAGAAGAGAATGATTTTGTACCCTGGCTCATTGAGTCAACTGGGTAATTAACGGCATGTATTTATAAGGCAGACAGCCTTAATGCACATTCAGAACAATCACTTGGTTGTTCTGTGGTGGCCCAGACTCAAATGTCAGCTTTTGGGAGGGGAAAGGAGCAGTAGGGCATGGTAATTATTGGCTAACCTTTGAGGTTCCTTCCTCCTCTGAGTTATTAAATTCTTTGATAGCCAGGGTTAAGGTTGCCTAACATATGACCTTTTACCTAGTCTAACAAAACATACAATTCCAATACTGTTGGTGAAAGTCGTAAACGATTTAGAAAAGAGATAGAAAAGCTGGACCCAGAAGGGAAAATGGGAGCTAGCCTCAGTGGAGTGCCTACCCTGTGCTAGGTATTCTCATGGGTCCATGACACTGGCATATTCATCCTCCCAGTAACTTTGTCTAGGTAGGTATTCCTGTACTCATTGCATGAATGAGGAAATGGCACCCTGACAGTTAACAGCACACAGTAGAACTGAGATTCACTAGCCTTTCTCTTTTCCACAATACCATGCTGCCCCTTGAGCTTACCATGGTGCTACAGAAGAAAAGTCATGTGGAAGTAGGAAGAGTTCCTGCCTACATGAAATTACCTGTGGTAAGGGTTTTTCCTAGCCTAGTCAAATATGATTTTAGCTGCTTATTTTGTGCTTCTTCTTGGAGCAGTGGGGAAAGAGAGGCTCACTGAGGGGGAATTGTCTCTGCCCTCCTGCCAGTTGCTTTATTTCTGGCTGGTCCCCGCCCCCCTCATTGAGATGTTGTTTTCACTGTCTGGAAATTGTCACCACTTGAGTGATGAGTCAGTGACATAGCACACTCTTTGATTTTCTGATTCAAGACAGAGTTGTAGTTTTAATATTGACCCTCCAGGCAGGCTGTATGAAGGATGTTTACAGTTGATAGGAGGTTTCATTTTATTGGAAGATACCTCATTTACTTGAAGGTCTTTGGGGTTCTGAGTTTCTTATAAATGAAGCAGCTATTTTACCTGGTCATTCAGAGAAAATGAGCATGTTTGTGTCTGAATCAATGTGCTATATAAACCAAATTTATCCTCTATTTTGCCTATTTCATATATAGGTGTGTGTATATATCTATCATATATATACATATTTCACATATATACATTTTTTAAATTCTTATAATAACCAAGTAATGTTTTACTATTGAATATTTTACTATTTGGAGAATATTATAGGCACATTGAAAGATACCCTGTAGATACCCTTTGCAGTTAAGAAGCAGAAACCTGTTTAATCCCTATATATCTGTTCATTCAGTTATCTTCTAATTCAATCCATAATTTCCTTTATGCCAGACTATTCCAAGGCTTAATGAAAACTAACGAATTTTAAACTAAACTAAGGTAGCTACAATAAAAAATGACTTATTAATTATGTCGAGCACCATGTAGCAGAATGAGATTTACTGTACTTTTAATGTATTGTAGTTATATTAAACTAAACCAGAAGTAAAAAACAGAAAAACCATTTAAGTTTCATTCAGTTCAGCACATGCTTTTTATGTGCCACAGATTGTGGCCTCAGCCCATGAGGAACTTGCAAGCTAATGGAGGAGACAAGCAGATACCGAAAGAAATTAGGCCTATTTAATACAGCAGGTGCTAAGATAGGAGGATGCCAGGGTGCTATGAAGATACTAGTAGGAGGCTTCAGTCTACCTGAAGACATCAATAAGGCTAAGATCTGGCTGCTTCTTTCCATCTCTGCTGCTATCACTGTGGTCCACATCACCATCATTTCCTACCTGGGCCTCCCCAGTTGCTTCCCAACTGGTCTGCTTGCTTCTACTCCAGCCTCCATACACAGAGCCAAGACTAGTTTTTCTGTTTGTTTGCTTTTGTATTTGTGTGTGTGTTTAATGTAATTCATATCTTGTGATACCCTAGTTAAAACCCAGTTAAATAAATAAATAAAACCTCTAATGATATACCAATGGTTTCCCATAGATTGGAGAGTAAAATCCAGGCTCCCTTCCATGGCAAACAAGCCCATTGAAGATCTGGCTCCTACCTTCTTCTCAAATTTCATTTCATACCATTCTCCCCAGAGTCACTTTCCCCAGCTACCCTGACCTTATTTCTATGCCTCAACCACAGCAAGCTTGTTCCTTTGCCTCCAGGCTTTGCACTCAACATTTATTCTGTCAGGAAAAGTCTTTCTGAGTCTTCGTCTGGCCTGTGCCAATCTCAGCTCAAGTTTCACCTCCTAGAAACACCTTCATTGACTGGCTTCTCTCCTCCCCAGGTTCTCTCTCCCCTTAGCCTCTCTTATTCTTTCGTCATTATCTGAAGATATCTGTTTGTTATTTATTTGTCTTTTGTCTACCTACTCCAGAATGTTGGTTCCATGAGACCTAAAACCTTGTCCGTCTTTTTCTCCACTCTCTGCCAACTCCTTGGCACATAGCAACGGCTAAATACATATTTGTTGAATAAATGACTGAATAAAAGGTGCCTGAGCTGAGTTGGGATGGATGAGTAAGACTTAGCCAATCTGGGGCTTCCCTGGTGGTGCAGTGGTTAAGAATCTGCCTGCCAATGCAGGGGACACGGGTTCAAGCCCTAGTCCGGGAAGATCCCGCATGCCGCGGAGCATCTAAGCCCGTGCGCCACACTACTGAGCCTGCGCTCTATAGCCCGCACATCTACAGCCCGTGCTCCACAACAAGAGAAGCCACCGCAATGAGAAGCCCACGCACCACAGCAAAGAGTAGTCCCTGCTCACCTCAAGTAGAGAAAAGCCCGGGTGCAGCAACAAAGACCCAACACAGCCAAAAATAAAATAATTAAAACAAAGACACAGAAGCAGGTATTGGCATGGGATGTGCAGCTCAGTGTTACTAGACAATAATGTCAACAGTGGTGGTTGTGGCTGGTGATGAAGACAGGAATTAGCTCACAGAAGCCACTGTGTGCCATGACTTGGGCCTTCATGATTTAGAGCGAAACTGTCAGATTTCAGTTTAGATCAGTGTTTCTCAAACATTTTAAACCAATACCCAGAGAATACATTTTACAGTATCTGTGAGCTAAGGGTCATCTCCAGATTTCAGAGGCACCACCTTCCTTGGCCCATAACCCCCTCCCTCCATCTTCAAAGGCAGCAGCACAGTCCTCGCTCCACAGCTCTCTGACCAACCCTTCTGCCTCCCTCACCCACTTTTAGGGACCTGCATAATTAGATCAGGCCCATCTGGGTGTCCAGGATAATCGCCTCCCCTCAAGGTCCCTAACTTTAGTCACATCTCCAAAGTCCCTTTGTCGTGCAACATAATATATTCACAGGTTCTGGGGATTAGGGCATGGACATCTTTTGTGGGCCATTATGCTGCCTACCACAGGGACGTTTATAGGGAATTTTCTATAGCCCCTCCATCCCTCCTTCCCTTCTCTCGTTCAATAAAGACTTATTGAGTACTCTTTCCCAATGCCAAGTGTTCGCATACGGCAGTGAGCAAGACAGTCAATGTTCCTGCTCTCATGGTGGCTTAAATTCTAGCACAAAGATAGATGACAAACAAGACAAATAAATAAACAAGCTAGTTACAGATTGTGTCATGAAGTAAATAAGGTGATGAGTAGAAAGGAGATGGCCAAGACCACTTTGGCTGAGTGGTCAGGGAGGGGCTCTCTGAGGAAGTGACACATGATCTGAGGTCTGAAAGATGTAAGCCAGTCAGCCACTAAGAGCCAGGGGAAGAGGATTCTAGCAGAGGAAATGAAAAGTGCAGAGTCCCCGGAGCAGCAAAGGGCATGTCTTGTTCAAGGAACAGTCTGAAGGCCAGTGTGAATGAAGCAGAGCTGGCAAGGCAAAAACGTAGAGCAAATGATGGTGGCAAGATAGGAGACATGAAGCCATGCAGTGGCTGAGAGAGTCATGTATGGTAAGGACTTGGGATTTTTTTTTCTAACAGCAATGGGGACCTGTTGATGGGTTTTATGTTTTTAAAAGGTAGTCAGCTATGTGAAAATGACTTAGAGAGGGACAAAGATGGATGGAGAGACACATTAAGGAGCTACTGCAGTCATCTAGGGGAGAGAGGACAGTGGTTTGGACTGGGGTGAGGATGGTAGAAATGGAGAGAAGTGGACTGATCTGTGATGTATTCAGGAGAAAAAATTGACAGGACTTAGTGATGGTTTGGCTGTGGGGAAGGAGAGAGAGGGTGGAATCAAGGATGACGTCTAGGTGTTTGAACAATTCAGGGGATAAAAATGTTATTCACGGAGGTAGAAAAGGCTGGAGGAAGAACCAGTTTGGAGGAGGGAGACCAAAAATTCAACTTGAACATGTTAATATTGAGCAGTCTCTTAGATGTCCAAGAAGTGATGCCAAGGAGACATATGTATGAGACTAGAGCTCAGAGCAATGTCTGAGTTGAAGATAAGCATCGGAGAGTCTTTAGCATACAGATGGTATCTAGAGCCAGGTGACCAGATGAGATCCCTCGGGAGCGAGTAGAAATAGAGACAAAAATGTCTTGAGTACACTGAGGTCCTCCAAGACTTAACAGTCAGGAGGAGGAGGAAGAGCCACCAGAAAAGACTATTGAAAAGATGCTGATATTATCTGGGGGCTTCCCTGAGTGATGATTGGGTTAGAGGCAGAGGAGTCAAAAGAGCAAATGGACACTTTCTAGAAGCCCACAGAGCAGGACTGTTGTATCTCTAGCACTTAACACGGTGCCTGGCAGATGAAAGGTAGCCATCACTGTTGAATGAATAAGTGAATTTTTCTGAGGCTCTCCAGTACGTTCTGGCCCATTTCTAGGTATGGGAATACGAGGTGAACATTTGCATTGGCTGGTTGCCAGTGGCCCAACATCACACAGCTTTTCAGCCTGCTTCATGAGTTTCTGGCCCACCTTTAATAGAATTTAGGGAATTTGCTAAAGCCATTCCTTAAGTTTAAACTTGGAAACAAACAAAGATCACCAGCTTGCATTTTCCAAATCATTCAAGATAAAAATACTCAGTAAAAGAAATAAATAATGAATAAACAAGCAAACAAACAAAATTGAACTTCTATAGAAAACCCAAACAGCCCCCTAAGAACCCTTGGAATTCTTTTCTTACTGCCAAAGAGATCAATCTTTTACTAAATTCTTGGTGCGGGGGGGTGTGTGGTTATGAGCCACTTTTTTTTTTTTTTTTTTTTTTTTTTTTTAAAATATTGATTGATTGATTGATTGCTATGTTGGGTCTTCGTTTCTGTGCGAGGGCTTTCTCTAGTTGCGGCAAGCGGGGGCCACTCTTCATCACGGTGCGCGGGCCTCTCACTATCGTGGCCTCTCTTGCTGCGGAGCACAGGCTCCAGACGCGCAGTATGAGCCACTTTTTAATCTCCTGTTACTTCCAGAAGCACATAATTAGATCAGAAATTCTCACTACTGGAGCTTCCCTGGTGGTCCAGTGGCTAAGACTTCGCCTTCCAAAGCAGGGGGTGTGGGTTCCATCCCTGGTCAGGGAGCTAAGATCCCACATGCCTTGCGGCCAAAAAACCAAAACATAAAACAGAAGAAATATTGTAACAAATTCAGTAAAAGACTTTAAATTTTAAAAATTAAAAAAAAAAGGAAAGAAAGAAATTCTCAGTACTCTTGGAATTTAATACTACTGCGTTTGACTATGATGATGCAGCCCTGTTTGGAAGAAAAAAGTTTTGTGTGAGACTGAAGCTCAGAAGGTTGATTAACTTGCCCAATAGTCTCAAAGTATTTAAACCAGTTCTAAAGGACTCCAAAGGCCAGATCTCTTCCCCCACCCTTTGCTGACCCCAAGAAGCTTAAATGACATGGAGGTTAGAGGTGGCTAAGATTTTCAGTTTACTAGTTTTAAAGGTAAACTTCATTAAAAAAAAAACTTAACAATGTGAAGAAAATTAAAGGGGCATTTTAAGCCCTCTGAATAGTATTGGTTCTGGTATTTTCTGAATGCATTTAACATGAATGAATTTGTCTTCTTTTACAAGGAAAAATACAGAGGTGTGTTCCAGAGTTGACTGTTCATGGCACATACAGCTAACGGGTGCTCATTGGCACTTATTTTTATCATCATGTGGCTGTTAGTTAAAGCAAAAATAGGTAAGATATTTCTGTAATCTAATCTGTGGAGGGATTTTTGGTTTAAATTCTCAGTTATAGATGAAATATGCGTTTGTGGTAAATGTTCTGGTAGTTGGTCTTTTGTAGTCACTCTTCTGTCAAGTTTAAGTGGATACGTCTGGTTCTATGTCTGTTACTAATATGTATTTTATTTCATTAATACTAATGATTAAGAGTCCAATGATATCTTTTCCTCTTAACAAAATGACTAGGTTTCAAGCTAGGCATCATGAATGAATGTTTTACATTATAGTGCATTTTAACAGAGGGTATTCATGGATGGATTCAGCTCTGCTAAAAAAAAAATAATGGCTGGCATTTTCTTTGCTGTTTTTATTGGCATCTTATTTTTTACTTTCTGGCCCATTAGGATCAAAGAAGCAGAAAACAAAAATATAAGTAAGATAAGAGAAAGAGACTTAGTTCTGAAAATAAAAATGGAAACTTTTCAGAATTCAGTATTTCCTTTATTTGATTTGAATAACTTTTTTACCAATTTGTTTATGGTAGTTGATCCAAGCAATTTTATAATTACCAAAAAAGGCTTTCAGTGGAGGCTTTATATCACACCTGAAAATTTAAGGTGAGTGTATAATTCTAAGGGTTTTTTCTTTTTTTCATCAGCAGTACTGAGTACTACCCAAAACTGCTAATTTCTGATTAGTTGTTGTATTTACATATACAAAAAGGCCCTATCCTGGAGAGTAAGAATGACCTCTCTTTAAGAGTTTATTGTGGGACCTGGCATATAGAAAATAATATGGAGAACTCTTTAAAAGAAGAATACATTCATGTGATTTCGTATTAGCTGTATTGGGTAATGGTTCATCCTACCTAGGGTCTTACATCTTGAAGGAATACCATGGTAAGACCTAATTTCTATCCTTGATGCAAACTACACATACAGAGCCCCTAAATATTTTCTCTTTGTTATAAAATAATAGATTACACATACTTTATATCTCTAAAATAGCAAGATAAGGAATTATTCCCAAATTTGCCCTTTAACATTTGTAATAGCCTTTTAAACATTTCTAATAGCTTGTTAATCATTTTGGTATGAGTATTGAAGTAAGTGTTATAAATCATAAATGGGGATGGAAACAAATGTGATTTATTCTGGGAAGTAATTTTTAGTAGTCTGGTGAATAATTTGCATATGAGAGAGATTGGTTTTTCCTAGAACTGTGCTCCTGAATGTTCTTCCAACCCTATTTTCTCACCACTTTCCTATATATTGTTCTGGTTATAGTATTACTGTTTTGAGAAGGATGTATATTTTAATTCAAGTACAGTTAGACTTTAATACGGTTGCCTTCTCTCCTCATTGTGCTTCACCAATACAGCCAGAGCAATGTAGCTTATGTATATTTCCATCATTTGACAGGGTTAGTTTTATCCAGCTTTGGGGAATTATACAAACCCTCCATCTTGCAATGGGTTTCTTATATGCCATCTTAGGTCTTTTGCATTTGTGTCTTATTGCAGATGTGTGCAAGAGAGGGGATGTGACTGTGCAGCCTTCCCATGTAATTTCACTTGGGTCAGCTGTCAACATTTCGTGCTCTTTGAAGACCAAACAAGGCTGCCTGCAATTCTCCAGTTTTAACAAGTTAATCCTCTACAAGTTTGACAGAAGAATCTATTTTCAGCATGGTCGCTCCCTCAGCTCGCAAGTCACAGGTCTTCCCCTGGGTACAACCCTGTTTGTCTGCAAACTGGCCTGCAGCAGTAATGACGAGATTCGAATATGTGGGGCAGAGATCTCCGTTGGTGGTGAGCATTCCATCCTGAGTTCCTAAAAATTGGTGATCTTCTGGTATTTGTCATGATTAAGCAGAAATCCAAGTAGAAGACAGTGTTCTTTCTTCACCCACCACAAGGATATATTTAATCTTTTTTTTAATATGAATTTATTTATTTATTTATTTATGGCTGCATTGGGTCTTTGTTGCTGCGCACGGGCTTTCTCTAGTTGTGGCAAGCGGGGGCTACTCTTCGTTGTGGTGCATGGGCTTCTCATTGCGGTGGCTTCTCTTGTTGTGGAGCACGGGCTCTAGGCACGTGGGCTTCAGTAATTGTGGCACATGGGCTCAGTAGTTGTGGCACACGGGCTTAGTTGCTCCATGGCATGTGAGATCTTCCCGGACCAGGGCTCAAACCCGTGTCCCCTGCATTGGCAGGCAGATTCTTAACCACTGCGCCACCAGGGAAGTCCCGGATATATTTAATCTTGATGGTAACATGAGCACCTCAATGTAAGAAGTCCAGTAATCAGTAGAACTGGGATCACATTTAGTAAGTCTCTTCTTCCTTCTTCTCTTCTCTCTTTTCCACCCCTCTCCTCCCCTCTCTCTTTCTCTCCTCTTTTTGGCCATTAAGACCATTTACCTATTGCCCGTGGGCTCCAATGGCTCTCCACGGCTGAGTCTTCATGCCTTCTTGACTTATGAGAATTGTTCAAAGCCACTGCCCCCTAAAAAGAAGAGAGATGTCTCTTTTGACTTATGCAGCCCAGGCTGATACCCAAAGCTGAGCACTTCTCCTCTCTCTGACTTAATGCACAAAAAATAGTTCTTCCATCCACCTCACTCCTGACCACTGGTTATCAGACTTAGCAGAGGTTAAGAGAGAACTATCATCATACTTAGTATCTTTTCCTGGGTTCTCTAGAAAACTGCCTGAGACAAAACTGACGTGCTAAGACTTCATGGGGGGAGGGGAGTTGTACAATTCTAGAGAAGCAAGAGTGAGGGAGTGAACTAGGAAAGGAGCAGAGCAAACATGAGGTGGTTAAGTTACTGAGCTGGCCTTGGCATCAACAGAAGATACAGCTGGTTTCTTGGTCACTAGCGACATCCCCAGAAAGAACATATGGAAATAGAGGGACAGGTGAAAGAATTAACAGTCTGCCATCGGTCAAAGTTCACCCACAGAGCACCAACTCCCCGGCACTGCTGGCTTGCACTGTGGGTCCCTCCACGCAGCCGTGGGGAGTAAGAACTAAGATGTCAGAGTTGGCGTCTGCAGCCTGAGCCACAGTGCTCAGGGTGAGCCAACAGCACACCTTCCTGCAGCCTGCAGCCTGCAGCCTGCAGCCTTAAAGGCCCAGCCCAGCAAGCCAGTGAGCATACATAGGCCCTGAGCGATCCCACGGCATTCTGTGCCTCTGTAGATCCAGGGAAGCTCCGAAGGGGCAGGTGAGAGGCGTAAGAAGAGTGGGAGGAATTGCTGCAGCAGGCTGACTGACCAAGATGCAAGGACAGGGTCCCTCTCATAAAGAGAGTGATACAGAGCTCAGTGAGACTCTTCAGGATGGAAAGAGTCTCTTTCCCTCTTCTAGGGAAGAGGCTTCCATCCTCTTCTCTGTGACCTATAAGGAGGTGGTCGGTGCCAGGCGGTCTTCCTGGAAGTCAACCACAAGCATTGAGCAGAACACCAAGCAAATGTCTAAGCAAATCATTTGTGGGTACGGAGGCATAAACTAGGTCCTGTGCTCCTCTTCCAGCGCAGGGGCTCCTGTTCACACCACTTATGGGTCATGTACTCTCAGCTCTCATAGCCTGTGGTGTAGTAAAAGGTGCCTGGGCTTTGAATCTCAACACTGCCACTAGCAGTGGACTCTTAGACAATTTCAATACTCTGAGCCTCAGTTTCTCCATCTGTGTGATGAAGATACTAACACCTACCTCATAAGATGGTTGTAGTGATTAGATGATACCTTGTATGCAAAGTGCTTAATCTAGTACCGGTCATATAGGAGGCACTTAAGGGATGAGCGCTAGGGTTGCAGTTCCATCGGTTTTACTCTTTTCTTCATGTGTGCAGCATGCCGAGCGGCTGGGCATGTTTTGCTTGAAGGGAAGTATAAGCATTGGTTATAGACAAAATGAAATTTTTTTCTTAAAAACACCATTAGTCCTCACCTCCCTTGTCCTCAGAACACTTGAATATTTCATCCAGGTAATTCACCATCTTACAGACCAGCATACCATATTGGTATCAGACATTCTCAGCCCTGTGATGTCAGTTCCAGGTGTCCACAGTGCTGCAGGTGTTTTCTTCTTTTTTAGGGGGCTAACAATGGCCTTGAAAGTCAGTATCTTTGCAGATGTCCTTAAGCCATTCCATTCCATTTCCTATCTTTGCTCAGGTGCATGAGAGCGATGCAACCCCTTTTCATTTGTTTACTTTTCCATCCAGAGGTTGTGGATGCATCTGTGACAGTTTGCAGCATCAGGAGATCTAGGGAGATGGTGAGGAGTATCTGCCCCAGTGCAGCTCGGTTGGGCGACGCTGCTGGAATGTTGCTTGTGCAGCGTGCTCAGGTGGTAACCACACTATCAAATGGCTGCTCTTTGAACAAGTTTAGCACCTTTGAGGTGAAGGACTGACTGGAAGCAACACCTTTTTCTGAGTATGGCTAGTCATTCCAAGAAAAGACACAATGAATGTTGGTTTCACCCAGTGTAGTAAGCTTAAACCTATCTAGTGAGGGAGTGAGCAGCCCATTTTCTTCTTTGTGATAAGCGGTAGCCCATCGTGCCATTGCATACCCTGAGTGGGCCTGTCATAAAGTTGACTGGTTCTTCAGAACTGGGAATGGGTAAATGGCCTTTAAGCCTTCTCTTTCTGGCCCCTTCTTGGGCTTGTGCTGCTCTGCTGCCCGGAGCTCATCCAAATTGTGCGGTAACTAAACAACCAGTGCTCTACGTAACCTCAGAGGATTGGGCCACAAACTATTTGGACAATCAAGGAAATAAATGAAAGACAATAGATCCTTGCTTAGTTGTTTTCAATATATGTTTAGCTGTTGATATTTCTGAAAGCTGTTTTTCTAAGACTTTTTATTTCACATAATAAGTAAGGCTTTTAAAAATAATAACAAGCATAATACATGTAACAATTCATTACATGGTAAACCATTTTAATTTTCAGAGACTTTGATTTCTGACCTTTCCTTAGTATCGGCTATTATATATTTGTATTGAAGAGAATCACATCTGGTTTCTCCTGGGACGGACAGTCTCTGCCCAAACCAAGTCCTGGGCTGAAGTAGACACCTTGATTTCATGGTCCAGGGAACTCACACCGAGAAAGTTGACTTGATTTGTGGGTAAGAGCTGTGGTCTTTAAAATTAGATGCTCTGCAAACTTTTAGGAGTAAAGGTGAGGGTGAGACTAACTTTTTCATTAAGCAAAAGTGCCAGGTACTTTATCTCATTTGGTCATCAAAAGACCGTATGAAGCGTTAGGGTAATGATGGTGCTTTGAACACATGCATTTACGTTCACTTCTTGTGAAATAAAGCCAAGATGAAGTAAAAAAAAGTTTTCTAGAGGCACAAACCCTAAAGGACAAAAGGAATGGGAGGGGAGACAGCAACAAAGTTTTGGAAGCTGGAAAACAGGTGGGCCAGTGATAATTGGCTTAGCCTACAGCTGGCAGTGAGAAACTTCAAGATGCAACCTGATTTAATGCAGAAGCTCCCACCCCAGACAGACAGAAATTGGTGATACCATATACTGCTGGGAGTGAGGGTAGCAGTGGGGATAAAAATGGGAGATTTTGATTGAAAAATCTATTTAAAAAGCAGATTCTCAGATTCCCTTCCCAATTTCATGTATCCAGTTACTTGCTGCTTTTCTACACTGGCATAGCCCTGGACGCCTGGTATCAGAGGGCCACTGAGCTAGTTTCAGCCCATTCAGTTGAGATTGGTAGTATGTACTGAAAAACAGAGGGATGAAAAGGACATTGGCATATGGCTCCCTTCAGACCTGTACCCTCCTCCTGGAAGATTAGAAAATCCTTTTCTGGAAATCAGACCAGGCTAAGAGGAAACGCCTAAAATTATTTGCAATAGAGGTTCCTAAGACACCCTAGTCAGATCACCCTGGAGTGAAACCCAGAGTCAACAAATGTCCCTGAACTGACATACCTGCAGAGCTCCAATCTATAATGTAGCGTTCCCCCTCCTATATATGAGTAAAAATACAAGGATCCGGGAATTCCCTGGTGGCCCAGTGGTTAGGACTCAGCGCTTTCACTGCCAAGGGCCTGGGTTCAATCCCTGGTTGGGGAACTAAGATCCCACAAGCCACACAGGGTGGCCAAAAAGAAAAAAATAAAACAAAACAAAAAAAACAAGGATCTGAGGAAAATGCCTAACATGGAGAACAAAAACCAAAACAAACATGTGGAACAAAGCATAGAAGCAAAGTGGAAGAAACAGATTTATTCAGGGAGAAGAAATGTTAAGAAACAGAATCTATCCTTGATACACTTAGGAATTAAGAGCAAATATTGCATGTAGAACAAAAATAGGATGCTATAAGAAGGAAATATTCAGAGAATAAAAAACATCCCCCCCCCAAAAAAATAAGTGAAAATGAAAAACTAATAGGAGGGAAGAAAAGTAAACTGAGAAGGGTTTTTTCCTCATGTTAGAGCAAAAGGATCAAGAGTTTTAAAATATAGGAGATAAAATACAAAATTAGAGAGGAAGGTCCAACCTATGAAACTAGGGATTTTTAGAAAGAAAAAACAGATAAGAATTATCAGAGAAATAACTCAAAAATGTTTCCCAAAATAAAAAAGTTCCCAGAACTTATGAACTCTTTGAGAATCCATAAGAATGAAAGAAAAGAGACCCCATTAAGCACAGTCTATACTCAGCCAAAGTATCAGTCAAGTGTGAGGGTAGAATAATGACATTTTTAGCCATGTTCAAAATATTTCCTCTCCTGCAACCTTTCCCAGGGAACTACTGGAGGATATACTCCACCAACACAAGTAATTAAATCAAGAAAGAAGAAAGCATTAGATCTAAGAAGCAGGAGATCCAACACAGGGGAAAAAAAGAGAAGGAATTTCCAGGACACTGAGGGCTGGCAGTTCCAGAAAGATAGCTGTGTACAGGCATAGAGGCAAACCCATCTTACTGGAAAGTTCACAAGGCTCCAGGAAACTGGTCTCCAAGCAGATGAAACTAATAGAATTCTCAGTGCTTCTGAGTATGTTGAACAGTGATTCAGATAATTGACTTGAAAGTTTGGAATTATATTAATAATAAGGAAACTAAACAAATGGAAAAACAAGAAAATGACTACCTCCAAGATAAACAAGAAATTGTACATAAAATGAAAAGTTAATATAGTATTAGTCATAAATGGTTGTATATACAGATGTATAAAGTATACATATAAATGTATACATGTATATATGTGTATCTATATATACACATTATATAGTCTATTATCCTAGGAAAAGAAAGAGTTTATTATTCCATTAAACAAAACTCTATGAGCTACATATTGTTACACTCACTTTATAGATGAAGAAACTGAAGCTCTGAGAAGCTCATCTGGGCAAGATCACACAGTGGGTAGTCCCCAGATCTGTCCCCAGATCTATGGTGTGTGCTAAGGACAAAAAAAACTTTTATTCCATCAATTACAGCTTTTTTTTTTTTTTCTGAGCAGACAATGTCTAGGGCTTCGGTGGTACCCTTGTTTTATCTCACCCAAAGGAAGCCTCTGTCTACATCTGGGTCTCAGTAGTAGGGTAGAATGAGATGACCCAGTAACAGAGTATTTTCTCTTATCTCCATTAAATCTGAGAAACTCCTAGCTTTGATTTCTATCTTTGACTATAAAATCGCTTCATTTAAAAATACACACCTTATGATAGAAGGGACCATGCCTGCCTTGTTCACCTTTGCATTTCCACAGCTAACACTGCCTAGCCCATGGAAGGTTCTCAATGTCTGTGTACATAAAGAATTAATTTATGCATGTTCATTAAGTGCTCCAAGTGATGCTGCAGAAATTAGATTTAGGTGGTACAGCCCAGGAAGACATGACTAAGGGCCAAGTGGGTAAAAGTGCCTTGGCAACAAATCTCAGGTCAATGGAGAAAGAACGCCCCTCAGTTTTAAAGGTTTCTAATATTTGAATGGGCTTCATTCTAAAAAAGTAAACTCATCATCACCTGGGGTAATGGAGCTAGCACTGGATGTTCACCTGTCAGGGAGAACAGTAAAATATGGTGGTGAAAGGCTTGGATTCAAGTCAGCCACTCCTGGGCTGGAGACCTGATTCTGCCACTTCATCGTTTTGTAATCTTGGGCAAGATACTTCATCTCTAAGTCTTAGTTTCTTCTTTGATAAAATGAGGATAATAATAGTAGGTACTTGATGTAGCTGCTATGATTTCCAATTGAGAAAAACCACACATAAAACACTGAGCATAGGACTTGGCATATAGTAATTGTTTGATCCATATTCACTATTATTGCCATTGTTATTAGAAGAAATTCATGCCTAGGAGGCAAATTTGAACTTCATGGGATCTGAAATAGCTCCCAGCTCCTCTGGGTATAGGAGACATAGGGGAAGTATTGTTATCTTGTTGGCAAATAATAACAATGTAATTGAAGTATCACCTGTGTGCTATTTAAAATAGGTGGTTTTGTTATTTATTTTTAAAGTTGTTCCAGAACAGCCTCAAAACTTATCTTGTATACAGAAGGGAGAACATGGAACCGTGGGCTGCACCTGGGATAGAGGACAAGACACCCACCTGTATACTGCCTATACTTTACAGTGAGTGAGACTGTATTTTTGCAGCTTTTTTGGTAGGTCTTCTATTAGATGACATTTAGAAGTATCGAACAGTTCTAGTTTTACCAGAGAGAAGAAGCAATAAACACCTCTAGATAATTAGATGCTTTAAAAAACATTCTAGTGTTTATCAAGTAAAACTGGTTTATTCATCTAAAGTGTGACTAACTCAGAGTTCTCTTCAGGGCATCCAAGGCCCACGTTGTAGACGTTCTTCCCTGCTCTATAGGATTAAACTGGCTGCATTATATCCCTTCCCTTTTCTACAGTTGTGGACTCTTAGGGTCATGGTATAGACTCTTAGAGTCTATAAATAGACTCTTTTTTGTGGTAGCTTTCCATTAGCCTTGGAGGAGTTTCTTTTTAAAGCACCTTTGCCTGACCTGAGAGTTCACAAAAAGAGAGAGTCTGGGAGATTCTTTTCCTTGGAGTTGACTCTGTAATCTGCTCCAAAGATCCCGCTGGTAGCAGTATGCCTAAGTGAGTAGGAGATAAGGAAAAGGCAGTGGGGCTCAGGGTTCTGGTCTGTACTAGCATCTGGCATTTCTGTGCAGTAAATGCCAAGGTGGCCATGGATCCTTTGGATGATTGGATCTGTGCTAAGGAGCTAAGATGTCAGCCAGGGTTTTGGGAATTCAGGCAGTGTAGAGATGGTTACTCATCCATATGAATGTCAAAAAGTCTCAGTCCTACCAAAAAAAAAGAGAGGGGTGAAGTATGGTCCTATTTATGACCACAGAATACAAACATTCCCATTGTGTATCCCCTAGTAGTAAAACTGACCTTAAAAATGTGAGGAATTTTAAATATATGAACATTTTGTTCCTTTGTGCTAAGAAGGCAACAGCACATAAAGTATCTTGCTAAACACAATCGTCTTTCATTTACAGGTTAAATGGACCAAAAAATTTAACTTGGCAGAAGCAATGTAATCATCACTATTGTGATCATTTGGACCTTGGAATTAACCTAACCCCTGAATCACCTGAATCTAGTTACACAGCCAAGGTTACTGCTATCAATAGTCTTGGGAATGCTTCTTCATTTCCATCCTCATTCACATTGTTGGACATAGGTATGTATTATTTCACTTTTTGTAGGTGTTAATCTTTAGCACGTGAATATTATTTTTAAAATCACTTGAATGTTCTATGTGTGATTGTTTCAAAAGGGACAGTGGTTCATGGAAAGTGGCCAGTAGGCATAGGCAAAGGATAGATGTTTCTTTGATGCAAGCAAAAGGATGTATGTCTCTAGAGCTATAGAGAGATGTTCAAAATGGGATATTCAACATTATTCTCTCTGTTGGAGAAATAAGAGTCCCCTGGCCTCAAATCCCATGAAGGCACTGGCTGCCAGTGATACCATCTGACTGAGGCAAGGGTCATGTGAGGTTATTCAGGAAGCGCAGTGTAAGCCCTTCCTGGTGGAGGTGTCTTTTCACCCCCATGGCTACTCCACTGTTCTGAGATAGGCTGCAGGTGGGCCTGCAGGGCTAGAGCAGCCAAGTGCCACCTGTAAAGAAAGTGTATCATTGTACCAATCCATCTTCCTCAGAGAATACCTACCTCCACCCCTCTCATCAGCTTGGGAGCTGGAGTGAGCCAGTCCCAGCACATTTCTGAGCAAATGTAATTGGCCCAGTTGAATCAGAGGCCAATCCCAGGCATTCCCAAGGTCTGAATATCCCATGTAGGACTGGGCTTCAGGCCTGCCTGAAGTTCTGGCCTCACACTACGTGTCTCTCTTTTCTCTTCCCAAAGCACCTCTTTGCACACATACTGCTAACTGTGAGTCTGAACATTGGTATCTACTCTGCATTTTCCTATCAAAGTTCTGCCCATTCTACCTTCCATCTCTTTACATTGATCATCTTTAGCCACCTTCTTTCCCTCTTATTCTTCTCTTCTATTCCTCTGTTGCTCTCTTTCCTATGGCTTTTCCTGCCAATATTTCTTCTCCTTCTGAGGTGATCACTACTAGCCACACCTCTACCTTCTCAGCCACTGGAACTCCTGGGTTTTGGCACATTGGTTTTCTTTAAATCATTGAATTAAATGGAATCGAGATTATTACTGATGTTCATCGTAGTTTATTTAGTAAAAATGAGGGTGGATTAAAGGGAATTCCTTTAATGATTTAGAAGTGAATCCAACTCTTTCTTCTTTCTAAAAGCCAGGGACTACTCTCTTGTCTATTTCACCAAGTTTAGTGGCCATGCCTCTTAGAAATGAGATTTGTTCAACTCTTTATAAGCCCCTGTCAATACGTAAGACAATTTCCAATTATGGAGCCTGAATCACACTTTTTTTTTGTCCTGGTTACCAGTGAGGCCTCTTCCTCCGTGGGACATCAGAATCAAATTTGTAAACGCTTCCGTGAGCAGGTGTACCCTTCAGTGGAGAGATGAGGGGCTGGTGCTGCTTAATCGACTCAGATATCGGCCCATTCACAGCAGGTCCTGGAATATGGTAATGGTCTCTAGAGTGAAGGGGAAACCAGGGAGGGGTTCTTAGTAGCAACGCCCAGATCTCTCTTTTCATACCAGCAAAATATGGAGTTTAAGAATATTTAGCCCAAAAGTACACATACACATTTGAGACATACCAGTCACTTACACTTCTGTTTATTAAGAAATATCTTAAAATTTGATCACTGATTCCGAAATTTTTTAAGCCACAGGCTTCTGTAAATCCACATTAATTTTCTACAGTTTATTTCTAGTGAGTCATTTTTCCTTGTTATTTTACCCCCCTACCCCATTATTACTTCCATTATTACTTTTTAGTAATTTTTTTAACATATTGGAAAGAGAAATATTAGGGAATGTTCAAAGAGGGGCTTATCTGAATTGAATATTCCAAAGATAAAGCTTCACACTTTGATGTAATAGTAAACATTAATTTTTTTTTTTTTTTTTGCCATGCCACGTGGCTTGTGAGATCTTAGTTCCCCTACCAGGGATTGAGCCCAGGCCCTCGGCGGTGAAAGCACGGAGTCCTAACCACTGGACCACCAGGGATTTCCCTAAACATTAAATTTTTTACAATAAAAAATGTAAGATTATAATTCCTTCCAGTATTTTTGTAAAATATAATGGCTTATAATAATAACAAAGGATCAGTTCCACATGTAGAGAGGTATAATAATTAAATTTTTCACTTACAATTTTTCCTATATAATTTTCTTATATAATTAAATTTTTCTGTTTGGAACCAGTTTTATGTCTGTGTTAAAACATTCATCACATTCTAGTTGTAACCAAATAAAGAATAATCTCTAGTGTAGAAACAAGCTTCTTCAAGGCCCTTTTGAAAACTGGTAGTTTTCAATCTTGTTTTTCAGCTGGTTTCGGGATCCCCCTTGGAATCCATATAGATGGATTCTTAGACCCAGGAGTTTTTTGTTTTATTAATGAGAAGCTATTGTTTCAGATTAACATCACGTGTATTCAGTAACCCAGTCATTGATATTTCTTCTTATTGAATGACAGATTTGAAAAGTAAAAAGCGTTATCTGGTCTGGTTTTCCTACCTTTATTTAAATTAATTTAGTATTAACAGGCACTTTTTAAAATCTTGTTGGATTCAAGGTTAATGCCACAAATGCCAAAGGAAGACATGATTTGCTGGATCTGAAACCCTTTACAGAATATGAATTTCAGGTTTCCTCTAAGTTACATCTTTATAAAGGTAGTTGGAGTGATTGGAGTGAATCATTGAGAACACAAACACCAGAAGAAGGTATGTGTCTGAAAAAAAAACGGAGGGGAGGGAGGTGGATAGAGCGGAGGAAAGACAGGAGAGTGAGAGGAAGATGTAATGATTTCCTTGGAATAGAATCTCTAAAGTACTGATATTGAATCAAAGAGTATGAGTGCATTAATTAACAAGCTCATTTTGACGTTGACTTAAGTATTGAAGCTGTCCAGGGAGATATGTTTATATTGCTAAAAATTTTTTAACATTAGGTAAGTCCTACTCCTGTTTGCCACACGTTATCACATTGGTTACAAGTTTATGCCTCAGTAATGTTTGATTATATCTCTTATTTCTATTTCACTTACTTTCTCAGTTACTTTCTCTTATTCCACAAAGCTGCAACCAGTAATTAATTTCATTCCTTTATCATTAAACGTTGATACATTTTACCCTTTGGATTCTATGAAAATTAATATGGCTTTATAAGCCATACTAAAAGCTTGAAAAAAGGTAGACTCTGGAGACAACATTTTAAAATAAAGTTTAACATCTGGCAATCTTCTCTCCTCCCAATGTTACAGCACTGCACTTCTTCAAACCTTTGATACTCACTGCTCACATGAGTACCAGTAGACTGCCCATAGCTATAAAGAGGAGATCAAATATATTTTTAAGTCTGATGGACTTTTCTTTTTGGTAATTATTGGGAAGACAATTTTATTGAAGTATAATTGAAAAAGCAAAACTGCTTATATGAACTTTATGACAATACTATTATCTTTGGAGACATAAGAAATAGCCATCTGAATATTAGTTTTCAAAAGCACTCAGTTAGTGATACAGTATACAGCTTCATAATTTATGTAAATTTGTTTCAGAGGAAAAATAATTGACATATAATCCGTTGCTTTATTATCTGGAGATTTTGAAGCATTAATGTCAGAAAAGCTAAATCCTTATTTGTGAAACTTATAGATATGTGTGCATGTAAACTAGCCTAATGATTAAGTTACATTCATTTTCTGTGAGCTACTAGTGATTTTTGGTAACTGATGACACTTATCAGTGATACTCCAGTGACTTTCAAGGATGTAAACTATTAATAAAATAAATAATATATAAATTGTAGAATAATTATATACTCTTCCTTTCTTCTGACAATAATTGCATTTCGCTATTTTTAAAAAATATTTTTAAATGAATTCATTCAGCAAATTATAATTTATTCCTCTCATTTTATGATAAAAATCTCTTAAATTAATGTTGAGCCACTTTTTCTCTGTTTAAGTATGTGTCATTTTTATAATCCGGAGCTTACTCTTATTATCCTTTTATTACAATGTCAAAGTAATGCATTTTTAAACTACCTCATGGATTTTTAGACTTTATTTATACATAGTACAGATAAAATTCTTGGAAATAGGCCATATTTTATGTCCAAGTCCAAGGTAGTAAATAGGCTGAAAATTTTTAAGTTATATCACATTAAGCTAAAGTATAAACTAGGGAAACTCTGGGCTTGTAAATTCTTGTCATTTTTACTCACACTTGATAATGACCCATTTAGAGATGTGTGAAAAGGTTTTTCTTTCTTTCTTTTTTTTCAAGTGTTTATCTGTTGCATTAAAAACCCATCAAGGCAGGATGGTAACTTTCTCATATCCTATAAAATAAACCACCATCATAACAATGAGTGCAGCAACTTGTTACAGTTATGAACTCGTGGATGGTTATGAATTGAACCAAGGAAGCTGGCTTATTCAGAGTAATTGCAAACATTCGTAAAGAGAGAAACCCATTCTCTGAGATACACCACGCTACCAAGCTCTGCTGGTTTCCTTTCAGTGTCTGAATGTCCCTTTTTTGTGTTTGATCTTTCTGCGGGTTGTTGTAGGATCTCTTTTCTCTTACTCTAAGCTTCACGGTTTTCACCTCTTACCGCTGTTCCTGTCATCAGTTTCTGTATGAAACACCAACTGATGTAAACCTAAAAGGTGTGAATTTTTTTTAACACTTCTTCCTTTTAACCCCTGAGATGTGTACGCATATATAACTTGGCATTTAAAAAAAAATACTAGTAAGCTTTTTTCTTTTTTTTTTTTTAGTTACTGTCTAAAACTGAATGATCTTATGATAGAGCTTTTTCTTTGCAGCCTTGGCTACTCAAAACAGAGCAATATGTTATCTCCTGGTGGATTGGGCACAGTTATTTATAGCACTCCAGCAGAGAATGAGGGTATTATTCACTCCATATGGCCCTTTCCCATGTCATTAAATTCAACTCTTGTCATGGTCCTCCATGAAAAACACTTTTAAAATGACCACTAAGTAAGGGGTGGAAGGAAAGAGATTACTTTCTTATGTTTAGGAGGACAGTCCAGCAATCAGTAACCATCAGTGGGCCTGATACTGGGAAACAAGCAATCATATTTTACTTCTAGTGGGAAAACAGTCTGAATTTGGGCTGCATAGTGTCCAAACATGCCTGAGAATATGCCCAGGTGTTGGGGGGAAGGCACTCCCTCATCATTTTGAATGCCCAGGAGGAGACTCCAAAATAAAGATGAATGAGCCATTCCTTAGAGCTGTATTAACAATTAGGTGTTTCTGTCTGTTCATTCACCATTTTTCAGTCTTATTTATATGTTTGGTCTTGCTAAATGTGACTGTGGACAATTAATAAAGGAAGTGTTAAATGTTCATACTAGTGCCAGAGCAGCAAAGGAGGAGTCCTCCCCCACTGTGGTGATGGCACAGGTGATTGGTGAGAGATCCCAAAGAGGGAGAAAATGCAGGGCTACCAGCTGCAGCCACCCATCTTCACATTAAGAAGCTAGACAATTATTCATTCATTTGTGATTTTGAACTATTGCTAGGATAAGTTAGGTGTGAACAATTAAATACTAGAGGTTATTTTACCATCTTAGTTAGCAAGCAAGATGGTAAGTCTAGCTTAGGAGTCAGCAAACATTTTCTATAAAGGTCCATATAGTAAATATTTTCAGCTTTGCAGACCATATGATCTTTGTCACAACTACTAAAATCTACTGTTATCACAGGCAAGCAGCCATTGACAGTATACAAATACATAGACAAAAATTTTATTTTTGCACACTGAAAATTGAATTTTATAAAATTTTCATGTCACTAAAAATGATTCTTCTTTTGACTTGTTTTCAACCATTTAAAAATGTGAAAACCATTATTATTAGTTCACTGGCTATACCAAAACAGGGAATCAGGAATCAGCCAGAGTTGGTCCATGGGCCATAGTTTGCTGACTCCTAAACTAGCTAAACTTGAAACTATTATACTTGCATCTTTTTGCCTAAGGCTTCAGGAAATGAGAATGAATGGTTCTTTACCTTCTAAAGGGATTTACCTACAAACATTTTCATTAGAGGGAAAATGTTATGTTTTAGATCCAGTGAGTGTCCCTACCCTTTTTTCTTCTTCTTGTGGTCTCTTCTAAGCCCAACACCTACCCTGGAAGAAGTAAGTGCCTGAGCTTAACTATTTGACAAGGTAGTGATCGCCCAAATGGGAAGAACTGTTTTCCATGAAGCCCTCCAAAAGAAGCCACTGGGGGAAAAAAATACTTCTCTGGATGATCTGTGAGGAATGTGTGTATATCAGGAACTATGCCAGGTGCTCAGACATAAGGATAACCTGTCAGATCCTCAGACTCAAGAGCTTATAGTCTATCTTGGAACATCAGGGAAAGATTCCTGGAAGAGATGACACCAAGAAAAACCTGCAAAGTCCAAAGGGAATCTTGTGGCCTTCCTCCATCTGGAACATGTGGTCTCCAAGGTTATTGCAGTAGAAGAAAAGAGCTATTTCCTCCTGGAAGTACTTGATTCTCTTGAATTCTGTGAAATCCCTCGTTCCTGGTTTTTACTCTACCATGTTGGTCAGTTCTTCTTGGTCTCTTTTGCTGGCCATCTTTCTCTTTTTAATCTCCATCTGTAGGGCTTTATATTGGACCCCCTTCTTTTCCCAGCTGACCTCACTCAGTCTCATGGCTCTAAAACTAGATAGGTAGGTAAAGAGAGAGAGAGAAAGATAGAATATAGTTTCTGTCCTGGATTCTTTCCAGAACTTCAGGTTTGTGTTCCAATCACCTATTCCATATCTTCACTTAGATGTCAACAGACATTCTAAACCTCACATAGCCTAAACAGACACTTTTATTTTTTTCTCCAAAGCAAAATGTTTCCAAAATGCCTCTGTTTCAATCTTTCCTATCATGGTAATTGACACCACCATCTTCCTAGCTACTCAAGTCAAAAATGCAGAAATCATCCTTAACTTCTCCTTTTCTCCTATCCCCTCATACCAGCAGTTGACTCTTCTAAAACATATTCAAAATGCATTCATTCTTTACATTGCTACTGTGACTATCCTAGTTTAAGCTACTTTTTCATACAAAGCGTAACAATAAAATGAACACTTAGAAACCCACCATTCAGCTTAAATGCTATAAAATTACCAATATATTCTTACCGTGTCACGCTTCCCTATACGTAACCACTATTCTGGACTGTGTGTTTATATCATCCTCATACTTTTTCTCGTAGCTTTCAGAAATGTATGTATTTCTGAGCAGTGATTAGTTTTGCTTATTTTTGAGCTTAATCAAAATTATATGTGTATGTAATCTTTTGCAACTCACTTTTTTCCCTTGGCACTCTAACATGAGGCCTCCATTGACTTTAGTATGGATGAAACGTTTCTGCTTCTATTAAGAAACAAGCTCTTCACTTGTGATCTGGATGTTGAAAGGTTATGTTTCTTTAAAAAAAAAAAAAGATGGTGGAGTATTCAGCTATGTCAAATGCTGCCAATAAATCCAATGAAATGAGAATAGAGAAGGGATCATTAGATTTGGCAAAGTAGCATTCATTGCCGACCAGGAGCAGCATCAGTAGTGTGATGGGGACAGAATCCGTTGGCATTGCTTGAGAGTGACTGTTAGGTGAGGGAATAAAGACAGTGACAATTCACAACTCTTCAAGAAGTTCTGTGAAGGAGGGCGGAGATGTTGGGCAGTAGCTGGAGCAGGATGTGGTATTAAGAAATTCCCTATTTGTTTTTGCTTTTAGGATCAGAGATAATACAGTATATTTGCAAGATGATGATAAGGGCCCAGCAGAGAGGGAGACATTAATGATACAGGAAGTAGGATAATGGTGGGAGAGAGATCCTTGATGAAGCAAGAGGATGGGATCCCGAACTCAAGGGCTTGGTCTTTGATGGAAGTGGGGATGCTTCATCCACAGTAAAATCAGTAGGGGTGCTGTGTTAGGGAATTGATGGGGAAGTTTGAAAGTTTCCAGGGTGGAAAGATTAGGGAATCCCTGTCTGCTTGCTTCCTTTTGCTCAGTGAAGAAGTTGAGAGAATCAGATCATTGGAAGTGAGCAGGTGGAGGGAAGGACAGTACCAGCCATTGGGAAGGAACACCAGGGTGGATGAGGAACCACCAAAAATAGTGACAGAAAGGAGTGGAAAGAGAGTGAACCAAGTGTTGAAAGTTATCAAAGAGGAGGAAGGGCGGGGGCATCTGTGTAGGGCTTCCCATGGAGACATAGCAGGTGGTAACATATAAAGGCAAGAGCATACCACTAAAAAATTGTTTAATCAAATGGGTGTTTGTAAATCTGTTTGAGTTATTTGAAACTAGATTTTAGAGAAATGTATCACAGCCCAAAGAGTGGACATGGAGGAACCAAGATGGCAAATGACTTATCTCTATCTTGTCCTGCTTGGAGCACGGTTTGGACCAAAATATTCTCATGGGTTCAATTTAGCCCACTACCTGAAATCTCTCAAGATATTCCTTTTTCATATTTGCTTTGTGTTAAATTCTCCATTTTCACTGTTCTTAGAGATCTTTCTACTCCACTCCACTGCCTGCTAAAATCTCTGTGGAGGGATCACTTTCCACTTGCAATTCAGTTGCTCTTGTTCACGCCCTTGCACTTGCCTTGGCTTCAGAGACAGATGCTAACCTCAGAAGCAGCACATGGCTTGGCCCTGATTTACTTACCACATGTACTGTTTCATAGAATCCTAGAATCTTGGGATTTAGAGTTGAAAGAACCCTCGAGGTCAGTTAGGTCAGTTAAGCTGATCTTCTGCTTAATTTAGGATGTCCTCCTTTATTCATATTGGTGATTCCCTCCTCTTTAACCCTATGGTTTTTTCCTTTACCGTGAAGGTACATTCATCTCAGGAGAACTGACTTCCATTTCTCAATATTCATATTTTTAATCATTTATACCCATCTTTTTTTGGTCACTTGGACATATGGGCCTTTGACTTTCCTTTTCTCGTCTACCCATAAAAGTTTTATCTGTCTTTTGTTAGATAACACTGAGGTTAGGACTTTAAGTGATTTTATGACAGTTGAATGTCAAAGATTCTTTCTAATATTAGCCCTTAGGTTGCTCTAAGCAGCAGTGGTTTAACATTCCTGGTCATGAAATTTTACACTTGACACTCATACAGATTTGGCTAATGATTTCTCTCCCATAGAAGCTTACGCTGCAAGTGGGCACCATTAAAATTTCAGCTTCACTTGCAATTTATCCTTTGAAGAAAATATGACTCTAGAATTTGATTCTTAGCTCTGTAATAATCTGGTAGGTTGTAGAAGCAATGAGTGACAATGAGAGGCGATGAGGCAATGAGTATTCCCTTTAAATTTCTTACCAATATGTAATTTACTGAAGACATTTAGCACCATGGAACACGTCCACTGGCTTTGACACTGAGCACACCCAAGTTTCTAAATCCTGATTATGTAGTCAATGTCTGGATTATATAGTTTGTGGAGTGTTCAGATCTTTGCTCAACACGGTGGACTGTAATGGACGAGCGGGGTCTTTGGAGACACTGAGACCTGGGCTTGGCTCTTAGCTTTGCCATTACCAGCTCCACGGTTTTTGTAAATCACGTAGCATTTGTCAACCTCCTTGTCCTCAGCTGCAAAACAGGTATAATCACATGTACCCTCTGCCTTGTGTGAGGATTAAGTGAGATCATGCATATAAAGTGTCCAAAGATTACCTGGCACATGGTAGGTGGTTAATAAATGTCAGGCCCCCTTTCCTTCTGTTGCCTGTGCTTTTTTCCTTTTATGCATCTGGACTAGCAGAAAATAAGTTCTGAGCTTGACTCCTGGGTCCCTGTAATCCTGAACGATTGAGAGCACTTTCAGAATGTCTTCTGTACACATTTCCTACTTCTAATTCCCGGCTGCAAGGGTAAATACTACCACTGGTGAGAAGAGAAGGGGAAGAAAAGAAGTGAATGTTTAGAAATAAAAAAAAGAGAGACAAAGGCGAGAGAGGCAGGAAGAGGAAGTGACAAAGGAAGAGAATAGAAAGGTGTACCTGATGGAGGATGTAAATTTTATAGAGAAATCATAAGCCTTCACAGAGCCAGGCAACCACATGATGCAGAGCAAAGAGCACAGGCTACATGATAAAACAGAGCTGTGTTCAAAGCCTGGCTTCTCCGATGATTAGTTCTGGAACGTTGATCAAGTTCCTTAACTTCTCAGTACTTCACTTCTCAAAGGAAGAAAACACAGCAGCAAAATTTACTGAGTACTTACCATGTGTCAGCACTCTTCCGTTCATTTACATTCTCACAACAGCCCCATCTGATGTGTAGAATTAATGTCCTCATTTGACAGATGAGGAACCTGGCTTGAGGACATGGTAAACATTTGTTCAAGATCACAGAGCTGGGATTTGCCCATAGACGGTCTGGCTCTGGAGCTCACACTTTAACCACTGCACTGAAGCTAGTGCATCACGGGGCTGAGGAGGACGGGAGATGTAATTGAATGGGCCCACAAAGGGCCTGCCCATAGTATGTGCTGGGACATGTGCTCCCTCCTTGTCCTTCTTTCTCTTCTCCCCTCTCTGGCTGTTTGTCTTCTGCTCTCCAGATGGGACTTAGTTTCTGGAAATTTCCATCTGGTTAAATGGAACTTGCTGCTCCAAAAGGAACCCCAAGATAGCCTCACCCTAATACACTCTGAATGTCACTGTTACACAAGCAAGGTTGGTGCAATTGAAGCCTGTTTTCAGGGATTGCTTCTGCTGATTCCACCCCTGGCTGTAAATCAAAACAAATCTGACAGTGGGAGAAATAAAACTACTTCACCCATTCATACACACACACACACACACACACACACACACACACACACACACACACTCTTAGACACAGGAGTTGATTATTCAGTTTGTTTTCAAGTATGTTCGATTGACTTTCTCAAATTAAATTAGGTAATACTTGACCATCGTCTTATGGATTGGTGGTTATTTCTTCTATGAGTACAGCCTGTGTTTCAGCATCAAGTAGATAATATTGCCTGGTTTGTTCATTTGCTTATTCATCATTTAACAAAGAGTAATTGGGAGTCTGTTACATTCTAAGCACTGTGCTAGGTATGAGGAGTATTAAGATGAATGAGATAGGCTTTCTTACAAATAGATTATTGTCCAGTGATCATAATACCAAATAATTATACTCCAGCATAAGTTCAGGAACGGAGATGAACACAAAGTTCATCATTTGTATTTTGTATTTTTATGGGATCAAAAAAATGTTTCCCTTATGATTTATGTTTATTTTTCTGTTGAGAATTCTTTCTGCATTCCAATAAAAAAGAATTAACCACACATACTTTCTTTGAGTTGTTTTACTAATACACGTTTTAAGAGTAAGTTAAGAATCTAATTTCCTCGTCATTTTTTAAAATTTGTCTTCAAGGTAGCCTTGTTTTTTCTGACTTCTGTAGTCAAAGATATATACATGTTCATTGTGTAACAACAGAAAAAGGAAGATACTGATACACAAAGAAAACTGAAATTATCCTATAATCCTACTCCCCCAGAATTATTTTATGAATAACCAATTGACTTCTAAAGTCTTCATGTTGTATAGATATATATGTATATATGAAACTGGTTTTTTCCCCTTCAAAACAGAGCCTACTGGAACATTAGATGTCTGGTACATGAGACAGCACATTGACTACAATAGACAACAGATTTCTCTTTTCTGGAAGGTAAGTTTGCAGTGTCCACTTAAAATTCAGGAGAATTATAGATTTGGGCTTTTTGTTTTGTTTTTATTGAGATATAATTGACATATGAAGAGAATTACATATTTGAATGATAAGTTTCAAGGCCAGAAAAAGACCTTCTGTTTCCATAGTGGCTTTGGTATGAGCCTTCAGAGTCTGTGTTGGAGCTCATTTTCTTAGCCAGATCCTCATGATACTTGATTCTGTGTCATTTATTTTTCCCAAACAAGGGTGAGAACTCTGACTTCCTGCCTCCACACAATCACATCTTCCCCTCACCCACTTCCAGTCGGATCAAGGTTCTCTCCCATCCCCGAGCATGTCCACCCTTTGACCCCACTCACTACACCTTCTCTTCTGATTCATACAATATGCCCAACAGTGACCATGCAACCTCACTTATTCATCTGGGGGGAAATTAAAGCTGTGGATGTTTAAGAATATGGTTTATTGCAAATCAAAACTACAATGAGGTATCACCTCACACCAGTCAGAATAGCCATCATCAAAAAATCTACAAACAATAAATGCTGGAGAGGGTGTGGGGAAAAGGGAACCCTCTTGCACTGCTGGTGGGAATGTAAATTAATACAGCCACTATGGAGAACAGTATGGAGGTTCCTTAAAAAACTAAAAATAGAATTACCATATGACCCAGCAATCCCACTACTGGGCATATACCCTGAGAAAACCATAATTCAAAAAGAGTCATGTACCACAGTGTTCATTGCAGCTCTATCTACAATAGCCAGGACATGGAAGCAACCTAAGTGTCCATCAACACTTAGATGAATGGATAAAGAAGATGTGGTACATATATACAATGGAATATTACTCAGCCATAAAAAGAAACGAAATTGAGTTATTTGTAGTGAGGTGGATGGACCTAGAGTCTGTCATACAGAGTGAAGTTAAGTCAGAAAGAGAAAAACAAATACCGTATGCTAACACATATATATGGAATCTAAAAAAAAAAAGGTTCTGAAGAACCTAGGGGCAGGACAGGAATAAAGACGCAGACATAGAGAATGGACTTGAGGACACGAGGAGGGGGAAGGGTAAGCTGGGACGAAGTGAGAGAGTGGCGTGGACATATATACACTACCAAATGTAAAATAGATAGCTAGTGGGAAGCAGCCGCATAGCACAGGGAGATCAACTCGGTGCTTTGTGACCACCTAGAGGGGTGGGATAGCGAGGATGGGAGGGAGATGCAAGAGGGAGGATATATGGGGATATATGTATATGTATAGCTGATTCACTTTGTTATGAAGCAGAAACTAACACACCATTGTAAAGCAATTATACTCCAATAACGATGTTAAAAAAAAAATCAAATGGAAAAGAATATGTTTTCTGTGGTCATTGAAAAGGGAAAGGGTGGAAAAAAAGCTGCTCTACCTCAGGAATACTAATAATAGTAGAAAATAATAGGAATAGGAAAAGAAAGCAGCCCTTATGAATAGTAGTAAAACAGTAGTAAACTGAACAACCTTCCAGAAAACAATGAGGCCTAATGTTATTACAAAATGTAAAAGTTTTACAGAGTACTGAAAGCTGGCATTATCATTTCACTTAATCCTTACAAAAACTCTAAGAGGTACATACTAGTATCCCCACTAACACATGAAAAAACTGAGAGTCCAAGAAAGGAGGTTCTTCTCAAAGTCACCCACCCAGTAAGTGCAGAGCTGGGAGTGAAATCCATTCAGAGCTCTTTCTGCTACAGCATGACTCATCTTTGTCCAAAAAAATACTATTTGAATTGAGCTACTGATTGGCATGTTCATAAGAAGAGGTTTTATTTCCCAAAACCTACATCCCTTTTATGACAGTTCTTCTAGTTAAGGGTAAATAAAGAGTTTTGGAATTATGAAGCTGATGAGCATGAAACCAGAAGTCAGAGTAATAAAGTCCTCTGATGGGGTTAGCTTGATAGATTTTGATAATTGCAATCTTCTTCAGTTTTAAGAAATGAGCTCTTTCTCCCTCTTTCCCTTTCTCTCTCTCACACACACACACAATGTCTGGCATAAGAGGAGTCTACTATAAATAGCTTGGTGAGTCATAATCAAGTTCTTCACTTTGAAACTAAAACTGCAGCTTAAAATTTATCTTAAAGTAAAGCATTGTTAATAGCAAGATTATTCCTAAAGCGAGGCATTTAGAGCAGCCATAATTTGTAAATAGTATAGAAGAACCCAGCTCAATTCCTGGCTATTGGTTTTCGTTTTCAGAAGTAAGCGACTGGTTAAAACCAATATTCTTCCTCCCATAAAGATCCCTCCTCCCAAAATGTACTTTACAGTTATCTGAAAAGATGCTCTATTCTGGTCCCATTTCACTCCTCTCTACTCTAGGGTTTCTCTCGGTAGAATGAGGGTAATGATCCTGGTACCTGCAGAGCTGACAAGGCCATCGTAGGGCCCAGTAAATGAGAAGACACAAACCCAGAAAAATCACGGGGGCCACCAAGGAAAAATTAAATGGTACTGCATCATGATTTTTATCCTAAAAGGGTAAGCAACATGCCCGGTGCTATATCTGTGTATACTGTCACAAAGAGAATTTAGAACAGGCATGAGCAGGGTACCCTGAAGCCAGCGTCAGAGCGAAGTCAGAATAACTATTTGTTAGCCAACAGGTAATGTTTAGCAAGCTTGCATATGCAAATTCCTCTCTGTGGCTCATCTTGATCCTGTCCCTATTCCTCACAAAGCTTGGATCCTAAAATGAAGTCTTGAAATTCAAAGAGGCTTTAAAGCTCTTCTAGTCTACCCTTTCTCTCATAAACATTGCTCCCAGCCCAGTCAGGACAGACAGATGTCTGGGACCTTCTGGGACAGGGAGAATCGCTTTGGAGGAAGCCCATGCCTTGATGGCATCTCTTATTAAGTTAGAAAATCTTTCCTTTTGTGGAGCCAGAAATGTGGGCCCAAGAAGGATGCTTTGGACTGGAATCGATTTGAATAAGAAACCAAAAATGTAAATACTAGAAGCTTCTATAACCTTGTGCCAGATGGTAGTCGTGACAGGGCACCTTCAAAACCTTCAGTGATTGTCCAGCCTGAGAAAGGAAAGTTGGACCCAGTCTTCAGTTTTATAGGGTCATTACAGGATTTAGTCCTTCTCTGTCGAATCCTGGGCTTCTTCAATTGCCTCTGCACCCACCTGGGAGAGGCAATTAAACCCCGACTGGAGTTGCTGAGATGAGCAGTCCCGCTCTGGACCCCAGAACCACGAATCCCAGACCTCTAGAGCCAAAGGGCATTTAAGCAGCATGCAGTTCCTACACTCGTTTTACAAACACGGAAACTGAGGTCTAGGGAGGGGAAGTGATTTCCCATGAGAGGATTCCATGATGTGGTGCTTGTGCTGGAAGCCTTTCCTGGGCGGAAATCCTGCCCTCTGGAAGCACCCCTCTCCCACTCATCTGCCTGGGGATTCCTCTTGCTCCCCCTTAGGCAGGCTTGGGAGCCTCAGGCAGGGGGCTGTGCTATGAAACAAGGAACTCATCTAAACCCCAGGCTAGAAAGAAACACTGTAGCCAGATCAAGTGCTTTGTGGTGGGGCCTCAGTCAGAGGCTTTCCCACACTGGGGAAAGGAAGCAAAGACATGCGTGTGGTGGGTGATTTTTCTTTTTTCACTTTGATCAATACTGGGAAACCAGATAAGGGGGACACCCCGCCACTGCAAAGGGGAATTTGGGGCTTTGGCACCAAAGGAAGCCCCAAGTAAAACCCCATCAGCCTGTGAACAGAACACGTTCTGAACAGAGAGAACACGTTTCTCTTGCAGATAGGGAAAAGTGAGATGACCTTTCGTTTTTGTAGGATGTTTACACTAGGGGAGAACAGCTTGGTGCTGAATGGGTACAGTCCCGGTGCGTGTGGAGGGAGTTGAAGATGTGTGAAGGTGCGTGTCTGGAGTGGTGTGTGTGCATGTGTGTTGTATACGTGAGTGAGTGCACATGTGTGTGAATGCGTGTGAGTTTTGTATGCGTGGGAGGGAGGTGAGTGGGTGTGTACATGTGAGTACGTGTGTGAGTGCACGGGCATGTATGTTGTGCATGTATGTGAGTGTCTTCGTATAATAAAATACCATAGACTGGGGGCTTATAAATAACAGAGATCAATTTCTCACAGTTCTGGAGGCTGGAAGTCTGAGATCCAGCTGCCAGCATGGTTGGGTGAGGTCCCCCTTCTGTGTCGCAGACTTCCGTTGTATCCTCACGTGGTGGAAGGGGCTAGACGGCATTCTGGGGTCTCTTAGGGAGTGCTGATCCCACCCATGGGGGCTCCACCCTCACGGCCTAATCAACTCGCAGAGGCCCCACCTCCTGACACCATCACATTAGGTGTTAAATTCCAACATGCGAATCACCCTCCGTAGTGAGTGAATGTGAAGGTGTGAGTGTGTGGGATACATGTGGGTATGAGTGTGGGTGTATATGTGTGGGTGTGTGAGTGTGAATGTGTATGAATGTATCTATATGCGTGTGTATTTATGAAGGTGGATGTGGGAATATGTTGAGGGTAAAGGAGACCTTTGATGTTTTGGTTCCCACATAGTTACTCATGTTCCCACACCTTGGTTTCTCAAAAAAACTCCATTTCCTCAAAAATATCCTGTACTATTTTTTGCCATCATTGCTTTTAAAAAATTTTTTATTTTTAAATTTTTGGCCACACCACGTAGCTTGCAGGATCTTAGTTCCCCAACCAGGGATCGAACCTGTGCCCCTGGCAGTGCAAGTGCAGGGTCCTAACCACTGGACTGCCAGGGAGGTCCCCATAGTTGCTTTTAAGAGAAAAAACACTTTCTATGTTGAAGCCAAAAAGTAGAACCTAATCTATGAATCAAGCAAAAACACCTGGGTGTTGTTAAAACAGTAAATGCAATAACAGGTAGAAACTGTTGCTGTGTTACCAACAGCCCCAGTGTTGGGTTAGAGCCCTTTAAGGGGGGGGGGGGGGTGGGGAGGAGTGTCACCGATTCTTTCCCTCAGATTCCCTCTATCATCTCCTTCTGCACAAACTTTCATACCATTTCCTTTGCTTTGACAAAGCATTTCAATCCGTGATTCCAGCACACTTTTCCTTCAGTTAATACAGCTTCTATCCTTTAAGAAGGAAGTCACCTCGAATATATATGGGGATGACATATGAAAAGATATGACGGTGGGTTAAAGCCACATTAACCTTTCCAATTTCCTCTGTAAATTTCTTCAGCGTCCTCTCACTGTCTCGATCATAGCAAGTCACAAACTTTCTGGTGGTTTGGGCCATGGGTCTGGAAGAGAAATACCGTGTGCAGATGGAGCTGAATTCACTCCTTCATTCACTCACTCATTCATTTATTCATTCAAGCAAACAAATACATTAAAACCCCTCTTTAGGCCTAGAGCCCGTGCTGCATGTGGGGATATGGAAGTGAACAAGCCAGGTCCCGGCTCCATGTTCTTGAGTTCACAGTCCAGCAGGAGGACAGAAATAGCAAGGGGATGGTGAGGGCCCTCAGGTGTTAAGGAGGGGTTCAAGGTTCGGCTGGGGGGGATGATGGCTAGGCAGGGGGAGGGGTGAGGAGTCAGAGAGGACCTTTCAGAATGTAGTACTGCAGATTTCAGCATCTTCCATTCTCTATGCAGCTGACTAACTTTGTGAACCATAGAACAAAGTGGAGCTCAGGCAATGAGCGAGTCACTGCAGTTAAGAGATGGAACATCAGGAGGACAGAGGGGATAGGAGAGTCTACACATCGAAAGATAGGCCTGGCGGTCAGAATCCCATGGGAGTTTCTGCTTTTTTAGTTTCTTAATTGGTTGGAAGGATTTCCAGGTGTGGGTAAAGTGAGTCCACAGTCGAGTTGCTGAGGGTTAAATAGGGTGAAGTTTTTGTTTGTTTGCTTGTTTGTTTAAACTGAATTTTAAGGATAAAATCTTTTGGAATATTTAAAATCTTTAGAAAATATCATGTATAAACTTCCCCTTAAATTGTTAGTATTGATTCTGTCCAGGTGTTATTAAAGTTTTCTGACCCTGAAAAAAAAAAAAAGCAGTTAATACTGGAGCTCCCCAGAAGAACAAGTTAGTCAGGACAAGGGTGGGGGAACATTTGACAGGTGACCCCCTGGGGACACGACTTTGGCTTAAAGGATCACATTAGTGAAGTGCTATTCCATAGAAATATAAAGCAGGCCACAGATGCAAGCCACATGCGTAATTTAAAACTTTCTTGTAGCCATATTTTAGAAAATAAAAAGAAACAGGTGGACAATTCTAATAATATATTTTACTTACAGGTATATCTGGAATGTTATCGTTTCAACATGTAATTGATTTAAAAAATATGAATGAGCTATTTTACACTCTTTTTTTCCTCCTGTGTCTTTGACAACTGGTGTGTCTGCGAAGTGCCAGTATGGCACAGTGGCCAGGGGCTCACCCTCCAGATAGCAGCCCGTCTCGGGTCAGGATAGCCCCATTTTGAAGGCTGCGTAGCTCCCTCCTGTAGTGGACGACAGCGAGTGTCCTGAGCCTTAACAAGCAAGACAGAAGAGAGATAGGGCGACGTCTGGTTCCAAAGGTGGGGAAAAGACTGGGTGTTTTATATTCACTTGTTCAATGAAGTAATTCGTTTGGATAAACAGCTACCCTCAAACCATAGAAGTCAAGAAGAAAGAGAAAAGAGCCAGCCCCATACACCAGTTTACAGCACAGCCTCAGCCTGTTGAGACCAGGAGCGGCTTATTCAGTACATTCACTTGGTCTCTTTCTCCCTGTCTTTGTCTTTGGTGAAAGAAGAATATTCCAACCTGTATCACATTGCACTGAAGGGGTGAAATATGAAAGGGATTCAGTAAAAATAGAAAGTATTATTTGTAACCTGGTTTATAGTGATGGAGGACAAAGGTCTATTGTAAATCCCCAGGGAAGATTGCCTGCCAGGAGCCTGAGGCCCTTATATAATTATAGGAGGTATCCAACCTCAGAATCAATGTTTAAATACAAAAGCAGCAGATGGGAAGATTAGTTTTGCTGCAGTATTCAACTCTCTCTCCTTCCCTTTCCCAACCCTGTCTCATCACAGGCTGGCACAGCATTTCTGGAGATATTTTCAGACAGAACAGGTTGCTTTCCCTTGCTTACTAGTCACACATACTGTACCAGATGCAATGCAGGGAATTTGGGTTGGGTAGCAGAATGTGGTCAGTGACAAAGGTAAGAATAATTAGCAGAGAATTAACAGAAGATAATAGCTTAGCTCATTGAATCCTCCAATAAGCCTATGCTGCATATAGAATTATCCTCATTTTACAGGTGAGGAAATTGAGGCTCAGAGAGGTGAAATAACTTGCCCAAGGTCATGTGGCTGATAGGTGGTGGAGCAGAAAAGCAAAAGATCTTCCCGAATAACAAGAACCAAGTCAGCAGTGTTCCAAAACTAAAAAAAACCCAAAAAAGTCTTAACAGATAAAGCTGTGACTAATAAGTGTTCAAACTGCCCAGCTTTCCAAGGGATCTTGATTACAGACTCTCTTCTCTGATACAGGCTAAGCTCTAACAGTTTTTTAAAAGTTATTATTTGCATCAGGGGAAGTAAAATATTGCTTTATTATAAGTACGGTAGTTTTTTTGAAGTCCTAAGAGGAAATGATTTATCAATTCACAGAAACACCTTTCCTATAATATACTTCAAAACACAAATGGGGCACGCATTCACAAATGCATCAGACTTTTGTCCTTTCTTGGATTACATTCACCAAGTTATTTTTGATGCTGAAAGCCTTTTCAGGCAGCAGAATTCTTATAATGGTTTATGAGGGAGCTGTTCACTCTTTGCTTCTCAGACAAAGCGAAGTCAGAAAGGCTACGTTCACTAAGTTTAGATCATTTTCCACAGGACAGAGCAGAAAGAAGACTGAAGGGAGAGAGGCAGTGGACAGCTTTTCCTTTTTAGTGTATTCTTACCAGTAGGAGAGGGTGACAACAGCAGGACCACTGGCTTGAAACCCACTCTCAGCACTGCCCAAGAAGGGACAAGAAGTACCCTGTCTTTGAGATGCTCCCAGGGACCCCAGACTCCGTCTGGGTATCGCCCTCCTCTCTCACATCCACCAGGGGGCGCACTAAAATCTCACATTACTTTTCTGTAGGGACTTTTTTTTTTTAATTTATGTTTTTAAACATCTTTATTGGAGTATAATTGCTTTACAGTGGTGTGTTAGTTTCTGCTTTATAACAAAGTGAATCAGTTATACATATACATATGTTCCCATATCCCCTCCCTCTTGCATCTCCCTCCCTCCCACCCTCCCTATCCCACCCCTCTAGGTGGTCAAAAAGCACCGAGCTGATCTCCCTGTGCTATGCGGCTGCTTCCCACTAGCTATCTAGTTTACATTTGGTAGTGTATATATGTCCATGCCACTCTCTCACTTCATCCCAGCTTACCTTTCCCCCTCCCCGTGTCCTCAAGTCCGTTCTCTAAGTCTGCGTCTTTATTCCTGTCCTGCCCCTAGGTTCTTCAGAACCTTTTTTTTTTTGTAAAGGTTTTTTTTTTTTAAATTATGTGTAACAGACAAAGTTATTTAAGTCAATAAATTTTTAAGGAATTTCACATGTTCTGATTCTTTCCACTGCCAGTCACCTTAGTTCCTCCAAACTCATAGTCTTCAAGATAAAATAGCCCTTTCAAAAAGAAGTTATCATGTGAGTCAGCCCACAGTTCTTTTAGTTAGGCTTCTTTGATCTCCAGTGAAATATGGACACACTTCAAAATTCCTCACCTGTAACCTTTGGGATCCAATTTCCTCAAGCGATTTACTTTAGGACCATGTTCAGGAGATGGATCTACCTGCAGAACCTTTTTTTTTTTTTTTTTTTTTAGATTTGTAGGGACTTCTTGAGTCAGTTTCTTAACCTCTCTAAGCTTTAGCACCCTCATCAGAATGGGGAGTTATAAGGAATAAATGTGACAATAGATGTAGAGCTCCTGACTCATGGTATGGCCCAATAAATGATAGATTCCCCCTTCTCACCAACCCAAATAAACAAACACTAGAGTAAAAATAAATTTATCTGAGAAGACCCAGCTGGCTCCTCAGGCCAAGGTTTTTTTCGGTTCAGAGCTTCTCTCCTTCTGACTCAGGGCTCGTTGGCTCTGGGAAAAAAGAATTCTGGATCTCCACCCTCCCCAAATTGCTGACCTCATGCCCACTGTTGATGTTCCAGTTGCTTTGCAGCTCTGGGCCAGAAGGGTGAATGGGGATCCAACTATGCAACATGGCGCTCATACTCACCAGTTCGTTGTCTCAGGCTTGCCGATAGAGGGAGCAGTGAGTCAGAGTGGAGGGGTCATGTATCCAGAAGTCAGGAGCCCTGGATTCCACCCTCAGCCCCTCTGTCTGTCCCTTGAGTGGCCTTAAGCAAGTCATCTCTTGTCCCCAGGGCTTAGTTTCCCCATTGATAAAATGAAACACTGAATTAATTGTTAATCTGTAGAATCCCTTCCTGTTCTGGGATGATATTCCATTCCGTCAGGGCCAGGTGTCATCGAGGGGTGATGGATTATATACATGATTTGCAAACTTGATGTTACTGGGTTTTTTTAACCAACCTAATCAAACTCTTTTTAGTTGCTTCAGGAGACTGAGTGCCCCTCCAGCTAAATAACCTGTTTTCCCACTGGCTCATTGAACTCATTGAATCTTTTATTCTATGGACCCTGCTGGACAAGTTAGACCCATTTTCCAGTTTGGTTAAGGAGACCAGTTATCTGAGAGATGTTAACGTTTATCGCCAAACTGGAGCTTGACATTTTATACAAGCATAACTCAAGGGATACCGTATTTATTTGTCTAACTCCTTGGCCCCATCCTCACCTTCTCACTGATATTTTCAACTCAAAAATAATGCAAGGTGGATCCAAGCCCTTCCCTGCCCTCTGGGAACATTTACTCATCTTTCCAACCCACAGGTCTGTTTACTAGATCACTGAGATCAGCTCGATTTCCACAGCGGTCTCTAGGTAGGTTCATTGGATCCAAGAGGACTTTATGTTTCCTCCCTTCTGTCAGCACTCTACACTGCATTGCATGAGATTGCTGAGGTGTCTGTGAAGGACAATGAGCTGGTGGTAATACAGGCTGTTTCCCTATTGTCCCTTGGGTCCCTGGCAAGAATGGGGAGCTTTGTGAGCCCAGTTAACTCTTGGGGAGTGCCTTTGGGTGGGGTGCCTGGGAAGGGGGTGACAGTCCTCCCTCTGGAGCTGCACAAGGGACAGGGAGGGAAGAATGGAGTGAGAGAGAGCTGAGGGAATGGTCTTCCCTAGCCAGCTTTTGCTTTAATTTATCTTGTTTTTTCTCCTATGACAAAGGGCATGTTTATTAATAACAGTTCAGAACATCACAATGTCAAAAGCACTCACTTGTTTTAATCCACACAATGGGCCTATGAGATCAGCTGTGATGGACATTTGCAGTGCTAACTTTCTTGGTTCTTGCCAGGACACAGGATGTCTTCTAGGGAACGGCTGAACATGCACCCAAAAATGCCCCCAACAGCATGGCACTCACCCAGTGTGTTGACCATGGTTTATGATCCAGTCTTGGGCCTTGTGGATCCAGAAAGGTACCTAGGACATGATCTGCATTATTCAAGCTCCTAGAGCCTGAAATATAAAAAGCTGGATGTTCATGCATTAATTTATAGTGAGAATTGCAGCTGTTGGGCCAACCAGAAGGCTTGAGTCAGCAGATAGGAACATCCTCTCCCAGCATGCTAATTATTTCAGAAGCCAAATTATAATCAGAAGGCCAATTTATTCACTTTAAGTGAAAGATACAAATTTTAAGTGAACCAGATGTTCATGTTAGCCCAGCCTCTCCTGACACATAAAGGACGATAAATGACATAGGAAACCAAATTATTAAAAGATTGCTTAGGGAGCAGGGAACCAGAGAAAGGGGCATTTGCCAATCCTAAGGTGTGTCTTTCAGTGGCTTGAGGCCACCCCACACCCCATGGAAGTAAGAGCCTTGTCAAGAAAACTGTGATGCTTAAGTCTGGTGAGCAATGCCTTTCTCTCCCTGCACTAGGCATCGACAGACACTGCCAGCACAGGCCTTGGCAACTCCCCATTTCCAATGCTTCTGTTTCCCATGGTCCTTGTCCAAACAGGGTTACAGTACAAATAATTAGTTTTCTGCTTACTTTCTGGGATTGTTCCCAAGCCATCTCAATTGGAATTCTTGCAGTTCCAAAACTTGTTAGTCACACATTTATAAACAGTGTCTTAGTTTCCTAGCACAGATGGCTAATCCAATTCACTAAGTATGGATTTTACTAGTTTAGCTCTTGAAAAGCTTGTTTTTGATTTCAGGAGCAGCATTGCACTTTCTATATAAAAATACATATGTGTGTGTGTTTCACAAATTTGGAAATGGAGACTCAGAGGGTCTGAATGTCTTGCCCAGGGTCACACAGCTGGTGATTGGTAGAGCTGGAACTCAAACCCAGATCTTCTGAGTTCAGATCCCTCACTTGTTCCATTGAATGTAATTGAGTTTTCTCCTATTAGGAAGTGTCACTTTGAAGCAAGAAAGGAAAATCAATATGTTTTTAAGAATTAGCTTTAAAAAATGTTAACTGATTTTTTTTTCTAAGTGGGGGGGCTGGGTGGAGACATAAAAGTGTGCAGTGGAGGAGATGAGAAGATGTAAATAAAAAGGTCACTCCAATGTAGCCGCCTGCTGCTGGCAGTCATGAGGTCCTAGCATAGAGCATCCAGTGACCTTGTCTGAGAGTACATAGTAAGTAGATGTGTTTTGTTGCAGAATCTGAGTCTATCAGAGGCAAAAGGAAAAATCCTCCACTATCGAGTGACCTTGCAGGAGGTAGCAGGGGGAAAAGCCACACTACAGAACATCACAGAACACACCTCCTGGACCTGGGTCATTCCCAGAACTGGGAACTGGGCTGTGTCTGTGTCTGCAGCTAACTCGAAAGGCAGTTCCCTGCCCACTCATATTAACATAACGGACCTGTGTGGGGCAGGTAAGTACCAAATTTTCTTTAATATTACTTGAAGGAAATTGTTTTACTAATCTCTTATCTCCCTCAGGTCCAGCTCAGGGCCTGGTATGAGTAGCACAGGAGTTTAGAATTTGGAGTCAACAGCCTTCAGAGGCTATCTGAAATTTCCATTTAGCCAGTGAGTGTCCTTGGACAAGTGAATTAACACCTCTGAGCTTCAATTTCCCCCTCTCTAAACTAGGGATTTTATTACCTGAATTGCAGGTCATTGTGAGATTAAATACAGAGACTAATACATAGCAGGTGCTTAATAAATACTAGTTAAGGAAATATTCGTTACATTAAACTGAACACTAATATCTGGCTAATTTTTCCAGAAGCAAGAATAATATGTGTTGTCAAGTTCTAGAAAAAGCGTACCTATAGTCAAAATATGTTTTAAAACCAATAGTATTAAAATGAAATTCTGGCTGTTATGGAACTATAGTACAATTTTGCTATTATACAGCTCTTTATTACACAAATTTGGATATGTATCCAATTATCTACACTGAAAACCTCCCAACTAGCTATACACATTTTATAGTTGCATCCCCTGAAAACTAACTTAGGATATAAGCCCGTAATTCATCAAAAAAAAAAGATATTAAAGCTATTTCTCAAGATCTGTATAATAAAAGTATCTCAAGTCAAGATCATTGGCCTAACTTTTTCAAAAAATGCCTGATAGAATAAAACTCTGTAATTAGATCCTTCCTTAAAATTCAGTGTAACAGTTTATCCACATGTGAGTCTAGCAATTATCATTTTGAAGAAGTTTCTACCAAAAATGATTATCTTACAGACACTGTCGAATCTTGGTTATATGTCATTTCAGTCATACATCTGTAAATGTAGAGGTAATATAGTAGATAAAAATACAAATAAATATTGATATAACCTTGGGTTGGCATGTGAGTTAGGAATCGCTCTTAGGAGTAAGAGTTGCTCTTACCAAAGGCCTGACTACAGTGACTTATTTATTCTCTTGTATAAAAGAAATTTGGAGGTGGACAGCCCAGGGCTAGTGTGACAGCTTCATAACATTGTGAGGACTCCAGGCTCCTTCCTTCTGTACCCGCTGCCAAGTTGACTTCCATCTGCAAGATGGAAGTGGTCCAGGATGGCTGCTGGAGCTCTAGCTGTTTCCTTCTAGGCAACAGAAAAGAAGAAGGGAGAAGCCTCAACTCTCACTCTTGAGAAGTTTTGCCCCAGGTCACACAACTCTTGCAGTCATTGACCCTAACTGGTCACCTGATCACACCCAACTGCAAAGGAGGCTCAGAAATACATTGTTCCCTTGCTAAAGAAGATGAGGAGAGGGTATTTGGTAGGTAACTGGTAATCTCTGCCTCATGTGGGGAAGGCATCTAAGGCAGAAACCTGAAGGAAAAGATGGATTAACTATGGGGAAAAAAAGCTTAAACTTTATGCATAGTAAAGTAAAAAATTTTAAAACACCATAAATAAGGCTTTAAAATGCAAAGAGCAATTTAAGAAAAGTGTATGCTACATTTTTGGCAAAAAGAGGATTGATTATCTATATATATATAAGTTTTCAAATAATAAGAGATCATGGGATATGAACAGGCAACTCAAAACATAAATATAAAATAAAAATAATAATAAAGATATGAAAATGTTTAGCCTAGTTAGCAATCAATGAGATGCAAATTTTGAAAAAACATGAGAAATCAAACAAGACCGAGAAAGAGTAAGTAGAATTAGCATAACCTATATTGGTGAGAGTGTGGGGAAAAGATAACCTTGTATACTGCTGGCAGGTGTGTAAATTGGTACAACTTTCTGAAGATAAAGTTGGCAATTTGTAACACTAACTAACTTTAAATATGAACATATCTTTTGATCAAGAAATTTTGCCATTAGAAATGTGTCCTCGGGACTTCCCTGGTGGCGCAGTGGTTAAGAATCCACACGCCAATGCAGGGGACATGGGTTCGAGCCCTGGTCCGACAAGATCCCACATGCTGCGGAGCAACTAAGCCCGTGCACCACAACTACTGAGCCTGCGTGCCACAACTACTGAACCCCACGTGCCTAGAGCCTGTGCTCCATAACAAGAGAAGCCACCGCAATGAGAAGACCGTGCACCTCAATGAATAGTAGCCCCCGCTCAATGCAACTAGAGAAAGCCCGTGCACAGCAATGAAAACCCAATGCAACAACAACAACAACAAAAGAAATGTATCCTAGCAAATAATAAGGCATGAGCTTAAAAAAATGTCAGCACAAAAATGTTTGTTGAAATGTTTTTGAAATAATGAAACACCTCAAACAGCCTAAATATTTAATAATAGACGATGGATTGGTTAAATAGATCATGACCCTCACCCATCTTAATCCCACTCCAGCATTAAAGTGATATTGTAGCTATGTTTTTATTGGCGTGGAAAGGTGCACATAATAAGTGAAAAAGTAGGCTTTCAAAAGTATACATGGTGTGATGTCATTTAAAATATATATTTACACAAATACACATTTTAGCATAGTAAAAAAAAATCTAGGAGAATGTACATGGAAATATTAACAGAAACCATATCTACAATATGGTATTACAGGTGATTTTTATATTTAAAATTTTTTTCTTCAATGAATAAGTACTATGTATATAATTTTTAAAGGGGATTCTGTTGGGGGGAAATTGAGATCTTACCACTGTTTAGTATCCTGCTCTTGTTAAGATGTAGTATGTCAAAATACGTTACTTCTTTAAACCTCACTGCAGATGGGTCTTGAGGATATAAGCCTCTTGAATTTTCTGGGCCCATTCCAGCTTCTTTATTTAGATTTGGAAACAGCTTCTCAAAATGACACATTCATTATTTTAGAGTTGGCCTCTACATTATTGATTCAACAAAAATTTATTGAGATTACTATATAAGGTAACTGGAATTCAGCAAGAGGTAAAAAATACAGTCATGGTCCTACAGTTATATTTTGATATTTTGTCCAGTGGGAGGGGTAGACATATAAACAAGTAAACTGCAGTACAGGATAAGTGTAATATTAGAGGTGTGCACAGGGCACTCTAGGAACAGAGAAAAGCTGAAGCATGGGCTTGGAGACGAGGCTATGTGTGAACAGAAATGGAGAGACAAGATGGTGTTAGCCAGGCGAAGTAGTGCAGGTGTGCGGGCGTGAGGATTTGCTTTAAAGTGAGATCTGAACAGGCATATAAGTTGAAAAGGAGAAGTGGGGTGGGAAAGAGTTGAAGGTAAAGGGGAAAGGGGATCATTAATGGAATGAAGTTCCTGGGGAGCTGAAAGATGATGGGATCCAATAGCAAAAAAGATGTAAGAGACACACTTCTTCCTCTCAGAATGGAAGGTGTTAAGTAAGGGTGAGGCTCAATAAGGAGGAACGTGGAGGGGTGGTAAAGTAGGATATTGAAACAGTTCTCTAGAACCGAGCTGTGGCTAAGAGGGTCCTAGTCCCAGAAATCTCAAGAGCCTATTGTCTCTCCTAAGGCCACACCTACACCATCCAGTAAGAGTAGTTGTGCACCCCAGCGAGACCTGGAGGACAGATTTGCAAACCACATGGTCCCATTCTGGAGCCCTCTTGTCTTGTGCAAATTCTGCATGATCTGTAGGAATAGTGTACCATGATTTTTGTCTTCCTCTCTTTCAATATATGTTCACACTACTCACATAAATAGCTTTCCTTCTAGGAAGAGAAAAATAATGCCCCAAGAGGCAGAATTACGTTGATTTTGAGAAAGCAGGGACAACTTTGTTGTAAAAGGTATATGCCACAGCATTGCATATCAAGAAGCACTAGAATGATTTTGTTGGTTTATGATGAAAATTGAATGTGTGCTAAACCCACCAGTCAACAAGTAAAACATATTTAATATTTCAGACCAGTCCCTGAGCTCAAGAATTCTTGAAACTATGGCAAGAAACAGAAAGCAGTACAGCCATAAATAGAGGCCCACACAGATGTCAGAGACTGAGGCCCCAGGAGGTGACGTAACTTGGCCAAGATCATATACACAATTAGTGGCAGAGCTGGACTGAAAAACCAAGCCACCTGTCTCTTAGTTGGGCACTTTTTCCAAATACCTTATGACTTCATAACTCTATTTAGAAGTTCTCAGTGAAAATGGAGATGAGAAGTCGAATGATAGAGGCTAAAGGAATAATTTTGGAAGGTGTCAGAGAGGTGAGTTGTTAGCAGAGTTCTAAAGGAGAGAGCATGCCCTGGCTAACATGATGGGGAGGAAATTCAGGCTGGTTCCTGGCAAGTGTGGTGACTCAGAGGCTGGGCAATGCCAGGTTGATTTACTTAGCTAATTGCAAAGAGAGCAGTGGTTAGAAAGGCTCTTTGGCTATTTTAGCCCATCATCTGGCAAAGGGTCTTGCAAACCCTAGTTGCTCAATACATATTACTGAATGAATACATTTTATTCTCTAAAACAAAACAAAACAAAAGCAAACTTGTGACATAGCCAGAAAATAAGATACCAAGGCAAATGAAGATAAAGAACCAGGGCTGGGGAATTCCAGTTCCTGGCAAGGTAGCCAACACACAGGTTCCAGGCTCTCACCACCAAACCCGCCCTGAAGATGCCACAGGAGAGACAGGACAGGATGGCTGAACGCCTGTGGATGGGTAATAGTGATGAAGGGGGAGGGCTGAGGTGGCACTTGCTGGTTGCACTCCTTTTTCTTCCCCTTGTTGCCCCGAGATGTCCATCGCCTGGACATTTTTACTATGGGCAGGAAAGTCTGGAGGGCAGGGCAGAGTAACTGCAAGGAAGCCCTGGAAGCTGACAAAGAGTGCCTGAGATTTTCTTCTGCCACCCACCCCATGGCCTGGCAATTATAGAAGAGAATAATAGCCCCACTCCCCCATGAAGAGCAGTGCCATCCACAGAGACATGGGTAGGTTCTGGAGCTGCCAGGTACAGCTACAGGGAACAGGAGACAGACAGGCAGAGCTTAGGGTGAATCACTACAGGCTCCCTGGCTTTCCTCTCTGAAAAGCTCCTCCACCCCACCTAAACTTACCTGGGGGAGCATGAGCTCTGGCTAAACTTTCACTCCTCCCCCCACAGAAAAATAAAGGCCAAGGCTGCTGATCAATCCAAGAAAATAAAACATGATCCCAAAGGAGAAAATTAGTAGAAATCTGAGGGGCACAAATTCTGAGAAAGAAAGGCAGCAAATGGGACTACCTGTATCATAGGAAGTATAACCAGCACAAGAGAAAGAGCAAGAGTTTAGAATAAGCATAATAAGTATCCTTAGAAAGATAAGAGAGGATGCTAGGAACATAAATCAGAAATAGGTGTTTGTGGAAAAGGCCCAAATAAAGAGATTCAGCATGGAAAGTTCAGTTGTTGACATAATGAACTCACCCAATGGGTTGGATTGCAGAAAGGATTCATCTGAAGATTGAAAGAATATGTGGAAGATTGGATGAGAAACTCTTTGAAAAGTCATCAAAAGGGGAAAAGAATCTGAAAAATGAGAAGACTTAAAACACTGAAAGAATAAAAAGAGAAGTAATGACAACCATCTAAAAGGAGTCCCAATAAGAGAAACAAAGTAAATGAAAGGGAAAAAGTATTCTAAAATATTTATCAAGAATCTTATAGAATGTACTATTCTGATGCAGGATGTCAATACTGGGGGAAGCGATGTGTGTATGGAGGCAGGGGTGTATGGAGGCAGGGGTGTGTGGAAAATCTCTGTGCCTCCCACTCAATTTTGCCATGAACTTAAAACAGCTTTAAAAAATAAAGTCTATTAAAAAAGAAAGAAATAAGAAAAGAAAGGAATATGAGTGCAGAATGATCAAGCAGGTGTTGCTCCCAAAAATACAAAGATGGATCAGTATCAGAAAAATGCATCAATGTAATTCATTACTTTAATACTGAAAGAGAAAAAAAAAGGATATGTTCTTAACAGATGTAGAAAAGTATTCAGTAAAACAAAGTTTTTAGTAAATAAATAGTATTTTATAAAAATCTATTTGAAAGCTATGAATAAAAGAAAACTTTTTAGCTTTGCTAAGACTTTCTACCAAAAATATGCAGCAAGCATCATCGTAATAAAGATATGTAGGAACATTCTCTTTAAAATTACAAGATAAAAGCAAAAAAAAAAGGAATAAGATGCAATTCAAAGATTGAAAAGAGAAGATATTTTAAGTGTACAGCTAATAAGATTATTATGAAATTTTAACAAAGGCAATAGACAAATTATTAGAACTAATTAGAGAGTTCAGCAGGTCTGCCAGAATAAGAATAACACACACAAATTAATACTGGAAAAAGCAGTAGAAAATAAGATGCCATTTAAGTAGCAAACTAATAGTATAAAGTGTCTAGAAATTAACCTAAAAAAGAATGCATTAAAACTTTAAGGAGGAATTTTTGAAACTCCATTAAAAGATATAAAAGGAGACCTAAATAATTTCAAATAGACAGCATACTTATAAATGGGACAATTTAACATTGTCTAAATTGAGCTATAAATTTAATATAATTCCAATAAAAGTACCAGCTGAAATTTTTGAGGACTCTGATAAACTGATTCTAAAAGCTATACAGAAGAATAAAGTTTCTTGAATACCCAAGACCACTTTGAAAAAAGAAGAGCAAAATGAGGAGGGACTTTACCCACCAAATAGCCAGGTGTCACAGAGCCTCGTAATGTAACCAGTGTGTTCTGGTGAAGAAGCTGACCTAGACACAAACCCATGAATGTGTGGAACTTGGTGTGGGACAGGGATGAAACCCCATTTGGAAAAATTGACTCACTGTGTGGAAAAAATAATAAAGTTTATTCCCTTAAAAAAAAATACCATTTAGCTAGATTTGAATTAAAAACCTGAATGTGAAAGGTAAAAACAAAAGCCAATGGGCGGAAATGTAGTTTAGTATCTTTGTGACCCCAGAATGGAAGGATTTCATAAACAAGACTCAAAATACACAAACTGTGGATAAATTTACCCACATCAAAGTATGTATGTGCAACAAACACATCAGAGATTGAAAGACTGGAGTGAGATATATTTAGTGTTGAAAACTAACAAGTGATTAATATCTAGAATATAAAAGCTATTTCTGCAAATCAGGAAGAAGACAGGAAACACAACAGAAAAAAATGAGTGAAGTATGAGAAGGGGAAAGTCAGACAGTTAGTAATATGGGAAGAAAAGCTCAGCCTCATAAGAAATCAGAAAATAAAAATAAAACCACAATTAAATACCACCTTACATGTACCAGATTGGCAAAATGAGAAAGTCAGAAAATACCAAGTGTTGGTGGGGAAATGAGAATTTCTTATGCTTTTCTTGTTGGAGTGTCAAATGATTGACTATTTTAGAGATCGACCTGGCTGTATTTAGTGAAATAGGTGAATTTAGTATATAATCAAGAAGTTCTATGCATTTAGAGAGAGAGAGAGAGAGTCTTTTTTTTTTCTTTAATTGGAGTATAAAATAAATGCAGAGGAAATAGGCAAACTACCTGAAAAAGAATTCAGAGTAATGATAGTAAAGATGATCCAAAATCTTGGAAATAGAATAGAGACAATACAAGAAACATTTAACAAGGACCTAGAAGAACTAAAGAGCAAACAAACAGTAATGAACAACACAATAATTAAAATTAAAAACACTCTAGAAGGAATCAATAGCAGAATAACTGAGGCAGAAGAACAGATAAGTGAGCTGGAAGATAGAATGGTGGAAATAACTGCCGCAGAGCAGAATAAAGAAAAAAGAATGAAAAGAATGGAGGACAGTCTCAGAGACCGCTGGGGCAATACTAAGCACACCAATATTCGAATAACAGGCATCCCAGAAGACAAAGAAAAAAAGAAAGGTCTGAGAAAATATTTGAAGAGATTATAGTTGAAAACTTCACCAACATGGGAAAGGAAATAGTCCATCAAGTCCAGGAAGCGCAGAGAGTCCCATACAGGATAAACCCAGGGAGAAACATGCTGAGACACATATTAATCAAACTAACAAAAATTAAACACAAAGAAAACATATTAAAAGCAGCAAGGGAAAAGCAACAAGTAACATACAAGGGAATCCCCATAAGGTTAACAGCTGATCTTTCAACAGACGTTCTACAGGCCAGAAGGAAGTGACAAAATATATTTAAAGTGATGAAAGGGAAAAACCTACAACCAAGATTACTCTACCCAGCAAGGATGTCATTTAGATTCGACAGAGAAATCAAAAGCTTTACAGACAAGCAAAAGTTAAGAGAATTCAGCACCACCAAACCAACTTTACAACAAATGCTAAAGGAACTTCTCTAGGCAGGAAACACAAGAGAAGGAAAAGACTTGCAAAAACAAACCCAAAACAAGAAAATGGTAATAGTAACATACGTATCAATAGTTACCTTAAGTGTAAATAGATTAAATGCTGCAAACAAAAGACAGAGACTGGCTGAATGGATACAAAAACAAGACCCATATATGTGCTGTCTACAAAAGACCCACTTCAGACCTAGGGACACATACAGACTGAAAGTGAGGGGATGGAAAAAGATATTCCATGCAAATGGAAATCAAAAGAAAGCTGCAGTAGCAATACTTATATCAGACAAAATAGACTTTAAAATAAAGACTATTACAAGAGACAAGGAAGGACAATATATAATGATCAATGGATCAATCCAAAAGAAGATATAATAATTGTAAATATCTATGCATCCAACATAGGAGCACCTCAATACATAAGGCAAATGCTAACAGCCATAAAAGGGGAAATCGACAGTAACACAATCATAGTAGGGGACTTTAACACCCCACTTACACCAATGGACAGATCATCCAAACAGAAATAAATAAGGAAACACAAGCTTTAAATGACACATTATACCAGATGGACTTAATTGATATTTATAGGACATTCCACCCAAAAACAACAGAATACACTTTCTTCTCAAGTGCACACAGAACATTCTCCAGGATAGATCACATCTTGTGTCACAAATCAAGCCTTGGTAAATTTAAGAAAATTGAAATTGTATCAAGCATCTGTTCCCACCACAACGCTATGAGACTAGGTATCAATTACAGGAGTTAAAACTTTAAAAATGCAAACTCATGGAAGCTAAACAATATGCTACTAAACAACCAAGAGATCACTGAAGAAATCAAAGAGGAAATCAAAAAATACTGAGAAACAAGTGACAATGAAAACACGACAACCCAAAACCTATGGAATGCAGCAAAAGTAGTACTAAGAGGGAAGTTTATAGCAATACAATCCTACCTCAAGAAACAAGAAAAATCTCAAATGACCTAACCTTATACCTAAAGCAATTAGAGAAAGAAGAAGAAGAACAACAAAAAACCCCAAAGTTAGTAGAAGGAAAGAAATCATAAAGATCAGATCAGAATTAAATGAAAAACAAATGAAGGAAACAATAGCAAAGATCAAGAAAACTAAAAGCTGGTTCTTTGAGAAGATAAACAAAATTGATAAACCATTAGCCAGACTCATCAAGAGAAAAAGGGAAAAGACTCAAATTGACAGAATTAGAAGTGAAAAAGGAGAAGTAACAACTGACACTGCAGAAATACAAAGGATCATGAGAGATTACTACAAACAAATATATGCCAATAAAATGGACAACCTGGAAGAAATGGACAAATTCTTAGACAAGCACAACCTTCTGAGACTGAACCAGGAAGAAATAGAAAATATGAACAGACCAATCACAAGCACTGAAATTGAAACTGTGATTTAAAATCTTCCAACAACAAAAGCCCAGGACCAGATGGCTTCACAGGTGAATTCTATCAAACATTTAGAGAAGAGCTAACACCCATCCTTCTCAAACTCTTCCAAAATATAGCAGAGGAAGGAACACTCCCCAACTAATTCTACGAGGCCACCATCACCCTGATACCAAAACCATACAAAGATGTCACAAAGAAAGAAAACTACAGGCCAATATCTCTGATGAACATAGATGCAAAAATCCTCAACAAAATACTAGCAAACAGAATCCAACAGCACATTAAAAGGATCATACACCATGATCAAGTGGGGTTTATCCCAGGAATGCAAGAATTCTTCAATATACACAAATCAATCAATGTGATACACCATATTAACAAATTGAAGGATAAAAACCATATGATAATCTCAATAGATGCAGAAAAAGCTTTCGACAAAATTCAACACCCATTTATGATAAAAACTCTCCAGAAAGTGGGCATAGAGGGAACTTACCTCAACATAATAAAGGCCATATATGACAAACCCACAGCCAACATCGTTCTCAATGGTGAAAAACTGAAACCACTTCCACTAAGATCAGGAACAAGACAAGGTTGCCCACTCTCACCACTATTATTCAACATAGTTTTGGAAGTCCTAGCCACAGCAATCAGAGAAGAAAAAGAAATAAAAGGAATCCAAATTGGAAAAGAAGAAGTAAAACTGTCACTGTTTGCAGATGACATGATACTATACATAGAGAACCCTAAAGATCCTACCAGAAAACTACTAGAGCTAATCAATGAATTTGGTAAAGTAGCAGGATACAAAGTTAATGCACAGAAATCTCTTGCATTCTTATACACTAATGATGAAAAATCTGAAAGAGAAATTAAGGAAACACTCCCATTGACAATTGCAACAAAAAGAATAAAATACCTAGGAATAAACCTACCAAAGGAGACAAAAGACCTGTATGCAGAAAACTATAAGACACTGATGAAAGAAATTAAAGATGATACAAACAGATGGAGAGATATACCATGTACTTGGATTGGAAGAATCAACATTGTGAAAATGACTATACTACCCAAAGCAATCTACAGATTCAATGCAATCCCTATCAGACTACCAATGATATTTTTCACAGAACTAGAACAAAAAATTTCACAATTTGTATGGAAACACAAAAGACCCCGAATAGCCAGAGCAATCTTGAGAAAGAAAAACGGAGCTGGAGGAATCAGGCTCCCTGACTTCAGACTCTACTACAAAGCTACAGTAATCAAGACAGTATGGTACTGGCACAAAAACAGAAATATAGATCTTTGGAACAGGATAGAAAGCCCAGAGATAAACCCATGCACATATGGTCACCTTATCTTTGACAAAGGAGGCAAGAATATACAATGGAGAAAAGAGAGCCTCTTCAATAAGTGGAGCTGGGAAACCTGGACAGCTACATGTAAAAGAATGAAATTAGAACACTCCCTAACACCATACACAAAAATAAACTCCAAATGGATTAAAGACCTAAATGTAAGGCCAGACACTATAAAACTCTTAGAGGAAAACATAGGCAGAGCACTCTATGACATAAATCACAGCAAGATCTTTTTTGACCCACCTCCTAGAGTAATGGGAATAAAATAAAAAATAAACAAATGGGACCTAATGAAACTTAAAAGCTTTCGTACAGCAAAGGAAACCATAAACAAGACGAAAAGACAACCCTCAGAATAGGAGAAAATATCTGCAAACGAAGCAACTGACAAAGGATTAATCTCCAAAATATACAAGCAGCTCATGCAGCTCAATATCAAAACAACAAACAACCCAATCTAAAAATGGGCAGAAGACCTAAATAGACGTTTCTCCAAAGAAGACATACAGATGCCAACCAACACGTGAAAAGATGCTCAACATCACTAATCATTAGAGAAATGCAAATCAAAACCACAATGAGGTATCACCTGACACCAGTCAGAATGGCCATCATCAAAAAATCTACAAACAATAAATGCTGGAGAGGTTGTAGAGAAAAGGGAACCCTCCTGCACTGTTGGTGAGAATATAAATTGATACAGCCACTATGGAGAACAGTATGGAGGTTCCTTAAAAAACTAAAAATGGAACTATTATATGACCCAGCAATCCCACTACTGGGCATATAGCCTGAGAAAACCGTAATTCAAAAAGAGTCATGTACCACAATGTTCATTGCAGCACTATTTACAATAACAAGGACATGGAAGCAACCTAAATGTCTATAAACAGATGAATGGATAAAGAACATCTGGCACATATATACAATGGAATATTACTCAGCCATAAAAAGAAATGAAATTGAGTTATTTGTAGTGAGGTGGATGGACCTAGAGTCTGTCATACAGAGTGAAGTCAGAAAGAGAAAAACAAATACCGTATGCTAACGCACATATATGGAATCTAAAAAAATAGTACTGATGAACCTAGTGGCAGGGCAGGAATAAAGACGCAGACGTAGAGAACGGACTTGAGGACACATGGGGGGAAGGGGAAGGTGGGACGAAGTGAGAGAGTAGCACTGACATCTATACACTACCAAATGTAAAGTGGATGGCTAGTGGGAAGCTGCTGCATAGCACAGGGAGATCAGCTCAATGCTTTGTGATGAGGGCTTCCCTGGTGGCGCAGTGGTTGAGAATCTGCCTGCTAATGCAGGAGACACGGGTTCGAGCCCTGGTCTGGGAAGATCCCACATGCCACGGAGCAGCTGGGCCCGTGAGCCACAGCTGCTGAGCCTGCGCGTCTGGAGCCTGTGCCCCGCAACGGGAGGGGCCGCGATAGTGAAAGGCCCGCGCACCGCGATGAAGAGCGGTCCCCGCACCGCGATGAAGAGTGGCCCCCACTTGCCGCAACTAGAGAAAGCCCTCGCACGAACCGAAGACCCAGCACAGCCAAAAATAAATAAATAAATAAATAAATAAATAAAATTAAAAAAAAAAAAAAAAAAGCATCATTTAAAAAAAAAAAAAAAAAAATGCTTTGTGATGACCTAGAGGGGTGGGATAGGGAGAGTGTGAGGGAGGCTTAAGAGGGAGGGGATATGGGGATATATGTATACTTATAGCTGATTCACTTTGTTGTGCAACAGAAACTAATGCAACATTGTAAAGCAATTATACTCCAATAAAGATATTAAAAAGAATTTTTTTAATAAATTGGAGTATTGTTGCTTTACAGTATTGTGTTAGTTTCTCCTGTACAGCAAAGTGAGTCAGTTGTACATATACATATATGCACTCTTTTTTAGATTTCCTTCCCATTTAGGTCACCACAGAGCACTGAGTAGAGTTCCCTGTGCTATAACAGCAGATTCTCATTAGTTATCTATTTTATGTATAGTAGTGTATATATGTCAATCCCAATCTCCCAGTTCATCCCACCCTTCCCTTCCCTCCTTGATAACCATAAGTTTGTTTTCTAATCTGTGACTCAGTTTCTGCCTTGCAGATAAATTCATCTGGACCATTTTTCTAGATTCCATATATAAATCATATATGATATTTGTCTTTCTCTTTCTGACTTAACTTCACTCTATATGACAATCTCTAGGTCCATCCACGTTGTTGCAAATGGCATTATTTCATTCCTTTTTATGGCTGAGTAATATTCCATTGTATTAATATATATGTACCACATCTTCTTTATCCATTCCTCTGTCAATGGACATTTGGGTTGCTTCCATGTCCTGGCTATTGTAAACAGTGCTGCAATGAATATCGGGGTGCATGCATCCTTTCAAATCATAGTTTTCTCTGGATATATGCCCAGGAGTGGGATTGCTGGGTCATATGGTAGCTCTATTTTTAGTTTTTTAACAAACCTCCATACTGTTCTCCATAGTGACTTTACCAATTTACATTCCCATCAACAGTATAGGAGGGTGAGAGAGACACTCTTGCACAGGCACACACGAGGACATGCAAGAGAATGTTCATTGCATCCTTGTTTGCGTTGGCAAAAAGTTGGAAGGAAGCTACTGCTTGTCACTTGGAGACTGGACAAAGACAGGGTTGAGGCAGCAGTCTGAAGGAATGAGCTGGATTTTCATATAGCAGCAGGATGGATGTATCCTGGAAACATAATGTTGAGTGAAATAAAAAGTTAGGAAATGCATTAGATATACTCCAAACATGTTTCATGAAAATGCAACGCACCAGCACAAAGCAACACTAATTCTCAAGGACACATATATATGTAAATAAACATATGGGACGTGGATTAGAAGGATGCATATTATATTCACTAGAGCAGGTACCTTTGGGGACACAGAAATGGGAAGTGAAATGGAAGATGAAGGGGAAAATAATTTCATAAATAACACTACATAGGGTCCTGGCACCGATGCCAGTTCTCCAAGATCTGAGAAGCTGGATGAACAAAATCTGTGAACCTGAAGTTCTTTACAAGAAATCGGTTCTTGCTACAACTTTGCTGGGTTGAGTTGTTGTTTTCTATGTCTTTATCCACTGTGATTTTATTTTTATCCTTCCCCCTCTTTCCCCATAAAGGGTTGCTGGCTCCTCAACAGGTCTCAGCAAACTCAGAGGGCGTGGACAACCTCGTGGTGACATGGACACCTCCAGGGAAAGCTGCCGCTGCTGTGCAGGAGTATGTGGTGGAATGGAGGGAACTCCATCCGGGGGCCAGCACGCAGCCCCCTCTAGGCTGGTTGCGGAGTCCCCCCTACAACCTGTCTGCTCTGATTTCAGGTACTTAATTATTCACCTTCCTTCTAGAGGGTTTCTAAGTTCACCTTTTTTGAGGAAATTGCAGGCGGGAACCCAGAGTCATGCCTTCAGTTACAGGCAGCTGCATGAGAAGAAGGATAGTGATGACCTAGAGCCCATCAGGATGCACCACTGCAGCCATAGAATATACTCACAGATTGACTAAAAACTCTAGAATTTATGGAAAACTCATGTGCCTGATACAGTGCCGTATAAGATGACTGAATAATGAACCCAACAAGCATGGCTGAGAGCTAAGTAGTAACCAGTCAGTGTGAGGGACACCTTGAATTTGGGAGTTCATTTAATTTTGAGAACAGTCATGTGTAGCAAGACTTATTATACCCATTGTACAGATGAGGAAACCAGAAGATCTTTCATTTCCAATTCTGCTACTTATTATTTGTGTGATAACAAATCCAGAATTATCTATATGATAATTGGTGTCTCTAGTCCTCAAATTCTGAATCTGTCAGTGGTTAAAATCAAGTGATAGAAAGTGTCAGAAAATATATTCAAATAATTGGACAGAAGTTAATCAATGTCTTTTCTTTTTTTTTTTTTTTACAATTTCATTTTACCCTTGGAGCACATCCTAAATTTCTGTATCATACAATATGAATTTAAACTAAAAAGAAATCTCACAAATAGTCAACCATTCAATCCTGAGCATAAACAACATTGGACAATGGGAAAACAAGGTAGCCAAAGGCTCGTTTCATCATTTTTATAAATGATTGCTGTGGTGCACATCTTCCTCCCATCAGAGTCTGACACTTGCCCTTTAGCTTTCATCACAGCAATCCCTAAATGGGGCTTGCTATTCCTGACCAGTGAAAAGAATCCTTAACCTCTTCTCTCAGAGGAGAGATCTAGTCCTAGTCACACTGCAGGCAGTTGACATTTGCCAAGCAAACATTAAAAGGCAAGGTCTCAGGTTTATTTTTTTTCAAGTTCTTAATTCACGAACTCTGAAGTCTTACTCTGTTAGCCACAGTCAGCTGCTTCTTTTTTTTTTTAATTTATTTTATTTATTTTTATTTTTGGCTGTGTTGGGTCTTCTTTGCTGCACACGGGCTTTCTCTAGTTGTGAGCGGGGGCTACTCTTCGTTGAGGTACATGGGCATCACGTTGCGGTGGCTTCTCTTGTTGTGGAGCACGGGCTGTAGGCGTGTGGGCTTCAGTAGTTGCAGCACTGGAGCTCAGTAGTTGTGACTCGCGAGCTCTAGAGCGCAGGCTCAGTAGTTGTGGGGCACAGGCTTAGTTGCTCTGTGGCATGTGGGATCTTCCCGGACCAGGGCTCGAACCCGTGTCCCCTGCCTTGGCAGGTGGATTCTTAACCACTGCGCCACCAGGGAAGCCCCACAGTCAGCTTCTAAGATTGTTTTGTGTTTGAAGTACTCAGAGGCCTCCCTTACTTACCGATGAATATGTTACCAAAAACCTATTAGTGGAAATTTCTTCTTATTTTAATTTTCCCAAAGAGAAATGGTATTATTTGCATATCAAAGTTAGGTTAGTTACATGGTCAGTTGTTTGAAAATCTTCTTCCAGGATGAATTTCAATGAACAAGGCATGTGTACATGTGTGCATGTGTGTGTGTGTGCTGAAACATTCAGAACATTCAGAAGCCGAAACTACAGTATTGTGCTCCTTCTATTTTTCTCCTAATTGTTGTTCTATAATAATTCAAAATCATCATAAGATAATTAACGCTAATCTTCAGTATCACCCCAAATTAAAATGTTGATAAATGTATCTTCTGTATGGCAATGGACGTGTTAATTTAATGTGTTAAAAATGTCAATGTGATTTTTAAAGTATAAGTTCAGCACAGAGGTTAAAAGTTTTGCAGCCAGACTATCTGGGTTTGAGTCCTGGCTCTGTCACTTACTAAATTGTATGATCCAGGGCAAATTGCTTAACTTCTCTGTGCCTTGGTTTCCTAATCTGTAAAATGGGGGTAGAATCACCTACCTCACTGGATTACTGTGAAGACTAACTGAAAGAGAAAACGTTTTGAACAGTACCTAGCACATTTTAAGTGCTTAATAATTTAGCTATCATTATTATTATTATTATTATATGTGATGGAGCTAAGATTTTAATAGGTTTTCAAGCTCTAAATCCCATATTTTCATTACACCATGACAACTATTACACCTGACCAAAGGATACACACACCCTGCTTAAGGAGACAAGACTTCCACAAATGAAATAAACAGAGGGCACTGCATGATAATACACGAGCCAGTCCTTAACTGTGTGCCTCTTTTAGAGTCTAGCTACTCAGACTTCTAGGGGGTTGTATTCAGTTTTAATCACTGTACTTAAAAAGAGTGCTGCCTGGATAACCCAGTGAACATCAGAGGAAAGTGAGTAAGCCATTAGGGGTCTGGAACTTTTAATGTGGAAACCACTTAGCCCATAGAAGAGAATTCTGGATTGGGTCAGTGGGGGGTGGTTGACAGCCGTTACTGGCTTCGACATGTATATAAGAAAGAGTATGTGTCCTTTGTTGTTTTGGAGGGCATAACGAAGGCCCCCTGCATAAAAATTATAAGAAGACAGATGTCAGCTCAATTTTAAGAAAGAACTTTCCTTATACTTGATGGTCTCTAATAGGACAGTTGATTGCCCCTCAAGGCAGTGTGTTCTCTGTCCCTAGAGTTGTTGCAGTAGAACCATTTTTCCTTTAGGGCTGTTATGCCCATCAAATCAGATGAACAGCGGATAGAAAAGGCATTTACTGAACTCTAAACTGCTATATAATTGTAAACGCTTATTATAAACTGTATTAGGATTTACCCCTTTGGGATAGTTTGAACTATATAGTCCCTACAAGTTCTTTCCTTTTAGAAATTCTATATTCTACACACAATGCATAAAATAGATGACAAGAGAGAATGTTTTCCATACTTAAGAAGCTAAAATGTTTCCTAAGTATGACATATTCATTTGAAGAAAATGAATAATACTGGGTAAGATAACTATTAATTCAAGTTGTTCTCCCACTTGAAAACACTTGATCAACTATGAGTCTGTGTTGATGTTATGTTCTGGAAATAAACACTTAAAACTTAACTCATACTTATCGTGAATTCAAAGTAACCCTCTCCAATAAGTAAGATAGATGACTCATTGTCATCAGATCCTTACCAGTCTTTTCCCAGCATCTGGCTGGGGCCGAGTTGGGTGTTTTGGAGCAGACGACAGTAAAGTCCACCTCCTGGATTATAAGTTGGTGGGGTCTAGGCTAGAAACAGTCAGTCCTGTCTTGTCTTGCTGAAAACAGTTCTGACCTTATAGAGACACTCCTTTTACAAATATGTAGACATCACAGTGCCTAGAAAACCTTCCCTGATGCCTAGCTACTTGGGCCCCTCTTCCGTATGGTCCCATCATACTTCCTCTGTGATTCCTCCTCATTGCTGATCATTTAATGTTTGCCTTCTCCCAGACTTAATAGGTGAATTTAGCTTTCTGCAGAAAAACCACCTAAGAGGTGGTTTATAAATGTGAAGACAGAGCCTTTGCCCAAGCGTGCCAGGTATATGTGTATGCATGGGGGTTTCAAGATATAAGCCTGGAAGTTGGGGCCAGACTGTAGAAAGAAATGAAAATGTTAAAAGAGTATGGGCTTCATCCACCAGCAGCAAAGGCTAAGGAATTTCTGAGGTAGGGAGCAGACAATGATTAGGGGGTGTTCATGTAAGAATTAGCCAGTAAAACAGGAGTTCTTAAGGTCAGAAGTTGGGAACAAGCTGGCTAGGGCTCTGCTCTTCATAGAAAGGAAAGTGTCAGCTAAGCTACGGAACCACATTTTCCTCCCTCCTCCACTAAGGGTAGGCTGTTCATAAGAAGGAACCCACAGCTTCTGATGCAGCAGTTCCCCAAGGCCTCTGCCCTGAACTCACACTTTGCATGGCAAAATGCAACGAAACCATTTGCCTAATGAGCTCATCTGGAGCTCCCACATGGCACGGTGGTTGGTGGGTCCCTTCCAGAACTAGCGACAGAGCAGCCAGGAACCAGCCCCTCCCAAATGAAATGATTCCATATTCCGTGTTGCCCTTTGAGCTTCTGGGTCTGGAGGCTACCCACAAAGCATCTTTGGATTACAGGACTAAGCTGATTGCAGCCTTGCTCCATTTCACTTGGTTCATGAATACGAGTTGGAACTCACCCATGGCATGAGTTTTGATTTCCTCATGGTCCCTTCTGACGGTACTGGTTGCACGTCTGAGCTTCATGTACTACCTACTTGCTGGAATATTTAAGGGACAATGGATTTTTATATAACACACACACTAGTAAATTATTTTGTGATGTAAAATTCTTCTTCCCAAAAAAGAAAATGTTAAACCCTAATCAATTGTCAGTGTAGGGGACCAGACCTACCTATGGCAGGGCATTGAACAATATGGGAGAGAGTCCTTACCCTGACCACATGAGACTGTTAGGTACAGTTAGGTACCTAACAGAAATAATCTTTTTCCTTTAAACTTTCATTGGGAGTTTAAAGATATGTCATGGGCAGTATCTATGAGAGGGGCCTTTTCTTTACAGGAAGTAGAAATCTGAGATTCATGGACATAGGGAGTTTGGGAAGGGAAGAGTGACTTGCCAATAAACTTCATGACTGACAGAAAACTGCCAAGTGTGGCACTGTAAAAGCTAGGAAGGAGTATTAACATTCCCAGGTATCTTCCTAATCTTCCAAGCTGTGAAGCAACTGAGATCTGAGTGGAACACGGCGCGAGGAGGGGGGGAAGGGAGGGAACAAGGGGGTAGATTGCACTGAGCGCGCCTTGATTAGTCACGCCTGAATGTGTCATCCCATGCTGCCCTGTCAGAGCCTAATAAGCATCTAGGGAATTAGAAGAGCCGTTCAGGTGCTATGCCTGCAAAACACCACGCTTACTTTTCTGTAAACAGCAAATAATTTATTTGTAAAAGTCAAAGTTTTTCCTTGAAGGTGAGTTTTGTTTCAAAAGCTGTCTGTGTGGTTTTCTTTAAATCCTTGTTTCACCTGGAATAGCGTCTGTCTTTATGTCTTGCAGAAAACATAAAACCCTACATCTGTTATGAAATCCACGTGCATGCACTTTCAGGGGACCAGGGAGGATGCAACTCCATCCGGGGTAACTCTAAGCACAAAGGTGAGTCTTGGGACCTTTTGCCCAATTTTGCTGTAGTTTAATGGTTTGGATTTGGAGGGTGACAAAAGCCTCCTGTGTTCTACTTCACAGCACCATTGAGTGGGCCCCACATTAATGCCATCTCAGAGAAAAAGGGGAGCATTTTAATTTCATGGAACGAAATTCCAGCCCAGGAGCAAATGGGCTGCGTCCTCCATTACAGGATATATTGGAAGGAACGGGACTCCGATTCCCAGCCTCAGCTTTGTGGTATGTGTGAGAAACAAAGGCAGCAGGGTCTTTCTTGTTTAGATGTTGGGAAAACACAAGTGTGTGCAAGTGCTAGCACCATACCTGGCACTTAGTAGGTGCTCCATAAATATATGTGAAATTAATTGAATGAAGAAAAATAGACATCTAAACACACACACTCACACACACAAAGTTACTGAATATGTGTTACGTGCCAAGCAAATTGAAGAAATGAAGTTAATGGACGAGGCTCTCAAGGAGCTTACTCATATGGGGAGATAGCATTTCAAAAAGCAATAAGCGTACTTTGATACTATTATACAGACCCTTGAGGCTTGCAGGAAATGCATTTGGAGAATCTTCGAATCCCCACATTTGCAAATACCATCATAGCATATTATTTTCTCCTTAAATGGATAAAATACAATTTAAGTAACTCCTTATGACCTGTGATTATGCTGTAAGACTAAAGCAATTAAATTCTGGCTGGAGCATTATCTCAAATGATTTCATCACTCGTTCACCGAGCAGTTCCAAGTCACTTGCCAGATTTAATGTTCTAATCTTTGATTTACTCAGTTTTGTTTTGTTTTTCCTGGCTTGAGCTTCCCTTTAGTATTTCATAGGCAGCTGGCTTTCTTTCAGGAGCATTTATCATAAATAAGCAACCATTTTATTCCTTCATGAGAACTATTAGGTCCAAGAAGAATGTAACAAAGCCAGCCTGAGATGTAGGTGTCAGAGAGCTGCCTGCAGAGTGATTTTTACCTGGGAAACTTGAGGAATTGGTCCTCTCTCTTGACCTTAGATCTGCAGTACTGCTTTTCTAAAAGTTATGACTTTTAAAGCTAATTAATTTCTTATTATATAAATAATACTTGTATATAGTAAAAGCATTCAGATAGTTCAAAAAGATATAAAGTGGAAATTATCCCTTCCTCCATACTTAGGCTGTTAGCAGTTCTTCGTGTGTTCGTCCAGAAAAAAACTTAATGCATACACTAGCATACATTTGGGATAACCATCTATATTCTGATCTGCACCTTACTTTTGCCTCTCAATAATACATACTGAGATCTTTCCACATCAATCCATGTGGACTTGTCTCTTTCTTTTTTTTAACAGCTTTATAGTATTCCACTATAAGATCTTACAATAATCAGCTTAATAATCCACCATTGTTAAATACAGCAGATCACTGAACAGAACTGCTCCCCACTGTCGGGGTAAGTCAGTTCTGAAATGCACCCCCAAAGGTGATGAATCAATTGATCTCGTCATGAGCCATTTGGAATACTTCATATGAAATTTGCTCCCCCCCAATTTTTCATTTTGACAGAATTTAAACCAAGATGCTTATTTACAACAAGATCAGCATGGTTAGATGATTCTTAAATCTGCTCTTGTAGATGTTGAAGAAATTACCTACCTTTTTTGCACCAAATCTGATGAATCTAAAGTCTGTGTAAGGGTATTTTAAAATAAGTTTAAAGGGGAGAAGGTGCAGATTCAAAGCCCTGTTTTGTACCAGTTTAGATGGTTTCCCTTTTAGCACTTATAGATGAACAAAGACCTGTTCCCTATCTTCAGAGAGCTCACAGTGCACCCAGGGAGATGGAAAAGTACACAAAAGTGATATGTAAGTGCTGTAATCAAGGACTGACACCTACCTATTGCATTTGGCAACCAGAAATCATTGGCAAATCCACACGTGCCATTTCTAGAGAGTGGTAGAGGGCAGTAGGTTGAGGAGGAGGGAAAAAGAAAGCAGAGAGGCTCCACATCAGCAAAAGGAGGATGCAGTTCCGAGGCGTCTTCTGTCACGGCCCCTAACAGCACAAGCAGGGTGCGGTAGGAACACTTCGCCTGCCTGGGCAGGAGAGCAGGGTAGCCCTGGGGTGGGGCATCTGCATTCCCCAGGTGATTTGGGTACACAGCCACTCCTCTGGAAGTTTGTTGATACCACCATGTGCACTGCTCTACGGGCACACACATTCTACTTATCACTTGGGTGTTTTTGCCAACATGAGGGCAGAAGCCATGGCAGTTAGCTCACCACTGTCTCCCCCTTACCTATAATACAGCCAAGCACCCAGTAGGTGCTTAATAAAAATAGTATTTTTTGAATAACAAATGGGTGAATACTGCCCTGGGCTTTGTCAAACCAATGCAGATGTTTAGATAAAAGCTGATTTCCAGGAGCCATGCAGCTGTTTTGCCTGGTACCACTTGACCTTCTTACTGGTGACCTTTCAGATGATTGGCAACCATTACATCTCCCTAAACTGGTGCCTTTGTCATTTAACCACCTTAAACCTAAAGTTTCAGATCCAAGAACTGAATGGCCTCCTTTATCTCTGCTGGAGATCACAGCCCAGACAAGGCAGCAGAACCAGTATTTCCTGCATGACTTCTTTCTTCCTTTACTCAACTCAACCTATTTGTCAACCAGACTGCTGACACCATCACCCTCCTCTTGGCTTCCTCCATAGTTTCTAGTTTTATTCTTCAGATATACACATGTGCATGTATCTGTGTTTGCGTGTAAACTTTTTTGGCCCAGCAAATCATTCAAACTACTTCCCTTGTGTTCCAACGGCTCATTCACTCCTGGAGTTAAGGATGCCCTAATACAGTTGAACGACTGACTCCCTGATGCTCACCTATGCTTTGCTGCAGCAAGATGAGCAGAAAGTCTCTCCCAAATTATTTTTTTAGTCCCCTGCCTTGGGAATAAGAGACATTTTAGTGTAATCATATAGCTGAAGTCTGTGCAAGCAATTTCATCAGGTTAAAGTAGGCTTGGGAATTTTCCACATGGTACTTTTTCTCAAAAGGATGTAAAATATAGAAATTGCTCTGATAGTCACAGCTGTTAAATGATCTGCTCAGGCCTCAGCTCCTTTGGGTGGAGTGGATGCAATAATACAGGGTTCCATCTTGCTGGTCACACATAGTAAGCAGGGGTGAGTGAGTGTAAGGGGTCTGTTTTCCCTACTAGATGGTGAACTCTTTGAGGCAGATTCTGTGCCTTGGTGCCTTGTCCAGGGCAGACACTCAATAAATATGTGTGACTGTTGAAATAAATTCAGCAAACAGGGTCAAAATCTGACTTGCCCTGGGGTTTGTGAGACAGTAAATAATGTTGAGGCACAAAGTGCTGAGTTCTAGTTTCCACTTTGATCACCAGCACACACACAAGTCTGCTGAGCAAACCAGTAGGCTACACCTGTAGAAGTTCTTGCCTCAATTTTACAGCCCCCCTCAGTTTTTGAGAGGTCACACCCAGCAGGTCCCTGGAGGAGGAGACTGCCTATTTACTAAAGGCTACCGATATTCATATCTCTTGGAGGAAAAAAACAGCATAAACACATTGCTCAAAAACCAAAATCTTACCTGCTGAGAACCTGCAGGGGTGTTAAAAGCATAAAGAACTGACAGTCTAGCCTTAAACTACCAAAATAAATCTAAGTACCATTGCTCTCATTTTTTAGATTTTATGTCAAATTGAAGCAGATCAATGATCAAACCCACTAAGACCAGTACCCAGAACTTACCAAAAAATAAAAAAGGAAGTCAGAATTAATAAATGTTATTAAATGTCTATTTCATTAATTGCTAAACTTAGCTTTCTTAAAAATTCCATTGAAAACAATTTGTACATTTAATTTCCTCCCCAGGAGTTCTCAAATATACCTGATAAATGTCAGAAACATGATAGTCATAGGAAATAAAAGAAGTTACTACAGCTAAATAGTTTCAAAAGCAAAATAATAAAAATTCTTTGAAAAGATTTTACCACAGAAAAAAATGTAATTCTTCTGATAATGCTGTGAAGTGGTACCTTCATAAATGGCAGTGCCTAGGGCCTTTTAAAGTATTAAGCATTAATGAATTAGGACTACTTTAAAACAGCAATGTGCTTTTCTCTTTCAAATTAAATGAAGCATTAACAAATAAAAATGAGTAAGAGCCCACATTCAGATATTTCCTTTAATTTGTGCCTTAACCTTTATATTTATCGTCCTTTCAGAAATTCCCTATAGGGTCTCCCCAAATTCACATCCCATAGACAGCCTGCGGCCCAGAGTGACATACGTTCTATGGATGACAGCTCTGACAGCTGCTGGTGAAAGCCCCCGAGGAAATGAAAGAGAATTCTGTCTGCAAGGTAAGAACCACCCTTAGAGAGGGCAAGTCCACTGTGAATTCCTATATAGGAGTATACTCCCAATACTTGATATGGAGATTAGCAGATTTTCTGTAATTCACTAATTACTTTCTTGCTGCTGTACCTTTGCACTTGCTATTTCCTGTAACCAGAGTGCCCTACCATTACATTGTCTGCTTGGAGACAGTGTCTACTCGTTTTTCTAAACTCAGCAAAAATGTTGCCCCCTCCAGAAAGCCTTCCCAAATGCACATCCATATTTCCTTCATAATGCGCTATACTTGACCCCTATTCAAAACTCTGAATCCAATAGGCAGGGACTAGTATCTGTTTAATCTCTATCATCAAGGTCTAGAACGGCACCCAGCACATAGTACTTGTTAAATATATATCTGTTCAATGAATGATGAGAATAATCCCAAAAATAATACAGCTACTGCATATCAGATAGTTATGTGCCAGGCATTGTGTTAAGCTCTTTGAATACTGTATTAGTTTGCTGGGGCTCTTGTAACAAAGTACCACAAACTGGCTTAAACAACAGAAATTCATTTCCTCACAGTTCTGGAGGCTGGAAGTCTGAGAGCAAGGTGTCAACAGAGTTGGCTTCTCCCAAGGGCTGTGAGAGAATCTGTTCCACGCCGCTCACCTCGCGACTGGGGGCAATCTTTGGCATTCCTTGGTTTTGAGATCTCTACCTTCATCTCACTTAGAGTTTTCCTTGTGTGTTTCTCTTTGTTCAAAATTCCCCTTTTTACAAGGATACCAGTCATATCAGACTAGGGGCCACCCTACTCCAGCCTGACCTGTCTTAACTAATTACCTCTGCAATGACCCTATTTACAAATAAGGTCACTTTCTGAGGTACTGAAAGTTAGAACTTCAATATGTGAATTTTGGGGGTGGGAGGACACAATTCAACACATGTAACACATACGTTTACTTGTTTAATCCTGACCACAACCATGTAATGTGCATGCTTTACACGCCTGTACCTGGCCATACTACCAGGCACTCAATATGAAATGAATAAAAGAATGAGAGACTATGATGCCTTTTTACAGGTGTGAGGTACAAAAAGATTACCCAAGGTCTTAGAGGTGGCAAGTGGCAGAACTACAAATCAGACACAGATTTGAGTTTCTTCAGTTAAATTTGAGTATGTGAAGAAGTGACCCAGCTAACATGGGTTTCTCTCCACTGGCTAAATTATGCTGTTCTCTCTGGCAGCGCCCGTTTGCATCTGCTCTAAGCATAAAACAAGCCGTTCTTGCTTTGTGACATGGAGTATCAAGTTAATCATTCAGGACTTTGCTGTTCTATGCCAGATACTCCTCCACTGGGAAAAGTGACAAGCCCTCTTCTCAAGCACTCCCATGAAAGTTAACTTGTGAGCAATTAATTGGACTAAGGACTCAGCATCTTTCTACTCCAGACTTGTCCCATCTGCCCAGAAAGAAAGGCAGATGCTAAAAATAATGTCAGATTGTGCCGATTGTGTGGGGTGGTAACAAGGTTTCCTGCATTAACTCCCCTGTTCAGCCCTGGGAAAAGCCCCTCTCACAGGGGCTAGGTCTCTGGCCGCTAGTGGCCCCTGGTCACCCTCCCTCCCACCCTGTTCTTCACTCTATCAGAAGAAGAATCTTTCTACAAGATCCCTGTTGCTGACATTCTACCTCCTGTTGCAACCCATCAGTGGTTCCCCATGGGCTTTCAAGCTAGAACTTAAACTGCTTTGTTACCAAGCCCTGCACAACCTGGTCCTGTTCATCCATCTAGCTTTGTCGTCTGCCGCACACTCATCATTCGTACTGGAAAGCAAGAGCAGACTATTTGTGGTTGCTGAAGCACTCGCTCTTTCCTCCTTCCGTGCTTGCTGTCTGTCTAGTCTGCACTTCCCTAACTTGTCCACTTAGCCAACTCCTAGCCATCCGACTCTAAACTTTTGACATCCTGCCTTTTGGGAAACCTTCCTGAGCTGCTCATGAAGCCATTTCCCATGCTGTTCTCTGTGACACTGCCTTGTACATGCTGTTTTTATATGTATCCCGTGGCATCATGGTTTACTGTTTACATGTTTACACATGTCTCCTGGACTATCTTCAGAGCCCATGTCCCATTCATCTGTGTATTACAGCACCTAACCTGGCCTGTTACATGGTTTACACTCAATAAATGTTGGATGAATTAATGAAAAATTCCAACACATAGTGAAATATTTACATGTTTATAGGAAGGAATCAGAACAATTTCAAAGACCCTAGGTAGACAGAGGGCTTATCCAATGGTTTGGTAAAATTAATAGCTACCATTTCTTGAGGCCTCCTCTGTTCAGATACATGGCTGTGCCCTTTAAATACACCATCTCTAATGTTCACAACAACCTGCAAGGTAGATGTCATCGTTCACCTTTTATAGATCAAGAATCTGAGGTCCACACATCAGTCAGCGGCAGCGTTAGGACTAGAATCCAGGGCTCCCAGTTCACAATCAGTGCTTTGTATACCACACTCCCTTTCTTTCTGCACCTGTTAGAGGAAGAAGTTCTTGTAGGGCTGGAGCTCCTTCCTTGGAACCATAGTATTGGCCCCTTTGGGCCCTTTCTTCCTTCCTGAATGGGCAAAAGAGAGTTGGCCTTGTTCCTGAGTCCAGCTACCCAGGAGCTGTGGGTAAAGCCCAGCGGGTTCACACAACAGTCAGTATTTAGAAATGTTCATTGACGATAACTCAGTCACAGGGTTTGCTAACTTTTTGTTTCAGGTAAAGCCAATTGGAGCACCTATGTGGCACCAAGCATTTGCATGGGTGTCATCATGGTGGGCGTTCTCTCAGTGCGTTGCTTCCGGCAAAAGTAAGTTCATTACACCTGCCAACTTTGGTATATTTTTTTTTTTTTTCATATAATAGCTGTTGCTGCTGTGGGTCAAACAAATGGATACTCTCCTACATCGCTGGTAGCACACTAAATATATTCACCTTTTTGGGGTGACAGTATATGTTTAATTTGTAAAAATATTAAACATTTCACCTAGCAATTCCCAACTAGATTTATTCTAAGTATATCATAGGTATATACAGATATTTAGTGGCAACTATGTTCACTGAAGTATCATTCATAGAAGGAAAACAATTTGAAGCAACCTAAATGCCTAGCGATATGGGATTGGTTAAATAAATCACAGTATATTTCATGCTATACAGCATACTATGCATTCATTAAAGATGTAGAAGAAAATTAAATGATATGAATATTTGCTATATTGCATTTTAAAAAGCAGGTTGCAAAACATGTACTTTCATTTTTTAAAAATAGTGCATACACACGTGCACACAGACACGCAACATATATTAGTTAGCATTAAATTTGGTTGTATGTAACATAAAAATAATATGACAAGTGAGCTAAGTTTCTCACCCAGGTAAAGTAAGTAAACTCAGGTAACGGCTGGTGTAGGAGCTCCGCAGTCATCAGAGACCTAGGCTCCTTCTTTTTCTGCTTCACTATCCTGACACTGGCTTTCATCATCAAGTTCACCTGATGGTCCAACGGCTGCAGGAACTATGGCCATCATGCCTGCATTCTACAACTACAGGAAGAAGGGAGGTGCCCACACCCACCTTTTCAAGACACATGAAGAAGTCACACATGGCACTTTAGGTTACCTCTCATTGGCCAGAATTTGGTGAGGCAAGGGAGGCTTAAAACTGTGGCCCTTTAGCTGGGCTCATTGTTGTCCCAGTAAATCAGGGTCCCCTTTCTAAGAAAGAAGGGAAAATGGGTATTGGATGGCAGTTAATACTCTCTGCTCCAAGGACATACACTAAAATATTAATGGTGGTTATAACAGCGGATAGAATCATAGCGCTTTTAGTTCTATTTAACTGTATTTCTTAAAATTTCTTTAAACGTGTGTTATTTGGTAAAGAGAATTTTTAAAATGAGTTAGTTATTCAATAGTTTTCTTCAGATGTTGTGTAATGTAGGAGAAAAGGTCAAAATAAAACTAGCTCAAAGTCATTCTACTAGTCATTGAACCTGTCTGAAAGGTTTTCCATTTATTGAAGCTCTCCCATATGTGATAGATACTTCAAAGCAGAGCTCTCTTTAGGTAAGACTTTGAAAAAGTTGAACTCAAAGAGTCAACTAGGATCACATGCATCCTCTTCAGGGAAATAGTATCAGTTAGGGTGGAGGCTTCTGCTGTTAAAGAAAAAAAAAAAAGCCCCCAAATATAGTGGCTTTAATAAAATAGCTCATTTTTCTCCCGTATAATAGTTCTAAGGTATGTCATCCAGATTGGTTGGCAGCTGTGCTCCACACAGTCATTTAGGGATCCAACTGTCTTCCATTTTAATGGCCCACCATCCCTTGGGTACTTTCCTCATCTGCATGATCTATACTAGGTCACAGGTACCTCTGCTCACGTTTCTTTGGAAAAAACCTAGTCACATGGCGTCATCTCTTGTTTCAAAGGGTTGAACACGTCCCTGAAGCTTACGTTCCTTATTAAACAAAGTGTGTTAAAGCCAAGTCTTTAAAAATGCTTCATATTGGTCTTGAATTTTTTCTTTAAAAACAGTCAAAATAGTTAAGTCATATGCATATGAGAAACATTTTTAGGATTTTTTCTTCCACATCATAAATCATTTTAAAATATTTTCAAAAACCCAGAGATGTGGAAAGAAGAAATAAAAAGACCCTCCGATCACCAAATACAACTACTTTAATAGTTTGGATATTTCCATATTGGTATTTTTTTCTTGGCATTTTTTTTTTTACTTGGTTATGTCCAAGCTGTTTATACCACCTGTATCCCGTTTTACTCTTTGTTTTCATTACAAGCTCTTTATAAACATTCTAATTTACTAAATATAAATAGTAATCTCCCCAAGGGTATTGACCATATCCTCTTGTTTGCTGTTTTATCCCCAGCATGTGGCACTGTGCTGGTCATACATTAAGGATTCAATCAACGTTTGTTGAGTGAGTACTTGGCTGCTTAGTGATAGCTAAACATTACATCGAGCAAAAGTTCCATAGTTTATTTAGCAAACCCTAAGTGGTTGCACCACGAGTCTTTATCATCTATCCAAACTTCATAGAAAACTAGTCCAGACTTAGATGATGCACCATCTTTCTCCTGCAGTGTTTACATTTTACTCATTTGCATACCCCTACACTGAAGTCACTGCACTAAGAACCTGTGCTTCCTTGCCACCGTGTGCACACTTAACCAATGTCACTGTTTTCTTTACCTGCAGGGTATTTGTTCTCCTTTTGGCCCTCAGACCTCAGTGGTGTAGCAAAGAAATTCCAGACCCAGCGAATAGCACTTGGGCCAAGAAATATCCCATTGTGGAGGTAAGGTATAAAGCCTTAGTGGTCAGTCGATGGGGTTCTGGTGATCAGTACATCTAAGTCTTTCATTGTAGTTACAGGGAAACCTCAGTGTTTAGATCCTATGGATAAGCTGCTTATCACGAGTGCTAGGTTACCATCTGAGTCATCACTCCCATGCCCAGGAATTTTCTGAAGCTTATGACCAAGACTAAAAGACCCGTAACTTTTCATTCCTCCTATGCCTTCTGTTCCTCTCCTCACCTCAGCTCACTTCAAAAGAAATTTAAAAAGCAAATATATTTGCCAAGCACTAGTCTGAGCATTGGCTCACCCAAATTGAAGAGCACTGAAGCTTTACTGTGATGTTACCCGTCCTGTGTGAGCACAGAACAGATAAATAGAGCCCAGACTATTTTGGTCTTGGCAGGAAGCCAGTAAGTCATTCCATTGTGCAAGGAAAAGGTTTGAAGGCAGGAGAGGTTGCTCAGCCGGCAGATGAGAGTGCTGGGAGTAAAGGACACGCAGGGAGCTGCTGCCACACAGTCCTAGGAGGGAGGAGCAGCTCACAGCGGGCAGGAGGGTCTGCCTCTGACGGAGGGTCTTGAAGTTGAAGGCATCTGAACGTGGAGCAAGACTGTGCACTGAAGGGGAGCAAAGGGGAGGAGAGGGGTGCCCACGTTCTTCCCATCACCCGGCGCCTCGGCAGCCCCGCACTCTCACATCGTATAGCCCTCCTCCTCCAAGATTCTTCTCTTCAGTCACCCATGCCTCATCCAGAAGCCAGTGGTACCAGCCGCCTCTCAGAGAAAGAGCTGGTCCCAGCCATGTCTGCCTCCGTAGGACGTTAAGTCACCGCAGTTTAATGCCTTTGAAATAAGGCCACCTCTGCCACTTACTATGTCAATGACCCTTGAGCGCTTGCCCGATGACATGAGCCTTAGTTTCATCCTCCGTAAAATAGGAATTGACAATATCTCTCATATATATTGTTGTGAAGACTAAGTAAGATGCCATGTAAAGCACATACAAAGTCATACAAGGCAAAGATCATTCATTTTCTTCCCAGGAAGATTTATACTTGAAGTCTCCTCTCTCTATTGAGGAGTTTTGTTGCTGTTAAGTTACAGTAGCAAGAACAGTATAATAATAACAGTATATGTATACGCGTGTGTATGTCATATATATGATAGATGTTTGATATATATTTGATTATACATGACGTATAATTATATATGATATACAACAGTATTACATAATAATATATTTATGTTTATATATACACATAACATACATTACTTTCTATATGCCAGGCACTTAAAAAATTTTTTTCATGCATTAACACCTAATCTGTACAACAGCTTTATGAGATTATAATATTATTATCCCCATCTTTCAGATGAGGAAAGTGAGGGACAGAGGAGTCAGTAACTTGCCCAATGTTAGTCAGCTAGTAGGTGGACCCTGGGTTCACATACAAGCAGGATGTGCTGTCCTCCATTATACTATACGTTCTAAAAGATCTTAAGCACAGGGTGAGAGGGGTGTTTCCAGCAGTCAACATCTCTGAGCTGAACAGACTAACTCAACAGGTGTTCACACACTGGGCCCTCACTTGGTGGCAATATTGTGATGACCTATGGAAGGCACTCAATAAGGATGCCACTGCTAGTATTAGAGGGGATTCAGGTACCAGGAATTGAATCAACTGAGCTCTAAGATCTCTCTCTTCCAATGCTGAGATTCCACAGTCCCATGTCCTAAAAGCCTGAAATAGCACAGTTAGAAGCAGCTCTGGGTCAGTCGCGGACACCTGGCTCCCAAGCTGGTAGCTGTGGCATCATGGTCTCTATTTGCCACTGCCTGGGCATGAGGGGATACAGAGGCATGCAGAGCCACTGAAGAGCCCATAAAAGCCTAGAAGAGATGCTGAGAAAGACAAAGAGTTAGAGAAAGTAACACATGGAAAAAATAACAGAAATCGCCATACACGTGCCCAAAGTTGTACAGTATGAGTATGTTCATTGCAGCATTATAAATAGAAGCCATAACGTAACCTGCCACCAGGGGGCCAGGTTAAACATTTGGGTGTATCTGTACAACAGGATGTTATGCAACTACTAAAAAAAAATGAGATCTATATGTGTCTAACATCTCTAATATATTTAAAAGTGAAAAAAAGCAAAGTTTGTAATAATTGTCTAAAGTGGGTTCTCATTTGTATAAAAAGATGATTTTATACACACACACACACACACAGTCTCCAACATGTGCACAGGATATTTCTGGAAGCCTAAATATGAAACTGATAATGGTGGTTGCCTTTGGGGAGGCAGCTGTAGGCATGAAGCCCACTTAATTTTTATTACAAATTCCCTTTGAACTTAAAAAAATTTTTTTTTACAAAACTATGTGCATATATTTCTTTTGCAAAAATAACCAGTAAATTAGAAAATTTAAAAAAAAAATTAAACATGCCATCTATGATGGCCTTGTGGCAGCCTCAGAACCCCATGTCACTTGACCCTTGAAGGGGTAGACTGTTTTTAAAGACCCAAACTGCTCTCCTGGTGACAGGCTGGGGCAGACATCAGAAACACAATAGTCTTTCACCTCCAACAAAATGTGCTTTAAGTTCTCAGACTTTACATCCCCCTACCATTTCTTAAAATGTGACTAAAAAGCCATGGGTCTTAAAGCTCTAGAGGAAAAGGCGCAATCATAAAGGGGATCACTGGGATGTTATCCATTTTGAGCTTGTAAAAGCTTAAAATAGTTTCCATGATGTACCTGAGTTATTAGTGGTCCAAGACGCCTTGCCCCAGGACTTGTCAGCCAGGGGGGCTGCTTTGTAAAGCTCTGAGGAGCAGCCTCTATTGATACTGCCAAAGCTTTCAAGAAGGCAGAGCCTTGCCCTGTGAAAACAAGGTGATCCTCATCCAGTGAGATCTCTTCCATAGCAGTGGTCGCAGCACTTTGGCAGCTGCCAGTCATGTTCCAAGCCAGACCAATGTGCCAGGGCCAGTTTGCATAGCGATAGGAAAAGAGCAGGCTCCCGAAAGAAAAGTACACACGTACCCTCTGGCTGCTCAGGGCCCTTTGCAGAAGTCTACCCTAAGACAGCATCGTCATTCACTTTGGGGACAATTGCCATGCTCAAGGCAAGGGTGGGGACATCAGAGGCCAGTCCAGACCAAATCATTCTTGCACAACTTGGCATCTGACAGATGAGTGATCCAAAGGCCAGAGAGGTAGATTGAGTTTTCCCAAGCCGTAAAGTCTCAGAGTTGGGACTAGTCCTCAGGGTTTGCCCTGTCCTAATGCTATTTTCTGTTATCCTCCTCCTCCCTTAAGGCATGATCCCTACTTGCAGATAGCTTACAGACATGTTAAAAAAAAAAAAAAAGTGACAGTATAAAGCTTCTTGTGCTAAGAACCTAACAGGTGGCTTCTTTGCTGTTGTAGGAATCCAGTGGAGGGAACAGTCACTAGGGGCTTCATGAAAGCAGGCTTCAGAAAGATCTGCTTCAGAAAGATTAAGCAGTCAGCATAAAACATAGTTTCAAGGACGTAAAGAGAGCCCAATAAAGCCTGTAAAAAGAAATGTTAATAAAGTGCTTGAACTTGACTCAGGAATCAGTAATAAGTTTGGAAAGGAAAGATATGACACTGAAGAGCTGGTAACCAATTAGATGTTGAGAAAGACAAAGCAAGAAAAGTAACAGATGAAATTAGCTGTAGGGAAGACAGGATGAACATCACTTCCAAAAAAGTTATTCCAGAGAGGTCTTTCTTAAGAGCATAACTGACAAGGATATTACCCTGCCAAAAAACCTTCAGTAGTGGTATCAAAGCCCAAACTCTTTAGCATCCCATAAAAGTCCCTTCATCATGTAACCTCCTTCTATTTCTGAAGCCTCAGTGTGCCTGTCCTAAGAAAGAACTAGCAGGTTCCAGAATAGACCAATTCTCCTTGCCCACCACCTCCTTACCTGGAAAATACTATACATCTCTCAGGATTCAGCTCTAGTGTGACCCTTTTAAAGTCTTCTGTGCCTCATCCCCAGACAGATGCAAGCTCAGCCCTTCCTTTGCACCCACCATACCCTCTCTGCTAGAGGAAAAGCAGCTGGGGCAGTTTGACTCACCAGAAACAAGTCTAGTTGAAGGCTGAGCAGGGTAGCGAATCACTCACTGGCTGGGGTTGAGAGGGGTCCACGGCTCCTGCCTGTCTGCCTCCCCAACAATGTTAACTGCTTCTCTTACCTCACAAAGTAAAGGCCCACAGTGTTCTGCCTCGAGCTGACTAGGCAGTGCAGGCTGCCAGGCCTTTTGGAACCCTGCAGAAGTCGGTCGTCAAGGCTACTTACTCAACATAGCCACATGAGCTTTTTCCTCCCCTTTCTCAGGAGAAGACGGAGCTGGCCTTGGATAGGCTCCTGACAGACTGGCCCACTCCCGAGGAACCTGAGCCCCTGGTCATCAACAAAGTCCTTCACCAAGTGAACCCAGCCTTCAGACGTCCCCATCACCCCAACTGGCCAGAAAAGGGACAAGGAGTCCAAGATCACTATACCTCTGAGGAAGACACAGGATACAGTGCCTCGAGCCCCCCAACTCCGAGAGCTCTCACAGCAGAGACGGGACAAGGGGTGGATCTGTACAAGGTGCTGGGGAGCAAGGGCCCTGACTCAACGCCGGGAAACCCAGCCAGCCCCTCGACAGTCCTCCCAGTGGACTACCTTCCTGCCCATGAGGGCTACTTACCCTCCAACATAGATTATCTCCCTTCACATGAGGCTCCCATAACTGACCCTCGGGAAGAACTGCCTCAGCACATCTCTCTTTCCATTTTCCCCTCGAGTTCCCTTCACCCACTCACCTTCTCCTGTGGTGAGAAGTTGACTCTGGATCAGTTAAAGATGGGGTGTGGTTCCCTCATGCTCTGAGTGGCAAAGCTTGAAGTTTGGAAAGTCGATGTGCCTCCAAGTGACACAGCGTGCCCCATCTCCCCAGCCACCTGCTCCAGTGGTCGTTACGTCTGGGTGCTACCATCAGGTCTGGTTGCAGCTAGAGGGCAGGCAAGCCAACTCAGGGTGAATCTCACCTCAAGATACCTCATCTTGACTTCTCCAGAGCCTTAAGATCACATCCTCTGCTGTGTAGACCTAGAGACTCCAGTCTGGGTTCCTGCAACTTTCTTGGCTATGTTGGCCAGAAAGGAGAAAGGCAAGAGTGGAAACCAAAACTCTTACCAGCAATGGCAGATAGTCCAGAGGACCATTCATTCAACCATTTACTGTTGACCCTGAATAATATGTGTTTGAGCTGCATGGGTCCACCTATATGCAGATTTTTTTAAATAATAAATTCTACAGTACTACATAATCCATTGCTGGATGAACCCATGGATGCAGAACCACAGATAAGGAAGGCCAACTAGAAGTTATATGCAGATTCTCAACTGCACAGGGGAGTCGGCATCCCAACCCCCACATTGTTTAAGGGTCAACTTATAAAGCAGCTACTACAAACCAGGTCTTATGTCTAGATCAGTACTGTCCAACAGGCCTGAGATAGAAATGTTCTATGTATGGCTGCCCTGTTTGATCCAACAAATACTAACCACATTGGCCATTGATCACTTAGGGGTGTATCTCTAGTATGACTGAGGAACTGATTTTTTATTGTAATTAAAATAGTCACATATGACACTTAGCCACTGTATTGGAGAGCACAACTCTAATAAATGATGGACATATTAGTGAGAATTACTGGGTACCTTCAAAACAGATAGACCTAGTTTTACATATGCAGGCATAGAGGACCCCAGTGAACGCCAATATAAAAGGGCTCCCAAGATGGTCATGGTTGCCCTTATTTGTAGAAGCCTAAGAATGTACCTTTTCCTTAGTTTTGCTCGTTTGTTTTATTTTGCCTTCACCCTTTTTCAGTGAAAGCAGCTTGATGGTGGAAAGCTACTGCTAAACCCACTGTAGGACCCTGGGCAAGCAGCCTCCCCTCTCTGAAATACAATGTCTTGTGAAAGAGTGGGCCAAAGCTTCTCTGACCCCTTGTGTTTCCTCTTCTTTCTGCTGCAGCTGATAGTGCCTTTAGGACCAGGGCTACCTCAGGGTCTAAGACCAAACTGCCAAGATTGCACTCATAAGTCATCCCTTCTGAAGGCATCCCGCTTTCCTTCCTCAGGAAAACTCTTGAGCTGGTCCTCAGACAGTTCAAGTTGATCATGGAAGATAATTCTCTTTTCCCCAGCATGAACTTGGAAAACTTTAAAGATGTGGCCTCTGGCTTATCATCCTCCCTTCACCCATCACTGCCTCTATCCCTTAACTATAGGCACTTCTGCTAAGCTGACAGAGAAGAATCTTAGTCTAAATGCTAATAGTACTCTTTGCAAACGAATGGGATGAAAGGTCCAGGAACCATTTTCTTAAATCCCTGTCAAGCCTGGGTCCTACACCCTACCACCATCCCACCCAAACACTGGAGCTGAGGCGGGTTTGGTTTACCAGATGTCCCTCAGAGCTCTAGAAATTAAAATGAGTATTTGCTCTGCTTGTTCATGTTTAACACTTCATCCATGCCTCCTGCTATTCCAGACTAACACGTTTAGTTCTTCCAAGCTTTATTTGAAAAGCTTAAGCTTCTTCCTTACATCTCCATTCTACTCTATTTAGCTGCTGTGTAGCACCCCCATACCATGGTGCCCTGCATCTCAGCAGCTTCAGTACTGGCTTGTCTGCACCCAGGATGTGGAGCCCCTTGACTGTTTGCAATGGGCCATGACAAAGCTGCCACCTTAGAAGCAGGCCAACCTATCACCTCTTGACAGTAAGAGCCAACTTTTCTTTCTTGCAATACCTGCTTTTCCTATTACTTTCCTTTTGATTACCTGATAGCCATCTTAGTCACTCTTCCCCTACCCCAGGGGTCCCCAACCCCCAGGCCATGGGCCGGTACCGGCCCATGGTCTGTTAGGAACCGGGTCGCACAGCAGGTGGTGAGCAGGCAGGCAAGCAAGCGAAGCTTCCTCTGTATTTACAGCCGCTCCCCATCACTCGCATTACCGCCTGAGCTCCGCCTCCTGTCAGATCAGTGGCAGCATTAGATTCTCATAGGAGCGCAAACCCTACTGTGAACTGCGCATGCGAGGGATCTAGGTTGCATGCTCCTTATGAGAATCTAATGCCTGATGATCTGAGGTGGAGCTGAGGCAGTGATGCTAGCTCTGGGGAGCGTCTGCAAATACAGATTATCATTAGCAGAGAGGTTTGACTGCACAGAGACCATAATAAACCAATTGCTTGCAGACTCATATCAAAACCCCATCAGTGAGCGGCAAGTGAAAACAAGCTCTGGGCTCCCATTGATTCTGCATTATGGTGAGCTGTATAATTATTTCATTATTTATTACAATGTAATAATAATAGAAATAAAGTACACAATAAATGAAATGCACTTGAATCATCCCGAAACCATCCCCCCTCCCCCCACCCTACCCCCGTCCATGGAAAAACTGTCTTCCAGGAAACCAGTGCCTGGTGCCAAAAAGGCTGGGGACCGCTGCCTTACCCCTTTGGCCTCAACACACAGGTCCCAGTCTCCCTTTTACCCCCTACACCTTTTCCCCTCCCTTAAAGCTCTAGGTGGTACTGCAGTCCTTACTTGCTTTCCTAAAAGGTGAAAAAAAAATTTTTTTTTTAAAGGGAGAGTTCCTTGACCCCTAAAGGCTCCTTCTAAGGATGCAGAGGCCTCCTCAGTGTTCCCCTAGCATGATGCACTTACTTCCTCTAGTGGACTGTAAATAGCTGGAAAGCAGGAACCATGGCAATCTCCAGCATCATGCCTGGTCCATAGTAGCCTATCAATAAAAAGTAAAAGATGTCTTCTGCCACCACTTCCACCTTGTTCCTTCTATTCCAGAAGCCAGTCCAGCTGTGCCTGCTTCCTCTTTATTGAGACAATTGCATTTGCTTGTAATCTCTTCATTCCCAACCCCCATTCTACCCTACCGTTTATTGACAGCACTACTGTAATACATGTAGCAGTTTCTTATATTAAAAACATATTTGAACATGCCTTTGGCTGCTCACTCTGCCAGATAAAATGTCCTCTTTCCGTGAATGACAGGATGGGTAACCTCATTCTGCCCTTGCCCCAAATAGTTTTTATAATCTCCCTTCCTGCCCACACACAGTCAAATTCCCAAATCAGATTGCCTAGTTTACCAGGACTAGGTAGAGCTCACTAATATTCATATAGCCAGGCTTTCATTCCTCAGGAAAATTAGCAACTCTTTAAATCCTCACTCCTGATATGTATCCAAAACCCAACCCAGAAATCTCTGCTCTATTGAAACACATCAAATTCCTTAATTCTCTGGGACCTAAATACTACAAATAGAGTCCAAGTTCATTCTCAATGAATTCATGGGAATCTCTACCAATTCCTGTGTACAGATCATTACCCTGAATTAAAAGGGCCCTCTTTTCCAGAAGCCAGAAATTCTATTTCCTGGGCCTCTGTTTTCCTTATAGGCAATAGGAAAGCCAAACTGGCGTTATCTGGTTCTTTCCCTTTAGTGCCTTTTCCCCTCCACCCTGTCCCAATTTCTCAGCTTCCATTAATAGCCTACAGCTGCAACTCTCCAATTCCCAGAGGCCAATGAAAGAAATGCCAAACTAGGCACATTCTATTCTAGTCAATCCCCCGTGTTTGATTCTTGCTTTTCTCCATCAAGCTCTTTTTCTTTCACCTGACGTAGTTGTCATCTGTCCCAGTATCACTGCTCAGGCCCTCCAAAGGAGCCCTGTTTTTCTCTTCCTAGGCTGCAGGACACAAAGACATTCACATTATCCACCCTTATGAAAGGCTGATAGGTGAACCCTCAAATTAATCACTCTCTAGAATAAAAGAGATCAGAAAGGCCTCTTCTTCACCCTAAAAGAAAAAAAAAAAGATAAGCAATTTAATCAATTGGCCAACTGATGATGGAAAGAAACAAGTCATATTTTTACATCACAGCCTACACGGGAATAAATTTCCAATTAAAACTTTGCAAAACACACACACCAAGTTAGATAAAAGTATTTGCAAGATATGCCAAGATAACTTACTTAATAAGGCAGCCTTACAGATCAATATGAAAAAAGCCAACACTTCAAAGAAAAATGGAGTGAGCAACTCATAAAATACATATAAATGTCCAATAAGCATGAAAAAAACTCCAGCTGTAATCAAAGAAATAAAAATTAAGTACCATTTTTCCCTTACCAAATTAGCAACAGTAATGAAAAAATTAGCCACTATTAATCAGAGAACTGCGGTTGGCTACAGGAATGTTAGTTGGCTCTTTTCTGGAGGCACCTGGGCAATATTCAATAAAATTTGACTAGCAATGTAGACTAAAGAACAGTACAAATATCATAAACTCTATAAAAGATTTATCACAGCATTGATTATAATGGGGAGAGGAACCTAAATGCCCTTCAGTAGGGACCTGGTTAAATCACGCATACAATGAAACACTGAATTTCATGGAGTCTAAGATGCCACCAATTTTAGGGGACACCTCATTACTTTGCTATGAATAGGGAAAAAATGCAAATTAAACTGTAATATGCCATTGATTGCTATGGTGCACACTTCCCCGCCCCCTCCACATTTTAACATGCCTGAAATTGGGATGCATCTTAGAATTGATGCAAAGCATACTATGCAGCCTTTTAAAAACCATAAGAATGTTTGACATAGAAGTGGTTAAAATGGCTGAACAGAATCATCTCACTTTTATAAAGCAATGCAAAAAAAATCTAAATATACACCAAAATGCTAACAGTGACTACATCCAGCCACAGGTTTTTAAATTACTTTCGCATTCTTTTCATCACAAAGGCTTATTACTCTCAGAAGTGGGGAGTCAATGAAATATAAAATATTACCAATTTCTTTCCAAAGACCTGAGACAGTGGGTCCTAAAGACAGACACTAACCACTTTCTTTATGGCCCACGTCTCTTTCATCCTCCACCTCCTCTGTCTGGCACTTCCACCCTTAATACTCCTGTCAGAGGGTAGAAAAGACAAAGTAGCTTCCACACTAGGTGAGGGGGGTGGGGATGTTAGAGTAATAACTGAAGCATTGGATCTTTGAAATACAAAGTTTATATAAAAAGCCAAATTTTGCCTTATTCCCATTCTAACAGGAATTGTTAATAATGATCAATGACCTCTAACACAGTACTTAATACATGCAGTTTTTAAGGGGTGTAAGGCGGTTCTCACCATGACTGGTTTAAGGTAGGTGTTATCTCCACTTTAGAGATGAGGAAACTGTGATACAAGTAACTTAACCAAAGTCACACAATTAGTACCTGATACCAGTCTGGTTTTAGAGCATAATTTTCAACTACTTTCTTTTCTGTGCAAGTGACTGCACAAAAAATTTATATCGATTGGGGTTCCGACTGTAGTTGACTGTAACTGTGATTCCATAAAAATCTTTGAAGCTGTTACTAGGTAACCAAAACCTGGCATCTCTGTACTTCTAAAGTTCTAGAGCCTTCTTGGTTCTTGAGAAATCTACCCAAAAAGCATGACACCAGGACAAATCTGGCACTCCTGAATTTGCCAACTTATCTACCCAACTAATCTAAATCCTACAATACAAGGCACACTGTGTAGGCCACAGAAGGGAAATAACACTCCAGAGAAAGTCCATTATTTTAAGGAAATTGGTATTTAAAACTATGAATCAAAACATTATGCCTTTCAAACAGAAAAGTAACCAGAGCAGTGTGTTCTCTCTTTAATTAAAATAACTATAACCCCATCCAACTTACCTGATTTTTTCCAAACATGGCTATTTCTTAAGTAAAAAGGAAGTAGGGCTGCATTTGACTCAATTGTGTTGCTTGTATGAATTGCTGAAACATAAATGCCTTTCCTTCATTCTATGGTAATTAGCTCCACATTTTGTTAATGGTCCTTTCTTTTATTTACAAGTGGCAAAACCATTCTTAATTTGGCTCCGAGATTTCAATTGTATCTCCAAGAAACATACAAACCTATTATGTGCTACCTTGGGGTTCCTTTACATCAATTCTGGCCACTTTTCAATTTCCGCAACTGTAAGGAATTCTTCCACAAGAGACCCGGGCCTTGCCTAGGCAAGAGAATGTCAGGTGAGGCCCATAATACCTTCCCTTTTCCAATTTCAGATATTTTGCTACCCATAGGTAATTGGACCCAATGAAATACTATAAAAGCTGTTATGAGATTCTCACAGAGACTAAATTGTTTTCAAAGGCCCTGAATTTTCACCAGAAAGGTAGAACACCCACAAGCCGAACATTTTCACTAGTTCAGAAAACTGCAAAAACATTCTTCTGAAATTGGATAAAAATTGTTAACAAAACACACTTGTTCCTTTAGGAAACAAAATCTAATTCACTTACTAAAATGTCAACTATGTATCTCCCTGCACATTAGCTGAGAATGTAGCCTGTGTTAACTAGAGGGTTTTTCCTGTGCTATCCAAAGCAAAGAGCCTGGAGACCCTCATCCCTAGCCAAAAAAATCTCTCAAGGTGAAAATAGGATGTCACAAGAGTTCATTTAGAAGCAGAAATCTTACTCTCCCCCATCACAAAGGGGGTTAGAAGACCATTTGCCTTTTCACAATACTGTAGAAAATACTAGTTTTCTAAGTTTTCTCTCCTTTCACTCCAACAACTGCATATGACTGGATTCCTTTGCATACCTACGAACACTCCCTTTAGACTCCCTCTGGTCTATGGCAGGATAGCTTTCAGAGCAGTTGTATAGATGGTTTTTAAAAGAAAAAAAAAAAAAACCACCACTTTTGACATGCTTAAAATAGATAAAATAACTAGAAAGGATAATTCAGTCAGTAATTTCTCCAGCTACAGATACTCCTCAAACTTTTTCCTCTAAAAATCTGCAGTTATTTTTGAAGTTTAATAACTCTTAAGTAGCAAGAAACTGATATCCTGAAAAAAAGGTGGGGGGGACATCCATGCTTTGCTGTAATTGAGGTGCTGGTTATTTAAGTTCTTCAAGCAAATATTTTCACCTGGCATTATACAGCCTCCAAAGCACTTCTCTATTTCTGTCAACGTGACTTCCAGCTCTACCATTTGACTCAAAATGCGGGCCTGAGTGGGGGTGGGCCAATCCAACTGTTCAACATTAAACACTTCATCTACTGGATTCTGTCGATACAGTGCCAAAGTGCCACTCAATCTTCAAGGGATACTGTTATGAACAAAACACAGTGGTCTGAAGCACACACAATATACGTGGCTGGGTATGCTGATTCTCTTCATATAATTAGTGACCAATGAACACCTGTATTAAAAGTAGTTTTATCCAATCCAGTCTTCCATGGCATATTTAAGAAGCTACTACAACTGTAGCACCTAACTGAAGCCTTGATAGACAAGTACACAAGATCAAGCTGAAACCAAATTATCTGTAGTTTTTAGGAAAAGGTCTTCCTCTTTTACTGGGAAAAAAAAATGTGGAAGCTTCACTGGAAATTCAGAATTTCCACAGAAAAGACAAACCACTGTACCTCTAAACTGAAAGGTTATCTGTGTTTAGTTCATTTTGCCAGTCATGTAAGCCTAAACATTTTCAGCTATGAAATAGTGTTGGGGGGGTGGGGAAGAATCTACCATCTTCGTTGATGTGTTTAGTCAACCCCTGGCAGCCTGAGCACTTTGACAAAATGTCTGAACATGTGCTCATCTAACTTTTGTCAGTATGGTTGCCAAACAAAGCAACATTTCACTATAGATTATTACACCCAAGATGTGAAACAACGAACTCAACATGTAAAAGTTCCCATAATTTCTGACATTACTCATCAGCTAATAAAAAACTTGAGGTCCAATCTGACAAAATTCTGGGCAATGTCAAGAACCAAGTTCAACTGGATCACTTTACACAAAATCTCCATTCTAGGTAGATGAAAACCTGTGCCATTTCTTCAAATTGAAGCTCTTTTTAGGTCCTAAAATCTGTAAGAGAAATCAGCAACAATTGCAATTAAGGTGAGAGTGTAAACTATATACAGTGTATATTATACTATATATTGTATATAGTGTAAACAATACTGTCCAAACTACTTCCCAAATAACTTCTCAGTTCTCCAAATAACAAAATCCTAAACATTCACTAGCCCTTTGCTTTTCACATTTCCATACCAGTAACACTAAAGCAGCTATTTAAGGAATAAAGCCACAGCAAGATCAGTTCAGAGCAATTCTCATCACTTTAGGTACTGTCTGTAAATAGTTTTAAAAAATCCATAATGAACCAGAATTGTCAGATTAGTTATCAGCAAGTATCTCTTTTATGTTTTCCAAGCACAAGACTTAGAATACACATTCAAGTGCACCAGAACTGTCATACCCTCCCCAATGGGCAACAAAAGGGACAAATGTTACTGATTTAACACTACCTATGTAATTAACATCTCCAACAAAAACATAATTTGGTAAATTATTTTCTAACTTGAATAGGCCGGTTCTTACCTTTTCTTTCCTTCCATTTCAAAGCGAACAACTGACTTCCAGTTATTTTGTAAGACAGAAGCAAACAACTGACTCCCAGTTATTTAAGACAGAAGTAATGGCACAAAAGCTAGATTCTGCCCAGATAACCTCCTGATTAAGCTGAGAAATGCAGTCCTCAGAAGCCATTAATTCCCGCCCCAGTCAACCTATGGAGTTAGACATTGGTTTTCTTACCTATACAAAATATTCATAAGTCTCATCTTACAGAAAAGTCAAAATTAGCACAACAGAAGGATCTTAGCACTAAGTGCCACTAAATGTGAAAAACTATCAGGCACTAAATATACTATTTTAGCAAATTTATACTTTCCTTAACAGCTTTCAGAATTTGCAAGCTAAACAATTTTTTAAATAACAAGATTTTCTTTACTAAGAAGCTATCAAGTATCCTGCCCTTATTCTGATTAGAGGTAAGGGGTAAAAAAAATTTTTTTAAATACTTCTAATTTCACAACTTCCCAGGAGGTAGGGTGATTTAATCTGTACCTGGAAGTAAACTTTTTTTTTTTTTTAAAGAATTTATATGTTGACCTGAGAGTGATGGCTTAGATCAGGGGTCAGCAAACATCTTCTGTAAAGGACCAGATGTTTTAAGCTTTGTGGGCTACACACATCTTTGTAGAATAATTTTTAATCCTTTTAAAATGTAGAAGCCATTCTTAGCTCAGGAGCCATACAAAAACAGGCGACATGCTGAAATCTGTTGACCCCTGGCTTAGACATAGCACTTATTTAAATGATACTCATTACTCATTTCCAATATAGTAATGATTTCAATAATTTATATCCTAATCACTTTCTGAAATTAAGCTTATCCTTTAGGTTACCTTTCCCTATATTACTGATCTAATGAATTCCTCTCAGCTTGACTTATTTCAATCACTTCTCCATATTTGTCTAACTTCGATCAAGTAAGATTCTGAAGCTGAGAGAACATGTCATAGGTAAACCCAGGCTGAGCAAAAAATCATTGAGCCCAAATTTCTGAAAGCTGCCACTTAACATACAGCTCAATGATAAAACCTGAAAGTTTTACAATGTTTACAGATTATCTCACTAATTACTAGATCTGAAAATTTGACTAGGGATTTTACTGCCTTGTTACTACTGTAAAGCATTCTAGTCATCACGTTCTAGGCTTTCACCAGTGAACCTGGAGATCTGGCTTGTAAGTGTTCCGACTCCCTAAACATTTATTTACACGTTAATCTCAGCAGAATTACAAATGTCTGCGTTAGAATCTATTTTCTAAGCATTTATTTACTTTCTTTACAAAGCAGAACTACAGGCATCTGAGAGCCTGAGAATTTGCTTTACCAATTACTTCAACGTTGGGATACAGATGCCCATTAGTATACCTGATATGATCTTACCTTAAAGTCAAAATCATTCCGGTTCTAGTAGCTCCACATTTAAGGTTTTTTTTAGCCCTTTACTATTTGTTGGTTCTTTCCATATAATGTTAGTGCTCTTAAAGATATATTTTAAAAATCCAATATACCGTATTCAGACTTTCTATGCAACTCCCTAACAGCATAACAAAATTTTTCTATTTCAGGACAACCATCTATAGCAATTCGAAAAATAACACAATCAAAATGAATACTTAATATTCTCCCTCCACACCCACACCAACAAGCCCCAAATGTATTTACAACTCGAGATATGTCCTGCCTCCACTTTTTAAATAAAACTGAGTAAACTTAGACATATAGTGCCTAGTGACACATTTTAAAATCTTTCATAACTCCGCACAGGTCTCAAAACATTATAAAAAAAGAGACCTTATCCCAATCATCAATGCAAACTGGAAACATGTTAATAAAAAATATAAGCTCTGGCATTATTTCCATTTAAAAGCATCAAAAGTTCATTAGAACATTCTATCAGCCACCAAAAAACAAACAACCCCCTGACATTCAGTATCGTTAACCTTCACACTCAAAAACATGGTTTGCTAAAAAGAAATGCCAATTGTCTTGTCAGTCCTTGAAATTCATTTTACAAGAACTTTCTTATTATAATAATTAAAATAGGTATCCCTCCCAAATGTTGACAGCCTAGTTTAATAAACACCCCACATAAACAAAACCTAAGTTTAAGGAGGAAAAATGAAATATGAGCATTACCCTTGGGGGTGCACACATAGGTCAGAAAACACATGACGATAAATGGGCTCCTACTGATTGTTTTTATGACTTTTAAGAAGTGAGCATGAAAATAAAATCTTTATTTTCAGTTATTACCCACCAATAAGAGAAAGTTAGGTTCACAGTTTTAGCTCTTGACACAAAGTGAACTAGGAGGCAAATTTACATCCATCAGATACAACTAATGGACCAACTTTTAAAATCCAGGCTATCTTGAAAGCTTGCAACATACCAGATATTGCTGTGTATTCTCTAGTGACAGAATGCCAGCAATGGCTGACAATGAGCAGAACTTGTGATGGGTTTTTAATAGCAGTGTTTTTTTATATGTTGCTAGAAATCAGGAGGTTTATAACACATTCATGTCCAGAAATGAGTTAAGATACTTCAAAGTCTAAACACACTTATGTATGAGTGTGTTTAGGAGTGTGTATGTTGCAATCTCAAGAGGGGTAATAGTCCATATGGACTAAATTAATACTTGCCTCTGGGTAGCACGTATGTTTGTAAATATAAAATCATGTTAAACATTAGCACCAGTGCAGAACATGCTCAGCATCATAAGATCCAAAACACCAGCACAAGTTTATCCATCATTAAAAAAAAACAATTACCTCCTTCCTAAGATGTCAAACTAGTAGGTAACTAGGTTAATAAATCTAATCCCAATGAACAACTCTTGTACTGTACAATTTCTCATTTAGAAGTATAGGGGAGAACTAATCAGCTAAACAGACATTTTATGATTTAAAGTCTTAAATCATAAAGTATTTTAAAAACTGGACATTACCATACATAGATAGAAAATTACTAACAATAGTGACAAAAAGATCTTCAAAACTGTAAATAAAACCCCTTTCCTGTTTATCAATAAATGTTGCGGAACACTTTAAAAAAAAAGATCCTAGAAAGCCTGTTTATTGATTATTCTCTCCATGTATGTTTTAGTCAGTGGTGATGCTCTCGAACAAGAAATCCATTATTAACCTAATTTTCTAACGGAGGAAGAGGTAAAAGATACTTATCACCTTCTGTGGAATCTATCAACTTAAGACCAAAATGAATAGCAATATAGGAAATTCAGAAACAGTAAAATTTTTGGTTTGTATTTCATGGATGGTGCTGCTGTTCCAACCTTATAAAGTAAAGCTGTCTGCTTTCCAAATTCCAAAAATTAACATACCCCCCCCTTACCATACTAACCAGTGCCCTTTGGTTTCTTTAGAACAAGGGTTGAAGGGTTGATTATGGATGTACAATTTTGATTTGGGACCTTTCACACATACAAATCATACTGAGCAGCCACTTACTTTACAGAGCAGTTTAAATATTACGCATTAGCAAAATTAACTTGTTCCACCCACCCTATTGGAGGAGGAAAAACCCAACACCCATAAAACTACTTCACTTGACAGTATGTGTCTATCAACAATAAGTAGCTTAAACAACTTTCACCAGTAAGGTGTCTAGATTGGTTTTTAAAACGGGAAAGTGACATATTTTAAAAGTAAATGTAATTGAAATTGTGAATCAATTATAAATTGAACCTAATGAACCATGCAGGAGCAAGGGTTAATAAATCAATGTGCTTTGAATTTGTTCAAGTACTGATATTTCTGTATATAAAGATTTAGCATATATAACAGCTATCATGAGAAGTGAAAAAAGACCTTATCCCCAGAAATGAAAATATTAAAACTAAGTTAAAATACATAAAGTAGTTAGTATTCCACACAGCATAAAATTTGACAATCAAAGTTTACATGTCCCAGTTGACCATGTGTGAAAATGCAAAGCAGGTATTAAAACTGCTATTATGTCCAATATTTAAAACCAGTTTGTAATAGGGGGAACATCTAAATCCTTAATTAAAAAACACAAATGAAGTGAAAGCTTTAAACTGGTACACACTGTTCACACCTATATTTCAAGTTTGGAAATGCATATTTGCAAGCAGCAATACAAAAGTATTCATGAAGAATGCATAATCTCTGAAAATTATGAAAACATCCCCGCTACCAATACATTTCCTAAATACAAAACTGACTACCATATTGTTACTTCTGTGTAGCAGGAGAAGTTCATTTTCAAAACAGATAAAATTCAGTCTTTAGGTGTGAATGGTATGAATGACAGTCTTTTTTTTTTTTTAAAATTTTTAGTCGTTTGGGATCCTTAAGCATGCAAGCCTCAAAGAGGAGGGTCCACAAGGAACCAGGGTTGTCTTATGGCATCCAGTTAAGCCAGAGCTGGGAATGCCTCTGGGTCATCCACATCAGGAGCAGAAGCACTTGACTGAAAAAGAAACAGAAGCAAAATTAAAGATTTTCAAATCTTATTAATATATTTCCAGTGTCTACATTTAGACACAGAATTCTAAAAAAAACTTAGTTTTATTATAATAAGTAAAATATGTCAAAGCTTTTACTTTTGAAAGGCAAAATTATGGATCAGAATAGGACTACAGTGGGGGAGAGATTGGGATTGACATATATACACTACTATATATAAAACAGATAACTATAAGGACCTACTGTATAGCACAGGAAACTCTACTCAATACTCTGTAATGACCTATATGGGAAAAGAATCTAAAAATGAGTGGATATATGTATATGTATAACTGATTCACTTTGCTGTACACCAGAAACACAACACTGTAAACCAACTATACGCCAATTAAAAAATAATAATAATAATAGGACTACAAATATTTGCAATGAGCCTTGTCCTGAATTTCTATCAAGATCTCAGAAAACTCCCTAGTAACAGCACGGGTTATTTCTCTAATAAATCACACAAGTAGATTCACACAAGGTATGTATGTGGATTCTTACTTTGTTGTTCAGTATCCTTTTATTTTCCCCACTTGCTAAATAAGAATGGCATCAATGTGAAAGCAGGCTAAGAAACCAATTACAGTTATTTAAGCAGCACATTCTTGGCTATTTACAGTCAAAATACAAATTTTTACAAAACAAAAAAGTATTGAAAAGATCCATATACACAATGCCTTTAAAAAAGAACCCATGTCACAGAGAAAGAAATAAAAACAAAATATCACTACATTGTTATGGGTGACCATAAAATCTAGGATATTAAGTTACTACTATAATCAAACATTGGCAGACTCAATCAAGCAGATGGGTCCCCCAATTTGCCTATCAGGTGTTGAGAATTCAGGAGGACATTATGGTTGTTTCCTAGGTAGACCATAAGAGACAATAAACTAACCCAAGTTATCTCTAATACTTTAGTAATATCTAGTCATTAAAACCATGGACTTGGGCTTCCCTGGTGGCGCAGTGGTTGAGAATCTGCCTGCCAATGCAGGGGACACGGGTTCGAGCCCTGGTCTGGGAAGATCCCACATGCCGCGGAGCAACTGGGCCCGTGAGCCACAACTACTGAGCCTGAGCCTGAGCGTCTGGAGCCTCTGCTCCGCAACAAGAGAGGCCGCGATAGTGAGAGGCCCGCGCACCGCGATGAAGAGTGGCCCCCACTCGCCGCAACTGGAGAAAGCCCTCACACAGAAACGAAGACCCAACACAGCCAAAAATAAACATAATAAATAAATAATAAATAAAACTTTAAAAAAAAAAACAAAAAACCATAGACTTTGGCATCTGACAGATCATTTCAAATCTACCAATTACTAGGGCTTCTATCAAAATATTTCAGAAGAATTTGTTTTTTTGTCACACTTAGTGCAAGGCAATGGAGATTACAGAAAATAGGACACAAATGAATCCCAACTTACAGAACAGCTCTCATGAACAAAAAAACAATCAGTCAATGCCACAAAATTATACAAAGGACACAAAGGTTTTAATTAAGCTGAGCTCTAAAGAGCAGTGAAGATTTGTCAAGGCAAAGTAAGTATTTGGCATTTCAGGCAGACCTTACCAAAGGCCAAGGATTACCTTGGTTCCCTTCACCTGAATTTCATCTTCTGTAAAATGGTGGGGGTTTTGTTTGTTTGTTTTTGTTTTTTTAGCACAGTACCATGACTGGCACCAGATAAGTACTTGATGAAGGGTGGTAAACTTAACTACTGGCAGCACTATTCAGTCATGTAAGAGCTTTAAACAAGAAATATAACCTAGGGCTTCCCTCGTGGCGCAGTGGTTGAGAATCTGCCTGCCAATGCAGGGGACATGGGTTCGAGCCCTGGTCTGGGAAGATTCCACATGCCGCGGAACAACTGGGCCCGTGAGCCACAACTACTGAGCCTGTGCGTCTGGAGCCTGTGCTCCGCAACAAGAGAGGCCGCGGTAGTGAGAGGCCCGCGCACCGTGATGAAGAGTGGCCCCAGCTCGCCGCAACTAGAGAAAGCCCTCGCACAGAAACGAAGACCCAACACAGCCAAAAATAAATAAATAAATTTATATATATAAAAAAATATATAACCTAAAATGCAGTTTCTTAAAGGCATGCATGTCAACCTTTTTCTTCTTCGACTTATGTCCCCAAAAGGACCTAGGGCAGTGATTTGTGGAAAGAGGTCCTCGAATTACTTAAAAGGGTAAAAGAAGCCTTAAAATTACCTTGTCAGTCCTGATGCCACGGTTTGGACGTCCACCACGCCCACGGCCACCTCGTCCTCCCCTGCCACCACGTCCTGGGCGGCCAAGGTCTCCAAAATTGATCTCCAGCTGAGATGTTATATCATTTGCTGGCTTCCGGAAATGGTGATCCATAACCGAGTCTTCAGCATGAGCCTAAAAATTTAAGTGAAAGCCACTGGGTGATTAATAGGGAAGTAATGTTGCACACTTCTAAATAATGAGTTTTCTCCTAAAAAGACCAAAAATCCAACCTGCACTTTGTGTGAAAAAATATAGTAACACCTCTACAGGTAATAAGTAAGCTTTGGGATCAGCTACAGTAATCTAGGAGGAATAACTCCTTTCACATTTCTCTATTTCATATTCCCTTAACTTTAAATTATAGATGATATTAGCAAGTCTTGATTAGAGATATAATCACAACTATTCAAGTGGCTGGGCCCCATCTCAAACCTATTGAATCATCATCTTTAGCAGTGAAGTATGAATAAGTACATTTAAAATATGCCCTGCAGATTAGCATTCCAATGTGAACCTCTGAGGAAGACTTGGATAGATGGTATATATTTCTATTAGAGATATTACTGAATATATAAGTTTTAAAGAGAACTTTTGCGCTATACTCTTCCAACTATGACTTGGGAAAGAAATTATAAACTTCTCAAAATGCTTTTCTGTTCATATTTAACTATGTGTTCTTCCATATAAATTGGAGAACTACAAATTCAAGTGAAACACAGCATTACATAAGAAAGGAACCTTGAAAAGCTGTGCACAAATAAAACCATGCCTTAAATTTACCACAGGAACCTTCTTAAAAATGAAGTCATATTTGTGAAACCCAGATCCTAAGCTACATAATGGACTCTGCAAAAAAAGGCCAGAGAATTTTACACTGCTTTATGTCTGATCTCTTTTGTATGCTTGGGGTGAATGGGTTTTAATCTTCTAGTTAGAAACTTCTTATACTAATTTGAAGTATGTTTTAATTTTTCTAAATACATGTATAATCCTCTTTTCTGAAGGGATATTTCACTCTTTCTAAATGGCTTATAATATTACAACTGTTAATAATTACCTTTTAAAGTACAAGTAAGTTTTGTATTTGTACACAGATTTTCATTCCTTTAATCATCGAATATCCAAATTAAATGTCACCCCTTTATGTCTTCCTTTAGGTTAAATTTAAAGGCAATAGAAGATTCTTTTTAAAATATTAATTATAAAGGAGCATAAAACACAAATGCAAACCCACAAAATCACTAGCAAATTAAAGTCAATGATATATACTAAGTCTCTGATTTTAAACGTTAGCTATTGCAAAGCAATGATATCAATTTATCAATTAAAAGCATTTATAGATTTCCAGAGCACAGAAGCAAAAAAACTTAAGTTGATATACTACTGAAAACATCTTGAAGGTTTTACTATAATAATAAAGAGGAAGTCTGGATGTTCAGGTTACATCCCCAACCTTCAAGTTAACTAGTAGGATAAATTTCCAAAGTTTTTTTTTCTAGAGCACTGTATGACAATGAGGAAATAAGAGCTCTGGTCTCAGCTGTCAATAATTCAGTTCTCCATTTCTCAGTTTCTTTCTTTCCCTAACTACTTCATATTTGCTGTGAAGATGAAGATAAGTAAAAGAGAAAGAGTACTTAAAGCATTGTATACAACAAACTCGAAGACCTATCATACCGATCTTCCTCAAATTACAATGGTGTTGCATCCTGATAAAGCCTGAATATCTTTAAGTCCAAAATACATTTAATACACCTAACTTACCAAACATCATGGCTTGGCCTACCCTACCTTAAATGTGCTCAGGACATTTACATTAGCCTACAGTTGAGCAAAATCATCTAACACAAAACCACAAAGCCTATTTCATAATAAACTGTTAAATATCTCACATAATTGATTAAATGCAGTATTGAAAGTGAAAAACAGAATGGTTTTTAGTGTATCAGTTGTTTACCCTCATGATCAGGAGGCTGACTGGGAACTGCAGCTCGCTGCCGCTGCCCAGCATCACAAAAGAGTAGCGAGTACTGCATATTCAGCCTGGGAGATCAAAATTCAAAACCTGAAGTATGGTTTCTACTATATATGTATTGTTTTCACACCATTTTAAAATCAAAAAACCAAAAAGTTCTAAGTTGGGGTCAATCTGTATTCAAATGATGAGGCCATATGCCAGTAAGGCTGGATTTCATGTACACACATCACAAAGGCAGCATAACTATAAGGGTCCAAACATATAAAAGTGGCTTGATAATGAAAATGTCCTGATTTCAAGGTTATTCATCACCAATTTCACATTTTATAATTTTCTAAAATTTCTAATTATATACATCACCTTGTGTAATAGTTATTTCTTAAAAGCTCAATATAAAATAATACATAAAGCTGGGACACCTAACCTGATGTCTAAAAAACGCATGAAGAGGCTTCATGATAATAATGATACAATATATCAAAACATTTTATATCTATGTGTCCTATTCTGGAGAAAAGTTCCATCGGGACCCCAAAAAGGTCATGAATAATTGTCTCAAAGGTGCCAAAGTAAATCTCTTTCACATTAACCTAAACAGTTTAATAATTAGTTCAAATGAACAATCTCCCCAAAGTGAACTTTCATGGTTCTTTAAATAAAGAATTCTGTTTTACACAGATACACAAAACAACTTTGTCTGCAAGAACTACAAAAAAATAACCAAAAGCATTCTAATGAAGATGTTTTTTCTTCCCTACAGAAACTGACACTTAAGATAATATCCTCATTTATACTACCTTCATGAAGTCAATGTTTAAAAAATCATCTCCAAACCTCTATTTTATTTAAAAATATTTCCAAGTTTGTTTCACAGCTATTTTCTTGTTTAGAAATTTAAAATGTGGATTTTTTTGAATCTTTTTATTACAGGTTGCCTTCATAACATTTCAATTTAACTTTGTGACTAAAATCTCATACTTACACAAACCCTAAAAGGATACAGCAGTGGGATTTTCCTCTAAGAATGTGCCCCAAGGCTTAAATAGAAGCTACCAAACCAAAAGTCACACACGTTTTTCTCAAATATTTTCATTAGTTTCCTTGTTTCCTAAGGAAAGGAAACTCATAAATTAATTCTCTGGTCTTTACAAGACATCACTCCTCAGTAAAGAAGGATAATACCATTTACTAAAGATTCCTGGATACCATATATGGCATACGCAGACAGTTTCCCACATAAAAATGCCAACCGCCTAACCTAATACAAGTCTTAATGACTCCCAGGTTAGGTAAGATTTTAAAAAATTACACAAATTTGAAAGAATAATTTCTTAGACTATATGATAATGCAGTTTATTTTCCTCTTGGGGCAATTTATCTGCCTCAAATAATCCTATGTAAAACTTTTCTTTTTTATAAACAGATTACCCACGTGAAATTTTAACACAAAAATTGTAAATGCAATTCAAGACATCTGAACGTTTTCAAACACGACAAAACTTCATTTTACCTCTTCACTCTTTGACTTATGAAGAACAAATCCCTTCTTCCACTGCCCATCAGCACCTTCATTTGGTTTTCGGATATTAAATTCTACTTTTGCCCGGTCCTTATTTTGAATAGCCTTCCACTCATCCAAAGTCATTTCTTTTGGGCCTTCTTCCTTTACTTCTTCAACTTCATTCTCCCTGTGTGAAAATGTTTAAGTTTTACACGTGGTAAGGGGGCTTATAAAATCATATAACTTACAATTGTAAGTAAGGAAGTTAATCTTGGCTAGTTGGTAGTCTTCTAGATTACCCAAGGACAGGAGAATCAGTTTTCTTTGTAACCCAGTGGCTAACATGTGACTTGGCAGAGACCAGGAATCCAATGTTTGTTGAATTAGTGAAAGCGTGGATAACTAAGGAACATACAATTCATCTTCATAAACTCTTAAATGATCATCTATCAGTAACACAATCTTGAATTGGCTATTTCAAACCTAGAACACATTTTTTAAAACCATACTACTGTTTTTAAAACTTACACTATGTGATTAAAATCGTTGACCTAACTTCTCCTAAAACACATTTTTTAATTTCCATAATTTTCCACAATACATAATTTATAACATATATGAAGGTAATCATCTAGGACATCCATAAGCAACCGAGTTTCATATTCTAGAATATAAAAGAACTGTTCCCCTATCCTTTATTTAACACTTAAGGCAAATCTTTAATTTCTAAAATCCTAACTTTATATACTCCAACTTTCAAACCAATCGGTATATGAAAAGGAGACCACAGTTTCACTAGTAATGGAACTTTCTACAAAATACTGGTTTCAACGCTTAACACCAAATTAGTTATTTCTAAATATAATTCTCAGGCTATAACTATTACATATTATCCCTTTCCCTTTTTACAGAAACAAAGCATAGGTCTAGGAATCCACTATTTAATCTCAATTTCCAATTGTCACCAAACAAGTTGTTTGCTATTTTGGGAGCACTGCTTCTTTCCAAAGATAGCAGGTGATTCAGTTAGCCTTGCTCAAATATCTCCTGTCTGTGCTACTCTCTACTGTTTGACAAATCCCATCTTAAAACTTCCCAGACCAAGCTTACACTGAATTGATGAGATCTAGACTGTAAAGTCCAACCCTGTCAGTTTCCAGATCAGAAAACTAAAGACTGAAAAAAGGTCCTAGCTAAGCTGTAACACAGCCAAGAAAAGAACTCAGCATACCTTTATCATATCATGAAACCATGACAACTACCTTCAAGGGTTGTTATAAGGATATCAAATGAGACAAAACAGAAGCTCTAGAACTATACATAAGGGAGCTAATCAAATTCAGCCCAAGCTGTGTTTCTTAAATTTACACCTGCACATGCAAGACATAATACTATGTTCAGATTCTCCCCTATTCTGGAGTAAGACTAGAGGCTGCTCTAATGTCATCATCATGGTCTTTAGACCCAATACCCCCAATTTTAGTCCTGGGAACTGAGCTAAGGATTTGCTTCCAATATCCTATCAATAACATCCTTTCCTTCTGGTAAACAGTTATAATCTTGTCAGATTACTCTTAAAGTGAGTTAAACATGAACTCTTCATTAAGGGAACAACATTTATGTTGAGCTTTGTAAAGTACTTAATGTTACATAAGGTTCATCTATCTCACCTATCACAATTCCATTGTTTACCACACAAAATTAAGACTCCATAGTTTCGTATAAATGAATTTATATTACCAAGTTCAACACATCACTTAACACCATGTATTTTTATCTACTCTCTCCAACAGTAAATTCATTATTATTCCTTATTCAAACAAATCCACAAAATATGATTTTCCAATCATTAATAATGGTTCACTGTAAGAACAATTCTTTCTGGAGAAAAAGAAAAGTTTAGAAAAGCATCGCCTCCCTAAATGATTTGAATATGCCCTGATTAAGAATTACTGACCTAAATAATCTGTAATGCAAGACTTTAAACCACATACTGAAAGAAATGCCTGGCATATAACTTCTGCTTGTATTGATGGAAACCAGAGGAAGGCATTAAATTATTTCTACTAGCATAACTTGAGTCTTTAAAACTCTCCCACACCCTTAAACAAAAAATTTCAAAACCGTCTTCTAGTGAACTGATAACATATTCTGGTGCTTGCTCTCCTCACACAGTTTAAAACAAGCCAATAATGCTATGTTCCAAATTCTATACTGATGGAAAAAAAAAACTTCAAGGAGATGGAGGAACTAATTTTAAAATGGTCATGTTTTCTCGTTTTAAACTGTATTAGAATAAAATCTGTACAGTTACATAGAGTCCAAAGTACTTTGAACTATGAGTTCCAAATATTTCTCAGGTTAAAACAGCTATTTTTGTGCTTAGGGTTAACAGGATTTACTAAAATACATATCTTCCGTATCTTTTTAAGATAACAATGGTAACTTCAAATAGAAATAACCATTTCTATTTGTCAAACCTTTAGAGACTAACATATACATTTGTAAAGCACTCCTCTAAATACTATTTGAGGCAGTGGAGTACAATAAAGTCTATCCTGTTAAAAAGCAAATAAATAACAGCATTAAGCCTATAGGTTGTTTTCTTGTTAAACCCCAAACATTTCAACGCTCGAGCATTACTGCTACCGTACACACAAATCACTTACTTATTTTCAGTGTCCGCAACTGGATGTTCTTCACCTTCAGGTGTTTCCTCAGTCACATTTGATTGCTCCAAGTCACTGCAATTATAAGATATTGGTTTCTGAATGTATTTGGGGGACTCTCTAAGGAAAGAAAGAAAAAAAAAGGCATCTAGGTCCATTTACATGTAGCTGGAAGTCTTCACAGAAATATTTTAAAATTCTCACATTCCCAATGTCTTTTCCTACTAAATTTACTCCCCAGTAGACCACTAAGAGAAAACAATTTAAAAATGTATACTGATCCAAGTTATAGCTCAAGTACATTACTCAAAAAGTAGTATGACAGCAGTTAGTTCTAAAATAAAGCCTTACTGGCTTTTCAAATTTTTGTCATCACCAAAGGGGTCAATAACTAGAATGAGAACTAGTAAATAAGAAACATACAATAACATAATGCCCAAATAACCTCAAAATAGGATTTCAATAAAAGCTATATATCCATATGAAAAGAAAAATTAATACCACATATTTTTGAAACGTAGAAAAACTGGTCATTTGATACATTATAACCCAAACATATCCAAAAAAGCATTCATTATCTTACAAGGAAGTAGCTCTGAGATAAGAGCATCCATTCTTATCCCAGGGACAAGTAAAAATTTAATGGGCAAGCCTCTAGTAAGGTATAAGATCAATTTTATTAGAAGTATTTATTTAAAAAAAACAGAATACCAACGTTAATTCATCTTTGACAGTTCCCCAGTTGTGAGATCCGCTACCTCCACGCTTGTCCTCATGCTTCAGGCCACTGTAATGTGAAAAAGAACTAACAAAACTGAGTTAACATAATACTCTTTAATTCTAGAAATTCAAATTTTGTTTTATTAAAGAAGTAGCTTCAAATATAAAAGTATAATAAAAACCAATATAAGACTTACGATCTATCGCTTCCACTATGCCTATCAAATTCACGTTTGCCACGAGAATCAAAGCCATCTCCCCGGCCCATTCCTCGTCCACGACCTCCTCGACCTCTTCCAAGACCACCACGGCCTCGGATAGGCCGGTCAATAATCGGTCTATAACAAATAAAAAAATATTATATACTTCTAAGGTTTCTGGTAAAAGGAAGAAGGGAAATTCAAAGGCTCAAAAATGCAGGAACATATTTACTGGCTCATATCCCAAAGGAAATCAAAACTAGGAAACTCCCCAACATAAGAAAATTACTTTGACATTCTCTAAAACTTTACTACTAATGCATATACTTCTTCATTGTTACTCATTTCACATTATAATCTAGTAAAACTGCTATTCACCAATATACATAAAAATTAAAATAAACACATGTAACCTTCATAACTGAAGTGTTTCATTACAAGAAATCTAAGTTTGAATACTGAAAACTGTTACCAAAATGTCCTAAGAATAACAACACACACACTTATATGTTTCGCTAGAAAAACTGATAAAATTAACTAGCCACACTGCTTCCTGGCAATTACGCTCAATTTATCTGTGTTAAGATGTGACTCTGTAAACTGACAAAACATGAAGAGATTAAGAAACAATCTTGCCTATCAACTGAAAATTCTCCTCCTTCACCCTTTTCTTCAAGTGGCTTTTCAAATCGTCTTTCACGAGGTGGTCGCCTTTCTGGTCTCCTATCAATTATCTTCCCTTCACCCTGAAGCTGTTGATCAGGTCTTCTTCCAACGCGTCTTATTCCTAAAATGATTTTTAAAAACCCACGTAAGCAAATTATTTTTTGCAACACAAAAAATTTAGGCCTAGACTGTTAAAAGAAAAAAAAAACTACTCTCTAAGTCCACTAACTAGCACTTCCCACTGAAAAAGGCTAACGCTGGGCATCTCTAAAGTGTAACAAAGTACTTCAGAAAAATTCCTATTTAAATAAACTTGTTTCAAACTTCCATTCAGTTTGCCAAATAATTTTTTCCCCCAAAGCATTCTCTATAACTGACCTGGAAGTCATTTGGGTAGCCATTATTTCTCTCACTTTGCAAGATGCCAGTCTCTTAATTTAAAATTCTAAATTTAAAGAAATTTTAAGCAAATGATACATTTTGGTTTTAAAGATACCAAAAATAACACCATTAGCCATTCATAAATAATAACCAAGCAAACCAACACAATCACCAGGTAAGGACCCTCAAAAAACCCCAGTGAAGACATTATTTTATTTTACATAATCTGGAGGGGGGAAAAAAGAACAACAGAGTAAAAAGACTGATGATTCTATAAAATTACAAAACTGAAAGGAAAACAAACGGCACTTAAGATTACATCTCTGACAGATAACAAGGTCTTACTGTAGAACACGGGGAACTACTGATATATTCACTATCCTGTGATAAACCATAATGGAAAAGAATATATTAGAAAAAATAATGTATATATGTATAATCAATGAATCACTTCACTGTACAGCAGAAGTTGACACAACATTGTAAATCAACTATACTTCAATAAAAAATAAATTAAAAAAATTTTTCTCTATAGTTGAAAATAGCTATTTAACAGGAAAAAGGTACCATCTTCCTCTCCTGTTGCAGTCTACATACATATATATGTATACATATACATACATACCACACCTAACTTTTAAAACATACTGTTATGCAACCAACAGGAAATAGTCCACTAATTTTATTATTATGGAGATTTTTTTGGTTTGCCTTTTCAAGTATCTTCGTTTCCAAAGAATCTTTAAAAACCACATACACAAAAGGACCCCTTTTAAGCAAGACACAGAAATAGAAACTTGTGACACTAAGTGATGGCTGAAGCATTTACTGATTTCCCCCTTCATTCATTACTTTTTTCCTGTTAGTGTCAGAGGCCAAAAAGGCAACCAATATGCGTTACTGGTAGCCTTAAAGATAGTAAGTAGATTGATAGTTAAATTCATGACTAATATTTTAGGTATGCTCTAATTCCCAAACCACAATTTCTGACAAAGTCAAAAAGCACCTGAAGGGGGGCTTCCCTGGTGGCGCAGTGGTTGAGAGTCTGCCTGCTAATGCAGGGGACACGGGTTCGAGCCCTGGTCTGGGAAGATCCCACATGCCACGGAGCAACTGGGCCCGTGAGCCACAATTACTGAGCCTGCGCGTCTGGAGCCCGTGCTCCGCAACAAGAGAGGCCGCGATGGTGAGAGGCCCGCGCACCGCAATGAAGAGTGGTCCCCACTTGCCGCAACTAGAGAAAGCCCTCGCCCAGAAACGAAGACTCAACACAGTCATAAATAAATAAATAAATAAATAAAGAACGTGAATTTCTTTAAAAAAAAAAAAAAAAAAAAGGGACTCGGCAGCCTTTCCCTAGGAGAGCGTGGGCAGTTCTTCCTGCCTGTTGGAATACCGTCCTTCCCTCCAACTGCACTCATAGTCCGCCTGAGGTTCCCTAAAAAAAAAAAAAAAAAAAAAAAAAAAAAAGCACCTGAGGAATTGTTTTCACAAGAAATTAAGTTGGTTCACTCCGGTTCTTTCTAAGAAAGTGTAACACCACCAGGATGCCCCCAGTTGTTCAGCTGCTTGTAGCCAAAGTCAAACGGTAAATGTCAAACTCTTCAGTGAAATTTTAAGGTCCATTCCACATACTCTCAGGACAGACCAGAAATCTTAGATCTTACACCAAGGCATTTAAAAAAAATTTCATCAGAGGTAGTGTATTAGGGTGGAGCTATGGAACCAGTCCTTATAATATCCAAGCCACACACCCAAATGAACAATGGCTTCCTTCCCCACCCCAATATCCAGTATCAGGCTTACAGAATCTAAAACACTTACAAATAAATCCACCCAATGATTGACATTTAAAAATGCAAGTGTCTCTTGATTTTCACTAGATTCCAGGCTTCTAACATTAAAAAAACAAATGAGTAGGTGGTGTCAATTCTCAAGTTCCTCAAATGGGCAAAAGACAAACTACAAAATTCAAAGAATATAAACATCAAACACACATCTAAGGCACGTCTAGGATTGTGCCAGGACCTCTATTCAAAGGCAAGGAACACATGATCAGGTTAACAATCCATCCCACTACAAGAGGCAGGGACTTTGTTTACAGGTCTATCCTTCCCCAATGCCCAGAACTGACTAAGTAGTAAGGCCTCAAAACGATTTTTTTTCATTCAATATTTTTATAAGCTTGTGTTTTATGCAATTTAAGGTTAAGTGTGCTCTGAAATGCTGACCTAAGGAAAATGTTGATAGCTAATAATGTAAGTTTTCCCAAGGAAAGACTACTGAATGTTGAACTCGGTCCTGGCTATAAATTTATGAAATAAATTTTTAACTTTGTAATTTAAAATACTAGGTTCCCGGTAAGAGCTTATTTCAAAAATGGGCTTTATGATCAAAACATATGAGGGGTTTAAACCATGCTTTATGTTTCGAACATTCAAAATGGGTGAACACACTTCAGATTCCATTTTTTCATGTACTTTCTTTGGATTAGTGTGATGCAGGAGGTAAACTTGACCACAGTTTAAATATTACACAAGCCAGTGTTCCTTAACATAGAAATTAGATTTATTACTGTGCTACAGATTGCTATAAAACTTAGCTGAATGAATATTTAGCCTAAACGATGTATATACATGCTTTCTAATACTCCAACTTGTGCTTCCCTCCCCAACCTGTAATTTTAATGCAACTGTTTTATTTACCAGCTAGGTTCTTCACCCCAAGCCTCACAAAGCTCTCTCTGTATTTTCTAAAAATTCTAAACCAAAACCTAACACAACTGTTTTGATTTTTTTAATTTAAAATAGTTGAATGTTATCAAATTCGACTAAAGTTAATGAGAACTCCTTTCAGAAGCACGTGGCAAAATTTCAATTTTCAACACATAAAGGAAACCTTTAAGCTTCAAAGCTTAAATCCTACACCTACTTACTACGGATCGTGTACACTTTTTCTAATCCCCCACTGTTTTGCTTTTTCATCCATCACAAAAGACAAACCAGTAACGAGTGAGAGTGCAAAAAACAAGTTCAAGACAATTCTGCGAAGTTTACAGTGACCTGGAAGCAACTACTACCCGCCAATGAAATCCTGACCATGCTTCACGCACATGGGGAGAAAAAGCTGCACTCCAAAAGGCTCTGCGGCGGCTAACGCTGTGACAGCCTCGACACTCTTTGCACCACGAGGCCCAGGCCAGGCCACGCCACATGAAACACTGCATGCGGGGGGTCCGGCCGGGGAAAAAGATCGTGACCCGAGGACAAGCTTCAGGATTTCCTGCCATCACCAATCTTCATTCAGAATTCCCGCTTCTGCTCAATACAAGGTGGCCAAATTTCTCTCCCTCCCAACAGCTTGACGCACTCCAGCAAGTTATTAAGTTTGCAATAGTTGTGCGGGCGAGGGGATAACGATAAAGCACAGGGGGCACGTAAAAGGGCACCTTACTCCACAACATCCGATAGGCTCGAACGTAGTGGGGGGGCGTAGGTGGAAACTCCGACCCCCAGCTTTTCTCGGGGGTACCCCACGCCACCCTGGGACAAGACGGCAGGGCAGGAACCTAAAAGACACAACCGCACCTCAGAGCGGCGGGCTGAGAGAGCTCTGAGCAGGAAGAAGCCGCGGAGGCCCCGCCATCCCGTTAACAACATAACGCTCCGAGAAGGAGCTCCCTTCCCCGAACCTCGGCCCATGCGCTCGCCCGCCAAGGAATCCGGCGGGAAGACAACAGCCTCCCAGGATCCCGACCACGCTCCTCCGCTCAGAACCTGAGGCGGGAAGGGGTGGCTCCAGGATCCTTGCAGGTGGCGGTTTGAACTTGGGGCTACCACGCTCCCAGCACCTTCGCAGGACCTGGCTTTTGTCAGGCGGGGGAAACGCGGGGAAATCGGCGACCAAGTCTCCCGCGGACCCTCGGAGCCCCAGAAGCCAGTGGTAGCCGTCAGTACCCTCGTTCCTTCCCTCCATCCCGGGTCTCCCCCACCTTCCACCACAGCTTTACCTTCTTTCTTAAGCGCCACGGGCGGCTGCGTCTCCTCCTTCTTGTCAACCACGCCGACGTTGGGGGGCAGCGGGTTCTTGCGCTCTTTCTGGGACTCTTTACGCAGCTGTTTGCCCGCCGCGTTGGAGTTTGTCTGGGCTGCGGCCTGAGCTGCGCTCTTGGCCCCAGGGCCCCCAACGCCGCCCCCGCCGGCTTCTTTTTTCTTGTTCTCTGCTGCCTTCAACACCTCGAAGGGGTCCGATTCGTCGTCAAATAACTGGTCGAATCGGTTGGTGACCACGCAGCCGAAGCCTTCCTGTAAGTGCCCAGGCATGATGGTGGCTCGGCGGCGCGTTCCTCCACGGATTGCAGCGGGCCGCGCCGAGCCAAGAGCGCCTGCTTCAGCTCTTCCCACAAGATGGCCGGGCCGAGAGAGGGGGGCCGTCTTCTCTTCCGGCGCCAGGCACACATCCGGGAGCGGCCACCGCCGCGCGGCACCATGGGGTGTGTAGGCCGCAGTCGCCTCTCCCGAGGTGGCTCCCAGCGTAAGGACTACAATTCCCAGAACACACGGCGCGACAACTCTTCGCGCGCGCCTCAGAGGCGGGACCTCACCGAGGGAGTGGAGCAGCAAGCTGAGGGAGGAGAGGAGCGGTGGTGGGCGGAGTCCTGCCACCTGCTCTCGCCACCCTTAAATTCTCTGGGTCTCGAGCTGCGCTGAAAACAGGAAAACGTGACGGCGTGTTTTGCTCGGGAAAGTTCTGAGCCTTCGGTTTTACGTCCCGCCTCCGGCCCAGGGCTAACTTTCCCCACCTGTCCAGGAGGTCAAGGTGACTACCAGTCTTACAAGTGGAGACTCACAAACTTCCAGGGCTGGCGGGTTGCTGAGGTGCCGCACTTGCCTCACGAGCGCAGGACCCGCTCTGTGTCAAGTCCCTAGCTGATCAGTTGCTGGAGTCGCCCTCCTGCAGCTCCAATAATGAATTGAGGCTCTTCTGTTTAATGTGAGGCGGAATACGCTTCCTCTCGCGGGGACTGAACTCGAGCAGCAGAATCAACCCAAAAGACAAGTTGAACTATCGTATGTGAGTGTTGCGCTCTTTTCTTGTGTGAGGAATGCCGTGTTGCCACTAGTGCTTTAATTGAAGTAAACTCCTGACACTGCAACACTAGCCAGACGCTGGGCAAGCCTCGAAAAGGCACTGTTTGTAGAAACACTTTCTAGAGTCAATCCAATTGTCCTTTAGTGTCCGGCAAGCCAAGGATTGGGTGTCAGTAAAAAGTGCTCAAGAAATAACATTTTAGAGCATCTGAATGTGTGGTGTGCTGAGAGGTGCAGTGAGGGGAGGAAAATAATATCAGCAAATTAACTGTCATTACTAAAAGCATTGATATTAGTTGAGAATATTAAAGTCCATTAATAGAGTGTCAATGCGTATTCAGGCATATCTGGTAACGCTGTAAGTGTAAATGTGTTATCATAATTTTAAAACCTTTTTCCATTAACACAAGATATAGAAAAATGCATCTCTATGTTCCAGGTGCTATGAATAACCTTAATGTCGACAACAACTTGTTAGGTAAGCGGTTGTCCCATTTCACAGATGAAACCATTTCAGAGGTGAAATGACTTACCACATTCACATCTTTGTAAGCGCTAGTGCCAGGAGTTAACCCAGTCTTCTGACTCCACTCTGAGACTCTTGACATCAACTCTTTAATCCAGACTCTGACTTCTGATAGAAGTCAGTCAATATAAGTTAATTTACGGTATTTAATGAGATTTAAATATTGTTGCATGTCAGGCAGGGTATGTCACATGGCCAAATGTAATCTTATCGATTTCTGAGCAGAATTTAAATCAATTCCTTGACAGGGAAAATCAAAGAGTCGTGTTACAGGCATGTGGCAGCAAGCCTAGTGGTTTTCTTATTTCTAAATCCAGCCCCCATTCCTCAAAGTCACCTATTTCTCTGTCGCCTCAGTCCCTGCCACACACACTCCCATCTCACACAGGGACCCCACCTCCTTCCACGAGCTCTGGCTCCTACCAAGACAAAGGACAAGGAGTGTTTGACTGTACTCTTCATGCCCCTTTGAAAATAGCTCAAGTGCCATTTGGAAGATCTCCCTGCTTTAACAAACTCTTTCTCTTTACCAAGGGCTGTTAATATCTGCATCTTTGAGACATCTGCTACACCTCCTCCTCTTACCCCTTTCTGACCACTGCCACAGCAATGTCAGGAGCTCAAACTTGATATTTTATTAGGTACTTGGTGCACTTTACATGTGTGATCTCATTTAAGCCTCAAGCCAACTCTATGAGAAGGGTATTATTATTGCCTTTTCAAAGGGAGGAAAATGAAGCACAAAGGGACTAAGTAACTTACCCACTCCTACCACAGTCCGGGGGGTGGGGCAGGCCTGTCCTTAGTTGTTTTTCATCCTATGTACAGGTCTCTGATTTCCTCAGACAGATCTTTATGACCACCAAGCATTCTTACAACAAGAATACTTAAAGATATGCTACACGTAGGGAAATTGTATGGCTATGAATTTTTGAGTTTCAGTCATGCTCCTCAGGGGCTTTATCTATTAATAGAACGTAAAAATATGAATAAACGTTTGGGGAAAATGGGAAAAATTTGTAAGCACTTTCAACTTCCTTCTCTCCCTTTTGTCTCTCCTGGAATTTTGGTTAATCCTGGAACGTTTTAAAGCCCATTTTTAAAGTATACAAATAAAGCTCCAAATGCTAATTCTTTTACATCTCACAATCAATTTTATTTTATATGTAATTATTTTTGCAAATGTTTCCTTTCTTCTGAGAAGTTAAAATAGTCTTTAAAAATATTTAAAAGTTCCTGCTACTCTCAATAGAAAAAATATTGGCCAAATAAACCTCTAGAGAGAAGGAAAAGGAGACTTCTTGCAGACTGTTATTCAAATGAATGGCAGGAGTTGTAAGGTGACAAAGTATAAGATATCACTGATTAGAAATGTAGCCTAAAATATCAGCTCTCTGTAGCGAGCGATGCTTGAATCACATATTGTTCTCTGAAAAATACTTGTGCAACTTCACAGCCTTATCTATAGCAAGCTCTCTAGAGTTTTCTAGCAGTAAATGCTGAAAACTATCCAAATACCTTGATTAAATATCCAATATAGTTGCCTAATGTTAATGCAACTGAGAAATGGAATATTATACCTCCTTCCAGCCCTCACTTGTTTTTAGGATGCTAATAGTTATCAACCACATTACAACTTGTTTTTTACCCATTTCTAAATAATCTCAAGCCTCTGTTACTAACTGTTGCTATATTATAATAATAATTACTAACAAGGACTACAGTTTGAGCATTTGCTATGCACTTGACACTGTGCTGAATACCTTGCATGAGTCATTTCCTTTAATTCTCAGAACAGCATTATGGAGTAAATAATATTACTCTACTCCCCTTTTACACATGGGGAAACTGTGGTTAAGTGCCTCTCCCAAATTCACATTGCCTAGAAGAGTCCAAGCAGTCTGATCTCACAGCCTGTTATACCTGTGAGTGGCATGATAGAGAGAACAAAGTCTTGCATGGCTACCACCTGTAGCAAAAGAAAACTATTATTCTATTATAACACTTTGGGGACACTGGATACAGGTATCATATAAATGTAAATAAGAGAATCTGATTTTCAGTGTACTCTATATAATACATTTTTAAAACAAAAGCAATAAAGGTGGCTCTTATGAAGAAAAGGGCAAATCCGCCATGTCTGAGTATGGAATGCTAAATATAATATTGCAAGTCTGGGCTCTTGCTAAAGTTAGGATATCAAAGCTAAAAATAGAAATATTACACTCTCTATTTTGTCACCTCAAACTTTCTTTGAAGGTTGATACTCTTGATTTTAAGCTTCCCTTCCTTTTTTCCCCTACATTGTACTCTTAAAAAAAAAAAAACAGCACAGTTTTATTGAAACATAATTCACACACCATAGAATTCACCCATCTAAAGAGTACTATTCAAAAGTTTTTAGGATATTCACAGAGTTGTGCAGCTATTACCATTATCTAATTTTAGAACATTTTTATCACCCCCAAAAGAAACTCATACTCATTAACTGTCACTCCCCCATCCCCTCCACCCCCAGCCCTGGGCAACCACTAATCTACTTTCTGTCTCATAGATTTGCTTATTCTGGACATTTCATAGAAATGGATTCATGTGGTCTTTTGTGACTGGCTTCTTTTCACTGAGCATAATATTTTCTAACTTCATCCACGTTGTTGCATGTATCAGTACTTCATTCCTTTTTGTGAATAAATAATATTCCATTGTATAGATGGACTGCATTTTATTTATACATTCACCGGTTGATAGACATCTGGGTTACTTCTGCTTTTTGACTATTATGAATAATGCTGTTATGAATATTTGTTTGCAGAACTTGTATGGACTATGCTTTCATTTCTTTTGGATATATATCTAGGAATGGAATTGCTAGGTCATATGGTAACTCTGTTTAACATTTTTAGGAGCCAGACTGTTTTCCAAAGAGTGTACACCATTTTACAATCCCACTAACAATTATGAGGGTTCCAAATTCTCCATATCCTGTGTGTTTGTCTTTTGATTATAGCCATCCTAGTGGGTGTGAAGTGGTATCTCATTGTAGTTTTGATTTGTATTTCCCTAATGGCTAATGATGTTGAGCATCTTTAACATGCTTATTGGACACTTGTATATCTTCTTTGGAGAATGTCTATTTAGATCTTTGCTATTTTCTAACTAGTATATCTATTTTTTAATTATTGAGTTATAAGAGTTCTTCATATATTCTAGATCAAGGGCCTTATCAGTTATATGACTTACATATTTTGTCCCAATTCTGTGGGCTGACTTTTCACTTTCTTGGTGGTATCCTTTGCAGCATAAAACCTTTTTAATTTGATGTGGTCTTTTGTGATGAAGTCCAATTTATCTATTTTTCTTTGATCACTTGTGCTTTTGTTGTCATATCTAACAAGCCTTTGCCTAACCCAAAATCACAAAGATTTACTCCTGTGTTTTCTTCTAAAAGTTTTATAGATTTTTAAAATAGTATTGGCTCTTACATTTAAGCCTATAATCCATTTAAAACTAATTTTTTTTGTTCAATGTATTCCCCTTCCTTTTAATTTAAATTAATTTTGAATATGTCAAACCCAAAGAAAAATTTTAGAAGGGAAAAAAAGGTCGTTATTTTTCATCTTACTATTTTAAAAACATTTTATTTTGAACATTACAATAAATAACAAGTTTTTAGGTTTAAATACATCCAGTGAAGTTCCAAATGCATCTGTATAAACCCCTTTGAAAACAGAAAATATATTTCACACTTAATACTATTTATTCATTTTGATAATAAACATTTAATTCAACAACTATTTATTGAACATCCACCTGTGTGTCAAGCACTGCTCTGAGTCCTAAGGATTCTGTGGTGAACAAAACAGGCAAGGCCCTGGTCTTCGTGGAGTTTACATGCTGGTGGAAAGAAGCAAAGAATAAACAAGTAAATAAATATGTCACTGACATCATTTTCAGAGAGTGGTACATACTATGAGAGCATAATGTGAGGAAGGGACAACTGTTTTGGATTGTATGGTCAGAAAGCCCTCTGAGCTAAGGCCTGAACAATGAGAAGAAACCAGCCTTGCAAAGACTTTAAGAAAAAGCTGAGGAAACGGCAAGCAAGAGAACGTGAAGTAGGAAGGAGCTTGTGGATTCCAAGACAAAAAATAAAAGCAAAACCAACAATCTCTGAGTGTGTAGCCAGATGAGCATGAGGTTGGAGTGGTGAATTGGAAGACAGATCTTACAGTGAATACAAAGGTAATTTAGTCTGTGCTTTCAAATTGCTTCTAATCTTCTCTGCCAAGAAGAATCCCTTGGGCTTCCCTGGTGGCGCAGTGGTTAAGAATCTGCCTGCCAATGCAGGGGACACGGGTTTGAGCCCTGGTCCGGGAAGATCCCACATGCCGCGGAGCAACGAAGCCCATGCGCCACAACTACTGAGCCTGCACGCCTAGAGCCCGTTCTCTGCAACAAGAGAAGCAGCCACAATGAGAAGCCTGCACACCTCAACGAAGAGTAGCCCCTGCTTGCCGCAACTAGAGAAAACACGCATGCAGCAACAAAGACCCAACGCAGCCAAAAATAAAAATAAATAAAATAAATTTAAAAAAAGAAGAAGAAACTAACATGGTAATAAAGCTTACAATATAAAATATTCTGGGGACTTCCCTGGTGGTCCAGTGGTAAAGAATCCACCTTACATTTCAGGGGACATGGGTTCCATCCCTGGTCAGGGAACTAAGATCCCACATGCCATGGGGCAACTAAGGGGGCAACTAAGCCCACGTGCCATAACTACTGAGCTCACGCGCCTCAACTAGAGAGGCTGCATGCCGCAAACTACAGAGCCCACGTGCCACAACTACAGAGCCCACATGCCCTGGAGCCAGGGTGCTACAACTAGAGAAGAGAAAACCCACATGCCACAACTAGAGAGAAGCCCGTGCCGCAACGAAAGATCTTGCATGCCTCAGCGAAGATCCCGTGTGCCGCAACTAAGACCTGATGCAGCCAAAAATAAATAAATAAATAATAAATCTTTAAAAAATATTCTGTAATCAAAATTCTCATTTGTTATTCTGAAAGAAGCCAGGTCAACACATTCTTGAAGTTTTAACCTGATACTTTAGGCATTGAGAGCACAAAGGCATTCTTACTGATCCAATAGGAGCTCAAACATTGCTTTTTTTCACTAAAAGTTCCCTCTCCATACTCTGACTGTTCTTGGCTTCTGTGAAGAAGGTTAGAGGTAACAGTACCAAACAAAGATTGTTGGCAGAAGGTTTCTTCATCGTGATATCGTATTATTTACCAGGAGCTACCAAAAAACCGAAATAGTACATGTGCAGGTGGTATCCGTAAAATTGAAAAATCAGAAGAGTTAATTATAAGTGCAATGCTCAGACATAATATGGACTGAATGAATAGGAGCCATTATCACAATAGCATAAACCAGTCTTCAGAGACACTATTCTTGATTGCTGGCTGGAATCTCTTAGGTTTCTGCTGCTCCCAGAATAAACAAATGGTGAGGATAAAGGAGATGGATCCTTGTGGCTGACATTCACATGTGGTGATTATGTGTAGAAATTTTGGAGTAAATTGTGTGTGTGCAGAGATCTCAGGTTAGGCAGAGACACAGGAGTGAGGGCTACAAGGCCTTGCTGCCCACTATCACCACAGGGAGTTTCTTCCTCTAGTGCCAACTTTGTAGAGATTGGGTTTGAGTTTGTTAAGGGTATTCCTTTTAAATTTAAGCTGGGGCCTCTGCCTTCCTAGAAATTGCATACAAAATTTTGCATATTCCCAGAATAGACCTTGCTTTCATCAGATCTTTTGAAGAATTTAAGAGCAAATCTGTAGAAACAGAAAGCAGATTCGTAGTGGCAGCCTACCCCCGTGGAGGGGCTTGGGGACGAATGGGCAGTGACTGCTAATGGGTGTGGAGTTTCTCTTAGGGGTGATTGAAATGTTCAAAAATTTGGGAGTTCCCTGGTGGTCTAGTGGTTAGGATTCAGCTCTTTCACTGCCATGGCCCAAGTTCAATCCCTGGTCATACAGCTGAGATCCCACAGGATACTCGGTGTGGCCAAAAAAAAAAAAAAAGTTCTAAAATTAGCTTGTGGTGATGGTTGTACCACTCTGAATATACTAGAAAACATTAAATTGTAAACTTTAAATGGGTGAATTGATGGTATGTGATGGTATCTCAGTAAAGTTTTTTGTTTTTTAATGAATAGCTAAGACATTCAAAAGACTAAGGACCACTGCTGTCTGGCATGAACCTCTGATTGTGTCTTATTTTATAATCCCAGAATACAATGATCATGCGTACTATGTGCCCGGCACTGTACTAGGTGTTTTACATGCTTATGTTATTATATAACAAACTTTGAGGTAGGATTGTTATCTACACTAAACATGAAACCAACAAATGGTAAAGACTAGATTTGAATTCAGTTGCATCCAGCTCCAAAAATTCATGTTCTTTCCATTATGCCACCTGTACTCCTCAAATTTTTCCAACTAAGTGTGCATCATAGCTAGAAGGATATTACTTTTGAGGGCAATGTAGGATATTCTGCCCTTCCATTCTGTTCTAATCAGTCATCACACTCTAACAATTCTTCATATTATCTCCCAAATATCTCTTCTTCTCCATCCCCATGGCCAGCACTGCAATGCAGGCCTTCATATCTCTCTAGGAATATCACTGTGGCCCTGACTTCAAATCTCATCAGGTCTGGATTATCTGATCATATTACTCCGAGACTTGACAGCTTTTCATGGCTCCCTGTTACTTACAGGATAAAGTCCAAAGTCCTCAGCAAAGCCCTGAAGGCCTTTAATAATCTGGTGGTATCTTCTTTCCAGCCTCCTCACCTTCTTCTTGCCTCCCGCCCCATGCACCCTATTCCTTAAGCCAGGTAAAACTACTCACTCTATCCCATGCACGTGCTCCATGCTCTTTATACGCCTTACAATTCACATCCTGTTCTAGTAATATGTGGCAAATTCCTTCTCATCTATCAGGTCTTACCTTCAGTTCACTTCCTGTAAGAAGCCTCCTCCGACCTTCAAATGTCATGCACCCCTATCCCCTCTTATGCTCTAATATAACTCATTTCTACTCTATTTGCAGTACTTATTACATTGCACTGTCATTATTTGTCTATTTACCTCTTCTAGTAGTTTGTAAATATTTGCGGTGGGGGTGTTTTGTTTAGCTGTTATGCCCCCAATGCCTGGTGCTTAGCACATGAGTGGATCTATTGACAGAATGTGCCCTATATTTCTCACTAGATTTCAAGTGCATTTATTTGCAGTGCCTGGCATACTTCTATTTCCTAAGTAGCTGTTCAATGATACTTTGTGCTTATTGAGCATTTACTTGTGCCATGCACAGTACTTAGTATTTAATATAGATTAACTCCTTTTAAATTCATAATAATTGTGTGAGGTCAGTGTAATCATTAACCCATTTTACGTAAGAGATCTGAGGCACAGAAAGATTCACTAACGAGCTGTGTGACCTTGAGCAAGTAAATGGCAAAGCCACCATTCAGACAAAGTAGTCTGGTTCCAATGTCCGCACTCTGACGCTGTGCCATACTGCCTGCGTGTGAGTGTCTGTCAAGTGAAGGAATGAATAAATAGAATCCTTTCCAACCTCTACAGGAGCAAAAGGAGTTGTTAGCCTATTTAAGGAGGGAAGATAGAAAGTCCATTAGGAACTGGAATGCACTTAATTTCTCATGGGAATAATGTCAGATTTCACTGGGATTGGCTGAAATACTGTGAGAGCTTCAAGCATATTACAGGCAGTATAAGCAATTGTGAGTTGGCCAGTCATGCTGGGAGGTGGCAGAGGCTGGTCTTGATCCTGGGACTGTGTGAAGAAAGGCCCTCCCATCAAACCATCACCCCACTGACCTGGGGCCTGGTTCTTAACCTCTCTAAGCCTCAGGTTTCTTATCTGTTAAATAGGGATGTAATTGTTAGAGATCTCTTAGGATTGTGAGGATTCAATGAGTTAATACTTGTAAAACACTTAAAACAAAGCAAGGCATGTAGTTAAGCGCTAAAAAAAAAAAAAAAAGGAGGAAAAAGTTTTTTCTTGGGGAGGTTCACTAAAGCCAAATAATCATTTCAGTGGTTTATGAATAGCTGCTAACACCTTTCTAAATGAGTAGAAGAGGGAAGAGAAAGCATCCAAACTTAAGCCAATTCTACTTTTTATCAAGTTTGGGAATTAAATGTTAGGAAAGAGAAGGTCATTGTAAACATTTGCTAAAGGGAAATGTTGGGGACACAGCACAAATAAATAATCACCTTAGAGATTCTCCATAGCTCATTAAGAGGTGCCTGACCATATATTTATACTTACAGAATACCTCTCTTTTGAGGAATTTAAACAACTTTTAAAATTAGATGGAACCTTTCTAGCTCAAGGGAATTCTGAATTCTGTTAATTTTAAGGGCTCTGTTTCCTCCATTCCCTCAATCTCCTTTTCCCCCCTTTCCTCTCTAGCTACAAAATTTCCCTCACAAACAGCTTTTTAAGATGCATTTCCACTAGTAAAATCCCCAAGTTCTTTTTTGTTTATTTTGAGAGGAAATGGTTAAGAATGAAAGTAAAAGAAAACAGAGAAATACTCAGTCCCCTTGGCTGCCTGCCAGGAAAAATGCCAAATGTCAGATGAGAGGCCTTGCTGAAAGCTACCCAGCCACAAGCACGAGGGATTGGCCTACCACAAGATAATCCTCGAGGGAAATTTTTACCAACAGCCTAAAAATTGGATGGTTTTAGGAACTCCAACAAGGGCTCACAACCAGACTTGACAGTAAAATATTAGGGTCTTAAGCTCCCAAATCAGTTGCTAAAAAGAGCCTGAGATCTCAGGTCACACGCAAAGGATTCAAATATGTGAATGCTTTAATCTGTCTGGGAGGCCATATAACACAATGGTGAAACACAGGCCCTGGGGCTAGAGAGATCTCTGTTTGGATCCTGGGCCACTGTTTATCTCACGGATGATTTTGCACAAGTTGCTTATTCTCACCAACCTACTATTTCTTCATCTATAATATCAGAAATAAAACAGTACTCATCTCAGAGGATTGAGTGAGAATTAAATCAAAAGCCCCTAACACATTTAAGTACCCTGCTCAGTAAATGTTAATTACCCACTACTACAAGTAGTAGTTGACAAAACGTCAGCCCTCAACATTGAAAGGTAGAAACCAGCAACTTCTTTTTTTTAATTAATTAATTAATTAATTGTGTTTATTTATTTTTGGCTGTGTTGGGTCTTCATTGCTGTGCGCGGGCTTTCTCTAGTTGCGGTGAGCGGGGGCTACTCTTCGTTGCAATGTGCGGGCTTCTCATTGTCGTGGCTTCTCTTGTTGCAGAGCACGGGCTCTAGGTGCGCAGGCTTCAGTAGTTGTGGCACGTGGGCTCAGTAGTTGTGGCTCACGGGCTCTAGAGCTCAGGCTCAGTAGTTGTGACCCATGGGCTTAGTTGCTCCACGGCACGTAGGATCTTCCCGGGCCAGGGCTCAAACCTGTGTCCCTTGCATTGGCAGGCAGATTCTTAACCACTGCGCCACCAGGGAAGCCCGAAACCAGCAACTTCTAATACAGAGGCTGCAGGACGATGCTACTCTTAGGGTGTTTTCATTATTTCTACACCAGTAAGTCACCCCAGAGGATCTAGGTAGGTCTAATAACTCAACCATGAGTTTGGCAAAGGGAACCTAAAAGGTAATAACCTAAACCAAAGACAAGTGATATACTTATTAATAACAGTAACTATTTGTGCAGCTAATACATTATCCTACTTCATCATCACAATAGCCCCTAAGGGAATATCATTAGTCCTACTTTATAAATAAAGAAACTGAAGCTCTCAGTTTTCCCTACCTAATAGGTGGTGGAATTGGGATTTGTCCAAGGATTATCTAACACTACACCTTCTTTTCTTTCATCTCTACTATAAGACCTTTTAGTTGAAAGCTGCAAGATTTAGCAATGTAATCTAGAAAAGCTCGTTATTTTTACTCAACATGAACTGTGGCAAAACCTCAAAAAGTAGTTCCTCCTAGCAGCCCCTACCCCACCTCAAGATCAGAACCCCCCTTAAGCACACCTCTCATCCCCCAAGCACATACTTGGCTTGAAGAGATTTTGAGCAAGTCCCATTTTAATCATATTAGACAGATACCAAAAACCAGGGCGGATACCCCAAAGCTGTCTTGTCTAGCCACACTTGGCCATGAATGCCTGCCAACAAGGCAGAACGCATTCAGGGAAGCCTGAAAGAGGCAGAGCACTCAAGGCAAAGCAGTGGGGTGCCCCAAATAGCCCTGTGGCAGAGTGTATTTTCCAAAGATGAACAAAACAATGTTTCATGCCACGTGCTCTCCTGCCATGTGATCTTCCAACTCCCCATCAAGAGGTAGAGTCCAATGCACTTGCCCTTGAGTCTGGGCTGGTCTTCATGACTTGCTTGACCAACAGAGTGTGTTGCAAGTGATGTTCTGGTTTTTCCAAGACTGAGTCACAAGAAGTATTTCAGCTTCTGCCTGGATCTGTTGGACCCCTCACTCTTGAGATACTGTCTCTGAGAAATTCAGGCCATGCAGAGAAGTCATGTGTGGGGATTTCAGGTGACAGCTTCAGCGGAGCTCCCAGCCAACAGCCAGCATCAGCTAGCAGCCTTGTGAGTGAGGCATCTGGGATATCCAGTCTAGTCAAGTCTTCAGATGACTGCAGCCTCAGCCAGGACCAGCTACATAATTTGTAAGGCCCAGTGCAAAATTAAAATTCTGGGCTCCCTGTTCAAAATGTATTTAGAGAATCAAGATGGCAACAACAGGACATTGAACCAAGCATGAGGCCCTTCTAAGAATGGGGTCCTGTGTGACTGCACAGGTCACAGCCATGAAACCCACCCTGGCGCTAGTAGACTCTGACTGCAACCAGTTGAGAGATCCTCAGTGAGAACTTCCCAGCTGAGCCCAGTCAACCCATGGAACAATGATAAATTGTTATTTCAATTCACTAAGTCTTGGGTTGGTTTGTTATGCAGCAATAGATCATGAGAACATTCCCACCAAAACAACTGCGGTTAGCCCTAACCAAAAAATGCTAAAGATAGCAAGTCTGTGAAAGGATCCTCTGCTGAAAAATCACACAGAAGGTTGATTTTATACAATAAAACACATAAATCCCAGATCCAGGAGTAAGGCTTCCCTGGGGTCAGAGAGATTTTTCTCCTTTGGGCAGACTCTGGGAGAAACAGGCAGGCAGTATAGCTGCCTCAGAAACAGCTGAAAGAATTTAATAGCATTACCATTAAAAATAAAAGTCAAAATATGAATAAAGCATACTCTGCAATTAGATTTATTGCAGCAATGGAAAGAAGTTAAAAATGAGGGAGCCAAACCATTTTGGTTATCTCTCTAAGGTATCAGGGAGAATGAAAAAGGTTTGGGGGGGGATGCATGAATAGTTTGATTTTCTGAAAAAGTTGACTTCTGCAAACTACAGCTTAGTTATTAATACTTCAGTGATCATCCTGGGCTAGATTCTGGAATAGCATGTTCAAGGAATAGTTTGTGAATTACTAAAAGAGGAAGAACTGATCACTAGGATCCCATACTGATTCATTAGGAATAAATCATGGTAGACACAGGGCTTTGTTTGGCACATAGCAGGTCATCAAAAAATACTTGGTGTATGAACTAATTTTATTTCTTTTTTTGATGGAGTTACCACACATTTCATAAAGAATTCAAGGCATTTAGCAAAGCATTTCATGAATCTCTTGAGGGAAAGAGAGAGAAATGTGGGCCACAGGATAGTGCAGTTAGGTGATTTGTAACTGATTAAACAATCGGCTACAAATGCTTTGTAAAAGACAGAAGGAGTAGACTACCTGGCCTATCTAGCATAGTGGAATAAAGCTTGGATTTTAATGTCATTGTTCTGCCATTTACTAGTTGTAAGATCCTGGGCAAGTTACATAATTCCTTTCGGCCTCAAGTCTCCTTGCCTTCAGAGCGGGAGTAATATCCCACATGGGATAGGCATGGAGTAGTTAAACAGAAAACCCCAGGTCACTTGGCCCCGGAGAACCAGAGTGGGTGGTTCCTCTGCCAGGGAGACAGTTACAGCGAGAGGCAGGAAACAACCCAGGAGGAAAAGGCTTTTGAGTAAGAGGAGAGTCTTCTGGGCAGCACTTGGCTCAGAAGGCAGTCTTCTTTTCTTTTTTTTTTTTTTTAACTTTTCTTAATGGCTTTCTTTTTTAAAAAAATTTATTTATTTATTTTATTTATTTATTTGGCTGCGTTGGGTCTTCATTGCTGTGCGTGGGCTTTCTCTAGTTGTGGCGAGCAGGGGCTGCTCTTCGTAGTGGTGCGTGGGCTTCTCATTGCGGTGGCTTCTCTTGTTGCGGAGCACGGGCTGTAGGCACACAGGCTTCAGTAGTTGTGGCACATGGGCTCAGTAGTTGTGGCTCGTGGGCTCTAGAGCGCAGGCTCAGTAGTTGTGGCTCATGGGCTTAGTTTATCTGCGGCATGTGGGATCTTTCCGGACCAGGGCTCGAACCCGTGTCCCCTGCAATGGCAGGCGGATTCTTAATCATTGCGCCACCAGGGAAGCCTGACAGTCTTCTTTTCAACAGACTTTAGACACAGAGGTCCCTAACAGCCTGTCCTTCCACCACGGGTCTGAGAAGAGTCCCTGGCATTCCAAAGCCTTCAGAGGGATTTTTTTTTTTTTTAAATACAGCAGGTTTTATTAGTTATCTATTTTATACATTTTAGTGTGTATATGTCAATCCCAGTCTCCCAGTTCATCCCACCACCACCGCCCCCCCCGCCACTTTCCCCCCTTAGTGTCCATACGTTTGTGCTCTACATCTGTGTCTCTTTCTGCCCTGCAAACCAGTTCATCTGTACCATTTCTCTAGGTTCCGCATATATGTGTTAATATACAATATTTGTTTTTCTCTTTCTGACTTACTCTTCAGAGGGATTTTTGACTGGAGGGAGAGTCATGGCTCCTGATATGTGTGGTTCTCTTCTATTACTACTGTGTACAGAAACAAAACATAAGAATAATATAAATTTAGCAATAGAAATACATAATGCAGGGAAACTCCATGCTTGAAAGACCCAACTTTGAGCAGCTTCAGAGACTGAGAGGTCTTTGCAGTTGGCAGATCAGCATTAAAATAGAAGAGCAAACAATCCAGGGACAGTCCAGGAGGCCTGACACAGGGCCTGGACTCACGTTCAGAGCCCTCCAGTGTAGACTTTTCATGTTATCTCCAAATAAGGTTATATGTTTGATTGTCCTGGAGGTATATTTACAGAATTGAAAGTGGGTCATGTTCATATGCAATTTTAAACTAGTGTTTCATTGCTGGACCATACCACCTGTAATGTGTAATATTTTTAATAAAATTAATAAACCTAATAAGACAATTCTGTAATTATTTTGTGCATAGCTTTTTATCATACATTAACAAAACTGTTACTAAAAACCACTTAATGTAAACATGACCACAATTTTTGTAACTCTCTTTTAGCATTTTTAAAAAACATACCAAGATTCTCAAAAACCACACATGGCCTGGGCTTCTCTCAGCCTCTGAGAGAAGGTGGACGAAAGCCAGGTTCAGCATCATGACAGTAAAAGTAGATGATTCATGCCAGGACAGCATAGGTGCCACTCCCTGGCTGAATTTCTTCGGAATCAGAGATAAGACTTGGTGATGCTGGCCTGAGCTTTATGAGTTATCGTTTGTGTGTTTGGAGGCTCTTCCTCTGTAAACACTAGTTTTCACCCTTTAAAAGGGGGGAAGTGTTGTACTTAATGCAGGAAGATATCTCAGAGATATCATGTCCAACATCTAACCCCTTACATAAAAATGTTATGCAGCTATTAATACCTGGGTGAAGAAAGGTAGTCCTTAATTCCATATCCAAAACCTTTGCCAGAGGTTTTCAGGATTCAGAATTTTTCAGATATAAGAAAGATAATATGTGCATATAAAATATATTATGTAACACTCTAGTGGGATATACAGCAGACCCGTAATTGTAATCAAACATTATTTCTGCACAAAAACTTATGAATATTCATACTAAGTGGGAAATAAAGACTATAAATAGCCACATAACATATGAGCTTAGTTCAGGTTTTTGCCACTAAATGAATTCAGATCAGATTATGTCTTGCCAGGAATGAGTTACAAAACTAAACCAAACCAAACTAAACACCACCAACTTTCAGCTTTTAGAACTTCTCTAAAGATTTAAGTTATGCAGTTAACTCCAGTCCCACTCCAAAGGTATGTCTTCATATTAAATGGAATTTATGTATATCTAAATCTGTTTCAGTAATACTTAAACTATAAATTGAGCATGTTAGAATATGCCTTGCCCTTTGCTTTTTCATCACTGATCATTTGTTTGTTTTTTCTTTTATAAGTTCCCAAGGTAAAAGAAATCCTTCAGGTACGAAAAAAGAAAGGTAGCTAGTAATTGCATAACTAGTTTTCCATATACAAGTATACCATGCTATTTTTAAACACCAAAACACCAGGGTATTTGTTGGTATATTTTTTTTAAAACCTGAAATTGAATCATTTGTTTTGGGGGAATGTATCCAAAGAATTATACACTGCATTAAAATCCCAAGTCAAACAAAGGTACATGTATTCTGACAACACCACTCCTCTGCTTTAAAAACTCTTCCAAGCATTGTTAGCTTTGTCTTAAATTTCCACTTCCCAGGTTTTCAGAGAGGTTGGCAGCTTTTCTAATGTTTATTAGGCGTTTGTACTTCCCCCAGAACCTGTTTCTGTCAGAGGGAGTCCTTTCAGAATGCACGGTAGGGAGGGTGAGTGGTGTGTGGAGGGGGTTTACAGACAGTGTATAGGTGTGGTCCAGGGGATGGGGAGGAGGGGATTAGGAGAGGAAACAGGAAGAAAGTAGAGAGGGGAGGAAAGTGTTAGGTCCAACTCTTGTCTTGTCCCTGGAGCCTAACCACCTTTTCTTCCTTGGGGCTACCTTTCCTCAGCACTCCTTCCTTCTGTCTTACAGAGTCAGATCCATTTTCTCACCTGACTCTACCATACGCCTAGGATAACTTATTTTAATTGGGATCTTCTTCCTTAGGCATAGGCATCCTCCCAGAAGAGAGTAAAGCTCAAGGGTAGAGATGCCCAGTCCTAGACCCTGGTCTTTTCCACATGGAAGAACGTCTGAGGACCAAGTGTAGAGACAATGAGGGCATATCTTAGCCAAGTACGGAGATACCAATCTTGTCATTTTGCTCTGGTGTTGCAATCCCTGCAGTTTTGAGTACTCCTTATACTCAAGAACTGGCATTTGTCACCAATTTCCTAGGAGATCAAATGATATCTAGTAGAAAAATCCCAATGGGTCTACTTCAGTCTTTGACTGTCTTCACTAATCCAAACAGATAGAAAGCATGCTTTGAAGGCAGGCTGAGACACCTTGAAGTATGTATTTAGCCTCCTTGAGTTTTCTCATCTATAAAATGTGGATTTAAAATACCCACTGCCTGTAAATCGGCATGCAGTAGAGATAAAGAATGTAGTGTGTCTAGGGCAGTGGCAATGCACGTTAAATGTTTAAAATGTTTATTTCATTTTTTCTCCTTATAGGAACTTGTGGCCCCAGCACACTGATGGAGAAGTTATAGAAGGTAGACAAGAGAAAGGAGAAACATGGGGCCCCATATTTATAGGTCATCTTAGCTAGACCCAAAGAGAAAATTGACTGATATATCTTTTTTAGATATGAGAGGTGTTGGAAGGGGAGAAAAGGACAATTTACTAGAATCTAATTATTTTCCCCAGTTTATCTGTCACTTTAGACACATCCCTTGCCTTTATCTCATTTTTATTACCTTCATGACTCTTCTAACAGAAACATGCCACAGAGAAACAGCAATAAAGTATCATCTTTGTGATCTTCCTTGAAGGCAGTGGGGCATGAGGTCAATGGTTAGTGACCAGTCTAGAATCAGATAGACTTCTTTCCAGTACCAGCTCGGCCATTTATTTTGTGACTATGGACAAATCTCAAAGCCTCTGTTTCATCATCAGTAAAATGGTATAATCTTAACTCATAGGGTCACTAATTTGCTCATCAGTATTTTTTTTGAACACTTACCTGCCAGGCACTGTATTAGATGTTGAGGATAGACAGTTAACAAAACAAAATCCCATCCTTATACACCTTGCATTCTAATGCGAGACAAGAATATACCAAGAAACTTAATTATGTCAGGTGGTGACTATGGAAAAAACAAAGCCAAGTAAAAGCACTGGGGGTGAGGGAGCAGGTTATTCTCATATAGGGTGGTCTGAAAAGACCCCATAAGTAGGTGCCCTTTGAGTCGAGACTAAAGAAAGTGAAAGAGTAAAGTGTATTCTAGGCTGTTGTAAGGTTTAAATGAGATAATGCTGATAAAATCTTAGCACAGTATCTGGAATACACTGGGTGCCATATCAATATTAGCTATTTAGATTATTAAAGAAGGTATTGCATTACAGGAAAGATGAAAAGTTTTCTAGTTCCACGTAAGACACTCCTGAGGGACTCTTAACCATTGCAAAAGATGGGGTGATGGCTTTTGGGACTTTTTACACATACATTTTATTGCTAGCAATAAAATGCCAATTCTAAGAACAAAAGTACTTCTGTATTAGTGGGATGTTTTAAGCCAGCAAAAAAGAGTGTGGGGTAAGATATACTCCATAGAAAAGTGTTCAGATTCATATTCTCTGTAACAAATACTCCCTATTCTGCAGTTTGCATGTGTGCTAAACTATTCCCCATCATCAACAACAATAATGGCAATGATGACATTAATTATGCTGTTTATAGGTTTGTAAAAGCTTTTCTTTCAAAGACCTCAAGTGTTTTATGGACATGACCTAATTCACCCTTACAGCTTCCCCAAAGGAGGTCTAGTCCCACTTAATAGATGAGGAAACTGAGGTTTAAAGAAGCTAAGTAACTTCTTCAAGGTCAAACAATTACCTAGGCAACTCTGATCTGGATCCCAGACTTAATTTTCAGGTCAGGTCCCTTTTTGCCTGACTCTTTTTTTAAATTAATTAATTTATTTATTCATTTTTGGCTGCGTTGGGTCTTCGTTGCTGTGCGCAGGCTTTCTCTAGTTGTGGCGAGTGGGGGCTACTGTTCGTTGCGGTGCGCGGGCTTCTCATTGTCGTGGCTTCTCTTGCTGCAGAGCATGGGCTCTAGGCGCGCAGGCTTCAGTAGTTGTGGCACGTGGGCTCAGTAGTTGTGGCTCGCGGGCTCTAGAGCTCAGGCTCAGTAGTTGTGGTGCACAGGCTTAGTTGCTCCGTGGCATGTGGGATCTTCATTAAAGATCTAAAGCTTGTGTCTAAAGCTTGAACCTGTGTCCCCTGCATTAGCAGGCAGATTCTTAACCACTGCGCCACCAGGGAAGCCCTTGCCTGACTCTTTATCTCTCTGCATCTTGGAGATGACTAGGTGGGTGCAATGAAAGGAAACCATGATGTCAGATGTCAAAGTGCCCCTCCCCTGCTCATCACATAGTCAGTGATCAGTAAATCTTGTTTTGTTTTGTTTTTTAAACCCTTTAAGAAGGGACTTCTTTATTCTTCCTCTTTCTTTCTTTCTTTCTTTCTTCCTTTCTTCCTTTCTCTCTCTCTCTCTCTCTCTCTCTCTCTCTTTTTCTTTCTTTTTTGGCTGTGTTGGGTCTTTGTTGCTGCACGTGGGCTTTAGTAGTTGCGGTGTGTGGACTCAGTATTTCTGGCTCGCGGGCTCTAGAGCACAGGCTCAGTAGTGGTGGTGCGCAGACTTAGTTGCTCCACAGCATGTGGGATCTTCCCAGACTAGGGCTTGAACCCGTGTCCCCTGCATTGGCAGGCAGATTCTCAACCACTGCACCATCAGGGAAGTCCCAAGAAGGGACTTCTTTAATGCTACCAAAATATTAAATATCTAGCACACTTCTCTGCTCTCTGATAACTACCTCATGCTTATATGTCAAGATGGTATCAACAAATAAAAACCTTGGTTGATGAGAGAGGCCTAGTTTGGAAATACCCATTTGCTTTTAAATACAGATATTTGGTTTCTCTCTGTGAAAGTCAACAGAAACATAGCAAGGAAATTCATTTTTGTCGCTCATCTCCTCTAGGCTAAGCCTTTTACATATGTCATGTGTTGTTTAATCCTCACTTTTACAGGAAAAATGATTGACCACACTTTACAGATTATAAACAAGGTATCCAAAAAGTTAAGTAATTTATCTAATGTCACATAGCTTATAAATGGCAAAGATGGGATTCAACCCCACGTCTATCTGACATCCAAGTCTAGACATCTTCCATATGGCCAAACTGCAAATTTATGTTGCCTCACTCAAAGTACCTGCAGTCTGATGATCCAGTGTGAGTCATATATGACCCATTTTTCCCTTTACATGAAATACTAGCAAAAAAATGAAATCGTCAGGTAAAATTTGAATAATGTAATTTTGCTGTTTTTAAACTTTCCTCTTAAAAGTTTATCAAGTTGGTATATGCAGCTAAAATTTGGAATTTTGAAAGCTCTATCTGGATTTTAAGTATCTATCCCTTTGCTCATAAATGTGGACAACTGGTAGCTTCCCAAACATTTCAGTGCACCTCTTTTTCCTGTGGTGGTGACAGCTGGATTTCACAGGCAGGCACCTCTGGAGACTTGAGGAAGTTCTGAAATCTGGATTTCAGTGACATCAAGACGTTCTCAGGTGCCTGAGGTGATGTCTTGTAGTTAAATGCTGCAGACTTTGGAAAAAATTTCACTTATAATTCAATCATTCTTATTATTCAAACTGGTAAAGTGATGTTACGAGTAGATAACTTATGTATATATAATACCTAAGCAATCATCAAAAAAGCTATGCAAAGAAATATACTCCAAAACACTGCAGATAAATTGAAATGAAATTCTCAAAAATGTTCAGGTAATACACAGGAAGGCATAAAAAAGAAAACAGAGAAATGGAACAGAATAAATAGAAAATAAAAATAAAATGGCAAACTTAAGCCCTCACATATCAATAATTATATGTAAATGGCCTAAATACACCAATCAAATGACAGACTGGCAAAGTGAATTAAAAAATATGATCCAAATATGTTGTCTATGAGAAACTCACTTCAATTATAATGAAATAGGTAGGTTGAAAGGAAAAGATAGAAAACGATATGTCATGTAAACATTAATCAAAAGAAAGCATGATTGTCCATATTAATGTCAGAAAAAGTAAACTCCAATAAAAAGAAAATTACCAAAGACAGGCACAATAAAATAATGATAAAAGGGACACTATACCAAAAAGACATAGCAATCCTAAATATGTATGCACCAAACAACCAAGCTACAAAATGTGTGAAGCAAAACCTATAAAATTGAAAGGAGAAATAGACAAATTCACAATTATAGTTAGAGACTTTAATATACTTCTCTCAACAATTGATAGTACACCTAGACAAAAAATTAGCAAGGACATAAGAGAACAACACCATCAACCAACAGGATCTAATCAACATTTATAGAATACTCTACCTCACAACAATAGAATACACATGCTGTTCAAGTGCCCATGGGTCATACACCAAGATAGACCATATCCTATGAGGTTTGCTATAAAACAAACCTCAACAAAATTTAGAAAATTGAAATCATACAGAGTGTTTTCTCTAACCACAATGAAATCAAATTAGAATAAAAGAAAGATTACCGAAAAATCTCCAAGCACTTATAAACAAAACAAATCCATTTAAACAATCCCTGGGTTAAAAAGGAAGTCTTAAGAGGAATAAAAAGTATATAGAAATAAATAAAAATACAACCTTTTTGTTGTGAGATGCAACTAAAGCAGTTCTTGGAGGTACTCTTTCCATCCTATGAATACCCCAGTACTTTGCATGTTCCTTTAGCAAAACACAAAACTTCCTGTTTTAAAACCATTCCTTCTATATCTTACTTGTTTGTTAGGTTGTGAATGGACAGTATCTTACTTATTTCTCTCTGCCCTCATCTGGCTTAGTACTCAGTAAAAGTTGATTGAATAAATGAATGACTAGACAGAGCAAGGTACTTAGCTGAATGGAATTGCAGCCAAACCAATTTCTGTGTGGAATCAAAGTGTTTATGGTAATTCAGTGCAAGGTATGTGGGCCCCCTTACGCAGTGGGGCTGCTGCATAGACACGATTCGGAGCTGCTGCCTAGTTTGTCTCACAGGAGAGCCTCCTTGGATTTTAGCTGCCAAATGTGGCAAGTGCCTATGAACAATGAAAGTAGAGAAAATTCAACATACATAATTCCATATCTCTGCCCTCAGTAAAAATAGTTTCTTTAGTTAGTTAAATTAGATTCAACCTTCTCCTTATTCCCCTGCCTCAACTATAACTTTTCCTAGCCCTTCCTCTATTCCCCTATGAATAGGTTCATGAAACCATAAAACCATAGAATTGAGAAGAACCAGAAAGGTCATCTAGTACAGCTTCCCATTCAATAACTGAATACCCTATAGTCAGTAGAGGGGTGAGCTGCCAGTTTTTCTCACAATTGACTCAACTCAGAACTCTCTGGGAAGAGCATTAGTAAGAATCAAAATATAAGGCATAAGCTTAGTAACTGAGGAAATGACCTAAGAGAGAGTTTGTGAACCCTCCCCTTTCAAAACAAATGTTTCTACTAAACACATAAAGGCAGGCCTATTCTTGAAAGCTAGCTGGGGTCGAAAGTTGGAAACACGTTCCAAAAGGTGAATGTGCTAAAATCGCTCAATAGTCCTGGGCTTCCCTGGTGGTGCAGTGGTTGAGAATCTGCCTGCCAATGCAGGGGACACGGGTTCGAGCCCTGGTCTGGGAAGATCCCACATGCCGCGGAGCAACTAGGCCCGTGAGGCACAATTACTGAGCCTGCGCGTCTGGAGCCTGTGCTCCGCAACAAGAGAGGCCGCAATAATGAGAGGCCCGCGCACCGCGATGAAGAATGGCCCCCACTTGCGCCAACTAGAGAAAGCCCTCGCACAGAAACGAAGACCCAACACAGCCATGAATGAATAAATAAATAAATAAACCCAAAGTTAAAAAAAAAAAAAAAGTTGATGTGTTAAGGTGCTCAGTTACGAATAATTATTTTTAAAAAAAGTCTTACATGTTATGAGGCTGGTTCTGTATTCCTAGAGAACCCAAGAGTGTGATAAAATCCCTAATTATCACAGTCTTGACAGTATATTTCCAGGATTCTGTAGATGTGTCTAAATGTGTGTGTGTTTACCCTTACAACTGATGATGCAGTCAATTGGTTGACATAGCCAATACGTTGTGTAGTTACATTTCTCATAGGGAATGAGTATATGGCACACTAATTTTCGTACGTCTGTCTCTCTCAGCTTTCGATCATATCTTGGTGTACTTGTAATTCAATTTATGAGCCTTTAAAGAGTATAATCCTTCCTGGAAATCTGGCGACTATCCCTAATTAATGCCGCCATCTGGTAAACTCTCTAGTTGGTCAACTAGCTTTGTGGCCCAAGTCACATCTGACCTTACCCCAGGTCTTTCCATTCAGATGAGAACAGCATCCTAACAAAAGACCCTACTGCCTATACTTGACTTCTGTTAGAGAGAGGGAACTTCGTTTTCAGGAGGTTGCTTCTTCACTCTTTGATTGGTGCCTTTAGAAATGCTAAAGCTTGCCTCCTTTTCTGTTTCTTCTCTTTGATCCTTGTTCTATCCCTTGGGGCGATGCTGAGAAAATTTAAGCTCTCGTTTAGTTAAGCCAATGATAAAGACCTAAAATAGCAAAGTAAAATTAAATAACAAGTGACAACAATGATATTATCTCTACATTCCTATTTTTCTTTTGCGATAATTAAAAAGAAAGAGAAGTACAGATACAGCAATCATCACCCCCATTGAGAACAATCCGGGGAGTAGGAGCCTCCCAGGATCTAGATCTGCAAGTCAGCAGCAATTACCCTCCCACTCTGAAGTCAGCAGGGCCAAGGGCTGACTTTATCCTCACCAGCCTCATTCAAGGTGCATAGGAACTGGCATTAGTACAGCCTACTTAATAACACATGCTCTCTGTGAGGATACTGGACTCAGAGGGGAAGGACCAGTGAGACCTGTTTGTCAAGGTCCTAAAATGGGAATTTGCCTGGTTATACACACAACAATGAGTACCAGTGACATTAATAGTGTCAAGAGTGATGGGGTCAAAAGCTTGACTCTTGGTCTGCTGTTAATTATTAGATGATGTACCCCCAAAGTAGGTGGACAGAATTCACGTTTCTAACTTAGAAATAATCTACCTCTTACCCTAGCCTTAAGATGTTTGTTTGGCTCAAATTACATTTTGTTGAAGGTGATTTTGCATTAATTAGAGAGTGTTTAGGGCTTCCTTGGTGGCGCAGTGGTTAAGAATCTGCCTGCCAAGGCAGGGGACACGGGTTCGAGCCCTGGTCTGGGAAGATCCCACATGCCGCGGAGCAACTAAGCCCGTGCGCCACAACTACTGAGCCTGTGCTCCAGAGCCCGCGAGCCACAACTACTGAAGCCCACATGCCTAGAGCCCGTGCTCTACAACAAGAGAAGCCACTACAATGAGAAGCCCGTGCACCGCAACGAAGAGTAGCCCCCGCTTGCTGCAACTAGAGGAAGCCCGCGCACAGCAATGAAGACCCAACACAGCCAAAAATAAATAAATTAATTAAATAAATGTATTAAAAAAGAAATATTAGAGAATGTTTAGACTTTGAGAAGGTTATGGGTAAGTTTATAGAAATTGTGGATGGCAGCTCTAAAATGTACTGAGCAGCTGCCTGGAGGTGATGATTGAAAACTTTAGGTTCCTCACATAGGTGAGTCCGTCTTTTCTACATTTGAACTTTCTCCCTCCTTCTGAGCTTTTAATTCCTGTTGAGATGCTGAAGTGTTCTCAGTTTGGTCTCAGATGATTGAAAACTTTAGGTTCCTCACATAGGTGAGTCCATCTTTTCTACATTTGAACTTTCTCCCTCCTTCTCAGCTTTTAATTCCTGTTGAGATGCTGAAGTGGTCTCAGTTTGGAATACCAAACAGCACATCTGGGAGGCCAACTGCAGGCTTTGAAGCATTTGTGACTGTGGCTCCTAGAACAATGATAATAATTGACACAGGATGACCACCCAGGCCTAACAGACTAAACATCTTTCCTAGTTCTTTCCCTTAGCAACACCTTCCTCCCAATCACCCAGGCTGAAAGACTGGGGCTACTTTCCTTCACTTTTCTCTTTTCCCACCTCCCCTTGATTTTGCTTTGAAACTTTTTTGTATGGTCCCCTCCTATAGAAACCTACTACCGTTATTCTTGACCTTTCCTATGCATCGTTGCAAAAGGCTTCATCCTAAGAGACATCAACTGTTAACTGTGGTTATCTCTGGGCTAGAGACTAAGAGGCACTTGTACATTTTTAGCTATACATTTATACAGTCCTTGAAACCTGTAACTGGCATGAACTGCTTTTGCAATCAGAAAAAATTTTTTTAATTCAAAAAGGACAGGGAAAAGGATATGTTTCTCAAAGAGGCCTCTCTGATGTGATGGGACAGGAGTGGGAGAGAACATTTGAGAACAAACACATTTCTGTAAGTTTTTTACGTGTAACATAACCCGGAACCAAACTTTAGTTCCTGTGCTAAAGCAGCACAACTGTCTTCTATAAATAGTCAGAAAAACTCTGTCTGGATTCTTTTTTTTTTTTTTTTTTTTTTTTTTTTAAGGATTTTCTTATTTATTTATTTATTTATTTTTTATTTTTGGCTGTGTTGGGTCTTCGGTTCGTGCGAGGGCTTTCTCCAGTTGCGGCAAGCGGGGGCCACTCTTCATCGCGGTGCGGGGACCGCTCTTCATCGCGGTGCGCGGGCCTTTCTCTATCGCGGCCCCTCCCGTCGCGGGGCACAGGCTCCAGACGCGCAGGCTCAGCAATTGTGGCTCACGGGCCCAGCTGCTCCGTGGCATGTGGGATCTTCCCAGACCAGGGCTCGAACCCGTGTCCCCTGCATTAGCAGGCAGATTCTCAACCGCTGCGCCACCAGGGAAGCCCTGTCTGGATTCTTATACAATATCATCTGACAGACAAGATGGAAAAGGCATGTTAGTCAGGGACTGACAGAAGAAAAGGGAGTGAAGGAATGAGGAATAGAAAGTCCTAAACAACTCATAACAGGAATTAGTCCTTAAAGGAACTCCTCAGCGTTAAACCTGTGTAATAGGAATTGTTTTTTTCCTGAGACTCATCATTTAGACTCACTGGTTTGCAGTCACCGCGGAGAGCCAGCATGTTTTCCTGACCTACCTCCCCTTTCACATATGATGGTGCTATTTATGGAGCTGCTTGGCTGAGCCGCCTGTCCCAGGGGTCCAGTCTCAAGGAGGCCCTGTGTACTTTGTGACACGTTCCCCTCACGTTGGGTAAGTTTCAAGACTAGCTAGCAGCTGCTACTAGTTTTTCAGAATAGGTGCTAACAGGGCAAAGGAGAGGGCAACAGAGAAGACTCCTGGGAAGAAGAGCCTTCATCTGGCTTCCTTACTTCCGACTGGACCCAGGGTGGAACTGTAGCACGCCAGCTTCTCACGAGCCCAGGGCCTGAAGGTTGCAGCCATCACTGGGCTGCCCTCCAGGCTCCTCTTAGCTCATCTTCCCTGAAATTAGGGCTAGTGGGGACTCTGGAATTAGGACACAGACTTGTGTTTGCTGAAGTGTGGAGAGGGTTTTGGAAGCCTTTTCCAAGCATGCCTTCACTAATGAGTCCCTGTCTCAGCAGGAGCACATGGGTTATATTTACAATGAGTAGGGAACTAAGAAAAGAGTCACTCAACATATGTCTTTTGAATGACTAGTAGAACATGGTGGTAAAAATCATAAGCTCTGTAGGCGGCCTCACTGGGATTCAAGTCTTACTTAGCTGTGTGACCTTTGCAGAATTGAAGCTCTCTAAGTAAGAACACCTACTTTCTAGTCCAGACTGTAGTTTAGTAACTGAATTTGCTTGGCCAAGTTGTTTCATTTCTCCAAGTCTCAGTTTTCTCATCCATAAAGTGGGATAATTATACCTGTCTTGTCTACCTTAAAGGGTTATCAGTGGGATCAAATGAGATAATGTCATAAAAGCCCTTTGTAAATTAGAATATACTGTACAAATGCAAGCTACTATTACATTTAATTCTAGTGCCTGGTGAATAGTAAACTGGTGGAATCAACAATCCCATTGTCACCAACCTGAATCTTACACAGCAATTTCCCAATTCCACCCACTCTACCTTCTAGGCACTTCTACCAACCTCCCTCCATGACTTCAGTAAAAGACAAGAGAGAGCACCATAATAATTTGCTTAATTAACTTTCTCGATCAGAGCCCTCTGAGAATGTATCCAAAAGAAAAGGGGAACGTATAGCAGAGTATGTACTGTTTCTTTTAGGTCAGCTCTTTATTCCCCTATATATTTTGGGGTGTTGTGTTTGTTTCGGTGCTGTGAGTCTGTGGTTGTTTTCACGCTGTTATTTGGGTGTACATCAGCAGGCTAAGGTTCTGGGCTCCTTTGGCCACAGTTGGCTAGGTGAGCATGCATGAGTTAAGTTCCTCTCACTTTCTCCCATCTGTAAATTTAGGGGCTAAAGTAGATGACCCATTGGCTCCTTCCAGTCCTAGGGGGCTATAATTCATCTTGAATCAGGTTCCCCGATTCCTCTGCCCACTCCAGACTTCAAACTTTTTGCTATTAGGCATGTGTGATTTATGCTGGGATGAGATGAAGAGCAAAGGAAAAAGTCACAAACACAGCAATCACAGGAGGTAAATGTTAAGCTTCTTTCCACATCTTCCCATCCTCTCTTGTATCTCTTCTCTGGAGCAGGTTAAAAGGCCCCTTTTAAAAGAGGTGAAAGCCAGAGTTGAGAGGTTGAAGTGGATGTGGAGTGAGAAACTGTCAGCCCAATTTATCGTTTTTTTTGTTTTTTTGTTTTTTTTGGCTGCGTTGGGTCTTCCTTGCTGCACGCAGGCTTTCTCTAGTTGTGGCGAGTGGGGGCTACTCTTCCTTGCGGTGTGCGGGCTTCTCATTGCAGTTGCGGAGCACAGGCTCTAGGAGCACAGGCTTCAGTAGTTGCAGCATGCAGGCTCAGTATTTGTGGCTCGCAGGCTCTAGAGCGCAGGCTCAGCAGTTGTGGCGCACAGGCTTAGTTGCTCAGCAGCATGTGGGATCTTCCCGGACCAGGACTTGAACCTGTGTCCCCTGCATTGGCAGGTGGATTCTTAACCACAGCCCAATTTATATTTTCTGCAACTTTGGGCAAGCTAATGCATTAGCTTCAGTCTCAGTTCCCTCATCTTTACAATGGGGCTAACACCTGCCTTATTTGTAGGCTTGTTGTTAGGGGTTTAAAAAAAAAACAAAAAACCCTGATTCTGGTATCTGAGGGCACCTGGGTCACTTAGATCCAGGTGGACTAAATGTAAAATAGAATCACAATGGCACAGAGCCTAGAATAAAAGCATCGCTTGCTGCCTACCCATCCTTCCCTTCTCCACAGCAAATTCTTCCCAGCACTTTCTTGTTGAGTTGTCAAATGTTCCCATTCTCAGATGATTCAGGCTTATGTTCTTTAAAACGCCTTAGATGTCTAACACATAACTACCACTGCATTTAGAAACCCCTAAGCAGAGCCATGGAATTTGGAACTGCCTGCTGCAGCTAAGCTCCATAGGTGCAAGACACAACTGCCAGCCACTCCTCGTTGCCAGTCAGCTTGATCCAATCGCACTAACAGTGACAGGCCGAATATAGGCCAGCGGCAAGGGTTCATGTTGGCTGGGGTAAGCCAGCTCACATACTTAAGGAGCACTAGCTAGGACAAGTCACTTCACCACGTAGCCTAATTACCTTAATGGGTTCAGGGCTGTCTACCTGGAGGAAGGAAACAACTTGCAGGATTCTGTGAACATATTTTCTTCTTTGTACTCCACACCCTCCCCACGGGGGGATCTCATCCATTTCCACGCTTTTCTGATGACTTCTACATTTCTATCTTCAACCTAGGTGTTTTACCTGAGGGCTAAACTACTATCTGTTGACTGCTTATCTCACTTGCATGTCCCACTGGCACCTCAAATTCAACAGATCCCAGGCTGATGTCCTCACCCACCCATCCACACATCAGCTTCTTCTCTCCTGGTGCTTGCCCTCTGGAGAGCCCTATCCTAGGGGATGATACTCCATCCACCCGACTGTCCAAACAAAGGGATGCCCTTGACTTCTCCCTCCCACAGCCCTCTTTGATCAAGCCCTAGTAGTTCTACTCCTTAAATCTCTGAAATTCATCTGCCTCCATCCATCCCTGCTGCCACTCACCTAACTCAGCTTATGATTATATTTTGCTTCAATTCTTTATTTTTATTTTTATTTTTTTTAATTTTTTTTTTTAAATTAATTAATTAATTAATTAATTTATGGCTGTGTTGGGTCTTCGTTTCTGTGCGAGGGCTTTCTCTAGTTGTGGCAAGCGGGGGCCACTCTTCATCGCGGTGCGCGGGCCTCTCACTGTCGCGGCCTCTCCCGTTGCAGAGCACAGGCTCCAGACGCGCAGGCTCAGTAGTTGTGGCTCACGGGCCTAGCCGCTCCGCGGCATGTGGGATCTTCCCGGACCGGGGCACGAACCCGTGTCCCCTGCATTGGCAGGCGGATTCCTAACCACTGCGCCACCAGGGAAGCCCCAATTCTTTATTTTTTTAATAAATTTATTTATTTATTTATTTTTGGCTGTGTTGGGTCTTCATTGCTGCGTGCGGGCTTTCTCTAGTTGCGGCGAGCGGGGGCTACTCTTTGTTGCGGTGTGTGGGCTTCTCATTGTGGTGGCTTCTCTTTGTTGCGGAGCATGGGCTCTAGACACGCAGGCTTCAGTAGTTGTGGCACACGGGCTCAGTAGTTGTGGCTCACGGGCTCTAGAGTGCAGGCTCGGTAGTGGTGGCGCATGGGCTTAGTTGCTCCGCGGCATGTGGGATCTTCCCGGACCAGGGCTCGAACCCGTGTCCCCTGCACTGGTAGGCGGATTCTTAACCACTGTGCCACCAGGAAAGCCCTGCTTCAATTCTTGCAAGAGCCTCTCAACTGGTTTTCTTCTATTCCTGCCCCCTCTAATCTTTATTCCACAACAGGGATGTTCTGAAGTCTGCAAGTCTGATCATGCCATTTGTTCCCTTGCTTGAATGTTTAAATAGCCTCCCAGCACTCAGAGAAGAAAACTCAAGTCCCTTGACACGGTCTTCCAGGTTCTGTGTGATCTGGCCGAGCTCACATCTCCAGCCTCACCTCTCACCACTCCCTCCCTTTCATCCCATGTTCCAGTCCAGCAGTTCTCAATCCTGGCTACACTGAAAGTCACCTGGGAAGCTTTTAAAAATACCCAATGCTGGGCTTAATCCAAGACCAAATAAATCAGAACCTCTGGCAGTGGAGCCCTACCCGACTACTTCTCGGTTCCTGCAGTGCACCATGCCCTCTCTTGTCTTCCTTTGCACATGCTCTGGGCTTTGCCGGAAACACTTCCCCTTTAACCTCGCCTCCCCTCCTGCCATCTGGCTGACTCATTCATCCTTTAAGCCTCACCTGGAGCATCGTGTTGTCCTCCAAGTAGCCCTCCCTGAGCCCGGTGCTTCGAGTCTGGGTTAAGCATCCTTTCTCATGTGCTCCCAGATAAGTCACCCTGTACCTCTCCTCTGGCAGTAGCATCTCTCACACTGTATAATCCTTGTCCGTACACTCTGAGCTCTAGGAGGGCAGGGACTGGGCCTGCCTTGCTCACCCCTGCATCTCCAGCATCTAGCACAGTATCTGGCACATACAATGTGCTGAGGGCATTTGTGGAAATAATTTAGTTAATTTTATAAGGCCACCCTGGTTACTCCAGACTTGCCAATCCCTCATAGCAGCAGGGTCTCTAGTCATATCCATTTCTGAGTTCCTTCTTGCAAATATTTGAGAATCTGGTAAGTGACCACTTTTAACCATCCTGAAATAAATTGGATTTCCTCAAATGAAAAATTCCCCACAGTTGAGGCCTGAGACATATCTGAGGAGAGGCAAAGAAAGGGTTTCATAATTTCAGTTTGCCTGGGTCATAGAACTATAGCCAGAAGACATGGGCAGCTTCCCCTGTTTGCACTAACTCCACCCCACCCCATACAGGGAATCAGGCCAGGAATTACTCGTGATCGTTTCCAAGGATTGCCTCTCCAGATGCCTGAGACCTTGAACAAGAAAGGCTAAAAAACTGAAGGGGTTGTAATAAACCCTGAGTTGATAACCCCAAAGGGTAGAAGCTGGCTTCTTAAGCATCTAATAAGTGAAAACATGGATGAACATCCCTCCAACATACCCTACTCAGAGGGCCTCTGCTCCCCACTTCCAACAGCTTTAGAAGCCCACCCATGGACACCAGACAGCCAGAGCCTGAAGCCCAAAGGCTGGTGTACAAGGTTCCTAGGGAGTCTGGAAAGCTCTTAGCTCTTCTCCAACCTGCACTGAGCTGGTTCTATCCAGTCAGAACTATGCACTACCAGCAAGAAGACCTGGCCAGGTCCCAACTTCAACTCATAAATGAACCAAACAGAGTAAAACTAACCAAGTAGGAGTAAGGGTGGGGGAGAAGAAACAGTAGGAGGCAGAGGCAAAGAAGAAACTTTAATTATGGTACTGGTAGTAACAAGACCGGCTAATGTTGATTGAACACTTAGGCTGTGCCAGGCCTTGTGCTGAGCTCATTTAATCCTCACAACAAACCTCAAACCCCAGTCACTGGTGTGGCCGCCACCCTGTGTTTTTAGCCATGATGCCAAAAGTCTGTGCAGGGAGTCAAGTTGAAAGGAAGCTGATGGGCTTGGGGATTTGGGAAGGGTTGAACAGCTGGAATTCCTGCTTTAGTGGAGGTGGGGTAAAGGACACTTGGAAGATGTAGAATTTTAAAGAGATCAGAGGGGTTCCAAGCTGGTGATGGTTGAGCAGGAGCCCCAGAGTATGATGATGAAGGCCAAAATAAGGCTCTGGTATCTGGGTGGTGTAGGTGGGAGATGAGAAGGAATCAGGTGTTGTCATCAAAGATGGCAATGGGGGAAAGTGTAGGGAGGTATGAGCTTTATTCTTCTGGTTTATAATTAGGTATTGAGCTTGGCTGTGCGTCAGGCAAGACTCTAGACTCTGTGGATAGTGATGAATAGGAAAGCTAAAGCCTTGTGATCATGGGGTTTATGTCCCTGTAGGAGTGACAACAACAATCAAGGAGCAAGTACACAAGAAAGAGGCCAGAAAGTGATTAAGTGCTGGCAAGTGATGGAGTGTGTACGGATTCAGATTTGGACTGTGTGGTTCAGGAAGTTCTTCTCGAGAAGGTGACATTTGAGTGGGATGTGAAAGGCAAGAAGGAGTCAGCCATGACAAAATCAGGGGGAAGAGCACTTCAGATACAGAGACCAGCTGGTGCAAAGGCCCTAAGTGGGAATAAGCCTGGAAGAAGACCAAGACCAGGGTAACTGGAAATAATGAACACCCAGAGAGTGGTGCGGATGAGGTCTGAGAGGTGGGCAAGGGCCAGATCCTGGGAGACATTATTGTCCACAGCTTGCCATTTGGATTTTAATCTAGGATAGTGGGAAGCTGTGAAGTGCTTTAATTAGAAGAGGAATGGCCTGGTTGTGTGTGTGTGTGTGTGTGTGTGTGTGTGTGTGTGTGTGTGTGTGTGTGTTTATTAAAGTGATCTTAACTGTGGAGCGGCAGTGAATTAGAGAAGGGCAACAGGGCCCCAACAGAAATAAGCCGTTTTCCACAAGAGGTTTTTGGGTTTTGTTTTGTTTTGTTTTTTTCAGATCTTGAAGTAGAATGCATTTCTAAGGGTCAGCTCCCAAGGTCAAGAGTAATCTGAGGAGTCTGTCTGCTCCCTGTGGTTGTTTGTGAGGAAGTCAGAGAGAAGCACAGACCAAACCTCTTATTATGGAGGAGCGGGTGTGTGTGTTTTTCCTTTCCCCTGAAAAACAGACAGCCGAAGAAGTGTATTTGTCTGAATCTCTCCCTGCAGAGGATGTGCCACCCACCGTCCCCTCTCCCAAGGTACCTGGAAGCCCTTTCCCAGTATCTCTATCCTTCCAATGGTTTAACAAATTAAGCCCTGTCTAATTTCCTAAGTCGATTTCCCCAGGCCTCTCACTTGGGGAGTTCCCTTTCCTGTCATAGGAACCAGCAAACTGACTTCGTTTTCCTTTCCTGCCCCCATCACTAGGGCAATGGACCTGGGAGTCACTTCCCTGACTCCACACGACCCCCTTCTCAGGCTTCAGATTGTTCCTCTGGGCCTCCATTCCTCCTGCTCCTTTGGTGGTCCAGGCTCCTCATTTTCACCAGATTTCATGCTGGACAACATGCTGGAGTGAAGGAGGGAGTGACTCTGGCAACCTGAAGAGATACTTTGCATCCCTGGCAGCTGCTGCCCTGGCTCCCCAGGCCCGGAGCAATGGGCAGGTTGTGCCTGGTCCTAGCCAGAGTTCTATGAACCACCTACCACGAGGCTGCGGGCAGAGCCCCTGTGACAATGTGGATGATTCAGAGCAGGGAGCCAACTTCTTCTGACTCTTCCTTTAGTTCTGGTTGCCATGGCACTGCACTAAAGGCCAACATACAAGAGCGGCTCATGCTGAGTGAGGACACACCATGGGCTTGACTCTGCGCTAAGGTCTCTATAGGCCCGTCTCATGAGACCCTCACAATTTTCCTTCGGAGAAGGGATCTTGATCTCCATTTTTATAGAGGAGACTCTGAGAGGTTGAGTAACCTGCCTGCCTAAAGTAATAGAGATAGGATTCTAACCCAGGAGTCAAGCTCCAAAACCTCAAGGGGCTTAATCATGATGCTCCTACCATAGCCTTAACCTTCATTTCTCCTTCACCAGCATTGCAATCTCAAGGTAACCTTCTGATGCAGTTTACTTTCAGAATCTCAGTTACAAAAAATTTCCCATCATGAACTCAACTACCCACACCAAGATTCTTTCTCAGTATGGGCCCTGGGGAGATGAGGAGGTTCTGATTGATGATGTCAAATCTGAGGTTCCATGTTTCTCACAAACAGCCTTGTTTTCTCAATTAATGGTCTTCTAAGTGCCACACATAAAAGTGTTTCCAGTGTTTGGAATTATAAATATAATGTCAATACTTAATTGTTCTTTCCAGATTTTTTTTTGCATAAAACATACTTTAAAAAAAAATTTTTTTTGGATGTGTTAGGTCTTCGTTGCTGTGCATGGGCTTTCTCTAGTTGCGGAGAGTGGGGGCTACTCTTCATTGCAGTGCGCAGGCTTCTCATTGCGGTGGCTTCTCCTGTTGCAGAGCACGGGCTCTAGGTGCGTGGGCTTCAGTAGTTGCAGCACGCAGGCTCCGTAGTTGTGGCTCACGGGCTCTAGAGCACAGGCTCAGTAGTTGTGGCACACGGGCTTAGTTGCTCCACGGCATGTGGAATCTTCCCAGACCAGGGATCGAACCTGTGTCCCCTGCATTGGCAGGCAGATTCTTAACCACTGTGCCACCAGGGAAGTCCACAAACATGCATTTATTTTACTATCAGGAAGGAAGAAAAGGAACAGTAGGAAATAAAACAATAATAAAATAGGGGAAAAAAAGAAGAAAAGAAAATAAATTGTTCAGACTTGTCTCTGGCCATCGAAGCTAACAAGTTCCCTGTGCAGAGGATCTTACTGCAGTCACATAGACCCCATCCTTAGACTTTAATTCTGGCCTGGCTGAAGACCAAGCCTTCATATCTGTAGTACATGGTCAGCACCCTTGAACAGAGATGGAGCTCAACGAAGATTGGTGGGTTAAATCAGATGTGGTCCAGGATACACGAAGAGTGCCAATATTTGGCCAGTTTGAGATTAACAGTCCCACAGATTTATTCCCTGTTGAGGTGTGAGATCATTTTTAGTGAGACTCAGATTTTAGAGACTTGAGAAGAAAACTGATGTCATGATTCAATGAGTTCCTGAAGAAACACATGGACTTTTTTGGCCATATATTCTCAGCTTTTGGGTTCATTTGGCATAATGCCATGCTAACTTTGAAAGCAAATGTCAAGCAGAATTATTATATATGTAGAAATTCACCTCCAAGGGACTTATGTTCCTCATCTGGAGAATGAGAGGGTAGACCAGATGCTCCCTAAAGGGCTTTCTAGCACTTGTGCGCTCTGGTTTATGTATTTCAGACATAGTATTTCACTTTTTTGTTTACTAAAAACTGAAAAGAGTGAAGAAGGATAATACCCAGCCTGCAACTTCCCACCCCCATTACAGCTGACCTACAAATTGGATGTCTAAAGGATTATGTTACCTTGGCTAAATAAAAGGAATAGGTCAGCATTCTGAGAAGATGCCTGGACTGTGGCCTTCTAGATAAGCCCAATGCCCAGGCATTTGCAGCGACTGCCCTATGTCACAGACAGAATTATTCCATGCCTTTTGAGTGTACATAGGAGAAGGAGTTAAAATAAAGTACTAAACCATAGCCAACTAAAATATTCAAGCACTTCTAACTTTGTGTTTTCACCAAGAATGTGTATGTTGCTTTTTGGTTCTTTCTGTGTTTTCTTTTTCCTTTTTGTTTTTAAAGCAAGTAATCTATAAATAACATTTACTTAGGCCTCTTTTTAAAAAAAAATCACCCAATATTGCAAATAAGCTCTCCAATACTCATGTATGTGTGAGGTGATATTTAGTGACAGAACCATGTAGTGGTTAAGAGTTGAAGTCTTAGATCTCTGTCTTGCCACTTAATTAGCTGTGTGACCTTGAGCAAGTTACTTAACCTCTCTGAGTCCTTGTCTATGAAATGGGGATAGTAACAGTTCTTTCCTTCCTTCCTTCCTTCCTTCCTTCCTTCCTTCCTTCCTCCCTCCCTCCCTCCCTCCCTCCCTTCCTTTCTTCCTTCCTTCCTTCCACAAGTACTTTTTTGAGTACCTGCAATGTGTGACTCAAGGCTCTGGGGAATAAGTACAGGCGTGAACAAAGACAGAGTTCCTTTTCTTATGTACCTAGAATCTAGTTGAGTGAAACAGATAATAGATAAATATGGATACCAGGTGGCAAGTGCAATGAACAAAGCAGAGTAAGGGGTATGGGGGGTGGAGAGAAGCTATTTAGAAGGGGTGGTCAAAGAAGGCCCCTCTGAGAAGGTGATGTTTGAGCTGAAACATGAACGAAGTGTAGAGAAGCAGATTCCAGGTGGGAGGAACAGCAAATGCAATGACCCTAATGTGGAAGGTATGCTTTGAATGAATGTTTGAGGAAAAGTAAGAAGGAACATTACTCCATGTAAAGCCTTTAAGTTTTACTCTAAATGAGTTGAGAAGCCACTGGGGGTTTGAGCAGAAGAGTAGTAACATGACCTGATATATATGGAAAAGGATCATCTTTCCAGATGTTTTAACATGTCATTTGACCATGTGTTTAAGGAGTGACTTCTCAGGCATGTGGTGAGATTGACATGAGTTTATGAGGTGGTGTGTATATGAATTGCTTAGGCCAGTGCCTGGCAATAGACTGCATTCAGAGGGCAGCTTTTATTATTACTCTAAGAGTGAAGTTGATAATCTGTCACCAAAGTTCTGCACTGATGATGATAGGGCATCTCTTGGGGGCCAAGGAAGCAGGGAGAGAAAACCAATGTTTCTTGAGCACTTACTCTGTGCCAGGACTGTACATATTTAGCTCAGATACAATATAGAACAAAGCAGTGTGCTTTGAGAAAGGGAAACAATGGCATCTGACCCTAAAATAGCTCCTCTACCTTGTACCTGTCTTGTCATGGTGCCCAAAACTAGTCATAACTTTGGGTTGAGGTCACTATGAAAGTGTACATTTTGACCTGGGATGGTAACACCAGGCCCTATTCATCCACTTTCCCTTGATGTAATTTCATGGATCAGATAAACTAGTTGACCACCCCAGTGGCTCTGGAGTCTGAGGGCTTGGGGTCAAAATCCAGCTCAACCACTTACTAGCTGTGTGGCTTTGAAAAAGTTACTAAATCTCTCTGTGCTTCAGGTTTCCACTCTCAGGAATGATAGTGATAACTATCTCTTAGTGTTTATGTGAGCCAATGTGAAGTAATGCATGCAGAATGCTTTATCCTACATAACTGTATTATTTGCACAGTTTAATTAATTAATGAGCCAACCAGAAGAGCTTTGAGGGGGTGGAACACAGGGCTGGTAAGTTTTCAGGAGAAAGCAAAGGACCATTTTCAAGAGAAAGCAAAGAAACAAAAATGTTATGGTGCAACTATAAGAAGTTTTGCAGGATGAGCACTGCTAGGAGTGGAAGCAGCTGGTAAAAAGATGCTAAAACATTTAAAAAAACTAACTTAAGTCTTTGCAAGTTCTCACTATGGAGGCAGAAGATTCAAGTGATCCAGCAAGAATTTTTGATCAGTATGCTACAGGGTAATGAATGATAGGGAGCCAAACAATTAGATGGGCTATAAAAGGAGTTCAAACAAGGCAGCAAGAAAAACACTTAAATGTGGGAAAGGACAGAATCAGAAAATTCAGAGTAAGAAATGCAACTAGAAAACAAATTAGTGAAAAAAATGTGTGCCAATCAAGTTAGCAAAAATTTTTAAAAAATACAAATTCCCTTGCAATTATGACAAAATGAGGACTTTCTTATACAGTCCTTATATAGTCCTTCCTCAGTATCCGTGGGGGAATTTGCTCCAGGAACCCCGCAGGTATGAAAATCTCAAGTCCCTCATATAGAGTGGCATAGTATTTGCACATGACCCATGCACATCCTCCCCTATACTTTAAATCATCTCTAGATTACTTACAATACCTAATACAATGTAAATGCTTTGTAAATAGTTATAATTACAATGTACAGACATACCCCTCATTTTACTGAGTTTTGTTTTATCCTGCTCCACAGATACTGTGTTTTTTACAAATTGAAGGTTTGTAGCAACCCTGTGTCGAGCAACCTGTCGGTGCCATTTTTCCAAAAGCATTTGCTCACTTCCTGTCTCTGCATCACATTTTGGTAATTCTTGCAAGATTTCACATTTTTTCATTATTATTATATTAGTTATGGTGATCTGTGATCAGTGATCTTTGATGTTACTATTGCAAAAAGATTACAACTTGCTGAAGGCTCAGATGATAACATTTTTTTTAACAATAAAGTCGTTTTAAATTAAGGTATGTACTTTTTTAGATATACTGCTATTGCACACTTAATAGACTACAGGACAGTGTAAACATCACTTTTATATGTACTGGGAAACCAAAAAAATTCATGTGACTTGCTTTATTGCGATATTTGCTATATTGCCGTGGTCTGGAACCAAACTCAAAATATCTTGGAAGTATGCCTGTAAATGCTATGTAAATAGTTGCCAGTGTGCGGCAAATCAAGTTTTGCATTTTGGAACTTCCTGGAATTTGTTTTTTCCTGAATATTTTTGATACAAGGTTGGTTGAATCTGTGGATACAGAGGGCCAACTATATGCTGCTGAAAGGAGTGTAAACCAATAAAAACTTTTGAGAAAGCAATGTAGTCAAACATCTTTATTTTGTTTTATTTTTTAAAACTTATTTTATTGAAGTATAGTTGATTTACAATGTTATGTTAATTTCTGCTGTACAGGAAAGTGATTCAGTTATACATATATATATATTCTTTATCATATTCCTTTCAATTATGGTTTATTATAGGATATTGAATATAGTTCCCTGTGCTATCCAGTAGGACCTTTTTGTTTATCCTTTCTATATATAATAGTTTGCATCTGCTTATCCCAAACTCCCAGTTCTTCCCTCTCCTACCCTTCTCCCCCTTGGCAACCACAAGTCTGTTCTCTATGTCTGTGAGTCTGTTTCTGTTTCACAGATAAGTTCTTTTGTGTCATATTTTAGATTCCACATATAAGTGATATCATATGGTATTTGTCTTTTTCTTTCTGACTTACTTCACTTAGTAGGATAATCTCTAGGTCTATTCATGTTGCTGCAAATGGCATTATTTCATTCTTTTTTATGGGTGAGTGGTATTCCATTGTATAGATGTACCACATCTTCTTTATCCATTCATCTGTTGATGGACATTTAGGTTGTTTCCATGTCTTGGCTATTGTAAAGAGTGCTGCTATGAACATAGAGGTGCATGTATCTTTTCGAATTATAGTTTTGTCCAGATATATGCCCAAGAGTGTGATTGCTGGATCATATGGCAACTCTATTTTTAGTTTTTTGAGGAACTTCCATACTGTTTTCCATAGTGGCTGCACAAATTTACATTCCCTCCAACAGTATAGGAGGGTTCCCTTTTCCTCACACCCTCTCCAGCATTTGTTATTTGTAGACTTTTTAAAGATGGCCGTTCTGACCAGTGTGAGGTGGTACCTCATTGTAGTTTTGATTTGCATTTCTCTTTTTTTCTTAATTGAAGCATAGATGATTTACACTGCTGTGCCAATCTCTGCTGTACAGTAAAGTGACTCAGTGATACACATAGAGACATGCTTTTTTTGTATTCTTTTCCATTATGGTTTATCACAGGATATTGAATATAGTTCCCTGTGCTATACAGTAGGACCTTGTTGTTTATCCATCCTATATATAGTAGTTTACATCTGCTAATCCCAAACTCCCAGTTCTTCCCTCTCCCACCCGTCTCCCCCTTGGCAACCACCAGTCTTTCTCTATGTCTGTGAGTCTGTTTCTGTTTTGTAGATAGGTTCATTTGTGCCATATTTTAGATTCCACATTTAAGTGATATCATATGGTATTTGTCTTTCTCTCTCTGACTTACTTCATTTAGTATGATAATCTCTAGTTGCATCCATGTTGCTGCAAATGGTATTATTTTGGGTTTTTTATGGCTGAGTAGTATTCCATTGTAACATCACTCGCCATTGGGGAAATGCAAATCAAAACCATAATGAGATACCATTTTATACCCACTAGGATGGTTACACTAAGAAAGACAAATAGTATCAAGTGCTGACAAGGATGTGGAGAAATTAGAACCCTCATACACTGCTGCTGGGAATGTAAAATGATGCAGCCAATTTGGCAAACACTATTGTCAGTTCCACAAAAGGTTAAACATAGAGTTACCATATGACCCAGCAATTCCACTCCTAGGTATATACCCAAGAGAAATAAAAACATATACTTGGGGGGGCTTCCCTGGTGGCGCAGTGGTTGAGAGTCTGCCTGCCAATGGAAGGGACGCGGGTTCGAGCCCTGGTCTGGGAAGATCCCACATGCCGAGGAGCGACTAGGCCTGTGAGCCACAACTGCTGAGCCAGCGCGTCTGGAGCCTGTGCTCCGCAATAACAGAGGCCGCGAGAGTGAGAGGCCCGCGCACCGCGATGAAGAGTGGCCCCCACTTGCCACAACTAGAGAAAGCCCTCGCACAGAAACGAAGACCCAACACAGCCATAAATAAATAAATAAAATTAAAAAAAACAAAACAAAAACATATACTTGGGGGCTTCCCTGGTGGCGCAGTGGTTGAGAGTCTGCCTGCCAATGCAGGGGACACGGGTTCGAGCCCTGGTCTGGGAAGATCCCACATGCCGCAGAGCAGCTAGGCCCGTGAGGCACAATTACTGAGCCTGCGCGTCTGGAGCCTGTGCTCCACAACAAGAGAGCCCACGACAGTGAGAGGCCTGCGCACCGCAATGAGGAGTGGCCCCCACTTGCCACAACTAGAGAAAGCCCTCACACAGAAACGAAGACCCAACACAGCCATAAATAAAATAAATAAATAAATAAATAAATAAATAAATAAAATTTAAAAAAACAAAAAAACAAAAAAACAAACCAAAAAAAAACCATATACTTGTACACAAATGTTCACAGCAGCATTACTCATAATAGTTAAAAAGTGGAGACAACACAAATGTCCATCAAGTGACAAACTGATAAAATGTAGCATATGCATATAATAGAATATTATTTGGCAATAAAAAGGAATGAAGTATTGATACATGCTATAACATGGATGAGCCTTTAAAAAATTATGCTAAGTGAGAGAAGACAGTCACAACAGACTATATATTGTATAATTCCACTTACATGAAACATCTAGAATTGGCAAATCTATAGAGACAGAAAGAGTGGATGCCTAAGGCTGGGGTTGGGGTAGGGCTGGGGATGGGGAATGACTGCTAATGGAACAAGGTTTCTTCTTGGGGTAATAAAAATGTTCACAAATTGATTATGGTGATGGTTGCACAATTCTGTGTATGCTAAATACCACTGAACTATATACTTTAAATGCGCAAATTTAAATTCATATGGTATATGAATTACATCTTAATAAAACTTAAAAAACACATTTGTGTAAAGTATATAATAATAGAAGAAATGTTCATAAAATGTGTGAATGATTTGAGATCGTGTTTTGTAAACTACGATTATAATTATTTGGAAAAGAGATAATACGTTCTGACAAATTATGGCAAGAGATGCACTGAAGTGTTAATGAAGGTTGCCTTTGGATTGTTGAACTGTGGTTGATAGCTTTTTTCCCCCTTTGATGAGCAGGCCTTACTTTTATAATAGGGGGAACTTTTTTAAAAAAGAAATGAGAAGGCCTTATTTCCAAAACTGTCCTTGGGCATAATCCTTATGAAATATTGCCAAACACAAAGCAACTGAAGACAGTTTCAACTGTCATTCTTCAGAAAATAGTCTGATTGAGACCAAAATGATGTTTTCCATGTTCCCTCCTACCTCCTGTTCTTCTACCCCTCAGGCCCATAAAAGAAAATCATTTAGAAAAGTCATGAGCCAGTGCAACCTGGAAATGTGCTGGCAGCCTCCTGCCCTGGAGTGGGGGGCAGACAACTGCTCTCCAGGGCTTCGGACAGTGAAAGTGGGGTGAGAGAGGCATACGTCTCAGCTGGGGGCAGGAGTTACGGGCCGTGCCAGGCACAAGAAGTTTTATTTATTCCTGGAGCACACACTCCGTGCTTATCTCTACTGAGGAAACCAGCTTTTCCTTCTCACCTCCCGAGAGGAGGAGCCAGCGCTGGCCCACGTCCCTGGACGGGGTTACACTTCCCAGCTGGCCCCTCTCCAGGCAGCCAGTTGTCCATCTCTATCTTAGAGGAACAGCTTTGACGAAGACCTTGGCCCTGTTTGGAAATTCCCTTTCCTTTGCTCTCCCAAACAAAATTAATTTGAAACGGTTGGGTTCATCTGACATTTTTTCCTATGAGGAACATGTGTTCATGTGAGGGGGGGTCTCCTAGAGACAGTCCCCAGGCTGTCTGCTTGGAGTCCACAGCCCTCCCCAATGCTGGTGATCTGCAGTGCATTCAGAGGCATGCCTCTGGGATGGAGAGGGACCTGGGGGCCAGGTTTCTGGGAAATGGTTGAAAGATCTGGGGCTGCTCAGCATGTCGAAGAGAAAACTCAGGGAGATCCTGAGAGGTGTCTCAGTGAGCTGTTACCACGAGACAGGTTTATTCTGGAATAGCTCAGAGAAAAACTGAAACCAAAGTGGAGAAGTTGCAAGGAGGAAAGTTGCCTTAACAGAAAGAATTTTAATAACTAGAATTTTCCAACAAGCAACAGTCTTTATAGTGGAGGAGATAAGTTTCATCCCAGGAAGTCTATTTAACAAGTTTGTTCCTGGCATCACCAACTTGTGAGAACAAAAAAAATTTTTCAACCATTATGTGGTGGTTATTATGGTGGCACTGTTCTAAGTACTTTACATATGTAATTCCTGGAATAGTCACAACAACCTTCCGAAGTAGTATATTATTATCTCCAATTTACAGATGAGGAAAAATAGGCTCAGAGAGGTTCAGTAACTTGCCCAGGGCCACACTGTGACTCAAACCCAGGTAGTCTGGCTCCAAAATCCATGATCTTAACTACTATAGTGAGGGCACATTTATATGAATACCCCAAGATATGACTATAGGCCCCTGCATGTCGAATTATAGGAGTTTCTCCCCCTCATCCAGAGGTGCCTGGGTCATTTCCAGGAGTCCCCATGGAGTACCTACCTCCGCCTACAACCTAGTGCATATGGTACGAGCACCTGTCATACACTGTGGCTTCCCTCTTGGTGACATCTTAGCTCTTGACACTACTTAGGCAGACTTGCTCCTGCCTCTGCCAACTATACTAATTGTTAGAACACCAATGTCTGTGCCAGTGTCTGCTTCCTCACAATGCACCCTGGTCCCTCGGGCTCAGCATCCTGTGTGTCACTGGGTCCTGAGAGCTGTGGAGAATGGTCCCACTTCTGTGCCACAGTTTGTCATATGAGTCCCCAAGAAACACTACTTTTGGCCAGAGTCTTCTATCTCTCAACAACAAGATGTCTCTCTCAGCTTCTGGCCCTCATCTTCTTGGTTATAGGGTTTCAGAGAAGTCCAACAGTTAGATTTGGGTCAAATTAATACAATATCCTGTCCCTCCCTGTCACCTTTACTTATCTCTCAACGTTCTCTGTCACCTGGACAAGCAAAATAAATAAAACTCTCTTTTCCCCCAGTCACAAAGCACAGAGCCTCCGTGCACCAGTTGAAGAGATACTCTGCAGAGAGGCCACCTAGCTTCTCCCCAGGCCCTGCCTAGCCAAAAAGGACCTGTGATACCTGTGAACAGAAGCAGAAAGTCTGTTGGTCAGGAGTGCAGGGGAAAGGCGTGCTGGACCAAGTTGGAGGCTGGAAAAAAATGGTAAGGTCTTGTCAATTCTAAAGTGTTAGAACCCTAAGTCCCGAATAGTTTGATAGAAATGGAGTTGTTCAGCCTGTTTCCCCAAGTAGCCCCACTGGGTTTGGGGAACAGTAAGCTGTGTTTCTAGGTAAAATTTTTAGCAGTTTCTGGATTCTACTTCATTTATGGAAGGTGAAGAGTAAAGTATCTGGCTATGTCGTACAGCTCACCTTTAGGCGAGTGAGGAAACTGGCATGGAGATTTATTGATGAGGAGCAACTAATGGTTTATCCAATAAGCCATTTCCTTCAGAGAGAATTACAGAGATGAGCTTCCTGTGTTTGTACCCTAGTCTCTCTCATGCTCTAGGTAAATGTAGCAAGGATTTATTTATTTTACTTATTTATTTTTATTTTTTTTTGCTGCATTGGGTCTTTGTTGCTGCGTGTGGGCTTTCTCTAGTTGCGGTGAGCGGGGGCTACTCTTCGTTCCAGTGCACGGGCTTCTCATTGTGGTGGCTTCTCTTGTTGCAGAGCACGGGCTTTAGGTACGCGGACTTCAGTAGCTGCAGCACGTGGACTCAGTAGTTGTGGCTCGCGGGCTCTAGAGCGCAGGCTCAGTAGTTGTGTCACACTCACGGGCTTAGTTGCTCCGCGGCATGTGGAATCTTCCCAGACCAGGGATCAAACCCGTCTCCCCTGCATTGGTGGCAGATTCTTAACCACTGTGCCACCAGAGAAGTCCAGGATTTATTTAATTTTTTAACATCTCCACATTATCCAAGAGGTCTTCTTATTGTCTTTTATGGGTAATATGAAGGGTTTGGGACATTCAAATTCTCTGACGTTTCTGTGATAGCATTTGACTGAAAGAGGGGAGAGAAGAGTGAAGCATATGTCACTGTGGGTTATGGAGAAAGGGTGTGGTAGCCAGCCTCAACGTTACCTTCAGTATTCCTTACCTCCTAGTGTTCATGTCTTGCATAGTGTATGTTCCCATGTTGAATCCATGTTTGTCTTTATGACAAATAACATATGGCAAAAGTGACAGTGTGTGACTTCCTAGGCTAGGTCATGACTTCCACCTTGGTGCCTTGGATTGTGTGCTCTGGGGGAAGTCAGCCACCATGTTGTGGAGGACACTCAAGCAGCCATGTGGAAGGGCCCATGTGGGGAAGAACTGAGGCCACCTGCCAAAGCTAGCACACACTTGTCAGCTACTTTTATTGAAAGTAGATTCTCCAGCCCCAGTAGAGCTCTCAGGTAACTGCAGCCCTGGTTGATATCTTGACTGCAACCTCAGAAAAGATTCTGAGCCAGAACTACCCAAATTTCTTCCTGACCTACAGAAACTGTCATAGATATTGATAATTTCAGCCACTAAGTTTTGAGATAATTTGTAGCACAGCAATTGATAACCCATGCAAAGAGCAAGTCCGATCATGTGAAGGGCTCCCTAGCATAAGCCCTGTGGGTTGGGCACCTTCATGCACTGTATCCTTGGGAAGCCAGAGGGCAGTTTCCTTGTTCTGTAGTCGGAGTTGGCAAACTAGGGCCCATGGGCCAAATCCAGCCCTCTCGGGGCTGAATCTGCCCACGTCATTTGTTTACATATTATCTACGGCTGATTTCTTGCTACAGTGACAGAGCTGAGTAGTTGCGACAGACTGGATGGTTCACAAAGCTGAAAATAGTTTCTATTTAACCCCTTATAGAGAAAGCTTGCTGACCCCTGTTCTACAGGAATTTACAGTCGATAGCGAAATGTCTCTCTCACACATATACAGATCCACACACTCTCCCCACACAAGAGCCTGAAGCACATGCATGCTTCTTCATCTGCCCACAGAGTCCTCTTTTCCTTCTTCATCTGGCCAACTCCTACTCATCCTTCAAACTCAGTTGAGATGCCACCTCCTTCACTCAACCTTTACTTGGCAAAAGTCCTCTCCTCCTTTGAGGTTGGTTTATACATCACCTTCTTCCCTCGTTACCCCAACCCAAGCAAATTCTAACAGCACTGTTTTCTTTAAGAATTCTAATCTCTTTAAGAGATTAAAATTCTATTCTCTTTAAGAATTCTAATCAATCACATGATGGAGTTTTGTTTAGTGTCTTTCTCCCCCAGTGGATATGAGCTCTCAGGGGCAAGGACTGTGTGATATTCATTTTATAACCTCAGAGTAGTATGCCTTTATTTATTCATCAGAAATACTTACTGAATGCTTATTATTTGCCAGATCATTGATGGCACCAGGATACATGGAGAAAGAGACTGAGTCCTTGCCCTCAGGTTGCTCTAGGATGGAAGTGGAAGAACAAACTGGTAGTAGGATTCAATGTGATGGAGATGTGTGAAGCTTCACTGTGAGCATATTTGCAATAACCATATAAACATATGCAAAAAATAATTGGTTTTCAACACTTTCATAGCATTTACTATGTGTCAGACACTGTACTAAGCACTTAACGTATATTATAATTTATTTAGTCTTTATACTGCATGAGGCAAATATGTACTACAATTATTTCCATTTTATAGGATATAGAGACCCAGAGAAGTCAAGTAACACGCCCAGGGTCACAGAGCTAAAAATGTCAAATGAACTTCAGAACAATTATTTAGTTGAATAGTTAAATTCCAAGTCTCAGTAACAATGCAATTGTACGGAATTGGGATAATGCTATTCTTTTGTCTCAGTATACTATGTGGATGGTTTCTGTCAAGCTGGAAATTCCTGCTCCAAAGACTTTCTGACAAATTGTACTGTGGTTGGCATTTTATTTCTAGGAATTGCCTTCTGGGAGATTCTGCTGTTTTAATGATTGTGCAACCCTGGTTTTCTCAGTGAATTGTACCATTTGCCACTTTGAAGTCATTTGAGTTATCAGTTTTACTTTCTTAGGGCTCTGCAGGGAAAGAACACATTCAACAGAAAAGTTACTGCCCTGCCCCAAATGTATTTCAGTGTTTTTTCTTGCCAAAGTCAATAGGACTATCCATTGTCTACAGTTGGGGTGTGAGATGGGGCCTTGGTGCCTTCTCTCTGCCATCATTTATCTCCAGCCATGATCTGAAGCTGTGGCTTAATTGGTTCAAACTTTGGATATCACTCAGTGGATTGTGTCCAGTGGCTAATGATGCTGGTTCTAGCTTAAAGAAAACCCTTGCCCCCTGTAGTAGAAATCACTGAATCCATTCTATTTTTCTTTCTAGGACTGAAGACTTTGGAGCTCCAAAGCTGGTTACTTTTCAAAATATTTAAGTAGGTTTTTTGAACCACTCTGTTCAGGTCACGCTTCCGTGCTTGGTTCAGCCTTCCTCCCAGAAGATGTGGGTGCTTTGTGATAAAGACTGGGGCTGGGGAGTGGGAGAAATCCTCTGCTGAGAACAGTGACAGGTGCAGAAAGCAGGTCTGTCCCCTATCCAAGCTCAGCGATTCCCTTCAAAGGGAAAGATGTAGGGTGAAGTGGTGAGGAATGGGTGTCAATGTGGGCAGGAGAGGGAAAGGCCAGTATATCCACTCATGTTTTTCATCATATTCACCAGCATTTGACAAGTCCTGATGGAATCAATTATGTGCCACACCTTGTTTACAATCAGGTCCCGAAGTTTACAGTGGTGAATGAGACAGACATGGTTCCTGCTCTCCTGAAGCAGTGAGGAAGATCAGAAAACAGATGAAAGGTTTCTAAAAATCATTAAAATTTATGGTAAGTGCTGGTAGGAACTAAAGAGTGGGCTATTACAGAGAATAATCGAGAATAAGGGATGGGACGGGACATCTATTTCAAATGGAATTATCAGATAAAGGCCTCTCTGAGGATGTAAAGGATAGGACTTGAAGGATAAAGAAGCCCAGGGAGAATTCTGGGCAGAGGAAATGGATTGTGTGACGGCTCTAAAGCTGAAGTTGGCTCAGGCTAAAAGAAGCTAAGCTACTCTTGGGGGCCCTCCAGCCTTCCTGCCTGGACTGCTTTCTCCAGAAAGTGTCCGTCTGCCCTAGGCCCAGTGCTTCCCTTTGTTTCATCCAAACATGCTCCTGGTAAGAGCATGAGAGCCAGCTTTGCCAGGATCCACAATTCACTTGGGATCTCAGCTTCAGCTATAGCTCTGAGGCAGAGTAGCAGGCATTCATCAAGAAAGGAAGATGCTTTGGGACTTGGGGTCCCTTCTCTTCTATTTTAGGGAGAGCAAACCTGGTTGAATCTTACTCTTACAAACTATTTAGGTTCTCTGAGTTCAAATCCTGGCTCTGCCACCTGGAAGCTATAACTTTAGTCTGTTACTTAACTGCTTTGTGTCTCAGTATCCTCATCTGTAAAATGGGTCAAAAGGCAGCATCTGCCTCACAGGATCATTATGAGAATTTAATAAGTTAATGTTAGCTAAGTGTTTAGATCAGTACCTGGCACTTAAACATTCAACAATAGTGTTGCTGTTATTAATACTATTATCATACTTAAGCTCTTATACCCCACTGACGCCTTGTACGGCAGAGGAGGTGATATTATGCATTCCCCTGGTCCTGGGCTTCCTGGAATCAAGGTATAGCCTTAATTATATACCTCAATTCAGAAATCATTTTTATACCAGGCACTGTGTTGGACACTTTACTATACCATTTCCTTTGATCCTCCTAATAATCTTAAGAAGCATGTATTATTATCCCCGTTTTATAGATGCAGAAACTCAGGTTTAAAGAGGTTAGCTAACTTACCCAACACCGTGAAGCTAATATGATTCCTAGGTCTGAGATTCTGACTCAGCAGGCCTGGCTAAGGCCTCAGAATCTGCATTAAAAGTACCTCTCCCAACCTTCCCAATTCTGATGAGGGTGACCTCTTTATCGTACTTTGGAAAACTATGGCCTAGATGATCTCTAAAAATCCCTGAGGCTGCAAAGTCTGTGAAGATGAGAAAGTCCATACATTCGAGTAACACAGTTTAGTGGGGAAGGCAGTTTGTGGCTGATAATGTTTGTTTATAAGAGAATTAACTCAGGGCATTTTTCTGACATGGTCATTGTCTAACAGGCACACTGGGACTGAAAAATGTGTCCCCCCCCCCACACCCCCCCCCCCGCCTCAAGTGTTTTGCATTATGTAATCCCTGTTCACAATTTCTCATCTACCATTACAAAATAAAATAAAATAAAAGTGGGCTGAAAACCAGAAGTCAAGTTTGGGGCAACTCACTTTGCAGTCAAACTTGACTGAATCGAAGTAAGTTTATTTGAAGATGTTATTTATTTATTTATTTATTTATTTATTTATTTAATTTATTTTTAAAACATCTTTATTGAAGTATAATTGCCTTACAATGGTGTGTTAGCTTCTGCTTTATAACAAAGTGAATCAGTTATACACATACAATATGTTCCCATATCTCTTCCCTCTTGCATCTCCCTCCCTCCCACCCTCCCCATCCCACCCCTCTAGGTGGTCACAAAGCACCGAGCTGATCTCCCTGTGCTATGCAGATGTTATTTAAACCACTTGCTATGAATATTTATACGTCGCCTTGCAAAATTATCAATGTGCTTGATTATGGGGTTGTATTAGTTATTAGCAGTTACGTAACAAATTACCCCCAAACTTAATGGCTTAAAGCAACAAATATTTATTATCCCACAGTTTCTGTGGGTCAGGAATTCCAAAGCGACTCACCTGGGTGGCCGCGCTCAAGGTGTTGCTGGGGCCGCAGTCACCTGCAGACTTGACCGGACTGAAGGGCTCTCCTGCAAGGCGGCTCATTCATACGGCTCTTGTCGGGAGGGAGCACAATGCGTTTTACGAGCTGGGCTCCAAAGTGTCACACTGTCCCTTCTGTTTGGTCCTGTTTCTTAGAATCACCAAGTTCAGCCGCCCCCCCCCCCCACAGAAGAAGAGATTTAGTCTTCACCTCTTGAAGAAGAGAATATCACAGAACTTGCGGACGTATTTCAAAACCACCATAGGAGCGGTACCCATACCTCCCTGGGTGTTTTCTGTTATATACAATCTTTGGAGCAGTCTAATGTCTGCTTTAGTCTTTTATGTACTGAGGAATTCAATAAAGAATCCTAAATAATTATGAATTGCTTTTGGCACCAAGAGTTTTGGATGAAGGGTTATGTTTCTATAGTATCATGATAAGCTTGCAGTATGGTTTTTTTTCAGTTTAAATAAGCTAAAGAAATCCAGAGTGTTTTGAAATATTTTCAAGCTGGAAGGAACCTCATGGATTATCCAGTAACCAGAGTTTATAGTCTCATTGCCCTTACTCTACAGATGAGTAACTTGAGACTCAGAGAGGAAAAAAAAGTATTTGCTAAGAATATACATACTATGTTTCAGACACTGCTAAGTGCTATAGATATATCATTTTATTAAATTCTCCAGCTTTCTTGATGAGGAAAATAAGGATCAGAGAGGCAAGTAGCATGTCCCTAGATTAGACATCTAGTGTGTTTTGGAGACAGGGCTAAAACCCGTATCTCCCAAATGCCAGCCAGAGCCCTGCACATGTAACACCCTCTCTCATGACCCCATGGGATATGACAGCAGGCTGGTAAGGCCTAGGTACCATATCCCTGGAGGATCAAGATGAAGGGTTTTCTCTCCAAACATCCAGGGTTCTCTTTAGTCTGTACATCTCACCTGACTTCTGCTTCCCAAGCTAATGTCCAACCTGAGAGTCTCCTCTGGAAACCAGACAAGAACCTCAGAAGTTACAAAGAAGTGACCCCATGCCTGTTGCCTCACCCTCAAACTGGGTTTCTGAACTTCAAGCTCAGTAGGTGCTGCTGAGCTGTGAGGGGGTAGGTTCCCACCTTGGGATAGCTTCTAAGGGTACCTCAGATACATGTCATGTTCTCACTCTCATCTAAGAGGTGTTCAAGAACAGGGCCTCATCCCCAGGGGACCATGGCTGGAGATGGCTTTCCCAAGTGCTGTCAGCTTTAAATTCTATGAAGGATATGCCAATCATTAGGAATCTAAGTTAAAAAGTCATAATAACAGTAGTTGTAGTGATAAAACTCAGGATTCTTTTAGTGATACATGTTAGAAAATCCAATCCAAATGACATAATCTAAAGGAATATTAATTGAAAAGTCCAGACATAGAGTTGATTTCAGGTGTGGCATGATGAAGACAACCAAATGTTCCAGAAGCACTCGGTTTCTCTTTCATCCCTTAACTCTGCTTACTATGTTGATTCCATTCTCAGACTATCTGATCTGGTCCCTGAACTAATCACTATCACCAGAAGAATGTAATGTTCTCATTGGTCAGGCCTGGGTCACATGATACTCCTGGATCAGGGGATGGGGAAGAGTACAGACTACCAAGAAAAACAAAACAAAGCAAAAAAACCCCAACACTTCATTTTACTGTACGTAGAATGAAGAGATGTTGCTAATAAATTTGACAAACATTTGAGCTCTTATTATGTGCTGGGTTCTATGCTAAGCAATCTACATGCACAATCTTATTTAATCTTTATTAACAACTCTATGACATATATATCAACATTACCCCATATAGTTTTACAATTTTTATTTAGTTTCATTGAAATACAGTAGATTTACAATGTTGTGTTAATTTCTGCTGTACAGCAAAGTGATTCAGTTATATATATAATTTTTTTTTCATATTCTTTTCCATTATGGTTTACCATAGAATATTGAATATAGTTCCCTTTGCTGTATAGTAGGACCTAGTGGTTTATTGCATCTGCTAATCCCAAACTCCCACTCCATCCCTCTCCCACCCTCCCCCACTTGGCAGCCACAAGTCTGTTCTCTATGTCTGTGAGTATGTTTCTCTTTCAATAAAAGTTCATTTGTGTCATATTTTAGATTGTACATATGAGTGATATCATATGGTTTTGTCTTTCTGTGTCTGACTTACTTCACTTAGTATGATAATTTCTAGTTCCATCCACATGGCTGCAAATGGCATTATTTTGTTCTTTTTTTATGTCTGAGTAGTATGCCATTGTATAGATGTACCACATCTTCTTTATCCATTCATCTGAAGATGAACATTGAGGTTGTTTCCATGTCTTGGCTATTGTGAATAGTGCTGCTATGAACACTGGAGTGTATGTATCTTCTTGAATTATATTTTTGTCCAGATGTATGCCCAGGAGTGGGATTGCTGGATCATATGGTAGTTCTATTTTTAGTTTTCTGAAGAACCTCCATACTGTTTTCCATAGTGGCTGTACCAACTTACATTCCCACCAGCAGTGTAGGAGGGTTCCCTTTTCTCCACCCCTCTCCAGCATTTGTTATTTGTAGACTTCTTTTTTTTTTGAAGATTTTTTTTTGAGGTGGACCATTTTTTTTTTAAGTCTTTATTGAATTTTTTACAATATTGCTTCTGGTTTTTTTTTATGTTTTGTTTTTTTTGGCCAAGAGGCATGTGGGATCCTAGCTCCCCAACCAGGGATTAAACCCACACTCCCTGCATTGAATGCACTGGACCACCAGGGAAGTCCCTGTAGACTTCTTAATGATGACCATTCTGACTGGTGTGAGGTGGTACCTCATTTTAGTTTTTTTTTTTTTTTTTCATTTTTTTTTCATTTTAGTTTTGATTTGCATTTCTCTAATAATTAGCAACATTGAGCATCTTTTCATATGCCCGTTGGCTATCTGTATGTCTTCTTTGGAGAAATGTCTAGTTCTTCTGCCCATTTTTCAACTGGGTTGTTTGTTTTTTTTGTTGTTGAGTTGTGTAAGCTGTTTGTATATTTTGGAAACTAAGCCCTAGTCAGTTGCATTGTTTGCAAATATTTTCTCCCATTCCACAGGTCGTCTTTCGTTTTGTTTATGGTTTCCTTTCCTTACAAGCCAAAGCTTGTAAGTTTGATTAGGTCCCATTTGTTTATTTTGTTTTTATTTCTAAAATAAAAATAAGTTTTGCTTTTCTTTCTAAAATAATTATATGGGAGACAGCCCCATATAATAGATGAAGAAACTGAAGCTCAGAGAGGTTAAGCTGCATGCCCAAGGTCATAGAGTTAGTAAGTGATGAGGCTGAGTTTGAACTGGTTCTGTCCGATTCAAGAGCCATTCTTGTGCCATTTCATGAAGCTGCCTGTGGCACTGGCTTCCTCTAAGTCATTTAGGCTGGAAACATCAGAGTCTTTTACAACATCTTTCATCATCTACATCCAATTAATCGTTAAATCTAGTTATCCTACCTCCGCCAGGTCTATCTGTCCCCATTGCCACTGCCTTAGGTAAGCACCTGATCACTTCTTCCTGGATAACTGTAATAGCTTATACTTTCCTCAGAGAACATGTGAGGCCTGAGGACCATCTTAACTTACAAATTTACATTAAAAGTTAGACCCATAAAAATCTATATCATCTGGCGTTCTTTGAAAAACAGAAGAACCTGGTTGACACTGGGCCCACAGCCTACACGGCAACAATGGCTAAGATTAAGCAGCAGCTGTCGCTGATAAGATGTCCATGGTCCCCATTGCTTCTTTTCTTCAGTGAACTCCTCACTCATTTAAGTTCCTTGCCTGCCCTCTGTAGGCATCTGAGTTTGCAAGCCTAGCACCTAGTCTGGCAACTGATCTGAGAAGCCTTTTAGGAAATGTTCATTTCTGAGAACAGCAGGCCTGCCTCAGTATTGTGGAAGGTGCTGCCTCCCCCTGTTATCCCAACCCCAACTAAACTTCTGCCAGGCATGTAGGAAACAGCCCTGGTTTTTGGTATCTCCCTATAGTTCATCCTCTAGGAGAATAACATTCCCTGGCATATTACGAAATATCCTTTTTTGACCTTCAAAGGCCAATGAGCCCATACTCCTTGAAACACTTATGGAATCTACACCCCAAGGATTTTCTCTTATGAGGTTTAGGCCTATCATAAACTCCCCTACACATTAATATCTTCATCCAACAGTGATGGATTGAATGCCTACATGTGCCAGTCGCTGTGCTAGGTGTTGAAAAGAGTATAGAAAAGAATAAGACCCACCCCCTGCCTCAAAGGTATCCTAGTCTCATGGGGAGTTGGAGAAACAGATCAGGTCCACCTGTGTTTAGGGGGCTAGAATCTAAGTGGCACAGGCCATAGGGTGGGCGCACAGAGGGAAACTGAGTCATCTTGCCTGGGGGTGCATTCCAGACTGTGTCAGACAATGGACAGGCCTTGGTGTCCTTCCCTTGACCTAGTACTTGGTGATAATAACTGTCACTTACTGAGCACCACTATGTCCCTGGTATAAAATGCCAGATACCTGTGTTGCTTAACTTAATCTTCATGACAATCCATGAGGACTGTATTAAGTGAATTAGTACGTTACAACATTTAGAAGAGTATCTGACTCATGACAAATGCTCCATGGAAGTTACCTATTGTTATTCTATATTCTACATATACGTACATATATACATACATACTTATATAGTTATATATTCTATTATTCTATAGTGGATGAAAATGAAATCAGGTGATGTAAGCTCAAAAGCCCATCAGGGCCAAGCATATATGTCTTATGTAATTTCCCAAGGAGGCCCAAAAGCTAGCTTGGGTTTCCATCACTGGCAGACTGGATAGGTAAGAAGTGGTGGATTCACACAGTGGGATCTATGTAGCAGCTAGAAACAGTAGCTACGCAACATACATAGTGCTTGTGAGTAGGAGAACTTGATCCTTAGCTTCTTCGGAAGGGGGCTTCTCAGCAGTAGCTGTTGGGGGCCCGTGGGAATGCAGACGACAGATATAGTAGAATGACTCGCTCAGCATCTATCCCTCCTTCCTCTGCGTGCCTTCCTGAACTGCAGAGGCTGCAAAGGTAAAATCCACCTTATCAGCCTCCTTTACAGGTTCTGGGTATGATTATAGAGTGTCATTCAGATGTGCTTGCTGGAGGCTCAAATTGGAATCAAGTTAAATGGGGATGAAGGTGGGGCCGCCTTGTTGCTACACTATGTTGCTGGTGTAGGCCTGGCTGATGCAGCGCCAACGCTGATAATGGCAGCTTCTCCATCCTGGGTTGTGGCTAAGGCGGTCGGGGCCTCAACAGCAGTTGAGATACCATTTGGATGTTGTTCTGGGTGCCATTCCTGGGGGCCCAGCCTAGATCCCGCTCTTCCATCAATTTTGTAAGCACCCAATTCCCTGTAATCCTTTCCTGCTTAACATAGCTGGAGCTATTCTTTTCTCTTGTGTGTGTGTGTGTGTGTGTGTGTGTGTGGCAGGGTGGTGGGGGAGTAGTAGTGGGTGTTTTTAAGATTTCCATGTGAAATCTCCTTGTAAATATGGACTTGGACAAGGTACCTAACCTTTCTAAGCCTTGTTTCCTTGCTTATAAAATGACTGTATGAAACCACTTCCCATAGTGTTGTGGGGAAGATTCATGGAATATCATTGGCCATGTGACTGCCATATAGCAGCTGCTCCATGACAGAAAACTTTGTGTAGTGTAAAAAGCACGGGTTTTGTGGAAATTGCGTTCGAATCATGATAACACTGCTTATCAGCTTTGTGAATACCTAAAACTTTCTGAGGCCCTGGGAGATGCAGATGATAAATATCTAGCACTACATTGTCTTTTTGTTGGTATGCTGGTTTTGGTGAGGATTAAAGAGCTAGCACATATAAAGATGCCCAGCACAGTCCTTGCCTGGCACACAGTAGCCTCTTCTCAAATGTTAATTCCCTCCTTTATCTCCTGTTCCCTCCAATTCACAGTAATTTTAAATATATCTGCTGATAAATAGGCTGGTTGGAAAGAAACTAATTAGGTAAACGGTTGTAAAGGATGCAGTTACACAACCAGCCATGTGCTCCCTAATAGGAGACTGATAATTTTTTTTTTTCTCCATAATACAGGAAATAAAGCTGTATCTGCCGCTTCAGTGGGTGTGTCTGGGTGCTCTGGAGACTGTTGTGTGCACACCTCTTTCCTGCCCCCAACTGTCCTTTCTTCTGCTGCCAGAGCTCTGCTTCAGAAGATAGGGCTGGTGCTCTGGGCATCTGGGGACTGCCAAGTGAGATAAGAGTGGATTGGGGAAGGGAAGCCCTCTGGCCTCCTTGGGAAAGTGTCAGTAAGGTCAAAAGAGAGGAGGAAGGGATGATGCTAGACACACAGTGGGTCTGTTGGTTTGTCAAAGGAGTTGTCGGAGCCCCGGTGTTATCCATAGAAGGGTGTGGGCAGGTGCAGAGCAGGCACACGGAGAGTAGGAACTAGAGCATCACTGATAGAATGAGAGAAATAGTGGCTATTTTAGGATTATTCGTGAGCCTTTCTTGTTGTGAGATATACTTCTTGGTGAGAAGTATAACTAGTAGAATCCATTGAAAAGCATTTGTAGAGGCCATCAATAGATAATTATGTTGGGTCTTGCCCACTATATTTTCCTGTGAGCTCTGGAGGGAAGAACAGTGTTTTGTTTTTATTTTTAATCCTTGCAAAGCCTAGCAGTGGTGATTAGCACAAAGTAATTGACACACAAGCCTGTAACTTAGTGTGGGCAGGGCATCTTGTGGAGAGACTTGGCCACTCGGCAAACATTGGTAGACTGCCCATGATGTTCCCGCCAGAGGCTGAAGACATAAATAAAATCGTCCGTGTACCCAAGGAGCTGACATTCTAGAGACAGAGGCAGGGGTTCAGCTAACACTGATTGAGTACCTACCATGTACTTCCTACCAGTCTCTGGGGATGTAACAGTGAGTAAGATCTGGTCCCTGCTTTTAAAGATCTTACAGGCTGTTGGGGTGAGGGTGGGAAGGAGCTGTCAGATGGACAGGCAGTTGCAATCCAGTGCCCTTCAAGCCAGGTGGGTAGAAGCTCAAGGGGCTAAGGAGGATCTGGTAGGCCCCCTTGTCCATAATGTGGGGGGCCATGAGGGAGCTGTCCAGAGTGGAGTGTTGGGCTAAGAAGGGGTGAGCAGGACTTATCCAGGTGACAAGGAGGGGGTGATGTATGGGTGTGCTCCCATCGCTGAAGGTGGGGAGAGGCCATTCCAGGCAAAGAAAGCTGCTGCACTGGCCCAAGAAAGGGCCTGGAGGCCTGAGAGGATGGGGCAAGTTTGGTGTTGCTGGAGGGTAAGGTACACGATGGGAGGGAGTGGTGGGAAGTGAGATTTGAAGCAAGATAGGACTAGCTCTTACTGAAACTTGTTTGTCTTGCTAAGTAAAGAACCTGAATTTTATCTTGAAAGCAATGGGGAACCAGAAGAACTATTTTATAAATTAGACTGAATTCATTAATTCCATAAACATTTATAGATTGTTAAATATGTATGTATTCACGAGTGGGCTGGATTCTGGGAATTTGATGGTGTGTAAAACAGCTCTCGGGGGCTTCCCTGGTGGCGCAGTGGTTGAGAGTCTGCCTGCTAATGCAGGGGACACGGGTTCGAGCCCTGGTCTGGGAGGGTCCCACATGCTGCGGAGAGACTGGGCCTGTGAGCCACAACTGCTGAGCCTGTGCGTCTGGAGCCTGTGCTCCGCAACAAGAGAGGCCGCGATAGTGAAGAGGCCCGTGCACCGCGATGAAGAGTGGCCCCCGCTTGCCACAACTAGAGAAAGCCCTCGCACAGAAACGAAGACCCAACACAGCCAAAAAAATAAATAAATAAATAAATAAAAGATTACTATAAAAAAAAACAAAAACAAAAAACCAGAGGTTCTAGCTCTAATGAATTCTAATAAAAAACAAAAACAAAAAAAACAGCTCTTGCCCATGTGGAGTTCATGATCCAACGTGAGAGAGACAGATTAAACAAATAGATTTTTTGTTTGTAGGAGAATTAAGGTCGTATTTACATAATTAAAAATCATTGTACACTGCACAGTCACCCCAAAGAAATTAATAGTTATAAAATATGATAAGTGCTATGAAGGCAACTCTAAGTCAGCTGGTGGTAAAATGCCAAATAATGACCAATAATAATAGTCACAGGCATTTGGTGAGTGATCTCAGTGTAGCTGTCATCATGCCTCATGCAGATTATCTCATTGAATCCTCAAAGCAATCAGATGAATGAGATTTATCTCACATAGGGTTGTATGTCTGACTCCAAGATTTGTACAGTTAATGCATCGAGATTGCATCTTGATTTTTTATCTTTTGATATTAGCAACTGTGATATTAGATTGAATAATGTCCCCCAAGATATCCATGTCCTAATCCCTGGAACCTGTGAATATGTATACTTTACATGCCAAAAGGGACTTTACAGATGTGATTAAATTAAGAAGCCTGCAATGGGGAGAGTATCCTTGATTATCCAGGTGGGTCCAATGTAATCACAAGGGTCCTTAGAAGAGGGAGGCAGGAAAGTCAGAGAGAGGGGGGAGACATGATGTCCTTTGAACAGGAAAGAGGGGACCACTAGCTAAGCGATGCAGGAGGCCTCTAGAAACTGGAAAAGGCATGGAAACGGATCCTCCCCTTAGAGCTTCCAAAAGGAACAAAGCTCTGCCAACACCTTGGTTTTAGCTTTTAAGGATCATTTCCATCTTCTGACCCCCACCATTATAAGGTAATAATTTGTGTTATTTTAAGCCACTAAGTTTGTAGTAATTTGTTACAGTGGCAATAGGAAACCAATAAAGCAAGTGTTTTTTTTTGAAACTTACCTCTCAACAGCTGGGTCAGAAGCCCCACATCAGAACACTCTGCTTTGCATAAAAGAAGACAAGTATTTTAGAAGCTTGTAGAAGGTCTCCAGCTGGAGGAATGAGTCTGAAAGAGAAAGGAGAATGGAAGGAAATGGGAGAGAGAGTATTTTTTTTTTTTTTTTTTTTGGCTGTGCCACGAAGCATGCAGGATCTTAGTTCCCCAACCAGGGATCGAACCCGTGCCCCCTGCAGTGGAAGCGTGGAGTCTTAACCACTGGACCGCCAGGGAAGTCCTGGGAGAGAGAATATTTTAAGTGAAGGGACCCAAAGAAACAAAAACATGGAGGTGGGACGCAGAAAGCACATATGAGGCAGGGTTAATAGTCTGGTTTTGCTAAAACTATCAGGCACATCAGACGGGTGGAGTATGACGTAGGAGTGGGAATTTTGGCTGCATTCAGACCAGGGAGCCTGACCCTTAGGTGTATGAGCACTGACTAGGTAGTGAAGGATCATAAGAGGATTTGGGAGGGGGGGCATGTGACCTGATCGTGCAGTGTTTTGTGAAGAATTCTCTCCACGGTTGGGAGTGGGAAGAGGGTAGGGGCAAGGCAACCAGTTCTGAGACTTTTGCTGTCACCTGCCCCATGTAATGCAAGTCTGAACCAGCCTGGTGGCAGTGAGAAGAGAGAGGGGAGTGGCCCTGCTATAAAGAACACTAAGAAAAATGTCTTTACGCCAGCAGTTCTCCAAGTGTGGCCCCTGGACCTTTGCAGTGTCCTTTTAGGGAGTCCTCAAGGTTAAAGCCATTCTGTACTCTTATTCTCAAGGTGCATAGTAGAGTCTTTCAGATGTTACATGACATGTGAAGTCGCCATGTACTCAATGCAAAAAGAGAATTCAGCTCTCTTACATTAAGCCAGATATTAAAAAGACTTGAAAACATGTATTTTTTTGTTTTGGAAAATATTATTTCACAAAAATGCTCTTTATGCTAACATATAATGACTTGTTATTTCTAAATGAGTATATATTTAGACATTTCTAAGAATTAATTTCTAATATGATAAATATTGATGGATATAAGTCATATAAGCAATAGCTCTTTGGGGTCTTCAATAATTTTTTAGGAGTATAAAGGGGTCATGAGACAAAAACCATGAGATTTGCTGTTGCATACCAATCTTTCTACCTGATTCTGTTTATTTATTTGGGGTAAATTCCTAGACTTTATTTAGTCAGAGGATCAGTCTTTTAAATCCTGGAATAGGCAAGGCAGATGTGACTTCCCACCTGACAGCCGAGTCTCAGTGGGGTTAAGGTGCACACACCTTGCGTGAATGGAATAAGGGCCGAAAGCCTTGTGTTTACGCCTGTATCCTGGGCTTTTCCCAGTGCTCCGAGTGCCCGGAGAAGGGGTCGGCCTGATGTTAGGAGCCCTCGGGGGGGGGGGGCGGGGGGGGCGCTGGTCCTCAGGCTGCAGCCCGCGCCCCGAGGGCATGGGTGCGCGCCAGTATAGTGCGTCCCAGCCTGTGCTCAGGGCTCCCTCTAGAGGCTACGAGTAGACCCTACATCATTCTTGCTTCACTTTTCTACTGTTCCCGCTGAACTTTTTTTAGCCCAGGAAGAGTTGAAGTTCATGGCTGCCAGATAACTTGAAGCAGGCAACGGGCAGCAAGCACATCTCCGTTTTCACAGGAGGAAACTGTGGAGTCGAGAAGCAGCGTGTTGCAGTGGTGAAGCCACTGAACTGACCCGAATCTTGGGCAACTGGGGTCACTTATCTCTCTGGGTTTCAATTACTCAGGAGAAAATGGCCTACCTGATCTAGTCACAAAGATCCTTCCAGCTCTAGAAGCCTGTTATTCTAGGTGCCAGTTGTTCCCATGTCCCAGACCAGTGAGAGAAGACAACAGGGAGAGAGGGCTTAGTTCACTGGGCTACTGTCTCCCAGAGCTCTCCTTGCATTTATGGGTTTGGCTTAACCTGAATCTGGCTTCAGGATGGGTCTTGGTAATTATGGCACTCAATGATTTCGTCCTTTAGCAAGTTCACTTTTGAAAGCCTTGTCTGCAGTTCATTCCTTTATTAAACAAACAGTAACAACCTGGCATTGGCTGAGATATGTGTCAGGCGCTGGGCTAAGGGCCATACACGTATTTTCTAACTTGATCCTGGCCAAACTCTATAAAGTAAGTGCTAGCATTATCCCCATTTTAAAGAGGAGAAAACTGAGGCACAGGGAACTCAGAAAACTGAGGCACAGGGAGAAAACTGTGACAAGATCACAAAACAATTGTGTGGCAGAACCAGAATTCAAAACCAAGCAGTGTGGTTCCACAGGCACGACACTATACGTAGCCTTGATAGTAAGAGTTTGCATTTTTTAGGGTTTGCTGTGTCCTTGGAGCTTTACATACAATATCTCATTTAATACTCACAATTCTATAAATCAGTTCTATAAAGTAGGTATTATCTCAGTTTTACAAGGAGGATACTTATTTTCTAGTCACCCAAATATTGAGCGGGAGAGCGAGATTTCATCTCTGGGTCTTCAAAGACTGTGTTCTTCAATTCAGAGCCATCTACGTGCCAGGAAAAGATGAGGAAGACCAACTGAGTCTCAAGGAACTTATAGTTTCCTTGTGGGATAATAATAGTTGCAGACATTTACTGAGCACTGTTCTAAGCATTTATACATATGAACTCATTTAATCCTCACAACAATCCAATGAGGTAGATCTGATTATTATCCCATTTTACAGATGAGGAAATCAAGGCACAGGGGTGGGAGGGGTCAAATAAATTGCCAGAAGTCCCTCCCACATTTGGTAAATGGTAGAGTTGGGATTGAAAGCCAGGAAGCCTGGCTCTAGTACCCATGCTTTTAACCACTACATTATCCAAAGACCAAATAGTTCCTACAGAGATGCAGAGGCCACTGACCAGGGTTGAGGACAGCTGAGGGGAGCAAGCCCAGCCTGCAGAGAGATCCCAGGGAAGGAAGGGAGGTGTCACCCCTGGGCTCTCTTCCTCTATGGTCCTGGCCTTCCAGCTGCCTATGAGTCTGCTGCACTTGAAATTATGCCTTCTCCTCAAATCTAGGGCTAAAACTAGAGTTCAATACATATTCCCAAATCTTTCTAAATGTCTCTTTCTTGCCAATGTCATCATCATTCTCTCATATCATCAGAGCCCAGCTCTGGTGGATAATTTGTTGGTACTCCAGGACTGTGTTAAGAAAGATTCTAAGGTGATGTCCTGTCCAGCACCAGCAAGAAAGAGTGATATGATTAATGAAAACATTTCTGTTGTGGGATGGGGGAACAGACAGCCTGTGCCATATATTTGCTGTATCTGAACCGGACTCTGTCCTGAAAAGGGGTTAAGGAACCGGATCCTCAGAGCAGGTGCTGACAGCAATAGCTAAGAATATGGCTGTTCTTGGGGAGAGCGGGCAGGTGCTAAGTCATACTAGCCAGGCTTAGAGAAAAAGGAATTCTGGGCAAGAGGCATCAGCAGGAGCACTAAAGTAAAGTTTCCAAGCTGGGGAAGGATGGCAGGGCCTAGAGGAAAGACAACGAGCAGATGATTTCCTGTTTGGAAACCATGGCAGAAAAGCCTCAAGCCCAGGATGGGATGAAGCAGGGACCAACCAGGCACACCATCGAGAATTTCTCCTGAGCTATGGAGTATTCTCCTCAAGAAATACGAAGCAATGGTGCCTTTCAGCAGGGTAGGATAGGGCTCTGGGATAAATTCCAGTGGGAATAAAATCATCCAGGATAAGTGGGTAGAGGTAGAAGAGAAGCGGTTGGTTGGGACTTAAGTTGTGAATACAGTGAACATGCTAAGTAAGCCTGAACACAGTGAGGGGGCTTGAAATAAGGATGAACTCTGACTGTCTCATCGGACCTAAGGGTGAGGATGGGCCTGGAACCTGGGAACCAAAGCATCATGTGAGGAATTCTCACTGTCTCTGTCTCTGCTACTCTGTGCTTGTGTGCTTTGTTCTGTCCTCTCCCTGACAGCTGTCTTCACTTCTTCGCCCACTTGTTAGAATGAGGCTGCCTCTGGCTCTGAGGTTCTCATGTCACAATTCCAGCCAGAGTTCAGAGTTGGGTCTCAGTCCCTAATTTGGGGGAGCAGGAATCTGATTGACCCATCTTTGGTCTGTTGTCTACCCTGGGCCAATCAGCTAAGTGAGGGAAGGCAATACAAACATACCTGTTAAAGGCTCTACCCCGTGAATGTGGGATGGGGGTGGGGAATTTTCCCAGGGACTAGAGTTGGTTTGTGGGGCTAATGATATTTACTAGAGATGAGAGGGTCTAAAGACATAGCACTGGAAAACACCAACATTGATTGGATGTTAGAGAGAAGAGATGGGGGAGGAAAAAGAGAAAGAGTCTCCAGATAGGAGGAAAACCAATAGAGAGAAGGAGGGAGGCATAAAGTGTCAAGTGTTACAGAACAACCAAGAAGGATGAGCAATGTCAGAGACCATTTGATTACAAAAAGTCCCAGAAAACCTTTTACAAAGCACTTTAAGGAGCAAATTGGTAAAGAAATCAGATTTCTGTGAGTTAAAGGATGGAGTTAGTTGTATTTTTTTTTAATTAATTAATTTATTTATTTTTGGCTGTGTTGGGTCTTCGTTTCTGTGCGAGGGCTTTCTCTAGTTGCAGCAAGCGGGGGCCACTCTTCATCGCGGTGCGCGGGCCTCTCACCATCGTGGCCTCTCTTGTTGCGGAGCACAGGCTCCAGATGCGCAGGCTCAGTAGTTGTGGCTCACGGGCCCAGTTGCTCCGCGGCATGTGGGATCTTCCCAGACCAGGGCTCAACTCCGTGTCCCCTGCATTGGCAGGCAGACTCTCAACCACTGCGCCACCAGGGAAGCCTGAGTTAGTTGTATTTTTATAGGTAAACATAAAAGTGTTAGCTGTGCTGTCAATGCACAATGGACAAAGAATCCAACTGTACTATGTTGAGTTGGCATTATTCAAAATTTAACATATATTGGCATAGAAACAGTAAACTCGCCCCACCCCGAGTCATTACAGGGGTAACACACTGTGTCAAATATATAAGGTTTTAACTATGTGGTTTAGATTACAGAAACAAATGCATATTTTCAAAATAATGTTAAAAAAGGGAGGATCAGGAATCCAAAGTCCAATAAACATAAGATGTGCTCAGTCTTACTTGTAACCATGGAAATGCAATGAAACATAATTATACACTCACCAGATTCACAAAAATTTTAAAGTCTGAAAATTCCAAGAGCTGGCAAAACATGGAACAGTAGGAATAATTCTCAAAAGCTTCTGGTGGGAGAACAAATTGACAGAGCCACAAAGTTGCCAATTCATCTTACATCTAAGAGTATGCCATTTGCATAGGACACTTGGGTGGGGTGACACCCCCTCCAGTTGTACAATGAGGTGGCCTGCTTTGGAAGACACCTTGGGAATTTTTAGTTAAGTTGAAGATTCACATATCTTGTTGTGTGGCAGTTTCACTTTTAGGCATATAGCTAGAGAAATTTGTGTAAATGTGCAAGAATACAAGTCCAAGAATGTGTGCAGCACAATTATGCATCATAGACCCAAACTGTAAACAGTCCAGTGTCCATACAAAATAAATGGGAAAACAAAGCTACCGTGCATTCATCATGGAATAACAGCAAAGAAAATGAATACATCAGAGCTACATGCAACATGGATACATCTCACAAATGTAATGTTGAAGGAAAGAGGCAAGACACGGAAGAAGACGATAGTATGTTTCCCATCAAAAGAAGTTCCTAAACAGGCAAAGCTAAATTATATGGTATAGAGATGGCTACTGTAGAGAAAAGTGAAAAATAAATGAAGAGCAAGTGAAGGATTTTTTAAAAAGTCAGGATGGAGGTTGCCCCTGGTGGCGACGGGGCTGGCATCTGATGGAGCTCACCGAGGTTCCTTGGTGCTGGCAGTGTTCTGTTTTTGGCCTGCGTAGTGGTCACATGGACCTGTTTTATAATTATTCATTAAACTATACATATTTGTATGTACTTTTCTGTATTTATATTATTGTTTTTGAATTAAAGAATAAAGAAAGGGGTAAAGGGTCAGTAAATTGGTATACACATTTCACTTTTTGTTCTCTCCCAGAACCCAGCTAAAAATGTTGTGTGTGTGTGTGTGTGTGTGTGTGTGTGTGTGTGTGTGTGTGTGTATGTGTTTTCTGTAGACTCGCATGGCCAGGAGAGTAAAAGAAGAGAACACAGATGAATGAGAGATAAATGGCTCAACAGATTCACTGAAGTAGAATTCTAAACTGGCGATGGGGAAAGCTGTGATGAAATAAAATTCATATTTTATGGCAAGACAAAAAATATTTAAGCCTAAAAATGTTCTCTGCCCATTTGGACCTCCTGTCTCCCCTTTAGTGTGTATTGTGCATCCGCATTAACCAGACCTCATTAGGAGATAACCTTCCCTCTTAATCCTATAAGGCGTCACGGTGATCCACTACTGGTTCATGTAGATCTGGATTGTGTAAACTGTCAGTACGTTATTTGATGTATAATCCTTTGTCTCAAAAATGTATGTAACTGGGCTTTGACCTCTAGCAGGCAGAGCAGTCCTCAGAGCTTTCTGAAAGACTGTCTCCCAGGTTCTAATCCTCAGGTTGGCTCAAATAAATTTTCCACTTCTTTCTTAGAGGGACTATTGATTAATTTTTTGTTGACAGCTGAGAACCAACTTTATTTTCACTGCAGAATCTTGAAAAGGTTCAGGAATTTGTGGTACCTGGAATATCAAGAATTAGTATAAAATAGGTGTTACAATAAGGAGGGTTTGTTGGCAGCTATTTAAGAAGTAGTTAGACCTGTAGGTCCCCTCCCCTACCCAGGACTGCTGGATGACTGCTGCTTCCCTCTCCAAGCAGAAGGTTACAGGTTTATTTTCTGGAGAAGCAAAAACATAGGGTCTCTGGATGGAGGGACCCCAGGCACAGGTGAGGATGGCGGTACCCTAACAATGAAATGCTGAGGCCCTCACCCCACAATTCCTCATGCAGCTCCCAGGAAGCTGGTCGCCAGACCTTTACCATCTACGTCTAGTAATAGGAAGAATCTATTCTGGGGAATATAACCTGACCAACTTAAAAGACTGAAAGGTACTGATATTAGCAGTTTGCCATCAAATGGCTGAAGCAAATCACTTTATAGTGAAGCCCCAGGTCAGTAGAAACCACACCCAGAACTTCCAATTCACTTTTTTAAAATAATTAATTAATTAATTAATTTTTGGCTGTGTTGGGTCTTCATTGCTGCATGCGGGCTTTCTCTAGTTGCGGCGAGTGGGGGCTACTCTTCGTTGCGGTGCATGGGCTTCTCATTACAGTGGCTTCTCTTGTTGCGGAGCACAGGCTCTAGGCACGTGGGCTTCAGTAGTTGTGGCACGTGGGCTCAGTAGTTGTGGCTCGCGGGCTCTAGAGCACAGGCTCAGTAGTTGTGGCTCATGGGCTTAGTTGCTCCGCGGCATGTGGGATCTTCCCCGACCAGGGCTTGAACCCGTGTTCCCTGCATTGGCAGGCAGATTCTTAACCACTGCGCCACCAGGGAAGCCCCCCAATTCACTTTTTATTCCCATAATCTCCTAATCTCTCTCTCTCAATCATGTGTGCACTGTCTTTCTCTCTTTAAAAATACAGAATAGGGGCTTCCCTGGTGGCGCAGTGGTTAAGAATCCGCCTGCCAATGCAGGGCACACGGGTTTGAGCCCTGGTCCGGGAAGATCCCACATGCCGCAGAGAAACTAAGCCCGTGGGCCACAACTACCGAGGCTGTGCTCTAGAGCCCACGAGCCACAACTACTGAAGCCCGTGCCCCTAGAGCCCGTGCTCCGCAACAAGAGAAGCCCCCGCTCGCCACAACTAGAGAAAGCCCGTGCGCAGCAATGAAGACCCAACGCAGCCAAAAATAAATAAATAAAATAAATAAATTTAAAAATACAGAATAATCTGGAGGGAGAGGGAGGGATAAATTAGGAGTTTGGGATTAACAGATACACACTACTGTATATAAAATAGATAAACAACAAGGACCTACTATATAGCACAGGGAACTATATTCAATATCTCGTAATAACCTATAAAGGAAAAGAATCTGAAAAAGAATATATATATAACTGAATCACTTTGCTGTACACCTGAAACTAACACATTGCAACTCAACTATACTTCAATTTAAAAAATCTCTATGAAATTGAAAAAAAAAATTAAAGGGGAGGGATGTTTGTTTACAATAAAACTTTGAAATTCTAACAAATGAAAAATACAGAATATTTCTTTATTACAGAATATTTCAGAAGTAGAGAGAATCCAGCATAAACCTGTTGCTCAGCTTCAACAATGATCACCTCCTGGCCAAGCTTGCTTCTTCTTTACTCTCATCTACTCTCCGACCCTGACCCCAGGCTACTTAGATCCAAATCCCAGACCTCGTATCATTTTATCTGTAAATATTTCACTATAAGTCTCTGAAGACAAAGGCTGCTCATTTAAAATATAACCATAATACTAATATCAACCTAAAATATTCTTTAATATCATCAATATCCAGTCAATGTTCATGTCTCTTTGACTTTTCTGTAATTTTTTTCCCTAGAGTTTGTTAGCTTGAATTGGGATCAAAACAAGATTTACAACTTGATTTGTAAATCTTCTGATTATTTTTTTTAATCTCTTAATTCTCCCATTTATTTTTTAATTTTAAAAATTTATTTTATTGAAGTATAGTTGATTTACAGTGTTGTGTTAATTTCTGCTGTACAGCAAAGTGATTCAGTTATACATATATATACATGCTTTTTCATATTCTTTTCCATTATGGTTTATCACAGGATATTGAATATAGTTCCCTGTGCTATACAGCAGGACCTTGTTGTTTATCCATTGTATATATAATAGTTTGCATCTGCTAGTCCCAAGCTCCCAATCTATCCCTCCCCTTCCCCTTGGCAACCCCAAATCTGCTCTCTATGTCTGTGAGTCCGTTTCTGTTTCATAGGTAAGTTCATTTGTGTCATATTTTATATTCCACATATAAGTGGTATCATATGGTATCCCATTTATTTTTTAACTGAAAAAATTGTTAAAGGAATTGTGCTACTTGTTCTATAGCATTTCCTCTAGATTGAATTTTGCTGATTGCATCCTTGTGGTGTGACTGTGATGTTTCTCTGTATTGCCTGTGAAGTGGTAGCTAGCTTTAGAGGCTTGATATGTTTCATTCTTTTTCAAGTCTACTTCATTAATTATGTTGTGTAGTTCCATCATGGAGCATGTAATTTATCTTTGTCTCTCTTTTTGTGATGTTAGCAGCCACTGATGATCATTGAACAAACAGATCTATTCATTCATCTGGGGTTGCCAAATGATGTATTTTAATTCTATCATTAATCTTCCTTTGTTATCTGGCCTACTTGAGCAGTTCTTATGCCGCTGTCTCTCAGCCGTTTTGGTTGCAAGAGCTTTCTTTGATTCCTTGGAAAAGACTCCTAGAAGTACTACTGCCTCCCAGGTTCTTGTGTGTTCATAACAGGATGTTTGCTGACTTTATATTTGAAGATCAATTTGGCTGGATTTTAAATTCTTGACTCACATGTTCTTTGAATATCCTAAATAAGTTACTCCATTGATTTCTGGAATGAAGCATTGATGTTGAAAGTCTAACGACAATCTGATTTTCTTTCTCTTATAAAATACTTGTTCTTTTTGTCTGGCTGCACAAAGGATTTTTAAGATTTTTCTCTAAAATTCAATAGTTTCAGTGTGGAGCTATTGAGGGCTGATATTTCCAATTTATGCAGTGTGTCTGTTCAATATGTGTTTTTTTTTTAATTTAAAAATTAAAAAAACTTTTTAAATTGAAGTATTTGCAATGTTCTCTTAGTTTCAGGTATACAGCAAAGTGATTCAGTTATCTATATATATTATATATAATAAAAATTTTATACTGTACATTAATATATGGTATATATAATATATATAATTTTTTGGATTCTTTTCCATTATAGGTTATTACAAGATATTAACTATAGTTCCCTGTACTATATAGTAGGTTCTTGTTGTTTTCAATATGTGGTTTAAGGTGTCTTTTTTTTTAATTTCAAGTTTTTTTTGTATTTTAGTTTTTAATAATTTTTTGTCTCATTCTTTTGTTTTCTTCTCTGGGGACTCTAATAGGTATGTTGGATATTCTTTGCTTGTTTTCTCTGCTTGTTACTTTCCCTCAAGCCCTTTTTATCTCTTTCTTTTCCTTTTTGATTTTAAAAACTTTCCATTTTCCATTTCTATTTCTCTCAAGGCACTTTTCATTTGGTTTGTTTATTCTTGTCCTTCTAGTTTAGCCTTTATTTCTGAAATGATTTTTCTTTTATCTCCAATTCTTTTTTGAATTCTTTCATTTCTCTTTTCAAATCTTCCTTTTCCTGAATCATCCTACTTTTTTTCTCATTCTGATTTATGTTGTCTTTCATAGTTTCTATTATTTTCTTATTTTTAAGCTCATCTTGAAATATTAGATCACAATTTTAATCTTTTTTGTGGTATGTTTTTTGATATTTTTTCATTGTCGTGGTTGTATTATTCTGCTTCTTATTCTCTTTTTTCCTTATAATAATGTTGTTGGTATTTGACTACAATCCTTTCCTGTGGCTCACTTTTTAGGGAAAGGAGTTTCCCTTCTACTTTCAGGAGTTAAAAACAAGAGAGCTTTTTCTAGTTTCACAGTCTACAGTGTCCCTTTCTGTTGCTTTCATGAAGTAGCTATAAATATGGCCTTATACGTTCTGAGTTCCTCTTCCCTTCTCACCTCCCCACCCTTTATTTTAACATCACTTTTCTTTGCCTGTTTGTCCTGACTTGTTCAGTTTGGATGACACTCCCAGCATTTTCTCCTCCGGGTGGGGCTTCGTCCTGGAAGAGTGCTTTGGCTTGTTGGCTTTAAGAGTTCATAGGGTCTGGACCTCTGGACTCTGGGACCCCTGGACCCCACCAGCATGATCAGATTTTCCCATAGTCATCCTGTACTCACGTGTGCATTACAACCTCCCCTGAACCAGACCCCAGCTTTACCTCCATTCTCTAAATGGCCCACTGTATGGTCAGGCCACTCCAGACGGCTGTTCTCTTGCTGTCTGTACATCCCCTGCCCGACCAGTGCCTGCTTCACCTACACCTACGCACATGACTGACCTTCCTGCGTACTTGCCCCAGGCCCCAGCTAGGGACTGTTCTTGTCAAAGGGGTGGTGAGGGGTGTGCCCCTCTGCTGGTTTCCCTGGTAACTAATGAGCCCACCTGACATCAATTCCCCTATAACTGGTAATCTCTCCTCCCCCCTGGGAGCAAAGACTTCCATCATGTCCTGCCCGCCGTGTGCCGTACAAGGTGGGGTGTCTCTCCAGGACCTTGCTACAGATGTGTAAGCTCCCCCATCCAGTAAACCATCGATGTCTCTGCCGCTGACTCTGGGCTCTTTCTTTGGTCTTGAAACTGGCAAGCACAGGCCTTGTAGGCCTGCGGGGTGCAGCCCAACACCTGCGGAACTTTCCAGTGAGTACCTTTGGTGGTTGGGGGGGGGTCCTCCAATTCTTAGGGGCATCAGAAGCCCCTTTACCTTTCCTCTTCTTCCTTCTGCAGTTTCTGATATCAGGTGGGTCATGCAATTATTGGCATGGCTTGTTCCTACTGACTCAAATTTTGGAGTTCAAGGAAACACTGCTTGTCAGGTTTGGTAGTAGGTATTGTCCATGGGGTTTTGGTTTTGCTAACCTAGTGGCTGTGAATGTTTTAGTGGTGGGATTCAAGGAGATTCAAAAACTGCTATACTACCTGGTTGCACAAATTGGTAAATTTACTAAAAATCATTGAATTGTACACTGAAAGTGGGTGAATTTTATGATATATAAATCACACCTTGACAAAATTAAAAAAAAAACAAAAAACAAAACCTCACAAACAACCCTGCACCATTACCATGACATCTTACCAGAATTCCCCTTGTCCCTAATCATGTCAACAACTATCAGTAGACATCAAAGGAAAGTCTCAATGATAGAGATCACCAGTACTCCCCAGGTCCCTTTCTCCTCTCCTGCCTGGGCACAGGGAGAGATCACTTTCCCCAGCCCTGGAACTAGCTCTCAGCAGTGAAATTTGATCAGAAGTGACGTGTGCTGCTTCTGGGCTGAAGCATTTAAAGCTGGGGTGCTACCTCGACACTCACTCTTCCTCTACCTCTGTGACCCTATAAGCACTGCAACCTAGCCTGTTCCATTCTGACAACTCAGCGTTTACCGGGAAAGATGGTGATGGAGGCAAACAAAGAGAAAGCAAGAGGGCAAGTCAGAGGAAACAAACAATTCAGAGAGAAGACAAACAGAACTATCAAAGTCTCTTCTAAACATGTCCATCCTTTCTCATTTGTTTTACCTCAGAACTCTAAACATTCATAGCCCAGATTTGCTTTATAAAAAGTACACTGATGTGGACCCAAATAGATAGCTTTTCTATCTTAAGACCATTATGCCCCGAGCTAGGTACGATGGTCACCTGCACAAAGAGCTCACCAAGTGGCCACTCTCACAGAGCCAGCATGACACTGGTCACCACTGTCTACCCCACTCATCACTTCTAGGAGAGCAAGTAGAGCCAGAGATATCTTTTCTGAGTTTCCTCATGGCCAAGACCTTTCCTTTTCTAACACTTGGTGGATGGTAGGAAACCACACACATCCCTTTCAGTAAACCAGTCCAGATGTGAAGAACAACACATGGAAAATAGGGCAAACTGAGCTAGAGGACCTGGAACTAAATGACAGCAATGCTAACTGTGGTCCTATCACCGGGAGAATGAAGCCCTGGACTGACGGTGGAGGGCAGTTCAGCCCAGTGGCTAGGCATTGAGAACTGGGGTGAGATAGGTTTGAGTGGAATCCCATCTCTACCATTTATTAGCTGTACAGCTTTAGGCAAGTTCCTCACCCTCTCTGAGCCTCATCTTACCTGCCTTGTTCTTTAGGTCTAAGGATTAAATAAGATAATACATACACAATATTTTGTTTAGTGACAGGCACTAACAAGCATTCATTAAATACTGGGCTGGGTCTTCAAGGTGGTGATCTGACCTCTTAAAACTCCCTGCTGAGAAAGAAGATCATCCATCCTTGCAGTTTGACCTCCCTGGTCTGAGGTCAGGGGATTGGGTAGCACACTTGCTTCAGGCCCTTTGTAGTTTTACAAGACTTTTAAGAGCCTGCATGGAGTTGGTGCAAAATAGAATTGCAGGGAAATGTCTGCAGGGAGCAGAACTGCAATGGAGAGAGCTCCAGCGTTAGCTGTGCAATTCAACATAATTACGTTGGCTATTTTCACGGAAACGACTCTGCAGTAAAACAAAAACTTGCACACTGTGACCAAACGTTCCATAGAAACCATCGCTGACGAGGTAGATATGGTCTTTCTGTGCTGTGGATACACGTGTTTTGTATCCCACCCAGGGAACCTGGTGTGGGGCAAGACCAGGCTGAGCTGCAGGCTTGGGAAGCAGACCTGGAGGGGCAGGGGGAGCTACCTGAGGGCTGACTGTAGGCTGTGTGTGTGTGTGTGTGTGTGTGTGTGTGTGTGTGTGTGTGTGTGAGAGAGAGAGAGTGTGTGTGTGAAAGTTGCTCCCTCTGCGGGTTATTTTGACCTTCCAGGCACAGAACATTTGCAGTGCTCTTTGCAAAAACCCCCCCTTTTTTTTTAACATCTTTATTGGAGTATAATTGCTTTACAATGGTGTATTAGTTTCTGCTTTATAACAAAGTGAATCAGTTATACATATACATATGTCCCCATATCTCTTCCCTCTTGCATCTCCCTCCCTCCCACCCTCCCTATCCCACCCCTCTAGGTGGTCACAAAGCACCGAGCTGATCTCCCTGTGCTATGCGGCTGCTTCCCACTAGCCATCTATTTTACATTTGGTAGTGTATATATGTCCATGCCACTCTCTTTTTAAGGATTCATATTGATGATGAAAGGCCATTCCACAGAGGCGGTGAACAAAGGAACTTGACTGGACCTCTGGATGGGACATCCCCGAGGCCCCTCTGCCCAGTGTGTCCTTAACTGCACTCATCACCTGCTTCCCTAACCTGTTCCTCCTCCTCCATACTCTAGCTCAGTGACTTATTAATTACTAAGTCCCCACACTTAGTCACCATGCTGAGAACCCGGTGTCCTCTGGTCTCTTCCCCTCCCTGCCACCTGCCTTCTTCTCTCCCTGTGTCATTCATAAAATCTGGCTGACTCTGCCCCAGAAACACCCTAGTGCTCACCACTCCTCTCCACCGCTGACAGGGTGCTCAGTATTCCTCTCACCTTGACCTTGGCCATGGCCAAGTGGACATCTGCCCCTAGCCACATGCACCCCACCATTTCTTCACGGTTCTCCAGAGCCTTCTTTCTGAAACCAGGCACACACCCCACTAAAACTTTGGTGACACTATTACTAAAGAAAGAAGAGGAGTGTAGGTACTAGGAAACAGTCTTTGTCACATGCAGTATGAGCCAAGCGCTGTGCTAAGCAATTTACATGAATCTCTCACTTAATCATCAAGGTTTCATGAAGTAATGCATGCAGAACCCTACTTTAATGCCATTCTTTTTCCTTTCCCCCCAGTAAGACTTTTCCCAGGCAGCCAGAGATCTTTGCTCAGAAGCTGGTGAAGTTCCCTTATGGAAAACATTATTTCCTATTCAACAAATAAGAAAAGAGAGGCTCAGAGAGGTTAGGTAACTTGCCAAATGCCACACAGTAAATGAGGAAGCCTTAATGTTATCTCAGGTAATCTGACTCCCCAAGTCACATGTTTAACTGCTTACACCATACTAAGGATGAGTAACAAGGTCCTTGCACCTCAGGAACACTTGGGCTAGCAGGAGAGATAGATATAAACAAATAACTCCTCTAAAACATGCTACCTACATTAATTAGGTATGACTGATATTCTGGAACCCTGAGGAAATAGAGGGCCAGTTCTCTGCACAGTTTGGCTTTTGCTCTGCATCAGCATGGTCTTCACAATCTTCAGATCTAAATATTTCTTTACAAATATTAGAAAATACTGTTATTTAGAGAATGGACCCAGCAGAATGATTGTTCCCTACCTAGCTATGCTTCTGTGCTCCCCATATTGCATCCCCGTCCGTGGAGAGCCTTTTAATCCTGCTGTTGGGATCATGAGCATATTCTGACAGGCTCTGTCCTTCGGCCATTGGTAAAGTTGCAGAGGGTCCTCCCTTTATGGGGTTGCAGCAGACAGCTCATAAAAGCAAACCCCCGAAGATCTATCCATCAGCTCTTCTCTCTCAGAAAAATGCCATTGATTACTAATGGGCCCCGGACCTTCATTTCCACGGGGAGCACTGTGCAGGTATGTCTCTGAAACAGGTGTCCTCCTTCCCTCCCATCCCCCCATCTTTTACTTCCTCTTTGAACATGTGTTAAGCATGTATTTCTGCCAGGTAAAATGCTGAGAGCTGGGATGCAGGGACAATAAGACATAGACCTCATCCCTAGAGAAACAACGTTCTCACAGTAGCAGGAAAAACATGAACTTTAGGACCTGAGTGTCTCAATCATAATTCCAGCTACACTACTTTTTAGCTATGTGACCTTGACAAGTTACTTAGCCTCTCTGGGTCTTAGTTTCCCCATCTGTAAAATGGCATAACATAGGTATCTACCATATAGGGTTGTTGTATGGGTTACAGTGAGAGGATTACATATAATGTACTTAGAACAGTGCCTGGCACATGACAATGCTATGTTAAGTATTTATTGGTATTTGCATACAATATAATACAGTCCTGAAAGCTGTAATTTGATCGCTCTCATTCTCCCAAGATAAATCACACAGCATGCTATGTCACCTGGGTCATAGTAGCCTCTCAATCAATAAAGTTAGGAATCATCATAACTGTCATTGTTGCAATTTGAATGGAAAACTCTGGATTGTTTTAGGTAAGTTGTTATTTCTTTCCTTGTTGCAGAAGTGTGAGGAACACAAAACTGACCTGTTAAGGGAATTTTCTGGGCATGTCATCTTTTGTGTCAAGAGACAAAACAATGGTGAAAACCTAGTCGTGAGGAGAGGCTGAAAGGCTTAACTATGGAAGGAATATTACCATCTTTGTTGGCCTGGAGTGAATTCTCACCCCAGGAAGCCAAAAAGTTGTGATAAGTCATGTGGTCGTGAAGCCTGACAATACTAAAGCCTTGGCCAGCTGTCTTTAGCTGGGGTTAGTAACATCCAGTGGAGTTTAGCACTCCACCGCCCAGCAGAGGGGACCGGAAGAACAAATTCAACCAAGCTTCACCGTCCATAGGATGTTTATCATCTGTGTGTGTATGTGTGTGTGTGTGGTGTGTGTGTGACAGATGTGTGTATAAGGAGTATGTGTGTCTGTGTATGTGTGGTGTGTGTGAGAGAGATGTGTGTATGGGTCTGTGCGTCTGTGTATCTGTGTGTGTGTGTGTGTGTGTGTGTGTGTGTATGTTGGGACTGCCAGGTCAGGGAATCTGATCTCGCACTATGGTTGAGGAAGCAAGCATTTTAAATTATTCGTGGGTTGGGTGTTTTCTACTAATCAGACCATTTCTTTTAAAGGTGCTGTTAGGAATGATTACTACTCTCCCCAGGACTTTATTTTCTTTTTATAAAGTGAAGTAATCATATGTGTTTGAAGTAGGTCAACAAAACGGAGCTGTCTGGTTTTGTTGTCTAAGCAACTCTGCCTGTACTGTCACCTGCATCACTTTTTAATTAAAGCCCCTTCCAAGTTCATGAGTACGAACTGCACCCCCGTGCCTGAAACCATAGAATCATTCACACTACAGATGGCTCAAGAGTGGCACGCTACAAACACGGGCAGACAAAAAGATCATGCATGTTTATATGACTTAAAGCTTTGGTTCAAGTGTTTCTACAAAGACAAGCAGGACGGAGCAGCCAATATTATCTCAGAAATCATGATATTGCTCATGATCGGGCTTCGCTCTCTTACCTGACTCAAAAAAAAATCAAAACAGAGTGATACTGTGGGTGAGCCAGGAGACAGATGAACGTTCGATTCCAGCTGCACCACTTACTGTGTGTCTTGTGCAAGTTTCATAACTTTTCTGAGCCTCAGTTTCTTTGTCTTCACATTGGAGCAAATACTACAGCCCTACAATCTCTTATCTCCAATTCCCAAATCCCCAAACTATAAAAACGGACATTTTTTTTCTTAACTCATTTAGCAGTGAAATCTAATTGATCTGAATTAATTTGCCATAAAATCCTACCTTGAACTGACATGAAACTTTTTACAGTCTGTGTTTGTTTTATTGAATGTGAATATACATGTTTTGCTCTATATTGTGAATATATTCACTGGGGAGGGGGGGAGTATAGCCCCAGACCATCAGGTACAGAATAGAAAATGGTTACAACACACTATTGCTCTGAAATCGAGAAATATCTGAATTCCAAAATACGTTGGCCCCAAGGACTTTTTTTTTTTTAACTTTATTTATTTATTTATTTACTTATGGCTGTGTTGGGTCTTCGTTTCTGTGCAAGGGCTTTCTCCAGTTGTGGCAAGCGGGGGCCATTCTTCATCGCGGTGCGCGGGCCTCTCACTATCGCGGCCTCTCTTGTTGCGGAGCACAGGCTTCAGACGCGCAGGCTCAGTAGTTGTGGCTCACGGGCCTACTTGCTCCGCGGCATGTGGGATCTTCCCAGACCAGGGCTCGAACCCGTGTCCCCTGCATTGGCAGGCAGATTCTCAACCACTGCGCCACCAGGGAAGCCCGGCCCCAAGGATTTTTGATAATAGACCATGGATCCATACCTTCCTCATAGGAATGTGAGGGCTGTGTGAGATGGTGGGCTAGAGCACCTGGATCAGCCCTGCCGGGGCATTTTCCTTCCCCTTTGCCCCAGTGAGCCTTTCCCAAGTGCAACGTGCCCCTTAGGTGGCAGCCAGAGATCTTTACTCGGCAGCCGGTGAAGTTAGCACACTTCCGCTGTCAACCACTCCCTTGCTAGTCTATAAACTCCTTGAGGGCAGGGATTTCGTGCCAGCGATCAGCAGCACAAAGTCCATGTTCAACAAATATGTTAAAAAAGAGTTCAGCACTCATTTAGTAGGTGTCTGCTGGGCCTCAGAGTCTCCTGATCACCTGCCAAGTGGAGGTGCCTGGCAGAGGGAGTTGACTTCGGGTGCAAAAGAAAAGGGAGGCACGGAGTCTTGGGAAAGCCAGCAGGAGAGGCCCACCCTGGGGAGGCCCTGGCAGGGACCCTCTGCATCTAGCTTTGCCCTCACAGTCCTGATGTGCCTGTCATCACAGGATCATTGTTAACACTCACTTTTACTCTTTGGTCTTCAAATGTGTCCTCATTTGGATAGTAAATCACGTGGTCACCCTATGCAATGAGCAAGAGCAGGGAGGCTCAGGGTGCAAGCCTTTTTTTTTTTTTTGGCATGTCCTTTAACTGAAAAGAGAGAAGGGGTGGACCTACAATGGGAAGGATTGAGGGGTAGAGGAGACACAGAGAGGAGGGTTGCTAGCAGCAGTCTCGATCCCACCTCACAGTGATTAAGAGCATAGACTCTGCAACATGTCAACTAAAGAACATAGGGTAGTGGGTTAACTGGTTGCTCCCCCAACCCCCAAAAGATATGCTCACCTTCTTACCCTAGGAACTTGTGAGTGTGACCTTATTTGGGAAAAGGGTTTTGGTAGATGTAATTAAGTTAAGGATCTTGAGAAGAGATCACCCTGGATTATCTTGGTGGGCTCTAAATTAGATGACAAATGTCCCTGTAGGAGAAACACAGAGGAAAGACGCACAGGGAGAAGGAGGAGAAGGCCGTGTGAAGATGGATGCAGGGATTGGAGTGATGCAGCCACAAGCCAAGGAATACCTGGAGCCCCAGAAGCTGGGAGAGCCAGGAAAAATTCTTCCCTGGAGCTTTTGGAGCTTTTGGAAGGAGCCTGGCCCTGCTGACACCTTGATTTCGGACTTCTGGCCTCCATAATTGAGAGAATAAATTCCTATGGTTTTAAGCCACCAGGTTTACAGTAATTTGTTACAGCAACCCTAGGAAACTAGTACACATAGGGTGGGTTACCTAACCACGTGAACCTCAGTTGCCTCATCTGAAAATGGGGATAAGATTGGACCTACCTTATAGGGTTGCTTGGAGGAGTAAAAGAAATTATACATGTTAATTGCATGGCACTAAGTAGTACCTTAACAGATGGTAACTGTTACTATGGCTGATGAGCAGCAGTACTGAAATGCTGCTTTCATCCAGCAGATGGCGGAAGATGGATTTGCAAACCAGAGGCCTTCATAAAGTTTAGTGCACCCAACATGAATTAGCCTTCCTAGCTCACACACTGAAGAGGATTAACCCTCACCACCTCAAAGCAAGCTTTCAGCTATGTAGACATTCAACTGATTCTGTTATCCTCTGGCCATTGTACACAGTAGAGGCAGGCATTGGTGAATACAAAGAGTGGGTGCAAAAAAAAAACACCTGGGTTCTAGGCCCAGCTCTGTGACTTCACTGGGACTGTTTCCCCTGCTGTAAAGTAACCATAAAATGAAATATGAAGTGCAACACAAATTAGAGGGATGTTGTGAGGCCAAAATGACCCAAAGTGTGAAAGTACTGGGAAAGCAAGATGCCGTGAAGCACAGAGGGGCCCAGTGGAGATTAATTCTGTGGAATCAAGGTCATTCATTTATTCACTCGGCAAACACTGATTTGTGCCGGGCATGGTGCTAGGTTCTGGGAAGCTCACATTCTGGTTTGGGAGGACGAACACGCGACAAAGGTGTGCACAGGACATCCTTCCCCTCAGATGCTGTGGTAACGTTCCAAGTCTGGGTTTTGGCTTAAAAAACAGATTTGAATAAGCAGTCGCCTTGGTAAAACGTTTATACTGCCTTCTAAATTTCTTTTAAAACTTCCATCCTTGTAAAAAAAAAAAAACCAACCTACTGTTTATGGTTAAGTGAAAAAAGAGAATTGCAGGACCATATGCACAGAAAGCTCTTACACCTGTCTTAACAGTGGCCAATTCTGGGAAGGGGTGGAGGTGGTATTTAGAAGAGTTGGGCTTTTCCCTTTTACTTTCTATACTTCTATATCATTTACACTTAAAAAATAAGCAAATATTGCTCTCTCCATTAAAAAATAACAATAATAATATTTTTAATAAGCCTGTCACCCCCCAAACTCTTCTGCCCTAGCTTGGCTAATTCAAACACAGTGATGTACACAAATGATGGAGTGAGTTGTCTCCCTTTTTGAAAGAAAATTAAAAGGAAAAGTCCACATTTGCTCTTCTTTGTACTCTTGTGAAGAGGTCATCTAACTGGAAGTGATCCAAGCAGTTTTAAAGCCCTTCTCTTCTTTAAAGTGGTTTGCAAACATTAGCTCAGCTACCCTCAGGGCCTCCTAGTGAGAGGGGCTCATATAAGAGGCTGGTGAGTCACTCGGAAGTACCAGGTTGTGGATGCCCTGTGTCAGCGGGGTCACAACGCCCCTAACGTGAGTCTGCAGCTTTACAGCGTTCAAAGGGCTTTCTCCTGCATTATCTAATGTGACCCTTCTATGACCCCTCAGAGGTCTGGTTGGTATTGTTCTTCCTACATGAGAGATGGGGGAATAAAGGTTTTGGAAGGAGAAATGACAAGCCCAAGATGGGGGAGCTAGACAGCATCAGGGTATAACATCACTCAATTACTGCTCAGCACAGAAAAGATGGTTTCTAATGTCAAATTCTCATGATATGCCTCTGCATTGGGGGATAGAGAAGGGAGAAGAGGAAGAGAAGACCGTTTTTCTGTCTAATCTTACCCTCCCTTCCTTCTTTTCTTTTTCTTTTAATAATTTTTCTGCTCAGCACAGAAAAGATGATTTCTAATGTCAAATTCTCATGATATGCCTCTGCATTGGGGGATGGAGAAGGGAGAAGAGGAAGAGAAGACCGTTTTTCTGTCTAATCTTACCCTCCCTTCCTTCTTTTCTTTTTCTTTTAATAATTTTTTAATAGATTTATTTATTTTTATTTATTTTTGGCTGCGTTGGGTCTTCGTTGCTGCACGTAGGCTTTCTCTAGTTGCGGCGAGCGGAGGCTACTCTTCGTTGCGATGCGTGGGCTTCTCATTGGGGTGGCTTCTCTTGTTGCGGAACATGGGCTCTAGGCATGGGGGCTTCAGTACTTGTGGCTCGCGGGCTTCGTTGCTCCCTGGCATGTGGGATCTTCCTGGTCCAGGGATCCCCTGCATTGGCAAGCGGATTCTTAACCACTGCGCCACCAGAGAAGTCCCCCTTCCTTCTCTCCCTCCCTCCCTCCCTCCCTCCCTCCCTTCCTCCCTCTCTCCCTCCTACTCAGCTGGGAAAAAAGAGGTAAGGAAGAGGACCCTGTATTGTAGATAATTACAATTCAAGAATCAGGTTTTGTGCAATTTTAAATTACGCCACAGATTTGAAGGGGTGTGGTAGAACTATGTTAAGTCTCATTTATGTGCAAATATTGAAGAAATGAGAAGCTTCTGAACTTGTAAATCCGTTAAGAGTTGCTTAAGTTGAACGCAGGTGAACCTGGTCATTTGCAGATAACGTTCACACTTTTGCCACACAGGGGTGCCACCATTGCTTGGTAGGTGGACATACGTGCCATTCTGTCAGGGTTGGTCCTGAATTATGGGAGCTTTGCATTATACAGGGCTTTCAGGGATGACTCCTTCCTTCTCCACCCCACCCAAATATAATCACTTTATTCCGCGTTATAAAGGCTAAGGAAGACATAGCTCAGAGGAAGGCACCTAACACAGCTTGGAAGAGAGAAGGATGAAGTGGCTCTTGGAGGAGATGATGTGTGAACTGGGTCATGATGGAAATGATGTCCATTCAGGCATATCTTTCTCTGCATGCCTGCTGCCTCTCACATGCATTTGTGCAAGCCAGCAAGGTGGTCTAGGGGGAGAGCAGAAGCTGTGAAGCCGCCCTCCTTCTCCCCGAGGTGCCCTGCCGAGCCCCCACTTGCGCTGTTACCCCTTATCGCTCTGCTTGAAATGATCACTATCACTCCTGTCTTCTTCCACCAGCCTGTGAATTTCTCAGGGGCAGGGTCTGAATTTATTCTTCTTTCAAACCCTCTCTCCTCAACCAGTGTCTGGCAAATAGAAACTCATCAATATGATTTTTTTCTTTTAAAAATATGTTTTAATATGGAAAATTTCAAATATCAATATATACAAAAGTACAGAGAATGGTATATGAGTTCCCTTGTACACATTATGCAGCTTCAACAGCTATCAACTCATGGCCCATCATCTTTCCTCTATACTCTCCATTTCTCCACTTCCTCATCCTATTATTTTAAAGTAAATCTTAGAAGTAAACACATAGATGTGAATATTAGGGTGGGTATAAGACATTGTTAAAAAAAGACAAGAAAAGAAGAAAATTTAACTGCTAGGCTTCTCTCACTGCTTTGAATTGCCCAGTGGGTGGGGTTGTGCAGGGAGGGTGAAGAGGAGGTTTTTGTGGAGGTCTAAGGTTTTTATGGGACAGTTTCCAGTAATGAGAAAAACTGAGAAAGCAAAGAGGAAGTAACAATGCTTACTGTGTGCCAAGCACTGTGCATTATTGTTTTACTTCATCCTTCCAGGAGATACAGGTATTATTATCCCATTTTAAAGACAAGGCTCAGAGAGGTTGAGTGCTGTCTCTAAGGCAAAGCTAGGATTGGAACCCAGCTCTGTGTGGCTTCAGGGTCTGTGTTGTTAACACTCTGATAAGATGATCCCTGTGATGCAGACCCAGCAAAATCCATCCCTGCCCTGAAGCTGCTTATGAGACTTCCCTGGGCTACGAGCTCTTGTCTTCCTCTCAATTGCATGTGAAATCCAGCTTATTTCACAAGCTCTGTGGGCTACTCCAACCCAGGAGGAGGGAGGGTTTCCATACCCAGGATGAAAAAGGGAAATTAAGTTCCTTATTAAAAGGAAGGCCATTTCCTCCTGGTGCTTGCCCCCAGTAAGTGACAGCCAGGAGTCTGAAGAGCCTGTAAATAAATTTGTGAAGGGTTAAATATTGAACTACACACCCGGAAGTTGAGATAAGTCATTTGTGGGAAAAATCCAAGAGATTGTGCTTAAATGTATTCTTGGATAGATGAGGCTGGGCTTGACTGTGACCATGAGAGAGTGAACAAAGCCCCAAGTCCTCTGGGGGTGGGAGGGCCACGTTGTCAGAGGCCAGCACGGGCCAGCCTTGGAAGCTGAACATGGCAAGTCTCAGGGGCAAATGCTGGCGAGGTCCGTCCATTCAGCGTCCAGGCAAGAAGCAAGCTTGGCAGGCAGACGTGAGCAGTGAGGTTCACTGGGCACAGCAACCCCTCTAGCAGAGGAGAACAACGCAAGCAATTCAGCTGTGAGACGTGGCTAATGCTTAACCGTCACCCCTGCCCTGATTCCCTGCTCACTAAGTCTCTGCTGGATGATTTGGCTGCTTCTGGATTCATTTTTCAACAGGGAAAGAACAAGGTGCTCCAGCCAGTGTGAACTTTCAGTACTCTTGAAAGTTGATTTTCTCATTATAAGTGAATCAATTGGCTTTCTCCTGACAACTTGGCTTTCCCGCTAATTTGCCTTCAGGGAGGGAATGGTCTGATCTCCCTACCAGAGTGTGCTGTCTGCCTGTCATCTTTATTTCCCTTTGGAACTTGACAAATGGGATCCTGTGGTTTATACATCGGTCTCTTGTGTGTGCCTGGTGAATGCTAGGATACCTGGGGAAGAAGACCCTGGGTGGAGAGGACCAACAGAGTCAAGTCCTGGTCTGGCGAGAGAGCCAGACCTGCAGCTGGAGAATTCATCCACCAGGCAGTGAAGGCTACCACCTCGGGTCTCTTAGGAGAGAGCAGATGAGCCTTCCCTAAGGGTAGCCCCTGGACCACAGTGACACAAGGGCCTTAGCACAGGGAATCAAAATCCTTCCTGCTCGCAAAGAACCAAGTTTGGATCCCTTCACCCCTAGGCAGGCCTGATTTTCCAGTTCCACTGAGGAGCCTTCCTGCCTTATTCCCACGGGCATGTGACAAAGTGGTTCTGGAAAGCCAGGCATTGCCATGTTACTCCCTCACTCAAAACCCTTTGATGGCTCCCTACTACCTATGACATAAAGTCCAAACTCCTTGGCAAAACCAGCCCTTGTGGCAAGAGGAATAAAAAGGTTCTTGCTACACTATCTCATCAAATCAAATCCCCTTACAACTGTAAGGTGTATTGTTATTTGAAACACTGAAAAAAAAACCCGGAAAACATTGTCAAATAAACTATGACACCCCATTGATGATAAGATACATATGCTTTCAGATAGGTTAAAATGTGGGAAATATTTGAGTCCTAAAATCACTGAAATATGGTATTTAATACAAAAGCTTGGAGGTATAATGGTTTTCCCTGTAAGGGGAGAGACACGATTCATTTTAGAGGAAAAGGATGCTGTTGAGTAGGAGCACATCATGACTGACCTCATTTATTTATTATTTTGAGAAGAGCGGGACTAATGTGCCTAGGCCTGGGTAAGTGAGAGCAAATCAGACAGACAGACAGACAGACGAGGAATTGCTCTGCATAATAAGAATAAGGTAATAGGAACCAGAGCTTTCCTTAGCTGCCAGGACAATGAGGAAGGGGAGATATGAGCCAGGTCTGTACACAGAGTGGTCTTCCCAGTGCTTTCGTCACTCTAGAAGGACCTGGGAGCTTGGAGATATATCCCTGCCTGACCCCACTCCCATGGAGGCTGACTTAAGTGGTTTGAGATGGTCTTGGGCATTGGTCCTTTCAAAAGCTTCTAAAAGATTCTAACTGGTGAGACAGAGAAGGTGGGGTGACAGGAGCCTAAGAAGATACAGCTGGCTGGTAAGAACTTTCCTTTAGTGGAGGTGGCCAAGGGAAGCTGGGGCCACCATGGCCAGTGTTTCACATAAGCTGTTTCCTATTCTGTGCTGTGTCCTTTTGCTCTCCCCAGCCAGCAGCGTAAGCTTGCCATGCCCACAGTCGTGGGAGAAGAGTCCGGAAAGGACTGAGGGATGCAAAGGCAGACGGCAGCAGCAGAGGCTGAGAGCAGCGCCGAGCCCCAGTCACAGGTGAGTTGCAGTGCCGAGTGGCCCAGGAGAGTCTTGTCTCCACCAGAACCACACTGAATCCTCAGCGATATCAGGCTTCCCGCTGTTCACAGCGTAGCTATTTCAGCTTTTTCCATTTGCATATTGAACAAAAGGATCATTCTGGAAAGCTGGAGGACTTGGGGGACATTCAGGACCAACCCTTTGGTTACACTGAGTCTTTTATTATCTGGTTCCTGCCCACCTTGTCCAACCCTCTCTGCACCCCACCTCCACCCCACCCCACCTCCACCCCACATGACTTGGAAAATACTCGTTCCTTCTTCAAGATTGAGTCCGAGGTTCATGTGCTCTGAGAAGCCTTTTCTGCACCCTTTCCTCACCCCCCAGCCCCATCCCCATGGGAGTGGATTATTTCCTCCTGCTGCCGCTCTGGGTCCTGTGCAGACCTCTCTCAGAGTGGCTCTGTCCTGGGCTGAATTGTGTTCCCCCAAAGTTGTGTTGGAGTCCTAATCCTCAGTACCTCAGACTGTGACTGTATCTGGAGATAAGCTCTTTATAGAGGTAATCGAGTTAAAATGAAGTCATTAGGCTGGGATCTAATCCAATATGACTGGTGTCCTTATAAAAAGGGAAAAATTTGGACACAGACATACACAGTAAGAACGCCATGCAAAGACTGGAGTCATGCTGCCACAAGCCAAGGAACTCCCAAAGCTAGTAGACAGGCCTGGGACAGAGCTTCCCCTAGTGCTTCTAGAAGGAGCATGACCCTGCTGACACCTTGATCTTGGACTTCTAGCCTCCAGAACTGTGAGACAATAAATCCCTAAGCCACTCAGTTCACGGAACTTTGTTATGATAACCCTAGAAAACGAATACAGCTTTCACGATATCAGTGCCTCAGACCTACTAGAGAATGGACTTGAGGATATGGGGAGGGGGAAGGGTAAGATGTGACAAAGTGAGAGAGTGGCATGGACATATATACACTACCAAACGTAAAATAGATAGCTAGTGGGAAGCAGCTGCATAACACGGAGATCAGCTCTGTGCTTTGTGACCACCTAGAGGGGTGGGATAGGGAGGGTGGGAGGGAGGGAGACGCAAGAGGGAGGGGATATGGGAACATATGTATATGTATAACTGATTCCCTTTGTTATAAAGCAGAAACTAACACACCATTGTAAAGCAATTATACTCCAATAAAGATGTTAAAAAAAAAAGATATCAGTGCCTTTATCTTGTTAGTTCCATTACCCCCACTAAATTACAGGTCCCTCAAAAGCAGAGACTGTTTTAGTCATCTTTGTACCTCATCTAATGACACCTAAGTATTTGTTGAATGAATCAGTGACTGCAGTGCATCCTCCAGTTTCCTGAATTTACTCTCAGAAACAGGACCAGGCGGCAAAAAAATGCCCTGGGGCTTAGCCTCGTTGCTGTGATTCTCCCTGCCAACAGCTGTCCAGGAGCATCCTTAGTAACCACAGGAATGATGATTACTCTTGTTTCCAGCTGGGATTCAGTGGCCATCAAATTGTATGCATTCTTTCAGTCAGTCACTTGACAACTTTGAGTGACTCCCATGGGCCCAGTTCTGTGCTATGAACTGAGGATATAGAGGGAAATAAGACCAGCCAGGCCCAGGATTCATGGAGTCGCTATACTCAACAGGAGAGACAGATTAAGTAATTATGTAATTACAGTGACGCTAAATGCTAAGAGAAGCAGCACAGGATACCAAGAGAATCATTAACAGAAGAATCTGGTAAATTCCAGAAAGCTTCTCAGAGAGAGTGATGTTTGAGGGGTTCAGAGAAATAAGCTTGACAGAATGGTAGAGGAAGCATGATCCCTGTCAAAGACACAGCCCATGTGAAGGCCATTGGTTCAACAATTATTTGTGGAGCCCTTACTATGGGCCAAGCAGGTGTTCTGGGTCCTGGGCCCACAGCCGAGAAAACAACCAATACAAATCCGAGCTATCGCGAAGCTTACATTCAAGAAGCCAGAAGGAAGGGAGCAGGGAGAATGGAAGAGGAAAAAACATGGCGGGGATCTTCAAGGACATGAAATGCCACAGGTCTGACCCACGGAATCAGCTTTGATCGCTGCTGGGCTTCCTACCCGTAGAACATTGCCTGGTACACGGTAAGAGCTTGATACACGATTTGCTGTGGATGGATTAGATTCAGCGAGGAGGGTGGAGTTGAGGTGTGTGTGGTGACTCTGATACAGCCTGAGTTAACGAGCAGAGCACTAGACAAGAAAGTTCGGTAGTTTACCAGAACGCCGTCAAGCCCTTTCACTTTCACTGTCCTGTTTTTCAGTGCTACTCAGTGGTAGGGTTGGTCTAATAATCCCCAAACTCTTCTGGCAATAAGGCTTTCTCAGCCTGTGAGTGGTATTGTGGCCTGTCCAGTTTGCAGCCCAGATTCACAGCTGTTGGCATTCTTCACCTAAACTAGGTTGTCTAGCTCTCAAGTGCCAGGATTGACTGGCTTAGGAACCTCGGAAGGAAAATACTGTGTCCTTTCCGTTCTAGTGGCTTCCTCCCTGGTTTAGGTCACCATATCCTCGACTTCGGGCTATTAAATGAGGGGAGAGGCCCAATGCAGCTCCAAGGTGGATGATTCTATTGTTTAGGAAAACACTTTGACAGACTTTCTGGTTGATAGAGGCAGATTCTGTCTCCCTCCTCTCTCCTCCTGTTTTTTTTAAACACAAGAAAATGTTCATTGTAGGAAATAATATAAAATACACAAAATCAAATAAAAAATAAAAGTGACCCAATATCCCACCAACAAGAAATAACCAGTGTTTGTGTATTTGGACTTTTCCTCTGCAGTTATAGCTTGTAGGTATAGGTGTATTTATATTTGCAAAAATGAGATTATGTATATAATACATATCAACTTGCAACTGACTTAACCTTAGAACTTTATTACAAGCATCTTTCCATGTTAAGAGATGTTCATAATCTCGCTATTTTAAATTCTGGCCTGGAGTGCTGTTACAACCTCCCGAATTTTCCATTTCCAATTCTCACCAACCTGTGAGCAGATTAGTCTTCCTGAAGCATAATCCTGATCATGTCACTTTCCTCTTGAAACCCTTTGAAATGCTTCCCACGCCCCATGTCCTACAGATGAAGTCCAAATTATTTCACCCAAAATTTGAGACCCTCCACGATAGGACCCTCCGCCCAACCTGCTTGTTCATTTTTACCTTCATTGTTTTTCCAGATGTACCCAATGCTCTAGTGAAAGCCTAGGGTTTCTCAAGGTCCTGACTTTCCCATCTCTGTTCAGACTGTTCCCTTGCTCCTAGAACGCCATCCCCACCAACTGTCCAGCTACTAGAACCCCAGGCCACCTTCTAGGCCTGGCTCAGATGCCACCTTCTTCAGAAAGCCTTGTTCCTCTCCAATAAATATACTAGGAATGGAGCCAAGTGCTTTTATCCTTGCGGGGGGCGGAGGGTGGGAAAAATCAGTTACCACCACTTTGTCATTGCTTAAAACATACTGTGCTTCTTTGGATGTGCATGTGTGTGCACACACCAACGCACACATTATGGTAAATTGTGCAAAGGAGGGTTAGTTACCGGGCAGACTTAGAATCTAGGACTTCACTCCCACTAATGCTTTTCTCATTTCCAGAAAGTATTTGTATACATCTACACATCCACATGGGTGTATACACAGATACAGATGTGTATGTGTCCATGTGTGCATGCATACGTATGCAGGTGTAGATATGTACATGAGTGGGTGGGTGTGTATCAAGAATCTCACAATTTATTTTCTGGAAGCCGCCACTTCTAAGGTACAAGCTAATCTTCGTACAGCATTTTATTAGGGAGCTTCCAGGGAGAAAGCACCTGAGTCATAGTCTTCATAAATTTGTCCGCCTCAGTCGAGAATCTGGCTTCTCCTGGTTTTGTGCTATTAAATTGACAAATGGCTCTTAGTAAACCCACGAGGTTACATAATTCAGTTTGGGGACTGTGAGGCTTGACGGTGGGGTGATGTTCTGATTTTGGGCGAGTTCATGTTTAACCAACTCGATTGCGTAGGTTAGCTCTTCTGGGCGAGCACTGGTACTCGGGAGCCAGAGTCCCTTTCGTATCTGAGAAACTGGATTTCCTCAGCTTTGGGGATCAACCCTACAGGACTCCAGCATTTCAATGCTGCAAAAATGTCAAGGAAGAGAACGGGAGGGAGGTGGACACAGAGACTTTTCCCCAAGAGACATTTAGATTTCCAGTAGTGCCTCTGTGGGGCACTGCCTTATTTCAGGGTTATCAGTGTGTAAACATACACTTCCCTCCCTCCCCTGAGGCTGCCTTGCCAAAGGCTTGCCTGACCTTCATCCATTGTTGATCCTGTAAGCTCCAGGACCTGTAAGCTCCAGAATCCGTGCTAGGCACATGTGAGCATCTCCTGGTCCTCCCTGAGGCTTTGTTGTTGGTGGTGAGGTGTCAGTGAAGATTTTATTCTAGACTGGCTCCTGTCGGTTTTTTCTCTTTCCCCTCTAGTCTCTCCCTCCGTGATCTCATCCACTCCCACAGCTTTTTATGCCACCTATAAATGTGGGAGTGGTTACCATATATCTCCATTTCAGTTCTGTCTTCTGAGCTCAGACCCCTGTCTCCAACCACTGACTTGTCATCACCATCTGGATATCGGCCTGGCATCACAAACTTGACTCCTTTAAAATGAATTTATTAGCTGTCTCCTAGACTTGCCCCTCCTCTTTGGTTTCCTATCCAGAGGATGACAGCGCCAAACACCTAGATAATCAAGGAGGAAATCCGGGAGATGTCATCACTGACACTGCCTCTCCCTTTCACCTCCCCTGCACCCCAATCCACTGCATGATCGTACAGTCATCGAGTCCTGCAACCCAATAACCTCCTGAAGAGTTCTCACTTCTGTCCATTGCTCTGCATTTCACTGCCAGCACCCTGCTCCCCAACACCAGACACCAGAGCCTCTTGCCTGGACTAAGCCTCAAGTCCATTCTTGCATTCTCTAATCTATTTTCCATGTCGCAGCCAGAAAGATTCTTTAAAAACACAAATCTAATTACGTTACTCCCCTGCTTAAACATGATCAGTGATGTCCCATTTCTTTTATTAAAAAAACACCAATCTTTTGCTACGGCTCACAGTGCCCTGCCTGACCTGGCTACGCCCTCCTCATCAATGTCCTCTGGTGTCCTTATGCCTTCTTTCTCTGACCTCTCAGTGCTCTTGCCTCACAGGCGCACTCCAATCCCTTAGACCCTCCCTGCTGTCATGGCACTTCTTTCCTCTTTGTCTGGTTAATTCTCATTCATCTTTTAACTTCCAGCTCGAATATTCCTTCCATGGGAAAATCTGCAACCCCTGGGACCAGACTAGCACCCAGTGATGCTAATTTGCACAGCATCATGCTGCTTCTCTGTGCTGCTGGTCACAATGACTGCCATTTGGTCAACGATTTGTTTTATCTATATATTTTTTCACTAGTCTGTAAGCTCCATGAAGTTAGGAACTGTATCTTCTTTTTCAGTGATGTCTTTCCAGCACCTAGCACAATGCCTGACATTTAGCGAGTGTTCCATAAGTATTTGTTAAATGAACAAAAGATGTTCTAAAGCTGGATCTTTCTGATATAGTGGAACACATGAGTAATTTCTGTTAGTGTCATTCTAGTTTTGAATGGCTCTAGCCTTACTCATTTTGTGTGTATGTGTGTTGACCGGTTTTACTTTTTTTTAATGAATGCATCATGAGCATTTGCTGTAGCTGGGTAATGCGCTGGGTACCAGGAATCAAAGTTGAATTAAACTGTGATCCTGCCTTGAAGGAGTTTACCAATTAGCAGCTCAAGTTCTTGTTTTCATGGAAGGACACAGACAATGGGAGGCTTGGGAATTTCCATAGAAGCAAGATCACCTACACCTGTTATACTCCATGAGCTCATTCACTTAAGAGTAGGCAGGGCACCAGAGAAAAGGTTATGGGCCCTCGTGGCTGAGCCGCTGTGGCTGTGTTCAGGTTAACTGGAGTCAGAGTACAGCCCAAGGTCAGGAGGACTGAGCTGACTCATCCTGCAAAGAGAGCAGTCAGGGGTCAGGCCAGGTAAGGTGAGCAGGTTGGGGTTCACCCACAGGGGAAGCAGACAGAGAGGACCACGGTGGTTCAGACTCAGTTGGTCAAATCCTTGGCTGGTGGCATCTCCCCAACCACCTCGAGGCCCACTTGCAGCTGCAGCCTTCTGTGTCCATCTGGCTGATGGCTTCGCAGCAAGGGCTGAGCCAAGGTCTTCAGCAAAGGTTGAGCAAAAGCCCTCCATTCGGGCAGAGCTGGGTTTGCATCTGGCAGCATTGGGGGCTACATGATTCTAAGCAAGTTCCATCAACTTTCTGAGACTCAGTTTTCTTTTTAATGAAACGTGACAGTACCGCCTGTCGCTCACTGGGGAGATGAAAGTATGTAGGGCGAGTGCTGCTCTGTAGTTGGTGCCCATCATTTACGTGCTCCTTTCCTCAAATTGTGCCACAGGTGTAGGTTTTGCTTTAGAGACCCCTCCATTCCCTTTCATTACTCTTCTGGCCCCTTATTCCCCCCCACATACTTTCTCCAATCTTAGAGAAACCTCCACTGGAGGTGTGGTGAGTAGGCTCTTTCCGTGCTATGGAAGGGCATGTGGAACCTCGTAGGCAGTCAGCCAATATTTGTGAGGTCAGTGGTCAGACGGATGGAGGATGGATGGAGAAATGAGTTAAACGTGCATGTAAAGGCTTCTGCTGCCACCCCAGTAACCATGAGCAACAATGAAATCGTTATGGAACGCCTTTTAATTTTTAACTCAGCGCCATCATAGACGGCAGACAACCTTTAACAGTCAGCCCCTTCAGGGATGCTTTGCACCAAGTCACCCTGCCCCAGCACACCCCTTCCTGAGGTGACCCCCCCCACACCAGCCCCGTTCAGTGACTGACGATACCTGAGTATAAATGCCCATCATCTCCGCCCCACTCCTTAACTCTGGAGGCCATTCTAGTTCCAGGGCAACTCCTGGCTGCAGCTGAGGCTGTCCCCGGGCCTGCATTTGGCTTCAGTCCTTCTTCCGCATCTTCGGCTCCCTCCCCCTCCCTCGTTCCAGGGTTCACCCCCCAGGGCACTCCCTCACCAACAGCCTGCACCCTGAACTCCGTCTCAGAGTCCACTTTGCAGGAGTGAAGCTGCAACATACCGGCTCACCTACGTGGAAAGTCTAGGGGCGATCAGGCACAGCTGGGCAGAAAGTCAAGCTAAATGTGATCCCTGGCCTGCAGGCCTTACAATCTAGTGGAGAAGAGAGACCTTAAATAGGGCAGATTCAATAGAGGAATCATGGTGAGATGGGAGACACTAAGGAAAAGAAAGGGTGGGATGAGGGTTTACAATAGGGACTTTGTCTCAGGGTCCAGGGGGGGCCTCCCCAAGCAGAGGACCTCCTCAAGCAGGGGACCTGGAAGGTGACTTTACAGAATGAATAGGGGGGAGCCAGGGGGGGGACAGCCCGCCCAGCAGAGGGGTCCACACGCTGTAGGAAAGAACTTGTGTTGGAGCAACTGAAAGGCCAGGGTGTTAGCAAAATTTTGATGTAAAGAAAGAGCTTTGTTTTGTGGGCTCCTTCCTTTCTTTGCCTCAACCCATCACTCCAAAGCCTCCATCTGCACATGGACTGTTGGATGCCCGAGGCTTCTCTCTTTTTCTCTCTCTCTCCTTCTCTCTCCTCCTCTCTTCTCAGACCTGCTGTTTTCCTCACATCCACCTTTTCTCCTTCAGAATTAATCTATTCTGATCCCCTTGGACTTTTCTAATGAGTCCAAAACATGAATGCCAATGCGTGTTCCTTCTCAGATCATCTAGCTTCTAAGGGCCTTTCATGCAATAACCCGCTTGCAGGTGTGCGGAAGGGTTATGCAGATAGGAAACGGCGGAGGCAGAGACTGGAGCCAAGCGGCTAAAGAAAAACCTTTGCTTAAATGCCATGCCAAAGGGGGTGAAGTATGGGAGCCAAGCCCTGGCAGGAGGGAGACGGACCCAGACCAGGAAACAGGTCAATCAGAGGCCCAATTATCGGAGCACCTGAAAGTGGAGTGTGAGGCCAGTCAGCTGGAAGATGGTTGATTTGTGGTTGAGGCGCTTTTTATAGTCCTGCCCTGTCTCCACTTGGGAGCTGCAGTCCCAGGCCCTGCCTGTCTGCAGGTGTGAGTAATGCTGAGAGTGGCAGGCCCCGGGGAAGAAGGGAGCTTTCTGGAGCCAGGAACCATACCTGTCTACGTTTTTCAAAGCTTTATCAACTTTGCAATTTAAGCAGTTTCATTTCCACTGAGATTAAAAGTAAGTGTGAGCAATTAGGTAAATTATGCCTGACTCACTACTCCCTAAGGAAGTGTGAGAGAAGAATCTTGAACTTCATCCCACTCATCAAATATTTTGATCATAATTGACTTCTTTGGATCTTTCTTAAGAGTTTTGAATTTTTGTTTGTTTATTTGGGTATACATATTTTTTTTTCTACTTAATATTTTTGTCAAGATTTTGTTTTGTTTTTATCTTGCAAACTTTCAGTTCAATGACCTGTTCTCACCATGATGTTTTAGGGAGGAAACGTCGTCTTCCCTTTTCTTGTGCTGTAGTGGTGAGAGGCCAGGGGTCTGTTTTCTCTCGGCAGACCCTTCTGCCTGCAGTTCTTCAAGCTCATCCAGGCTTCTCTCACCCTCCAGCCTCTGCAACTCATATTCAGCCTTCAGCTTTCAGCTTAAACGCCACTTTCTGTTTCTTAAATGCCTCCAACGTCCTGGGTCTCTGCTGGGTGTCCCCCTTGGGGCTTCCATACTGTAGGTGGTACCCACAGGTGTAGCTTCCTCAGCCCCGCCTGTACCGCACTCTGCTGGAATCGCCATCCACTTGTCTGAGTTGTGATTATTGATGGTCTATGAAATCAATGTAGTGGAGTCATGAACAGCATTTCTGGGTTTTGTATTATTTATTTTGGGATAATCTTTCTATGTTGTATTTGAATAGTAATACAATTATGTTTGCTATTTAACTTTGTTATTTGTTTCTTATGCATATGTAATAAGAGGGAGTTTTTTTGTTTTTGTTTTTGCTTTTGAATTTTTTTCTCTTTATTAATTTTATTTATTCATTTATTTTGGCTGTGTTGGGTCTTCGTTGCTGCATGCGGGCTTTCTCTAGTTGCTGCGAGTGGGGAGACTACTCTTCATTGCAGTGCGCGGGCTTCTCATTGCGGTGGCTTCTCTTGTTGTGGAGCACGGGCTCTAGGAGCACGGGCTTCAGTAGTTGTGGCACATGGGCTCAGTAGTTGTGGCTCGCGGGCTCTAGAGTGCAGGTTCAGTAGTTGTGGCGCATGGGCTTAGTTGCTCCGCGGCATGTGGGATCTTCCCGGACCAGGGCTCGAACTCATGTCCCCTACATTGGCAGGCGGATTCTTAACCACTGCGCCACCAGGGAAGCCCAATAAGAGGGAGTTTTGTTTCATGAAACTTTCTTTCAGTTTGTGTGTGTGTGCGCGTGGGTGTGTGCGTGTGTGTGTGTATGTGTGTCTGTTTGTGTGTACAATGGTGAATAAGACAGGTATAGGCCTGGAACGAGTGTTTTTCTTCAAAGTTTTAAACTGAGACCTACAGTAAGAAAACATTTTATACTGTAACGTTTCTTATACAGTAAGAAAAGCATTTAATAATATAAAACATTTTATACTATATACACACATACGTATAGTTTTCAAAGCATATATGATATTTGATTTGATATGTACGACTTATATGAGGTAAATTTTTTTAAACTCATTTTAAACTCATATCTATATGATGAAGTGGAGACTGGGTAATTAAATGATCAGCAAAGGTCACACAGCTTCTAAGTGTTGGTGCTTAGAACTTGAATCCAGAATTCTGGTCCAATAATCTTTCTCACGTATCTAATTTTATACGCCTACACCCAGAGAGTCAAAGTAGGATGAGCTCTGATATCCAATCAATATATATATATATATATAGAATTGTCATTCATTATATGCAATATTGTTCAAAAACCTAACTGCACAACTGTGGAATGAGAAGGTACGTGACAGTACTGGAACTTGGGAAGGCAACTCAGGGCTTTAGGCAAATAGCACCTAATTTATTGTTAGAAGTCAATTTTTATGTCCACCAAGTAAAGCTCATTCTTTTGACCCCGGACTTCATTAATAGAAGCAGAATGTCTCAAAGGAGAGAAGTGATTATCTGGTACACTTCTAAGAGCATTGTATTTCATTCTGGACAGCATACTATGAAACTAAAGACAAAAGAGATTGTTTTTAGAAGAAAATGCTCTGAGAGGTAAGAGGGCTCAGAGCCAAGCCACGTAGGAGAAGATGGGAGATGGACACTGGAGGGACAGCCTGGAGGTGGGGGGAGAACGGGGCTCTTCAAATATGAGTCCTGTGGAAGAGGGCTAGGACTTCCGTGCCATGTGACCCTGTGAGCGGGAACAGCAAGGAGATGGACTTCCGCACAGCAGAATTGTGATAGACTTTTTTGGTGTTTACCTGCATGGCGTCTGCCTTCCTTTCTTCTGGTCACAGAACCCACGTGTTGTTCACGGGACAGTCCCTCCCCTACTCTTGGCCCTTGTGTTTTGGCCGATGACTCCGTCCCTTCATCCAGATGATCTTATGACTCTGGCCTAAGAGAATCAGCATATCCCATCCTCTCTGGCCACAATGATTGATCCAAGAATCAGCCTGTGACTCAAATCAGTTCAATGAGAAGTACATTTTGAACTTCTATGGAGTTATTGGTGAAAAGCTGCCCCCCCTTAGATTTGAGGCTGCATAGATGTGAGTATCTGAAAGTGAAGTTGGCACAAAGCTGAGCACAGCCAAGAGAAGGGGTGACACTATGCCCCGACTCGTTCCTCCTGAGCCCCTAGAACCAGCTGTGCCTGATATCCCCTAGACCAGCGGTCCTCAACCTTTTTGGCACTAGGGACTGGTTTCATGAAAGACAGTTTTTCCACAGACAGGGGCAGAAGGGGAATGATTTGGACGGTAATGAGAGCAATGGGGAGCGGCAGATGGCCCGGGGGTTGGGGACCCCTGCCCTAGACCTTCCACTTAGGGGAGCCACTATGCCACAATTTTGTTCCCTGGAAAGTGGACTCTGAGGCAGAGTTTAGGGTGCAGGATGTTTATTCAGGAGTGCCAGGAGTGCCCTAGGGATGAATGCCGGAGGAAGGGAAGGGAAGGGAAGGGAGGAGAAGCTGCAGAGGGAGGGCTCAAGCCAAATGCAGTCCTGATGACTTCAGCCAAGCCCAGGAGGAGCCCTAGGTGGAGATGACCCAGATAGCTATACTCTGGCATCGATTAGTCGTTGGCTGTGGGTTGCCCCAGGAAAGACGGCTGCGGGGAAGCAACCCCTGAAGGGGTTGGCAGTTAAAGGTTGTCTGCTGGCAGCTCTCCAGCAGCTGGTGCTGAAAGTCCTTCATGGGGGCGGGGATCTGGGTGGTACATCAAGGGTCTACTGCAAAATGTATTCCTTATTTATTACTTATTTGTGAATTTATTTTTTGCTAATGGCAGTTTCAGTTAGTCTTTTCTGTCACTGGCAACTGAAGAATATAATAAGGAAACATTTTCTAAGATTCAGAGCTGTCCATATATGTAAAGGGCTGCCTTGGGGGTTAGTGAGCTCCCCATCACCAGAGATGTTCAAGCAGAGCCTGGCAGACCACTTTGAAAGGGAAGCTTCATGCACTGGAGGAAAATGTGAGCTGGATGACCTTTCAGTCTAAGATTCCATGACTCCAGGTTCTCTGGAAGACAAGCTGAAAGAGATTCTGGTTACTTCTACTGGACCGACACGTGGACATCACATGGACACATCACATGGATATCCAGAGCATCTGACATCAAATCATGGCAAATCAGATTTCTCCTAGCCAATTTCCCTTGACTGGAGACTTGGAGGAATTCGGCTTATGAAAGTTTGCTTGGTTTGCCAAGGAAAGACACTTTCTTTTTTGGTCATTAGAAGGAATCTTAAAGGAGTATCTTAACTGACTCCACCACAGACAGACTTTTCACCTGCCACACCCCAGAAGCCAGGTGCCATGCTCAATTAATACTATCTTGGAGCCTCTCGTCAAGTTTCCCTCCCTCTATTTCTGTCCATTTCTGGGTTCTTCATATTTGTCCTTGTCTCCAGCCTCTGGCCTCTCGAGTCCATGGCTCCCTGAGTCAGCCTTCACCGGCTGCTTGCTAGGCCGTCTGTCCTTTAATGCCAAGACCTCAGCCTCGCACACCCCTCTGGCCCTCCCTGCTGTGGACACAGGGCTGAATCTCCCCACCGCTGTGTCTGGGTCCTTAAGCCCCTGAGCTCCCGGCAGCCAGCTCACGCCTGTCTGGTGGATCTTCCGTTCCTTGCTTTGGCTTCCTCTGATGTGGCTGTTTCTCCAGCCCTGTGGTCTGAGCCTCAGCTGAGTGTCTGCGAATCTGGCAGGGAGGAGAGCAAGCACCCTATATGTGGAATGAGGAAGGGGCTCTAGACTCAGTGCCTGGAGAACCAGAGTTTGAGCCCCCATGGGCTGTGCCACTCACGTGGATCAGTCACTCTGTGTCTCTGAGCTCTAATTCCTTCATCTGTAAAGCGGGCCTGTCCCACCTCATAAAGTTATAGTGGGAGTAATCACAGTCCTAGCCACCCATGATTGAGCTTTTACCACGTGCCAGGCATTCAGCTTAGCAATGACTATGCTTCTTAACCCTCCCAAAACAACACTTTGAGGATGGCATTTGTATCTCCATTTCACAGATGAGAAAATGGAGGCTCAGGGAGGTTAAGCAACTTACCCAAGGTCACACAGCAGGGCTAAAATTTGAAACCTAGTCTGTCAACTATAAAACTCTTGCCATTGACACACTTCACTATAAGATGAGGAATACAGAAATGCTTTATAGTAGTGAGAGGTCTTTTCTGCATATCAGCGTTTATCATTTCTAAATCATCTATGAATGTCTCTGGGTCTCAAAGGTACAAGGACTGTCTGTTAGAGATGGTGCTGACCCATTTGTGGGCAAATTGCAGAGAGAACCATCTCATGGTAACAATCTTTCACATCTCTAACTTCTTCAGCCTCGGGAAATTCACACCTAGCAAATGAGGGAAAAAAACAGACTTTCTGTTACTGAAGATGGACTGGAACATTTGAACCCAGAGCTTGATCCCAAGATCAACTCTGAGGCAACAAAGCTTGGCTGGGATCAAAATGATTAGCAGCTTTGCACTGTACAAATATGCCTCCGGTGGCCACAGCCCTCATCCTACCATAGCACCTCCTAGGGCAGCACAGCCTGCTGGTCCGTGTGTGGGGCTGGACCCTCCCAGCACCTCCATGCTGGCTGCAGCACTTGCCCAGGAACAGAAGCAGGTGCTGGGAGAACGTTTGATCCCACTCATCCAAACACTGCATTCAAAGCTGGCTGGAAAGATGAAGGGAATGTTGCTGGGAACGGGCGACTCCCAGCTGCTGTGTGTGCTATAGTCTAACCGAGTCTCTCGGCTCCCAGGCAGATGAAGCTGTGGTGGTTCTTGCAGGGTCGTCAAGCCCAGAAAGAGGAGGCCAGAAGGTGGGTGCTGTTGCCGCTGTTACGTCTTAGACAAGAAAAACTGATTCAAAAGCCAAATAACTCCTCTTGGGATTAATTCAGCTCAAGGTTTGAAGACTTCCCAGCTTGTCCTGTGAACCTCAAAGCCAAGAACTACAAACTGCAAATTTAATAGGTCATTTTGTATCAAAAGGTCAATTATGAAGTGCCTGGAATTTTTCAAATACACGAATGTATTCTCTGGGTTCTGCAATGGCCCAGACAGTGTTAACGTTTTATTTCATTGGGGGCTTTTATTTTTTCCCCTAGAAATTGTTTTTATTTGATCTACCCAAGTCTTAAGTTTCTTAGTTAAAAAAACTCTCCATTAAAAAAACAAACAAAAAAAAACTTACCAGAGTTTTGGCAGGTTCGGCCGGTCGGGTCGTGAACCACCCAGCCGACACCACAGGGTGGCGCCAGAGAGGCAGTAACCAGCAGGAGGGATCATCCTTGCAGGAGGCTCCGGACACGAAATCTTGAATCTTGTTTCCAAGGGCCACTACTTAATTTTCCCGGCGCTCTGCATTCCTCATGTGTCAGCAGCCTGGCTGCTCTTGTTCCTCGCAGTGTAACGAGGTGCCCTGGGTTTATGTCCATAGGTGGTCACCCAGCTTCAGGAAGTGAGAGCAGTTCCTTCCTGCGCCAGAGACAATGCCCATTCCCTTTGGAAAGGCAAAAGGTCGGTACAAATGGGCCCCGGAAGTACTGCTCTTGCCCTATCGCTTCCCCAGTCTGCACTACTCCTTGCACGTTACAGGTCTGCCTCTTCCACGTTTATGGAGGGCTTGCACAGGCCGAGGTAGAGTCTAAGTGCTTCTACACATGTCAACCCAGAACTTCCTAACCCGGCACAGAAGAGCTACCGGCGGCTCAAGCTTTGATCCCCTCATCCCTGGCTGTGAGAAGATTCATCCATTTATGCCACTAGAACTTGGGTTGTGTGTTTTGTCAGTACATCCTACAAATGCTAAGTATTTTCTCTGGCTGCTATGATATGACAAAGTTGAGAAACACTGGCCTCGTTCGCCCTTCACAACTTATGGGGTAGCTACTATTAATATTTCCATTTTACATGTGAGAAAATAGGGGCCCTACAGGATTGCTTACTGCCCAAGGCCTCATAACTATTAAGCAGCCCAGCCAGAATTTGAACCCAGACAGCCGCCTCTAGAAGTTCCATGCTTTTGACCCCAGACCAGAAGTTCGCAGCCCTGGCTGCATAATATAATCTGAGGAATTAAAAACATACCAAAGCCAAGAGACTGTCACAGAAGAGAAGCCTAAGGAAATATGATGACTAAATGTAATGAGGTGTCCCAGGTGGGATCCTGGGACAGAAAAAGGACATTAGGGAAAAGCTGAGGAAATTTAAATAAAGGATAGACTTTAGTTAATAATAATGCATTAATATTGGTCCGTTAATTGTGACAAATGTACCATACTTATGTAAGATGTTAATAGTAGGGGAAACTAGGCATGGTGTTTATAGGAATGCTCTCTATTACCTTCGTAATAATTCTGTCAATCTAAAACTGTTCTAAAATAAAAAAGTTTACTATTAAAAAAAACCCAAACCAACAAACAAAGCCTGGGCTCCCACCTCAGAGTAATTAAATCAGAACCACTGGAGGTGAGGCCCAGGCATCTGGATTTTTTTAAAAGCTCCCCAGGAGATTAAATGTTCGTCCAGGGTTGGGAATCCCTGCACTGCCTCCCTGACATAGACTTGAAGCAGCTGGAGTGCAGGGGACTTGTCTTGCTGATTTTCATTTCTCTAGCACCCAGCTTAGAGTCTTGTCCTGGTTAGGCATTCAGTACATGTTTGATGAATGAATGGATAACTATTTCAGCCTTTCCTCAATTCAACCCTGAGATAATCAACTCTGAAGAGAAGAGATTAAATGAAGGCCTTTAATGTTGTTAGGCAACAAGTCTATCAGTGGGTACTGATTATTTATTATAAGCAAGCTGCGAGGTACCAGCCGTGGTTGGAAGTGTAATAGGTGATGCCTGTCCTCAAGTTATATTCTGTAGGGAAAGGTTGGCCCTGTGGAGCAGTGGTTCAGCAGGCAGGGGCTGGAATCCGATGATCTATGTTCAAATCCCGGTTTCTCCACCTGGTAGCTGTGTGATCCTGGGCATTTTCCTATGTTGGAAATGATGGGAGATACGAAAATGAAGCAGAAACCAATGCTGGTGCTCTATGAATTGGAAACTCAAGAGAAGAAATCGGTAAAATGGAGCATATTGAGGAGTTTTGCCTTCATTGGTTTGTTCTCCACAAGACATATGTCCTGTCGTCAAAATTCCACCTGTGCCCTAGTTGCAAATCACCTACACAAAGGATGGGAACCTATGTTGTAATGATGTGAGCAGGAGGATCCTGGTGGGGTCTTGACCTTGGGCAAGGAGGACAAGGGAGAAGTTGGGTCTGGAGTAATGAGGAAGTGGGCTCCCCCTGAGTCTGCTGGATTCTGCCGGAGCCATTGCTCCCATCATGGGGAGACCTGGGAGAATGACCATCGCTAGTGCTGACAGAGGATGAACTCTGCACCTGGAACTTTTCTGAGTGTTTTACTTGCTAGAGATCATTAATGTCCACAACATCCACATGAAGCGATCCTTCTCTTTTTGTCACTCCCATTTTATTGATGATGAAACTGAGGCCTAGAGTGAGGTAACTCACCCAAGTTCCCTCAGCTAGTAAGCGGCAGGTCAGGATTCAACACGGGTAGTCTGGCTCACAGTGCGTGCACCTAACCACCATCCCACACCTGGCAGAGGGGACGCAGCCTGGTTTTGCAACAAAAGCACCAACTTCAGCATCAGGCAGAGCGAACATCTGATCTGGCTCTGCAACCCTGTGTGCGGCACTTCATCTTTCCAGGCCTCGCTTTCCTCATCTGCAAAGTGGAAGTCACACCAGGGTTGTTCTGAGGACTAAACGAGATCATACGTTTAGCCATCGTCTTCTCCTTTCTCCCTTCTCAAGCTTTCCCTCCCTCCTTTCCCCAGTTTCCTCTACCTCTGTTTAACATCCACATTTCTTTACCTTTGCTTTTCAAAGCTAGTGAAGAAAAGCAAAGATCTTCCAGGTCTTGACCTACTTTTCTAATGGAACAAGAATTAGGGATGAATTATTAAATATATATGCATATATATTTTATATATACATGCAAATATACATGTGTCTACTTATATACCTATATACACATTATATATATATGTGTGTGTGTGTGTGTGTGAATGGATAGATAAATAGGTACAGGTATAGATACATAAACTCTTTGAAATCCTGAGTTAAAGATCCAGTTTTACCTGTTATGAAAGATCCTGGATTCTGCTATGGCACAGTGGATGCCGGAAAGAAAAGGCAGTCGCCTACTTAGTGACATGAGCCTAAAATACAAGAAAATGTGGCAGGAACCATACTTTCAATAGCAATGCAAAAGTGGGAGTGCTCAACGTGGCTGAAGGAGTCAGGGCAGGCTTCTCAGAGGAGGTGACACTGCATTGGAGGGGCAGGTTTTGGTGAGGTGGAGGACACCAGCCTATAACATGGAGAAGCCCTCATAGAAGGGAACAGAAGGGGCATGCTGTGAAGTTGTTGGTCAAATGCCTCTGTGAGAGGGCCTGATGAGCTGCAGCCTGGAAATGAACATGGGCCGGGCACACTACCTGCGTTATTTCCTTTGATCATTCGGACAACTTACATTAATATACCCATTTTACAGAGGAGGGAAGTGAGGTTCAGGGAGGTTAAGTCACTTGTCCTAAACCACACAGTTGAGAAACAGAAGCACCAAATATGGCTAGTGCCACACAGTTTTCCACCTGAATGTGTAAAGGTGAGGGAGAGTGCTGACATGCAAAGAGGGACCGAGAAAACAGGAGGCTGAGTTTTAGTGCTCAACGTCTTTTGTAGCCCACAGGGTTGTTAGGGGTTCAAGTGAGATTATACATTTGTATATGCTTTACCTGGAAAGTGCATGGCAAATGCAGATGGTGTCAGAACATGGGGAATGATGTTGTATCTACCTAAGTTCCAGAAGAACATCCAGTGCAGTAGTGCAAACCAGAGGCTTCCAGTCTCCTCAAAACTGGCGAGCAGTGCATGAGCTTTGGCATCAGACAGACCTGGGTTCTAGTGGTTGCTCTACTTTACCACTCACCAGCTGTGTGGCCCTGGGCACATCCCTTCTCTGGGCCTCAGTTCCCCTACCTGTGAAATGGAGAGATTGTGCCCAGTGTGCTCCAAGGTCTCTTCCAGCCCCCGCATGGTGTGGTTTTGGATCTGCCCTCACCATTTGACACAGCTGGGCTCAGATTCACCTTCAAGTTGGCCTCCATTGGCCCCAAAGATAGCCAGGCAATCTCAGGAAAGGATACATAAGTTTACCATAACTTAAAAAAAAAACTCCAAACCTTGATTGTTCTATTTGATTATGACTAGTCTATGCAAAAATTCAGAAGATATTGAAAAACAAAGAAAAGTATAAAGCCTAGAAATGAAATTTAGAGGATGCAGAAAAATCTAAGGATGAACATAGAGTTCATCTAGTCTGAGACACCATTAACTTTTTGGTGTGTGTCACCAAATTTTTTAAATTAAAATAAATCAATATATGTCAGTCAGTATCTAAAATCCTGAAACTCTTCTTGTGTATAATCTCTCATTAGTTTAATATAAGGGATACTCTCTATATATAGAAACCATTTTTAAAAAAAATTCTAGTTGGATTCATTTAACCAATCAAAAATTTTTTTGAAAAAGTAGTTGAACATTTTTGGTGTCAATATCAATTGTTTCAATGTTAATGTGTTTGTCAAATAGAAAATGATAAGCCTATTAGGTTATGTAACTATTCTTTTTTTTTTTAACATCTTTATTGGAGTATAATTGCTTTACAATGGTGTGTTAGTTTCTGCTTTATAACAAAGTGAATCAGCTATACATATACATATATCCCCATATCTCCTCCCTCTTGCGTCTCCCTCCCACCCTCCTTATCCCACCCCTCTAGATGGTCACAAAGCACCGAGCTGATCTCCCTATGTTATGCGGCTGCTTCCCACTAGCTATTTTACATTTGGTAGTTTATATATGTCCATGCCACTCTCTTTACGACCTTTTAAAAAATCAGTCAAATACAAATTGGTCAGTTAAACTTGACTTTACGTCTTCAGCTTTAGGAGATAGTGATGCTAATCTCAATACCTATGGATTGCTTTATGAAAAGCTCACTCTCTCTACAGCATTCTATTCACTAAGAAAAATGGACACAAGATAGCACTTTGGGGAGGGGGTTTCTGGTGCATCAAACCAGCAGAGCCAAGCTGTCAATGTCTGTCTAGAGCCTTCTGTCAGGAGCTGGAATTCTGCAGCTGTCTTCGCTTCATGCCGTAAATAAGCGGTCCCCAACATTTTTGGCACCAGGGACTGTTTTCATGGAAGACACTTTTTCTAAGGACCAGGATCGGGGGCGGGGGATGGTTTCGGGATGATTCAAGTGCAATTACATTTATTGTGCACTTTATTATTATTACATCAGCTCCACCTCAGATCATCAGGCATTAGATCCCGGGGATTGGGGACCCCTGCCGTAAATGATCCAGCTCACTCAGTCTGAGCTTAGTCCCTCAGGGGAAGAAGCCATTGGTGGGTAAACCCCAGAGTGTGCACTGGAGACTGGGGTTAGGTAATGCAACATGAGGTGTATGAGCATTTGCTTATCCAAGCTCTCATTCTTAGTTCTACCTGTACCAGTCAGGAGAAGCCAGGTTCTGCTGTGATAACAAGCCCCCCAAATCTCAGTGGCTTAATACAATAACAATTTATCTCACACTTAATGCTATCATTGATAGGCAGGTGGACTCTGCTTATTTTAGTCTCTCTGTGACTCAGGCAGACAGAGGCTTCACTTCAACATGTGCTTCTAAGAAATGTGGCAAATTCTTAAAGCTTCCATCTGGAAGTGCTATAGGCAACTCTCACTCACGTTTTACTGAATAAAGCAAGTCACGTGGCTACACTTCAAATGGGGGCAAGGAAGTGGACTCCTGCCATCTGATGGCCATTTTAGCACTAAACCAACTGTGTAACCTTGGGCAATTCAGTTATGCTCTGGCAGCCTCAGCTTCAGTGTCTGTAAGATAGGGGATATATTCACTCATTCGCCATTCATTCATAGGAACACAAACACCGGAGCCAGCTTACCCGGCTTCATTCTCAGCTAAATTATATACTGCCCGTATAATCTTAGGTATTTTATTTAGTATCTCTGGACCTCAGTTTCCTTATCTGTAAAATGGGGATAATAGTACCCAGCTCATAGAGTGGTTGTACGGGTATAATGCATGTATTACATAAGTTACATAGAACAGGTTGTGCTAGGAATAGTTTCTGACATATGAGCTGTGCTTGTTAGTTTTATTATTCATGCACTGTTTAGTCAATGAATATTTATTCAGAATCTTCTCCAGTTATCTTTGAACACTCTCGTGAGGACTGAAGGAAAAAACAGATGTAAATTCACAATGCAAATGATGGGGTACCCACAGGAAAGTCTAATAGGAAGAGGTGGCATTTTTGTAGGACTTAGATTTATTTTTGCTTCCATTTATTGAGCACCTAGTATGTGCTAGGCTCGACACTAAATGCTTTCAGAGCAACCCTAAGAGGCAGGCTTATAGGTGAGGAAACTGGGGCTTCCAGAGGCGAGGAAACTGGGGCTTCCAGAGGCTAGGCAACCTGTCCCCGGTCCCACAGATGGTGAGTGGTGGGGCCTTTCCAGGAGCTGGAGCCAGGGTACATCAGCCTTGTACGATATCTTTGCTCTTTCTCCTGAGCATACTATTAAGCATCGTCTGCTCATCGTTTAACCTGCTGGTTTCTCTACTAGATTGAAAGGTTCTCGAAAGCAGAGGTGTTCCCCTTAATTCTTGGTGTTCTTATGTTGCCCAGCACCATACCAACCACACCATGGGGTGGCCATAAGAAGCAGGAGGAGAAGGAGGAGAGAGAATTAAGCCAAAGATCAGGGTGTTGGATTTAAATCCCCCCCAGCTGGCTGATAATCTTCAGAATGTCACTTCTCTTGAGGCTCTCGTTTCTTAACTGTTTACATTAGTTCCACAGGCCTTTCCATCCATAAAGGCTTCATGAGCCCCAGTCTTCAAACACTTAACAACTTAATAGATACTTGTTGACTTGACAAGAAGACATGACCGCACTTTAAAGGCTATTTATTATCAATTTTAGGTCACGTGTATTTCTTTAACACACTTCAAAGTCAGAGAAGAAGAGATATTATCTAAGACATTACACACCTTTCTTCACCTGAGCACAAATTTTCCACTTGCCTCAGGTTCTGCCAAAAAAGGGGGTGGGTGGTAGGGAGAGGAAAGGAACACGGCCAAGACCGTGGAGCCCATGAGCCTTCCTGCAATGTGTCCAGAAGGAATTTCTCAAAGGCAGGGCTTCGCTGAGTGAGAGTGCAGACCCAGCCTGACCTCTGGAGGAAAGGTCCCCTTGAGACAGTGTCGTAGGGTCACGCACTCCCAGCTTGCCCGGGCTGCAAAACACAAGCGCTGTGAACACAGTGGGCTGTGGCTATACCAGTCCTTCCTGCAGATACCAGCCTGCAGAAAACACACTTTGGGAGCCACTGGTCAGGGGAACACGGTACGCGCCGCTCAGCCTGGGAGCGGTCACGGTGGCACAGCAAGCAGACTCTTTCAGAGGGGGAGCAGTGAGGAATCGGCTCGACTCACGGCCACCCCAGAGGCCAGGGCTCCACTCATATTTTTTCCCTTCCTTCACTCACATAGAAGAGCTACTGCTGTCAAGCACTTACTCGCTGTGGGGACTGCTCAGCACCGTGTAGACATTAATTTTTTTAATCTCACATCAGCCCTTTAAAAGTAGGTACCATTCTCCCCATTCTGCAGTGAAGACCCCAAAGCTCAGAAAGGCTGCATCATTGGCCATCGTCACACTGGAAGGACTCTAACCGGAACCCATCCTCCAAGTCCATCCCTGAGGTTTCTTTCTTTTTTTTTTTTTTATTAATTTTTTTTTCTTATTAGTCATCCATTTCATACACATCAGTGTATACATGTCAATCCCAATCTCCCAATTCATCATACCACCACCACCACCCCCTCCACTTTCCCCCCTTGGTGTCCATACATTTGTTCTCTACATCTGTGTCAATTTCTGCCCTGCAAACCGGTTCATGTGTGCCATTTTTCTAGGTTCCACATATATGCGTTAATATACGATATTTGTTTTTCTCTTTCTGACTTACTTCACTCTGTCTGACAGTCTCTAGGTCCTTCCACGTCTCTACAAATGACCCAATTTCGTTCCTTTTTATGGTTGAGTAATATTCCATTCTATATATGTACCACATCTTCTTTATCCATTCGTCTGTCGATGGGCATTTAGGTTGCTTCCATGACCTGGCTATTGTAAACAGTGCTGCAATGAACATTGGGGTGCACGTGTCTTTTTGAATTACGGTTTTCTCTGGGTATATGCCCAGTAGTGGGATTGCTAGGTCATATGGTAATTCTATTTTTAATTTTTTAAGGAACCTCCATACTGTTCTCCATAGTGGCTGTATCAATTTACATTCCCACCAACAGTGCAAGAGGGCTCCCTTTTCTCCACACCCTCTCCAGCATTTATTGTTTGTAGATTTTCTGATGATGCCCATTCTAACTGGTGTGAGGTGATAACTCATTGTAGTTTTGATTTGCATTTCTCTAATAATTAGTGATGTTGAGCAGCTTTTCATGTGCTTCTTGGCCATCTGTATGTCTTCTTTGGAGAAATGTCTATTCAGGTCTTCTGCCCATTTTTGGATTGGGTTGTTTGTTTTTTTAATGTTGAGCTGCATGAGCTGTTTATATATTTTGGAGATTAATCCTTTGTCCGATGATTCATTTGCAAATACTTTCTCCCATTCTGAGGGTTGTCTTTTTGTCTTGCTTATAGTTTCCTTTGCTGTGCAAAAGCTTTTAAGTTTCATTAGGTCCCATTTGCTTATTTTTGTTTTTATTTCCATTACTCTAGGAGGTGGATCAAAAAAGATCTTGCTGTGATTTATGTCAAAGAGTGTTCTTCCTATGTTTTCCTCTAAGAGTTTTATAGTGTCCGGTCTTACCTTTAGGTCTCTAATCAATTTTGAGCTTATTTTTGTGTATGGTGTTAGGGAGTGTTCTAATTTCATTCCTTTACATGTAGCTGTCCAGTTTTCCCAGCACCACTTACTGAAGAGACTGCCTTTTCTCCATTGTATATCCTTGCCTCCTTTGTCATAGGTTACTTGACCATAGGTGCGTGGGTTTACCTCTGGGCTTTCTATCCTGTTCCATTGATCTATATTTCTGTTTTTGTACCAGTACCATAATGTCTTGATTACTGTAGCTTTGTAGTATAGTCTGAAGTCAGGGAGTCTGATTCCTCCAGCTCCGTTTTTTTCCCCTCAAGATTGCTTTGGCTATTTGGGGTCTTTTGTGTCTCCATATAAATTTTAAGATTTTTTGTGTACTTCTGTAAAAAATGCCATTGGTAATTTGATAAGGATTGCATTGAATCTGTAGATTGCCTTGGGTAGTATAGTCATTTTCACAATATTGATTCTTCCAATCCAAGAACATGGTATATCTCTCCATCTGTTGGTATCATCTTTAATTTCTTTCATCAGTGTCTTAGAGTTTTCTGCATGCAGGTCTTTTGTCTCCCTAGGTAGGTTTATTCCTAGGTATTTTATTCTTTTTGTTGCAATGGTAAATGGAAGTGTTTCCTTAATTTCTGTTTCAGATTTTTCATCATTAGTGTATAGGAATGCAAGAGATTTCTGTGCATTAACTTTCTATCCTGCTACTTTACCAAATTCATTGATTAGCTCTAGTAGTTTTCTGGTGGCATCTTTAGGATTCTCTATGTATAGTATCATGTCATCTGCAAACAGTGACAGTTTTACTTCTTCTTTTCCAATTTGTATTCCTTTTATTTCTTTTTCTTCTCTGATTGCCATGGCTAGGACTTCCAAAACTATGTTGAATAATAGTGGTGAGAGTGGACATCCTTGTCTTGTTCCTGATCTTAGAGGAAATGCTTTCAGTTTTTCACCATTGAGAATGATGTTTGCTGTGGGTTTGTCATATATGGCCTTTATTATGTTGAAGTAGGTTCCCTCTATGCCCACTTTCTGGAGAGTTTTTATCAGAAAAGGGTGTTGAATTTTGTCAAAAGCTTTTTCTGCATCTATTGAGATTATCATATGGTTTTTATTCTTCAATTTGTTAATTTGCGTATATTGAAGAATCCTTGCATCTCTGGGATAAATCCCACTTGATCATGGTGTATGATCCTTTTAATGTGTTGTTGGATTCTGTTTGCTAGTATTTTGTTGAGGATTTTTGCATCTATATTCATCAGTGATATTAGTCTGCAATTTTCTTTTTTTGTAGTATCTTTGTCTGGTTTTAGTATCAGGGTGATGGTGGCCTCATAGAATGAGTTTGGGAGTGTTCCTTCCTCTGCAATTTTTTGGAAGAGTTTGAGAAGGATGGGTGTTAGCTCTTCTCTAAATATTTGATAGAATTCACCTGTGAAGCCATCCGGTCCTGGACTTTTGTTTGTTGGAAGATTTTTAATCACAGTTTCAATTCCATTACTTGTGATTGGTCTGTTCATATTTTCTATTTCTTCCTGGTTCAGTCTTGGAAGGTTATACCTTTCTAAGAATTTGTCCGTTTCTTCCAGGTTATCCATTTTATTGGCATAGAGTTGCTTGTAGTAGTCCCTTAGGATGCTTTGTATTTCTGCGGTGTCTGTTGTAACTTCTCCTTTTTCATTTCCAATTTTATTGATTTGAGTCCTCTCCCTCTTTTTCTTGATGAATCTGGCTAATGGTTTATCAATTTCGTTTATCTTCTCAAAGAACCAGCTTTTAGTTTTATTGATCTTTGCTATTGTTTTTTTGTTTCTATTTCATTTATTTCTGCTCTGATCTTTATGATTTCTTTCCTTCTGCTAACTTTGGGTTTTGTTTGTTCTTCTTTCTCTAGTTCCTTTAGGTGTAACATTAGATTGTTTATTTGAGATTTTTCTTGTTTCTTGATGTAGGCTTGTATAGCTATAAACTTCCCTCTTAGAACTGCTTTTGCTGCATCCCATAGGTTTTGGATCATCGTGTTTTCATTGTCATTTGTCTCTAGGTATTTTTTGATTTCCTCTTTGATTTCTTCAGTGATCTCTTGGTTATTTAATACTGTATTGTTTAGTCTCCATGTGTTTGTGTTTTTTACGTTTTTTTCCCTGTAATTGATTTCTTATCTCATAGCATTGTGGTCAGAAAAGATGCTTGATATGATTTCAGTTTTCTTAAATTTACTGAGGCTTGATTTGTGGCCCAAGATGTGATCTATCCTGGAGAATGTTCCATGAGCACTTGAGAAGAATGTGTATTCTGTTGTTTTTGGATGGAATGTCCTATAAATATCAGTTAAGTCCATCTTGTTTAATGTATCATTTAAAGCTTGTGTTTCCTTATTTATTTTCATTTTGGATGATCTGTCCATTGATGAAAGTGGGGTGTTAAAGTCCCCTACTATGATTGTGTTACTGTCGATTTCCCCTTTTATGGCTGTTAGCATTTGCCTTACGTATAGAGGTGCTCCTATGTTGAGTGCATATATATTTACAATTGTTATATCTTCTTCTTGGATCAATCCCTTGATCATTATGTAGTGTCCTTCTTTGTCTCTTGTAATAGTCTTTATTTTACAGTCTATTTTGTCTGATATGAAAATTGCTACTCCAGCTTTCTTTTGATTTCCATTTGCATGGAATATCTTTGTCCATCCCCTCACTTTCAGTCTGTATGTGTCCCTAGGTCTGAAGTGGGTCTCTTGTAGCCAGCATATAGATGGGTCTTGTTTTTGTATCCATTCAGCAAGCCTGTGTCTTTTGGTTGGAGCATTTAATCCATTCACGTTTAAGGTAATTATCGATATGTATGTTCCTATGACCATTTTCTTAATTTTGGGGGGTTTGTTTTTGTAGGTCCTTTTCTTCTCTTGTGTTTCACACTTAGAGAAGTTCCTTTAGCATTTGTTGTAGAGCTGGTTTGGTGGTGCTGAATTCTCTTAGCTTTTGCTTGTCTGTAAAGCTTTTGATTTCTCCATCGAATCTGAATGAGATCCTTGCCAGGTAGAGTAATCTTGGTTGTAGGTTCTTCCCTTTCATCGCTTTAAGTATATCATGCCACTCTCTTCTGGCTTGTAGAGTTTCTGCTGAGAAATCAGCTGTTAACCTTATGGGAGTTCCCTTGTATGTTATTTGTCATTTTTCCCTTGCTGCTTTCAATAATTTTTCTTTGTCTTTAATTTTTTGCTAATTTGATTACTGTGTGTCTTGGCATGTTTCTCCTTAGGTTTATCCTGTATGGGACTCACTGCGCTTCCTGGACTTGGGTGGCTATTTCCTTTCCCATGTTAGGGAAGTTTTCGACTATAATCTCTTGAAATATTTTCTCTGGTCCTTTCTCTCTCTCTTCTCCTTCTGGGACCCCTATTATGCGAATGTTGTTGCGTTTCATGTCCCAGAGGTCTCTTTGGCTGTCTTCATTTCTTTTCATTCTTTTTTCTTTATTCTGTTCTGCAGCAGTGAATTCCACCATTCTGTCTTCCAAGTCACTTATCCGTTCTTCTGCCTCAGTTATTCTGCTGTTAATTCCTTCTAGTGCATTTTTCATTTCAGTTATTGTATTGTTCATCTCTGTTTGTTTGTTCTTTAATTCTTCTAGATCTTTGTTAAACATTTTTTGCATCTTCTCAGTCTTTGCCTCCATTCTTTTTCCAAGGTCCTGGATCATCTTCACTATCATTATTCTGAATTCTTTTTGTGGAAGATTGCGTATCTCCATTTCATTTAGTTGTTTTTCTGGGTTTTTATCTTGTTCCTTCATCTGGTACATAGCCCTCTGCCTTTTCATCTTGTGTATCTTTCTGTGAATGTGGTTTTTGTTCCACAGGCTGCAGGATCGTAGTTCTTGCTTCTCCCTGAGGTTTCTTATAGATCAGAAGTTGCCTCTAGACCTAGCCTTTCTCAGCGGGGCAGCAGTGCTCCTTCTTCTGTCCTTCTGCCCATCCCCCCACAGGGAGGCTGGAGGACCCTGGGCTGCCTGTGACTTCCTGCCTGGCTGGGTGAAGACATGTGTACAGCAACTTGACTTCCTGGGAGACTTTGATGGCCCTGGTTTTCCATGGGCTGAGTCATTGCAGCTTATCCTGGTGTTCTTAGCTGAAACGTCAGAGGAAAGTGTTTGGAAACTCCCCCAGGTTTTACCGTCAAAACTTTGTTGAAGACAATTCAACTGCATTCCTTAGGTTTCTCACACCTCACCTTGCCCTGGGATGATGAGAAAGTCTGGGAAGGTATGAGGGTGAAAATGAGCCCTGGAATTAGGAAGGGCTTTCGGTGCCAGCCCAGGGAGCCGGCAGCTCCTGAAAACACACCCCAGCTGGCTCTGAGGGCCCAAAGACAGTGAGCCTGTGTCCGGTACTGCCCGTCCCGTGGAGAGCTTGCCAGTCCGTGCATGACGCCATCCATCCACCTTGTCAGCTAGTACTCAGTGCCTCATCTGTGCAAGGAACTGAGTTAGGCACCAGTGACAGTAAAGAGCGCAGAGGTTAAGAGAGTGTTAGGCAGATCTGGACTCAAAGTTTGGATATGATGCTTATTGGCTGTGTGACCTAAGGCAGGTTATTGGCCTCTCTGAGCCTTGTTTTCCTATTTGTCATTTATCAAACCTCATGAGTTTGTTGTGAGGATTAAATGAGACAATATATATGCTCAGCATAGTGCCTGACATATCATAAGACTCAAGTAATTGTAGCTATTTTATTATTACTAGGTACAAAACAATCATGTCAGACCTTAGTGAATTCAGTTCACTTCCACAACATTCACAGAGCACCTGGTTTGTGTCAGGAACCGTGTTTGGCTCTGGGGAGGTGGAAAGAGAGAAACTATCCCTGCATTCCAGGGGCTCACAGGAGACAGTCTATCAGTAAGTCATTACAATACCATGAGGGAACTATAGCAGCAGAAATACACAAGGGATGTTAAGAGGGTAGAGACCCAGAAGAAGGGTCAGTACAGGTTTCTGGAGAAGGTGATGCCTGAGCTGGGTGCCAAGGAGAGTAGGAGTTTGCCAGGTGAAGAGATGGAGGGCTCACAGGCCAGGGCAGTGAGCTGGGGCATTCCAGAAGAGTGGACAGCTTGAGCAAAGGCTTATGCAGTACTCAAGCTGTAGTGTGAATGGCCTCAAGGGAGGTGGAATGATCTAGGGCAAAAGAACTCAGGGCTTGATGTAGAAGATCTGGGTTCAAGATCCATGTCCTTCCTTTCCTATTAACATTTGGCAAGTCCTATCCCTCAGAGACTTAATTTCCTCATCAGTAATGTAAAGTAGAGGTTACACTAGCTACTTAACAGGGCTGGCTCCAGTCACAAATGCTGCCATGTTTACACAGTGACAGCTTTGTTTGCAGATGTGTGTCTTGCACTCTAGCAGTGCAAGAGACACAGCTGAGTACCCCAAGACCTTTGAGCACTCAAAAGGGCATCATACTAGCTTACTTAGCAGCGTACTCGGTGTGCACCAGGCACTGTGGTAAACACTGTATGAGTCTTATTCAGTTAGACTTCACACGGGAGAAGCTAAGCACAATCATTATCCTCTCTTAAGTGTGCCCAGGGCTGACTGAGGGGGTTCCCAGCACTTGGAAAACCCAGGGCAAACCTGGATGAGTTGGTCACTCAACAAATGGGAGCAAAGGAATTTACCCAAATATAATTCTGCTGCAGGCTCGTGGCCAAGCTGGAATTTGAATCCAGGCCTGTTTGCCCTTAGTACTCAAGTTTTGAACCACTGCGTTATTACTTAAACTGATAAATGATGTCCTTTCAAAAAAGAATGATCGCCGAACTCTGATACATTCCCAAACAGACGGATTAATCTTCCCTGTCTCTAAACTTAACTAATTCTCCTTCCGCACAATGGGATATGACGCCCATATTTCGAATACTTCAAATATTGTCCTGCGAATAGACTGTAAACAGAGAGGCGAGTGGGGGAGGGGAAGGAGAGAAAGGGGGGGAAGGGATGAGGCTACAGCCACCAGCACCTGTCCTCCTGGGACGACAGCCGAGTGCATCTCAGGCTCTCTACCCCTGTCACCTCGTTTCTCTCCGAAGCTGGAGGCACCAGATTCAAATACTTGGCAGGCTCGCCCTGTGAGCCCTACAGCTGGACGGCAGCTGTGAAATGAGCGTCCGGGAGGGACACCAAGCTGAGCAGGGAGCAGAAGCCATCAGGACCTTTGCTTTCTTTTCCAAAGCACATTTGAAACCAGCAGCGTGCTGGTGCAAGGCTGGTGGTCCAGAGTGCAGGGTGAACTGGTTGCCTGCTGGGCGACAGGCAGGAGTTATGACACAAGGGCAAAGTATTATTTACTCCCTGGGAACAGGTGCTGCCCGGGACTCTCAGTCCTCTCTTGCCTGACTTCTCTGCCCACGTGTCCCGGCCCTCCTCAGAGGCAGCTCTTTGCAACACCCCACGCAGCCACAGCCCGCAGCGCTGCGTGGTTCTCGGGCCCTGGCGGTGCGCAGCTCACCGGCGCCTGGAGGATGTTGGCGGTGGGCCGGCTCCGGCCTGGGACACGTGCTTTCGGGAACCAGCTCGTTTTACATAAGCTGTCGGTGCAGATGTCAGGTGATAACAACTTTTCGGCTCCAGTTAACCTGCAGCCGCCCTGTCTGTGCCCACACAGATGCATCAGAAGGCAGCAAAGGGACAGTCGTGGAAGAGTAAAGGAGAAAATAATACTGCACCCAAGTGTCTTTGTGGACTGGCCAATTCACCTCTGGAAAATGTCCTAGACTGAACCAACATCAACTTTTTTATGAGAGGGGAAACAAATAATCATGCAGGCAAACTCCAACTGCCATCAGCTGGCTTTTGCTCCCCTGATTATGTGTTATTTCCTTAAAGCTCTGGATGGTAAACATGCAAGACTCTTCTGTTGATTCACAAAACAATAGAGAAGGCGGTTAAGATTTCTTTGCACAGTTTATACAGAAGGGAAGTGAGTGAACAGAAGGCCTGGAGGTCTTGTTTGGCTCATGAACTGGACCACATGCTGTGTTCACCCCATGCTCTTCTTCCCAAACCCCATGACCCTCAAAACACATCAGTGCCAACTGTGAACCAGCTCCTCAGCCCAGGGATGCAGAGAAAGAAAAGTGCTCCCAACCTGGAAGTGGAGGGAAGACAAATATACAGATAATCACAACACATGGCTCAGAGTCAGGGGGCCATGAGTGAGGGAAAACATACGCTGTGGATAGAAGAGGATAAGATTGCACGTGGTTGAGGAGCTCTAGAGAAGACGGCCACATGGTGTCCTAGTTCAGACCCTTATCCTTTCTCCTGGACCATAGAAATGTGTCTTCAACAGCATTCTGCTTCCAGGCTTGCCCCCACTCCAGCGCACCTTGCATTTTGCTGCCAGGGTGTCTTCCTAACTTAAAAATTGGATACAGTCCTCCTTTGATTTAAAACCCTTTATTAGCCCCCATCACTCTAGGATAAAGGCTAATTATCATCATTTAGCTTCCATCTACCTCCCCAGCCTCATCTCTCAAACTCATCTTTTCAAACCATTTTTACTCCAGCAGTACTGAACCTTATGTTATTTGCTCTTCCTTAGATTGCTGACCTGAATTGAACTCCTATTCATCCTTCAAAACCCACCTTCCATATGACCTCCTCATAGTATTAATCATGCTGTCTTCTGTGCTGTCTTGTTCTTATTATAATTATGTGACTTATAATGTTTTATTTTCCTGCTAATGTCTATCAAAAGACTGGAGCCTCTAAAGCTCAGACTCATATATAGTTCAAGGCTGTATCCCTGCCATCTAACACGATGCCTGGCTCAACACATGCTGGTACCTTTCCTTTCCACCAAAAGAAAGTTGATACCCTACTTGGGGCTGGCCATACCTAACGTCCTCAGTGCCTACCCTCTCCCTTTCTGGGACTTTCCTCTGCAGTCCTCACCACTCCCTTTCCAAAGCCTTATGCTCTCTCATCCTCACCACCCTCCTCCCCCTGCCAGGTCTCAGGGGAAGATAACTAAAATTCTTCTAATGATTTAATTTGATTTTTTCTGTCTCCATCTTACATCCTGTCCCTCATTAGAGAGGTATTAAAGGACTCCTCAATCTGGTGGGCCAAAGAAGAGGGCCAAAAAAAAAAAAAAAAAGGATTAATCTTGATTGATCTTCTGTGTCTCTCAGGTACTAGCTCCTTTGGTCCCACTACAACCCAGTAGTCAGGGTACTTTTACCTCCATTTTACGGGTTAAGGTACTAAAGCTCAGAGACAGCAAGTGACTGTCCCCAGGTCACTTACCTGATAAGTGACAGAGCCAGGATTTCAACTCAGATTGCCTGATCCCAAAGGGCTTGCCCCTTTCAGTGTTATGTGGAGGGGGAGTTTGTGGAGCTGGGGTGTCTGATGTTTCCCAGTCAGTCTCCATACACAAAAATGGAAAGACACTGCCCTGATTATTTCTCCACCCTGCAGATCCAAGAGGCCCCTGTCTGGTTCAGCCAGCCCATGTTGATCTTCCCATTTTCTGACCTCTCGTCTCTCACTGTGCTGTCCAATTAGGAATGCATTCTGTATTGCACTGGTCTCCAGCTGTTTCTTGTGTTAACATCTTTTCATCCTATCCAAAGGCTGGAAACATGGCTTATGTTCCCCAGATGAAATCTAGGACAATGCCAGACACAGGGCAAGAAGCCAACCAGTACATGTTTCACTCCACACATGTATTGATTGATAGATTCAGAGCCCTCAGTTCCACCTTCAACTCCTTTTGTGATCTTGGACAAGTCACTTGCCTTTCTTTGGAATTCAGTTTCCTCATTTCTAAAGCAAGGAGGTTGGACTAGAAAAATCTCTTATAATAATATCTAACACTTATATAGAGTTCACTAGGTACCAGGCATTGTTATAAGTGCTTTTTATCTACTAACTCATTTAATCCTCAAAACAGCCTAGGAGACAGACACTCTCATGATCTCGTTTTATAGATACAGGAAACCAAAGCACAGAGAGGTTAAGAAATTTTCCCAAGGCCACACAGCCAGTAAGTGGCAAAGCCTGGACTCAAAGCCAAGCAATCTGGTTCCAGAGTCCAAGCTCTAACCATCACACCATACTGCCTCTCTTAGATTTCCTTTTAAAATGTAAATGTCTCTCTTATTCATTTCACAGCCATTTACTGAGCCTCTGCTCTGTAACAGTCACAGGTACACATTGTGATGGGCACCAGAATACAAAATTCAATAAGGCCTTGATACTGCCCTTGGGGTCCTCATGGTATGGTAAGGAGAGGTAGCTGAGTAACCCTGAGCCATCTAGCTGTTCTTCTGGAGATCTGAGCTGGCTATGGTACAGGTACATCTGTCATATATGCCCCCCAAAGTAGTCCTAAATTAGGTTTTTCAGTACTGTGTTTTATTTTCTCACGGATTTACATTATAACTCAGAGATCTTTATCAGGAAGAGGCATTAAGCCCTGCTAACATGTGGATGCCTTGTACAGTGGTTTGTTGGACCCAGGTGCTGAGGCCTCATTCAAGAGCCCCTCCTAATGGAGTTTCCAGATTCTCCTGTCACCTCATCCCCCAGTGTTCCCTTCCACAAGACTCCGCCGGTCTGGACTGAAGACTCTCTCGCCTTCCTGGCCTTGGTCTTTGCCCATCGAGGTTCCACTCATCCTTCCTGGCTCATCATAGAATCTACCTCCGTGAAGCCTCTCTTGATTCCCCTAATCAGATGTAATCACTCCTTCCTCACCCTTCTGTGCAGAGTTCAAGTTCCTCACAGGCAAGAACATGTTTTATAGGCAATTTTCCAAAGCATGCAATACAACAATTCCTGGTACAGAGTAGAAACTCTGAGGCATAGTAGAAGGTACAATTAAATTGGCTGCAAAGTCCTAATTTCTAGCCTCTTCTAATACTTGTGTGACATACAGCAAGTCATCAACTTTTTTTTTTCATGGCTTATGATAAATATTTGATCAAGTTGCTTTTAATCTTGCTGAGGCTCAGTTTCCTCATTTGGAAAAAAGGGATTAAAAATTCCAACCTCAAGGAACTGTCAGGATTACATTAGGTAAGGTATAAGACACTTTGAGTAACAGGTAAACTAATCCACAAACATGTGGGGAGCTGAGTAGGAGAGAGCTAAATGGATTTCAGTCAGATGGATCTGGATTTGAATCCTGACTCTGCCTTTTTTCTAGCTGTTGACCTTGTGTTAGCTATTTAACCTCAACAAGCCTCAGTGTTCTCACTTTTCAAATGGGAGTAACCGGTTCCCTTCTCCCAGGGTTGTTATGAAGGTTAAGTGAAATACTCCATGTAAGAGGTTAGAATAATTCCTCGCTCGTAGCTGCTCAATAATTTGCAGTGATTAGTTCCAGTCAGGGTTCTTGGTTACAAATAAATAAGTACCAACTCTGGTTAACTTAAAGAGAATAGGAAGCTTTTGAAAGGATTTCGGGTAGTTCACAGGATCAACAGGAAGGCTGGAGAACCAGGCGTGGAAAATGGGCAGGAACTAAGGTAGACTGGGCAGCTGAGAACACAGCCCAGGCCTGGACCCAGGAACTGTCCGGTTGTGAGGCTCACTGTGAGGCTGTGGTCAACTCGAGACTTCCCCCTGTCTTTATATTCCTTGCTCCAGATTTAAAGTTCCAGATGGAGACATCCAAATGGCTGAGTCCAGTGTACAGACCAGAGCTCTGGCTGCCAGGGAATGGGATGAAAAGATGCCTGTTTTCTTTCAGCTTCCATTGAAGGAGGAAGGTCTCTGCTTCTTCCCTAAACCCACAGAATGAGAGAATTCCCTAACATAAGAAAGAGGCTCAGGTGCTACATAGTTGAAAATGACAAGAATCCACTACACTATTATTTTATTTTATTTGTTTTTGCTTTTATTTGAGGTAAACCCTGAAGTTACAGCTTTTCATACTGTTTGAAAGACATGTGAAAGACATGTAGACACTGAGACTGTAGTATCAGTGTCACTTTTTAGAGTACAGCTATTTTGCCTTTAAATAGCACCAATTTGTGCATTATTATGTTAGGTGGGTTTACTTTCTAAAGTCATTATTTGAAATACTCTGTTAGCGTTTCTAGATTGTTATTTGCACAGTTATTTCATTTATTTATTTATTTTTTAAGGATTAGATTTATTTATTTATTTATTTATTTATTTATTTATTTATTTATTTATGGCTGCGTTGGGTCTTCGTTGCTGTGCACGGGCTTTCTCTAGTTGTGGTGAGTGGGGGCTACTCTTTGTTGCAGTGCGCGGGCTTCTCATTGTGGTGGCTTCTCTTGTCGCAGAGCACGGGCTCTAGGTGCACAGGCTTCAGTAGTTGTGGCTCGTGAGCTCTAGAGTGCAGGCTCAGGAGTTGTGGCCCACGGGCTTAGTTGCTCCGCAGCAAATGGGATCTTCCCAGACCAGGGCTCGAACCTGTGTCCCCTGCATTGGCAGGCAGATTCTTAACCGCTGTGCCACCAGGGAAGTCCCACTATTATTTTTAATATTATGATGACTGAATAAATATCTAGTGAATTGCACTTGTTCTATAAACATTTGCTAAATGCTGTAGGGCAAGCATTATTTTAAAGAAACTTCTTGATGGATACAGCAAATCTGCACATTTGGATTGTGTCATACTGGGTTTTCTTCCCATGGGAACAGTTCTGCCCAAACTTCTAGTGGTTTTGAGGTGTGTGGGGGGAGGTGTGGGTGTGTGTGTCAGACGGAGTGGGAATAGAGAGGACAGAGGGAGAAGGTAGAATCTGTTTTTACTAAAGATGAACACTCTTGATCAAATCTTCAAATCCCATTATTTGCTTCCTTTTGGTTTGATATGATATAATTTTTCACTAAAACTGGAGAAGTTCAGTCACCTAAGATGAGGTAGACAGTCCAGTTGGCCACAGGTAAGTGCAACCTGGGGGGTGGTCTGAATTCAGTGGGGATCAATTGAACATTGGCTGATTCCTATTATTTATCTTTTTTTAAGCTACGATTTACTGAGCCCTCAATGGGTATTGCCTTTTTAAATTCATACAATCACCCTGTGATGACAGAACTGAGGCTCAGAGGATAAAGATAATTTTTTCAAGGTCACCCAGCTAGTGAGTGAAAATTTGGGGATTTGAAGCCAGTTCTGCCTGCTGTTGAATTCACAGCTCTTAGCTATAAGTCTAGCAAAGCAAACAGTGTGCACATGACTGAGGATCTGGGGACAGGGCCACTGTGTAAACGGACATGCTGGCTGGGTGGACACAGCATGAGGACAGAGAGCAGAGCTGAGTTGTCTGGGAGGTGAATTCGCCAGCAGTCAGCTCAGGCATCCAGAGCAAGTTCCCAGGAAATATTTTTAAAATTTGTTTTTGCCTTAAAACCTTTTTATTGTAAAAGATTATATGTATATACACTTATATATAAAATATCCCTGCCTCTCCTCTCCCATCCTTTCAGGTAACTAATATCACCAGTTTTTAGGTATTCTTCCAGATTCTTTCCATGCATTCATAAATCTAAGTAACTATTCATATATCCTTTTATTTATAACATGAATGGTATCATACTATGTACATTATTCTACCGTTTAATTTGTTCACTTAATGTCTTGGAGATCTTTCCAAGTATATATAACTTGGAAAGTATATATAAAGTATATAAAAGTATATATACTTTTCCAGTATATATAACTCTACCTCATTTTTAACAGTTGCATAATTGCTATAGAGTGGCCGTTTTATGAACATAGCATAATTTACTTAAAACTGTCTATTAATAAAGATTTGGGAGGCTTCCAATTCTTTTGGCTATTATAAACAATGCTGCAATGATTCACAAATGGTTTTTCTGCTTCTGAAAACATATTCAGACTCGTAGCATGTATTAGTGCAATCTGTTTCCCTGATTTGTAACCTCATAGAGAAGATGGCAGGTTTAACTCAGATCGGACCCTCCTCTGAGAAGCTTCTCTGACCAGCCCCCGTTCCTTGAGATAGGCACTTCTTCCTTGTGTCATTTTTATGCATTTCAATCATTGTGCTTATCATTCTGAGGTATAGTTGTTTATACACTTGCACTTTTTCTACCAGATTGTGAGTTCCTTAAAAGCAGGGACTATATTTTCTGCATCTCCAGCCCGGCACCTGGCACATGGAAGGATCAATAAATATTTGTTAAACTGAGTTGAATCTATGTGCCTAACACTCAACTAGCCCCTTCAAGAATGTAAAGGCTTGGTTACTCTCTGTCTTGTACCAAACCATAGGTATGATGTACATATAACATATATATTCTCATTGAGAAACTAAACTATCCTGTGAAATACTTGAATTTACCAGTGATTAGGAAAGACATGGATAGGGTCCTTTTTTGTCTCAGTGTGAAGAAGAATTGCTATTTACTCTCTGTATTAGTTTCCTAGGGCTGCTGTAACAGAGTACCATAGCCTGGGTGGCTGAAACACCAGAAATTTATCTCACAGTTCTAGAGGCTAGAAGTTCAAAATCAAGGTATTGCAGGCTTGGCTCCTTCTGAGGACAGAAGAATCTGTTCCAGGTCTTTCTCCTTGGCTTGTAGATGACTGTCTTCTATGTCTTTTCACATTTTCTTCCCTCAAGGCCTTTCTGTGTCCAAAATTTCCCTTCTTAGAAGGACACTAGACATACTGGATTGGTACCCACCTTAATGACCTCATTTTAACTTGATTACCTCTGTAAAGATCCCATCTCCAAATAAGGTCACATTCTGAGGTACTAAGGGTTAGGACTTCAGCATATAAATTTGGCGGTGGGGGGGGGGAGATAAAATTCAACCCATAACACTCTAATTTCGAAAATTATTTAAAAAATCATATCAAGGAACTAAGATCAGCAGGAATCTTCTGGGACTATAAAAATTAATTAAAAAAAATACGAAACGGTCTTTGAGTCTGTGATTTACAGATGACGGAGGCTGGTGAAACGTTTCCTTCCCAGCAGGGATTTGCGAGTCGAGTCACTCCTCCCCCCATTCTGGGCCCACAGCATCTGGAGCCCAAGTTCTCGCCACCCTCGAAAGCGGGAAGTGTTCTACTCACAGCTAATTACACTGTCTGCCCTTCCCCACGGTCTTGAAAATATTTCTTTGATGATATCAAATCTGCGCTCCTGTGACTGATAAAAGCTTTCGGTTTCACTTTGGTTCTCCAGGCACTTTTTCAGCTCAGGAGAAACCCAGCAGACTAGCTGTGTGTCGTCTATTCATGCGCTTTATTTAGGATGAGGCTCTACGGTGGAGCCTGGCTTTGGGTCTAAGGGGAACTCCTGCCCTGGGTGTAGGTTATGGGCCCCTCCTCAGTGGCCCTGTACTGCCTGGGTTTCCCTCTGACACAGCTTCAATGCAGATGTAATCATCTCTCCATTCATTTGCCTCTCCCATTGGACTGTCTTGTTCACTGTGTCCCCTTAACAGCTGACACTGGGCAGCTGACCTTTCTGGACTAGTCAGCAAATCCCAAACTGCTTGTGTGGGAACCCCACCGCCTGAGACAGTGCATGGCTTGGGCAAATGGCCATTTGAGGGGAAAGGGACCCAGAGGGCAAGTTTGGTAGAATGGGAGTCGGAGAAAGGGCTGCACATGAGGGTGTGTGATTGGGAGATTGAGGAGGGGAAGGCCGGGAGAAATGGTCACAGAAGTCTCCCAAAGGAGGTCAGTGGATCCATCCACCCACCCATCCATCTACCCATCCATCCACCCATCCATCCATCCATCCATCCATCCATCCATCCATCCAACAACTGTTGCTAAGCACCTCCTATGTGGCAGACAGTATACTGGGCACTAGGAATGATACAGTGAATAAAACAAAGCCCCTGCCTTCATGGAGCTTACTTTTTTATGTGGACACAAACAAAACTCAAATAAAGTAATGCACAGATGCGGTGTCTGGCACTATACTGTAAGTGCTTCATGATGAAACCCAAAGAGGGCAAGGGGTGGGCGCTTTCAGATAGAGTCCAAAGGAAAGGCTTCTGAGGCAAGACTGGGCCAGCATGTTAAAGCAATAAGAGGAGGCCAGTGAGGTGGGAATAAAGCAAGTCAGCAACGAATGATGACAGCTTAAAGAGCTGACTCTTCCAAGGTTTTTTAAAATTTCCTTAAGCTGACATTTATTAAGAGCTTACAATGTGTTAAACTATAAGGACTTTAAATATATTAACTCATTTATTTCTCACACAAAAAATTAGATAGGTATTATTATCATCCCTAGTTTATGAATGAAAAAACTGAGGCACAGAGAGATGAAACAGCTTGCCCAAGCACACAGCTAGTAAGTGATGGAGCGCAGGTTCACACCCGAGGCACGCCGCTTAACCACCACGTTCTTCGTGGATCACAGCCTCAACTTCGGTTAGAGCAGCAATCTCCCCACCACTCCCTCAGCTGCTCCTCTCCTAGCTCCGCAAGGAGCAGCTAGTATTCCTTCATTCACTCAAAAGAGCGGAGGTGTCTGCTAACCTCACTACGTAGATGCAGGGGTGCTGGGAGCACGGCAGGAAACAGTGAAGAGGAAGGCAGGAAAGTGGAGAGGTGATGAATGAGTGGCTAGAGCCACAAAGGAGAGAAGCACAGGATGTTATGAGGACACAGAGGAGGACTACATATCCATGTTTGGGCGAGTCAGCAGTTGCAGAAGCCTTCCTAGAGAAAGGAGACCTGGAGCCAGGTCATGCCATGCCCCAGGGGACAGGGCATGAAAAGCCTTTCTCTCACCTCCTCTCTCCTGGAGAGAACCTTGTATGCAGCAAACCCCACCGTCGACATGCCCCATCAGTATGTACCACTTGCCAACAAATCCACCTTTAACTGTCCACTAATCACTAGTATTCTCCTTCCCAAAACGTGTCTTCTTTCCTCCTACCCCCATACCCTTCCCCACCTCCCACCTCCTACTGGGATCTCAAGTGTTGGAGCGGCTAAAAAGTGGCCCCTCTCCCCAAAGCAGAGGAACCCTGGAGAGCTACAGAAGTTTGACGGATGCATCATGCTTCGGTCACCGACGGAGAGAGGATTTTGGATGTGGCAGCATCTTTTACAACCCCCAGAAGTCACAACGTGAAGGCAGCTGTGGCAGAGTGAAGAGGGGGTTGGGAAAGCCATACCTACTCATCAGGCTGGTCCTGGACAGGGGACAAGCAGGCAGGAAGGAACCACGAGGCCTTGGAAGCACAAGAAAGGGAAAACTGACAGCAGGGTCCGGGAAAACCCCCTCAGCCTGGCCAGCCCTGAGGCTTTCTCTGCCGACCGTAAATCCTGGGGTGCTGCACCCCACAAACCCTGGCCCTTACTTTCTTCCTCAGAGAGGGGAAAGAAAGTAAGGAAGTGGGTAGCTCTTAGAAGACTGTTATGATTTCAAAGTAAAAAGGAGTTGTTTTTGATGTCTGCCCAGAGATAGAGCCAGGTCCCAGGGGGCTGCATTTGCGGTTCCAGTAAAAGGAGCAATGTTGACACGGAATTCTTGGATTGGCCTCATTAAAAACAAGCTGCCAGACCAAATGGGAAACGGAGTTCAGCAGAGAAGTATGTGCTGACTCCCTTCCCCCACCAAACTTGGCTTCCAACACCAATCAGCATACAACTTAGGTCCTCTGACCAAAGTTCTAGCATCAGGGAATTTCGCTGGCTAGTCCCCGGGTTCACAGGACATGCAGTTTGCTCCTGAGGGGCTATTTTGCAGCAGGGTCAGCCTGTGCCCATGGCCTGTCACTTCTCAAACTTCCTGTTCTTTAGTGGAAGAAAAAAATGCTAGGCAGAGAGATGATTGGAACCAGACCAGCTGCCCTAAGTAGGTGTCCCAGAATCCACAGATCTCTAAAGAAGTTTCAGACTTCTAGTTCCTACTTACGATGTCCCAGGATGGGGTACCTGCCACTTTTCGCAGTCTGCTTCCATGGTTAAAAGTCAGGCCAGGTACCTATGCATCAATCATTGAAGATGGAAGATGGATTCCATTCCTACTTTACCACCTGTGAGCTCTGTGACCTTGGATAACTTGCTTAACCTCTCTGTGCCTTGGTTCCTTCAGCTGTTGAACAGAGATAAAAATCTATCTTATAAGGTTCCTGTGAAGATTAAATAAAAACATGCATGTAAAATGCTAAGGCATGGTGTTCATACATAGAAGCACTCAATAAATTGTACTGGTTGTTATTATTTCTATTAGTAATATCAGTCAAAAATATGTTCTTAATTAAGATTCTTTTGAATATAATAAGCTAAAATAAGAACTAAAATCTAACTAGCTCAAGAAAAAGGTAGTGATGGGAGATGTAGGGTGGTAGATGCAAATTATAAGGATACAAAGGATCTCATGGAATAACAGGGCAGGAGGTATATATAGTTGAGCTTCATGTCAATTGGAATCAGGAATTGAAAACCTGGCACTAAGATTTTTTTATTCTTTATCCTAGTGGGTCTTATAGACCAGTGCTGTCCAATAGAGCTGTCTGCGATAATAGAAATGTTCTATATCTGTGAAGTTCAACTGAGAAACTGAATCTTTAATTTCTAATGTTATCTAAAGAAATTAAATTTAAACAAATTAACTAAATCAATTAATTAAAATTATTATTTAACTAGAATTGAGGGACTTCCCTGGTGGCACAGTGGTTAAGAATCCGCCCGCCAATGCAGGGGACACAGGTTCGAGCCCTGGTCTGGGAAGATCCCACATGCCGCAGAGCAACTAAGCCCGTGAGCCACAACTACTGAGCCCGCGTGCTGCAACTACTGAAACCTACGTGCCTAGAGCCCATGCTTCGCAACAAGAGAAGCCCCCGCAGTGAGAAGCCCGTGCACCGCAACAAAGAGTATCCCCCGCTCGCCACAGCTAGAGAAAAGCCCACACGCAGCAGCGAAGACCCAACGCAGCCAAATAAATAAATAAACAAACAAGCAAATAAATAAATAAATAAAATTGAATAGCCATATGCAGCTACTGTACTGTACAGCACAGTTCTTGACTTTGCTTCCCTCCCTCTTTCTCCCTCCCTCTCTCCCTCTCTGTCTCTCTCTCTCTCTCAAATGTGCATGGGCACAAATACTCCACCCTGGCTTCCTCTTCATCCTTTACACATGGCCAACCACAGTTACTAGCTCTACTTTTACTGCCTCACCTCTCAGCTCAGGGCCCACTTTTGACTGTCAAGCCTCTGTTTTTTGGTTTTACATCCTAGGAGAGTAATTTGATTACCTTTATTCATCTTGTCTTGCCAGGTTGCAAGATAAAGGCTACTCTATGTTGGAAACTCTTTTGGGTCAAAGGTTCACTCCTGACCATCAGGTCATGGAATCTTCTCAGCAAGGGCGGGGTGGGGGTCCCCAGGAGGGGCTGTGTCGGGTAGGCGGCTCTAGTGCCCTGCGCCTTTTATGTGAGAATGGCAGTGATCCAATGGTTGGCGTTGATGCCTTGGCCTGGCCCAGGAACTGGATAGCTAGGGCAGGAAGTATGACCATGCCTTTCCCGGGCTTCTGTGGTGATTCAGGCCCTTGTTTGCAAGGAAAGCCCAAAGATCCTGTGTTAACTAGTGAATCTGGGAGGAAGCAGATAAAGTGTGAGCCATGCGCTGCCCCGTGTGTGCTGCTTCACACCCAAACCTGGGGTGCTCCTAGGATGGCTAGAGAATGACAAACCACTGAAGACTTGAAAACACCAGGTTTAAAAGGAATGTATTTGTTTTCCTCCAGATTCCTGGAGGCACAGAGACACAGCTTAACACTGGGGAGAGAGAACAATGGCAGACTTGGGAACTCTGTGTCATTGTGAACTCTTGGCTTCACCCTGTTGATTGAGCTTGACAAGCCTTCTCGGTCAAGCAACTGACCAGGGCCAGCAAACAGCTGCTATGTCTGGGCTTTGTTTTTAGGCCTTTTAATTGGTTTGTCTGATTCTTTGAATAAATGGAATCAATGGGTTGTTTAACTTATTAATCAAACATCAAATATTATTAAAGAGACAGCTACATGCCCCAAACTGTACTTGGCTTTGTGGAAGGATATAAAAATAAAATCCTCATTGAAAACTGGGGTATAACTCCCACCTCTCCCAGTCATTGTGAGGAATTGAAGATTGTGATGACAGACAGCATAGAAGTGGAGCTAGAACAGGAGCGGGCTATGGCTTTTCATCCCTGCTTCCACTTCTGCCAAAGTCTGCCCTCCACACAGCAGCCAGGACCATTGTTCATGTAGGTTCATTGAGGTTACTCTGCTGCTAAAACCCTCTGATGACCCCCCATTGTACTGAGAATAAAATCCAAGCTCTAACTTGCAAGCCCCCTGCTCTGGCCCCCACCCACCTCCCTGACCCCATCTCCTGTGACTCTTCCCTGGGCTCACCACACCCTGGCCACACGGGCCTCTAACTGCACCTTCACACTAAGCCCCATCTCACCTTAGGGCCTTTGCACGGGCAGGTCCCTTTTTTCCTAGAATTTTTTTGCATGGCTGGCTCATCTTGTTATTCACAACACATCCTCAGAGAGGTCTTTATGATCATCCAGTTTAAAGTATCTCCCGTCACTCTTGATCATACTTGTCTTGCTTTCTTTTCATCGTAGTATTTACCATTCGCTACCTGACATTCTCTGGTTGTTGTTGGCTGAATTTCTGTCTTCCCCAGTCAGAATAGCCTCTTCAATAAAAGAAGTCATTCAAGTGGGACTTTGTCTCGTTTGCCTTATATATTTGCAACTCCTAGTTCTGCGCAAAGCACAGCTGGGTCCTCAGTTATTGTTTGGTGAATAAATAATTGACTCAGTGAGAGAAGTGATTGGTAGTACCGAGTAGTAGTTTTGCAAAGATCCAGGGTTGTATGTTGTATTTAATTGTATGGTCTAGGTTTCTTTCCTCCCTCCCTCCCTCCCTTCCTTCCTTCCTTCCTTCCTTCCTTCCTTCCTTCCTTCCTCCCTTCCTCCCTTCCTCCCTTCCTCCCTTCCTCCCTCCCTCCCTTCCTTTCTTTCTTTCTTTCAGCAAAACTAGGGGATTAACTTTCTTGGCTGCAGGTTTTGGATCTTTCTGGGCTTCAGTTTCCTCTGCTGGTGGTGGTGATTACCCTATCACCTACCTAATTCACTTTTTAAAAATGCTTGAAAAGACTAATTCTGGATTGAGTCCAAATCCATGGGTAGCCCCAGACTCTCTCTTGAATATCTAGTAGCCCCTGGAACTTCAGCATTTGGATGTTTGCAGCTTCTTGCAACCAAGATCAGCATCTTCCACGTTCCTCCTCAAAACCACTCCTCCTCCTTTGTTCCCTGTCTCCATGAACGGCCCAGTCATCCTTCCAGGGAAATAGCCAGAAATATGGTCCTAATTCTCAATACCCATTTCCCCCTCTACCTTCGTGTTGAGTCAGATTCTACCTCCTGTCCTTTGAATCTGTCCAAATCTGCCTTCATGTCTCCACCCCCGGTACCCCACCACAGTTCAGGCCCCTTTTATTTCTTGCTTTAATTACTGAAACAGTCTCCTTGCCTCCATCCTGTCTGACTCCAATCCATTCTCCATACTGCAAACACATCAATTAAAATTTGAATCACAGGGACTTCCCTGGTGGTGCAGTGGTTAAGAATCTGCCTGCTAATGCAGGGGACATGAGTTTGACCCCTGGTCTGGGAAGATCCCACACGCTGCAGAGCAACTAAGCCCATGCGCCACAATTACTGAGCCTGCACTCTAGAGCCCGTGAGCCACAACTACTGAGCCCATGAGCCGCAACTACTGAGCCCGCGCACCTAGATCCCGTGCTCTGCAACAAGAGAAGCCACTGCAATGAGAAGCCCACGCACTGCAATGAAGAGTAGCCCCCACTCGCCACAACTAGAGAAAGCCTGCGTGCAGCAACGAAGACCCAACGCAGCCAAAAATAAATAAATAAAATAAATAAATTTTTCAAAAATAATAATTAATAAATAAATAAATAAATAAGATCAGTGAGTGCTAGTCCAAAAAAAAAAAAAAAAATCGAATCACATCAACTTTCCTTCCGTGGCTCCCTGTTGTCCCTGATTGATAACTGAAACTCCTCAGTAAGACCTATGAGGCCATAACGTTGTTACTTCATTGGCCTTGCTTCTTGCATTCTCCCTCTCCCACTCCAACCTCAACCACTTTCTGTTCCCCAAACACTATGTGTCTCTCATCTTCAGTGTTGTGTCTATGTTGTTTTTTCTGCCCAGAATATTCTTGCCTTTCTTTTTGCCTGATTGCCTAATAGTTCATTCAGTTTTGTATACATATCAGGACTTCAGGTCTCCAGGTCTGAGCTAGGTGTCCCTCCTTTGAACACTGTAAGTAACTGCTACTACTAGAACTCCTACTGTTAATATGAATGAAATTAAGATGAGTATTAGTTAGAATATGACAGCTGCCTGGAGCTTAAACAAGATAGAAGTGTATCTCTTTCTCATTATTAGACTGGAGGTTGGGGCCTGGGCAACAGGTCGTGTCTCCTTCTATTTTGTTGTTTCACCATCCTCAGGGTGGTGGCCCTTGTTGGCATGGTCCCAGTTGGCTCACCACCACACCTGACATTCCAGCTATCCAGCCAGTATGGTGGTTGCTATAGACTGAATCTTTGTGTCCTCCCAAATTTGTATGTTGAAACCCTAATCCACAATGTGATGGCATTTGGAGATGGGGCTTTGGGAGGTAATTAGGCCATGAAAGTAGAGCCCTCATGATGGGATTAGTGCCTTTATAAGAATAAAAATGAGAGAGCTTTCTCTCCACCACCACCCCTCCCACTCTCTCCTATCCCCACTTACCTTGCTATGTAAGGATACAATGAGAAGATGCTTGACCACCTGGAAACCAGGAAGAGGGTCTTCACCAAGAGCCTGACCATGCTGGCCTCCTGATTTCATGCTTCCAGCCTCCAGAGCTGCAAGAAATAAAGACATTGTTAACCCACCCAGCCCTTGGCATTCTCTTATGGCAGCCAGAGCTGAGTACAAGGGGGAGAGAGCAAGCCCCTTCTTCCCCTGGCTCTAAAGGCATCACCTGGGGATAATTATATAATTAGAACAGAGAGGAGGAGGACAGATAGGATAACTTGCCAATATTTATAGAGTGCTGTACTAAGTCTCTGCCTTTTCTCATTTGACCCTGTCAGCTACCTTATGGGGGTAAATAATGTTATTATCCTCCCTCCTATTTTTAAGCAAATGATGTTTTATCAACACGCCGACTTTGCAAATCTGAGAGATAATATGAAGGGCCAGTCAGCCTGGTACACCATGTGATGGCAGTTCTTTCTCAGAAAAGTTTTCATGAGATGTGCACATGACTTTTATGATTGTTAACAAACACAGCAAGGAATTGCAGCACTTTCTGTTCTTGTGTAGCTATAATTCAAAATTTAGTTTATAACTTAAATTTTAGTTTTTGGATAATTTAGTTATATGTGCAGGTAGTTAACGAGTCAAAAAGTTCTGCATGCTTAGATAAAAGAAATGGTAATTACCTCCTGTTCCCCTCTCTTTTCCCAAACTCACACAGTGCAGTTTCCCATGGTCCAGAGGCAACCACTTTGAACACCTCAGCTGACTTTTTTTGTTATTCACCTCCATATCTCTCTATAACATGCTTATGTTGCTAATTGGTGATTTCTCTGTTTTAGGCATTATTTATTGGCTTTCCACCAGGGGAAGATGAGAATTTATCTGACATCAACCCACCACCCCACGTGCAACACATGTACACACACTTTTCCCCATTCTCCTATCTTCCCAGTATAGATATAACTTAATCTGAGCCAGATCAGCATTTTCACAACTGTGTCATCTAGCACACTAGATGTTTTACCTTTCCTGCACAATTTTTAATTTCCCATGGAGTCATTTTCCTGTTTTTTTAAGCTGGCTTAATTTTCTGTGTACTTAGCTCTAATTCAACCTCAAACTTGTCTGCAGTTGCATAAATCTTTTCTGAAACGTTTCAAATACATTTGGGACTCTATCAGTGTTATCTTTTTGAAGCAATCCCTCTGGGCGCCTTCTGACCATCTCTGACCTGGACGGGTAGCCCCTGGGCCTGGTATACAGCTGTCATCCCAGGATCCTTCACTGTCATCCTGGGCCTTCCTTGTGCCTCTCTCTTAGGTTAAAACTCCTTATTTCTGGGTCCTGTGCTTTCCTCTTTCTTAATGTTTCATTTTGTGGTGTGGGAAAGAGGACATGGGCGTGTTTTTGTTTGCTTTAACCACATACGCACAAACTTTCCGTCTTTCACAGGAATTCTTAGCCTCATGTCAGAGATGAAGCAATTGAAATTCAGGAATATTAAGCAACTTGGAAATGGTCCAGTCACTCTAGGAGGCTATCTCCCCCGTGAGAGCACCTGTCATGCCGTTTTCTTATCTATAATATTTTCCCTTCTGAACCGCGGGCTCTCTTAAGGCAAAAACCGAATCTGTCTTGTTCTTTTTTGCATCTCGCATGGCATGCCCATCCCAGGCACTCAGCTAATGTTTCTTAAGTGAATTTGTGAGGTCTGATTTTGGAGGACATCATTTATTACACCCCAGCAATATGCATTTTGTTTCTAATATCTCAAACGCAAATTGTCTGTACTTGATGTAATTATTTCCCACCTCCCCCACTTTGTGCTGGTTCTCATGTCAGGAGAAAGATGTTTTGTCTGTACCTGAAAGAGCTCAAGAAAATTCCATGGGAATGTCTTGCTCGTGCTTTGTTCCTGAATCACAGAACCCTCTTCCAAAGTTTATTTGTGTGAGATATACAATAGTATAATTACAAGATTTTTTTTTTTAAATAAGGGCAAGGACGTTCAGTTCTGCAGACTCTCTTTTTTTTTTTTTTTTTAAACTTTTGGGTCTATTTTATTTATTTATTTATTTATTTATGGCTGTGTTGGTTCCTCGCCTCTGTGCGAGGGCTCCCTCTAGCCGCGGCAAGTGGGGGCCACTCTTCACCGCGGTGCGCGGGCCTCTCACCATCGCGGCCTCTCTTGTTGCGGAGCACAGGCTCCAGACGCGCAGGCTCAGCAACAGTGGCTCACGGGCCTAGTTGCTCCGCGGCATGTGGGATCCTCCCAGACCAGGGCTCGAACCCGTGTCCCCTGCACTGGCAGGCAGACTCTCAACCACTGCGCCACCAGGGAAGCCCCTACAAAATATTTTTTTACTGAGAGAACAACTTACTCAAGTGAAGGCAATGCTGTATTTATGACATTTCCCCCCCCCCTGTTTTTAGGATACCTCATGGAAACTTGATAGAACAAAGGATTTATTTTTGTTAGGTTAAATCTGTGTATCAGGCACTGTTTGCTTGCTGCCCATTAAGTCTGAACATCTCAACTCGGGGGAGAAAAAAAAAAAAACACTCTTTGATTAATAAAAACAACTCGTAACAAATCCCTTCAGCCTGGTGACTCTGTATTATGTTAAAATGTAATGTTACAAACACGGCCCCAGTGCCCTCCCCAGAACCCACACCTACCACAGCTAAAAATAGCCCTTGGTCTTTCCCTGCAGCTCAAAAACAGGAACAGCAAAACTTGTTTGCCTTATTATGTGTTCTGTACAGGGATCCAAGCCCTTTCACGTCCTGGCTTTTACACATGTGAGCAAACGCTAAATCAGCCGGTTACAAGTCGGACAGGTCCAACAATAGGAAGTGAATTTTGCACAAACATGGCTTCCCGGGTCCTTAAACAATGCCCTGCTCACCCTGGGTTCCCGGATGAGAATAATAAACAGAGCCACCAGCTAGAGGAGGCCGCTCTGAACTTTGGCTAGGTTCTCTGGGCACGGAGACAGGTGCTCTACGTGTATTAACCCTTTTAATCCTTACCATCCATGAGGCTAAGTCCTATTATTATCCCCATTTTATAGATAAAAGAACCAAGGCCTTAGGTGACAAAGGAACTTGCCTGCTCACCCAATTTGATATAGGAGTGGTATCCACACCCAGCTGGGTTTGACTAATGAGGTGAAGCCAAGGGACCTCACCTGTGCTCCCATAATGCCATGGCTGCTTGGAAGTAGGGAAGGATGAAGGAATGTCTTTCCTACCCAGCCTAACTCTAACTGCTGTTGGCCCATGAAAATAAAGGCAGAAACTATACACTCTCGGAATCAGGTGGGACTATGTAGATCGTCTATCCTTGAATACCTTTCATTCTATAGCAGATCTGACTAGTTCCCACCCAACTCCATTGGAAAATCACAGGCTTTGGAATTAGCTAGGACTGGTTTCACCTCTTAGCTCTCCCATCCACTAATTTTGTAATATTAGATTACACTGATACGGATAATAATGAATAGGTAATGAGTGTACTTCATGTACCAGACACTGACTAAACTCTTCTCAATGCATTATCTTCTGTAATACTCATGACAACCTCTGAAGCATGTCATTGTCATCATTTTGCACTTGAGGACCCTGAGACTTGAGGAGATAAAGTAAGGGGGCCAGGTTAGTGTGGTAGTCAAAAGCATAGGCTATGGAATTAAACATCCTTGGTTCAGCTCCTGCTTCCTACTGTGTGACTTTGGGCCAGTTACTTAACCTCTCTGAACCTGTTTTTCCATAAGTAAATGGGGTACATAATGATATGTACCTCAAGGCATTCTTGTGAGAATGAGAGAAACTTTTGAGATAGGTACTAAATAATTGTTCCTTGAAACTTTTCCGCTTTCTAGAAGAGCCCAATCCTTTTTAGCTCTAATTATTTGAAAAGCCTTTTTTTTAACATTCAAAAAATACCGTTTTTCCCCTATTACACTGAGAATCTAAGTTTGATGCAGGAACACAGGAAAACAATAAACTAAAAATTTTTTAAAATCTGAAACATAGTAACAATTGACAATATTTTCTTACATATTGTTTTTCTTACAAAATGATAATGTTACCATACCATTGTGCTATTATTTGCACTGCCATTATATGCACTGATTTTTAATTATATTATAAGTAGTATATTTTCTTATTGCAATAAATATTCTTCTATATATTTTTATTGAGGTATAATTGACAATACAACATTATATTAGTTTCAGGTGTACAACATAATATTTCTATATTTGTATATATTGTGGAATGATCACCACAATAAATGTCTAGTTAACATCTGTCACCATACATAGTTACAGAATTTTTTTTCCTTGTAATGAGAACTTTTAGGATTTACTTTCTTAGCCACTTTCAAATATGCAATACAGTATTATTAACTGAAGTCACCAGGCTATACATTATATCCCCATGACATTTATATCATAATTGGAAGTGGTACCATTTGACTCCCATTTTACCACCCCCTGACCCCCACCTATGGCAACCACCAATCTGTTCTCTGTATCTATGAGCTTGCATTTTTGTTTTTTGTTCTTAGATTCCACATATAAGGAAGATAATACAGTATTTGTCTTTCTGTCCGACTTATTTCACTTAACATAATGCGCTCCAAGTCCATCCATGTTGTCACAGATGGTGAGATTTTATTCTTTTTTATGGCTGAATAATATATATATGACACATTTTCCTTATCCATGTATCCATCAATGTACACTTAGGGTATCTTGACTATTGTAAATAATGCTGCAATGAACATGGGGGTGCATATATCTTTCCAAGTTACTGTTTTCATATTCTTTAGATAAATACCCAGAAGTGGAACTACTGTATCATATAGTAGTTCTATTTTTAATATTTTGAGGAAACTCCATACCATTTTCCATAGAGGCTGCACCAATTTACATTCCCACTAACAGTGTACAGGCCTTCCCTTTTCTCCACATCCTCATAGACACTTGTTATTCCTTATCTTTTTGATGATAGCCATTCTAACAGGTGTGAGGTGATACATCACTGTGGTTTTTATTTGCATTTCCCTGATGATTACTAGTGTTGAACACCTTTTTCACATACCTGTTGACCATCTGTATCTCTTTGGGAAAATGTCTATTTAGATCCTCTGCCCATTTTTAATTGGACTGTTTGGTTTTCTTGCTATTGAATTGTATGAGTTCTTTATATATTTTGGATATTAGCACCTTATCAGACATATGCTATGCAATTTTTTTCTCCCATTCAGTAGGTGTACTGTTCATTTTGTTCATGGTTTCCTTTGCTATGCAGAAGCTTTTCAGTTTTATGTGTCCCACTTGTCTATTTTTGCTTTTAATGCCTTTGCTTTGGGTGTCAAACCCCAAAAATCATTGCCAAAACCAATGTCAAAGGTCTTACCTATTTTGTTTTCTTTCAGGGTTTTATGGTTTCAGGTCTTACAGTCCAGCCTTTAATCCATTTTGAGTTAATTTTTGTGTATGGTGTAAGATAGTGGTCTGGTTTCATCCTTTTGCATATAGCTGCCCAGTTTTCCCAACACCATTTATTGAGGAAACTGTCCTTTCCCCATTGTATATTCTTAGCTCCTTTGTTGTAAATTAATTGACCATATATGCATGGATTTACTTCTGGGCTTGTTTCTGTTTCATTGATCTAAATGTCTGTTTTTATGCCAACACCATACTTTTTTGATTACTATAGCTTTGTAATATAGTTTGAAGTCAGGGCGCATGATACCTCCAGCTTTGTTCTTCTTTCTCAAGATTGCTTTGGCAATTCAGGGTCTTTTGTGGCACCATGCAAATTTTAGAATTGTTTGTTCTGTCTCTGGAAAATGCCATTGGAATTTTGATAGGGATTGCATTGAATTGTAGATTGCTTTGGGTAGTATGGACATTTTAACATATTAATTCTTTCAATCCATGAGCATGGAATATCTTTTCATTTATTTGTGTCTTTTTCAATTTATTTCAAAATGTCATAGTTTTTAGTGTACAGGTCTTTTACTTCCTTGTTTAAATTTATAGTTAGGTGTTTTATTCTTTTTGATGAAATTGTAAATTGGATTGTTTTCTTAATTTCTCCTTCTGATAGTTCTCCTTCTGAAGTGGTGTATAGAAACACAACAAATTTCCATATATTGATTTTATTAGTTTTAACAAGTTTTTGGTGGAGTCTTTGTGGTTTTCTACATAGTATCATGTCATCTGCAAATAGTGACAGTTTTACTTCTTCCTTTCCAATTTGAATGCCTTTTATTTCTTTTTCTTGCCAAATTGCTCTGGCTAAGACTTCCAGTACTATGTTGAATAAAAGTGGCGAGAGTGAGCATCCTTGTCTTTTTCCTGATCTTAGAGGAAAAGCTTTCAGCTTTTCACTGTTGAGTATGATGTTAGCTGTGGGCTTATCATATATGGTCTTTATTATATTGAGGTACATTCCCTCAGTACCCACTTTGTTGAGAGTTTTTATCATGAACAAATGGTGAGTTTTGTCAAATGCTTTTTTTGCATCTATTGAGATGGTCATACGATTTTTATCCTTCATTTTGTTAATGTGGTACATCAAGTTGATTAATTTATCTATTTTGAACCATATTTGCATCCCTGGAATAAATCCCACTTAGTCATGGTTATGATCTTTTTAATGTACTGTTGAATTTGTTTTGCTAATATTTTGTTGAGGATTTTTGTGCCTACGTTCATCCGGAATACTGGCCCGTAATTTTCTTTTCTTGTGGTGTCCTTAACTGGTTTTGTTATCAGGGTAATACTGGCCTCATAAAATGAGTTTGGAAGTGTTCCCTCCTCTTCTATTTTTTGCAGTAGTTTTAGGATTGGTGTTAAGGCTTCTTTGAATGTTTGGTAGAATTCACCAGTAAAGCTGTCTAGTCCTGGACTTTTGTTTGTTGGGAGGTTTTAAATTACTTATTTGCAGGCCTTTTCATATTTTACCTGAAAATTTTTCTCTTGATTGCTCATGCTTCCTTCTCACAGTACATCTAGCTACAGGTGCAGATTCCGGACTTTGGAATGTAAAACACATAGTTTATAACTCATTCATTCAACCAGTGCAGGTACTCTTCTAGGTTAGTGAACAGGAAAAGGTGTAGATTACAGTCTAGAGTGTGTGTGTGACAGGGGTGAGGAGAGGGAAGTAGACAGACACTAGATAAGCAAAGAAATAAATATAAAAATGTCAAGTGGTGGTTTTTTTTCCTTCACCAGCTATGATAAAAATATAACAAGATAGTGTGAGAGAAATGACATGTATATAGTGGTGGGGTGATTCTTTAGGTTGGATGATGAGGACATCCCCTCTGAGGATGCTACACTTCAGCTGAGACTTGAGAAGGATCCGTGCATACAGAGATCTAGAGGAAGAACATTCTAGGCAGAGTAGAGCTAGAGCTAAGGTCCTAAGACTGGAACAACCTTCCAAGTCCAGAGCACAAAGGTCACCAAGTAGTGCAGAGCGAGCAAAGGGGAGAGTGGGCAGGGAACAGGTCATGGAGGACTCTGTGAGCTGGAACAGGAAGTATTGCTTTTATTCTAAGTCAGATGGGAAGACATTGGAAGATTTAAGGAGCAAAGAGACATATTATGCTTTACTTTTCAAAAAGATAATTTGGCAGAAGTGTGGAGAATAGGTTATAGGGGAGGGGCAAGAGAAGAGGCAGAGAGCATAATTAGGAATGTTTTTGCAGTTGTCAAGTTCAAAGATACTGCAGACTTGGTTGGGGATGGTAATAGTAGAGGGAACAAGAAGTGAATGGATACTGGAAATATTTTGGAGAAGAAAGTGAAGAGCACTGGCTCATGAGAATGAAGGAGGGGAGGAAATCAAGATAACTCCTAGGTTTCTGGTTTGAGTAACTAAGTGGGTGGCGGTGTCATTTACCATGGTTGAGAAGCCTGGTGAAGTTCAGGGTGGCAGGCGATAAAGAGTTGTGCTCTGACCACATCAAATTTGAAAGGTCTATTTGTTATCCACATGGAGGTGTCAAGAAAGCAGTTGGATATGAGTCTCAAAATCAGCTGAGAGGTTGGTCTAGAGATAGAGATTCGGGAAACATAGTCTTAAATTGGTATTTGAACTATGGGGTTGAATTAGGTCACCAAAGGGGAGAATAAATATAGAAAAGAGCTCCAATATTTAAAATCAAAGAGGAGAAAGCCAGCAAAGGGAATGAAGAAGGAGCTGCCAGTGAAGTGGGGGTAAAACCAGGAAAATCTGGTGTCACAGAAACCAAAAGAAAAAGTATTTCCAGGAAGGAGGGCCTGGTAAACTGTGAAATGCTGCTTCAGAGTTCTAGTAAGAACGGCAAAGTGACCATTGGGTTGGTCATCCAGAGGTCACCAGCCACTTTGCCAAGAGCCATCTCTATGAAGGTGGAGAGATAGAACCTCAGAAGGAATGGGTGGCGGAGAACATTTGAAGTAGGAGAGAGGAGACAGCAGCTGTAGAGAACCACGTCTAAGATGTTTTGCAGTAAAGGAGAATAAAGCTTTAGACCATAGTTGGAGGGGAATGGGGAGCTCAGAAAAGTTTGTTGTTGTTGTGCTTTTGCTTTTGTTTTTTGAGAACCTTGATTCTTGACCCTCTGTGGAGGGGAGGAAGGGCAAGTGGAGTGAGCCAGTAGAAAGGGAGAAAGTGATGCAGGAAAAGAGAGGAGATACTTACAGAAGTGCTGTCCAAGAGAAGGCAAGAGGGGATTCCACATGGGCATGAGGGGAGGGATGGGCTGACCTGAGATGGGAGCAGGGAAGTGCCCTCCATAGAAACAGGAGGAAACGTGCAGGATATGACCACAGTTTGGGTTAAGTTGGAATTTTATCAGTGAGAAGATGAGGCAGTTTCTATGTGATTGTTTCTCTTTTTCTCACTGAACTACAAGTCAAGGCCATCAGCTGAGAGTGAGGGAAGGAGCAACGTAGGAAGCTTGAGGAGAGGAGAAAATGTGAACAATATTTTGGGAGAGAGTGGGAAGTGAAGATACTGGAGAAGCGTTTGCCAGTCAGTGGTGAGAACCCACTTGAGATTGGTGTCCATAAATGTAAACGGAATCCCATTCATCATAATCAGTGGATTTGTCAAGAACCTGCAGCTGCTCAGGTGCTGGGAAGTTGGAACTTGGCAGGTGAGGCTGTGGGAGGGAGTTGCAGCGAAGTGAAAGAACCATGAATCTAAGCTGAGCAAGGTGAGAGTGAGGTGACTGATGAGAAAGTTCTGAAGTGAATAATCACTGAAGGTCTTCATGACCTTCAGGACTTACAGGACTGGAGGATCAGAGAAAGTGAGCTAGAAGCATAGAGACTGGGATATTTGAGGTTGAAATTTCAGAGGTGGTACAGTTAGTGGGGTTTGCAACATGAAAGGATAGGACCAAGGAAGAGGATAGCTGGGTAGGATGGAGGAAAGGGTCATTAGCGTGAGCTGGCTGAAGAACAAGCAGCCAAGGTATTCGATGGATAAGCCATTGGAGTTCTGAAGTAACCAAGGATGGCTGCAATTGAAGGAAATGAGAAGACGCTAAAAGTCATTAGTAGAAAGGGTGAAACAGGATGGACCGGAGAGGGCGGCAATCCAGAAGAGGTGGGGCAAAGTCGAATAAAATAAACTTCCAGGGAAGAAGGGTTGAAGGAGAAGGGGATAAAATGATTTGGAAGTGGCCATGGGAAGCAAGGCACATACCCATCCCATCTCCTGGTTGTGTGGCATGGGCAGGGTGTGAGAGAAAGAAAAAAGCCAACTACTTTCAAGTAGCAGCAATGGAAGCAAAGTTTTCAGGCAAATTCAGGCACTAGACAGGGCAAGAGGTGAGAGAAACATTCTGAGAAGGGATTAAGGATATAGGAGGGGAGGCTGCTGAAAGGATGGGCAGGGTGGCAACTGGTCAGATTAATAGATATGCAGAGCGCCATGGAGCTAAGGGTTAGGGTGTTGGTGGTTGACTTAGAAGGGGCCTTGACCTTCTGGAAGTGACTGAGGTGAACAAGGATGTGGGAAATTGTGGGAGTAGTGTTGACAATCTTATAAGAATCTGGTTTTGTAGCAGGAAATTTAGTGAAATCTATTCATTTCACTTCTCTGATTAAAACCCTTGAAGGGCTCTCATTGCCCTTAGGATCAAGTTCAGGCTCCTCAGCACTAAAAGCAAAGTCCTGCCTCCCCAGCCTTACCTCTGAGTCTGCTGCAGCACTGGACTGAACCTGACTGACTTGATTTTTCTGCTCTTCTGAACTCCTAGGCAGCACAATACAGTGGTTCTGCACAAAGACTCTAGTTCTAGACAATCTGGGCTCAAATCCTGGGTCCACCTCTTCCTAGCTCTGTGACCTTGGACAAGTTATTTAACTGCTCTGTGCCTTCATTTTCTCATCTGCAAGATGGAGCAAATAATAGTACCTACCTTAGAGGGTTGTATACATGCAAAAGCACTTAGATCTCTGTCACATGGATTAGTTGTAGTAACTATTTCCTCTGCATGTGATTCCCTTGGCCTGGAGAACTCACACCATCCTTGCTGCCCCCATCCCCACTCTTGCCTCTCCCTTCATCCACCTTCCAGGGTCACCTAAGACATCATTTCCTTTCCTTGCCTCCCTTGAGGGGTCACAGGCTCTGTCGCTGTGCTCCTATGGCTGCCTGTTCCACCGTGATACCACTGTGCCCTTGTCTGATGAACCTTGCTGACTTGCACACCACTCTCTTCTTGGGGCCCACCATTCTGCCTGGCACACACAGGGTGCTCATGAATGTTGGTGGACTGATGGAGTGAACGATGGCTCCTCCAGAGCGATAGATAGTGGGCCCCATGTTGAAGGGGTGCAGGGTTCGCAGACATTTGTGGTGCATGAGTGACAGGACATCTCAGCTCAGATCTGCAAGGGTACATCTGGGGTAAGCCCGTCCCCTATACACCTGCTTGTGTAGGGAGACTTCTGGGACTTTCCTTGCTCTCTCTCTCTCTTTTTAAAATTGTATTTTAGTTTTTTTAAAAAAGATGCTGCCTCCCTCCCACCCCCACGTCCCCCCAGTTTTGAAAATCACTGATTTTTTTGCTCTTTAAACTCTCCTCCAGCTCAAAAGTTTATCATTAGTTCAGTAGCACCCAGCCTTTGAGTACTGGGGACCCTGAGGGATAGCATTTGTTCCTTTAGGATCTATGGATTCAGATATTGACGAGAAGTTTTTATGAAGTCAGTAACACAATCAAAAGGAAACGTGTTTATCTATATGCATACAAAATATGGTAAATGCTTGGGAGAAACATATTGTTTTTTTTAGCCCCTGGACAATGCTGTGTGTGTGTGTGTGTGTGTGTGTATTCACAGCCCACCTGCAACACCCTGAGATGGGCTGGGAACCTGGAGCCAGGCCTACCCCGAGTCAATACAAACTGAAGCTCTCTGTTCACCAAAGGGGGAATAAAGGCCCACAGCTAATTCCAGAGGCCTGGCCGTGTGAATGTCGGCTGCCTTTAAACATTTGACTCAGATTGAGCAACTCACCCTGACCTCTGATGCTGTGGACGTGCTGCCTGCCACCCTGGCAGCAGCTTGTTGCAACAGGCATGGAAGAGACCAGAAGCACTGCAGCCAAAGTGCAGATAGGCATTGTCTGAGCTAGGGTCAGGGCTCTGTTACTCAGAGGGAGAGCTTGAAGATGAAGCATCTGGGATGAGGTCTAACAGTCTCTTACTACCAGGCCCAAGCCAGTCTGTTGGTTTAACAACTGTCAGTTTCTTTTCATAAATATCAGCTGCCCCCAGTGATCAGAGGTAGACGGGGTGGGATTGGGGGCATAAACTTGATCCCCCTTACCTTGCTACCAGGGGGTATGCTATTATGAAAGCAGGTCTTAGACCAAATTCTGCCAGACTTGTATTTATTAGCAAGTTAGGCACAATCAGTTCTTCTAAGTCTAAGAGGTAGGAGGGGTGAATCCCACAAGCACGCTGCATGGTACAATGCTGCCAAACTTGCTGATTCTTCTACTTTGTTCTGCAAGCAAGTTGGACTGGATAGTCTTTCTAGATAAGCTACTTGGAGCACTGCTCTTTCTCCAACAATGAGTAATTATCTTTGACATTCCTAATGCTAATTAAGAAACCCCTGATATAGATTTCTGTATTTGAAAAGCTTAAGCAGTCTCCACTAGAGTGTGGATTTCTAAGTAGGACACTGAATATTATCTAACCACTTGGAGGGTACAGATTAAAGTTAGAATACACACATGGATTCCACTTTTTACAAAAACATATTTTTAAGCAATTGTCAGACATACAAATGATACAAAGATGAAAGGGCCCGAGAGACTCTCTAGTCTAGTTGGTTTTGTTCATTTCTCATCCATTCATATAACAGATCTGGAGTAACTGTTTTGCACCAGGCACTGTTCTGGGCACTGGGGTTAGAGTGGTGAACAGGAAATAAAGTCACTAACATCACGGAGCTTACATTCCAGTGGGAGAGACTAATAATAAACAAATGAAGTAGAAATATGTCATCTAACGTCTGGTGGTAATAACGCCTATGAAGGGAAATAAAGCAGCATCGGGGCTAGAACAGCTCTGTCCAATAGAAATATAATGAAAGCCACATGTTTACAATTTGCAATTTCAAATTTCCTAGTAGTCACATTTAAAAGAGTAAAGAGAAACAGGTGATATTCATTTTTAATGATATATTTTATTTAACCTAGTACAGTATGTTCAAAATATTATAATTTCAGCATGTAGTAAATAGGAAAGTTATTAATGAGATTCTTAAATTCTATTTTTTAAACTGAGCCTTTGAATCCAGTGTGTATTTTACACTTCCAGCTCATCTCAGTTTGGACCAACCACATTTCAAGTGCTCACTAGGCACAGGTGGTTATGGTATTGGACAGCACAGAGCTAGGGAGTGAATGGACAGTGGCCTTATTTTAGACAGGGTGGCCAGAGACAGCCTCTTCTCTTAGGAGGTGACATTCAAATGCAGATGGGAAATGAAGTGAAGGAGCAAGCCATGTGGATATCTGGAGAGGAGAAATACGAAGAACAAAGGCCATGAGTTAGGGAATAAATTTGGCCTGACAGACAAACGATAAGGAGCCATGTGACTTAGCTGGCATGTGCCTTTTCCCTTTCCCTTTCCTTTCTCCTCCTTGGAATGCAGATACAGAGCCTGGAGGGGCGGCAGCCATCTTTCAACCCTGAGGACAAGCATAGGCTATGAAGTTAGACTGCACAAGTCAAATCCCACGTCTGCTATTGCTAAACTGTTTCAATGCTTCTCCAGCTACCTCTGGCAAAGGAGCAGTTGTTTTTCCTCAATCCATAGCAGATCAATGCTTTTGTAAAATAGAATGAAATGAAGTACAGTCGGCCCTCTGTATTTGTGGGTTCTGCATTTGTAGATTCAGCCAACTGTGAATCAAACATATTTGAAAAAAAATTCCAGAAATTTCCAAAAAGCAAAACTTGAATTTACAACATGCCAGCAACTATTTACATAGCATTTACATTGTATTTACAACTACTTACATAGCATTTACATGTATTAGGTGTCTAGAAATGATTTATGGGAGGATGTGTGTAGGTTATATGCAAATACTACACCATTTTATATAAGGCACTTGAGCAACTGTGGATTTTGGTATCTTTGGGGGTCCTAGAGCCAATTCTCCTCAAATACTGAGGGGAATTCATTAAAAATGAGATGAAATAAAAAGAAATGAATATATGAAATACAAGACCAACTTTTAAAAAGTATTTTATTCAGCAGACATAAAATTGCTCTATTAGATTGATACAATACACTAATACTCTATTTCTGTACTAATTTTGTAGCTGATCACTGGTAAGCAATTAGGGCCAAGGACAATCCTTTGAGTAGCCTTGAGTTATAGGACCAGAAATAAGTTGATTAGCCCATCAAAGCCTCAGTCTCTTCATCTGAAAAATGGAGTTATAACAGTTCCTCCTTTATAGGCTACTTTTTGGTATGGATTGAATAAAATAACCCCTGTGAAAGCTAGCCCAGCAATGTCAGTAAATGTTAGCTATTACTAGTTACCACACGTTTGTCTCTCTAGCTGGCTGCTAGCTCCCTGAGAACAAGGACAACCATGGCCTGACTTTATAAATCCAGCACTCTGAGGTGCCTGCAGAGTAGATATTCAACAAATCACTGTTGAATTCTTGAGAAGTGCTTTGAAATCCTCAGCTGAAAGACATTTGGAAATAACCCCTACAGTTTTCATTCATTCATTTATTCATTCACTCATCCACCCATTCATTCACACTGTTCCAATGTAGCATAATGAAGTGGATGGCAGCTTTGGACAGACCTAAGTTTATTTTTATTTATTTATTTATTTATTTATCTTTTTTGGATATATATTTTAAAAAATGAGTAATTACTAATTTCTGGTAAAAAACAAGGTGAAATAAAATATTGGTAACAATATCAAGATGGAAGGGGAGTGTTTAAATATAAGCATTTTAAGTTTTTTTAATACTGAGAAGTTAGAAATATTAATAAACTTTAGACACTGTTAAGTAAGCATGTTAAAATTTTAAAGATAACCATTAAAACAAAAAGTGCATGATTTCCTATCTAGTAAAGAGTTAAAAATAATTTTTAAAACTGTTTAGTCAATCTAAAAGGAGAATAGATTTGTAGGTGTTGATGTGGAGAGGAGTTAGACTGAAAGCAGGGAAACTGGTTAGGATTTTTTTTTTTTTTTTTGGCCATTTCTTTAGCTTTTTAAAAAATTATTTATTTACTTATTTTTGGCTGCGTTGGGTCTTTATTGCTGCACGCGGGCTTTCTCTAGTTGCGGCGAGCGGGGGCTACTCTTCGTTGCGGTGCACGGGCTTCTCATTGCAGTGGCTTCTTTTGTTGCGGAGCACGGACTGTAGGCACACGGGCTTCAGTAATCGCGGCACGTGGGCTCAGTAGTGGTGCTCACGGGCTCTACAGTGCAGGCTCAGTAGTTGTGGCGCACGGGCTTAGTTGCTCCACAGCATGTGGGATCTTCCCGGACCAGGGATCGAACCCGTGTCCCCTGTGTTGGCAGGCGGATTCTTAACCACTGCGCTACCAGGGAAGTCCCCAGACCTAAGTTTAAGTCTAGTTTCTTCCACCTACTAGTTTGGGCAAGTCACTTTACCTCTCTGAACTTCAGTTTGCACACCTAAAAAGTGAATATAATAACACCCTATTGAGTTGTTGTAAAGATTAAATGAGATCATATATGCAAAACACCAGGGCTCTGTAAACAGAATCTATTGTTCCTGCTCTGCAGAGAGAGACAGTGCAGCGTCAGTGCAGACGGCCGTGCTGGGTGCTGACCGGGGCACTAGGCCTGGCAGTTCTGGCTCGGTGAGTGTTGCTGAAACTTTTATTGGCAGCACTGAAAGATGCCGGCAGCTGGTAGCAACCTGGCACCAGTGTCCGGCAGAGACATAAAAATGGGACCTCACCCCGTCAGGCCCTGTTCTTGCCCTACCCTGTCTGGAGGCTAGTTCCAAACCCTCCCTAGGCCTGTGGGCTGCGGATGGTGAGAGGTGTCTGCTTTGTAATTGGCAATTGCCCCCAAAGTCCTCTCTGCTTTAAAAAAAACAACCAAACAACCACCAACAATAAACCTCTCTGTGTGGACTGCCACACTGGATGAAAGTCTTGCAGTGCTCGTCACTTCTTTAGGGCTAAAAGTATAGAAACTCTCTCTTAAAATGCAGTCTGAGGGAGATCCTAAGGTATATGGGCCCTTAACCTCTTCATTCCAGATAGTTGATATGCTAGACTTTATCTCATCTACTCCTCCCAGGTAGACTCCCAGGCTTGCTTCTTTTTTCTTTCTTTCTTTTTAAAATTGTGGTAAGATACACATAAAATAAAATTTACCATCTTGACCATTTTTACGTATACAGACCAGTAGTGTTAAGGACACTCACACTGTAGATGTCCAGGACTCTTTTCATCTTGCAAAACTGAACCTCTGTACCCACTAAACGACAACCCATCCTCTGCCCCCTGCCCCTGGCAACCACTCTTCTACTCTCTGTCTCTATGAATTTGACTACTTTATGTACCTTATATAAATGGGATTATATGGTATTAGTTTTTTGTGACCGGCTTATTTCACTTAGCATAGTGTACTGAGGTTTCATCCACATTGTAGTATGTGTCAGAATTTCTTTCCTTTTTAAGGCTGAATAATATTCCATTGTATATATAGACCACATTTTGTTTATCCACTCATCTTTGATGGACACTTGGGTTGCTTTTACCTCTTGGCTCTTGTGAATAATGCTGCTATGAACATAGATGTACAGATACCTTTTTGAGAGCCTGCTTTCAATTCTTTTGGGTATATACTCAGAAGTGGAAATGCTGGATCATATGGTCATTCTATTTTTAATTTTTTGAGGAAATACCAAACTGTTTTCCATAGTGGCTGCACCATTCCCACTGGCAATGCACAAAATTTCCAAGTTCTCCACATCCTTGCCAATGCTTGTTCTTTTTCTTTTTCCTTTTTTTTAAATAGTAGCCATCCCAAAGAATGTGAGGTAGTATCTCATTTGCTTGTGATTTGCTGGTTTGTTTTTTTAAATTGCCATTATGCAAACAGGAAACTGAGGCTTCAAAATACGAAGTAACTTTCCTAAGGTTGTTCAGCTAATGGGTAGAGACTAGCCTGCACCACATCATGTTCTTGGGCCCTGCTGCACCTGAGCACCCAGCTCTCCAGACAACCCTCGCACCCCCTCTCCCATCCTACACACGTCCACCTAATATCTGTCAGCATGGTGGAGTGGGTGAGCGTGCCTGTATGCTCTGATTCATGGCTCTGCCCCTCCCTAGCTGTAGAATTGCTGGCAAGTCAGCAATCCTCCTATGCCACATACTCTATATGTGCAAAAAGTACCTGATAAGAGTACCAGTTCATAAGGATCCTGCAGGAGAACTTCAGGGAATACTGCCTGCCCCGAGCCCAGGTGTAGAAGGTAGCACCAGGCCCAGGAGGTTCAACCAGGAACCCGAGTCAGGGTCACTGCCCTCCTGCAGGTCACTGGCCAGTGGGGGAGATAGCCATTAACTAAATATTTACACAGACCTGTGCTCTGCAGCAATGGTGATAAGTGAGTGCCCAGAAGGAGAGGGGCCAGTGGGAACCAGCCCTTTTCACAGTCAAAGGGCAAACTCTTCCCCCATTTCCAAGCCTGCCAGGCTTCCATTTACATAACAGGTGAAACTCTGGGTAACACATCATGCAGCTGAAGGGGAAAGGTTACAAGGTTTCCTCCAGCATTTACACTTAAAAATTCTTGGGTAATTTGGGGTATTCTAAACTAATCATCCCCTTTAATTCTTAGGGTAGAATCAATTGTCTTTTTCTTTCAGGCAGATATACCTGTGAGCAGGTTTTAGGATTTTTTTAATTTAAAGAAAGTTCTCAAGTGATGCCTTTTAAGAGTAGAAGCAAGGCACTGGGGGAAGATTGGAGAGTTTATGGAGGTTATTGTCTGATACACCCATCAGCTCTGTGAGGGCAGAGTCGTGTCTGTGGCTCATCACTGTACACCCAGGATATACAATGCCCATTCTCCCTGGCCCATAATAGATAATTCAACAAGTTTTTGTTGAATGAAAGAGTTAACTCCAACCAATATTTCAAGCAGCTATTATGTTCCAGGCACCACTATTATTAACTTTAATTTTTTAAAATGCATTTATTTGGGTCCAGCATGAACAAATCTAAGCCTCACAACTCTGAGGTAGGAAGTATTATCCCCATTTGGGCAAGGGAAGAACCAGAGCCTCGAGGGTATTGAGTGTTTTGCCGAAATGCTCGCATCTAGTAAATGGCAATCGGGATTGAACCCACACCCATCTGATACCCCTCACGGAACTCACTTGACCTCTGTGTATCATTAACGCCTGTTCAGGCAGACCAGCCCATGTTGAGGAAAAAAAAGGATGAGAGTTGTACCTTTTCCTTGTCTCAGTCAGTTTAGAGAGGTGCACACATTTTTGCCTCCGCCCATGAAGAGTCACAGAATTCTAGGGCTGAAGGAAAATGTGAATGGTACAGATGAACCGGTTTGCAAGGCAGAAATAGAGACACAGATGTAGAGAACAAACGTATGGACACCAAGGGGGGAAAGCGGGGCGGGGTGGTGGTGGTGGGATGATTTAGGAGATTGGGGACTGACATTTATACACTAATATGTATAAAATAGATAACTAATAAGAAACTGCTGTATAAAAAAAGTAAATAAAATTCAAAAAAAAAAAAGAAAAGAAAAGAAAGTGCAGAAAGTTCTTCTCTCAGTGCTGAAGGCTTGGGTGGAATTTGCAGAAGCCCCTCCCAGGAGCTATAACCAGCTCTCTGGTGAGTACAGGGGGTGGAGCCCACCCTGGCCAGCCTGCCTGCGGTCATTGCTGGCCTTGCTAATTAGATCTCCTTTCATCTACTGAGCTCCAAGAGCTTTTACCCACATTAACTTGTTAATCTTAGCCCCATCCTTCTGATGCGGATGACAAGCATAATTAGGTCTAGTCAGGAGACAAAACAGAGCCAGGAGACAGCGGCAGAGCCAGAAGAAAAACACTGGGTCGCTTACTCCTCCTCCCCTCTGGCTGACTGTCTCTCCTGCTGACAGAAGTGTTTTCAGTTTGCCTTGAATTGGCTTCTGCCCTGCTTTTCTGTATCCCAATTCTGAAAATAAAGCATAGCCAGTCTGGATCTTAATGCACAAGTTTGGATGTGCAAAAATATCACATTTAAGTTCATCTCAGTCTAACTTGGGCCCTCCATCCCTCTGGGCTGATGGGAGACTCGATCTCAGCTTGTGCTGGTGCTGACTGCACCCCACGTCCTTCAGAAGCAGTATCAGTTCTAGGGCTCACAACCGGAAAAAAACTTCCTAGCGGTCCCTGCCTACAGTCTTGGATCTACCCTGGCAGTGGCTGAGACGTCCGTGATCTATGCCTTGAGGTGCCGGTGCTCTGTTGCATGAGAATTTAGGCCTGGTCTGCCATGTCCGCTGCCCAATGGCCACTCCCTGTGGTACTGCAAGGAAATGGGCTTGGGTCCCCCCTTGGTGGCACCCTCAGATCTCTATCACCTCTTCACCTCAGAGAATCTGCCTCTGCCACTTAAGATCCTCCCAGCTCTCCTCCCCTGCTAGGACGCTCTGCACAATCTCCACAATGAATGAATTTTGGCTCTTAACAAAAGCCAGGGAGAGAAACTTGTCTCCTAGCAGCTTTGGTTGAACAGATGTCCCTTTGGCAGGGGATGCATGGGTCAGGTTGGGAAGAGAAGGGGACACAGACCTAGATTTCTCATTCTCTTTTATCTTACAACAGAAAACACAAAAAGATTTAACATGCCTTAAGTTTTCCCACCCTCAAAGCAATGTCCCCAAAGAGGAAACAAGGTGTATTAGTTTGCTCGGGCTGCCGGCACAGAAGACTGGGGGACCTAAACAAAAGAATTCATTTTCTCACAGTTCTGGAGGCTGCAAGTCCAAGATCAAGGTGTCAGCAGGTTTAGTTTCTTCTGAGGTCTCTCTCCTTGGCTTGTGCACGGCTGCCTTGCTGTGTCCTCACAGGGTCTTTCCTGTGCATGCATGTCCCTGATGTCCCTTTCTGCGTCCAGGTTTCCACTTCTTATAAGGACATCCGTCATATTGGATTAGGGCCCACCCTAATGGTCACATTTTAGCTTAATCACCTCTTTCAAGACCTTATCTCCAAATACAGTCACATTCTCTAGGTACTAGAGGTCGTTGGGACCTCAACATATGAATTTGGGGCGGTGGGAGGGACACAGTTCAGCCCTTAACACAAGAGTTAGTGGTGTTTTTAAAAAAATTTCCAGTCTACCTTCTTTGCCTTCTGTCAGGCAATCACCTCCTGTCAGGCTTTAAAATCTACAGACCTGGATTCAAATCCCTGCTTCAATGTTTCCCAGCTCTGTGGCTTTAGACAAGTTATTTAGTGTAGCTGGACATCAGTGTCGCCATCTATAAAATGGAGATAATAATAGTATCAACCTTGGAAAGTGTTTCAGGGATGAAATGAGATAATAAAACACACAGCATAGTGACTGAAACATAGTAAGTTCTCCGTAAGGAAAGCTATCCCCCATCCATCCGTCCCTGATGAATCCTAACTCTTAAGTCTCAGCACAGAAGCCACTTTCTCCAGGAAGTCCTCCCTGATGCTCCAAGCTTGGGTTGGGAGCATCTCCTTGATAGTTCTCTGATCATAACACTTACATGCTGGGTTGTAAAGGTCAGCTGCAGTGCTTGTGTTCCTCGGTGCAGGGACTCTGCATGAAGCAGGTCCCCAGTCTCATCTGTCTTCCTCACAGCTGCCTGTCAGAGGCTGGCATCTTGGTTTTTATCAGCTGCTGGGTGCTAAGAACATGTGATAGGAAAGAAGCAAAGGAGGGCTGGATGGATATGGGGCAGTGAGGCTACCTTAGAGCAGTGTTCTCCACCCCCGCACAATTGACCTTTTGGGCAGGTAATTCTTGCTGTGGAGGACTGCCCTGTGCATTGTAGGAGGGTGAGCAGTGTCTCTGGCCTCTACCCACTGGATGCCAGTAGCACCCCGACTCTCAGAGTTTGATGACCACACGTGTCTCCAGACACTGCCTAATGTCCCCTCGGCGGGGAGGAGGGCAGATGAAAACATAGCCCCATTTGAAAACCACTGCTTTAGAGAACTCAGGCTTAGATCAGTGGTCCTCAAACCACTGCACTGGAATCTTGGAAATGCAAATCGCCGGGCCTCTGCTAGGGTTGGAATGTGTCTCCCCAAAGTTCACATGTTGAAACCTAACCCTCTTGGTGTCAGGAGGTGGGGCCTTTGGGAGGCGATTAGGTCATGAGAGCAGAGCCATCGTGAATGGGATTCGTGCTTGCATAGAAGAGACCCCAGAGAGCTCCCTTGCCGCTTCCATCACACGAGGATGCACTGAAATGTCTGTGACCCTCACCCCGCCATGCTGGCACCCTGATCTCAGACTTCCAGCCTCCAGAACTAAGAAATAAATTCCTGTTGTTTATAAGCCACCCAGGCTGTGGTATTTTGCTCTAGCAGCCTGAGCAAACTAAGACAGCCACATCCCCAGAACTTCAGACTCGAAATGTCTGGGGTGGGGCCCAAGAATCTGCATTTCCAATGAGGTGCTGCGGGTGCTGCTGGCCTGGGGCCACTTGGGAACCACTCTGCCCTAGAGATGGCAAAGCGCTGGTCTTCAGAGCACTAAGGAACGTGTGCTGAGCACCTTCTGGCCTGTGACTAGAGCTGGCGGGGGGGGGGGGGAAAGCGAAATCCTCAGACTTGGGCCCTTGGGGGACGCATTTACATAAGACACCCCTCAGGCTGCAGGCAGCACAGGGACTGCAGGGATGGAGGCAGGGAAAGAGAGCCTCAGCCTGAGTTTCAGGAAAACCGCGGCTGTGCGCGGCTGGGCGAAGGCAGAGGGGTGGAAGGGGCTCCTGCTCCAGCCCCAGCCCCGTGCCCACCCATCTTAGCCCGCGGTGAGTCCAGCGTCCACCAGCATTATTTCATGCAGATTTAGTGAGCACCAGCCAGGTGGCAGAGCGCTCTTTGGGTGTGGAAATATGTGAAGGACATAACAGAAGAAAACTCCTTGCCCTCACGGAGCTTACTTCTGATGTGGTGAGACAGAAAATAATGATACCGAGCAAATTGTGCAACATGTTAAAAGAGTAGTACGGTCTATGGAAACAACAAATCAGAGCAAATGGGGCTGGGAGTGGGAAGCGGGAAGGTGGCCAGCGGCGGGGTGCTGGGAAATGTCCAACACCTGGCTTTCCGGGTGGAAAAAGTCCTGATTTGTAGCAATGGCCAATTTCAATGGTGTAAATATTCTTGCCATGGCAGATTGCATGCTATGAATGTGACATCATTAAACACGAAATTGGGAAGAAGTGCACAATATTATACACAACTTCTACCAAACCAATATAGTAGATATAAATAAGTTTGAGTAGAGATAATAGTAAAATAGTTAATAAGTGATGACTCCTCTATACAAAATAGATGACCAACAAGGGCCTCTGTATAGCACAGGGAACTATATTCAATATAATGGAAAAGAATCTGAAACAGAATATATATATATATGTATATATATATGTAAAGAATACTATTTGTTGGCATAAACGAGCCAAAAAATATTAAGAAGTGATGAGTTTGGATATTTTAAATCTTGATTTCTAATACAATTCATTTAATTATACATTTACATAGTTTAATTCTCATTAATCACCGTGTATACTAACCAGCTTGCAAGTTTCCTGAACATGTAAGTCAGCTCTCCTGAGCTGGTACTCGCCGGCTCCAGCATGCCGCTGGTGATTTGGGAAGGCCTGGTAGAGAACATGACATCTGAGCAGAAACCTGAAAGAGGTGAGGGAGAAGGTGTGTGGATATCTGGGGGTGAGCACTTCGCTTCCTTCCTGGGAAAAGTAGCATCTTGTGCCTGGCATGTCCACACAGCCACGTCCCTGCACATGCTGTTCCCAGAGTATCTCTGTCCTCACTGCTATCCAGTGACAGTCTTCCAGGCCAAGCTCACAGACGACTTCCTGGGTAAAGTTCCTTATTTCTCCCGGGCCTCCTTACATCCTTTTTGGAAACACAAGAGGCTCTGAAGGTGGTATAAATAAATCAATGACCACAAGCAAACAAATGATTTCCTTCCATTTAAACCCAGTTGTTTTAGCTCATTTCATTATTATTCTGCCCATGTGTATCTCCCTGTGGAGCCCTTTTTCAGGTGTATGCAAGTGCCAGGCTCATAGTTGATGTTTCTTAAGGGCTTAGCTATTGAGTGGATCAATGCTGATCTTAATCTGGGGTGGTTTAAGGCATGAGTGGGTTTTAGTGACGGCCCTTCTGTTGGGTGAAGTCCACAGGCAGGGCCCCTTGTGCTGTGGTGACACTGGTAGGCTGACCGCCCCTCGCTCTCCGCACAGGTGAGGTACAGGAGAGCCCGGTCAAGCCAGCCATAGCCACAACCACAGTGATTCGCAGCAGCAGACATCGCCTAGAGGGCCACGGGCTTGGGGCTTTATTTAGGTAATGTTACTTAATCCTCACAGCAATCCGGCAGGTGGGAGTTCTTATCCCCATTTTACCTATGAGGAAAATGAGGCTGGGAGAGGGTCACCTGGGTAGTAAGTGGCAAAACTTTCACTTTGCTGCATAGGTTGAGTAAGAACCGGTTCCAGGTAGCAAGGAGGTCAGCCATGTCAAATATTAACTGTGATAATACCAGGCAGCAGGGCTAAGTGCTCATTGGAACTGCCAGCCGCACTTGGGAGCAGGGGGGAAGAAACCTGGGATTCTACCTGGGGCACGTGGCCAGGCAGCACCTCAACCGTAGACGCTTCGGCCCTGAGCTGAGACTTCTGGGTGGGAGAGTTGTGAGGGGTTTGGGGCCCTCTCGTTGGGAACAGAGGCCTTAGTGGAGTCTCAGAAGCGAGGTTTTTCATGAAGCTGGCCTAGGATCTCCCCCAAGCCCTGTGGGCCCGTGCCATGTATTCATTTATTGATTCACCGAAACAAGCTGGGATAATATTTTTTCAACCTTAACTTATTTTTTTTCCCCTTTCCTGGTATTTCCCCCTTGAGTCAATAGACTGGTCTGGGTCCATGCCTGGGAGGCTGAGTGGGGAGGAAGACTGCAGGTCTCTTCCTGGCTTTGCTTTCCAAACCCGAGTTCTTCAGTGGACGGAGAAGATGGGGGGTATCCCCGCAATGCCTGCGGACAATTCAGTAAAGAGAGAGCAAAGATTCCTCCAGTCCGGCTGGCTTTGGGACGGTAGAGGGGGGGTTAATGAGGGCCGGGGTGGGGTGGTCTCAGGATGCAGGGTCGGGGGTGCTGCAGGTCCTCAGAAAACTTTGGGGAGCCCAGGGGCAGGAGTGCTCTGCCTGGGGGAAACGGAGGCCCCCATGAGTGGCTGGCTGCAGAGATGAAGCCTCAGACAGACTCAGAAAGACTTCTGTGTTCTGGGCTGGTACAGAGGAAACACGGCGGCCGGGCATGGGGGAGGCCGGGGCGCTCAGATGGGAACAAGGCCTGTGCAGACTGCTGCTGTAGGACCAACCAGGACAAACCGGGGCTCTTCAGAGGCCTGGTGGACCAGCGAGACAACGACGAGCTCCCACGCCTCCGTCCTGAGTCCCGGCACAATGGGATTCACTGAAATTGAGCCACAATCCCAAGAAAAAAGAGAGGGAAACCCCAGATTGATCGGTTCAGTTACTGTCACCCTGGGGGTACAGTGGCTCAAAATTTAAACTGAGTTAGAGAGTCATAAACTGCAGAAAGTATTTACTGAGACCCTAAGATTCCAGGCACTAGGCTAGGCAGTGGGGGTGGGGGGAAAGTACTGAGTAAAACAGGGGCCTGTTCGTGGCCCCTCAGTCTCCATTACTGAAGTAGAAGGATGCCAGGGCTTGACTTGCGTATGTGGTCCTTCAGGGCGTGCAGTAGTAACCACTGACGCTGATGAGGCGCTTACTCCGTGCTCATCCTTGCACCGAGGATGCTCTCCGTCCCATAAAATGGGGCTAATAAGAGTTTTTGTAAGACCACCCAGCCAGTGAGGTGTCAGAATTGGGATTCAAACCGAGATGACTGTGATAGGCTAAACTGAGTGCCCCCTCCCCGCAAAGATGTTGAAGTCCTAACTCCCAGTACCTGTGAATGTTACCTGATTTGGAGAGAGTGTCTCTACAGAGGTAATCAAGTTAAAATGAGGTCATTAAGGTGGGCCTGATCCAAATGCCTGTGTCCTTATAAAGGGGGAAATTTGGACACAAACACAGGCATGGACACCTGGAGAATGCTGTGTGACCATGAAGACAGAGAACAGGGTGCTGCATCTACAAGCCAAGGGACACCAAGGATTGACAGCCAACCACCAAAAGCTAGGAGAGGGACATGGAACAGATTCTCCCCCACAGGCCTGTAAAGGAACCAACCTTGCCAACACTTTGATCTTGGACTTCTAGCCTCTGGAACGGCGAGACCATAAGTTTCTGACGGTTAAGCCACCAGTGTGTGGTACGTAGTTACAGCAGCCCTAGGACACTAATGCAGTGGCTGACTCAAGAGCCTGTGACTTTTAAACCACCAAGTTTTACAACCATTTTGCTGAACCCTATGCTCCTGTTATAGCTGGATCCTAGGGAATGGATTCCATTTCTCTTTTCTCTCTGCTCTATTAACCCTTCCTCTTCCCCTCCCATCTCCTTTGCACTATTTTCTCCATATTTTTTAACATTTAAAAAATTTTTTTATTGGAGTATAGTTGATTTACAATGTTGTGTTAGTTTCTGCTGTACAGCAAAGTGAATCAGTTATACCTATACATATACATACACATATATCCACTCTTTTTTAGATTCTTTTAGATTCTTTTCCCACGTAGGTCATTACAGAGTATTGAGTAGAATTCCCTGTGCTATACAGTAGGTCCTTATTCATTATCTATTTTGTATATAGTCTCCATAGTTTTAATTGAAGTCATCTCTATTCTTTCTTATCAAAGACTTAATTCAGGTGCCCTATGATTCTACCTTCTTAGGTTATGGGGAATTCCAGAAACATACCTTGCCCTCTGAGACCTCTGGAGTGTGGTTCAAGCCTCTCCCCGCCTGACATGCTCTCCACTGCACGCCAGTGACCACCTGGAAAACCTTAATCATCCTTCAAGGGTGAGTCCCTTCAGTCCCCTTGCATAAAACCACCCTTCGGTCAGATTGACTGTCTCCGTCCTCTGAGAACAACAGCATGAAAACATTTGCCCACTCGGAATCACCATCGGTAATGGACCTGGCTGTTGTCTTTAGTACCCTGAATGCTTCTTGAAGGCTTCCCCACGTTCCAAGACGACTGAATCTGTAGACTTCAACCTGGAGTTCCTCAACCCTTCTTCCTCTTCTGGTTTCTCCAATTTACCTTCCCATAAAAGAGAAATAGCCTCAAATTACTCTGCGCTTGGCACATAGCTATCTTATTAACAGATTTTCAATCTAGGCAAGTGTATCCCACTTCCTTCCTCTCCCCTTCCTGTATTTTAACAAGGGTTTGTCATCTCCTTGAGCCAGCCTCAGCAGAGAGGATTTGGCTAGGTGAGCATTTTATTTTGGCATCTGCGGATGGTGTTGGTTGGAGCCTTCTGTCCATATACTGTAAAAGAACACAAACCAAACAAAAACATTCAGTTCGAGGCCATGGATCCTTTCCAGCTCCAGATTAAGGCCCTGTTCCTCCAGGATGGGAGAGATGGCTGGCTCTCCAAGAGCAGAGTGCGGAGCAAGGCTGACAGTACCGCTGCTGCCCAGTGGGACACCTGCCCTTGATGGCTGCGGGCTTTGGAGGAGCTGCTGGCCTGGCCCTCTGCAGGAGCTGGGCTGAGAACTCTTCTCCTTTTCGGGAAAGCAAATCAACATCCTGTGAGGAAACCTCAATCTGGACAGGTTTTCCTTGAGAAGAATCCATTTTGACGTAAGCCTCTCCCTGCTGGCTTTCTGCCTCCGACCTCTGAAAGTTCAGGCCACTCCATGCTGCTGTAGCTGCTTCACTGAGAAGCCTCATAGCCCTGAATTTTACAAGAGTTGACCCAAGAAGCCTGTGCTCGCCTGACTATAGGGAAAAGTGGTGACTTTAATACTCCTCTCTTATTCACCAGCACAGCCCAGTGGGTCTTCAGGCACAATTTGATCTAAGAAATATTTGTGGAGTTCCTAGAGCATGCTTAAAGCATGGGGCAAGCTCTGGGGTAGGGGACGGGGTTGTGGGACACTTCTTTTTGGATTTTTTAAAAACTCTGTACCAGACAGGTAATAGCCTATACTGATATAATACCAAGACCCTAAAGCACATTGTTTTTATTTTATTTTATTTAAAATTTTTATTTTATATTGGAGTATGGTTGATTTACAATGTTGTGCTACTTTCAGGTGTACAGCAAAGTGATTTAGTTATACATATACACATATCTATTCTTTTTCAGATTCTTTTCCCATGTAGGTTATTACAGAGTATTGAGTTCCCTGTATTATACAGTAGGTCCTTGTTGATTATTTTTTATATAGTAATGTGTGTGTGTTAATCCCAACCTCCTAATTTATCTCTCCTCCTGCTGCCACCTTTCCCCTTTGGTACCCATAAGTTTGTTTTCTAAGTCTGTGAGTCTGTTTCTGTTTTGTAAATAAGTTCATTTTTATCTTTTTTTTTTAGATTCCACATATAAGTGGTATGATATGATATTTGTCTTTGTCTGACTTACTTCACTTAGTATGATAATCTCTAGGTCCATCCATGTTGCTGCAAATGGCATTATTTCATTCTTTTTCATGGCTGAGTAATATATATATATATATACATATATATATAAAGCACGTAGCTTTTATAAGGTAAAAGTTTAGCTCTGCCTCAGGTACTAGTCCATACGGAAATTGTCTGATAGGGTGGTCCTGCCACCCTCATTGTTTATCTTCTTTTGTAGGAACCCACCCAAACCTCTGTCTCCCAGTCAGCGGGGGAAGAAAGGAAGAAAAGTGCTCTCCCAGTCTTCCACTCATATCCCACTAGCCAATATCTGGTAACATGGCCAATCTCTAGTTGTGAGGGACACTGGGAAATATAGTCTCTGGTGGAACACCTATGTGCCCAGCTAAAAGTAAGACAATTCCTTTACTGAAGAGCAAATATTGATGGACACATACTAGTCTCCGTCAACCTTTCTTGCCCTTACTCACCCAATCAATAATTATTTATTTCATTTCAGCCATATATTTGGCACTGTTTTTATGCAGTTGCTTATAATCCACTGATGCGTATGAGCATATGCTCAGCTAAAAAGTCACACACACTGTGCTGTGTTGCTTAATAAATAGATTAAATGCTGTACATCTTCAGGGAAGGAAAAACTCATTCTGACTAGAGAGATGCATCGATTTGTTCAACATATTTACTAAGCGCTATGGTCGGCCCTGATACCTCCTGGTATTCACGTCCTTGTTCAGTCCCCTCCTCTTGAGCGTGGGCTAGACCTAGTGACTGGGGTCTAACAAATAGAACACAGCAAAAGTGATGGAATGTCTCTTCTGAGATTAGGTTACAAAGAGACAGAGACTCCCATCTTGCTCACATGCTCTAACGCACGTGAGCTCTCTGTCTGTCTGTCTGTCTCTGTCTCTCTCTGAGCCATTACTCTGGGGGCATCCAGCTGCCATGTTTTGAGTAACTCTGCGGAGAGCCTCATGTGGTAAGGAAATAATATCTTCAGTCGAGATCCCAGCGGGACCTAAAGCCTGCCGGACAGCCATGTGATTGGCTTGGAAGTCGGTCTTCTGAGGACTGCCAACAGCCTCAGGAGCGAGTTAGGCAGCAGAGCCCTCCTGCAGTAACCCCTGTGATGATGGCAGCCTGGCTGGCACCTTGACTGCGGCCTCGTGAGCGACCCTGGGCCACAGTCACCCACCTAAGCTGCAACTGCACCTGAATTCCTAACCCACAGAAAGTGAGATTATCAATATTGTTGCTTTAAGCTGCTAAGTTTGGAGGCAATTTGTCAGGCAGCAATAAAGAACTGATACCAGTACCTACTATTTTCAGATAGTATGCTAGGCCATAAGAATGTGAAAAATAAGTGATGCATAGTCACCGTGTTTGGAGAGAGGGGGAGACGGGTGTGTGCACAAACATGGTCCTTACAATGTGAGGTGGTAAGTGGGATGGTGAAAGATGCACTAAGCATGAGAGAGGAGCGCAAAGGAAGGGCTTCTTATCCAGAGGAGGAAGAGAGAGGAGGAAGGTCATCCTGGAGGAGTCCATGCTTGCAGGGAGAATTGCGGGAGAGGTCATTCCGTGGAGAGGGGAATGTGTGTAATGCCTGGAGGTGAAATGGTGTGGTGTCTGCATGGGAATCGAGAGCTCTAGTTCGTGGGCACAGCAAGAAGTGGAGAAAGATGAGGCTGGAAAAGTGACGAGAGACTAGTCTAGTCTTGTGCCAGTAATTTATTTTTAAATAATCCAATTATGAAATTTTGCTTTGGGTGAAAGGAGGTAGAAACAAAAGCGTTAACAAAGGAACTAGCATGTTCTGCTCAACAGTCTAACACCTGAATTTTAAGAAGCCAAATTCAATTACCTATAGAATACAGACAAGTGTAATTTGTTTCATTGCTTTTGCTCATAAAATTGAGCAGAGAACTGTTGACATGTTTCTGTAGAATAATTGTGGTTCTTACTGAAGAACCGGCTCAGGTGATGTTTGATGCTTTTACAAGTGGGAAATTGGCCCTTTCAGCTTTAGGATTTTATGAATTTATGTTTTGAAAATCTGAGGAGAAGTTTGGGTAGATGGTTTTCCTTCTTTTCTCTCCCTTTCTTTTTTCTTCCCTCCCTCCCCCTTTCATTCCTTTTCCCTTTCCTTCCTTTCTCCTTCTCACTCTCTCTCCAGCTCTTTCTTTTTGTTTTTCAGAATGTTGAAGGTTCCACATTTCTAGGCTCTAAACATCAGCTTTGCAAGGGATGAAAAGGAAACGAAAACATTCCTTTCTCCTCTGCCTGGAGGATTAGCTCTAAAGATTCTTAAACTGGTCCTTGGAAGGTTCTGTGGATCACTGTGGCTCATGAGTGAGTCTAAGGATTCAGCAGGCAACACGATTATTTGAACCAAGATGGCTACAAAACCAGGCTTGTGGATAATGTTTGGTGCAGAATCAGAAGAAATGACTATTTAAATTAACTTTTAAAATTAAAATGTTTTATAATACCATTTCAAAATGATTTTCTATATCTGGAATCCATCATTTCCAACATGAAATAATGGTCAGGTGCCCTTCTATCTGGATTGCACAACCCATGCTTGGGGGAGTAGGGGTTTTTTTGGTTTGAGTAGACTCCTTGAAACAAAACATCACCTGCTGTGTTGGGTTTTGCTGGAGATTGCATAATCCCCTTCCAGATCTAATCAGGCTCTTGTCTCAGGTCGTGTTGTCAAGTTGTTCCCTCCTCTGAGCCCCAAGTAAGAGAGGCTTGTGCCTCTATTACTACCTGTAGGAATGATAGTAAAATACCAACTGAAAAGGCAAAAACATCAGAATGGACATTGTGCTGGGCAGTATCCCGGCCAGCCTTTTTGTAGGGAGGCCTGGGGGTTCCAGAGGAGGGACAAAGTGGCAAAAGGTTCTTTAGGGGCCTTGGGGTTCCTTGGAGGCTCAGATTCAAATAGGCTGAATAATTGTTTTAATGTCTGTCTTCCCCACCAGACTGTGAGAAGTTTGGGGGTAAAGGCCCCATCTTTCTCATCTTTGTCTCTCTACTACTTAACATGATATTGGCCCATAGTAGGTTCTTAGTAAATATTTTTTGGGCAAAATTGAAATATACCTGTTTATTTAAGGCCTTCATATCTACTGAGGCTCTACCTTGAGTTAACTGCACTAGGCAGTTTGGGAGATATAAGAGAAATAAGAGTTGGCTTTTACCTTTGATGAGTTTTCAGTCTAGTTACTGGACTCTGGTAGAAACTGTTTCATTATGTTGGGATCCCAGTGCTTGGCACAAAGCAGGCACTCAGTGTACATTTGTCAATTAACTGTAACTCCATGTATCTGGGCTAGCAGACTGGTTCCTCAAGGTGGGAGTCCCCCACCTCCAAATCTGCCAGCCCAGCGATTCAGTCCTGAAGAATTACTCCTAATGACCCACTGAACTACGATGGTTAGCCAGGAACAAAATCCACTAGGAAAATAAAGCATCAAGTTCCATCTGGGCATTTCAAAAGGAACTGAGGTATTAAAATAAGGTCACAGTTGTCCCAATCAGATCATCTTTTCAAAGGAATTGCAGGCTTGTGAGCCAACAGCGACCACATACACCTTTGTAGTCATCAGAACCAGTGTTCTCAACACTGAAAGCAAAATCAAGTAAACAAGGTTGTGTCGTGGACTTCCTTGACCCAGACTTTCAGGAAGGAGCTGACACACTGCCCAGACTCACGCTCACCCACATAGCTCTGAAGCCAAACAAACTCGAGAAGCTCGTGTTTTCCCAGCTGTGTGATGCACTCGCTTCACCAAGCGACTGGCCAGAAAACAAGGAAAAGAAAAAAAAGTACCTAGTTCAGACCAGGCAAGGAATTGCTTCAGCTGGCCTTTGTTTTTTTATTTTCATGAAGTAGCAAGAAATATAAAGATGGAGGAAGTTAGAGCTATGGCTTTTAGTTACCAAAAAGGAAACAAAGTATTTTTTCTCTTTTAGAGATCTGATCATGTTACTACTCTGCTTAAAAACTTTAGTGACTTTCTACTTTATAATTTTCAATCCCCTTGATATCTCTTCCAGATCTTTTACAACTTGTTTAAAACAACTTTTCTAGCCACATCTGCCCCATTTCCTCCCACTCAAAGCTGTTCTTGAGCTTTGCCAGGCTCCCATTATCTTAAATATTTCATGTGCTTTCTTGCCCACATGCTTTTCTTCATGCTATTCCTTCTGCTTATAGCACCTTTCCTTGCCTTATTCACTAGGGAAACTCCAACTCATATTTTGACTCACCCTAATAGCAGAATTAGCTGCTTTTTCATATGTCTCCCCATAGGACTGCTTTGTGGGTACCTCTTATTGCACTTATTCCTTGTATCATTCATTCATTCATTCATTCATTCATTCAACAACATTCATTGTCTTTGTATTTTGCACCAGATACTCTTCTAGGCACTGGGGATCCAGGTATAAAAGTCCCTAACTAGTGGGGGACTCAGGCAAGTAAATTAATGGTTGCAAGACAGAATTATAAGTTCTTCGGCAAATGTAAGCACAGGGTGCTTTGGGAGATCAGAGGAGGGTCACATACCCGAGTCTGATTGGTGGAAGGGGATCTGCAAGGCTTCCTGGAGGAGGTGGCACCTGAAGAGCTAAAGGACAAGGGGTTTTTGTGTCCAGCTCCTCATTTTTCACAGAGCACTCCTTGAAGAAAGAGATCAATCATAGATCATATTAAATCAGGTCATTTATTCCATACATGTTTGAGTTCTTTGCTAGGAGACAGACAGATGGAGAGAAGTGGATGAGGGAAATATTAGAGGAAACCAGGATGATTCCCAGGTTTCTAGTGTGGGAGAATGGTAGATGGTGAATCAAGGCTGCCGTGTGCAGGTGTACAGGTTGTAGACTCACAATGAGCAAGGCAATGCAGAAGAAGGAGCAAATTCACTGGGGAAAAGTCTTATTCTTCATTCCAAAATAACTAACACTTGATATGTGATGTTGGAGTGGACTGGAAATGAGAGAATTGTTTTGTTGTTGTTTTGATTTCTTAAAAGTAGGTCTTCTGTTCTCTCCTGGGTGGGCTGGAGAGAACTGCCCTGTTCTCTTGGCTCCTTATTTTCAAATGTCAAGAGTCCCTACTGTGAATCAGTCAGGTCTTTCCTACATCTCTCCTGTCTTTAGATCATTATGACACCTCTACCAGAGGAGATGTTAGGACTTTTGGCTTAAATGAAGCTTGACAATTAGTTATGAAACTGAATAATTTATTCATTATAAGTACTAGTTAGTAACCAATAAATTGAGTTATTATTAATATTATTAATAGCATCTCTTATGATTATTAACCAAAAGTTGGCTTTAGTTATTAGAATTGATTCAAGCTACAATTCGATTATCTTACAATGGTTGTGATAATCTGAAGTTTTATTTTCTTCACTTTTATCCCATTTTTCCTTTTATACAGTGGAAGAAGTCTAAGCAGGAATTTTGATCACCAAAGATTCTTTACCAAAACAAATATCCCTTCAAAAAAATATTAATGTATCCTTAATACACCCTGAGTAATTCCCTTCTTCTGAGAGGTTTGACTCTGAAACATCCCCTGGGCTACCATTTGACTTCCTATTTAGACAGAAACATAAATCTTTTAATAAGTGAACTACTTTAAAGTGAAATCTAGGCCTTTCAGTAAAATCAGATCTTCATTGTTCTTGATTGCTATTCTTTGCCTTTTCCATCTCTTTCTAGATCTACTGGGTCCCAACATATGCATCCCATAAAAGTAGACAATACATTCTTCAAAAGACAGCTGGGACAGAGCAGTTAACTCTCATCCCTTGGCACTGCCTATTTTTCCTACTCAGCTCTCACTGACAACATATTTAATTTGCTTTTTGTTATGAATCCTATCCTTTTTTTTTTTTTTGGTATTTTGTCCTCCAAATGTATTTCTCTTTTAAGCTACTTGATTGTAGACTATATCCTTGTCCTCACAATTTAGATGAAATCTTATTAATAGATTAATAACTTTGGATTCCAAACAGCTGTCTTTTGTGATTAAGTGGGAGAGAGAGAGGAGTAAAGTTTAGCTTTGCATTATCTATGTGTAAAGGATGCTGGGTACAGTATAATATGCAAGGCAGTGATTATAATTAGCCTTTTTCAGAAGAATAAATGATTGTAGAAGCACTAGTTCCACAATATCATTCTTAATACTTGGCATTTTTATCTATCCATGAAAGCAGATCCTCTAAGGCAGTGATCTTCAAATTTTTGCCTGTATACTCCTCCAAAATTTTGAAAACTGTATACCCCCATCCATTTTTTTAAATAAACATCTAAAAAGTTTCACGATAAGTTTAAATAGTTGCAAAGGATATGATTTCTGACATATTATAAATATTGCCATTTAAAAATAAAGCTCTTACATTGCTCTCTTAAATATTTTCCAAGGAATTCTAAATACCACAGCAATTTGACACCAGCTACAAGAATTTGATATCCACCACCATCTAGTTTAAAAGTACATGAACAAGCTTTTCTTTAATACACATGGTCACCATTTTTCTCCTTTCCACTTTTCCCACAGAATTTTTTTTTTAATTTTTATTCATTCATTTATTTATTTTTTGGCTGCATTGGGTCTTGGTTGCTGCACGTGGGCTTTCTCTAGTTGCTGTGCGTGGGCTTTCTCTAGTTGCAGGGAACGGGGGCTACTCTTCGTTGAGGTTCGCGGGCTTCTCACTGCGGTGGCTTCTCTTGTTGCACAGCATGGGCTCTAGGTGCGTGGGCTTCAGTAGTTGTGGCACGCGGGCTCAGTAGTTGTGGTGCACGGGCTTAGTTGCTTCGTGGCATGTCAGATCTTCCCGGGCCAGGCCTCGAACCCGTGTCCCCTGCATTGGCAGGCAGATTCTTAACCACTGCACCACCAGGGAAATCCCTCCCACAGAATTTTATTCTAAAATAATGTTTAAATGTTTAAAGGCCTTTACTGGTCACTCTATCATACTTCTGTACCTACACACACACACGCAAATGTAAGTCGAGGGCTGCAAAGTGTTGTAAAAGTTTTTCTTCTGGACTTAGTTATCATTAGCACAGAATTAGTCAAAACAACAGACAAATATTACAATTCATTATGATGCAAAATTATTAAACGTAAAATTAAATTTTTATTGGAATTGCATTCATTAATAAGCTGAGTATCGCTTTTTCTCAATTGTTTTTTGTATCCATGGGTGAGTTATTTATTGCTAGAATGAGACAGGGTGCAGCATCCATTCTATTCCTATTTATTATTTTTACAGATATAGGCATTGAGAAACTGTGTTCACATAAATAAGTAGGTGAGAATAGATTTAATAGCATTGCCACTCACGTCTGCACTATTCCAAAGATATAAGACGAAGATCACATGGTCATTCATCATTAAGAAAAGATTTTAATGATTTATCAGCTGACAATTCAATTAGAGTGTCCTTCAATTCTGTTGAAAGCAAAGAATTGGGAACCACAAGGCTTGCAAAAGGATGACCTGGCCATTAGAATCCAGTTAAACAGCAATATTCGGAATCGTCTCTTTGTGGCACAGAGCTTTCTACAACTTTAGTGCATTGCATCAGGGTAATTTCTGGTCGGGCGGGAGATGCACCTTTCTTTTGTAAGGTGGGAAGATGGACGTGATGAAAAGACAGGAGGGAGAGAGGAACCCTAATGAGGAGTCTTTAGACATATTAATTTTTGCAAAGAGTACTTATGGTAGTTGAGGATCTGAACCTGATTCTCTAAAATAATTTTTTTTACACATATCCTTTGGAAAGCCCTCAGATAGTACACCGGCTTGAAATCACTGTTAAAATATCTCTGCCAGGTACCACCATTTGTTCACTTGACAGTAGAGAGTTTTCTTTTCTCAGAACACCTATTAATATCTGGAAGAGCCAATGTTTCTTGGAATACTCCCTGGGAAATGATACCTTAGAGGTTCATTTAATAAATCCTAATTGGCTCCCCAATTAGATAATAAAATCTAAATCTGTGACTGGAAGTTGTGATAGATGCAGGAGAACAGTGATGATGATGATGATAGCTACTGATATTGTGTTTGCTTCACATAGCAGAAACCCCACCAAACACTGGTGAATACCAGTGAGGAGGTATTTGTCTCACACAACAATAAATTTCTGGGCAGGTAGCCATGGACTAAAATAGAAGCTCCACGATGTCCTCAAGTACCCAGTGCTTTCTGTCTTGCCACCCCATCATCCTTTGCTTATGATTCTTGTCTTGTTACCTCATGACTGCAAGATGGCTGCTCTACCTCCACTCTCACAGTTGAGTTCCAGGCAAGAAGGTGGGGGAGAGGGGTGGAGAGAAGAGTAAGGACTTGATGCTTGGAAGCCCTGCCTTTTTATTTGGAAAAGTCAAGGACTTCTACCTACATCCCATTGGCCCTAACTGGGTTTTATGGCCACCCCTAGCTACAGAAGAGCTGGGAGTTTGAGTATTGTCCCTCTTCTACCCTCTCTAGTAGAGGAAGGCAGAAGATGTTTGAGAAGAGATTTTGAGCAAACCAACGTACTGGATCTGTCATATCCTCCTATTCTGAGCCAGACACTTTACATACAATAATGTCTGTTGTAACAATTCTATGACATAGGTTTTATCCCCATTTCTCAGATAGGGAAACTGAACCTTACTGAAGCTAAAGTAACTGTCCCAGGTACCATAACTAACTGGTGACAAAACTGGGATTGGAACCAGTTCTAATACCAGAGTCTTTGCTTTTTACCTCCAACCACTACACAGACTGCGGCTGTTTTGCTGTGCTTCCTGATACATTCCATCCACCTCACAGGGCTAGACTTGAACATTCTGCGGGTGCGGAGACTCCCAAAGCCTGTGCCAAGTGCAGAGGAGTGAGGTGGGATGACAGGATAGGTCGGAAAGACTCGCTCGGATCGTCTCTCCCCCCTGCCCCAATTCTTCTGACCTCGGTAAAAATGGGTCAAAGAGGGAAGAGCAGGAGAAGGAAGCAGCTGCACGAAGCCCGGAGGCAGGGCACTAACGTTCCTTTTCTGACTCTGACCCTGGCTTTTAAGGTCATCTTGACTTTGCAGACCTCAGGCTCTTCACCTTGCTGTTTAATGTGTATCTGTGATAACTGACAGGTGGCCAGACTGCAGGGCTGGGGTTTCGTGGGAAATGGGCATGACCGTCCCGTCAGCAGGTTCCGCGTGCTCTGAAGGCAAATCCCTCCGCAGGCTCGCTGCGCAGGGAAGGGCGTGGCTTAGAGTCCAGTTAGTTCTCAGCCTTGTCACTGGACTCGCTACCTGCCCCCTCCCTCCACCTTCGCTCTCCCCGCCTCCTCCCCCCCGCCCCCCCCCCCCGACTCACTTTCATCTCAGTGACTCTGGATTGTTGTGACGTACACAGCCAGAGCTGATGAAGCACAAAAGCTCCAGAAACTCCGCCCCATGGCTCGGACTTCCAAAAATGTGCAGAATTGAACTGCTTCTCATCGGCGCTACCATCCTGGCCCCAGCCACCATCCGTCTCCCGCTTGGGTGACTAGCACGGCCTTCTATCTGGTTTTCTGGAAGCCTCCCTGCCCTACAGCCTATTCTCCAAAGAGCAGCCGGAGGAGTCACGTTAAAGCTTCACGCTCTTTTGCTCCAATCCTATAAGTGGCTTCCTTTCCCCTCAGAGTCAAAGTTTTGACAAATGGCCTCTAAGGCCCTACCCAATCCGTACACTGTTCCTCTCCTCCTTCGGCCCCCTCCTTACCCATCGGACCTCACTTCCTACTACTGCTCTCTCCTCCCCAAGACATCTTCCTGCCTTAGGGCCACTGTACAGACTGTTCCCTCTGCTGAGGCCACTCTTCTCCCAGATATGCAAATGGCTCCCTCACCTCCTTTAAGGCTTTGCTCAAATGCCACCTTCTCAATGAAACCTACCATGAATACCCTCTTTAAAAATGCTCCCCCCCAACCCAGACATTGCCCATCCACCTTACCCTGCTTTCCTTCTCCCATGGAACTTAACCACCTTCTTATATAGTATATAACTTATATATTTATTATGTCTATAGGCTGTCTCCTCACAAGGGGCAGAAATGATAGTGCTCACCAGTTATTCCATTTGCTCCTCCAGATTTCTTGCCTGTGTGGCATTAGGTGAGGCCATGTGACGAGTCCTGAAGGAAAGTGTGGTGGGTATTTCCTGCTGTACTGACCAGCCACTGGCAGGTTCCCGTCTCTCCTCTGTTCCTCTGCCATAGCAACCAAGGAACCTCAGACTGAGTTGGTGAAGCCTTCTGGGCCCCTGAGTCACTGCCTGGAGGACAGTTGCCCTGGAGAATCACAGTGGACTTTGTGTGAAGGAGAAATAAATGAAGCATTGCTTGGTTAAGCCACTGATGCTTTGCAGACCCTTCTGACTAATACATCTTGTTAAGATATAAGGTCCAGGAGAGCAAGATTTTGGTCTGTTTTGTTGTCTGATGTATTCTCAGCACTTGGATCAGGCCTGGCCAATCGTAGCCCCTCAGCAAATTTGTTGAAAGAACGAATAGACTCCTGGACCCCAGATCAGCATCCCTGACCCAGCCCAGTTTCTAACTTCCTCTGGAGCGTAGCTAATTCCCAGGCTCTAAGCTTGAGTGCTCCTGACAAGCAGGGACGGGATCACAGTCATTCTTGTATTGTCCTCAGTTACTTGCACGAGGCTTCGTAAATGCTAACCAACGAATAGCAATAACTGAGTGCTAGAGCAGACTCTTCCTGTGATCCTCAGGTGTGAAGGTCACAGTCGGAAAAGAAAAATGGCCGGTTCTAGCCCGTGTGCTCCCCCAGTCTTAAGAGTGCATCATTTTTTGTCTGATCTCCCTCATCTCCTCACTCTCTGACCTAAAATCTGTTCCCAGCTCCTTGTTGTCCTCATCCTGCGTGAGGGCAATCCCCGTGACTCTGCAGGTTGCACTGTTCCTTCCGGTTTCATACCTCCTGTGCATGCCTCAGCCCACTGTTCTCTGGCCTCCGATGCCACACTTGTACTAAACTTCCTCTTGCTGATGGCACCCACCACCTCCTGAGTCCCAGACCTGGTGGGGTTTCTAAGGGCCTGTGATGAATTAGAGCCCTTCAGACCAGTCCCCTTGCTGCCCCTTTGGCTCCCGCGGAACCACACTTTGCACACTTCCTTCTACCTCCCTAACCTTTCTTGCTCTGACTTGGGCTCCTCTTCTCTGCCTTCCCCTGACGTGTTCCCCAGGCTGCCGTCCTCAGCTTATTGCTCTTGGCACTCAGCTCACTTTCCCTGGTTTCAACCACCACCTGCGCACTGATGATTCCCAAATCTTTATCTCCAGCCCCCGCCTCTCTTCTTCTTCTTCTCCTCTTCTTTTAAAAATTTATTTATTTGGCTGCATTGGGTCTCCGTTGCTGCACACGGGCTTTCTCTAATTGCAGCGAGTGGAAGCTACTCTTCATTGCCGTGCACGGGCTTCTCATTGCAGTGGCTTCTCCTGTTGCAGAGCATGGGCTCTAGGCTCGTGGGCTTCAGTAGTTGTGGCACACAGGCTTAGCTGCTCCACGGCGTGTGGGATCTTCCTGGACCAGGGCTCGAACCCGTGTCCCCTGCGTTGGCAGGCAGATTCTTAACCACTGCGCCACCAGAGAAGTGGTTAGATGATTTATGCATCTGCCCACTGGACAGTCCCACCTAGATGTCTCATGAATTGGATGCCTCTTGTGCATCATCTTACAGACCCTTGGTCTCACCTCCAAGTCCAGAAGCAGCTCTGGCAGGCAGTTCTGCCCTGGCTTTGATTTAGTTCACATAGTAACTTACCTCAGCAAGTAGCTTACACCTTGCTTCCTGCCTTGGAGCTTCTCTGATGCCCCTGGACACCTATTCATTCATCCCAGCTACCTGTGGAAGTGCCTGACCTTTACACATGTGCAACTCAGATATGGGGGCAGAGGGAGGGCATAACATTCCATGGAGAAGCCCTGGACCAATGAGGTACAAGAACCAGTGGATAATGCTTCTCCCTTTTGTCTCTTTGGTGGCCAATCCTGAGATGTAGTGTAAGTTCCCCAGGAGGCCCTGGGAGGATCCAGTGCTAGTGTCCCATGGAGGGGCCAACACAATACACATCCTTGATTGACTTTCCATGCTGTCTTATATTAGCCTCCCTGGTCTCTCACTCCTGTTCCCTGGGATCACTTCTGAAATAAACGACCAGCACATAAATCTGTGTGCCAGGCCTTGCTTTGGAGGAATCCAGGCTCAAATATCCTTTGGGCATCTTTATCTCAAACTGTCTAAATCAGAACTCTTAGTCTTCTCCCCCGGTGCCATGTGTCTTCCTCCCTCATCCCACTCAGCCATCAAAGCTGCATACTGGAGACTCACCCCGACTCCACCCTTTCTGTCCTCAGTCTGCCCCTCCATTGCTCCCCTACGACCATCATCTCCCCTAAGCTGCCACCCCCGTCAGTCCTCCCCACCTCTCCTCCAACCCTCTCAAAACCATCCTTCGCCCAACCGCCAGCACGAAATACCTCAAGCACAGATCTTGCCACAGCATTTGATTCCTCAAACCGCACCAGCGTTTCCATAGGTAAACTAAAATCCAAGCACCCTAACCTGGACAGGGCCCTTCTGGGATCTGCTGCTTGTCTGCCTCTCCAGCATCCTGTCTGAACTGCTTCTGCTTTCTAGCACGGTCCCCAGTTGTACACTCACCAGAAAGAAAAGAGTCATCCTGAAGAGGGTGTTCGTTTGTCCCCATGGGGAGCATCCCAACAGCCCAGCCGCTGTGCAGACAAAGTTAGCAGAGCTATTTTCTAGAACCAACGATCACAGGGTCTTTCTAGGCTCAGAGCTTCACAGTATACAGATCACGGGACACGGCGTGCACGGAGACAGTGTGAGGACCAGAGGGAGCACAGCAGTGGCATCAGAACACCAGGGTTCCAGGGCTGCTCCTCGTTAGCTGTGTGACTCTCAAGTTTCTGCATTCACAAGGCAGGAAGATACAATCTAATTGCCACAGGGTGTGCAAAGTGCATATAATAGTAACAGAGGTGATGATGGCTAACATTTACTGACCTCTACCACATGAGGAAATTGAAGTAGAAGAAGGCACCTTGTGAGCAGGTCTTGGCTCTGCTACCAATTTAGCAATGCTCTCTGAGTAAGTCATTTCCTGTGTCTTGACCTCAGTCTCACCCTGGAAACAATGGGGTTGAACTACTTCAGGACTTTTGGACTGGGCAGTTTCTAACATCCTTTACAGCTATTAAATTCTGAGTTTATGAAGCAAACATGCTGAGCTTATTGCTTGTCCCAAAGTGGGCTGAGCATCCGTCTCTCTTTCGCTCTGACGTGCCTGCCGGCGCACACACGGTGCGTTGAAGGTGACCTCACCAGCCTTTATATCAGCCTACTTCCCCTGGGTACCAGGGAGAAAGGGACCAATTGTGTCCCAGGCCAGACAGTTACAGATGCTGCATCTCTTGCACATTTTTTTTGTCCAGCTCAGTAACAATGAGGATAATTCTGTCCAAAATGCAATCAAGTTTTTTTGCTGTGAATTGTGCTTTCAAATCCATGGAATTTACTGTCACATCACTGCCAAGTTGGACAGATTCCTATCAGAGCCAGCTCAAGTTCAGGTCAAGCCCAAGGCTGGTTATTTCTTGCCCGATGGCCCATCTTCTCCCTTCTCACACATCGTGACCTCCACACATCTCCCTGAGGGCCTGAGGCTGACAGTGGTACTCTGCCCTCCTCTCAGTGGTACCTGTGCTGTAATTGGAGGGTTTGTTTTACTTTGTCAGTTTGTTTCCGCCCATCTTTTAACACCTTATTATTATTTTCCAGTTTGAAGTGAAACTGTGATGGAGTAGACGTGTTCTGGATATTTTCTCCTTTCACTTATTACTAGAAGTTGTACCCTGCCCCTCATTTTGGATTAATATCTTTTCATAGCTGTTCATATTAGCATGATTTTCAGTAACCCACTGCTTCCTACATAATTGAGGCAGTCGGAATAACAAGTCCCAAAGCGGACGTGAATTGAAAGACACTTTTTTGGCCATGGTGAGGGTAGTGAAAATGCCTCCACACCAAAGAAGTTGTGAAGCCAGGCAGAAGGATTGCTCTTTTTTTGTCCCCAAAGCTGGGGGTTCCTGGAAGGGAGGTTCTGGGTACATTTTCCTCAGTGGGAGAGCTGAGGGCAGAGAATCTAGGAGAATACTTGGCCTTCCTCTATTCCTTGACACCTCATTCCTTTAGCATCTAATCGGCTATTAATTACCTGGCTGTTGATAGTGTGAGGGGAGGAGATGGGATTGAGAAAGGGGACTTTCCCTCATGATTCCCATGTTTAAATGAGCACTAACAGGTTATACTAAAAAGCACTTTATTCATTGATTCCACAAGTAATTGTTGAGTGTCTACTATGTTCGTGCCAGGCTCTGTACTAGACCCTGGAGATATAATGTGAAGCAGACATAATCTTTGCTCTACAGGGCAGTCCCCGTCTAGCACATTAGATATGCCAGCTGGTTGTGGACAATGTCAAGTCAGGTCTGTAGGATCTGGCCCACTTGGATCCCTTATTTTCAGCATTATTATGGGTGTAATTAAATAATTATTCAAGAAATTATTTGTTAGTGTTAGTCTTTCCTTTTAGTGAAAGCATCCCATAAAGACAAGGATCCTGTTACCACAGTAATCTCTAACACAATACCTAGCCCATTAGTAAATGCTCTCAAAACATTTGGGAAAGAAGAAAGGGAGGGGAGGAGAAGGTAGGGTGAAAAAGAAAGAATAAGAGAATGAGAGGAGAGAGAGGAGAGGAGAGGAGGAAGGTAGATTAGTGTCCTGGAAGGTGGGTGAAGTGACATGATGAAGAAACTCAGGGCCTGTGGAGGGAAGCTCGTGTTGAGAAAGAAAGGAAGTGGTTGAAAGTGAGAGGAGTTCAAGGTGGCCAGAGCCAAGCTGTACAGGAAGGGGGGAAGTTTCATTTGGGAAAATTCTGTGGCAGAATGTCTGGAAGCTGCTGTGCTGGAGGCTGGGAACTGGCCACAGCTGTGCTCCTGTGTTCCAAGCTGAGAGGCACCTTGAGTGCAGGGAGCCAGGCCTCTGGCCTGGAGCGGGCATGACTGTGACCCCAGACCTGTGGTTGAAGCTGTGCCAAGTGGGGCTCAGGACTCAGGACTCTGGACTCAGGCTGACCTGATTCACTCCCACTGCTGCCAAGAAGCCAGGGTTAGGTTCCGCTACAGGGCTGTTTGGGTGAGGGGGTGGAGCCAGGGGGGCGGGGCCAGCCCCTTCTGTTAGAGGCAGTCCTGACCGCCTTCATAAAGATGCGTTTAATCTTGGCCAATTGCTCCTCATGAACCATTGTTCTAGTTTACTGTTTCTCATCCTGAGCAATAATAGCACTATAATTATATTTTTCTCTCTGTTTCATCACTTAGATGCCTTCTATTTCAAGTTGAACTTTGGCCTTACTGATTAAAAACCATGCTTCCCAAACAAACATTGGGATGAACGGTCTGAAAATCACAAGTGCACTTATAGGGAGAGCTCTGGAAAAGATAGACAGCATTTGTGGAGTGTATAATGTGTGCCAGGCCTTGTGCTAAGAGCTTTCATTGCATTATTTCATTTAATCTTTGCAATAGCCCTACAAAGCAGGTACTATTGTGGTCCCCCATTGATGGGGAAGGAAACAGGTCCAGCTAGCTGAAGTCACTTCAGTCTGTCAACCACAGGTGGTGGAAACAGGCCCCACATGCAAGGCTGACTCTGGGTCAGGCCTGGACACTCCAGCCCAAGGCAGGCCAAGGTGAGGCAGGCACTCCGCCATGGCCATGACCTACAATTTTAGGTAAAACGTGGACAGACGGTTTCTACCTTGATAGTTAAATCTATTTTTAAGGCTTCCTTTTTTATTTTTGACAAGTGACCTTCATTCTTCATTTACCCTACTGATACACAGTTTTACTTATTTAAGTTTAAAAATGAATTTTAGGGGCTTCCCTCGTGGCGCAGTAGTTAAGAACCTGCCTGCCAATGCAGGGGACACGGGTTCAAGCCCTGGTCTGGGAAGATCCCACATGCCGTGGAGCAACTAAGCCTGTGTGCCACAACTACTGAGCCCACATGCCACAACTACTGAAGCCTGCCCGCCTAGACCCGGTGCTCTGCAGCAAGAGAAGCCACCGCAATGAGAAGCCCGTGCACCGCAACAAAGAGTAACCCCCGCTCTCCACAACTAGAGAAAGCCTGCATGCAGCAACGAAGACCCAACACAGCCAAAAATAAAATAAATAAAATAAATAAATTTATTAAAAAAATAAATAAAAGTGATTGCCTATTTAAAAAAATAAAAGATGAAAATGAATTTTAAAAAGAAAAACATTCAGTGAGTAATAGTGGGTATATGGAGAAGGAAAGAAGAGTGAAGATGGACCCGGGGGACAATCTGTGGAATCCAGTGTCTGCCCTCAAGGCTTGGTTTTGATCTTTGCCGCTGGACTCTGTGACTCAGTTTGTTGGCCGACACTCATGGGACATGTAGCTGGGGCTTGTGGCAGCCCACTGGGACTTTCCTAATCTCTCTTGCCTCTGTGGGTCTGTCTGGTCTCTGGGTTCTGGCCACACCCCCTCTCGACAGGGTAAACACCAGGAATTAGGTAAAAGGTGGTTTGGCAAAGGTCAGAAAAGGAAATGTCTTCAACTGCAATTAGCTCAGGACACATAAGGCCTTGCTGAGAAGGGACACCAAAGAGGAAGATCTCCACGGCCCTCAGCACGGGACCTGGGACCATCTGGAGAGGCAACTGGGTCACTGCACACATGCAAGAAGGGTCTTGGGAGAGAAAGTGTTGGTGGTTTACCAGAAGGCTGCAATCTCAGAGAGTTCCTGCTGTGTCACAGCAAAGGTGACCTACTTAAGGCATTGCGGACTGATGACTCTGACCTTTACACTTTCCTTGGGCACAAGGCCTCATCCTTACTAGGCACTCAGTAAATTCATTGTGGGCTCACTCCCCTTGCCACTTCACTTGGAAACCCTTTTACAAGGAAGAGGACATTCCACTTAGAGGACCACAAATAGGGTTGATTGGGTGCCCAGCTCTGTTCCTCCACAGCCAAAAACTGGATTAGCAGCTGTCTGCTTCCCAGTGATTGCTAGAAGTTTCTTTCACATGATCCAGTTCATCCATGGCCACTCCCCAGTTAAATGGATAATCAGGTCTCAGACCTGCAAGACTAATCAGTTCTTGGAAGAGAAATTATAAACCCATCTTTTGATGTGTCCGTGCCCCGCTCCACCACCCCCAGCCATGCTCTCCAAATAGCTGACTAGGTCAAAACACTGCTTTTGTGTAGTCCACTCAAGAGCAATGATCATCTCATGTTAAATATTATTAAGCTGTGGTACTTAACAATAGGCCAATAATGCCAGGTCACTTAGTTTACTAATTTGAGAGTAGTGTACCCCCAGTGTTTATTTTCAAGGTAAAAAGATAAAGGTCTGAGCAAATATTTTTAAGCAGATAATTCCTGCTGCTATAATATTAACAGTACTATGCTTAAGGATGAGGGCTTTACAGTCACACTCCTTTGAGTTTGAATTTCTGCTCTGCCAATGTGCTGTGGCAATTTGGGATAGTTACTTAACCTCTCTGAGCCTCTATTTCTTCATCTGCACCTGAGAATGCTGAGTTTCTCGTGTTTCATGGAGCAGTGATTCCTCCAGGTGCACTCTGGTAATGAGCTTCTGGGGATGCCTGACAGGGGAGGCAGGTATCTCATGCAAAGCTGGGAGGAGGAACCACACTGCGGGTGGGCTTCAGAGACTGGAATTGGATGCCAAGGCAGGAATGTGTGGATCTTCTCTCTAGTGCCCATCATTCACATGGCTCAGCTGTTATTCAAGAGTTGGCTTCTTGAATCTGCTTCTCTTCCCTCTATGAACCAGTTTTTCCAGCTTCTGCTTCTCTGTACCTTTGACTTACTTATGCCCTCAACTTACTCAGGCCCATCATGGCCTCACTGGCCTTTCATCTTTCAACTTCAGTTTCTGCAATTAACTGATTTGCTTTATACATCCCAACTTGAAATGTCTAAAAGCAAGAATCTATTTGGACAAGGCTTTTTGTGTTATGATACCCTAAAAACTGCTGGCTGGCCATTGGATTTGCTGCTGTTGGGTCCTGGGCTCACCCCTGATCCAATCAGAAATGAGTGTGTGTGTGTGTGTGTGTGTGTTTGAGGATAATCACATCAGATGAATCAAAGACACTGAGGGCATCCCCCATTCAATGAAAGTTGTAGGCAGGGAGTTTCCCTTACAAAGGGTGACAGGCATGGTGATTAACATGTGTGGTAAAAAAAAAAAAAAAAGCTCATAAGGTTGTTGTGAGGATCAAATGAGATAAAACTTGTAGAGGACCTAGCACAGAACTAGGGCACAGACCAAATGCTCAAAAAATGGTAGCCATTATTATATGATTCTTATTGTTATGATTATTATAATCTATTACACTAGCAGTACAGACTTGGTTCCAAAGGTACAGGGTAATTTGCAGGCCTCTAATAGAAAATGCACCTGGGGATTAGTTTTCTTAACTATATTTAGATCAATGTTGCTAAAGGGCAAGAAGGGAAGTGGGACCCCTCTATGCACAACATCAAGGAATAAAAAACTCCTCGAGCAAACATTACAAAATATCTCTTAAAACCACAAATATGGTCCCATAAGCCTAGCTAAATTCTTTTACTGACTTCCCATTTTTCTTAAGGATAAATATTCTTTTTTTTTTTTTTTAATTTTTTAAATCTTTGGCTGCATTGGGTCTTCGTTGCTGCGCACAGGCCTTCTCTAGTTGCGGCGAGCGGGGGCTACTCTTTGTTGCGGTGTGCGGGCTTCTCATTCCGGTGGCTTCTCTTGTGGCGGAGCACGGGCTCTAGGCCCGCGGGCTTCAGTAGTTGTGGCTCGTGGGCTCTAGAGCGCAGGCTCAGTAGTTGTGGTGCACGGGCTTAGGTGCTCCCCGGCATGTGGGATCTTCCCGGACCAGGGCTCGAACCCGTGTTCCCTGCACTGGCAGGCAGACTCTTAACCACTGCGCCAGCAGGGAAGTCCCTTAGGATAAACATTCTTTATTAGGCCTTATACGGTCTGCACCTCCTCCTGCCAGCACGCGTGCACGCGCGCACACACACACACGCGCGCGCGCACACACACACACACACAACTTCCCAGCTTCGGCCAGTGCAGTGAACATTCCACCATGGGTGCTGCAGCCGCCCTGGCCTACTCCCAGGGCCCCACCACATATACCTGATCACATTTCACACAGAGCGTTGTGACACGCTCTTCTTCCTCTCCCTTCCCCAGTCCTTATCCTAGTTAGTTTCCACTCCCCTTTTGGCTCTCTGTTCAAATATCAGGAGAGCTTTCCCCAGGACAGGATCTTTTGTGATATGCATTCACAGAACCAAATGTTTTTTTCTTCGGTTCATTGCTTCACTAAAGGGACTCTGTGGTTCATACCTGCTTCTCCCACTGGACCATTAACTCACAAGGGTGGACTGCACCTGTTATTGCTCATCTTTCTGTCTCCCAAAGCCTATGGTGCCTAGAATATGCAGGCACTCAGTGAAGATCTGTTGAACAAATGAGTCCAATGTTATCAATGCAACTAAATTGTTGCCTTTCTCAGAAGTTATGACAATACTGGAAGGTAAAAATAATGCAATATTAAGCCCTTCTTTTTAGTTTAAAGCACACATGCAGAGCTCACCAAAATTGACTCTGTTCTTTGCCCAAAGGAAATAACAACACACTTTTAAAAACTGTTATTATCCAGGCCACATTCATTGACCAGAATTCAATAAATTTAGAGATTAACAAACAGGGAGCAAAAAAAAAAAAAAAAAAAAAAACCCGCTATACTCCTGAAATATAAAAACACACTTCTAAAGATCTCTTGGTTTAAAGAGGAAGTAAACTGCTTGGAACTGGACCACAATGAAAACACACATCAAAACCAATGGGATATGGCAAAGCAAGTTTCAGAAGAAAACGCTAGCCCTACATTTATTTATTAGAACATAAAAAAAGATTGAAAAGAAAAACAAAATGAAGCCAAAGTAAGTGGTAAGAAATGAGTTAATGAATATAGAAGAAGAAAAAAATGAAATGGAGAAAACTCAGCAAACTTGATCAATAAAGCCACAGGTTTGCTTTTTTAAGGTTAAAAATTATTTGGCTAGAATGATTGATAAAAAAGAGAAAATACTTGATAGGTAATATCAGCCATGAAAAGGTATGAAATGTACACATATAGAGGGTACTTTTTAAAGGGAACATTTATGAACAACTTATACCAATGAATATGAGACCCACATGAAATGGATGATTTTCTAGGAAAATATAAGTAACCAAAATTTATTCAAGAAGAAGTCGAAACATTAAACCAGTAACCATGGAAGAAATTGAACTATTAAAAATGTACCTTCTGGGACTTCCCTGGTGGTCCAGTGGTTAAGAATCCATCTTCCAATGCAGGGGACGCGGGTTCGATCGCTGGTCAGGGAACTAAGATCCCACATGCCACGGGGCAACTAAGCCTGCGTGCTGCAACTACTGAGCCCACACTCTGGAGCCCACGCACTACAACTAGAGAGAAGCCCACACACTGCAACTAGAGAAGCCTGCGCCACAACAAAGGATCCCTCATGCCACAACGAAGATCCCTCATGCCGCAACTAAGACCCAACACAGCCAAATAAGTAAATAAATAAATATATATTTTAAAAATGTACCTTCTTCCAGCCCCTGCAAAGGACATCAGGCTCAAAAATCTTATGGGCAAGTTCTTTTCCTTGGCTCTTCCATTTGTCCAGGAAGCCTCAATATCCATATGGGATCAGTTTAGGGAGGAAACCAGGAGGAGGGAAAGAGTGTCTAAGAGACATGGTACCCCATCTAAAAGGAACTGTTTAAATGATCATATTAGACTACTCTTCAATTCAGATCCACTCTTGAGTGAATCTTTCCTCCCACTCACCAATGGATACGATTTGGTGAGGAACACCAAATCAGCATGGAAATGACATGTTTCTTTGAAGATCTGAGTTATGAAGTGAGTGCATTTTGTGCTACCCTCTGCTTTTTATTTTTCTTTCATGAAAGTACATAGTGAAATCTCAGAGTTCAAAGAGAGAAAGGCATTAAGATTTTCCAAGAAGCAAAATGCTGATTTCATAAAAATTGCAGAAGCTGTTGCATTTTGAAAGTGGGCCCCAAAAATATTGATGACCTTTCACTCCAAGAGCCACACCGCAAGAGGGAAGTGGGGAGCAGGCATGGAGACTGGAAAACCCTGAGGATTCCCAGGGAGGTCTGACTTGTGCCAGGGAGGATAGAGGTTTTTATGTTGGCTCCAGTCCTCTTTGTGGTGATGATTAGTACGGTGTTGATCTTATTAAAGAAAGAGAAGTGAATTTCAGAATGACCCTGAACAACTTCCACCCTGATTGGAATAAAATAGCAATAATAATAATAATGATTGGAGTCATGATTAGTGTACATCTTGCATGCATTATCACATTGAATCTTCACTATGATCTTATAATGATAGCATCTATTAGTATCTTCAGTTTTACAGATGGGGAAACAGAGACTTAGAGATGGGTTTTTTGCCAATATGGCCACCAATTCCTCCCCTCCCAGGACACACTTGGCCCTCCTCCCACCAAGTGTTATCGTCTATTTCCCCTCCCCTTGAGTCTCGGCTGGCTCATGGCTATCGCCATGGCTAGAATACACTGGAGGTGATACTGGGCTGATTCTGGCCCATGTTCTAAGACAGCTGGCAATGTGTGTCGTTGTTCTCTTGGAAGCCAGTTGCCATGGAAAGAAGTCTAACTGCCCTGTTGAGAGAGAAAGGCCTCATAGAAAAAGGGGCCAGTTTTTATGAGAAGCTATGAAGAAAGAATGGCCCAGCCAAGCGCCCAGCGATTCTAGCCACCCCAGCTGAGGTGCCAGACATCTGAGTGAGGCCCTCTTGGTCACGTGAACCCAAGCCAAGCTCGTTGATGAATGCAGCCATGTGAGTGATCCTAGCGGACACCATGTGTTGTACAAGAATTGACCAATTTGACCCACAGAATTGAAATGAATAATAAAATGGTTAGTTTCAAGCCACTAAGTCTTAAGAGTGTTTTGTTACACAGCAATAAATATCTGAAACAAGAGTTTATCATGTTGTCCAAGGTCATGTAACTTATAAGTAAGTGGGAAGGCCAGAACTTGAGGCCAGGTCTTTCTCACTCCTTTGTCTGAGGTTTTAAAGGCTGAATGATACTAAAAGAAGGAGCAACATGACCAAAGTTTATAAATCATTAAGGATATGGAAATTATTAGCAGAGGTCTACTCAATCATAGTACATGAGAGCTGACAGAAGAATGACGAAGAGAAGAAGGAACACATTAAGAATGGAAATGAGCTTCTAGAAGTTAGCAAAAAAGCTTTTTTAATGGTAAGTTGTTTTTGAAGTACAGTTGATTCACAATATTATATTAGTTTCAGGTGCACAACAGAGTGATTCAATATTTTTAGAGATTATACTCCATTTAAAGTTATTATAAAATATCGGCTATATTCCCTGCACTGTATAATATATCCTTGCAGCTTATTTATTTTATACATAGAACTTTGTACCTCTTAATCCCCTACCCCTATCTTGCCCCTCCCCCCTCCATCTCCTCACTGGTAACCACTAGTTTGTTCTTTGTATCTGTGAGTCCATCAAATAGTTATTGAGTATCTACAAAGCTTGTGGCAATTTTTTAGTTGCTCCGGGTGGTTTGGATGTGAATGCACTTGATCGCAGGATGATATCAACCTAATCTCAGAGAAGAAACATGAATAAAAATGACACTAGAAAATGTAAAATGATGCAGCCACTAACAAAACTAAACAGTTTGCCATTCCATGAAAAATTTTAAATGGAATTTTAAAATTTAAAATACCATACCAGCAATCTCTACTTCAAGCAAAAGAATTGCTCAAACAGATATTTGCACACCCATGTTCATAGCAGCATTATTCACAAGAGCCAAAAAGTGGAGGCAACCCAGGTGTCCATCAAAGGATGAATGGATAAACAAAATGTGCTATATACATTCAGTAGAATATTGCTCAGCCTTAAGAAGGAGGGAGATTCTGACACACGCTCTGTAACATGGGTGGACCTGGAGGACATTATGCTAAGTGCAATAAGTCAGTCACAGAAGGACAAATACTCTATGATTCTGCTTATATATGGTACCTACAGTAGTCAAATTCATAGAGACAGGAAGTAGAATGGTGGTTGTCAGGGGCTGGGGAGAGAAGGGGGTAGGAAGTTATTTATTTATTTATTTTATGGGCCCAGAGTTGTAGTTTGGGAAGATGAAAAAAGTTCTGGAGATGGATGATGGTGATTGTTGTAAAACAATGTGAATGTACTTAATGCCTCAGACTGTATACTTAAAAAAAGATTACAGTGGTAAATTTTATTTTATGTACATTTTACCACAATGATAAAAGAAGTGAATTATTCATTATTAAAAAATTAACACTGTACAAGGCAGAGAGTAGTGAGAGGAATAAATCCAGGCAGAGGCGGATGAAACCAGTGGTGAGGGCTCATTATGCGTGGCACTGGATGAGGTTCCTCACATTCTTTGTATCATCCAGTCTTCTCAGTAGCCTAGGGAGGTAATTGGTATTACACCATGTGATAGCAAGAAGTAAATTTATGAAGTTAATTGCCATAGGATGTGTCATAAACACAATTTGTCACAATGTTACAAATTGATTCAAAAGTTTTAATAGGGCTTCCCTGGTGGTGCAGTGGTTGAGAGTCTGCCTGCTGGTGCAGGGGACATGGGTTCGAGCCCTGGTCTGGGAAGATCCCACATGCCGCGGAGCAACTAGGCCCGTGAGCCACAACTACTGAGCCAGCGCATCTGGAGCCTGTGGTCCGCAACAAGAGAGGCCACGATAGTGAGAGGCTTGCGCACCGCGATGAAGAGTGGCCCCCGCTTGCCGCAACTAGAGAAAGCCCTCGCACAGAAACGAAGACCCAACACAGCCAAAAATAAATAAATAAATAAATAGATAATAAAAATAAAGGAATTCCTTTAAAAAAAAAAAGTTTTAATAGAGATAAGCATGCCAGATCCAGAATGAATATTTAAGAAAATGTAGAAATGTTAGAGGGATAGTATTTTTTTTATATTTAAAAATTAATTCCATAGAGGAAAATAATGTTACTACACCAAATTTCTTTTAAAAGTTTATTTTTTTCTCATTACAAAAATAATAAACAATTATGTAGACTAGTTTAAAAATATAGAGTGTAAAGAAGAAAATAAAATCCATGCATAATCTCACCCCCAGGGATACCCTGTTAATTTCAGAATATATCCTTCCAGTCTTTTATTTTTCCCTGCATTTATAGATCTTCCTCCAAACTGAAAACATTTACCATGTATATTTTAATATCCTGAGTTTTAAATCTTAGTATATAAGGGAAACATTTTCTCACATCACTAAATATTCTTTAAAACTTGATCTGTAATGACTTGTCATGATATAGATAGGCCCAAATTTTATCAAACCTCTCTTATTCAACATTTAGAGGGTTTGCATTTTTTTCTCCTTTAAATAACAGTGTAATATCCACCCATGTATATAAATCTTGACCATGTATCTAATTATTTCATTAGAACAGATTTCTAGAAGTACACCAAATGTCTTAATGTCACTGTCAGAGACAAAAAATTCATTCAGAGAGATTCTGGTTTTGAATCAGGATGGAGAGTATACTGTTTTATGTAAAGATGAATCTTTGGATTATGCTCTTACAAATTATCTGTGCCTCTGATAGTTCACATAAATTTATACACAATTTATTTATAGTTCAGCTAAATAAGTAATTTATGTATAGTTCCGACCAGTAAATCCGTACGTGTTATTTTATCTCAGCAACTCACATTGCCTGGCACATAGCAGGTATTCAATAAATATCTGTTGAATGAATGTCTACTGAAGGAAATCTTTCATAACTAAAGATACTTCCAGCATGAACATGAGGACGTAAAACTGGAAATGTGGAATTACAGTGCTCTCACTTCAGTGTATGATTCACAGGCCCAGGTGGCTTTGTGCATGTTTTGCGGGAGAAGCGCCGTTCTGTAACGACTGCAGTCTGGGAGAATGGTCTGGACTCTGAGGAGCTGGAGCCAATCATCTGGCGCAGAGTCTGAGAAAGCCCTGCTCTCCTGCCCACGGCAGTGCTGAGCTTCTCTGGCGAGCAGTGTGGATGGCCGAAGTTCTTGGTCTTCTCCGGTTGTGTGCACACAGCCTATGTTACTCCTGCCTGTTTTGTGTCACCAGAGCCCTGGGGATGGCAAGCAATCTGCCCAGAAGTATAAGACCATCCTTTTACTGAAAGAAGTTTCAGAATGAGAAGGTACCTTGAGATGACTGGCGATCTCAGAAAAATAGCCAGAAACGGCACAATATGAAACAAAAGGGTTCTCCGAGATTTGGCGTCCTAGACCACTGACTTCTCTCCATCAGAGAGGACTCCATTTCCCATAAGCTGTTGCCTCTACAGGACCTCAACACAGATGCTCCTCCCTGTCCTCAGAGTTTGCAAAGCTCAGTCCCACGAGGAAAGTTTCTGTCCTACAGGTGGCCATGAGAATGTGAGGCGCAAGCACAGAGTGGGATAAAGGAGGCTATAGTGAGTGGTAGAAAGAAAGAGGGAGTGGGGATCCAGGGAACCCGAGACTCCATTCTGAGTCTGTCTGAGTGACCTTGGTCAAGTCACTGAACTCATGTATTCACTCGGGGAACATTCGAATGCTCCCTGTGTCCTAGAGCAGCACTGTCGAAGAGAAATCTAAAGGAAGTCACACATGTAATTTAAAATTTTCTAGCTGTGACTATAGGAAAGTGAAAAGAAGAGGTGACATTAATGTCAACATATTTTACTTAACCCAGTATGTTCAAAATATTACCATTGTATTGGGCAATCGATATAAAAATTATTTGTGATATTTTTTCATCCTTTTTTCCCTATTAAGTCTTCAAAATCTGGTATATGTCTTATATTAGGGCACCTCTCAATTCAGATGCTACGTTCTCATTGGAAGTAGTCAATCTATATCTAGATTTCATAAAATTTGCAGCTGGAAAAGTAGATTCACATTCCTGAATTGTTCCAAGCATACTTAAAACATTTCCAGTAACTGAATTCAGTTTTAAATTTAAATTAATTAGAGTCTAATATAATTAAACATTCAGTTCCTCCATCTCATTTCAAACTAGCCATGTTTCAAATGTGTAGCTAGTGGCTACTGTATTGGACTACAGAGTTCTGGAGTTCAGGGTGCAGACTTGTTTGACATTGAATCCTGTCCTCTAGATTTCAATCCAGTAGGGAATTCAGGCAAAAAAACCCCTAACAATTACAGTATGAGAAGCCCTGCTATCTAAAGCAGTTGGGTCTAGAGACTGGCTGGTTCCATTGTAGCCAGTCTAGTAAAGGAGGGAGTTGTGAGAGTGTTACCTAACTTTAACATTTCTTAAATTTAAAACATATGAAAGTACATTCATTCAGCAATTTTATGGGGTATGGTCAAGAGGTTTTCTCTCAATAAGGGTTTGCTGCTTGGAGTTTTGAGTTACCACCCCTCTTGTATAAGTCAGATCTATCGTGCAAGGACAATAATTTTCGACAAGTGGGAAAAAATTCAGAGTTGTGAATGAAGGCCAAGGTCAAAGGCTGGCTGTAGCAAAGCAAGAAGCTGGCCGCAGCCACTGGAGCAGACACTTGGGCAGAGACCCTTAATGCTGCTGAATGACTGTCTGTTTATACACCATCTTCACTCCCTTCTCTGCCAAAGAGAACTCTGGGTCTATTCAGAAAGTGAGTAGAGATCTCTTAATCTCATGGAAGACGGGCATCTACCCCAGACCAAGGAGATGAATCATGAGTGGCTTAAGTCTTTGCCAGTAATTGGTTACAGAGGTAGGCATATGGTTCAGTTCTGGCCAAGGAGATTTCAGGGAAAATCTGCTGAAGAGCTTCTATCAAAGACTTTTTTCTTGGAAAGATGAAGCCTCAGGAGGAGAACAACCTTGGCCCTTGCCCCTTTCTTCACGCTCGGAATGAAGTTCTGTGGGAGTCACAGCTGTCATCGTGTGACCATAGGGAAATTAGCCTGAGGACATGCAAAACAATTTCACTGAGGATGGCAGAGTAAGAAAAAAAAAACCTTGGGCCCCTCGGGGTATATGTGGGCAGCTATAGCAACTGTGGACCTCTTGTTTTGTGTGATCATTAAACATCTTTATTATTGAAGCCACTGTTAATCAAGCATCCTGTTATTGGAAGCTGAACACATTCTAAACATATATTCTTGTTCTCCAGGTCACAGAACGTGCTTTCCAGGTGTGTACCATGGTGAAGATACCATACAGCCTCTGAAACACACACGCCCGACCGATCACCCCAACAACCAGATAGCAGGTGTTTGCCATTGAGTCTTCTTCTCCTTCTCTTATTCTAGGTCTTGGAAGATAGTAAAGATGTCCTTTGTTGATTTTAACCTGAGACAGCTCTTCTATAGTTTGTCATATATCATGAGAACTCAGTAAATCATCACTAAGCATAAGGATTCCGCTTTTCCTTTATCATTTTACCTATTCATCAAGGTCCCTTGAGGCTCACCTTCTCCAGGAAACCTCTGTGATTCCATCCAACCCCCAGGGATGCTCCCTTATGAGGACTTATAGTACTTATTCAATAGATAATTATATTCTCTTGCAGCACCTTTTTTTTTAATCTTAAATTTATATGTGTCTAGCTATCTTAAGGGCATGCACTAGGTGTTATACTTCTTTGTATCTCTCATAGCATCTAGTACCAGGTAGGCACTTGGCTGGTGTTCAGAAAAAAATCTGTAAAATAGGTCAGTGAAAGAACAAAAGAGCAAAGCCAGGTATCCTCACTTTGTTGATCATGGAGTGGTACAGTAATTACCTTAAATAGTGTAAGCCGGTTGTGAATTGATGGTCTAGATGGTTATTATTACATTTTACACAGATCTGATTCTTATACAGATTCTTACATTTAACTCAGATACTTGACTTAATATTTATCCCTATTTCTTAAGGCCTTTGCCAATTTTGTATTCATGATATTCTTAACTTTTGACTGATGCTCTGATTTTTTCCACTATATTTCTTTTACTCATATTGCAAAGAACTTATTCTAAACCTCTTCCCACTCCTTTCTTGAAACTCTCTCCTCTCACATTTCTGCCACCCAGGGCATCCTTCAAATATTCCTTTTGGGGACTTCCCTGGTGGCACATTGGTTAAGAATCCCCCTGCCAACGCAGGGGACACAGGTTCAATCCCTGGTCCAGGAAGATCCCACATGCCGCGGAGCAACTAAGCCCGTGCGCCACAACTACTGAGCCCGTGCACCACAACTACTGAGCCTGTGCTCTAGAGCCCACGTGCCACAACTACTGAAGCCCGCACACTCTAGGGCCTGTGTGCCACAACTACTGAGCCTGCGTGCCACAACTACTGAAGCCCGTGCACCTAGAGCCCGTGCTCCACAACAAGAGAAGCCACCACAATAAGAAGCCTGTGCACCACAACGAAGAGTAGCCCCCGCTCACCACAACTAGAGAAAGCCCGTGTGCAGCAACAAAGACCCAACACAGCCAAAAAAATAATAAATTAAATAAATAAATAAATTTTTAAAAATTATTAAAAAAAAATTTTCCATGTGAACTGTGTTCCACCACCCCGTCCACCTCCCAAACTTGACAGCCTCTGAAGGCCTGGACAGAGAGGGAAAGCCCGACTATAACACCTGGTGTTAGGTCAAAATGGGACCAAAATTAGTGTGGGATGTTCTGCCTGAAGAATCAAGAATTGAAACAGCCTAAATCCCCAGGGCGTGCTGACGGTACAAACACAGGAAGCCAAGGGCCAGTGCTAGTTTCTAGAGGCAAACAGAAAGGTCAAATTTCAGCAGCTCTGCTGAAGCTGGAAAGAAGTAGAAGCAAGCTAGAAATGGAGCAAAGAGGGTCCTGGGCATTTCAAAGAGAGCCTGGAGGGGCCTCATTTCCCATTATCAATCAGAAGCTTCATGCTACACACAGAAGAATGAGGGGACACTTGCTTTTCATCTTTTTCCTTTCCCAGCCTCACATCTTTTAGAGGTAACTTTGTCTGGCTAGTCTATTTATTAAACAATGTTTATTCCCTCCATACCCTCTGATGACTGGGTTGGACCAGAGTCGGCAGGCCACTTGCCAGGTTGCCTGCACATTTGCAATTGAAGGACGCTGTCACTTTGGACACGTCCAAGAACTTCAGTAGGACAGTGTTTTCCCGAGGCTGCCTGCCTTCTGGAGAGCCTCTTACATGCCTTCTCTCAACAGGAAATAGGCAAGGAGGGGGGAAAAAAAAAGGGAGAAAGGCTATAAAATGTGGACAGCAAAATGCTCATATAAGAGACTGCTTAGAAAAACAAACAGATCCGTATCTGATCCTAGAACAGCAGCAATGTCCAGAGGGCAGCCAGAAGCCCAGTGGAGCAAGTAAAAGATAACAGACAGCAAGCAGCAGGCAGCAACTGACAGGTTTCTGAGAGCAGGCAGGGGGGAAGTCTGAGCAATTATACGGGGATGAAGCTGAGACCCACAGAGCAGGGAAAGAGAACAATGCCAACAAAGACTTAGGGGTAAATGGGGGCATCGGAGGGAAATATGAACAAAGCTTCCTATTTGCCATAAGATACCAGATAAAGAAAGTTCCAGATCAAAAAGATAGATCGGGTCCTCTAGGAGGAAGGGAGGGGGAGGAAGGGAGGATGATGGGAATGGATTTTCTAGTACAGTTGCTTAGAAAACTTCTGATTTTTTTCCTTTTTACAATGATGAGCTCAAAATGAGATCACTGGGGACATTGTCACAGCAGCCCACAGCTGCCATAGTTAAAGGGCAAGGGCTTCAGAAGTGCAAAGTCACTGCCTTGACTCACTGAGGGGACTCCCTGAGGTGTTAGATATCTATTGCTGGTGGCCCCAGATTGGGCCACTGGCTGCAGTGACGGAGCAATGAGGCAGGCACAAGGGGAGAACTCTGGTTCCCGAATGCAGCCAGGAGGACCTTGATCTATGCGACAAGTTTTCACTGCTTAGGAAGACGGTCGGTCTAGGGGTAGAGAGGGCTCTCCTCAAAGTCAGGCTCTGCAGGACATTGCGACTGATCTGATGGGATAAGATAAAATAATATTGTCTGTGTGTGTGTGTGAGACAGTGACTCTCCTTATTTGTACCAGGAAGCCTCTGTAAGAGCATGGGTCTGTTTAGGTATGCAATGCTCAGCACTTCTTTGGCATGTAGCCTCCCTTGACCTTCTGCCACATCCTCTGGCTGGGTTCCAAACCTGGATGGTTTCCACGATCCATTTTCTCCACCTTGCCCTGGATCCCTGAGCCTACCATGTGACCTGGCCTGCCATATGTCCATCTGCCTCGCAGACATCCTGCCATCCTTCTAAAGATTTCTCGTCTGTTTCTGAGCACACTTGCCACCAACTTTCTTCACTCCCTGCCTTTAATAAAAAGGAATTCCTAATACTTGCAGCCCCTCTCCTCCAACACACATGCCATTGGGTCCTTTCCTTGTCTCTGACCTTTGTTCATCTTCCTGTATCATCTCCCAGTTGCATTCCTCTCCACGACGGCTGTGAATCTTTTCTTTCCTCCAGCCCCAGCCTCACTTTCACCCCCGTTCCTGCTCTAGTCAGCAAATGACGTCATCTCTACTTAAGGAATTAGGTCATCTGACATCCTCTCCTTTCCAGAGTCCTGTGACTCTCCTCCTTGTCTTCCCGTGGTTCCTGGCCACATAAACTCCTCCACTGTAGCCAGGATCCCACCCGTGCCCGTCTCCTCCTGACCCTTCCATGGTCACTCATTCTCCCAAACTCCTACATTCCTCATCATTCCCTTTAACCCTCTTCTCCTCTTTTGCATGAAAAAAAGGTTTTCCACCCTAGCTGTACTTCAGATCACCCGAACCACCTTAAAAAAGGGTAGATATATCCAAAAGAATTGAAAACAGGATCTTGAAGAGATATTTGTACACCTATGTTCATAACAGCATTATTCACAATAGTAAAGGTCAAAGCAACCTAAGAGTCCATCTACAGCTGAGTGGACAAACAAAATGTGCTATATGCATACAATGGCATATTACTCAGCCTTAGAAAGGAAGGAAATTCTGACATAAGCTGTATAACATGGATGGACCTTGAGGATATTATACTAAGTGAAATAAGCCAGTCACAGAAGGACAAATACTGTTAGAATCTGCTTATATGAGGTACTTAGAATAGTCAAAGTCATAGAGACGGAAAGTAGAATGGCGGTTGTCAGGGGAAAGGGGGAGGGGGAAATGGAGAGTTATTGTTCAATGGGTATTGAGTTTTAGTTTCGCAAGATGAAAGGAGTTCTGGAGATGGCTGGGGGTGATGGTTGCACAACAATGTGAATGTACTTAATGCCACAGAGCTGTACACTTAAAAATGGTTAAAATGGTAAATTTTATGTTATGTATATTTCACCACAATTTAAAAAAAATAATAATAAAAGGAAGGATGCCCTTTCTCCAGCCCAGATGCCCGATGTCAGAATCTCCAGGTGGAGAACACTTCTCATGCATCCAACAGACAGTGACTCTGTGCCAGGCACCGCGCTAGGGGCTGCGAGTCCAGACACGCCTCACACACCACCCCTCCTTACAGAGCTCTCGGCCCATTAAAGTGAATTCGTGCGGGACGGGCAGATGCAAAACGTGCGTGGGAGATGAGAGGGCAGCTCTCAACCCTGGGGTAGGAGGGTGGAGGTGAGCAGAAGTATTCTGGGAGAAAGCACTGAGTTACCTCCACTTCCTTACACCCATCCACCCTTTCACTCACTCCCTGCAATTGGACTGTCTGCTCACTCTGCTAAAACCTTTCACAGGTTTAAATGCCCCGGGCACTTCTCGCCCCACCCCTCATGTATGCACTCACGTTTTTGAAGGTTTATGATGAGCTCCTAACTGACAAACACTGGCATATTCCACGTGGAATGATCTCTGGATCACGCCATGGGTTTGCCCAGGCACTCGGGAACAGATCTTTCCCCCCTGCCGTCCCCCGCCGCTTCCTGTTAGGTTGGGGCCGTGCACCTGGGCTCTGGCAAATGGGGTATAAGAAGAAGTGACGCCAGCCACTCCGAAGTCAGACCCTCAAAAATCCCCCCACCCCACCTTTCTTGGCATCACCAGCAACTCCTGCTTTACGTGGGCAAACCACAGCACCCGTCTTGCTGTGAGTGAAAAACAAACCTTTATGGGGTTAAACCAACTGAGAATTGGGGATTTTTCTGTGCAGCTGCTGGCTTTAAATACCTTGATAGTTCTCCGTTTCTGTTCATTAAGTTCAGTCAACACTTTTCTAGACTCTTGTAGCAGGCAGGCAGCTATGAGTCTTCTCACTAGTCTTATTTTCTCTTCAGGGTACAACTGGGGACCATCCTCTTGACATTTGCTCTCCGAGTCTTGGTCACAGGGCTTTCTGCTGGGTTTCCTCTTATTTCCATGGTCTCCTTCATTCTCCTCCTCTCTTTGCTCAAGATGAAGGCCTTTCCCAAGCGATTTGCCCTCGGTGTCTCTTCCTGTCTAACTCAGTGTGTCAGTCGAAGGAGAGGAAGCAGGAGTAGGATCAGGTGGGGAGAGCCTCGTAGCACATAGCACGATGCAGATCTGACACCTGTAAAAGCAGAGAGGAAGGAAGGAGGACCGGGCTGCCTGTTGTGCAGCTCTGAGCTCTGGAGGATTTGTTGGAGGATTGCTGTGTTGGGCAGGAATGTCCTGGCTGTAGTGCCTTTGCCATACTCTGACAGTAGCAGGGAGCAGCCCGGGGAATGTCACCTCCATGTGAATGCTGCGTGCACCCCCGGGGGACAGGGATGCAGCAGCTGGGAGCTGTCAGCTGTGTTGTCCTCACATCCTGTTCTCTTGGAGGGAGATGAGAGGGTGCACTCCCTTGGCTGCTACATCCTCTACTCTCTCTGTCCCTCCCCTTGGAGGCTCCCTGGTTCTGGCGGGTCCACTAGCACTTGACATTCTGCGAGGGTTAAGTGCAAGACTCAGACCGTCTGTGAGAGCATAATTTGGATACGTGGCTCAGTGCAAACTTGGTCTTCTCTGTGAGGCCATTCTCCCCCATGCAACCCCTTCCGTAACACTTGTGCACCCACTGACATCTCAGCACTTGTCAAATTGCTTTTTTAAAAAAATTTAGGTCTGTTTTCCCCAATGGTTTGCGAGCATGACACATATTTGTCTTTGCATCTCTATAGCTTGATACTTGATGAGACATACAATAGGTGCTCAATTGCTTGTTGGATGAATTATATACAGAACTGATAACTGGGCTGACAACGTAAAGTGTGGAAAACTGAATAAGCTGGGAGAAAGGAGTTGTGTTCCACTCCTAGCTCCAACAGTACTAGCTCTGTGGACTTGGGCAAGTTGCTTAACATCTTTGACCCTCATTGTCTTGTCTATCAAAAGGAAGTGACCTTAATTAAGCACCCACTTTAAAGTAGGCATTTCACACGTGGTAACGCACTTAATGGGAGTTATCTGCCCACCCCAAGGATAAGGTTATCGTGAGCATTAGCAAATACCTGGGGTGTGAAAGCGCTAGGCAAACTCTAAAGCTCTGTGAAAATGTAAGCTATAGTTTTACCACTTTTGGGCACACAAATCCCAAATCTTTATTTCTCTCCTAGCCTGTGTCCGGAGTTCCAGGCTGGCATACCAGATTAAAGACACCCCTTGCTCACAGAAACTGACCGGCAAATGTCTTATTTCAGTATTGAGTTCTCTCCATATCGGACCCTAACCATGTTTTCTGGCCTCACTTTACACCACTTCCCTGTAAGGCAGACCCTTTGCAGGGGTCAAAAGGGCCTAGTTTCACGAGCAAGTCTGCTCCTGCCCAGACTCTAAGCTTTTGCTGGCAATTGCCCTCTGCTTTGGGAAGACTTTATCCCTCTCTGCCTGTAGAAATCTTGCCATATTTAAAAGCCAATCTCAGATCCCACTGCCAAGACGTCTTTTGTACCCACTCCCCTCAAAGTGATCTCGCTTTACTCTTACTTCTACTACTCCTACTGATAGCACTGCTCCTTCTAATATTATCATTACTGTTTTTCTTTTTTTTAAAAATAAATTTATTTATTTATTTATTTTTGGCTGTGTTGGGTCTTTGTTGCTGTGCACAGGCTTTCTCTAGTTGAGGCGAGCGGGGGCTACTCTTCCTTGCGGTGCGCGGGCTTCTTATTGCGGTGGCTCCTCTTGTTGCAGAGCATGGGCTCTAGGCGCAGGGGCTTCAGTAGTTGTGGCACGCGGGCTCAGTAGTTGTGACTTGTGGGCTCTAGAGTGCAGGCTCAGTAGTTGTGGCGCATGGGCTTAGTTGGTCCACGGCATGTGGGATCTTCCTGGACCAGGGCTCGAACCCGTGTCCCTTGCATTGGCAGATGGATTCTTAACCACTGTGCCACCAGGGAAGTCCCTTACCATTACTGTTATTAGCCTGTAGTTAAAAGACTGCCTGGGTTTGTATCCCTTGATTCTTCCATGTATTAGTTGTATGATCTTTGGAAAATTAATTAATCTCTCTGTATTTTAGTTTCCTTATCTGTAAAGTAGTGATAAGTATCCTCCCACCTCACAGAGTTACTATGAAGAACCAAATGCAATGCTACAGGTAATCTACCCCATATTGTTATAGCACAATTCCCATAATGACCCTGAGAAGTATGTGCTGCTATAGTCTCAATTTTACAGATGAGAAAACAACTGTCTGCCCTTTAAATGTGGCATTTAATTAACAAGATAACTTCATGCAGCAGGGTTAGTTTTTTTTTAGCAATAAAAAATCTGGACTTTAATAGACTTCTTGGCACTTAGATCCATTTCTCAAATCTGGATAAACAGGAACACAATTTACATATATATTTTTAAATTAACTAGTGTTAAAATAGAAAAAGGTCCTAAAAAAACAAGGAAGTGTAGGATGAATGGTTGTAATACTTTGTAGTAGACTGTTTGCGGAAGTGGCCACAAATGTCCCATTCTCTGAGTCCACGTTTTTAAAAATGTGACTCAGCAGTTCCTCTAATCAAGACATGGTGCCTATATCCCCACCTCTTAAATCTGGGCTGGACTTTCCACCTAAAATGGGGAAGTGATGGTGGACTAGTAATGGGCCTGGTCCTCAACAGACTTTATGTTCCTTTACTCTTACTTGAAACACCTACTTCTGTCATGCCAATAAGCATAAGCTAGCCTCCTGGAGGATGAGAGACCGTGTGAAGCTGAGCCGAATCAGCCCAGTTGTCCCTTCTAAGGCCTTAGATATATGAGCCCCACCATGGCAGGGTTAGTTTTATTGAGTTCTGACTACACTCAGGTACCACGCTGGTCAGTTTACCTACATTATCTTATTTATTTCTCACAAAAATCCAAGTCCCCATTTTTTATAAACAAGGAAACTGACACCCAGAAAGTAGAGCAACTTTCCCCAAATCATAAATTTAGTTGGTTTCTGTAGACTTCAACTCCAAATTCTGTACCTTGATATTATATTATGCCATCGCCTTAACAAGTATATGTCTTACCAACCAGATTGTAGGTGACATAAGGGCAGTGTCTGTCTGCATTTTTTACTAAAGCCTGTCTTGCAAGGCACTGCAATAAATACTCAATAAATACATTTTGATTGATTGATTAGTCCATTCCCCATTTATTGAATGTGTACAGTGTCAGACAGGCAGAAAGGCAAAGTGCAAGTTATATCCTAAGTAGGAAATACTATTATAGTATATCATATAACATATACACATACATATGTGTAATCTATATTATAGTATAATATGGAGAGTGGGAACATAACAGAAGGAGAAATCACCTGATTGATTCAGCACACATCAAAAATACCATGTACAAATGCCCAAAACAAAAACTACCCTAGAAAACGTTCTGTTTAGCAGGGGCCTAGCTGGAAACATTAGATTAGCAAGCAAAACATTCAGAAGAGGCCTCCCTCACCCTCCATGGATTGCAAAAGGCTGTAAACAGATCTCTAGCAATGTTTTCGACTACAGATCCAGGACAAGGAGAGTGCCAGGAGGGCAGCTGCATCCTCTGCTGACTCTTACTCATTACTGAGCACTTCTCTCCTCCAGACCACAGTCACAGGGTAAATAACCCTCACCCAATGGAGGCACAGAGTTTAGCCAAAGTGGGTACACGATGTAGAAGGAAGAGGTGTATATAGCAGGCACTAAACATATACTTCATGGTGGGATCCTCAGTGCACTCTCCAGATGGCCATTTCAAATGCTCTCCTCAAATTTCCTACTCCTCCCCACTTCTGCTGATGGTCTTAACCATACTTCATTGAGAAAATAGAAATTTTCAGAAGAAAATTGCTTCATCTTCCCACCACTAAGTTCCTAAGCCTAGCTGAATCTGTACCCATCGTCTTCCCTCTTGTCACCATGGAGGAAGAGACCTTTCCATGACCAAAGGCCAATCCTTCCACTTGGCTCCAGAAGCCATCCCATCTTGCCCTCCCCTTAGGACTTTGCTCCTTCTTTGTTCCCTTCTCCTTCCATCATCATTCTCCCCCTTTCTAGTGAGTCATTCTCACTGGTGTAAAAACATGCTCTAGTGTGTCATATATTTAAAAATAAACAACAACAAAAAAGCTTTGACATCACATTCTTCTGTAACCACTGCTTTAATTCTCTAAAGTTGTCTGCATATGTGTCTACGTTTCTTCTCCCCTATTCACTCATCCCCCCTATTGTTTTTAATTTTAACTTAATATACAGAAAAACTATTAAAAAATCACCACCATTCAGTGTTCTTATGTGCACCTCTCATATTCCATCTCCCTGCATCCCTTTCAAAGGTAACCACTATCTGAATTTTGTTTTTATCCTTCCCTTGCTTTTTTCTTTATCGGATATGTTATCAAATAATTTGTGCAATGAAATTCACATAATTTAAGAGTAAAATTCAGTGCATTTTGCTTAATATATACTGTCATGTAACAACCACCATATCATGATCTAGCACACTTTTTAACCCCCAAAGTTCTCTCTTTTCCCTTTGCAGTCAACCTCCACCGCAACCCTCAGCCTCTTCCAGCCACTTATTTCTGTAATACAGTCTTGCCTTTTCTAGAATTTTATATAAATGGAATCCTACAATATGTAGTCTTTTGTGTTTGGCAGTTAGAATAATACTTTTGAGATTCATCCATGTTGTTATATATATATATTGTTTATTTCCTGTGCTGAATAGTATTTCATTGTATGGATATACTTCGATGTGTTTATCCATTCACCAATGGAGGAACATTTGTGTGATTTCCAGGTTTTGGCTATTGTGATTAATGCTTCTTTGCACATTCAGGTACAGGTTTTTTTGTGTGAACATACATTTTCAATTCTCTTGGGTAAATACCCAGGGATGGAATTTCTGGATTCTATGGAAAGTATATGTTTAAATTTATAAGAAACTGCCCAGCTTTTTCCAAAGCAGCTGCACCATTTTTTCATCACCACCAGCACTATGTGAGAGTCTAGTTTCTCCATATCATCATTAATACTTGGTATGATCTATCTTTTTAACTTTAGCCATTCCAGTGGGTATTTAGTGGTGTCTTGTGGTTTTAATTTGCATTTCTCCACTGACTAATGATGTTGAACATCTTTTTATGTGTTTGTCACCCATATCTTTTCTTAGGTGAAGTATCTATTCATATTATTTGCCCATTTTAAAAATTGTTTTTGCCTTCTAATTATTAAGTTGTAAGAATTCTTTATATATTCTGGATACAAGTCTTTGATCAAATATATGCTTTGCAAAATTTTCTCCAAGTTGGTGACTTGCCTTTGCATTTTCTTAACAATGTCTTTCAAAGAGCAAATGTTTTTAATTTTGATGAAATCCAATTTACCAATTTTCTTCTTTTATGGTTTATACTTTTTGTGTCCCATCTAAAAGTCTTTTCCTGCTCCGGAGTCACAAGGATTTTCTCCTAAGTTTAATAGTTTTTGCTCTTACATTTAGGTCTATGACACACTTCATGTTAATTTTTGTGTGTGTTGCGAGGTAACAGCCAAATGTTGTAGCATATTTGTCGTGTCCCTTCCTTCAGCACACTTGTCAAAAATCAACTGACCATATATGAGCGGGTCTATTTTCTACTGATCTATATTCCTCCTCTTATGCTAATACCACATGAGTGGTATAATAAGTCTTAGAGTCATATAGAGTAGGTTTCTTTTACTTTTTCAAAATTATTTAACTATTTTAGGTCCTTTGCATTTCCATATGAATCTTAGAATCAACTTATCAATTTCTATTTTTTAAAAAAGCCTGTTTGGAGACTCTACTTTCTATAATTGTGGTATGAAGAAGAGGTAGAGAAGTTCCTCTCCAGAGAGATCAAGTATAAAACTGGACAAAATGATTAACAAACACTTCATAGCCCTGGAAGATGACCAAACTCAGGTAGCAATGTTAAGAAGTTTTGCTAACGAAAACTTCACCATGTTAAATAAGAACAAGTTTGTGGCCTTCATGCTGGTCAGGGGGCAGGAGGCATTCCCATGCACCACTCCCGTGTTGAGTAGCAAAAGCCTACAGTTTTATCTGCTGGATAAAATGGTTGTCTTGGTTTAGGGAGGATGGCAGAAGGGCTAATATGGGGAAATTTTAGAAGCGAGAGAGCCATAGAAGGGCTGACGTAATAAAATCACATAGGTCTGGATGGGTGCCAAACTACATGTGCACCCCAAAGAACCCAGTGAAAATGGAAAGTCTGGAGAGATTTGTGAATTTGCTGTACCTTTAAATGTGCTCCTTGGCCTACCCACAACTCAGACAGCAGAGAGTGAAGGCCTTGCTGGCTTGAGGTATCTAAACATAATCTCTGCCCAAATCACTGGCGTACCAGTAAGTTATGTAGGTGTGGGAGAGACCTTCGGGAGCCAGTAGTCCTCCTCCGGGAAGCAAAACAAAACAGCAAAACTGAGCAGAGCCATCAATGGCTGCAGACTTTAGGGAAGTGGACTTTGCAGTTTTGAGGGCAGACAAGTTAGTTACCTGCTGAAACCAAAAATAACAATCATAAGAAGAATAAAACAAAATCTGAAATCACTACACATATTATCTACAATCTTTGCTTTTTAACAACAAAAAAAATATTATGAGGTACGCAAAGAAACATAAAAGTATGACCAATGCACAGAAAATGAAAACCAGTCAATAAAAAATCATTCCAAATGGCCCTGGGTGTTGGATTTAGCACACACACACAAATTTCAAAGCAGCTATGTAAATATGTCTAAGGATTTTTAAAATATTTGTATTCAAATAATTAAGAGAAAATATGCTAAAAAAAAAAATGGGTGAACAAATAGGGAAACACACCAGAGAAACAGACCCTATAAAAAAGATCCAAGTGGGAATTCTAAAGAATGCTGAAATTCTAGAGAAATGCTGAGAAGTATCATACTGAAAGGAAAAATTTATTAGATGAGCTCAACAGAAGATTTGACCTGACAGAAGAAAGTCAGCGAGCTTTAAAATAGAAATTATAAATCTGAAGAATAGAGAGAGAAAAAGATTGAAAAAAAAATTGAGGGCTTCCCTGGTGGCGCAGTGGTTAAGAATCCACCTGCCAAAGCAGGGGACACGGGTTCGAGCCCTGGTCCAGGAAGGTCCCACATGCCGCGGAGAGACTAAGCCCCTGTGCCACAACTACTGAGCCTGCACTCTAGAACCCGTGAGCCAAAACTACTGAGCCCACATGCCTAGAGCCTGTGCTCCACAACAAGAGAAGCCACCGCAATGAGAAGCCCACGCACCGCAACGAAGAGTAGCCCCCGCTCGCCACAACTAGAGAAAGCCCGTGCACAACAACCAAGACCCAACGCAACCAAAAATAAAAAATAGATAAACAAAAATAAATAAATAAATAAAAATTGAACAGAATCTCAGACTTGTGTGGATCACATGAAGCAGTCTATCCTACATGTAGTTGAAATTCCAGGAGAAGAAAGAGAAAGGGGCATAAATAAATAAAGGGTGAAAACAATGCAATTAATGGTTGACTTCTCTTCAGAAACAATAGAAGTCAGAAAACATTGGAATGATGATTCAGAAGCTAAGAGAAAAATCTCTCAACCAAGAATTCCATATCTAGACTATTTTTCAGAAATGAAGACAAAATAAAGACAATTCGAAATAAACAATCTGACGGAATTTGTTGCTAGCATATCTGCACTATAAGAAACGCTAAAGGAAGTCCATTGGGCTAAAGGGAAATGACACCAGATGGTAACTCAGATCCACAGGAAAGAATGAAAAACATGGGAACTGGTAAATATTTGCACATATATGAAAGATCATACGTATTTATATATTTTCTGTTTTATTCTCTTGATTTCTTTAAAAGGCATATAACTCTTTAAAGCAAACATTTTAACACTTTATTGTGGGGTTCACAACATATATAGATGTGATATATATAGCAACAATAGCACAAAAGGGAGGGGCATGCTACTAGACTTGTGATAAGTTCCTATATTTTATCAGTAGTACATAAGTACATAAGTGTTTACTTGAGGTAGATTAGGATAAGTTAAAGATGCATATTATATCTTTAGAGGAACTACTGAAAAATAAGGCAAAGAAATATAGCTATCAAATTAACAGGGATTAAAGTGGAATACAGAAAATATTTTTTAAGCATAAAAAGTAGTAAAGGAGGAACAGAGGAGCAACAAAAACAAAAAAAAGATGAGATGAATGGAAAAAAATAGCAAAATGGCCTACCTCATCCAACCATATTGATAATTATGTTTAATATAAATGGACTAAACACTCCAACCAAAAGTCAGAGATTGCCAGATAATACTTTAAAAAGCAAGATTCAATATCTGTTTTCTACCAGAGATGCACTTTAAATTCAATGACACAAATGCTATCCAGGGTATTTTTCACTTTGGATATTATAATTTTCATCTCTAGAAGTTCCATTTGGGGTTTTTTCAAATATCTTTGAAAAAAATATCTTCAAATTCTCTTCTCATTATGGCTACATGGCTTTTCTTCTACCTTCTGAACATATGGAGCATATTTATAGTAGCTGTTTTAATGTTCTTATCTATTAGTTTAATCATTGATATCATTTTTGTGTATGTTTCTATTGATTGGTTTTTTTGTCTTATTTTCCTGCTTCTTTGCATGCCTTATAGTGTTTTTTGTTTGTTTTTTGTTTTTATCAGATACTAGATATTGTGAATTTATGTTGTTGGTTGCTAGATTTTCTTGTACTGCTTTAAGTACTATTATATTTTTTCTGACACACAGTTAAGTTATTAGATCACACTTGGATCTCTCCAAGCTTGCTTTTAAGCTTTTTATTATGGGTCCACAGCAGCCTTTAGTATAGTTTTAGACCCATTACTAAGATGTTTGATCTTTAAGGTTCCTACCTGATGCCCCACATATTATGAGATCTTTCTACTCTTACTTGTGGGAGCAAGAACTTTTCTCAGTCCTGTTAGGTCCAGGAATTGCTCTGCCTATTCTTTTCTGAGTGGTCTTTCCCTGGCCTCGGGTAAGTCCGTCTCACTCAAGCGTAGGTAAGTACTCAGCCATAGACATTTAGCTGACCCCTCTACAGATCTCTGGAGCTCTCTTTCTGCACAGCTCCCTCCTCTGCAGTACTCTGCCCAGCAAGTTGTGGCTGCCTTGCTCTCCCCTAACTCCAGTCTCTGCTTCCCACTCAACAAGACCACTGGACTCTGCTTGGGTTTCCCCTTTCTGTGCTACCACCTGGCAACTCCTTCCAGGGGGTAGCTGGTACAATTACAGAGCTCACCTTGTTTGTTTTCCTTCACTCAAGCATTACAGCCCTGCTTTGCTGTTGTCCAATTTCTGAAAACCATTGTTTCATATAATTTTCTAGTTTCCTAGTTGTTTAAGGCAGAAGGGTAAATTTACTCTTCATTCCAACATCTTGGCTAGAAACAAAAGTTTCATTTCCTTGCTTTTTAAAAATACTTTTACAATATAATATGTATATAAAATTTTAAAAATATTTTGGGTATTCTAAGATTATTTAAATACATAATAAATAATACGGTAAGCTATTTTTTAATGATTTGTTTTCTCCATTCAAAGTAGGGTTTATAAGATTTATCTTTATTGGTTTGAGTAGCTACAATTCACTCATTTTCACCACTGTATAACATTCCATCGTTGGACTGTACCAAGATTTACTTCTCTTTCCTTCTGTCAGTGTTTTGATGGTTTTAGTTTTGTACTATCACACAAAGGTTAGTGCTAATAGGAGTATTCTTATATGTGTCTCCTAGTAGACAAATGCAAGAATTTCTCTAGGATATGTACCCAGGAGTAGAATTACTGGGTTTGGGGGTAGACAATATCCACTTTTTAGGATAATGCCCTCTTTCAGTTTCTCAACTCCTCTTTACCAAATCAGAGCCTTTGCACAAATTACTTCCCTTACCCAAAACAGTTTTGCCACTTGCCATTTACAAAGCATGCTCTTTGTATGCTTTAGATGTCAGCCTAAGTGTCACCTCTGCAGAGAGGCCTTCTCTGACCACCCACTCCAAAGTATGTTTCCCCTCTTTATTCTCTATCATAGCACCCAGTTCATTTATTGCCTCTTTCTCTCACCAGGCCGTAAGGTTCACGAGGGCAGGAACAGCATCTATCGTGTTGGACACTGTTTATCTAGTGCCTAGCTCAAGTGGATATTTTTTTTTAATGTTTTTAATGAATGAATATATAAGCAAACCAAAAAAAGACATTATTATCTGTTTTACAAATAAGGATGATGAGGCTCAGGAAGGCTTATGTAACACAGCAATGTGAGACAGATAGTGGCTGAAGAAGCCAGTATTCAACTATAGGGCATGTTTATCAAGGCTTTGGATAACAGAGCTAAAATAACAGAATCTTCCAATAGTCATGAAGGTGCTCTCTCTTAGTTCCTGGAACCTCTTCACTATCTAGTGTTCTAGGACTTTGGGGGAACTTCTGGAGCGGGAACTAACTAAAATGTATCCATAGGCTACTGGGCATCTCTTACTCTGCACACTGAAGAGAGATACCTTATAAATTGTTGCCGTATCATGAAAGAGTTTCTGTGGAGAGTGGGGAGAGTGACAACCAGGATATATTTCACTAATTAAACTTGGACTATTCCACTGACTTAAGATCAACCTTATCTGTGCTTTAAACATAAACTAGAATAAGTTTTTACGGATTCCTTCAGTACAGGAACATGCCCTTTGATCTCTGTGTCCTGGATGTCTAGCAGAGTAACAAACCTACGGTAGGTGCTCAATACATATTAGATGAGTGAGAAGTGGAAGAAGCTGGGTTGTGAGAGGGGACACCATTTCACCTTAAGGGCAAAATAATGCCACTGAGATTTATGCACAGGTTTTTCATATTATACACAAGCATACCTCAGAGATACTGCAGGGTCGATTCCAGATCACTATAACAAAGAGAATATCATAATAAAGTGAGTCATATACGATTAGTTTCCCAGTGCATATAAAAGTTATGTTTACACTATACTGTAATCTATAAGTGTGTAATAACATTATGTCTAAAAAATGTACATACCTTAATTTAAAAATACTTTATTGCTAAAAAATGCTAACAAACATCTGAGCCTTCAGTGAGTCATAGTAGTAACATCAAAGATAACTGAGCACAGATCACCATAACAAATATAATAATAATGAGGAAGTTTGAAATATTTTGAGAATTACCAAAGTGTGACACAGAGACACAAGGTAAGCAAATACTGTTGGGAAAATGGTGCCTATAGACTTGCTCAATGCAGGGTTGTCGCAAGCCTTCAATTTGTAAAAAACAATATCTGTGAAGTGCAATAAAGTGAAGCACAATAAAATGAGGTGTGCCTGTATATGAGTGTATATATATATACATATGTATGAAAGTAAAGTAATATAATAGCATGTTCTGAAGACTGTTACTATTATAAGAAATAAGAATTATAAATTATAGTAAAATTAAGTTACTTGACAAAGCCAGCATATCCTGGCCAAGAAGACTCTTGAAGCTGTGGAAATGTTAGTAAATTATCCATTATGGCAGAATTAACTACAACCACATACTACACGCGCACACACACACACACACACACACACACGCACACACACAAAGTATACTTGAAAAACAAATCTAACAAATGCAATTTCGGTAGAGACATGAAAGCAAAACTAAAATCTAAGGATAACAACATAGTGCCAGTTGTTATTGTAGAAGGCTCTTTGGCCTCATGACTAAAAATAGGGACAGGAACATCAAATCTGGGTTCAAACCCAGCTCTGCCATTTAGTACTGTGAGAACTCAGCAAGTCACAACTCTGAGCTTCATTTTTCTCCTCTGTAAACTGGGGACAATAACACCTACTTGGTAGGGTTATTGTTAAAGTTAAATGACACAGTAGTAGTGTTTAAAACAATCCCTGACACGTTAAACGCTCAGTAAATAAGAGTGTTACTATCATCACCATCATTCTCATCATCATTATATCATATTGGTAATTTGAGTAACACACTTTAATGGTCAACTCATGGAACTGGAGATCTACTGTGTTAGTGACAGTACAGAAAGTATTTTTTCTATATACTTGCCATGGCCTCTTTTTCCTCTACTCAAACAATAGATCATTGTAAAGCACCTGGCTAACTGGATTAATCTGTTATGTTAACAGTTAATGCCAAATGTATTAGAAATACAAACAATATTAAGGCCCATTCCAGGGGAAGAATACTACGTCCTCATGATCATGGAGCATAGAGGATCTTGATCAACAATTAAAACAAGAAAGACCCTGAGAAAGTTTTGAGAGTGGGAGAAGTACTTCTCCTGCACAGTAAAGGGGAAAGATGTTGGGTAGACATGTGGTTGAATCCTAGCTCCATCCCATTATTTATGATGCTTGAAGCTAGACAGCTTTGTGAGCAGTAGTTTCTTCATTGATAAAGTGAGAATATACCTGCCTATCAAAATTTCTGTGAGCATTAAACAGTATAATCACTGCTAAATTGCTTAGTGGGGCACCTGGCACAAAGTAGTTACCAAAAAAATAAAAAAAGTGATCTCTTCTTCCCTTCCCAAATCTCTCAAGTGTTCTAAAGTCTCAGTGAAAGGAAGCTAAAAAAAATCCTTTCTGAGAATAAGGGGCAGCTGGGTGGGAGTGGGAGAGTGTTGTCTGAGGCCCTGAAGGTCTTCCTGTTTTTACAAAAGCATGAAAAAAGGAAGCAACAAATAACGGAGTAGCAAGGAAGAGGAATTGCTGTGTGCCCTCTCTTTGATTTTTTTTTTCTTTTTTACTTCCATTTCTGTCTTCCTAATGTACCTTCTTCTTAAGCCTTCATTGTAGCCTAGACTTTTAGAACAAAATATCCAGGTAACATGACCATACAAACTAAAAACTGAGTTTTGGAAGCTATGATAAAGTTATCATATAGGCATACATCTTTAGTGGTTATACATTTTTGTAAGGATTGATAAATTCTGTGAAGCTTCATTTCTTCTTTCAACTCACAGTTATAGAGTATCAATTATATATTAGTAACTATCCTAGATCCCACTAATATAGACATAACACTGCGTGTTCAGGTTGTTTGCAGCCCACCTCCTTTCCTTTTACCCTCAACCCCTGAAATGTGACTGCAAAGAAGAATATTTGTACAAAGACAAAACTCTCCCATACTGAGCTCTGACCATTGTCAGCCTTTATAATGATAGGAAGTCAAAGGGAGGAAACACCAGAAACCTACAAAGACAAAACAAATAGACACACAAGAAGGAGTGATGTGGTGAGTAAATGTCGTACAAATTTTCATCTTAATCTCGATATCTTCATCGATTCTTTTCATCGTTTCTAGGCAATATCTGAAAAATCTACTTTTTGTCTTTTCGCTTATAATCATTAAATCAGAAATGTCACTTACTTCTGTTTTCTTTTCGGTCCATGATAAGAACCCCAATGTTGCTCAGTTTGAGTGTGTTGAGATACATACGCTTTCTTGTGTTGTGCTCTAATCTCACAGGGGGACTCCATTGCATCTTGTTGCATTCAAATCATTCAAATTCCCTTTGCCCTATATTTCGTAGTTATTTTAAATTCATTTTCCTTGCTATATTGTTTGCATTATTCTATGCTACCTTAAATCCCTTTGGAATCAAGGAAAAATAAATAGAAATACATGCCTTTGGCTACCATACTATATTTGTGGAGGATAACCCCCCCGCCTTTGTGTATTCTTGCAGAAGCGCGGCTGGTCACAAGATTTTTTTCACCTGTCACAGTTAAAAGACAATGATTGTAATAACAAATGCTAACTTTATAGAATTTTAACTTATTTTCTTAATAAGACTAATAGGTCAGGGAATTTTTATTTTTTACAGTAACCCAAATTTCAGAGCCCTTTTCACCTGGCTACAAATAAATACCTATTAGAAAAATGTATAAAAATATATATCAGTAGATTTATATTTTAAAACATTCCAATCATTTCTGTACTGTTTGATTTGTAACCAGCAGGATGGTTAAAGGTTCAAAAAGCCCGCTGGAAGTCTTTCTTTTGGGATACATCCAGCTTATAGCATGAAATATTATAGCTGCATAAATTATTAATACCACTTTAATCCTCTGTTTGAAACTACAGTGTGAACCAGACTGTTTTACTGTGTAAACCACACCATAGGAGCACGTTAAGCACCTTTAGATGCTGCTCTAATTCTTTCAGCACTTAGCACAGTGCCTCCGAGCGCGATCAGCTCAGTTATACATGTTTTATTTGCTGGGTTCCAATCATTTCAGTGCATTTGATCCACTAAATCATTAATAAGTGAAGTGGGGCTCGTAGTCAGTTCAATTCAACAAGCATTTATGGAACACCTATTATGTAATCCGATCATGTCACTCTCATACTTAAAATCTTGCAATTATTCCCTATGGTTTTCAGGATAAAAGTCAACCTCCTAATACAGCATATGAGGCCCTACCTAATCTATCAACAATGGCAGATATGTGATATGCAGACTCCCACTCCCCTCGTCTGCTCCCATAACCCATGGAGCTACTGTATCCCATCACTCTTTCCCACAGAGATTGGGCATGGCTTCAGAATCCTTCTTAATACAATGTTCCAGGCAGCCACTACCAATAGACCAGAGTTGAACTCTATTTGCTAGTCCCACCAATCTATCCCTCTAGTCTCCCAAAATGTCACCAAACACCATTTGCTTCAGCCACATTGCATGACATGTAGTTCCTTAAACATGTGAGACTTCCACACTTGGGTGCCTTTGCGTGTGCTATTCCCTCTCCCTAGAATAATCTTCTCTTTTTCAGTGTTTGCTAACTCCTACCCATTCTGCACAATTCAGATCAAGCTTCACGTCAAGATCTGGATGCCTTTCTTCTGTGCTCTTAAAGTAACTTTCACCTAGGATTTTATCATGTTGGACCATGATTGTTAATTGCTTGTGTCTCTCCCTGACTAAAATTAAATTCTTTGAGAGCAGAGGTCATGTTTTATTGCACTTTGTATCTCAGGCAGCCAGCACAGAACCTGGTGCCTGGTGCACGCTAGGTATTCAATAACTGTTCAAGGAACAAATATTCTAGCCACTGTACCAGGTTCCAGGAACACAGAAGAGAATAAGGTATAAGAATAGAAACATTTATTGAGTATTATGATACGCCAGGTCCTGTTTCAAGCACTTTACGTGGATTATCTTATTCAAACTTCACAGCAACAACACTTCAAGGTAGGTATTATGAGTATCCTCCTTTTGTGAAATGAGGAAACTAAGACACAGAGAAGCCAGCTGACCTCTCCAAGGTGATCCCCAGCCAGAGAGTCTGATTCCAGAGTTCCTAACCATTATGTTCCACTGCCTGGGCCCTTCATGGACCCTGTCCTCAAGGAGTTCAAAGACTGGTAGAGAGACAGGCAGATAGGTGACTCATCACCATATAGCTTGGAAGGATTATAATCGACGTTCGTGTAACACAAAGGGGTAGCACAGAGGAGGGAGGGGTTAATGTGGCCAGGGTAGAGGGACAGGTGTTCAGGGAAGGTTTCACTAAAGAAGTGGTATTCAAACTAGCTTTGAAAGACTAAGAAGAGCACAGGAGATGGAGATGAAGGGAAGGATATGCTAGGCAGAGAGAAGAGTACATGCAACACCCAGAGGAGGGAAGCAATGTGATGTTTGGGCACCGGGACCAGCTATGTAATTTGCTGAGCCCAGAGCAAAATGGAAATGCAGGACCCCTCGTTCACAAATTATTAAGAATTTCAAAATGGTATAGCAGAGCATTAAATCAAACAGCCCTTGTAAGTGCAGGGCACAGGTTGTCTGTCCATGAAGCCAGACTGCTGGGCACCATAAATGCTTCAACCTTGCTGCCAACAAGAAGTACCTGGGGCAGAAGTACTTTATGAGGCAGGAAATGACACTGCTGAGGTCAGCAGAGGTCAGATGGTATGCCCTGCTAAGCACCCTGGACTTTGCCCCATAATTAACAAGAGGCCGGAGAAGGCTTCTCAGCACTGATGCAACCTGATTGGATTCATTTGCAAAAAGATACTTCTGGCCCTCCTATTGGGAGCATATGGAGGCTGAGAGGAAAAGCATGGCAACAGTAGCAAGTATACCGGGCCAGAGAGGCTCAGGTCTTGAACTTTGCCTTTCCAGTGGGGATGTCTGAGAAAGGTAGATCTGAGAGATGAGTAGGAGGCACAGCTGGCTGGAGTTAACACTTGGGGTGCACAAGGAGCCTGTAAGGAAATAAGAGTGGATCAAAGGCTCAACAAAGTGTGTGGGGTTCAAGAGAACACATCACTGCTGTGCTTGGGCCTACCAGACCCATTGAAAGCCGTGCTTGATATAATTATTTTGCATCATTTATATCAGGGACACCCCCAATCCTTGTACAAACTGTAAGAAATGAAATCCTTGTGCAGATTTCCATTTCTGCAACTCCCACAAGCAAAGAGGCACATGAAGAGTCCATTTATTTGTTTCTTGATCTCCTTCCAAAAAACCATGGCTTTTTTGAGTCACTCAAGTTTTTCCCATGGAATACTAAAAGAAATGATCCTTAAACCCTTCTGATGTGATTTCTCAACTGCCAAACTGTTCCCAAAATCTTGCTGAGTTCTCTTTGGTTTTCTGGCACTATTTGAATGTGATCTCCAATACAATAAGGATAAAATTAAATAACACATTAGTATTTGGAAATAGAAGGTCAATGTAAACACAGCAATATCAGTTTCATTTACGTGAAGACAGTAAACACCCAGATCCTGGGATGGTGACGATGCTCCACAGAACTAATGTGTTCACACTACTTCTCCTCAATCCTCTGATGCTCTTTTCTTTTATTCAGTTTTTCAGCCCATTTGTAGAAATTCTCCTAACCATGTTAACTTCCCTTTCACCCCTTTGCTGATAAAACTTAGCGAACCATAATATCAGCAGACACAAACTGAAATAGTCAAAGCATGGACCTGCTCACGAGTCATAATCATCTTTGTTAAATAACAATTTTTTAAAATGGGAACATTGCAGATTGTACTTGGGTTTACTCTCTAGTTCCAGGACCGTCACTTAAAATTTTTCTTTAATGATCTAAGTGCCCCTAGAGAGGACAGCAATCATCTGACAATACGCCAACAATTGGGGAGCTTGGTGTAGCTGAAAGGTCATGGGCTTTCATGGGACAAGGGGTTGGTACAGGTGTGATCTTAGACAGGTTATTTAATCTCCCTGACCCTGGGTGTTACCCGGGGTGTGAAGTGGAGTTTATATTTGCATTGCAAGGTTAATAGAGGACTGAGTGATCTCATGGAGGTATAAATCAGTTGTCCCAAAGCAGACCTTCAATAAAGTGAGGTTCCTGAGTGGCCTGTATGTGTGTTTGGTAAGGGAAATTAAGTGATATTTAATATCTCTTTATTCTCTACCCAATTTTATTTATTTTTTAAAAAATGTATTCCTTTCTTTTTGGCTGTGCCCCATGGCTTGTGGGATCTCAGTTCCCCGACCAGGGATTAACCCTGGGTCACGGCAGTAAAAGCCCGGAATCCTAACCACTAGGCCACTAGGGAACTCCCTCTCTACCCAATTTTAATTGATTGGTTCTGAGGATACCTGAGTAGGTTTCTTCCCTTTGGGTGTAACCAAGTGGGAAGATCCTTACAGATCCCAGCTTCAGAACACCAACAAGTCACCAAGGCTGGCATACACTCTGCCAGGGTGGAACCTGAGACAACCCACCAGCAGCACTGGGAAACTCAGAATCTTTATCCTCCAAACAGCTGGGAGCTCTTCTTTTTCCTTACTAGGAACTGCTTTTTAGCCTTCACATTCAGTGCTCATTAATTTCCCCAGAAGTCTCCCCCGACCTCCCTGACCTCTCTACTGCATCAGATCCCCTGCTATAAGCTCGCCTGGCAACCTGTAATTGGTTATCTGTAGAACTTAGCACAATTATAATGGAGCAATTAATCCTGTAATTAGTTGTTTCATGTGCATTTCCTTCAACAGCACGTGGATTCCACTGGAACTCTGTCTTGTTCATCACTTGTGGGCCTGCTCCCAGTGCACCCTCTTGCACATAGTAGGTGCTTAACAACCACGTATAACTAAATGAATGAGTGAGTGTTGGGTCCTTGTTAACTGATAAACACAAATAGTATTCATAGTTATACATGATATGGGTTAGTTTGCTTGATTCGTATGTGTACACTTTGAACAGAGGACTAGGCTTCATACCTAAGGACGTTTGTGATCGGCAGCCAGTACAGTGCACTTATTGAATTGTTTTTCTCATGATGGGGATGTATTTGTGCAGTTCCAGCCATACTCTCCCCCTTAATAACTGTAGTGTCCAGTGGCTTACACTTACAAGTTGATGAGACAAATGACTATCTCACAAATCTGGCGTGTCCTCATGTAATGGGCAAGTGAGGAGGGGAATAGAAATGAGAGAAAGACCTTCCAAATCCACTGTGGTGGCACCTTTAAGCTTGCCTATTAAAATTGAGTACCCCGGAGAGTGACTTCCTGATGGTTCCCAGCAATGGAGCCAATGAGTGGGTGGTGGAGGAAAGCAATTAAGAGTGAGAAATTGCCATGTAGAAGACACTGAATCCACTGACATTGATATTATCCCCCAATTACAGTTGAAGAGACTGAGGGTCAGAGATCTTAAGTAAACTTTCCAAAGACACAGAGCTAGGATCTAAAATAAAGACAACTGCTAGACAGAGAGTGCAAAGAAAATACGGGAAAAGGACAAGGAAGAAAATAATAGGGGAAATAGAAATAGGATGGGCCCGGCCTACACAGGCTAAGGGCAGCCTCGTTTTTCTAAGAAATTACAATTGCAACAGCTGACACTGTGACCCGTCCGATCTCCCTATTATCCACCCCACTACTCTTATAAGGCAAAAACTCAAGGTATGTGGGGTTTAAGAGGTGGTACAAAGGCAGCCCACCCTAGAGCCACAATTATCAGCAATCACCCTAGCAGGGATGAATTATCAGATACCTGAAAAGGATATGAGGATTGGTAAAAGAAAAGGAGGAATGTGGACAAGATCAAGAAAAGGTACCCAAGAGAACAGGTTGTGGGCATCAAAATCCTTCCACCATCACCATTTTGCCCCGCACCAGCCATTCCAAATCACTACTTGTGCACCTCAGGTCTGCAATGGACACATTTTAGATGCATGGTCTGAGCTCTGCTCAACAGAGGTCTGACCCTCACCATGGTGAATCCATGAGCTTGGCATCTTTTGCATAATGATCCGAGAGAAAAAAAGTAAATGGTTCCACCATCAACCAAGATGGTGCTCATACCAGGACCTGGAGTCACTCTTGACACCTCTACTCACTTATTCATCACAGCCAATCACTTGTTAAGGCTCAGTTTTGTCTCTGAATAGGCCTTCACTCCATTTCTTTTCACTTCCTCTGCTGCCACCCTCCCCAAGGCCCTCAACTCCCTTTTACAACATTATGACAGCCTCTTGATCGTCTACTGTTGCCTCTGTCCAAGCTATCCTCTCTCTGTCCAAGATCCAGAGTAATATAGTTTTTAAAGATTTAATTTAATTTTTTATTTGTGGCTGCATTGGGTCTTCGTTGCTGCGCACGGGCTTTCTCCAGTTGCGGTGAGCGGGGACTACACTCTTCGTTGCAGTGCGCAGGCTTCTCCTTACGGTGGCTTCTCTTGTTGCGGAGCATGGGCTCTAGGCGTGCAGGCTTCAGTTGTTATGGCACGTGGGCTCAGTAGTTGTGGCACATGAGCTCAGTAGTTGTGGCTCATGGGCTCTAGAGCGCAGGCTCAGTAGCTGTGGCGCACGGGCTTAGTTGCTCCACGGCACGTGGGATCTTCCCAGATCAGGGATCGAACCCATGTCCCGTGCATTGGCAGGCGTATTCTCATCCACTGCACCAACAAGGAAGTCCCCAGAATAATATTTTAAAACACAAAATCGATCATGTCCATCCCCTGATTAAAATCCTTCAATGGCTCCCTGTTGCTCCTGGGATAAAATCCCCAATCCATCTGACAACCAGCAAGGTCCTATCTGTATCATCTTGTCCTTGGCTAACTCTGCAGCCCCACCTCCTGCCTCCTCACCCCTCACTGTACTGGCCTTCTCTCAGTCTCCAGGCTTACCAAGCTCCTTCTTTTCTAATCCCTCACTCGTGCCATTTTCTCTGCCTCTAAAACTCTGTTAATATCAGTCTTCCTGACAAGACACATTGTAAGCTCTGTGAAGTTAGGGACCATCTCTACCATTTTTAAGGGCCATTGTCTACCGTTCTATCTCCAGAGCTTAGCACAATCCATGACACATAGCAAGAGGTCAATAAATATTTGTTGGAAGAGTAAGTAAATATTTGTTGACTAACTAATAGTATCCACTTATTCAGCCCACAGATATTTCTTGAGTCAGTAGCTCTGCCAGGTAATGTGTAAGGCAGTGAGGATACACGAAACAAAATAAATATAGTCCCTGACCTCTTAGAGCTTATAGTCCAGTAGACTTTCTCCCTTTTTCTACTTGAATGAAATAATGGATCTAAGATCTTATAAAATCTTATACAATCTTGCTCTTCTCTGAGTTTTCTTGAGCTACATGATTTCACTCTTAAATTCTCTCTCCTAAGCTCTCGCTCTATTATTTTTCTTATCTCCTCACTGACAAGGTAGGGGACAGTGTCAATTTTTCTTGGGGTCCTATCTCAGTTTATACAGAAGTTTCTTTAAAAAACAGAAACAAAAATAATTATGCTGTTTGTTTAATTTAAAAGTGACATGTACATCTATGATGATAGAAATCAGAACAGTGGTTGCTTATGGGATGCAGAGATTGACTGGAAGGGGGTTAGAAGGGAGCTTTCTGGGGCAATGGAAATGTTACCTATCTTGACTGGGGTTATATCTTGATTGGACTTTATATGTTGCTTGGGCTGTATGAGTGTGTACGTTTGCCAAAACTCATCAAGTTGTATGATCTGTGTCTTTCACTGAAGGTAAATTTTACTTCTATTAAAAATACTTTTAAAAAGTAACACATGCTTATTATATGAAACATTATCACATAAAAGTAAGCAGGGGCTTCCCTGGTGGCGCAGTGGTTGAGAATCTGCCTGCTAATGCAGGGGACACGGGTTCGAGCCCTGGTCTGGGAAGATCCCACATGCCACGGAGCGACTAGGCCCGTGAGCCACAATTGCTGAGCCTGCGCGTCTGGAGCCTGTGCCCCGCGACGGGAGGGGCCGCGATAGAGAAAGGCCCGCGCACCGCGATGAAGAGCGGTCCCCGCACCGCGATGAAGAGTGGCCCCCGCTTGCCGCAACTGGAGAAAGCCCTCGCACGAACCGAAGACCCAACACAGCCAAAAATAAATAAATAAATAAATAAAATCAAGTAAAACTTTAAAAAAAAAAAAAAGTAAGCAAAAATAAGAAAATCAAAATGACCTGTAATCGTATCACTCAAAGAGGAACAGTGTTTACATTGTGATATATGTCCTTCCAAATTATTTCATTTTTTACACATCAACACACAAGATGGATTCATACAGAATGTAGTGCCTCCTAATTTTTTTTTTTAATGAACAGTATACTGAGAACAAACATAAAAGATTCTTTATATTTACTTCTTACAGAATTAATTTGCTAAACTAAGTAAAAATCAGGATCCTAAATTTGTTTTCAAAACTTTTAAAGCCTATGATACTCCATCATCAACACCACCAACAACACTTACTGAATGTGAAAGGCCATCCCTAAAGAGGTTTCTTGACCAAGAATGTTCTTCAGGCTGTGGTGCTAAGATTGCTAAATCTTAGCTGCTAGACGATCACTAACAGTAAATATTTAAGCTGGGTCCAAATTTATGATCAGCTTTAACTAAGAACAGTCTAGTAACTAAGTACATTAAACATCACCTCAGGATCCATTCTTCTATCCTCCTCAGATTATTAAGCTGTTACAAGATCCAATTTATGGCATGTTACTCTCATATCTATTGTTTAATTTGTGTAGATTCTAATCCAATACAGGGACCCATATAATTGTATGGCTAGACTGTTGTGATCTACAGCTCCATAAAATTTACCACAGCATGAGATCATACACACAAACTTCACATTTATATCAGAAATTCAAACCACATCAAACTTAAGACATAATATCTGAAGTCAACAAAGCCACAGCCCACCTCTAACACTTCCTAAAAAATCTATTACTAAATCTCGTTCACCAAGAAGACATCTGGGTAAATATTCTGGTGTGTCCTTTGTTAGTTTCCTGATGGTGGTGCATAGTAGACAGAAGGAGAATTATTTGGAACTACCCAGAAAATTAGAAAAGTAAGGACTAGAAGCAAAGATCTGTGAGAAAGAGAAATGTCGTTAGCGTTACACTTTTGGCAAGCGATAAAAGGCAGCTTTAGTGACAGCAGCCAGATGGAGATCAAATGACAACTGTGAGTTCATAATGGTCTCCAGCGTCCTGGCAAGCACAGGGGCAGTAGGGGAAGTGGGAGGGATCAGCTTTACTGGTACTACAAGTCAATCTGGTGCACATCAGCGTTATCTGACGTCAACTAAAACCAGTTCTGAGGCACTACATCAGGACCAGCTGCTAGATACTGAAAGCACCCTGGCCTGCCTCTGTGTGCTCCCCGAGCTCCCGCTCATAACATTTGCAGGACGCTACCAGTTAATTTATGTTCCCTGCAGCAGGAAGGGCCCAGATGTTGAGGCTGCACTTGCTGATTTGAAAGGAGTTCACAAATACAGGAAGCTCTCAGAGGATAAAAGAAACATTAAGAGTATTCTATAGTTTGAGGAACTCATTGTTCTGTATTAAAACACACACACGCACACACATACACACGAGGAGGGTTTTGAATAACATCAAGCCCTATTCCTTAGCACGCAGAAATACATCATTCAGGCTATCAAAACTGCATAAAGATCTAAAGTGCACAAACGGGGAAAGTTTGCTTCCTCTGTAGTTAGAGAGGAACACGTATGTTGGATTCATCTGTGACTGTATTACAATAAAATTCAGTGAAATTTTTCACAGCATTAGTTGAAGATTGGGAAGCCCAGTACTTTTACTATCAGCAAGGATGCCCCAAAGTTTAGAGAAAATGAAAATACAACATTTTACTTTAATGAAGGAATTGGAAAATGGATGGCAAATAATGAACACTTATGGCATTCTATGTGCCGCGCACTATAAGTGCTGTGCCTATATTATCTCACTTAATCATCATAATAAACTCATGAGATAGGTACTATTATTACTCAGGAAAGAGACAAAACAGGTTAGGTGATTTGCCCAAGCCTAACTCGAGAGTCTGCATTCTGAATACCATACTCTGATGCTGACAGCTGTTCTAGAGGAAGATGATCCGCTGCTAAAGAGGTGAGATCTGGAGTCTCGCAGACGTGCATTTGCATCCTGACTCTGCCCCTTAGCTGTGGGTCCTCTAAGCTAGTAACTAGCTTAACTCTCCTCCAATAGGCCACAGCTTCTTCAGCAATAACATAAAGATGACAGTATCCACCTCAAAGATGGTCGTGAGAGTCAAGTGATAGCATATAAATAAAAAGTGCCAAGCATATGATAAGCATTTAACGAAGCAGCTCTTTTTATTAATAAATCACAAGTCTAGTTAGAAATCTTCTGAAACATCCCTGGAAGCCAACTTGCTGTCACATACAGAGTTTAGGAGAAATTCTAAAGCATTGCACATGGGTTGAAATCTTGACGTCTCAGATTGTTGGAAATTCTTGCTAATGAGTGTTTTAGGTTAAGAGGAAGTTCTTTTTCTCAATAAACACTTAGAAAAGAGTAAAGGGATATTTATCCATGTCACGAATGACCAGAAGGCATTTGAGAAAAAGTTAATTACAGAGTACTGCCAAAGGCCTGCGTTTAAGAGCTCCTCACAGCTAGACCCAAAGACTTTAGGATTTACATTGTGGTTGGATTTAGGGCAAGTATAGCTTCAGGATCACAGATGGACGTGTTTTGATAGTTTATGTAAAAGATATAAACCCAAACTTATAAAATGGAGTAGAGGGTCCAGTTGCTAGGGATAATGAGAGACACGCCAAATTAACCAAACTTAATTTAGATGGTCATTAAACAATGACCCCACCTGGTTTTCAGTCGTTTTACCATCTGCTGTAGCTGTTTCTTCTCAGATGGGAGAGTTCCCACTAGCTCCCAGGTGCGACCTGTTTATTAAGACACAGTGCCAAATCATACTCCATTTGGTTAGTTAGCATTTGGTAACTGGGCAATATATTAAGGTTAATAAGGCAAGCTGTAACATAATCTCGACTAACCTATTGAAATGAATTGAGATTTTAAAAAATTGACATCACAGCAGAGGGATATGAATGTGTTTTTAATTCTTTAGACAGATCATCTGGTGACTAAGCTTTTAAGGTCCAGAAAAATAACGTGTTTTTGTGTGGTAAAATAAGATATTAAACGTTTTTTGGTGGCTGCTGAAAATTATAGAATGATTATTAGAATAACAAAATTATTAAGCAAAAAATGTCAGAGTTGGAAGGGTCTTATAGAACAAAGTTTTCAGTTTCCAACCGTGACCAATGTGTGTCTCCAAGGCTGTGAGTTGAGCTGGGGTGTTGGGGCCTTGGGAAGAGGAGGCCTAAACTTGCAGACTTCTGTCCCTCAGCCCCACCCCCATCTGGCCATGTCAGCCAGAACACTTCTGCTTTTATTTATCTATGTGTGGGATTATACCTACTACTTTGGGGAAAGGGGAGTTCTCTTCCAAAAAAATATTTGGTATATGAGGAAACTGAGGTACAAAAAGGGTAAACAACCTGCCTAAGATCATGCAGCATTCAATCCACATTCTTAGAAGGACATCAAGTTAGATTTATCATGCTGGCTATGCATGCAAAGTAGCCACATAGATCTTAATTTTATAGCATCACTTCAAAACATCCCTAAGATACAGACATAAAATATAAACAATCAAATGAATCTATAGACAGGGCTTATATCTGATGGTGACACTTCCCTAAAATAGGGAGGATGGCTTGCCAAGGGTGATATTCCAGCTGAGAAAGCAAAATCCCTGACACATTTCTGCTTAGTGGCCAGTGATACGAATAGGGCCTCCCCCTCCTCTATCTTAAAGGGGATGAGCTATAACATATGGCAAAAATCCTTATAGGTCAACAACAGAATGTTAAACACAATCCATCACTTTGCCACAAACTGATATGGTCCATGAAGCACAAGAGTAAAGTGTTCATAATGGACAGTCAGATAACAGTGTGCTTACTGCATTCTTTGGTTACTAAAAATGAGGCTACTTTGGACCTTTAGAATATAAAGTCAAACAGTAGCCAGACAGAGTACTGTCAGACAACCTCCAGACCAGCCATCAGAAATAGGTGTTTCAAAGGACTGTGTCCTGTACCCTCTGCAAAAGATCACAGCCTTATAGGGTTTAATTGTAAATTATCCTTTTTTAATATTTAATATCTTCCAGACCTGGAGACTGACATTTCATTGCCAAAGTAAAGGAGGACCAAAGCAAAATATAAGAATGCATATTATTCACAGAATAGATCTTACAAGCAATTTCAGAGTATAAGCTCTCCTGGCAGAAATTTCCAGTGAACAGAGATTAAATGCTTATAAGCACTAAAGCCAGAGAAAGAGGTAAAAGTTCAAATACTAGTAAAGAAGGCTTTTATTTTCCTTTGTGCCTTATTTCTTTTGTTTGCAGTATCCTAAATATTACTCAGTGTTTTCAATTTCATCTCCATTTGTGTTTCTTATATGTTGCTTCTATAACAAAACACCCCACCTCTGCTCTTTTAAATCTCCCACTTCAAAACTCACCTTCATAAAAACCTTTCAAGGTTGTTTTCCTCATCATTATAATCTTTTTATGCTACATTGAAAGAACAAGACTTGAAGCTTGGCAATTAAGCACCTTTTCATCTGTTGGGTTTTATAGGTGTATACAATACAGACTGGTAGAGGTCACGAATCCGTAGTTACACAATGGGCCATTTTATAGCTCCTGAAAATAATATATAAAAAATCATTGGGGTGGGTGTGAAAGGTGTACAAAGAAGAATATAATATGTAGATAAGGGTGTATAACCCTCTGTAATTAAAAAAGTACAACCAACAAAACTAGGATTCAATCAAAAATGGTTTCTATATAATGGTTTCTATTCTCTTCTATATAAGAAGAGACCAGAAGATGTACAGTTTTATGTTCTAGTTCATTAATTACATCTCTAAATCTGTACAACTTATTCGTTCAATAATATCTGACTCAGTAAATATTTATTGAGGGTCTACCCTGTGCAGGGCACCCTTCTAACTAGTGGGGATCAACCAGTGACCAAAACAAATCCTACTCCATTGAACTTATACTTGGGGAGTAGAGTGGGTAGGATAGCGGAGCCAGATAATGCAGACTATATATATATATATATATATATATATAAAATATGTATGTTAGAAAGTTTTTTAAAAAGAGAGAGAACAGGGTTTAGGGGAACAGTAATGCCAGGAGTAGGCAGGGTAGGCCTCACTGAGAAGGGAACTTGAAGGGAGCGAGCAATGTGGTGATCAGGAGAAAGAATATTTCTGGCTTTCAGTCAGTAAAAAGGCCCAGAGGCAAAAGGAAGGCCAATGTGGCTTGAGAGTAATGCGCATGGCGGAGGATAGTAAAAGAAGAGATTGGATTAGGGATTCCATATTTTTTTTAATAACAGGCTTATTGAGATATAATCCACATTCTCTACAATTCACCCTACATGTACTATTCAGTGGTTTTTAATATATTAAAAGAGTTGTGCAGTTATCACCACCATCAATATTAGAACCTTTTCATCATGGTGAACAGATTTTTGCAGGGTCTCTTAAACCTTAGTAAGGACTTTGGCTTTTACTCTAAGTGAAAAGAGGAACCATTAGTAAGTTTGGGTCAGAAAAGTGACTATGATTTGACTTGCTTTTTATAGAAATAGTATAAATAGTATATATAGTACTATATAGTATCTATAGTACTATAGTATTCTATAGTATATATAGTACTATAATATTCTATAATGTATAGAATACTTTGTCTGCTGGAGGTGATTAGAGGAAGGACAAAAACAGAGAGAGAGAAACCAGCTGTTGCAGCTATCCAGGTGGGAGATGATGGTGGTGGTGTTGGCAGCCCTGAGAAATGGTTGAATTATTTTACATTTTGAAGTAAACCAATAGCGTTTGCTGATGGACTGGATGTGGGTTGTGAAGAAAAGAAGTCAAGGATACACCATGGCTTGGGGGCTGTGCAATGGGAAGAATGGAGTTGCCATTGACCTATAGGAGGACAATCAGGAGGCCAACTTTTGTCATTTTAAGTTTGAGATGCTTATTGTATATCAACACAAAGATGATGAGTAAGCCTGAGGTTCAGAAGAGATGACTGACCAGATTGGAAGTATATTTGGGAGTCATCAGCATATAAATATTTAAGGCCATGAGACTGGATGAAGTCACCAAGAGAGTGAGTGTAGATAGAGAAGAACTAAGCTGTTAAGAGTTAGGAAGAAGAGAACTTTACAATGAAGTAGATGGGTGAAAAGAAGCACCTCTTCTATTTCAGAGATAGAAAATTTAGAAACCTGGTCAAGGTACCAGAACAAACTACAAAGGGCCAATTACCAACCCCAAACACCTATCTTTTTCACCTTTGATTAGCCCACCAAGCAGAGACATTCACAGAGAGAACGTTCTTACAACGATAGAAACCTCCTGACACACGCTTAACTCAGTGGGGAGGTGGGGAAATGGAGTGAGGGGGTCCTTGAAAAGTGCCCTAATGAGTCTCTTCATCTGACACCTCAACTACCTGGCCCCTGCATGGCTGGTGAAATGTGAACAGCTGATGGCAACACAAGGAGGTCAGCCTAAAGCTCAAAGCAACAACACGCCTCTATTGCCATGAATATTAATAGCTAAAGAAAATTTCCATAGGGTAAGAAGTTATTGAACACACAACAAGATGGCATTAAGGGTATTGTATTAGGCTTTGATGCTACAAAACAAAGTACAAATAACAAATTACTTAGTGGTTTAAAACAACACTTATTTATTATCTCACAGTTTCTGCAGGTCAGATGTCTGGGAGTGGCTTAGCCGGGCTGTCTTCTCAGGGTCTCCAAGGCTAAAATCAGTGTTGCCCAGGCTACATTCTCATCTGAAGGCTTGAGTGGGGAAGGATCTACTTCTAAGCTCCCTCAGGTTGTTGGTAAAATCCATTTCCTTGCAGCTTCATGGAAGTTGGCTTCTTCAAAACCAGCAATGGAGAAAGAAAGTCTCTGATGCTTCCAGCCTCTCTTCAGAGAAGGCTGAGGCCCTCTTTTTTTTTTAAATTTATTTATTATTTATTATTTATTATTATTATTTTTGGCTGTGTTGGGTCTTCGTTTCTGTGTGAGGGCTTTCTCCAGTTGTGGCAAGTGGGGGCCATTCTTCATCGCGATGCGCGGGCCTCTCACTATCGTGGCCTCTCTTGTTGTGGAGCACAGGCTCCAGACGCGCAGGCTCAGTAGTTGTGGCTCACGGGCCCAGCTGCTCCGTGGCATGTGGGATCTTACCAGACCAGGGCTCGAACCCGTGTCCCCTGCATTGGCAGGCAGACTCTCAACCACTGCGCCACCAGGGAAGCCCCTGAGGCCCTCTTTTAAAGGGCTCACCTGATTAGGTCAGGCCCACCAAGCATAATCTCCCTTTTGATTAACTCAAAGTCAATGAAATAGGGGGCTTAATTACACCTGCAAAGTCCTTTCACCTTTGCCATAGAATGTAACATAATCATGTGTGTGATAGCCCTACACCATTACCATATTCTATTGGTTAAAAACAAGGAATGGGTTCTGCCTATACTCAAAGAAGGAGGATTATACAGAGCTTAACACCTGGGGTTAGAGATCATCGAGGCCATCTCAGAATGTGCCCACCAGATAGTCCAAGAAACTAAACGTTTACGTTAAATTCCAAAATGGAAGTATTGATCCTAAGAAATGACACGTTTTTAGGTGTAAAGTCAATCTTGTCTGAATGATCTTCCTGAGAAAAACACTGAGGGAAATTTAGAGCCTGCCTTTAGAAACTAACTTCACCAGACTTACACAAAAAATACATCAGGAACCTTATGATTTTTAACAATAAAATATAATACAGTTCTAGATAGGTAGTTAGTACACCCGTCATAGACTAACTGATCTCCTTCAATGTGAACAATGATCTGTATAATGCTGCAATAATAAGCATCATACTTCTTTCAGATGTTAAAGGATTGACTAATTTTTGAAAGAAAGATAAGTTATCATTCTAAACTATAGAACCAGTAGTAGGAATATATGTATGATAATAGTGAAGAAAATATCAAAAAAGCCTTTTAATATGCAAAGCAGGTAGCAGTGCTAAAATAATTTAACAATTTCTGAGTATATATTTTCCTCTGATTTCCAAATATAACCATTTAGCATCCTTATAAATGTTACTAGAAGGTCATTCCAGTCCTGTGCAGTTGAAGTACTTGGAGTTACTGGGGATAGTTTTAAAAATGATTTTATATGCTGGAATTATTTTTTTAAATACAAATATATTAAAACACATGAAAAAAGTATATATACACGTATATACTGATCTAGGGATATTCCTCTGATTTATCATTGGATACCATCCTCTCCTAGGACTAATAAGCCCTTATGAAATGTATCATCTACGATCATCCTATTGTATAACTGCAATCTAGCTGTAGCTAAATTCAGCTTCTACTCCCAGTTGGAAACACCAGCTTTGAAAATAATCACTGATGAAACCGTCTAGGTAGACTCAGCAATGAGGCAAAATGGTGTAACATATCTGAGTCAGAAAGTATGACAAATGAATATTTTTGAATACTGGAAGACTAGGCTTATCTCATAGGGAAAAACCCAACAACACATGAACAAATCACTTTCCCTATAGACCAAATACAGAATGCAGTATAATTTTTGAGTGAGGGACTAGGCCTATATTAAGAAGTCATCCTTTTATACTGCATTTTTACTGCATATAGTTGACCTGGGTGGGGCATTATTAGGGCTGTGGTTCGTTTGAATTGGAATAACAATACAGGGGTTCTACTGTCCTACAGTTTCTGTTCAGATGACCAAAGTCATGGGACTTTCAGCATAGCTGGCTGATGACAGTGCATACTATTTTGTCCCAAAATCCAGTTCAAGCATGGACATACCAATTAGATGGTAAGCACTTTAAAGGCAAAGGACCAGGAATTGTACCATTCTTGGTATATTGTAGGACATCAAAGAAGTTTTTTCTTTGAATTAAATTTAAATATGGAATACCTTAGAGAGAATTCAATCATTACACAGGACTGCAGGATTCTGAGATCTTATTGTTTAACCCTCAGATTCTGTTTAACTCAGTGAACACTGACTGTGCTTCTACTAAATGCAGAAATGGTGCTACGTGCCAAGAACACCAAGTTGATGAAGTCACAGTCCCTGCTGTCAAGAAACTCACTCGATTCCCTAATTCACTGTCAGCTTGCTGTGATCACACTTCCTTCCAAAGAACTTCTAAGAAATACCTAGTGGATAGAACCTTGGAGTTCCACAGAACACAGTTCAACAATCTCCAAATGATGACTCAGGCCAGATTGCATAATTCAGGTTTTGTTTGCAAAGCTGAACGGGCTTCAGCATCTCCCTAAATTTCAATTTAAAGGAATTCTTTAACAAAGACACTACATGTTAGAATTTAAGATATAGATATGAAACATACCTTACACTCCTGGGTAAGTTATGCATTGATGAGCACCATTCCTTTACTCAAACCTTGTCCCTTGCTGACAGCGCAGTTAGGGATTAAGTGAAAAATGGCAGCTCAAATAAATGAGCCAGAAAACTGACCTATCACTTTTCTTTTCCACTAAATTAAGATCAAGAGAGCTGGAGAGTATTTTGTCTAGAATGATACAATCATACGGGAGTTTGCAAAAACTCCCAGGTAGCTTAGCAAAAATTTACTTCTGTGACCTTTGTCTGTACAGTAACCTTAATAATGCAAGCATTGTTTTGAATGCAAGCATATGGGAGCATCTTTACCACTTTTGGTGACTTCAGTAGGTTTAACACATATTTTTGCATTTATTGCATAAACTCATGAAACAAAGGAAAGAACTTTCAACCTATTCAGTGAAAGTCTATACACTGAAGTTTGCTTTTCAAAAATGTATAACTACTGCTTTCTTTATACCCACAAGTTGCCGTTAAACAATTTCAACTCAAAGCTGAAATTTTAGCATATGACTAAAAGGTCCGATTGCTGCCGCTTCATGATTCAGCATCTAACATCAATAATTCACAGTGAGGGCTTCCCTGGTGGCGCAGTGGTTGAGAATCTGCCTGCTAATGCAGGGGACACGGGTTCGAGCCCTGGTCTGGGAAGATCCCACATGCCACGGAGCAGCTGGGCCCGTGAGCCACAATTGCTGAGCCTGCGCGTCTGGAGCCTGTGCCCCGCGACGGGAGGGGCCGCGATAGAGAAAGGCCCGCGCACCGCGATGAAGAGTGGCCCCCGCTTGCCGCAACTGGAGAAAGCCCTCGCACGAACCGAAGACCCAACACAGCCAAAAATAAATAAATAAATAAATAAATAAATAAGAAAATCCTTTAAAAAAAAAAAAGTAATAATAATAATTCACAGTGAGATCACAGGCCCCCTGTGGAAGGTAGTGACATACTTGCCTTATGAAAGGAAGCTGAGGGCATATTGAGAGCATTTTGACTTTAGACGTGTAGCTTGTGTGGGTGTCAGACAATTGTCTCTTAGCTGGTGCCCTGCAGAAGGATCCTCCTTCGGGAAAGGCTGTCTGAGAAAGGTGAACTGGGCTTGTAAGGCTAGGATACACACATGTGGTAAGCAGCTCTTCCTGCACACGGTTTTCCAGAGGTACCCTGGGCAGGTGGGAAGCCTTTCTGCTTTCTGTGGAAGAGATTCCAACTTGGTTCCCTGCCACCACCAAACACAAATGTGTTGATTTTTCTTTTTTTGAGCTCCCAACCCTTGCAACCTTCCAAAAATAAATCAAACCAGCCATCAGGGCACCGAAATAATACTACTACTAATAAGCAGCTTTGCCTAGACTTACATAAACACTTCTGAGGTAAACTTTGCCCCAGAGGTCTGGACACACTCTTTTTATGTAACCAGCTTACTAATAATTACTAGACTTGGGTGCATTAACCCTGAAAATAGATTTTAATAGCAGGCCCCCAAAACAAAAGACATGAAACGACAATTAAAAAAAACAAATGTGCACCAACTAGAAAAACACTTGGCAGCCAGCTCCAGCCCAAGCTAAGACACCCTCCTCTCCCTGCACAAAGACCTTCTCTCCTACCCACCCTGCCAGCAGGATGAGAGTAGGCTCGGGACCCCGCCCTCCCCTATTCCCGCCCCCGCCCCGCCCCCGCCCCTAGGCTCGCCTTCCTCGTGGCCCCTCCCTCTTCCGCTCCTCTCAGCCTGGTTCCAGGAGCTGAGGTCAAATTGTCGGAGCAGGCTTATTTGCATAGCCCAATGGCTGCGCGTATGCAAATGAGGCGGGTGGTGGTTGGCTGGGGGTTGGCAGGATAACTCCGGCGAGCGGGGCCTTTGTCCTTCAGTGGCTGTGAGGCAGCTGCCGCGACGTTATAGTGGACCGTGGGGAGGTTGGGGGCCGAGAGCCGGCGGGCGAGCGAGCGAGGGGGGCAGGAGGGGCGGACGGCGCGGCGGCGGCTGGCGCTGGAGGAGCCTGAGAGGGAGTGCAGAAAGCAGGCACCCGCGCGCCCGCGGTGGCAGGAGCAGCCCGCAAGCCGCTCTCTCTCTGTAGGGCACCTGCAGTTGCAATATGACTTTGGAGGAATTCTCGGCTGGAGAGCAGAAGACCGAAAGGTAAGTCAGCCGGAGCCTCTGCCTGAACTCTGCTTGCCCACTGCGCGCACCCCAGTGCTGCCGGGCTGTGCAAGATTTGCGGGGAGCGAGCGGTTAAAAGTTTGCAGAGGGTACTTCCTATCCCTCCTTTCTTCCTCGGGACACTCCAGAGGCGTGCGTGGACAGAAAGAGCGTGCCCCCCACGCCGGTCGAGCCCCTCGAGCCTTTGCAAAGGGCAGAAGTGACCGTCCCTGCCGGTGCGGCTCCTGCGGCCGGCAGCCTGTGGCTTCGCCCAGCGCCTGGGACTGGCAATGCCCTCGGGAGAGGGTGGCGGGTGGCACTCTCGGGGCTTCTCACTGGACGCCCAGCCTTTGGGCGTGCGAGGGGTCACGGCGGGGGGGTGACAGCCCGGGGAGCCCCGGGTTTGCAAAGGCCCAGGTGCGCCGTGGCGCGTGCGCTCGGGAGGGAGGGTCGCGGCGCAGGGCGAGGGGGCCGCGACGGCCTCGAGGGGCGGCGGGCTGACGGGATCCCCTTGCTCTGCCTGCGTGTAGGATGGATAAGGTGGGGGATGCCCTCGAGGAAGTGCTCAGCAAAGCCCTGAGTCAGCGCACCATCACCGTCGGGGTGTACGAGGCTGCCAAGCTGCTCAACGTGTAAGTGGAGCCCTCGCGTGTTCCTCGTGGTTTCTCCTCCCGCCCCAGCCCGGAGAGGTCGCCTTCCAGGGGCGTCCCCTCGGCCAGCAGCGCCACTTCCTGCCGCTTTCCATCTGCCCTGCGGTTGCTTGTCCCAAGGGGAGCAAGCGGGCCGGGGCGCGACCCCTGGGACGTGGGCGCGGGCTGCGGGCGCCCACGCGGCGGGTCTTGCCTTTGGGCACACCAGCCCTGTCCCTGCCCGCAGCGACCCCGATAACGTGGTGCTGTGCCTGCTGGCGGCGGACGAGGACGACGACAGGGACGTGGCTCTGCAGATCCACTTCACCCTGATCCAGGCGTTCTGCTGCGAGAACGACATCGACATCCTGCGCGTCAGCAACCCTGGCCGGCTGGCCGAGCTCCTGCTGCTGGAGAGTGACGCGGGCCCCGCGTTGAGCGAGGGCGCCGAGCAGCCCCCGGACTTGCACTGCGTGCTGGTGACGGTAAGGGAGAAGGGGACTGCGGGCAGGACGCGGTTAGAGTCCTGGCAGGAAGTCCGCAACGGCTGAAAGTCGCCTGACTCCAGATGTGGAATGGGTGAGGGTCAAGAGCTGGGCGCCTTTGCCCCATTAAAGAGTGTGGCTGGACTTTCAGCCGAGATGTGCTAGTTTCATCCTTGGGATTTTCTCTGGTACGGAACGTGTCTAAGCACGTTGGAGGCCGCCAGAAGCGGAAGAGATCCTTGTGAGTCAGCATTGTCAGCCCAGCTCCTCCCTACCTACATCTGCACTACCTCCCGTGACTAATTCCTTTAGCAGGGCAGATTAGATAAAGCCAAATAAATTCCTGGCTCACCCTCATTAAGGAGTCAGCTTCATTCTCTGCCAGTCAGAGCTAAAAATAGAAATGGTGTAGGAGACAGACCTTATTAATTCCCTAGAAATGTATTGAGAGGATAGAGTGGAAATTTTTTCTTTGCAATCTTGCATATTTTAAAATGGAGCTTCCCCCCAACCCCCATAAAAACCTTTGGTAGGTATATAACTTGTGTTTACAGAGGTAAATGTGATCGTTTTGTCTTTTACATTTTACTACTTTTTGGCTGATCTCCTTAAGTGGCAGCCTAATTATTTTGCTACTCCTGAAAAAATACTACTGTCTCTTTTGGGAGGATAACAGGTGGCAGTTCTAGTTAACTGCTCTTCAGCTCTCACCTCCTGGTAGCCCAGCATGGAAATATTTCTCACAGTTGTTCACTCAGTTCTCTGCCAAGGTACCAGTTTGGTAGGGCAAGCCTGTGAATAATACTCTCATGCAAAACTGAATAAATATTATGAAAACATATATGTATATATGGCTCAGTGGGTTTCATGTACTCAGACTATACTCAGACTTTGCAGAGTACAGCTTAGTAGAGAATTACCCTGAATGATTTTGCAGGAAACCCAACTACCTAGAAGAAATTTTATTTCTTATGGTTGTAACAGGTCTCTATGATGTCACACAGCCAAAGTATAGAATGTTCGAGTGTCTTCCCATCCAAAGTGGTGTAATAAGTAGCAAAGGCTGACTTTTTTTTAATAGTAAATTTATTTTTTCTAAATTTGTTCCCAGAATCCACATTCATCACAGTGGAAGGATCCTGCCTTAAGTCAACTTATTTGTTTTTGCCGGGAAAGCCGCTACATGGATCAGTGGGTGCCGGTGATTAATCTCCCTGAACGGTGATGGCATCTGAATGAAAATAACTGAACCAAATTGCACTGAAGTTTTGAAATACCTTTGTAGTTACTCAAGCAGTTACTCCCTACACTGATGCAAGGATTACAGAAACTGATGTCAAGGGGCTGCGTGAGTTCAACTACATGTTCTGGGAGCCCGGAGACAGATGACTTTGCAGATGGAAAGAGGTGAAGATGAAGAAGGAAGCTGTGTGGAAACAGAAATACAAGTCAAAAGGAACAAAAATTACAAAGAACCACGCAGGAAGGAAAACAAAACTATGTATTAATTTAGGATGGTTGAGTTACATTTAAATAAACCAAATATGCTTTGTTAAAGTTTAAGTGCGCGGCAGTAGTTTGGGTAATTTTGGTTTATATGCCCTCAAGTAAAAAAGAAAAAAGCAGAAAGGGTTAATCATATTTTAAAACCATATTTTATTGTATTTTGATGAGATGTTAAATTCTCAAAGTTTTATTATAAATTGTACTAAGTTATTTTATGACATGAAAGGTTATTTATGCTATAAATTTTTTGAAACACAATACTTACAATAAACTGGTATGGAATAATTGCATCATTTCTTTATGTGTGTTTTGTTTCTTTTAACTTGGACTTTCTTTTAAACAAGTTTCTTTTTCATATGGAAAAATTAAAACCCTTGTGAAATCATATACATATAGTATATGTGTCTATATATATAGATGTGTTTGTGTGTTTGTATGTATATATAATTCTTTTCCACTCTTAAACATTTGGGCCAGACATGGGGGCATAATATTGCTTTTCATTTATTCTTTAGTGGACATTTTAGTGATGCCCTGCTCTACCCTACATCCAAAGTCAGAAAAACGAAGGTGATTTAAGAGGAGTTGGGGTTGGAGTTAGGGAAAAGGAGTGTTAGAAATTGCACTTGCAAAACCTGAATAAATATTTATAGTTCAATGATACTAGTGCTATAATAAGACTATATGCAACATATTAAGGAAGCAGAGGGGAGAGAGTGACCAAAGGTACCTGCAAGACCAGTGAAGTTTTTCCTGGAGAGAGATTATTTTATTTGGATCTTAAAACAGGAAGAGGATATTGCTAGCAGCAACACTAGTTTCTGCAAAGGTGTGGAGGCCCGAAGGGCCAAAACCTGTTCAGGGAACAAAGTGATTCTGTGTGTGCCTCTGGTGTAGAAAGATAAGGGAGAGATAAGGCTGAAAGGTAAGTGGCGATTAGGCACAGACTGTAAAGGGCATTCTGTGTCACCCTTAGCTTTTGGGCTTCCTTCTGTAAACTTTGGCCAGTCTGCAGAGGCCTTCATGCAGGGAGTGACGTGATCAGTGTTCTAGGAAGATAACACTGGGGACTGAAAGACGGGTTATTGGGATAATCGGCTATAGGCAAGAAGGCCAATTAGAAAGTGACTGAAACAGTCCAAGGCTGTGCATTTTGCAGAAGCATATTCAGGGAACAAACAGGGAAGTGGCCTGCTAAATATTCTGGTACCCTTATTCTCTTTCTAGAGCTGTGTGCCTTCCAGCTGAACATGTCTGCTATGGTTCCGAGGGGTTTGGTTAAATTAGATGGGAGAGGTGGAAGAAAAGAGCAAAAGAAATGAAAGGCTTCAGCAGAACAGTCATCTTTTACTTGGAACAGTCACTTGATAATTAACTGCAATAACCTCCTGTAGATACAGCCAAAGAAAGCAAAAATGCCTACTGAGGCGAGGCCTAATATAGCTTTGGTCTACATGATTTTTCTTTGCCTTCTTCTCAAACCATAACCCCCCATGGCTCCCCTGCCATCTGTCTCCCACCCTTGTCATGACTACATACAATCAGGAAAAAGTAGAAATCAGAGGAGAGAAAACCAGCTAACAGTAACTAAAAGCTCCACATTTCTGCATATTTTAGGAATAACATAGGCCCATGAGCCCTTCACCTTACAATTAAGTTTCTGTTTTTCACATCTACTAGAAATGTGGGTTTTTAGGCCTTGTTTAGACTTGTATCTTATTTAAGCTAGTGCCTGATCCAAAATGTAACTGGTATTTAATATTTGTTTCTTACATTATCAAAAGATTGAGAGCAGTAAGTTTTTTTTTTTTTTTAATTTTTATGTATTTATTTATTTATTTATGGCTGTGTTGGGTCTTCGTTTCTGTGCGAGGGCTTTCTCCAGTTGCGGCAAGCAGGGGCCACTCTTCATCGCGGTGCGCGAGCCTCTCATTATCGCGGCGTCTCTTGTTGCGGAGCACAGGCTCCAGACGCGCAGGCTCAGTAATTGTGGCTCAAGGGCCTAGCTGCTCCGCGGCATGTGGGATCTTCCCAGACCAGGGCTTGAACCTGTGTCCCCTTCATTGGCAGGCAGATTCTCAACCACTGCGCCACCAGGGAAGCCGGAGAGCAGTGAGTTTCAAACAGAATTCTTTTTCGTTCCCACTAAAGTAAAAATATTTTCAATTCTTTCCCACAACTACTTGATTAAAAACGCTTCTGCAAAGATGAGTGAATTAAACTAGGAAGGCAGAGTGGGGAGAAGCAGCATTGCTTGGTGGAAAGAGCATGGGGTACAGCCAGGATCAGTCCCAGTGCATCCCGTTTTCCTCATCAGCAAAACGGAGATAAAATTAACCATCTTGCAGAGTTGTTTCACTCCTACAGGACTGTAACTTCCCTGAAGGTAAGAAACAATGTCTGGTTCATAATTGTAGACCAGTACTTAGCACACTTCTCAGCAAGCAGTAGGTATTGCATTAATATCTGTTGACTAGGGATTTCCCTGGCGGTCCCGTGGTTAAGACTCCACCCTTCCAATGTAGGGGGTATGGGTTCAATCCCTGGTCAGGGAACTAAGATCCCACATAGCGTGGCAAAAAAAAAAAAATTGTTGACTAAATGATTTAGAAATAATAGATGCAAACTACCTGGCATCTGAAAGGTGCCAATACAGTGTGTCTATTACTAAAACTTAGGCGATAGCAATAGAAAAACTTTTAAGGCGTCAGAGAAATCTGTTGCTTATAACATGGTATATATATTTTAAGAAAAGTGTTTTGAATCTGTATTCTCAATTCATAGTACTTAGAGATACGAAGTGGTAGTATGCATCCTTCAGGCTGTTTGGTTTCAGAAAAATCTCAACAATTAATTCAGTGTTGTTGTTTTGGTTTTAAAGTTTTAACTGTTGTTATTTGTTCCTAATTGAACATAACCCAAAAGTAACAGGGCATTGAAAAATCCAATCTGAAACAATTGAGTTAATTGTAAACAAGTGTGCAATTACCAGGGCAGATTCTGCCTCTAAATGATGCTAATATTTTTTAGTTGTCGCTTTAAATGCCTACTTATTGCAAGTAGGTGAAAATGTTACAACAGGGACAAAAATCCCCTCGTCTACCTAAGGTGTGTTGTTTGTGGAAAATACCTATTTTTTTCCACTGGCAGCTTCACCTCAGTGTCATAAATAGCATTGACTTCTCCTGCCTACAGTTCACCAAGGCCCTCAGTAAGTTAAACTTATGTAATGAAAGGACTCATGAAGGTAACTAATCTCCCATAATACATGTTTTATTTCCCAAATAAAGAAAAAAGGGTCATGACTAGGAAAGAGCTGTTTGTATATTGTTAATTGGAAGTATTTTCAAAGCTTGTTTTGAGATGCCTTACTGTAACCCTTGTAAAATCATTGTTTCCCAATTTTCAACTATATGGGTTAAATTTTATTCTTTGATGTGTGGTAGAAGGCTGTAAGCAGTGAGATGCGTTTCCTTTAAATGAACAAAACTATCAATGGCATGATTTAACACCAAGCCTGTGTCCCTCAAATTGAGTTGAATCTTTTTTTGTTCCTTTTTAACAATCCTTAGGTAAACATAAGAAACTGTGTGAAAGGTTATATTCATGAAGATCACCAAGAAGTACTTAGTAAGAGCTTATTATGGGCAAGGGGCTATGCTGGTTATATTGAAGTCTAGGAAATATCAGACACTTACTCTGGCCTCAAGGAGTTCCCAGCCTAGTGAAGTAACTAGACATGCACATCAATAGATGTAATCCAAAGCAAAAGTGCCCAGTAACATAAGAAAGGCCCAGAAAAATGCTATGAGAATTCAAAGGGTAGAGATTTCTGGAGGGCACATGGGGATGACAAGTAGAAAAAGTTTGTAAGTTCTTTGATCAGAGGCTAGCATCGTATTTTGCAACCACACAAATTACTTAATTGATTGAATATTGAATATAATTCTGCTAAGTGCTGCGGAGAATACACAGATGTAGCCTATAAGAGCACTTGTCCTTAAGAAGTTTATCATCAAATAAGGAAATTGTGAAGATTAGCACATTCACTTCTTTAATGCTATTGATTGAAAGCCCATCATGTACGTGACACTGTGTTAGTTCCCGGGGCTACAAAAGTGAAAAAACAAGGTCTCTGCCTTCAAGGATGTGTGCAATTTAGTGTAGAAGACTGACACCTGTGATGCAGGGTGATCGGCGATGATGTGCTATGTTCAAGGCCTAAGTGTTCCTGGGAGTCGGGAAGGTTTGCCAGATCCAGTGAAACCCAAAGGATGAAGAGATCTGCCAGGGGACTGTGAAGGGCACCTCCTCCCGGACAGGAACTGCAGCTCTCGAGTGTATGTTTGAGGCATGTTTGGGGCGAGTTTCTGAGGCAACCACACCACTCACATAGGGCTTACTACACGCTGAGCACAGCTCTAAGAACCTTATGATAACTCATTAGCCTCACAACAACTCTATGGAAGTAAGTATCAGTACTATTATTGCCTCTATTTTGAAGGTGAAGAGACTGATACACAGAGAGAGAAATCTGCCCAGAGTTTGTTAGTAAGTGGCAAGTCCAGGATGCACGCTGAAGCAGTCTGGCCCTGGAGTCCATATTCTCCAATGACAGGTGATAATGTGGGAAAAGGTGGTAGGAAGGACCACGAAGGGCCCTGCAAGCCAGCCGTTTTTCATTAAGTGATAGAAAGCCATTTAAAAACTTAAAACTGAGAAAATAGGCAGGTGCTATTACCACCATGACAGAGGCTAGGAAAAGATGAACCTGTGGCTCACAAAGTCCTAATGCGAGGTTGGAAACTGGTAGCCAAGAGAAATTTGGCTCACATGATGTTTAAAAACAATTTTGGGGGGGAATCAGTTGTCAACGTTTAAACATGGAGAAATTTCTTCAAAAAATCTTTATTTCTGTTGTCGCTTGGAAGTTTGCTGTATGTGGCAACAGTGGGCCCACATTCTGCATGGCAGCAATTGGCTGCAGGTGAGGGAGGCTCTTCCCTTTTAGACAAAGATTTCCAGTTTGCCACAGACCTCACCCCTCCCTATTGTTAACTTAAGCCTGCTGGACTCACTTAGGCTTCCCTTCCTAATCCTTTTAGGCATGTGAGGTCCACACTTCACCTCCCAATGACAAATATCTCTCAGTCTGGGGCTCAGATTCTTCCTGTGTAAAATGAGGGATTTGCCCTCCAGAATTTCTCACATTGTTCCGATAATAATGAAGACCTAGCATTTTTAATAATGTTAAAAATACAGCTTTAAAACCCCTTCCCAGGAGTTTCAGATTAAGTGGGGCTGGGAAAAGTCTTAGAATTTATTTTTTTAACAAGTAAATTCAGGTAGTGCTTATTATCAGGGAAGTTTGAGAAACACTGCCTGCTTTCTTGGAGTTCTTCCAGCTGAAATTCAGCAGAATCACACTTAACGAAGCGTGGTGGGGGCGGGGGGGGGGGCGCAGGCAGGGAGCAACTTTCACCTCATCAGTTTCCAGTCTCCCTGATGTGAGCCCACCAGGAGCTGAGGGATACATGTTTCTCTGCAAAGGTTGAAGAGATTCTCAGGGAAGAGGTATAACCAGAACAATTTGCTATGTGTGGACAGAGTTAGAATTTACTAGTTTACTAAGGTGATTACTGTACAAGTTACAAGAACTACAAAAGGTGGGAGGTCCACAAACAGGTTGGCTCTTAGCACTGCCTTGAACTGACCGATCAACAGACCTGTTACGTGCCAGACACAGCGCTGGGCACTTGGACAAGAAGTTGACAGCATGATAAAAACAACCTGTTGTACAGAGTACTGCTCAACATCAGGCACAAGGTAAGGAGCTCGGAGAGTGAGTGGAGTTCCTATTTTTGTTATATCCATTAGCACTTTCTGGCTTATAGTGTGCTTTCACATTTATTAGTCCATTTGATTCCTTGCCAAAGCACCTGAGGCTCAGAAAGGTCAAGAGACCCCTCCAAAGCCACATGGAGAGGAAGGTGAAAATCAAAATTCTACTGTGAACTCCATCTCTCTAAGACGCCAACCAGACACAGGTTAACCCGGGAGGCTGAAACTAATTGCACCTAATCTTTTACTTACCCAGTAAATGGGACAGAGCCCCCAGAAAACTAAAGGAGACAAAAAAACAGGAGAGAATTCTAAGAATTTTTCTCTTTCATCCTGTAACCTCATCATGGGAGAAGTGATTTTTGTGTCCCTGGGTAATTTATGCTAACGTATTTTCTCCAAATAAGTGTCTGAGAACTTATTATGCAGAAAAGCTGCAAAGTTCCCTAGTATCCCCACTTAACACCTGATTACATCACCACACTGTAATCACATTGCAACCATCAAAATAAGCACTCTGCAAAAAGGCTCACCTGGAGAAGAGCCTTCTGATTTCACTTTGCTTCTTCGTATAACTGTTAAGGACAGAGCTGGCAAAAGATCAAGAATAAGAGTTCAGCAGTTAAGACAGTAGGCTTTTCTAGCCAGAAAGACCTGAGCTTGGGTCCTGGATCCCAGCTAGGACTTGGGAAAGTAGTGTAACTTCTCTCAGCCTCAGTTATTTCTCCCAGAAAATGGGAAAATAAACAAGGCTTATATCATTGATTTTTTGTGGGGATTAAAGGAAACAATGCAGAGAAAGCAAAGCACTTGGCTCAGTTCCTGGAAGTACTGGATATATGTAACCTAACGATAATTGCATCTCCCACGATAATTACATCTCCCACGAGTGGGTAATTTTCTATGCATGTATGTTATGTATGTATTTTGCATCATTATTCTATGTTTGTAAATTAGAGGGTGACTTAAGTGAAAAAGAAACCCTCCAGCAAACTACATAGCTGAACAGAACTGAATATGGAAAGACATTATCCAATTAAGTTATGTTAATTTCCACGAATCTAGTTTCTCCTCTCCATTGCCATTAACTTAATTTGGTCCTTTATCACTCATTTGGATTATCAGAGCAGTTTCTGCTCAAAATCAAACATTGAGCGCATACTGTGTGCCAAGTTCTGTGCTGGAACTTACTATAGAAAGATGATTATGGTGCAGTTTCTACCTGCAGTCTAGTGTGGGGAGCTGAGAGACACAGAATTTAAGGTGGTGTGGTGCCTTGGCATTTTGGGCATGGGTGTGTGTGTGTGTGTGTGTGTGTGTGTGTGTGTGTGTGTGTTTAGGGTGGTGGTGGTGGTGAGGAAGCCTTCCAGGAAAGGGTGGTGCTTGACCTGAGTCCTGAAGCACGGTTAGAAGAGAGTCAGGGGAGAAAAATGCGGTGCACGAGGGACTCTTTCAGTCTGTGGTGTTTGCTACAGAATTAACTGTTAAGGAAGGGAGAGGAGAAAGGTAGGCTGAAAAGGTAGACAGAGACCAGCTCATAGAAGGCCTTCTATGTCCTTCTAAGGAGCATGGCTTTGCCCTGCAGGCAATGAGGGGACGCCGAGGATTTTTTTTTTTTTTTTTGGCTGTGTTGGGTCTTCGTTTCTGTGCGAGGGCTTTCTCCAGTTGCGGCAAGCGGGGGCCACTCTTCATCGCGGTGCCTGGGCCTCTCACTGTCGCGGCCTCTCTCGTTGCGGAGCACAGGCTCCAGACGCGCAGGCTCAGTAGTTGTGGCTCATGGGCCCAGTTGCTCCGTGGCATGTGGGATCTTCCCAGACCAGGGCTCGAACCCGTGTCCCCTGCATTGGCAGGCAGATTCTCAACCACTGCGCCACCAGGGAAGCCCGAGGATTTTATATAGAAAAGTAAAATGGGCTAACAGTGGTCTATGGTTTACTCTTCTCAGAGGCATTTAATTGCCCAGTGCAATGGGATTTGAGGGGAGTGTAATGTAAAGGGACAGCCGTTCATTGTTCTTGTCTGTCCTGCTCCCCTCCTTCCTTCCATGAACCTTCTTTCTTGTTATCACCCCTCACCCCAGCCTCAAAAGTAGATTTGGAATATAGGCCTGGCTCATCTTCCTGGCCATGGTGATTGGTGTGGAGATAGATAATGTGACTTCAGCTGGGCCAATCAGAAATCTTCCTGAGACTTTTCTGCCAGAGTAGAAAAGTCTGTAGTCTCTTTGCAGTGCCACCAAGCTAATGGATGAGTCTAGGATTGCTGGCAGCCGCTTGCCTACCACGGAGAGTAAGTCTATTAAAGACTAAAGGGCAGAGGTGACACTTGAAAGCAGAGCTAAATCCAGCTGTACCTGAAGGGAGGCGCATGGATTTTTTAATGTGCGTAATTTCATTTTCAACTAAAAATCGGGTTTTAGTTTTATTTGCAACTAGAAGTAGGACTGAGGGATTTCCTGGATGTGAGACTTTCAGGGCCAAAACTGAGACAGTCCCAAGTAAACAGAAACAGTTGGCTATCCTAATACCAGGGGCAACCACAGAGGCTGGAGTCTAGATGGGACGTTTTCCAGTAGTTCAGTCAAGGGATGATACATGCCTGAACTTGCAGTTGATGAGGAAAATCAGGCGTGGATTTTAGAAATATTTGGGAAATGAAATAGGCAAGACTGGATGATCAGATGTAAGGAAGGAAGGGGAATTCTTGAATGCCTCTCAGGATTCCAGCTGGGGCAATTTAACGTTGATACTGATGTCAATTAAAGTTTCACAAGGGGAGATGGCTTTAGTCTTGGACACATTTTGTTTCAAGTCCTTGTGTGACTATCTGTTAAAAATGTCCAGTAGAATAGGTAAGTTGGATGCTTGGATAAAAGGTGGGCTGGATGTTTGGATTTGGGAATCCTCAGCATATACTAACAGTGAGAGTGGATGAGCTCTCCAAGAAGAATGGATAAAGTGAGAAAAGCGGCAGTGGGTCAAGGATAGAAACCTGGGACTAAGGGTGGGATTTTAGAAGGCAGACATAGGAAGAGGAGACAGAGGGGAAAAATGAGAGTCTGATGTCACAGAAGCTAGTGGGGCAGAATGGTGAGTTTACAGGAGAGAATAATTCCCACTGTTAGAGGGGTCCCTGAAGCAGAGACTGAAAGGTTCCATTGAACTTGGAAATTAAGAGTTCACTGTCTGGGACTTCCCTGGTGGCACAGTGGTTGGGAAACTGCCTGCCAATGCAGGGGACACTGGTTCGATCCCTGGTCTGGGAGGATCCCACATGCTGTGGAGCAACTAAGCCCGTGGGCCACAACCAGTGAGCCTGTGTGCCACAACTACTGAAGTCCGTGCACCCTAGAGCCTGAGCACCACAACTACTGAGCCTGTGTGCTGCAACTACTGAAGCCCACGCGCCTAGAGCCCGTGCTCCACAACAAGAGAAGCCACCGCAATGAGAAACCCGCGCATCGCAACGAAGAGTAGCCCCCGCTCGCCGCAACTAGAGAAAGCCTGTGTGCAGCAATGAAGACCCAACACAGCCGCCTCCAAAAAAAAAAAAAAAAAAGAGTTCACTGGCCGTTTTATTGGATGAAATCAGTTTTGCTCTGTTGGTGTGAGTAAAGCCACATTGCAGTTGATTGAGAGGATGGGAGGTGAGGAAGAGAAGACAGGGAAGGTGGACTACTCTTGGGAAATTTTGATAAGAAAGGAGAAAAGAGGATAAGGGGCTTCAGGAATAGCTGGAGGACTTGCTTCTCACCTGTGAGCCTGATGGAAGTTATTTGCTTGGGTGTGATGGAGACATTTGGATGTGGAAAGGTAGGAAGTTTTAAGAATTCAGGCCAAATGGCCCCAGCATGTTTTTGATGGGGAAGGCAGGATTATTTGCTTGATGGGAAGGAGATAAATAGGGAGGTTTGAGTAGGGTGATAAAGGTTTGGAATGGAGGAGTTGAACAAGGACCAATAAAAGAATTATAAAATGCCGCTGGAGGCTCAGCAGAGGTTAGAAACACTACTGCCACTTTTTCTCCACTAGTTCATTCTCCTTCTTCACTCTGTCTTTAAGAAAACAAGGCTTATCATGTCAAGACCCTGCTTAAACCACTCTACCAACTCCCTCCCCTTGCCTTTTATAATCAGTAGAAACTCTTAGCCTTTGTTGACTTGACTCAAACTTCCTTCCCGGCCTCATCAATATTCTCCTCCCTGGCCTCATCAATATTCTCCTCCCCATACTCCTGCCACAGAGATCTGTTATCTGATAACCCAGACTTTTTTAGAACTTAGCATTTGTACACACTTTTTTTGCTGCTGAGAATATCCTTTCCCTATTCTTCACTAACAAACTCCTACTCATCCTTCAAGGCCCAACTGATACAGTGCCTCCCCTGTGAAACCTTTTTTGACTCATTCAGGCAGGGCGACTTCTTGTAATAGCATTGATCACATTGCACAGTAATGCCCAACCCAATCCCCACCCTCACTATCTTGGGAGATCCTAGTTTTTTCTGGGTTTATCTTAGGACATACTTAGCATAGTGCTAGTAGGAGCTACCATATTCCCAGGAGGAGCTCAACAAATGAATGAATTCCTCTTTGTCCTGCTTCTAAAAATCAAATGCTGTGTTATTCACATTTAATGTCGAGGGGGTATTTTTCTTTTTGTAGTTATAACTCATGAGACATTGTTGATACTTTGTTGAAAAACTTTGCTCATTTAATTCTATTAATTGCTTATATACAAAATACCTTTCTACAATTCATTTTTCCTTAAAAATTCTTTCCTGCCCTGATGATAAGTCAGTAGCTGAAGTATTGGGAAGTGATTCTTTAAATATCTTTTAAATATCTATAATTATACTCGGCAAACCCACATACCCTTCTCTGACCCCATACTCTAAACTTTGGTTCTTTTCCTCCTGATTTTCAATTCAAGGAGGAAAATGTAAAATGACTGGGGGTGAAGATGGCAAAAAAGTGACCCAAAGTGAATTGCTCTCCTCCCCCAAATTTGTATAAGATTTAAAGCTAGAAGAAATGTTAACAATTACCTAGCCTAAATCCTTCTTTAAAAAACTCCTTTTTTTTTCTGGAAACAGGAACAGGAGTCATAAAAGTCTTAAGGTTGCACAGCAAATTAGTGGCAGTCCAACTAGAACCCATATTTCCTGAGTCTAAGACATGTTTTTTCTCTTACTTCATACTGACAACTCATGAAAAAATGCAGTTTTTTAAAAAAGCATATCAAATGCACTTTTGGATCTCTGCGGAATTCCATTTTCTCATATGTAAAGTAGGGATAATACTAGTAGTGACCTCATGGGTTTGCTGTGAGAATTAAATGAATTAAGGGATGCAAAATGCTGGGAATAGTACCTGCCCATAGTAAGTGCCTGGAGTCTAGTATTGTTTATTTTTATTTAAGGTCCAGGACATTACGCTCTTGATTACTAAGGAACTAATTTGCTCACTTTACTTAAGTTTATTTAAATTAAAAAAAATTTTTTTGTTATTGAGTTCACATGCAATATTATGTTTCAGGTGTACCACATAGTGATTCTATTAATTTTAAATGTTATATTCCATTTATAGTTGTTATAAAATATGGCTATATTCTCTGTGCTGTACAATATATCCTTGTAGCTTAATTATTTTATACATAGTAGTTTGTACCTCTTAATCCCCTACTCCTATATTGCCCCTCCCCCTCCATCACTAGTTTGTTCTCTATATCTGTGAGTCTGTTTCATTTTTGTTATATTCACTAGTTTGACCCCTCATATAAGTGATATCATACAGTATTTGTTTTTCTCTGTCTAAATGCACTTAGCATAATACCCTCCAAATCCCATCCATGTTATTGCAAATGGCAAAATTTCATTCTTTTTTATGGTTGAGTAGTATTCCATTGACTATATTTATATACCACATCTTCTTTATCCATTTGTCTGTTGATGGACACTAAGGTTAATTCCATATCTTGGCTATTGTAAATAACGCTGCTATGAACATTGGGGTGTGTGTATCTTTTCAAATTAGTATTTTTGTTCTTTTCAGATATATACTCAGGAATGGAATTGCTGGGTCGCATGGTAGTTTTATTTCTCACTTGATTAATTTTAAAATTCCCAAAGTTATTTTGCCTCCCTTCCCCCCACCATTCAAACCATGCTACAGTTATGAAGACAGACTATGGGCTGTAGAATCTAGCTGACGCGGGTGTGTGGAATTAGGGTCTGTACTTCTTAGTTGTTGGATCCTGCATAAGTTGCTTGACTTCTCTGAGCCTCAGTTCCTCAACTGTAGCATAGTTAAATAAAGTCTACTTTCCTTTCAAGAGTTGTTGTGAGGCTTAAATGGGAGGATACATGTGGAGTGTCCAGCCCAGTGTCAGTGTTTGGTCCCTCCTTTCCCCAGGGCGTCACACAGATGTCTGTAAATATCAACAGATGTATGAGCTATATTTAAATGTACTTCACTGATGTCAGATCTACAACGGTTTATCTACAATAAAGCAATTCTAATGCGTTGGCCATGGGAAAATGTCTCAAGGTTAAAAGTAGGAAGGATCTGCTGCACATGGATGATTCTTGGCATGCAGTTCTCCAAAGGGATGCTTGTCTTCAGATATACGGTAAAGCTTCTTTACCATTTTTGCTACATCCAAGTACAAGCTGTGCTATTATACACCCACATTTTTGAAAATATAAATTGGCTTACTTTTTATTTAAATCTGTTTTAGAAGGAAACTGTATATCACAACTTGCTCAGTGAGTGACTGCTTTTCCCCTGCCCCCAGCATATCAACTTACAGATCCACAGGGTCTTTGTGATGTCACACGGTTAATGTCCTATGTCAGGACCAGATTTCAGGTCTTTTTGTGGCTGGAGCTCTCTCTTCTATCACTAAGCTCTGTGTGTGTGTGTGTGTGTGTGTGTGTGTTAAGATGGCATGATTGGATCTAGAGACCAGGAGTAGCAATTTGCACATAGATGTCTCAGCTGCAGATTTAACGTGCAAATTCGAGACCTTACCATTATATATCTCGGCCATTCCAATTACTTGCTTTCATTATTGAATAGATTACCTAGGAGGATTTATAGGGTATAAAAATGCTTTGTATGTAAAATTAATTCTCAATACACCTAAAACTTTATGATTAACTTCTGCTCCTTTGTGCTAAGCATTGCTCTCTCCATAGTTCTATTTTATAGCGTCAGTTGTCTTCTACAGACTAATATATTGTCATATAGCATTTCAGGATACATTTATTTGGATTGCATTTTCTTCCAGTGCAGAGAAAATATTGGTTTCTTAAAAAATTAATAGTTGAGGTGAGGGTTCCTGAGACCAACTGTATATGTTTGCCCAGGACTGGCCTATAGCTAAATGGCCTTTAATAGATGTGATTGACTCAGATAAGGAAACAGCAATTGGGGAAGCATCTGAAGGGAAAGGTTATTTGCTGCTCACAGTGGCAAAGGGGTAGAGTAGCAAGCAGGGCCATGCTCTGAAAGCAAGCTAAAGGCAATAGTCATGCCAGGTTGTGCAAAGATGGCTTAGAGCTGACGGCAGGACAGGTTCTACACAGTCAGAGCCGTGAGCCCAAAGTCTGTAAATCTAGACATAGGGACTCAAAAGACTGTCTACTTAGCCCCAAGTAAGAAGGCTTATGGTGAAATGTCCATATGTATATGTGTAACAGACCCTTGCCAATGAGAAGCTGGTCACAGCGCATGTCCAGGAGAGCTGGACCTGCATCTCCACATTTAGCTCCCACGTTACCAGCAGGCTTGAGTTCTTTGGTCATACCATTAAGGTTGCATACCATTTCATCTGCCACGTTTACTTACTTAGTCTACCCATTTCAGCTTCATTGTCCTCCAACCCCTTATTCCTACCCAAGTCCCATCTACCACCCCCAATACAATCGTCTTCCATTGAAAGTCACAGGAACTTCTGGTAATTTGGTCTGAGCCAATGAAAGAGCTGGTCAGTTGCTGCCTATTTTTCATGACCAACGTGTCTAAATTCTTCAGTCCTTTCCTAGGAAGGGCTGAGTGGCGATCTATCTTTTGCCCCTACCCTTTGTAGTGTGTGAGTGCTGGTTCTCGGAAGCAGGGGCCATCTCTTTAGCTTGCCCAGCCCATAACCTTGTTGGCTGCCTTCTCCCCGGCTTTCTGGATGACGTTGTCCCTCCCTTCATCTCTGTGGGAATCCCAGCTCTGGAAGAAGAGACTGGGCAGGAGGCAGGGTACCTTCAGCAAACACTGAATATGAGTCTTCAAGTCTGATGACCTTTCCATTTGTTGTCTGTTTCTATGGTCACAGCCGGGTCTCAGGATGGGAAAGAGCCTTCCACACATAGTGAATCACTACGTCACTCCTCCTTAACAACTTCCACTGCCTTCCTGTTGCTTGCAGAGTAAGTGGTATGGGAGACGCTCTGCACACTAGCTTTGAGCTCACTTTTCGCCTCCTCCTGTCATTCCCTCCCAAGACTTCATTCCAATGCATACGGGGTTTCTTCGTCTCTCAAGACCTAGTTCAAACACCACCTCCCTTGGAAGCCTTCTCAGACTTTGCTGATATGGAGGTAGCCCTCCTTCCTCTGGGCTCTCACGGCACTGTGTGTTCACCTGAGCCCAGGCACTTTGCACACGGTACTGTAATTATTAGTTTATATATTGGTTATTCCCACCCTTCCTTGCCCTAGACTGTGAGCTTCTCACGGGCTGGTGTGAGCCTTATTCATTTGAGTGTAATCAGAGCCTGAGTTCCATACCTGGCTCTCAGCAGGTGCTCAGAAAATGTTAACTGAATGAATGCAGGAAAAGGGGAAGAGAATTGGTCTTCTGTTAATTTATTGAGCAAAATACAGTAGGAAGATTCAATAAGGCACTGATCCAGTAAAGAGAGCAACGGTGCTTTAATGAAACTTCTTTCAAATCTGTGAACACGTTAGCTATGAAGTAAATGCTTTTATTCTTTCCGCAGAACAGAATTTCCAAACAATGATCACAATGTTTAGGTTAATAAGATGCTGGACAGATGAGTAGTCAAAGGATGTTATAAAACAACAATCCCATCAACTATATATCAAATGCAAATTTACTGAGACATCAAGAGAATGTATGTTTATAGTTACATGGCTATAAACAAGACATTATTACAGTAATCAAGTCCATAAAACTAGAAAAAAAAAGCCATATAACAAAAAGGCCTTTCATAAGCTATTAAATGAGCACACACAATAGACAAACCAGTTCTATATTTGAAGCAGCATATAGCACCAACATGTTGGCAGGACCAGTAGAGGGGTAGTAGGCTGCTGGATGGAACAGGGGGATCTCAGCCATCATCTACTTCAAGGCCCATTTTACAGATGGTGAAATGGAGGCCCAGAGAGATGGAGTGCCTTGTTCAAAGTCACACAACACAGGGACACAGGATTGGCTAGACAACGAACGATCCAGGCCACCCAGCTCTAGGTAAGTGTTAATTTAACATACAGATAATTCTACTTGATTCAATGTATTTTCTTCCTATTAAAACAGATCTACCATAAAAAGTCAATACAAGTCCTAACACACTCTGGTATTACGTTTATTGAGAAAGGACTGACATGTACTGTGATTTACTTCTTGGGACTACATAGCTGTTAAAATGCGGAGTTATCACTCAGATGACACTCTCAGGTGCAAACTGACTGAGAAGAAGGAACCTGAAGGGAAAGTTTGGCACATCCTGCACTACCTAAACTAACTTACGCCTCAAAATTACTAAATTGTTGGTATAATTTTTTTTTCTGATAGTTGAAAGATTAGTAAAGCACAAAAGTAGTCCCAATAGAAAGCAAATCAGGTCTTTCCTTTAAAGGGTAAGTATGGCACTTTTCATTTTAATAGTAAGGTAAAGAAATGTAAAAACCTGATTCTTATTTAGAAAAAAACCTATAGCTTGTGAACCACCTGGTATAGAAAATGTTTCTCTATTTAAAAAAAAAGTGTTTCTGTAAAATACTTTGGGGTCATGAAATTCTGTCTAGCGTATCTTGCCATGGTCCCGAGGCCTCAATTGGACAGATTTATGATGCACTAATGAAGATATAAGAATGGAAAAAGAGATCACTGTTAACAGAAGCAGCACTAAAGACAAAGTATAGTGAACATATTTAAATAGCTTCATAGATATGAAGGCAAGAAGTTGCATGCACATAAGTGATTAGGTGTGTCATTATAGTGGTAGTTGGAAAAAGTAACACACACTGGGCATTTGTCTGTCATCATCAAAAACCAGTTGCTGCCGAATAGTTAAACTGTGGCTTTACAAGTAGAATAAAGCCTGATAAATAAAAGTGACTTCTGCATATTATATATATGTATACATATATTATATTTTTCTCACACAGATGTCTAGTTATAAGTAAATCAACATTTAGCTACAATTTTTCTCCCCCTTGGGTCCAGCATCAAAGGATTTGGTATCACTTTTCTTAAACATACCCTACACCTGGTTAGGAAGTTACATGATTTTCATACTTGTAGCCTTTATGATATCTGGCCAGCAAAAATAAAAATGAAATCTCCTGGGACCTCAAGTCCATTCCTTACCACTACAGGCATGTTAGCAAATATATAGCAAACCATACTTGTTTTCTGTTAGGTAAAAGAACATGTTTTAGTACTAAAGAATAAACTATGCTTGCTACCAAAAATGTGTACATAGCAGTATAATAAAAGTAATTTCATGAAAATATTTTGTAACAAGCTACATTATAAATATTTAAAGAAACATGGTAAAAATCAGAGTGAAAATAAGATTAGTGTTCTGAAACTATCAGTAGAAAAATATACTTATTAAAAAAAAGAATGTCTCATTAAGTGAAGCTGTAAATGTAAAGTTGTCTTATTAATGTACATTTCAAATATCACCTTTTGAAAGGAAAAACCGTTCTCTCTCCAACAGGTGCCTATAATTTACTTGGAAACTGGGCGTTTTGCAGAACTAAGGGTAGATGACAAGAGGGTAATAGCGGTGGCGTGATTTCCACATGGTCCTGGAAGAGTGAGGGCCGTTCACAATGCTGAACAGGCAGGTGACTTGGGGAAATACGGAAGATATTTGAGCAGTTTGGAAACAGTACTGCATTTCTTCACCCACAATTAGCATAACACTCAAAGTTCAGACATTAGATTTTTAAAAGGGGCTTGCACTGCAGGGCGAGGCTGTACAGAACTAGGGAAAACCGTTGTAAATAATTCCTTCTTGGGGAGGAATCCTTTCTGAGAATATTTTAAATCGTTCAGTAGTAGTTAGTTTTAATGAACTGAAGCTGAATTAAAATATCAAAGGTCTAGTGTATGGTTTGGGCCCATAAGCAAGCCTTTAAAAAGACCCTCTCTTCCTCTTTGATAAAGTTAACATACCCTCTGGCCACAGGAGATGCCTTCTTTTGGCATCCCCACTGGAAATTCTGAGGATGTGTGGCAGCGCCATCACGCCCAGAGGGAAATCAAGGAGCCCAACACCACCCAGCGGCTGGAACCGTGGGCCCAGGTAGCGAACCACCGAATCCCAGCCTCTCTCAGATGGTGTGAGGACAAGCTAGGGATGACGCTGACGCTGCAGCTATTTGAAAAGAGCTTAAGTAAGTAAGTGTCTGATACCTTTACGTTCTTTTTGTATGTATGTTTCTTCCCCATCATGATCTGCCCACTTGGGGCTGGGAGGTGAACATGACCTCTGAGGACATGTTCTGGCGGCAGAGGAAAGATGGAGGGGAGGCAGAGAAAGTGAGCTAAATCACAAAGTTGGGCCAAGGAGAGCAGCTGTTTTTCACGCATTCCGCTCCTCTCTTGGCTGGGCTCACGGATGCTTTGTCTCGCTCCCAGCATTAGAGTGGAAATTTCAGAGGTGTCTGTCTGTCTACCCCTGCTCCAGAGAACGTGAGCCCCGGGGCACAGCTGCCCAGGGTACTCCCCAAGGGCCTCCTCCCCTTTTCTAGATGCAGGATCACTGAAGCCCGAAAGCCCTTGGTGAATTAATACTCATATCATAAAAGGGCTTTTCGTTCAGTTTTTAAATTTTAATTGGCACAGTTTACTGTAGCCTGAGAGGTCAGCAAGATTTCAAGAGGAGAGAGATGACTTCATTACTCAATTACAATGAATGCAGTCTTTAGGGTGTTCTTTACTTTTTGTACAATAACTATAAGAAAAGAATTTAATTCTACCCCCACACAGCTCAAGATAAAGGTATAACTTCTTCTGGAGTTGAACTGATGGTCTGGAGAGAGAGAGATTTTAATAGGGAAATAAGCTTTGAGATGTGTATATACAAACACACATATATATACACAAAACACTCCTCACCCACATATACTGTACAGATTGGCATAACCCTATTAAGAACATACTATGATAGAAAGGCTGTAGGACAAGTTATTCTTGGCATTTTAATCGAGACGAGTCCTTAGGTAATTTAGGTCTTAACTGGATCATTCACATATTTGTTTTTTTAAAAGGCCAGACCAACTTTCCTTCAGCAGTAACCCAATATGACACCAGAGTTAACAAATGGAAAACAAGATTGTTATTCTGTATTAATTCACTAAAGGGCATTTTAGAGAAAGGACAACTTGGAAAACAAAGACTTCCGAGTCCATGATTCCAAGTTAAGAGCATTTTAGTTATTAGCAGTGGTTACCGAATAAGCCGAAGGTAAATCTTTTCAAGGAGCTGCTCATCGTTTGCTTTGTTGAGAAGAGGGGAGGAACCACTTCACTACTCCTCTATAAGATGATGCAGGTCTTTTTATCCTTGAAAGGGTTTTCTGAAGTTGGTATCCCCATCAGCAGAGGGTCATTCCTCGCATGTTCCTCGCAGTAGGACATGAGGTCCGCTGATGCCTTTGAAACCTGGTGTGTAGACAGACCAAAGCAAACAAAGGAAATATTTACAGGATACAACGAGAGATGATCACACTAAGTGAAGTAAGTCAGACAGACACATACCATATGATATCACTTATATGTGGAATCTAAAATATGACACAAATGAACATATCTACAAAACAAACAGACTCATAGACATAGGGAACAGACTTGTGGTTGTCAAGGGGGAGCGGGGGAGGGAGAGGGATGGACTGAGAGTTTGGGGTTGGTAGATGTAAACTACTCTATATAGGCTGGATAAACGACAAGGTCCTACTGTATAGCACAGGGGACTGTATTCAGTATCCTGTGATAAACCATAATGGAAAAGAATATATAAGAAAAGAACGTCTATATGTGTATCACTGAGTCACTTTGCTGTAGAGCAGAGATTGGCACAAAATTGTAAATCAACTATGCTTCAATAAAAAAAATAAAAAAAAAAATTTACAAACCTGAAAGGTATTTGAATGCTAACCCACTGGGTGGAAGACTGTTGGAGAATAGGATAACCAAAGTATCACTCCCAGATTGTTACTTAAAGAGCGAAAACGTACTTCTAAATGGAGAAATCTGGCAGATAAGGCCTTCCTTAACCAAGTGATCAAACTGACATCAGATGTCTCTTGGAGTGAGGGCAGAAGACTCGCCACCAGCCAGCTAGTATTTCTGCCCAAACTTTTAGCCTGAATTTGATCGTCAGCAAACAATCCCATCTAAAGTGAGGGCCATTCTGAGAAGTGAGTGGCCTGGAATCGTCGAAACTGGACTACGTGTGAGATACTATTAGCAGCTGATCCTGAATTAATCGTTGTACTGTGGTTACGTAGAAGAATGCCCTTATACTTACTTAGGTGACAGATGGTGAAGTATTAGGGGGTGAAGCGTCACAATGTTTGCAAATAACTTTCAACAAATTTAAAGAAAAAATTATGTCAGTTTTGTATGTGTGTGTGTAGAGACAGAGAGAAAACAAGTGCGGTAAAATGCTAATAATTGGTGAATCTTGGTAAATAGTATATGGGTGTTTGTTGTTATGACTCTTCCACAGGTTTGAAATTTCTCAAAATAAAAAGTTGGTGGGGGAGGGGGAAAAAGAAAAGTGTCTGTGATTCAAAGGAAGGTTGTATCTTAGTTTCTATCCAATAACAAATCGATTAGAATGCAGAACAGAGTTAAAGAACCGAATTATGGGCTCGGAGCCAAAACTCAGACTAGAGCCAAATTCTAGTAGAGCTTCAAGATTTACTGTTAAAGATTGGGCTTGGGGGAATAAAAAGAGGGACAAAGCCAGCATGGGAAGATGCAGTACCTTACTGTGGCATGAGTTAAAAATGGAAATACCACACCCTGTTCAGAAGTCAGTCTGGGTGGGAGACCCGTTAGGATAATCAGATCAGTGTCCTCAGGCCAGGGGCACAGGCAGCCTCCTGTTTTGAAGACAGGTGACTATCTCTAGGCCCAGAGGAATTTATCAGGTGACTGCTTCAGTATCTAGGAAACGGCCATTACTCACAACATTCCAAGGCACTCACCGCCTAGCCCTCTCCAGGGGTCTGGGGGAAAAAAGACTTCAAAGTCAGGTGACCCAACAAATGCCTTCTGGTTTCCTCCAGATCTCAACTAAGGCTGGTGATACTTACCCTGGGTTGCAGACTGTGGTCGTCAAAGTCCGCACACACTGAAAAACCCACCTTCTCCTAAAAAGGACACCTGGTTGTTGACTTGTTATACGAGGCCACCTTGGCTGCACCGATAACGCTAGAACACTTCATACATTCCAGAGGGAGGACGAAGGTGTTTATAAAGTCCACCTGGAAGCCCTGTCCCGAGGGAGAACACAGTGACAGAGGGCTCGACCATGTGCGCTCAGGGAAGGCAGGTCCCCAGGAAATCCTGTCACGGGCTTTAGGTTTTCTGTCCACACAGACAGCCTCACTCAGACACTCTGGCTCGCCGGTGCTATGTTGAAATGAGAGTGAAGATTCGGAGACTCTCAGCTGGCTCGGGGAAAATCCTGGCACCTGGTCCAATTACGTGGCCTCCACCTTCTCAGAAATGTGGCCCAGCCTTGGGAGGGCAGAGGGAGCCGGTCAGAACACACGTCTGACCCACTCAAGGCTCTTACCTTTATTCTTTCGATGGAGGCTTCCATCCTCAACTGCTGCACAGTCCTTCTCGCCTGGGCGATGTTGTTGGTGCTGGACGTCTTGCTCGACATCTTCAGTTACGGTTTCACCTGAAATCTGAAGAGAACTTTTTTTTCAAAAGTGAAGAACAGTCATCTTTAAGTTGCTTAGACATTCATAATGCTTTGAGGGGGAAAAGGATGCACTTCCGGTCACCACAGCCTCTTGGAGGCTGCTACCACAAAGCCCCTCAGCAATGAGAGGGGCGGCCTCAGTTTCTAAGCTTGTAATCCTTTTGAGCACCTTCATGAATCTTTCGTCTTCAGAAACCCAGTACCAGTAGTTTAATCCCTGCGCCCCATATACAGCATAAAGTAGCATTTTCTAAGGGGAAACAAACACAAACATCTGTGGTAGTTACCAGGCCTCCGGCCAACGTGGGCCATGTTCCACGTGCAGGTTAACATTACTGCCCTGTACGTTAATAGGAGGTTTGATTTCATTTCGTTTTGGCTCTCTTACCCAACTATTACACTGATACAAATCCTGGCAACAGAAAAGGGCAGAAGAGAGTGCTTCTGGAGAAGTCTGCACAAAGGGTGCATTTTTAGGTGCTATCAAGATTTGCAGTCGTTTGGAGAATGTTAGGCAGATAAGGAAGCCTTTATTCAGGAAAAAGTGGGAACCTTTCAGCTGAAAGACTCTCAATGACAGATCCACAGCAAAAGTCACATGGGATACAGCCTCAAGCCTGAAATATTTAATGGAACTACATCAGCACCTCCCCCCTTGCCCCACCCCTTTGACCTCTCCGGCTTCATCCCGGGGGCCAGGGCACTGGCTAATCCCACACCCCCATCACATGTTTGTGGGCCTGCCCTCTGCCTCTCTCTCCCGGTGAAAAGCAAAGGAAACATCCCGGACCTTGAGCTTCGACCGGTCTAGTTGCCCAATGGCACAGTTCAAGGGGAAGGCAGGCTGGGGAAAAGCATTGCCTGGTGCCCCTGCCATATATGGCTAAGTTCTCCCTTGGCGCGGTGGCATTGGAAGCCTTCGCAGAGCTGGCAGCGCCGGCAGTTTTATGAGTCAGAGCAGGTGGACAGGAGGTGTGCCTCGCCGGCGCTATGCAAGGGCTCAGCAAAGTCTGAGGGCACCGTGGCGCCAGCAGCAAACGCAGGCTGACTCAACCTTCTGGAGGGGCTGCAGGTGCACAAGGCATATCTGCCATAAAGGCTTACACTAGACAAGGCTGCCGAAAACAGCAACCCACAGCTCCTGCGGGGTCCACCGGAGTTCTACCGCACTCAGAATGCTTCTGATGGCTGAGTTCAAGGACTTGGGTAGGGCTTGTACCTTCTGAAGTCAGAGGCAGCTTTGGGTCAAATGCCCAAATAAAACTGTGCTTTTAACTGCGTGCAGAACTTTGAAATCCAGCCTAATTAGCAAGCTTCATGTTCCTGGTTTGGACCCTACCTCTTCCAGTTACTTAACCTCTATGAGCCCATGTTTTCTCATTTGTAATATAGGGATACTACTGTTTTTGAGGATTCAATTCACTGGTGCACATGCAGCGTTTAGCATAGGACCAAGGCACGCCATACACAGCAGCTGCTATTGTATTTATCCTTGGGGGTCACACACAGCACAATGAATGGGAATCCCCTGTGCACCTGTCTGCCTCCCCCCGGACAATGGGCCTCCAAGCGTTTTGACCGACTGGTTTGGGGGTGCTATGGGCATGGGCCCCAGGCAATCCTGCTGCACTCTGGTGTCAGGGCAGAATAGAATGGCTGGAAACAGCCCACTAAGGATTTCCCTAGCATAAGGGAGCCCAAGCCGTGCAGGAACCTGGGAGGAGCCTTCGTGAGGCAGGGCACGGTGGCCTTGCCTTGGGCGACCTGGTTACAACACACTTCCCGACAAGCTGCCTCTTCCTCAGATTCCTGGGGCACTCATCCTGCCCCACCCAAAGGAGAGGCTGAGGGTCTCCTCCCGGTGACTTTGCACACACCCAGCGGTCTGGCCCAGCCCTTCTGTGCTCACAGCAAGCACCTGTTAACAGAGCCTTTGAAATGGGTCTAAGGCAGCAGGCAGCCTTTCTGCGAACAGTTTGAAGTGCCCTGATTCACAGCGCGCTGGTCCTCGTTTTGTTCCCTGTAGCACGTTAAACTGGGCTCCCCTCCCAGCTGGCACCGGTTCTGAGGATTGGCCCCCAGCCTTCAGAGTGCGAACGTGACACCTTTTCTGAGTTGCCTGTGGTTTCCAGGCTGCACCCTTAGGACTTTCTAAATGTTCCCTTTGCAGGAAAATAACGCCAAGCAGTCTCTTCTTCTCAACCTCTAGGGCATAAAGTTTCCAAGGCCTGGGCAAGTTTTCCTGTAACTGCAGAACATTTCACACACGTATCAGGACTGGGTCAGCCATGGCTCCTCCCACCCACATGGCTGTAAGCAAATAGTCCACAATTAGGCTTTAGTTATAAAATGCTTGGGTAGGTCCTCCTAAAATTGGTGAGAAACTCTGCATCTGGTACACGGACGACTTACTTCCTGACTGTATTATAGTCACGATTATAAACAGCCAGTGGTTCACAGTTCATGCTTGCCAGCTTGGGGTTCTTACAGCTTTCCCCACTTCTGACATCTGTGTTCTGACCTGCTCCTTCACAGACAGCCCTCTCCCTATCCCTCAGATAGCTTCCTGCTCCCTTCTGCTGGGGATCCCTCTAGAAAAAGTTGTACACTGGGCCACTGGTAAAGAACATAATTTCTTATGATAACATGCTTCCAATGGAGAAGTCAAATCAAAATTATGTCATTTTAACCTAAGGAGCCTCTGCAAGGAACTCGGTGGGCTGAGCTGCCTCTCGTGTATGAAAGCAGGGTCACGGCTGCTTGATGTCTGAGCGGTGGGTGGTGTTTACAGGAGCAGGAGGTCTCGCTGAGGACGTCCTCCCCACTTGCAGCTGCTCTGCATTGCCTCAACGGCTGGGCTGGGGCAGAACCAGACCGAGAGGCTGGGACACAAACATCTCTGAGCATCTCTGCACCCTCAGAGGGTGTCTTTGGTCTTCCCTCAATGCACGGGTGTCTGGCTGTTTGTCTGTGCTACTACTTGGATAAAAAACTTGCTTTATTCTTACTCCAAAAATAGCTTCCAAGACAAACAGCACCCGATGTATAGAACCTTAGAGCGCACACATACTGTCATCTGCATTCACCTGTGAAGCCTCACTCTCAGCCTGAAAGGTATATTACTTTTTCATCCTCGTTTTATAGATGAGGCAACCAAAATTAGAAAAACTTGCTCCAAGTTAATCCAGCTCACAGCCTTGAACTAGCTTTTAAGCCTCTCCACCCCAGAAGCCACACTTCCTATTGTATCAAGGAAAGGATGCAATTCCAATTAATTTGATTCGCAAATACTCTGGACATCACTGAACAGTCTACAATGTGGTTCTCATCAAGGGCGACCTTGACACTCCATAACCTAGAGTTGTGGCCTTGCTGATGGCTTCACGTTTGTGCAACACCCCTTCTGGTGCAGAAGGCATCTGCTTGTCTGTCTAGTGCCCTGGAAGACAGGTCTCCCCTCTCATATCCATAAGCTAAGTGAGAATGTTCTCACTGTGGCTATTAGGCAAGGACTGAGGTCAACTTCTGGCATCACTGGATAACCCACCCAGAAGGGCCCAGGCCTGTGCCTGCCTGTGCAGACACCCAGGTTTGATAAAACTCTGGCTATTGCTTCTGCAGCTTTGTTTCCACTTTTACATGTGACCGAGAGATTTGAATAAACATAAGTAGTATTTAGCTATTCAAATACTTTGCATTGGTTTTAATGCTATTATTCATCTGAATTCTCAGCTTCCTAGAAATTCCTAGGAACAAGGTGTCACATTAGGGAAATGTGGGCATTCTAATCTTGTCTAGAGGGGCCTGAAGCAGGGAGAGGAGGGTGGGGATAGAAAGTGTGTCACAGAGTACACTCTGGGAGGAAGGCACCAGGAAGCCCCAGGATCTGAATCACAAGTCATCATGGCCTCGCCAGTAACTGAATCACTGGAGTGAAGCCAACTTTCTGAGCAAACACACCCCTTGTGGCTGTAATAAAAGAGCAGGATGCAAAAAAAAAAAAAAAGACAGCAGGCTACCACTTACCCTCTGATCCTGCCTTCAACTATCAATATCTTACCCCAGCTCTCTGCTCCTCATCTGCTAAAGGGGACGGCAATCTATCTCACAGGCTTGTTGGGAGGACAAACAGGAGCACCTAGCACTAATGCACCTGGAACACACAGCCGTTTAAGTGCTGGGCCCCTAGGCTTGTTAATAAGATGAAAACCACGTGTTCAGTGGGAAACAAGGGAAAAATTCAGACAGTAAAAGAAGAGTTTCAAGGTAATGTGATCAGGTAGCAACATCTACTGATAGGGTCTTGGAAGGAGTTCAGGGAGTGGACAGTCAGGACCCCCAAGAACTGGTTTTCTATTTTCATGAACACTTATTATCTTCTATCAGAGCCTGCAGGCTGAATCCAGACTGCAGATGTGTTTGGTTGGGTCCCACAGAGGGTTAACTAAATTGTGTGTGTGTGTGTGTGAGAGAGAGAGTGAGAGAGAGTGAGAGAGAGTGAGAGTGAGAGAGAGAGAGAGAGAATGTGTTTTTTTTTTTTGAGAGCTCTCATATGTATCACTAATATTTTATTCTAAAACAAGATACCAAATTGTGTGTGTGTTTTAACTTTAATTGTCAACACTTGAAGAGATTTCTCCTTAAAAAGAAAAATCAGAAAATCTTACACAGGTGGGCTGGATCTGAGTAGAGGCATGCCTGCCAGCCCCTCTATCTGAACTTGTGGCACAGCCTTTACACTGTGCCTCGGATATTTAGTTCCTGGGACATGCTCAAGGATTAGGCCAGGGGACTTGGACTCATCCCTGCCCCCGCCCCTTCCTACCTTTGGCGCCCTGCGCGGGACCTGTAGCCTATCTCAGCCTCCGCTTTCTCATGGGAAAAATGGGGATAATAATACTTTTCTATCTCCAAGGACTGTTAAGGCATCAGATAAAATAAGCATGTGAGTGTAGTAAACATAGAGGACACTCCTGCTGAGCATTTAGTAGCTGCATCCCCTGATCACAGCCCGTGGGAAGTCTTCCGAGCACCCGCAGGCCCTGACGTTCTCCCCTCCTCCTGCTGTACCTCGCTAGTGCAGGGTGGGAAAGTAAACTACCTCTCCCAGTGTAACCAGCTGAATTGTATCCCCCCAGAATTCACAAGGTGTAGTCCTAACCCCCACCCCAAACAAAGCTCGCAGGCAGTGAGGCCAAGGGTAGTTGAACCTGTGACCGGCTGCCTGCATGTCCTGCCCTGCTCCTGTCCAGTTCCGAGAACACAGAGCGAAAGGAACAAGTTGCTGGCCTAGGGGGATGGAAAATAAGACGGACAGATGAGGGAGGGCTGCACAGAACGGTGGAAAACGTGCTTTGGGATAGGGAAGAGACAACGAAGTGACAGTGATATTCCTTTCTAAGACAAGTATGTGTAGGCTCAGAATCAGCAGAGTGAAAAAGAAAGAGAACAGCTCTCTCTCAAAACCTCAACAGAGCTCCGCCTCTAAAAGCAGATGCTTTTAAACTTGCTAACCCTTCAAAGTCTTTGTCTGCTATCTTTGATTAGTAGATTTTACCTGCCATCCAGGGCACATGTCCCTGAATAATGATGATGGTGATGAAGATGTTATTGCTATTGTTATGATGATAAAATTCAAAAAACTACCACCACTTACTGAGTACTTAGTATGTGCCAGGTAAGTAAATTCCAAGAATCATTTCATTTAATCTTCTTAGAGGTGAATGCTTTTATCATTTCTGCTTTATAGATGAAGCACAGAGAGGTTAAAAAATCTTGCCGAAGATCACACTGATTTACGTAGCAGAGCTGGGACTCAGGGCCACCTGACTCTCAAGGTCATCCTCTCCGTCGCCACTCTATACTGCAGGCCTCTGAACATCAAAGACACAAGGAAGGAATCGGGAGAAAGCAAGGCCAAGCGTCAGCCAGAAGCACTGGACAAAGAAGACAAGGCCTCCCTTTAGGGCCTCCAGCTCCTTCAGATAGGTGGTTTCCATAGCAATGACGGTAGAAGTGGGGAGTTCAATGGCCTTGAGAGAAGATCTAAGCGAAGGACAACTGGTTGCTCTTATTTAAAAGAAGGACTGCCCCAGATTCCAGGTAGGGCTACTGCTAAAGACGCAGGATGGTCCCATCATCCTCCTGTACCCTAGCGAAGCTGGCAGGGAGCCATGAGAATGAGCCAATCCTGGGTAATAAATCCAGAGGAGAGAGCTGCATAGCCTGAGCAGCTGCTTCCTAACTTCACTGTGTATCTAGAGCACCTGGGGCATTTGTTAAAGAAAATCTGATTCAGTATATCTGATGCAGAGCCTAAGAAGCTGTATTTACAAGCTTTCTAAAGGATTCTGATATAGGTCCTCCTGAGAAACACCACTGATGATTATTAGAATCTCTGCCTCTTGGTTCGACCCATGTTTATTTCTGCCTGGGTCTTAGAACAGGTCAGTTTAAAAGAATGCCACTTCCTACCTATGCTTAACTTTTCAAAGCTCTGAACAAGTCCTGGAAAATTCTAACTTCTTCTAATGACCTTAACCTACAGGATTAACCCTCCTTCAGTCTGAAACAGTTCTTAGCATTTAACATCCTTTGTAACTCAAGTCTAAATTTGTTTTCCTAACAGCTACTTCCTTTTGGAAAGTGTCTCCTCCCTGGCTTCCGTGACGCCAGACCGTCATGTTCTTGCCTGTCTAATGCTCTTCCTTTCTACAGCTCTTGTTCCTTCTTCTGAGTTTGGTTTTCTCAGGGGCCCAGTCCTGGAGGGCTGGTGTAGCAGAGTGAACAAGAGCCTTGAGAGTCAGATAAATTCGAATCCTGGCTCATCACGGACTACCCCACGTTGTTTCACTTCTCTGACCTTCAGTTCCCTCATCTGTAAAATGGGAAGGGATAATAATAGTACCTACCTAACAGGGTTGTACCAGGAGGATATGAGAGAACATATGTAAATTACTCAGCACCTGCCTGACCTGCAGTGGTCCTCAGTGACGGTAGATGCCCTACCCATAAGGATTGTAGCTAAGACCAACACACTTCGCATGCATACAGCCCTGACCCTTTACCTTAATTCCAATGTCTAAATAAAAAAGCCTATTTCAATTTACACTCGAATGCTGCACAGCTGCTTCAAACACAACACACCTAAAACCCAATGCAACATAGCCGCCTGCCCCCAATCTTTCTCATGTCCCTTTCTCAATGAGTGACACCACCGTTGTCCTGGTCACGAGGCATCCTTTTGCATTAGCCCTCCTTCCAATTCCTAAAACCAAGCTTTGTCCAATAGAAATGTGAGCCACATATGTGAGGTTAAATTTTCTAGTAGCCACATGAAAAAAATTAAAAAGTGAAATTAATATATTTTATTTAGCCCAATACGACCAAAATTAAAATGTAAATCAATGTTAAAAAATCGAGATATTTTATTCTTTTAGGTACTAAATCTTTGAAGCTCAGCGTGCGTTTTGCACTTACAGCACATCTTGATTTGGATGAGCCACATTTCAAGTGCTCAGCAGTCACAGCGGCCTTATTGAACAGCATAGCCTTAGACTCTGGCACTTTCTAAATTCTTTTGATTCCTACTTTGACAAACCCCGCATTTAAATTTTTCCCCATTTTCTGGTCTTGGCTCCCAGCACCTCAAGTTAGGGCTATTTCAACAGCCTCATAACCACTTATGTCCCTTATTTTCCTCCAGTCTAATCTATCCTGACCAGCATATGCTCAGATAAAGTACCATTTTCAGTTTATTTCTCTCTGGCTCAAAAAAGTTCCAGGGATTCGCCAGTAACTCCAGAAAAAGTCCAAAGGGCTCAGCTTTGCAGTCAAGATCCTCCCTAGTATTTTGGCCCCATAATAAAAATGCTCATCATAAAAGCAGCTTATTGCTACATAGAGCTTACACCAGACACCAGCCTATATGGCAATCATTGTCAATACATTATCCTGCTGAATCCTCACAATCACCCTGTGAGAAATTCTATGTATTTTCATCCCCATTTTATAAATGAAGAAACTGAGGCACAGAGAGGTTAAATATGTACCTAGCGTCAAACAGCTAGCAAGCTGCTTGGCTGGGATTTGAGCCCAGGCAGTCTGACTCCAGGGGCCCAGCTGGAACCTTGCCTGCTGTATACTGCTGTAGCCTCAGGGGGCTGTCACCCCATCCTCTGGCTTTGTGGGCTGCGTTTTCAAGTCCCATCTGCAAATCTCCACCCAAGTTCTCTGCCTGCTTCTCTTGGCCAATTTAAATTCTCTCTTCTTTTAGGCTAGTTCGCATTTTTAACTCTTCCAGGAAGGGCTCCCTATCAATACTTTTGCTTACAGTGACTAATTCCCCTTACGAATTCTTGCTATATGCTTGAAGCTCAGGGGTTTCAAGGACCCCTAAGGGATGGCCCATGCATGAGATGGAGGGGCAGGGGGAGATGTGAATGAAGCCCCTAAAACTGCATGCAAAATTCGGTTGTGCGCCTATGTTTATTTTTTCTGAAGTGAGGATTTACAGCTATCATCAAGCTCTCAAAAAGGGTCCGCAACACCATGTGTTTATTTCAATGCTTAATTGTATGTTATTTAATGCTTATTGTTATGTAACTGACTTTGTGTGTGAAAATCGTCTTCCCACTAAACTGTGGGAAGTTTAGCTCAATAATAATAGTATAGCAAGTACATTTATTCATTACTTACTACGTGCCAGCTACTATGTCAAGTACTCTCTACAGATAATACTTCACTTAATACTGCCAGCAAATATAAGAGGTTGCATTTATTATACCTATTGAGACTGAAGCTCAGGAAGGTTAAATAACTTGCCAAGATCAGACACCTGGAAAGTGGTAGAAACAGGATTTGAACCCAGAACTCTCCTACTTCAAAGCCACGCCCTTAACCAGGCAGGTGCGTCATCCGTGCCATCTTCTCTCTCATACTGACTAATGCAGAGAATGGGGCCTCAATAAATACCTGGGTTAGGTTAAGACACTCAATATAGCAACCAATACAACACATCAGCCAGTGTGAACCTATCACCCTGCGGTGTTCATGTGTACAGTGTCTGTCTTCTTAGAAACGGGATACACCTTGCTGCTCCTTCCCCCATGTACCCTGAAAAATACTGCCTGTTCCAAGCCAAAGGTTACCCTTCACAGCTCTGAGGAGCTGGGGCGGAGTCCCTGGGACTCCGATGCACCCGATCAGGGCCAGTTTCTGGGACTGTGAACATTCACCTCCAGCGTGGGCTGGCCACTTGCGTGGTGCCCAGGTTCTGAGGGCAGTGCTGCTCTGCACCCCCAGACTGTGCCCCAAACAGGTTCACAGCCAGTGGAGGTGGGCCGAGGGAGCAGCTCTCTGACGTGCACTGCAGAGGTGCAGGGTCCAGCGCCCCCCACCGTGTATGCCAAGCTAGGGTCCAGCCATGCAGAGGCACGTGTTTACCATCAAGACTGAGCGTGACCTTCACAAACAAGTTTTACTCTCTACCTAGCATAGCGAGACTGGCTGAGAAATGATTTGCTCATATCTGCGTGGCTGGCTGAGGACAGCTGGATGTCCCATTTGTTTATTCATGAATGAATAAATAAATGAATGGATGAATTCCGCAACTATTTAATACTGAAGACAAAGGCTGACACTAACAGAGTGCTTTTCCTGTGCCAGGCACTGTGTTCAGGGCTTTATGTAAAGTTATTTTACTTACTCTTTACAACATCGCTGAAAAAGAAATCACTATTATTTCATTAACTAGTTTTGAAAAGAATATATGTGCATAGTCAAAATTTTAAACAGTCCAAAAGGGTAGGCAACAAAAACTAGCTGTCCTTCTAGTCTAGACTTCCCAAGGTAATCACTGTTACCAGTTTCTCCTGTTTCCTTCTGAAGACATCACACGCATACACAAACGTGATTACCCACATACCTGTTCCAAAAAATACAAATGGGAGCATGTCATGCATTGCTCTGTACCCTGTTTTTTTTATTTTAACTAATATATTTGGGGGTTATGGTGAAGGTGGTGTTATTAACCCATTTTCCAGATGAGGAAACTGAAGCTCTCCAGGGCTGAAATCAACCCTGGTGTTCCTAGCCATCACTGCACACATTGCATCTGTCTGCAGGTTCTACAGGACAAGCTTGCTGGGGCTGGAGAGAGGAAGTGGGAATGATCAGAGAAGCAGAAGACTGAATTCCTGCCTTCAAAGGGCTCACTGCTTTGGGGAGCAAACAATGCTATATGAAGTGAGGAAGCCCCCTGGAACAGTGCTTCTCTAGCCCTGAGTTTCTGAGTCAGTAGGTCTGGGCTGGGGGGAGAACTTGCATTTGTGCGAAGTTTCCAGTGAGGCTGACGTTGCTGGTGTGGTGTGGAGACCACTTGTGGAGGAGCAGTGATCTAGGGGCTCCCATCTGGAGTCGTCCCCACCTGCCGGCTCCTTCCCTGCACAGATACTGAGCACCTTGGAGTGCAAGGAAACGGTCTCTGGGCTATGTTCTCATGTCGTTTGGAAATCATCCTCTCACTTCCTATAGCATCGTTTGGTTCCAAAAGACACAGGGACTTTGCCTTGAGGAAGTGATTCCTGGCAAGGGACACAGGACCAATCTAAGGAAGGAGGCAGAACATTCCGAATGCCCATTCATCTCTTACCTGTGGTTATGTGGTTGATGGCCCTTTTGATACCCAAACCCAGAAAACAGGTGCCTTCTTTTCCATCTATGTGACAGCTGGAGTCCTCCCCATCAGCCTTCCTGAGGGATCTGCCTTGCACCCCCTCTACCCCCCTAGCTGAGCAGGGCTGGACGCTGTCTGCAATGAGATCCCTTACCCGGGCTGTTGTCCCCAACATAGCCATTCTACCCTCATTCCTGGTGGGCTGACAAAGCAGCAGAACAGAGGTATTTAGGATTCTGGTCATAAAGGCCTAGCATCTCACTGACTTTGAGCAGAGGACATGCTTTCTAATACTGCTAAGCAGAGAGTAGCTCACCTACATGCCCAGAGTGAATTAAGACAAACAACCGAACACCTAATGGGAGAGTTGAAAGTGAGGCAACAGGTAAACGCTGTTACATCCATTTTAGATTAAGAAGCAACTAGGTAGTCATTCTCCTGCTTTGAACAGCACAGCTGCTTGAAGGCATAGGAGTGGGGGGTTTGAGAGAGAGAAAGACTGAGGAGGACTGAGACGTGTGTGTGCAGCTCACTGACATTTACAGTCACCAGCTGGGTTGGGCATGGCCGACAAACAATGAATGTGGGCTGTTACACTGGTGATTAAAGGGCTTGTGATTCCAACAAGATGGACTAAGTCCTGAATATGAATAAGGAATATCAGTGGGCCAATAAGGCATGCCAAGTGCAAGCTTTAGGAGCTCAGAGAAGACAGAGTCAGTGAGGGCTTGAGCAAGCAGACATGCACGAAGGACACAGTTCTTAAATGGATCAATCCCTTAAGGATACGAACTGGATGGGCGGTGGCAAAGGAGTGGGGAGAATTTAGAACGGTTATTGAGGGGAGCAGTAGAGAGTGGAGGAAAGCTGATTCTGTTACGTGAAAATGGGAGCCACTGAAGGTTTCTGACCAGAATGACAGGCATAGGGAGTGCTATCAGAAAAACAATCCAACAACCTTTTGTAGGATGGAACAGAAGTGGGGGACAGAGAGAGACAAGTAGAGTATTTCCATGGAAGGTCTAGAGGGCAGGCAATACGGTATAGGTCATATTTACGATCAGATGGCACTGGGTTCAAATCTGGGCTGTGCCACTTCGTGTGTATGTGGAATGAGCCACTTAGCCTCACTGAACCCCGAGGTGCTCTATCTGTAAAATGGGGTAACAAGAGTGCCTACCTCACAGGACTGTAATGATTAAATGGGATCATATAGAAAAGAGCCTGGCACACGGAAACCACCCAGTGTTATCTATCAGCATCAGTACTGCCATTAGGAGTTAGAGCATAAGGTTTCACACATATGGAGGCAATTGGAATGTAAAGAAAAAGCTGGATGCAAGAGACAGGTAATGTAAGAATGAACAAGACTTCTTTCTTTGGGCTGGACAGGGATCAACAGCCCGGAAATGGTGGCTGAGCGCTACACTTTGGAGGGAGAGCATGAAGGAAAGAGCAGGGCGCACCCCTGGGCCTTCCCCGTGTGTCGGCGGACAATAACGGCAGCTTCAAAGGAGCAGAGAAGGGGCAGGGCGACACCATCACAAAAGCTAGGGGAAGAGAGGCAGGAAGGGCACGTTAATGCTGTGTAAATACGTTTAGTCAGTTAGTTATAAATATGTTTAGTTAAAATATATCCAGAAAACACATTGGAATAGTCCACAATGTAGCTCTAGATAGGCGGTGAGAATTTTAGGGGATTTTTAGTGTTTTTATGCACTCCTGCAGTGTGCACGTTTTTATTTATTTTTTTGCTCTTAATAGCTAATACTTGTACAGCACTTACACTTGCCAAGCATTGTTCTAAGAGCGTTACAGATATTAACTTACTTCATCCTCAAAACAACACTATGAGGTTGTTACTATTGTTTTTCCCAGTTTAGGATTAAAGGAACTGAGGGAGGCAGACGCTTAGAACACAGCCAAGGTCAGAGCAAAGGTAAGTGCGGGAGCCAGCACTGCGATCCCGGCAGCCTGGCTCCGGAGTCTGTGCTCTCAACCACATGTGATGCTTTTATGATTAAAAAAAAAAAAAAAATCCCAGTAATTGTTATTCACAAAACCAGGAGGAGGGGCAGTTATTAGTCACTTTACAGGGATAAAGGAAGGAGAGAGCAAGCATAGCTCATGGAACTTGGTGATGGGAGGGCCCCTGAGTGAGTCGTTTCCACAGTGTGAAGGGAAGGGAGGTCGAAGGATAAGGGGCCAAGAGAGAAGCATTGATTCAGGAATGGGGAGCACAGGGGGATATTAGAGAAAAGTGGCTGAAAGCCTTCTAATAGGTGAGGAAAAAAGGGAGACCAACTACCGATGCACCAACAACATGGGAGAATCCCTTAGACATCATGCTGAGCGAAGGAAGCCAGTCACAGAAGAGTGCATACTAATTCCATTTTCTTACAGTTCAAGGCAAAACTAATCTATGGTGACAAACGAGAAGGGTAGGGAGAGGGGTGAGGAGGTAGATGAAGGAAGACTGGCTATGAAATTTGTTGCTAATTGTTGAAGCTCGGTGGCAGGTATGTGGAGTGCATCCTACTTTTGTGTATGTTTGAAAATTTCAAGGATAAAAAGTTAAGAGTAAAATTCTATGATCCTAAACACTTCCTAATCTATAACATGATAATGACCAACACCATAAGATGAGCTCTGTCATGAAAGAGTGGAAGATATGTTAATTATTATCTACTGTTTCCTCTTCCAGATCACCATCTAGCAAGTATGGCCAATGTCCACAATACAGAGGAAGTAATTTAATTGCCTTTTTAGGAGGCGCAGAGGGGATTAAAACAGCCATGATCTGGGCCCTGTGCCTACTGTACGTGGCACTCAGGCCCTGAGTCACAGGTGCCAAAGTTTAACTTGCCAGAAAGCTTCGCACCCTCCTTGCATTCACTGACTAAGAAAAAAAAAAAAAAAAAAGGCCCAACTCTGGTCCCAACACCCATAACTTGTACATGCTACCGACTACATAATAGGATACTTAATTTTTCTTTCTTTCTTCATCTCACCTTCTCCCATGAAACGATAGCCAGGGAACATGCCCAACCTCCTTTCCAACACGTCTGGACTTGATAACTGCGTTGGGGAAAAGCAGTGTCTATCGAATTCCTGGAATGACCAGCAAGATGAACCTTCCATGCTGGCCCTCACACGTAAAGTATCTGTTTGTTTTGAGCCTCATGGAACCTAAAAGTTTATATATTTTCAAAGGGAAAGAACTGAAGATACAAGGGGTCCCCAAGGAAGCTTCTTGTAGTTCTAAGTCATTCTCTATGTAAAAGGATTAGAGCTCTCCCTTTCAAAGCAAATTTGTTGATTCCCTCCTTTTCCAAAAAATGTTACTTGAGGGAAAACATGGACTAGGAAACCAAGCCAAGTCATTTAAGGTCCAAACCTCATCAGCAACATCAATGCAAGTTAAGTAATTTGGCACCCAAAAGACACACTCCTACTGCAGCTCACTGAGTTCTGTAAAATTTCAGAATATCTCTGTTCACCTTAACAGGTGATATAAAATTCCTCAGAAATATGAATTAATTCAAATCCATCAAAATTGTTCTTTCAATGAGATATAGAACTTTTGAGAAAGAGGGCTGAATCAAGCAGAAGATATATCATGACAGAATGACACTCAAGACCACTGGAAAGAGGACATCAGTTCAAATACACAGCATGTTACTACCAACAACTTGCTTGTTAAGGTTTGTTCTCTTAAACATAAGAATTTCACAAAACAAGATGATCAAATGGAATGCAGTGGGAAAGGATACTGCCTGTTAAGCCCAGATAAAGAATTTCTATGGCCACTCTCAGCCCCAGATTTTCCAGGCCAGAACTATTTCAAATATTCTGCTTCTCTTGGTGTACTAGTAACTTACCAGACCACACGTCCCAAGGGCTGGCTTTACGACTACAGTCATCATACTTCTCACAAATATTTTGCATCTACTTCACCCACCAGAGTCCTTCTTTAAGTCTAATTCTCTCTCTGATGGTTGGCCCTTGAGGCCAGCCACCCCGTATTACATAGTTCTCTACTTCTTCCATATACAATACACACAAAATAACTACATACTGATTTGGTTTGTTACGAGACATATGGATAGCCCTGGCAGGAAGCAATGGCTTTGCGATTTTTCCTTTTCCTAATTCAGCAAACAGAAGGGGCAATATATTCCTGGGGCTGGACACACAGCAGGAACTCAATAAATACTTTCTCTAATAAAATTATGACACAGGGATCTGTGGCAGTATTTTAGATGAGTGATGATATACCCAATGTATAAAACTCAGAATTTCTGAAACAAATGGGGATCATGTCACATTACAAAAGGATTCCTTCAGGTAATACTTTCCCAGATGCGTTATCTCTGGATGAAGAGGTCAAGTCAGAGAAACTCACTGTATTAGCTCGGATTCTGATTATATATCAATTAGGAACCATAACAAACATCTCTGAAGTGTAACATTTTACACAACTCCTTCTTATGTCTTAAGCACAGTTTTACTTGAGTTTCCAAAATGAACACTAGGGCATATACTTTCCTCATTCCTGTACTTATGAAAGTGAGGGTGACATAGATGTTGGTTTCAGGCTACCTGCTACCCTTGGTTTCAAAAGCAGCTCCTTATCTGGACTCTGGCCTCGGTGGCACATTTCCCCTTATATTAAGGACGAATATAGGAAAGTACAATTGTGATGCTGCAAGCTCTGGAAAGAAAGAACTACCCCCAGATGCCTCCATTGCTTAAGTCTGCTTCTGCAGGTCAGGTGCTTATAGTGGAGGGAAGGGGGCTGCTTCCCAAGGGTAATTCATCTTATGAGTGGCACTGGGAGTAACATACACCTTCCAGCAAATGCTAATACCAATATGACAACATTAGTGCCTGTTATTTATTCAGGCATTTAACTGTAAATCTAAACTTTTCTAACACTTAATGAGTCCAGGGACTAAATTCCTGGGAGAGATCATAAGAAAGCAGCATTTAGTTGTCTGTGACCAAATACGAGTTTCAGAAGGTTGAAGTAGATTCTATCAAAAGTTTGTCCTTGGGGTATTTTCAGAAGCACATGAGATTCTTTGGAACAATTTTATGCATAATATAAGTCAAAATAAATGACATGTGTTTATATTACATGTAGAAATTACATGTAGAAATTATGAGACTGATTTTAGTAGATTGAAAAAATAAACATATCCAAGTCTTATAAACAGCCATTATCTGTCAGTGTCAACATTTATAAATGAACTGACCCAGTGATCACATGATCACAGGATGCTTGTGCCTTCATTTATAAATGAAAACCATCCCCAGCTAAATTCTGGGGAAACATACCTATGTGTCACATACAGATGCTGCCATATGTTTGTATGTCATTTCTGCCTTGATCCAATGTCGAAATCTGGTATTCTATTTCTCATGGGGTAAGTCTGGTATCCCAATAATGACCCCAAGATGGAAATTTATGAAGTGCTTTCTCATATACCATCTATATCAGATGCGGTCAACTAAATACTTAATTTCATTTTAATTTCTACTTATGGACTTGTGTGAACCTCTTGAATTTAGCATGCAAATGTATGTGGTCAATAGGTAAGATATTTTTGCAGAAAACCGGAAAAGTATCAGAATCCTTTGCCTCACAGGACTCTTATTTCTTAGTAGCCTATCAGGTGCTTCCCTTCTTAATATTTAGTGTAACATTCACTTTTAGTAATTCCATATACTTCTTAAATAGAGGAAAGTATTGGTTTTTCCTCTCTGAGAGACAACCCGTTTAATGACATTTTCTTAGACGCAGATTATACCTGCACTTAAGAGGCAGCGTGGAGTGAAACACAGAAACCACAAAGTGACTAGACATTGGACTCCTAACAGGGTTGCTTTCAGAATCACCTGGGCAGTTCTTTCAGTGCGCCCAGGTCTGAAGTTCACCCCCAAACCTCCAGAATCAGAACATCAGGGTAAATCCTGGGAAAAGTACATTCTGAAGAAGTTCCGGGTGATCTGGATGTACATTTGGGTAAAAGAGCCGCAGGGACTAGAATACATCAGGGCTGTTCAGCACAACACCTGGGACTCCCTGACTCCTCATCTGCCAAACTGGTGGCCATTCATTTGCCCTCTCTGGGTCTCAGCTTCCTCATCCTTAACAAAGGACAACAATGTACACGCTCTGCACCTCTTCTTTGCTTCTCTCTGAGTGGTCCTCTCTTTCCTGCTCTTTAGAATTACTCAGATCATTGGTTTAAGCACTTAATATTTATATATTGTCATAATGATCACGGCAGGGACAAAGTCACTAAAGTAAACCGTGTAGGGACACAAACAGGTGAATCTAGTGCCCTGAAAGAATTACGCACATGGGAGGGGGGTGTGTGGTCAGCACAGAGCTACTTCTGAAGCCCCAGAAGACTTTATAAGAGGGGATCAGCCCAAATAGGGGAGGGATGGGGCAGGGGAGCTTTCTTTACCAAGTGGGTTCTGAAGCAAGCAAGCATATGGGAGAGAAAATACTGTTCATGGATGTTTTAAAATAAAGCCATGCTCACAAATACAGTAAGCTTTCTTAGCCAGAATGTTCTGGGAAGGGCTATCAGAGTGAATTGAAATTTCTGGGTGAGTTACCATGTGCAAGGGCACGCTGTTGCCAATTTTCAGAGATAACAGCACAATACACACATAACCCTGAACATTACTGATGGTTAAGAAGGCACTTCCGTGAAATGTCATGATTCCAGATAAAGCTGAAGAACTCTTGGAACAAGTCCATTTTTTGACACTGACACTGCTGGACTGTCCCACCCTCCTGACTCTGCCCTCGGTCTCTGAGCCCCGATCCTCCCCTGGGCATGTCTGCAGGCCTCTGACTGTCCCGCTCTGTCTCCCGGGCTGACATCTTTCCCTCTCCAAGTCCTCCAAGCTCAGCCGTCCTTGAAGACTTTGCCTGCGTGCTTATTTTTCCTCTCTCTGTCCTCCCTCCTTCCATCTCCCTCCAAGGGCTTGCAGAGGATTCTTTTTTTTTTTTTTAATTAACTTATTTATTTTTGGCTGTGTTGGGTCTTCGTTGCTGCTCGCGGGCTTTCTCTAGTTGCGGTGAGCGGGGGCTACTCTTCATTGCGGCGGCTTCTCTTGTTGCGGAGCTCGGGCTCTACACATGCGGGCTAGCTGTAGCTCGCTGGCTCTAGAGCGCGGGCTCAGTAGTTGTGGCACATGGGCTTAGCTGCTCGGCAGCATGTGGGATCCTCCTGGACCAGGGCTTGAACCCGTGTCCCCTGCATAGGCAGGCAGATTCTTAACCACTGCGCCACCAGGGAAGTCCCTTACACAGGATTCTTACATCTGTGTCTGGTCCCGGAGCTGTCTGCGGGACCCCCTCATCCATACAGCCTGCCTCCTCCTTAAACTTGTCAGAAGTCAGGCTCCCCTTCTTCTTCTCCCCGGGGGCCCTTCTCTGGACTTGGCTTCTCAATCTCTCTGCTAAGAAAGCAACCTTTATTACGGTTACCTAGATTCAAAACTTTAGTTCTGTTTCTGAGACCACCCCCTTGCTCCCTGACATCCAAAGAGGTGACCAGTCCTACAGGTTCTATTTTCCTATCCACACCTTCCTCTCTGGTACCCCTGCCATCAACCTCTTATTAAGGCCCTCCCTCGATATGTGTTTGGAGATGACTACAACCACCTTGCTTTTCTTGGTTTCCCTGAGCTCTCCCCCAACAGCTGTCAACTTGTCAGACTGCTGGCCATGGACCAGTAATCCTAGATAATGGCAGAAGCTAATGAAACAGATAGGAGCACGCCTGCTCTGTTGGAGGGTGACTGTGAATGAGGAGCTCAGAGCACTGCCACTAACTCAGCCTCCCTTCTCTCTGCCCGGTGGCAGCCCCTAAGGGGACTCTGCAGATTCCCAGGGCTCTCCGAAACCATGCTCAGAGACATCAAAGATACCACAGCCAAATAAATCTTCCTAAAATTCAACTCTGATCTTATGATGCCCCTCAAAAATCATCAACTGGATGGGGGGAGGGAATACAAAATATGGCAATAGTCACTTGGGCAGAACATTTACATATTGCCATTCTAGTCCTATATCCGCCTAAAGACGTGCATTAGAATGTTCATAGCAGACCCCAGATGGAAACTGCCTAAACGACCCAAGCAGGAGAATAATAACTCACTCAATGCAATATTCCATAGCAAATGACAAGCTCCAAATACATGCAACCATATGGATGAAAGCCCCGAATCCTAGCCACTAGACCACCAGGGAACTGTGTAACAATATGGATGAATCTCACAAATATAATGTTGAGTGAAAGGAGCCAGACACAAAGAGTAAAAAGAAGTACCTACCACACGGGGCCATTAAGCACAAAAACAGGGGAAACTAATCTATGCTGTTCGATGTCAGGCCAGTGGTTACTCCTGAAGGGAAAGGTGGCAAAGGGGACACAAAGGGACTTTTCCAAGTGCTGGCTACATTTGCGTGTTTAGCTTGTGAAAAAAATCATTATGCATACGATTTGGGTCAGCAGCTGCGAGATATAACACTTCAAAAGAAAGTAAGAAACAAAAAACATCAACTGCTCCCGATTAACTGTTGAAGTCAACGCAACTTTCACTATGGCCCAGAAACCCTTCACAATATGGCTGTAATCTACCTTTCCAGTCGTTAACTATTTTTTTTGCTTTGGGATTCTTTCCCCGAAAAGGTCCAGGTACCCTCTATGAAATGCTGTGGGTATGTACATTTTCTGGGGAGAGGGTCCACAGCATTAATCGAAGGGGGCCCACAACCCAAAAGAGGTAGGAGAAAATAACCTGACTTGTAGCTCCTCAAATGGTCCCTGGAATTGAACTCTGACTTGCCCTTCCCAGGCCCCCTGTTGAGATGCCACCCCTGCTTCCAGATCCTGTCAGGCTGCCTCTATCACCAAGTCTCTGTTTATCCTCCAACCTAAAGCTCCCCCCACCTCCATCCCACAGCTGTTTATCAGGAGGCTGCTCTGATGCTTTGGTAGGCACTGAGCATGTACAAATAAACAAACCCTCAAGGAGCTTTCCATCCAGCAGAGGGAAAACTGGAGCATCCACAAATAACTTGAAGCAGAAAAGCTGCATCAGGAGAGACAGAGAGGTCAGTACAAGGGGGAGTTCAGAAGAGGGAGGGATTCGTTCTGGCTGGGGGAAATCTGGGCAGGCTTTATGGGAGAGGTGGCACCACACTGCAGGCTTTGGAGCTGGGAGGGTAGGGCATTCCAAGTGGAGGGGCAAAGGCTATGAAAGCCCTGGTGCTGTGCAGGGAAAGGCAGGTAGCGGTTAGGTTCGGCAGAGCAGAGACACCATGAAGAAGAGCTGGAAGGGGTGTGGAATAGAGTCAGAAGGTTGGCTGCCAGGCTCAGGAGTTTGGATTTTATGCTGGAGGCAACTGAGAGCCACCGAAAAATTTTAAGCAGGGGCTGATATGATCAGAGATGTGCCTCCTTGGTAGGTCAGATGGATGGAGATGATCTGTTTCTCCTTTGAGGGTCTAGAACACACTGTCCTGCCTCTGGCACTTAACTGCCTCTTGCTTTGTAATGCGGTTATCTGTGTGCTTATCTTCTGGTGCTCCTCACCCCCACTGGACTTAAGCTAATGAAAGACAGATATGGTTTCAGTGCTACTGTACTGTCATACGCACAGTGGCACTCAATAAATATTTACTTAATAAATGAATACGCAACGTCTCCTTAAAATGGGTTTTGAGTGAATGAGGAAAGAGAGTGGGAAGGTGGGACAGAAAGAAACCACAGGGCGTAGCATAAATGAGCTGGACAAGTTCAGGTGCGCCATTCAACTGTACGATTTGATGTCTAGGCCCAGATGTTCACTACACTGAATGACTGACATCTGGAGGGAAAACCTGTCATCACGAAGGAGAACGTTTAAAGTTCCTTAAACCCTAGAGGAAGTGTATGTGAGGAGTGGGGTCCCACTCTGTGTCATTCTTCAACCAACACTGACATCAGTCAGTTAGAGGTGCCCTCAGCATAAAGTGACTGTTGAAGCAGGACAGTCCTGTTAAATGCTTAGCACCTAGAATGTGGAATCCGAGAGTCCAGCCTCACCCTGGGCCCTGTTCCCTGACTTCCGGTGGGATCTGAGAAGGTAGGAAAGAGAGACAGCCTATTCACCCTCTCAGACCCTCCTCCTGTTTCTTATCAACAAAGAGGGGATCCCTAGGACAGCAAGTACTTTGAATACTGCAAAGGAAGGGGCTCTGCCTCCAAGTCAGTGCAGAAAGTGAACGCTGTGTTGGGAGAGAAATCAGCTCAGGCACTGAGTACCCTGCCTGCCCCGCCCCCAGCATAGTACCGCTAATAATAACATCCAGGGGGCCAGTTTTTCTTTTCAAATCCCCACCTTTTACCTTTTGAAGCTCTTTCACTCCTGTTATCACACCTCACAACCACCCTGTAATTAAATTACTTTGTATGTCTAGCATCTGAGAAAACTGAGGCAGAAGGAAATCTGATTTGTCCAAGGCCCCTCAGAACTGGAAAAAGACCCCAGTTCCTGACTTTGAGACAAGGTTCTCTCCCCACTCGAATCTTTCCCCGCTGGGCAGGGGTCCAAAGTTTGGTGGTGGAACTCTCACGGGGAGTGAGGACTCTGCAGAGGTGACCCAGTGATAACAATGGCCCCTCCGTTTGGTTAGGGCCTGGGTGATTAAAGTGCTTTATCATGGCCAAGGGCAATACAGGGGGAGCTGAACCCCTGAAGACCTGAGCAGCCTGGGTGGCTTACCAGAGGGAAGGCGTGGGAAAGGAAAAGCAAAACTTAGCACCACTTGTAACTGCACAGGCTCCAAAGCCACCCACTGCACTGCTGAGCCGAGCCTGTACCATACTCACTAGGACTGGAATTGGCCCATTTTCTGGTCTGGTCTGTTTCCTTCCTTCTTACTGCAAAGCCTCCCAGCCTAGGCAGACAACACCCATTATTAACCACTACTATTTAGTCTAGCCCTATTTTTGGAGTCTACCTCGGGGTATTTCCCTTTTATTATTTTCTTCTTCTTCTTTTTAATAACAAAAGGAATGTGTTGAAAAATTCAATCTATAGGCATGTGAATCGAATAAAGAGTTAAAACTCTTTGCTTCTAATTTCACTCGAAAGGGCAAAGGGGTAACTACTGTCCCTAGTCTTTTTCCTTCCTTCCACACCTTCCTCTGGTCTTCCCAAACACACACATCATACACATATATGTGGATTTTCAAACAAATGGAGCCATATTTACATATAGTTCTGCAAATTTCACTTTTTCACTCAATAATAAAAATATTACGGGCAACCAGCCTTGCTCACATAGAGGGTTGGTGCATTTTTCTAATTTGAATTTCTCATTTTGAGACATTTAAAATTTAGAGAGGACTTCCCCAGTGGCACAGTGGTTAAGAATCCGCCTGCCAACGCAGGGGACACGGGTTCGAGCCCTGGTCTGGGAAGACCCCACATGCCGCGGAGCAATTAAGCCCGTGCGCCACAACTCCTGAGCCTGCGCTCTAGAGCCCGCGAGCCACAACTACTGAGCCCGCGTGCCTAGAGCCCGTGCTCTGCAACTAGAGAAGCCACCGCAATGAGAATCCCCGCGCATCGCAACAAAGAGCAGCCCCCGCCCGCTGCAACTAGAGAAAGCCCTCCCACAGCAACGAAAACCCAACACAGACAAAATAAATAAATAATAAAATAAAAGATATTAAAAAAAAATTTAGAGAAAAATCACAAAGGGCAATGTACACATATGGTGCTCATTTTATTTTATTTTTTTATTTATTTATTTATTTATTTTTAATTTTTTTTTATAGCTACTTTATTTATTTATTTATTTATTTTTGGCTGTGTTGGGTCTTCGGTTCGTGCGAGGGCTTTCTCTAGTTACGGCAAGTGGGGGCCACTCCTCATCGCGGTGCAGGGACCGCTCTTCATCGCGGTGCGCGGGCCTTTCACTATCGCGGCCCCTCCCGTTGCGGGGCACAGGCTCCAGACGCGCAGGCTCAGTAGTTGTGGCTCACGGGCCCAGCCGCTCCGCGGCACGTGGGATCCTCCCAGACCAGGGCTCGAACCCGCGTCCCCTGCATTAGCAGGCAGATTCTCAACCACTGCGCCACCAGGGAAGCCCGGTGCTCATTTTAAAACCTAGTAAATTCCTGTAATTGCTCTACTTCTCTCCAATGGACTTCTCTCTGATCCTTCCCGGGAGTCAACGCACAACCAACTTTGGAACGTGCAGAGGAGGGGAAGAACCGGCCCCACCAAGCGCTATCTGTCTGCTGCAGGACTTTGCATGAGGCGGCTCAGGCTGGCTGGGTGCTGAGACACCAGGACCAGAAGCCGAGCCTGCAGAATTGCAAGGCTTCTCATCTGGCGCCGGACCCCCTTGCAGGAGCTGCTCTGGTTAGTGGCAGGTGACGGGGGAGCAGCAAATTCAGTGAAAGCGCAATGCTTTGCAACAGTTTCCCCTTCTGGAAGTCCAGGAGCCAACAGTGTGCAAGGGCAGCTGCCTTGTTTAAACACAGGGAACTTGAGGTTCCTTTCTTACCAGCACATTCTCTCTGCAGATTCTCCTGGGTCCACCCACAGGCATGTGGCTAATGACGATAGCTGTCCCCTGTCCCAGCAAGAGTGCATGCTAATCCTGACTCAAGGGCAGAGACCTAAGCCTAGCTCTGAGCTGCTATCTGGACCAACCAGATGGTGAGAGGCAGAGAGAATCCAGGGCAGCTAGAGAGAGCACCAAGGGAAAGAGGGAGGGCAATGCTTCCTGTCTCATGTGTTTTCTAAGCACCATGAAATAGCATTTTGGCTTCGGCCAGACCCCACAGGTAGTAGCAAATGTTTTGATACATCCTGCTACATTTGGAACATCGAGTACTTCTCTATGTGTACAACACTCTCCTAGGTCTTCTAGATGCACTAATTTAGTCCTCACCATCACCCTGTGAGAGAGTGCTATTATATTTCCCCATTGTACAGATGGGAAAAGTGAGGCAGAGGAAGTAGCAGATACAGTATTCGAACCCAGGTACTTTGGCTCCAAAGCTCTCAATCACCTGGCTATACGCTTTCGTATACTAGCGTGGTGTTTCTCAAAACACATTACAACTTAATAGGTATACATGGAAATAAGGGTCCATATCACATCTATTTTGGAGAGTCCTAGCTCAAACAAAGATAAGTAGGCTTCTTTCACACAGGACTACACAGGGTCTTCCCACACTAAGATACGTTTATGATCTGCAAGAGGCACATGGTTTGCAGCCTTTCCCCCAATTATTTGAACACAGTTACATTTTTCTAGGAACATCTCATGAGGTCAGTGCTCTGCTGACCATACTTTGAGTAAATGCTGGCAAAGAGAGTGATTAGAAACGGGGCTTAAGGGCTGGCACTTGCCATTCAACTAACTTTGTGACTTTGGAAATTGCTTAACCCAAGCCTCAGTCGCCTCATCTGCACACTGGGAATAACAGTAGTCCCTCTACCTCATGGAGCTGTTGTGAGGATTAAATGTATATGTGAAGTTTTTAAAAGGGTGCCTGGCTCTAAGCATTCCATACATTATTATAATGATAATTTAAGAACAAAGGGATTATGAGAATTCCATTAAGAGGAGCAGAGAATCCCTCAAATATTATAAATTCTCAGTTGATCTTCATAAGCAACAGTTCCTGTCAGAAAAACATGAAAAATGTTTACACAAAAGAAAACCCTAAGACACCATACAGTGCGTTACCGTCCCGAGAAGAGAAACAAGGGAAAATATTTGAATAAAAACAAAACAAGAATCAAAAACCAAACAAACAAAACCTCAGACAGAAAGTTTCTCTGGCAAAGAGGGTTCTCTGATACCGTCACAGACACAGCAGACCAAGGACACGGCCAATTTCCTGAGCACTAAACCAAGCTGGGCCCCGGGCCGTCCTTCACAGGGAACACAGCCAGTGCCGGACCACTGTGCTCGGGGAGACGCATGCCGAATGCGGATTTTTTGTCTTTTTTGGGGGGGGGCAGGGTGTAAATTCTCATAACTGAACTGAAAACGCCTTGGCATCAACAGGATGTCTTCCTGTTCCCGTCTCACAGGGTGACTCACGCCTCTGCCATTTCACTTGCAGCCGCTGTGGGAGAACTATGCAGGAACCCTGACTCCACAAAAGGTACCCCCTCCCTCCCTGCCTTCTGGTCACGCCTGCCAAGCATGTGATAGCGGACAAAAAGCAAACCAACCTCTCACCCCCTAAAACACTCAACCGTCCCCCACTAAAGCCCCACCAAGCTGCTGCAGAAGACTGCTACCCGCCCCCCCCGCCCGCCCCGGGGCAAACGTGAGGGGAGGGACACAGCCACAGCTGCAGGACCCAGAGCACCTGGAGCTACTGCTCTCCGTGGGCCAACGCGGCTCCGAACACCGGCCCTGCTTCCTGTTGTGCCACAATGTAAACGAGCCTGTGCTCAGGCCGGGGCCAGCTGCGCGGGGTGGCAGGGACGTGTGAGTAATGCAGCGACCGGGGCAGCCTCTCAGCGGAACCCGCTGGAGCAGCCCACAGGCTCAGACTGTGATGCCAGCCCCGGGGGCCTGCGCCCCCAACGGGCACTCCTCCGCCAGGGAAGCTGTCCAGGAAGTATGGCTGGGCAATTTCCTGGCAAACGCAGCCTGAGGAAGTCAGGAGCCAGGAACATCAGGAGACGGTGACTGAGCTGGAGGGTAGTTAAAAGCTAGGGGATTGGATTGCGGGCTCAACTCACAATGGTTTCTTTGGGTTACTTCTAACAGGCCTCAGTTTCCCCACATGTAAGATGCGAGGGATTCCTCTCTTTCCCCAGGGCCTCGTCCGTGCAGGCATCAGATGGGTGTGCTTTCTAATGTCCTCATTAGAAAGGGAAGTGTCTCCCTCCCCATTTTGCAGATGTGTAAACTGAGGCTTGGAGGAGTGAGTTAGCTTGGCCAACACGGTCTGTACAGGTAATTGAGTTGTGGAGCCAGGATTTGAACCGAGAGTTGTGGATATTCAGATGTGTCCCCTCCTGAAGGCCTACATGGGCTTCTCAGCTTCCTTAAAATGATGTTTGCAGCTCAAATCAAGTTTTAATTTTTCGACACGAGAATTACTCACTTGGTAAATTATCTACTGCAAATTAAACATTTTACTTTCAGCGACCCTTCTTGGACTACTTATTCTTTTGCATTGCCAAAAGGAACGTGCTTAGGGAATTGTAAATGGATTTTGAAATTAGCTAAAACAAAGTCTAATTATAATTCTCATATTAAATTGCCTGCAAAATAGATCACTAAAATAATTCCATGGCCAAAAATAAATGAGTTCCATTCTAAGGCAATACCTCAATTACTGGTCTGAAGAAAGTTGGTGCTGAAAGTCAGAGCAGGCACATGTGTGGTGGTAGGAGTTTTGGGCTCAGGTTAAGGAGACCTAGGAGTCCATCTAGGCACAGTCATTAATTAGCTGTGTCATTTATGCAAATCACTTAACCCCACTCCCCTTCCTTTCTGTATCAGTAAAACAAAAGGCTTGGATTAGATCCGAGTTTCCCACCCATTTCAAGACAAAGACTCCTTCTAATGTACAAACACTCACTAAATTCTCTCCCCTCCAAAGACAGTCGGTCTTTGGGAGCTCATTGGTTACGAGAATATGTTGTTCTCTCTTATTTTACTAATTGCAACATCTTCATATGCTTGAACAAGAGTAGTGCATTGACGGTCAAGACATTATTTATTCAGTTTATTGTCAGTGTGCGGACACTGTCTCACCCTTGGCAATCAACCATCTACTCCCCTTACCATCCCCTCCTCCACAAAATTTGAACTTTTGCATTAAATGGCCTCAAAGGTTCCTTTCAGTGTCAAGCTTTGATTTTATCATATGCCAAGTATTTCTTAAGAAACTACACACCAGGTTTCTATTTTTGGTTTGGAATAATAAAGCAAATTTTCAGTTAGTGCTTTTGTTTTGCACGAAACCACATTCATCATGTAACAGTTTAACAGCCACAGATTAATTTACTCATCAGACACATACTGAATGCTCATGCTGTGCATACAGAGGTCAATGAAACAGACACGGTCCCTGTCCTCACACGGCTTTGGTCTCTGTCAGGTCTTTCCCATGATCCCGAGTCCTCCTTCTATTTATGTCCATCTTCAACCTCCCCCTGGACCTCTGGCTTTTAATATCCACCTGCCTGCTCAACATCTGCACTTGGATATCTATCGATACAATGCATATCAAACTTAACATGTGTAAAGCAACCTCTAGATTTAGGTCTCCCTGCCTGCCAGAATCCATCTTTTCTCAGCATTCGCTGTCTCTGAAATGGCAACATCCAAATGCTCAGACCCAAAATACCTGGAGCATCGACTCCTTTCCTCATCTCATACCCAGCAGTTAATCCCAGAGGAAGCTCTGCTGGCCTTACCTACAGAAACACATCCTGAGCCCAGTGGCTTCTTATCAGCTCCATGCTCCCAGCATGGTCCAGGCCACCCTCGTCTCTCTCCTAGATGCCCGAGACAGCTTTTTCGCTGTCCTTTCCTATTTCTTTTTTGCTGCCCTACAGTTTATTTTATAATCAGCAGCTGGAGTGAAGCTTTCTAAATGTAATCTGATCACACTGTTCTTTTTGCTCAAACCATTCGGTGGTTTTCCATCATTTCCTGGAATAATTCCAGGATCTTAGCATGGTTTAGGAGACCCTAGATCTGGCCCCTGGCCACTATTCCACCTTTCTCTCCCAATCCTTAAGGTCTACTTGCTTTTTCATAAATATGTCTGACTGCTCCCACCTCAGGGCCTTAGCATTTGCTGTTCCCCTGGCCTGGAATACTCCTCCCTTAGATATGTGCATACGGAATTCTTTGTTGTTTTTTTTTAGGTTTCTGCTCACATCACCTTCTCAGGAAGACATTCTTTGATTGCCATGCCTGAAACATCCAACACCCTATTCTACCTGTCACTTTCGTTCCCCTTAATTCTGCTTCAATTTTCTTCTGAACAGGGGTCACTTCATGACATTATAGTCTACATGTGTTTGGTCTGCCTTTGCCCCCAGAATCTGAGCTCCATGAGGAGAAGGTCTGTGTTTTTCAATGCTGTCTGCCCAGCTCCTAGAACAAGGCCTGGTATGTACATGTTGCATGAAGGACTGGGTGATACAATACTCTAAGTACCATTAACTGTGTCTTATATGCCGGCTTCTGTTTTCACATTATCTCTAATCCTCACACTAACCTGACAAGGTGTATAATACAACCATTCCATAGACGTCAAAACGTGCTCAGAAAGTGTATGTAAACTGTCTGCAGCGTCTCAGGCACTGACTGGTGAAGCAGGGGTTGATCCAGGGTTTAGGCTGCATGTGTGAGATAAGAAAGCCAAGGAAATGGCAGTGTGTCTGGGTAGTTCAGTGACTCTGCTGGGTGGGCCTGCAGTTAGCGGGATCCTGGCGTTCTGTGAGAAGGAGATCACAGAAATTATTCTAGCAGCTACTGAAGAAGCAGGAATAACTCCTGAAATACACTTGGTGGTGACTATGGGGTCCGGAGCTCTGAATTCCTGGCTGCCCTGTGGCTGGACCAGTCTAATCATCCGCAGGTTCTCCTGCAAGTCCTGTCTTCCCACAAGCTCCCGCTCATGATGGCTTCTTTCTCCCTTATTAATAAGAGGTTCTGGGTTTGCCTTACTCCATAGCCCATTCTCTGACCACACGGCCAGCTCTCCTTAGGGCTGAGTGACAGTCCTCAGGCAGGTGGAAGGGGTCACAGGAAGTGCCCCAAAGGAATACGACCAGCCACCCTGCTGCGTGCTTGGGCTGGGCAGCACCCAGCGAGGACCCTGCCAGCGGGTCTAGGCCTCAGCTGGGCAGGTTCTGAACCACAATCAGGGCCCCCTGAGGGGGTCCTCTTGGGAATGAAACATGTGTATCAAGCTCAAAGAGACAGACAGAGACACCAGTGGGGACCCTCTTCACCGCACAGGGCAGCCCTCCATAGGATCAGCTGTCTCAGGGAACGTGCCAAACGAGACACTGGAAGGCCTCGTAGGGAGCACACAGTCTGAGCAAAGCTGAGACGGCTCAGCTGGGCTGCAGCAAGACCCACAGACCTCTGTCCCTCCAGCAGGTCCACCTCTTCGGTGACCTCAGATCAGCAGGTCTCTGTCCTGCACAACTGCGCATCATGTGGTACTGTAGTGTTTACTATTGAAAAAAATCTGTGTAGAAGTGGACCTGTGTAGTTCAAACCCATGTGGTTCAAGGGTCAACTGTCTATGTACATAAATCAGTGGTCAGAACATGGGAAGATGAACTTATTTGCTAGCTAGGACTATGAATACTCTTGCTATTGTTTGAGCAATAAGAATAATTAAGAATATAGCAAATAAGAAATAGAAAATATGAACATACCAATTACCAGTACTGAAACTGAATTAGTAATTTTAAAAAACTCCCAACAAACAAAAGTCCAGGACCAGATGGCTTCACAGGTGAATTCTACCAAACATTTAAAGAGTTAACACCTATCCTTCTGAAACTACTCCAAAAAATTGCAGAGGAAGGAACACTTCAGAACTCATTCTATGAGGCCACCATCACCCTGACACCAAAACCAGATAAAGGTATCACAAAAAGGAAAATTACAGGCCAATATCACTGATGAATATAGATGTAAAAATCCTCAACAAAATACTTGCAAACCAACTTCAACAATACTTTGAAAGGGTCATATACCATGATCAAGTGGGATTTATTCTAGGGATGCAAGGATTTTTTAATATCTGCAAGTCAATCAATGTGATACACCATACTAACAAACTGAAGAATAAAAACCATATGATCATCTCAATAGATGTAGAAAAAGATTTTGATAAAATTCAACATCCATTTTGATTAAAAACTCTCCAGAAAGTGGGCATAGAGGGAACCTACCTCAACATAATAAAGGCCATATATGACAAACCCACAGCTCACATCATACTCAATGGTGAAAAGCTGAAAGCATTTCCTGTAAGATCAGGAACAAGACAAAGATGCCCACTTTCGACACTTTTATTCAACATAGTTTTGGAAGTCCTAACCATAGCAATCAGAAAAGAAAAATAAATAAAAGGAATCCAAATTGGAAAGGAAGAAGTAAAACTGTCACTGTATGCAGATGAAATGATGCTACACATAGAAAATCCTAAAGACACTACCAGAAAACTACTAGAGCTCATCAATGAATTTGGTAAAGTTGCTGGATACAAAATTAATATACAGAAATCTGTTGCATTTCTATATACTAACAACAAAATATCAGAAACAGTAATTAAGGAAACAATTCCATTTACTATGGCATCAAAAAGAATAAAATACCTAGGAATAAACCTACCTAAGGAGGCAAAAGACCTGTACTCTGAAAACTATAAGACTCTGATGAAAGAAACTGAAGATGACACAAACAGATGGAAAGATATACCATGTCACTGGATTGGAAGAATCAATAATGTTAGAATGACTATACTACCCAAGGCAAACTACAGATTCAATGCAATCCCTATCAAAGTATCAGTGGCATTTTTCACAGAACTAGAACAAAAAAATTTTTTAATTTGTAAGACAAATAAACAGACCCCGAATAACCAAAACAGTCTTGAGAAAGAAGAACGAAGGTGGAAGAATCATGCTCTGTGACTTCAGATTATACTACTAAGCTACAGTAATCAAAACAGTATGGTACTGGCACAGAAACAGACATATAGATCAATGGAACAGGATAAAAAGCCCAGAAATAAACCCACGCACTTATGGTCAACTAATCTACGTACGACAAAGGAGGCAAGAATATACAATGGAGAAAAGACCGTATGTTTAATAAGTGGTGCTAGGAAAACTGGACAGGTACACATAAAAGAATGAAATTAGAACGTTCTCTAACACCATATACAAAAATAAACTCAAAATGGATTAAAGACCTAAATGTAAGACCTGATACTATAAAACTCCTAGAGGAAAACACAGGCAGAATACTCTTTGACATAAATTGCAGCAACATTTTTTTGTTTCTGTCTCCTAGAGTAATGGAAATAAAACCAAAAATAAACAAATGGGACCTAATTAAACTTAAAACCTTTTGCACAGCAAAGGAAACCATAAATAAAATGAAAAGACAACCTACAGAATGGGAGAAAATATTTGCAAATGATGCAACCAACAAGGGATTAATTTCCAAAATACACAAACAGCTCATACAACTTAATATCAAAAAAAAAAAAACCAACCCAATCAAAAAATGGGCAGAAGACCTAAATAGACATTTCTCCAAAGAAGACATACAGATGGCCAACCAGCACACGAAAAGATGCTCAATATCATTAGTTATTAGAGAAATGCAAATCAAAACTACAATGAGGTATCACCTCACACCAGTCAGAATGGCCATCATTAAAAAGTCTACAAATAATAAATGCTGGAGAGAGTGTGGAGAAAAAGGAAGCCTCCTACACTGTTGGTGGGAATGTAAATTGGTACACCCACCATGGAGAACAGTATGAAGCTTCCTTAAAAAACTAAAAATAGAGTTATCATATGATCCTGCAATCTCACTCCTGGGCATATATCAGGAGAAAATTCTAATTCAAAAAGATACATGCATCCTAATGTTTATAGCAGCACTATTTACAATAGCCAAGACATGGAAGCAACCTAAATGTCTACTGACAGACAACTGGCTTAAGAAGATGTGGGGTGTGTGTGTGTGTGTGTGTGTGTGTATATATATATATATATATATATATATATATATATATATATATATACACACCACATATATATATGCAAAAAACTGTAAAAAGAATGAAATAATATCATTTGCAGCAACATGATGGACCTAGAGATTATCATATTAAGTGAAGTAAGTCAGAGAAAGACAAATATCATATGATATCACTTATATGTGGAATCTAAAAACAAAATTGATACAAATAAACTTATTTACAAAACAGAAATACACTTATAGACATAACAAACTTACAGTTACCAAAGGGGATAGCAGGGGTAGAGAGATATATTAGGAGTTTGGGACTAACATATATACACTATTATATATAAAATAGATAAACAAGAAGGACCTACAACAAGGGAACTATAGTCAATACCTTGTAACAACCTATAACAGAAAAGAATCTAAAAAAGAATAGATATAGATATATGTATAACTGAATCACTTTGCTGTACACCCAAACTAATACAACATTGTAAATCAACTATACTTCAATAAAAAAATGATTAAAAATAATAAAGTACTTTTCCAAGTTAAAAAAAAAAAGAATATAGCAAATAAATTATCCCTCCCATACTTCTTCCTCAGTTACCTAGAACAGGGGTCTGCAAATTACAGCCTATGGGCCAAATGCCGCCTGCTGACAATTTTTGCAAATAAAGTTTTATTGGAATATAGGCATGCCCACTTGTTTATGTATCACCCATGGCTGCTTTTGTGCTACAATGGTAGAACTGAGTAGTTGTGACAGAGAATGGATGATGTACCAAACCTAAAATAGTTACTATCTGGCCTTTTATAGAACATATTTGTTAACCTCTGATCTAGAGTAAAGAAAAATCATGGCTTCATTCAGAAGTCTACCACATACATAACCTAACAGGTACTCCATGAATATGGATAAATAAATAGGGAATTGCCTGTTTTATACTTTCACCCACTAGTTCTTTAAAAAAAAAAAAAAAAATTAAAATGAACTACCTCCCCAAATACTTCTCCCTACTGTTTGTTTCTGCTTCAACTTGGAAAAAAAGGTCCTGTATTAATCATATAGTTTATTATCTAATTTGGACTTCAGTTCATTTTTATAAAATACACACTGAGGAAAGGAGACAGAGAAATGCATCGCATCTTAAGTTAAAGATTAGTGCTGTGAACTGAAAAAGCGTTTCTTATGCTTTAAATTTTTTTTTTATTTGTTTGCTTTTTAAAGCTTCTCTGGCTTTTGGGAACAATAAACAAGTCAGAGTTCCTGGTTATTCCGACTGATTGCACACCTGGACTTCAAGGCCACTACCTTCTGGTGTAAGGTCATTGACACGTGCAGCCAACATGGACTTTCCTTCCAAGTTGTTCCTTATTGCTCTACAAAAATGCATTGACCCTGGAAGAGCGTTCACCATATTCTAACCAAAGTTCCCACCAAGTTACCTGTGCTGTTAACTGCCTGGCATCTGTTTCCTTTGTTTGCAAAGAGGGGAAAGACTGGAGCCCAGGCTTTAGGGTCAGTAGCTTATTCTCCTGTTTTGGAGGAGCTGGGACTCCCCCACAGAAACTGACCACCAAAGTTACAAATCGTCCTTTGATTCCAGCATTCTTAAAAGTTTAAAATAATTAAACTAGCTGTTTGACATGAGAATAAATTACTGAAAAAAAATATTGTATGTCTACAAGATAAACTATCAAATCAATCAAGGAAGCAAAATCTAAGTCAAAAGTCGCATACTGGCAGCTGGAGAGCTGGAGCTGGCAGCAGACCTGTTTTATTTGGCCCACAGAGAATTATTTAACAAAACAAAACAAAAACAAAACCAGCAACAGAGCCAACATTTAGATATTGGGAGTTTTCACATAAAAATCCAGATTTCTGGCTTTTTTTAGAGAGAGCACATTCCCATGTGGATGCAGATTCGGGGTAGAGCCCAGCCTCATTCACTGCTACGCCGGGCTGGCCCCTTCAGTATCTGAGTCTGTGACCACGGGGTAAACGCCCTTTTGGAAAGTTGTTCCAATGTTTCAAGGGGTGATGGGACCAATGACAGTTTAGGAATCAAAAACCTCAAAGTCCTGAGACTGAATTTCAGTTCTTTCTCCTTCTCCACTTCAGGGTGGTGTGAATGAGGGGGAACTAGCCAGAGACAGATTCTCTAACATCCTTTCAGAGATGACTTGAATAAGGGTAGTCACAGAAAAAGACTCATCCACAACAGTGTGCATTAATAAACCTACATCAAGAAATGTGTTATCCTCATGACCCCAGTGTCTGTTTATTTCCCCGACTATTCTACAACTACCCAACTTTTAATCATTTGATAAATATGTGTTGGGTATTTACTGGAGGCAAATCAGTATGCTATATACTCACAAAGAATTCAGGAATTCTTTGATCCCTAGGATTTGATAAATTCAGCTGGGAAGAAAACACCCACACAGACCAGAGAGGAACTAATAGCCCTAACTCTGTGCCAGGCACTGTGCTCAGAGCTTTCATCCTCCAATTACTCTATGAGATAAGTATGATTATTATCTCAAAAGAGGAATACATTTTAGAGCCTTAAATAGTAGGTAGAGTCCAAAAAGACTGAAGAAAAATAGTGCAGAACAGTGTGTGCAAAGTGACACACACTACCTAAAACAAAGAAATATTTTTTATTATAAATAAAGTCATTGCAGTGAGATTGCTAGCAAATTGTACCATTTGATCAGTCTCTACATCAAAGAGAGCTATTTTCCACTCTTTGGAACTTACAATAATGTTTGGTAGTATGCAGACATACATTCTTCATTTTAATAATAATGGTTAGTATTTATTTTAATGTTTGTTAGAAAAAAATAAAGATAATTATACATCAGACCAGTGGTATTATTGATATCGTTTGAGAAAAGACTAAAAAGTGAGTTAGTTTAAAAATAGATTGAAAGAAAAACATTAAACACAGGACGTCAGATGATATACAGGTATGATAAATACTCTTGATGGTGGTATGCAAGATACTGGTGTTTTATATTCATTAAAAGAGTAAAGATAGGGCTTCCCTGGTGGCGCAGTGGGTGAGAATCTGCCTGCCAATGCAGGGGACGCGGGTTCGAGCCCTGGTCTGGGAAGATCCCGCATGCTGCGGAGCGGCTGGGCCCGTGAGCCACGATTGCTGAGCCTGAGTGTCTGGAGCCTGTGCTCCGCAGCAAGAGAGGCCGCGATAGTGAGAGGCCCGCGCACCGCGACGAAGAGTGGCCCCCACTTGCCGCAACTGGAGAAAGCCCTCGCACGGAAACGAAGACCCAACACAGCCATAAATAAAAATAAATAAATAAGTAAAATTAAAAAAAAAAAAGTGAGCAAAGGGAAATCAAGCAAGACTAAATTATTAAAAAAAAAAAGAATAAAGATATAAGCTGTCTATTAATCAGGAAGAACAAAGGTCTCTGATTGCTTAGTGCAAAATTCACAGCCACACAGGATTCACCAACAATAGCGTCTCTGGGTAGAGCGTTACCAATGAAGCTACTTTCTGGGATCTGAAGTAGGGAAGGAATGGGGGAAGCTGGGTGAAAACAAAATGCTGCCTAGTATTTTAGGAATTTGAATCTTGGATTTGCAGCATCAAGATTTAGTATGTATTGTACTTAGTACCTGAAGCAGAAGCAAGGTTCTTATTGACCATGTCAGCTAGGTAGGCAAAACAATGTCAAAACACAGCTAAATAACACAAAATGCAACAAGTTTTTGTTAACAAACCATAAAACTGTACCTAATCCCATGGCACAAATGTTTCTATATAGCAGATGACAGAGTTTTGTTTTTTTGTTTTTTTTTCCTGCTAACAAGGCCTAAGGCAACAGAATGAAAGTGAAACCTAGATATGGCTGGATTAGATAAGGAGGGTAACAGGCCAGAATGCCTTTGGATATAAAGACACTTTGCAAGGTGAGGCCCTGGGGAAAGAAGACATTTAGGTTTCCTCACATCTGCCTATGTTTGAATTTGCTTTTTGACCCTGTCACCGCCCCCCCCCCCCGCCCCAAAACAAAGCCCTATTTAAATGTATGACACATATTTTTTTTAAACCTCAGAAAACTCAAAGAGCAATGAATAAAGGTTGCTGTGATGCTTAAGATACTTTTATATTTCTATTTATCAATAAACTGAATTCTTTGTTTTTGGAAACAGGAGCTAATAAGTTAAGAGGCAGGCCAGTCATTTAGCTTTCTTCAAAGGTATTGGTCCCGAAGCAGCATGGGAACATCAGTCAGGTGCTAAATAATTTTCTGGAAATATATCAAGATGGAAAAAAATGGTATTTATCTTTAAGTAGAGTACTGAAAACGGTGAGTACTATAATAACGTCAGAAGCCACTTGGGGTGTGTTAGTGTGTGTGTGAGTGGTGGGCGGGAGAAAGAAAGAGAAAGGTGTGTAGGCGGGGAAGGGAGGGAGGGAGGGAAGGAGGGAGGTGGAGGACCCTCCAAGGGCTTTGCTTGAATGATAATAATACTAACAATAATCCGAACAGTATTTACTGGGTTCTTACTAAGCAGCAGGCACTGTGCTAAGTGCTGTACAAGGACTACCTCATTTACTCTTCACCCTAATCCCATGGGGGGAACCTTGACCATCTGCATTTGATGTATGGAGAAACTAAGGCATGGGCAAGCTAAGTAGATTGGAGCTAGTAAGCCGCAGCGCTGGGATCTGACCCTAGAGAGACTGACTCCAAACCTTCACTCTTCAACGCTGGTCCCTTAGATGCCTTCTAAGCAAGATGGGTCTGGGTTAAGTTGCAGGGTTTTGCAACTGCCAGCTGCTGTACACAAGTGTAGGGTCCGAGCTGAAATTCTCAGGGTTACCCGTGGTGTTTCTTCACTGTGTCCCACACCCTCGCAGGCACCTCTCTAAATAACTGATTTTCAGATATGTGAAGAATGTTCCTGAGAAGGGGGGCCAATCTGTGGTCTGCCGAGAGAGACCACATATCTTAGTCCAGGTTTATGGAAACGGATAGGCAAGGCACAGTTCCAGAATCACGAATGTGTAACCGCTACTCAACGGGCAGCTGCCATGAGGACCCAGGTGTCTTTGTGAGGGGCTCTGTAAGTGCTGTCTCATTTCCTCGCTACAACCCTACAAAGTGTGCATTAGTCCAATGTTACAGATGGAAGAATGAGGCCTGGAGAGGTTCAATCACTTGCAGCAAATCACACACCTAGTTATGGGTAGACCCAGGATTTGAACTTAGGCCTCTCTAGCGTCACACTCTGTCCTCCTAGCATTTCGCCTAAGGGAATACGTGATCCCATTTAAAACAACAGCAAGGAGTAGTGGCTACATTCACAGGCTATCAGGACTTGATCTGCCACCTACTAGCTATATAAGTGAGGGTAAGTCACTCATTTTCTCTGTGCCTCTCTCCTCATCTGTAAGATGAGAATAATAATTGCACGTGTCCTCTCGGGTTGTATTGAGGAATGAATGAGTTAATATTTGTAGAATGTTTATTTACGTAAGTGTTTGGGACATAAACAAAAAGACAAATCTCTCTCTTAAGTGAGCACCTATATACAGATGACACACCAGGCAGAGGCGGTGGATATATTATCAATGGAAGAAATATCTAAATTAGTTCTCGCAGTGGCCAACACAGCAAGCCCACCACAAACACTGGCTGTGGGGCTGGTTTTTGATCTGAACTGCTGAACTGAAGAATACATTGGGAATAAAGTCCTAGTCTTTAGTCCCAGATTGGACATGAATCAGCTATGTGACTTGGAGAAGGCATTTCATTCTTTTGGGCCTCGGTTCCTCCCATGGAGACCAGGTGGCCTGTCACAGGGGAGAGAGGACAGAAACGGGTCCACATGCTCTGGGTTCTGGTTCTCCTGCATAGGAATTTTATAACTTTCAACATATAACTTCATTTCTTTGAATTTCAATTTCTTCTCCTCTAAGAGGAAGAAAACAGAACCTGTTCCCCATATTTCACAGGGTTACAGACAGATAAGAAAACAAATTTGAGAGCCCTCTTCATAGATGGTTCTACAAGAACATCTCATTTCTGGGTAGCGGATGGACACTTAACAAATATTATTGAAAAAGATTTTATCATTTACCACGACCTGGAATAAACCCGCCTTATTTGTTTACTTGTCTCTCTGTCAGCCTAGAATCTAAGGTCGCTGAAGGCAGGACATCTCTGTCAATATCCCTGTAAGCACTTAAGAAATATTTGATTGAATTTGTAGAAAGCGGGAATATATGAATCAATGAATAAATGATTTTGAAGTTGCATGAGGAGCAGAAAAAAAAGAAAAAAAAACCGACCTAAAGATTTTAATTAAAGCCCAAAGTACCGAGAAAGAGAAAGAAAGATACGCAGGTACAAAGCTCTCATGTATCTCCAGACTCCTCTGAATTCTTTGAGGAGGTGATTTGGGTGGGAGACTGGCAGAGTTAAGATACTATAAAGTGGTTAAATTAACATACTCAGCAGGTACTCTGACTTTGTAAAGCTGAATACCAACTGGGATAATTAAAGGCTACAGCCTTCTCCTTTTTTTTTTTTTTTTTTAAATTGACTCCCCTATAAACTACCTGCTGACAAAGGCATAATTGTAAGAATACCGAAGGAAACTTTTCTCCTCCATTCTTAATTAAAAGAAAGTCCCACGTTACCCCTAAGCTCAAGGAGCACACAGATCCACTACAACTAAAAGGAAAGTTACAGCACATTTTTTTCCCTTGGTTTGTTTTTTTTTAAATTAAGCCTGCAACATCCTTTCTTCCCAGTAACCAGTTCAACCGAGGCTCGGAAGTAGCTGTGCTGGAGAAGGCATCCGGAGAGAGGCAGCTGCCCGGGCAAGGAGGTGGTCAGCCCAGCTCTGCACTGAGGGATGGAGGAATGCCCAGGAGCCTCCTCCGTTGCTACTCGGCTGTGTGGCCGAAAATAAAATCTGCCATTTTTTTTTAAAATACTGTTCTAAAAATAGGGGGTTTGGCTTAAATCCGCCAGTTGGTGTTTTGATTTTTAAATTATGTGCGGAGGATCATGCTTAAACCCTAGTGAGTACCGGTAAGTAATTCAGGGAGGTTGCAATTTTATTTTGATTCCAAGGTTCTAAACATTTCTTCTCTTAGAATCCAAAGGTGAAAGGAGATAAAAGGAAGGTGATAAGGATGTAGAAAGGCTTAAATTCCAGTTTGAAAGCAAAAGGTAGCTGGATAACCCTAAAGCAAATAACATTTTAAGTTTTTTTTTTTTTGCAGGGGCAGGGAGGGCCTATAATTCACTCAAAATAAGTGGAAGAAAAACTGGTGAGTTTCAACTTACTCATACCTTTCCTAACGTCATTTCTGGAACCAAACTTCATGCACACAAAACTGCAAAAATGCACCTTTAAAAGCATAAAGACTGTTCCAAACGTTGGGTGGTACAAGATTTGGTTTTGGGGGGAACAGTTTTAAAGTTTCCCTGACTAGGCACCAATCATAACCAGAAGATATTTCAAGAACGATGTGTCACTATAGCATCTTAATTAACGAAGATTAATTTCACGTGAAATGGGGCTATATCTAAAAGGCTTTCATATAACGGGACGGGCGTGATCGGGGAGTGTTATAAAGAAGCAAGTATTAATGCTATCTGCTTCTGGACAAAAAGACTTAAGTACATTAAATGTTTGATTTCACTTGTGAATTTTAGAGATGCAATTTGCAGCTAATCTCTAGAGAATAAAGATTTGGAATTTGGGCTGTGTGTGGGTAGCATCATGTGTGAACCATGGAAGTCACCATCTCCTCCCCCTCTCACCGGAACAAACACCCACAAACCGACGGGGATGCTCTGAAGGTTAAATTGGATAGTTCAATTGTCCAGGAATGTACGCTATGCAAACAATGTCGGCTCCCTGTGCCAAGGCAGAGATATTGTGGGACTTGAGGCTGCTGGCCATGAGGACAAGGATGGTGGGGCATAGTTTTAGTCACTGGGGCCAAGTGGGATCCCTCGGAGAGTGGCTGCAATGTTTTAGTCTCCTAATCTGCAAAAGACAAATAATTACAGAACTTGGTATATTAAAACCAGAGACGAGTGAGTCCCCTTCCTTCCTTCCTTCCTCTCTCTCCCCCTTTCTTTCTTTTCTTTCTTTCTTTTCTCTCTCTCTTCTCTCCTTCCTTCCTTCCTTCCTTCCTTCCTTCCTTCCTTCCTTCCTTCCTTCCTTCCTTCCCTGCATTGGGTCTTTGTTGCTGTGTGCGGGTTTTTCTCTAGTTGTGGTGAGCGGGGGCTGCTCTTCGTTGCGGTGTGAGGGCTTCTCATTGGGTGGCTTCTCTTGTTGTGGAGCTCAGGCTCTAGGCGGGCGGGCTTCAGTAGTTGTGGCGCACGGGCTTAGTTGCTCCGTGGCATGTGGGATCTTCCAGGACCAGGGCTCGAACCCGAGTCTCCTGCACTGGCAGGCGGATTCTTAACCACTGCGCCACCAGGGAAGCCCAAGAGCCTTTCTTTTAGGGAGGAAAAGACGGGGAGAAAACCTGCAAAGTGGACTACAGTTCAATTTTCAAAGGACTCTTCTGCTTGCAAAATGGTGCTTCTGAAGAGGGGAAGTCCTGGGTATTTAAGAGTTGGGTTAAAGATCAATAAAGAAATCCCCGGCTTTTCAGACACTGGTGGCAGAGGAGGTAGTGTGAGGAGGCGGGTTGCCAATCAAAGATCGATGCCACAGGAAGGTCAGAGAAGGCCAGGGAGGATACCATAGGCTTCTGGGAAGATGGAGTCTGCTTTACAAAAATCTCCTTTATGCATTTTTTTTCTTCAGAGAAACACAAAGGATGTGGGATCTTCAACCCAGGCGGCAAGACAGGGTGGGGAAGGGGGCGCCCAGCAAGGAGAGAGGGTGGAGAAGAGCTGCAGCGTCTCTCCTTGGGATGGCGGATGTTTTATTTGCACCCTCTAAGAGTTCCTGAAATAATTAACATGCGCTGCCATTCTTGTTTTTCCAGTAGTGATTTCATCCAGTCCCTGCAGAAACTCAGAATTAAATGTCATGCTTTTGTTTTTTGGAGAGCAAAACTCTCCCCCAAACAAGGGAGTTCTGCATACCTCGGAGAGCACGTGAGGCCTGAAACGTTCGCAGAGCGCTAATCATTAACACGTTGCTTTTGAAGGCAGGGCTGCCCCTTTCTTTGCTGACTATCACATTTCCTTCTATTGGATCCTGCCCTATCCTGGTTTACTTTCTGTTTCTCCCACTCATTTCCATGCATTCTTCCCTAACACATGAGTCCAGAATAGCCTCTCCCTTTCTGCTGGCCAACTCAACACTTCCCTCACAAACCCTCCTTTTTCAAAATAAGTTCATCTCTGACTTATTTTTTCTAAGGCCTCTCCCTCTTCTCACCACCCTGGGGAAAAAAAGTTCCTCTCCTTCCCAAATTATGCAGGAGAATTAAGTAGGAGTAAGATCTGTAAGAAACTGTAAACAGAAAATTGTCTGAGAGCAAGAATCATGGTGGAGGTAGACAGATCTGGGTTTGTATCCCAGCTTTGTCATTTACTAGCAGTAAGGCTCTGGATAGGTTACATGACCTCCCTAAGCCTCAGTTTTCTCATCTGCAAAATGGAGATAATAATGTAAAAACCCTGCTAAGGGCTATAAGGAGAATTAAAGGAGACAAAGCACATGAAATGCTTCCAGTTCCTGGAACATAGTAAACACTCAACAGATGTTTGCTGCTGTATGATTATTATTATTACTTACACCTTTTGGATGGGAATGTCACCCTCCTTCCCCCAAAGCATAAAGAGTAGCAAGGACTCAGTGCTTCTAAAAGCTAAAGAACAGCACCATAAGGAAGGCTTGGGTACAATTATTTGCTGATCCAGCCCCTGGGTAGCAGTTCTCAGAGAAAGTGTACAGAAGGGAGCAACGGGCCTATTTTTAGGCATTTCCAATCAGGACACGGCGGTTGCTCTGGATGCTTTACCTGACAGGCCGGCCTCAGCCATATCCCCCTCTCTGCAGGCTGTCAGCATTCCCAGGGGGATATAACACAGCCCCAGACTCAGGAATTTTACAGTCAATTTGCCCCCCTCCTGATGTCCCTTCTCCCTCTTGGTGACCTCGAGGCTGGCGCTAAATGAAAAGCAATAGCTCTGCCTCACAAATAAGGCAAGGAAACTGCCTGCTGGTACTGAGTCACTGCTTAAGGCCTGCCTCGTTTGTAGAGTCTCCCAGAAAATGACACACAAAACACACAAAGTCAGGCTCCAAATGTCAGAAAGACTCTGATTCACTAGGGTGTGCTTCCGAACTGGAATTTGGGGCACAGGAGGTACACCACTGCCCAGATTGCCAAGAGCCTACCTATGTTCTAAAGAGAGAGAGAGAGAGACAGAGAGAGAGAGAGAAGAAAGGAAGGAAGGAAGGGAGAAAAAAAGAAGGAAAGAAGACCAAACCTTTCCTAATAAGGTAACGCCACATGCCAGTTGTGGTTTTGAATTGCTCAGCATCCTGGGATCATGTGACATTCACTGCAGCCATCGCTTCACGCTTGTGCGAGGCTCTCCGGGGAAGAATGGGAAAGTCTTTGGTGTGCCTCTGGGGATTACAAATGAATAGGGACATGCTCTGCCAGTGGAGCCCCACATTTTCCTGATTAACCACACGGTCTCACATCCCTCCTTCACGCTGCTGCCTGCAGGACCCTTGCTTTGTAGCTCAGGCACTGGGAATGCTCTCAGGTTGCTCTGCATGCATACTTTCTCTCTCCAGCTAGGTATGAGCTTCTTGAGGGCAGAAACGCCCCTTTATTTCTTTTGTTTCACCCTGCCATGCTTATCAGAGTGTAATCCACCCAGCAGTTACTCAGTAAACGCTTGATGATGGACTCGGGCTGAGAATTCTACACATCAGTAGGTGATCGCTTTATATCATTAACCCCCAACTTATAAATCGGCAGGGTTTCAAAAGTTGGTTTCAAAGAAGGCACTTAGGGAGCATATTTTCCCATAGAAACAGTGTTATAACTGGGGGTTAGGTTTCTAGGCCCACTCGTTTCTCAGAATATCCTACACATATTTATATACCTTCTTATTGAGCCACATCATTTGTCTCAGACTCACATTAGACTGGCAGGTACCTGTGCGGAATAAACTTCAGTTCTTTCAATTTAATGATTCATTTTAGTACAGCATCAGGGACTTGTGCAGATTCCCGCCTCGACTGGATGTATTTCATATTTTATGACACTTTATGTAGCATCAGGTAACACATTAGATACTTAAAAAAATAACATTAAGAGGAAAAGAAATATTTTTGCTCATCATTAAAAAAAGATGCATGCATTTTTGTTTTTGCTTTTGTATTAAAATATTTTTTCAACAGTTTTTAACTGCTTTATTACTTGGGCCACCTGGACTTACCCAACCATTCACACACACAGACACATACACAAACATACAACCACACACTCACCCTTGTAGTAAGAACCACAGCCTCCAAGAATGGCCATTTATGTTTTTGTATAAATATGAATCTGCTCTGGGGCAGCTCTGTCCAGGATGGGGCCTTCCAGCCAGTCAGGGTTGCTGTGTTTGGGACCATGAGTACAAAAGTACATGCACCAAAAAAAAAAAAAAAAAGTACAGGCATCAAATGACTGCTGTTGTACTGCTCCCTACAATATTCCCTGGACACTTAGGTAACCAAAAAAGCCATACCTTGGCCCTTGTTCTCATTCAACAGCATCCCCCAAAGATACACCTAATTGATTTTCCAGCATGAAAAGCAAGACTGGTAGAAAGGGTTCTCCTGTGGACACTCTAGAAGAGCCAAACCAAAACAACAGGCAAACAGGAACCTCTCCCAAACCGCACATGCTAATAAACTCACGTACTAAATGTGCCTCTCCCCAGGTTTCAGAATTCACGGCTGCCTTTCTAACCCAAATCAGCATTTAACGCAGCACAGCAGAGATGTCAGGTTAATGACCGTGAAGTGTGAGAAGTACCAGTGCATTTGTATCACATCTGTCTTTCAGCAAGAGTTATTACCAAGACACAAGGAACTGTGGTCTCTTCTCCACCCCTTTGCGCCTGGCTCATCCTTGATTGATTGATTGGGCTGACCCTTTAATGGGAAGCTCTGAATAACTGGATGTTCTTATTAGCAGCCGTCTCCTTACATCAGCACTTAAAGAAAAGCTAACACACGTTCCTCTACTCCTCCACCACTGGGAAAAATATAACTTAATCAGGATAGGGATTAATTACCCAATATTCATCTTTCCTTGGTGTTTCCGGATGTTGCTCTGCTTCCAGCTCTGATCAGTGACAAGAGGGCAACTGTCTGACAAGTATAGGAGACTGGGCTGAAAGAACCTGAATTCCAACAGACAACTTTGAAAGTATGATTGTTTACTTTTAAAAATTTCACACATGAACAGGGTACTGCTGTCTCTGAAAAATGCCAAGTGTGCGTGGGTGGAATTGATAGGTTTTATGTAGTCAGATCCCAGTTATTTAAACTATCATTCTAATTTGAGGATGGCAGATGTTGGCATGCATGCTGCCCCTCCCCCCTGCACCCCTGGCAGACATCACTAATGGATCACAGTGCTCTTTCTTGTTGGGCCCAGACATGAGTTAATGAATACCCTTTTCAACACCTGGCTCCAATCAATTGTAGGTGACACATAAGTTGCAAACAATTAGCTAGTCCTGTTCTAATTGATTTAGTACTTTAATTTTCTACCTTTAATGCACCTGACAGTTGACTAAGGTATCATTATTTTAGCAACAGCCTCTCTGTTCTCAGCTCATCCCTCTGCTAATCTGAGCTGCAAATAATATTAGCTATCGGCCACTGTATGTTTATTGTGTGCCAGACACTTAATGTCTAAGTGCCAACTTATGTCTGTGTGTCCTTACAAAAATCCCAAAGCAGGCAAGGGTACCTTGAACCTGATCTGTATCACAGCGTCCAGCAACTTTCCCTGGTGACTCCCTGGCTGAGCTGGTGGCCTCCCTTTAGCCTCCTCCAGTGCCACCACTGACTGCACTGCCCTTGTTGTATGACAAAAGCAAGCTCATGTGGCTGTCTTGTCTTCTCTATTCAACTCCATGAAGGCAAGACCCGCGTCTTAGTCACCTTTGGATGCACAGCCCCCGGCACGTGGCTGAGTTCATAGTGGGTGTTTGATAAATATGTTGTAAGAATGTTTTTGTTTCTGTGTGTTTTTTTAAAGCTCCTGTTTTCAAATAAGCTCCAACTCATGCTCTACACTGAACAGATGATCCGTGACAACTGCTACCTCTGGTGGTTATTTAACGTCCTAACAGCAAGGCGTGCGGGGGCGGGGGGGGGGCAGGGGGGGTGCAGAACTGAGGCAGGGGCCGGGGCAGCCCCCAGTGGCCTGCTGGCATCTGCTCTTGGCCTCACTCTCCTCTGAGCCGTCCAAAGCGCCGGGGTCCCTCATTCTCTGCTTCTATGTTTCTACCTTCACTGCAATTTTTTGTGTGTGCCTTTCTCTGCCTTCCAAATGGGATCGTGTTCGCCTCAGTTCTGTAATCCTAGCACTTACTAACGTGCTTGTGCAGTGCTGCATAAAGATTCTTTGCAGAGATTTTTAGTAAAAACAGCACTGGCCTGAGTGGGGAGGGCAGGGAGCTGCTTCCGGGACCGCCCTGCTGCCCCTCCCGCGCGGGGAGTTTTCTTGTGCCGTGGTTTCTGCGCTTGTTCACGAGGGAACACCTGCCCCAGCAGGCCCGGCGGCGCCCGGAAAATGTGATAGTGCCTTTAATCACTGTGCCAGGTGACAAGCAGGTTACGGCTTCTCCTTCCCATGGACGGGGCCCCGGGCTGTCACCAGCACATCCCCATGCCCCTTGGGTCCGGCTCGCTGTCCTCCAGTCCCTGTGCAGCCCGCGCCACCGTCACGTGTGAGAACCGGCCGTGCCCTGCCCCGCAGCCTGCGGAGCTGTGGCCTTTCTACCGCTGCTCACAGCGTCTTCTCGCCTCCTCTCCTCACCACCTCTCCGCACAGATTCTTAGGAGGATCACGCGGAGCCTCCCAGGGGGGCCCTCGGAGCCCTGCGCTGACTTCCGGCCCCTCCCGCCGCCCACGCTAAGCTCGGGTGCCACCTGCACAACTCATCCTCCACGCCCACCGCCGTGGATCCCGCTCCGGGAGTGGCGTCACCCTCCGCCATCCGGGCAGCTGCCCAAGCAGCCGCTCGGCAGTCACCCCGGCCTCCTCCCCCTCTGCACCATGGCTTCTTGCTCCTAGTCCTGCTCGCTCGACCTCCCCGATATTTCTCAGGTGGGTACGTTTTTATCCCCATTGCCACCACGCTGGCTGGGACCACGGGCAGCTCCCCACGGGATTACTGCAACACTGTGACAGCTTGCTGGTTCGTCTGCCTTCCGAACCCCGACCAATCCCTTCCTCACAGCCACTGATTCCTGCAAGAAAAATCTGATCGTATCCTCCCCCTTTTTAGACTTCTTGCCCAACGTAGATGTCGCTTCCTCCCGGAAGCCTTGCTGATGTGCTTCCACAGCGCCTGTAGGAGCATGCCTGTGGGGTCTTCTCCACCGAGGGCGCACCTTGTTTTCCTCTGAACAACATGAGCTACTTTATCATTCCCTCTGTGGCAGGCACTCTAGCCTGCCCCTCAGTAGCCATCTCCCCTGTCCTCCTCGCGGCAGAACGAAGGCACCATTTCCTCATCTGATAAGGGCAAATTCAGATGGGTCTAGGCTAGGGCACGGAAATGACCCCATCCTATTTGTCAGGGATGAATTTAGGGGTGAGCATGTCTCAGTTCTGGCCAAGAAGACATAAGGGGAAGTTGGTTGGTGGCTTTTGAAAGGTCTCTTCATTCTTAAACAGGGATGCATAAGAAACCATTCTTTATCTGCCTTGGAACTGGTGTGAGAGGATGGGATGCCTGTAGCCTTTCGGTACCATGAGGAGAGCTAGCTGATGCTTTGAGGTTGACATATAGATAGAACTTGGTGTTGTCAATGAGCACTAAATTGGTCAACTGGGGACAGCCTACATCTGGACTTTTTTTTTTAGATGAGATACTAAGTCCCCTTTTGGTTTAGGCCCTTTTGAGTTGGATTTTCTATTACTTGTAGCCCAAACAGATACAGCTTCTTAGGGCATTTTCACTTTCTATTTTGTCTTAGAGGCACTTAGGTAAAAATCTTGTTTCTCCTGTGAGACCATGGGCTTTTTAAAGGCCATGTTTGCATCTGATATATCCTTGTAGCCCCCAAAGGCAGGCTTGGTTATCGCACTCCTGTGCTTAAATGAAGAGGAAGCACTGTCTTCTGGTTCTCATACTGTGAGGTGCCAATACCCTTCAAATGGGTCTCACCTTCTTCAGAGGCTTAATTTGTTTTGTTTTTGCTTATGTTTTTCAAATGTTCAACAAAAATATAAAAGTTCTATGGTCAACTCCAGGAGGCAGAACCTAGCTCATCCGTCCTTATACACCTCATAGTGCCGAGCACATGCTTAGTGCAAGGTAGACACTCAAAATGTTTGCTAAATGAATAATTTGCCTCTGATGAGTCGAGGGCACTTAAGACTTTTATAGTGTCCTAGGCTCATAATGATGAACAGTAATTATGAACAAACTGTGCTAAATACATCCTGGTCCTGGGACATCACTAGTGGTTAAGTTGTTGTTTGTTTATATGAGAGCCTTGATACCACCAAGATGCTAAGGCTTTAAACAACAAGCAGAGCCAGGCATTGGAGAATGAAGCAAAAACTAAAGTTCAAGCAGCAGACGTGCCTGCTGAGTGCGCACTGAATGCCCATCTTGTTTGTGCCAGGCCCTGGGGTCACAACCACAGATAAGACAGGCCCACTGTCCTAAGAGGCTTTGCACCTGCAGGGTGGGTGAAGAAAAACAGACAACTTCCAGTGTGGTCAGTGTTATAAGAGGTTAGGTAGAGGGTACACAGGGATGCCCAGGCCAGACTTGGTGAGTCGGGGAGGCCCCCCAGAGGAACATTTATGCTGCATCTGAATGCAGCGGGGGAGCTAGTTAATCAAAGGGGCACAAAGAAAGGAGGACAAAGGAGTAGCATGCTCAGGCTTGTAGTTTATAACAAGCCCATTCTGGCTACATTATGGGGTGCAAGAGGCAAGGCTGGACTCCGGGAGACCAGTTGGGAGGCTGCTGCAGTAATTTACTGCAGAATAACAGGGGTCTCCTCTCAGGCTGGAAACAGGCTGATGACAAATGACATCAGGCATGGGTCTTTAAGAGCTCGTGGTGCTGTGGACGTTGCCCAAAGGGTGAGAGCTCTGGACACCAAGCCTCCCATCTTTTGAGTTCAGGACAGGGAATGGGTTTGAGTTGGAGGCAACATGGCACAGCCTAGTGGTTTAAAATTTACCTGGTTGTAAAACTCTTTGTTAGAATGAAATATGAGAACCTGATACTTTGAAAGAAGCAGAGTAGCCCTGTTGAACCTGGCGTGTGTGTGTGTATATGGATGTACATGTGTGCACACATGCCCGTGCGTGTGTGACGCCATGCCTCTTCATTCACACCTATCCCATGGTTACCTGCACCGCAGGGACGATTCTGGTCCCAACACAGTGACCCAGCTCAAGCCTCTTTGACCCTCAGTTTTTTTAAAAGTCCCATGAAGGGGCTGGACCTCAGAATCTCTAAAATCAAACACCTGCCTTGAACTTCCAACTTTGGGCAGCAAAAGGGTTTGGTAAATGAAGGGTCCTGGATAACTGAGCACAGGGGTGATCTGCACTTGGAGGTTGACGATTCTCTAGCTCAGAGCCTCTCAACCAGTCCCCCTGGTTAAGGTTCAGGTGGGCACCAGCCCCAGGCGGCCAGGCAGGGCCTGGCCGTCCGGAGCCTCGATCTGGGGCCATCTTCCTCCCTACCACGGTATGGCGATTCTAGGTGAGCCATTACGAGAGAACAGGCAGGAAGCACTGCTCCAGACAGGAGACGGGAAAATACCCACTTGAGCCCAGCATCACCTTCGGCCTCTCACTTCCGCCTCTTCTGCCTTGAAAGTGTCTAGTAGCTTTGTTAATGACACACAGCAGACATCCACCCACTTCCAACTACATCCTGGGAAGGTGAGTACAAGACCAGCACGGCCAGAAGGTGACAAGTCATGTGGCCGAAGGAGCAGTGACAAATGGGAGCCCTTCTACCTGTGCCCTCAACCTTCCACCTCTGCCTGCTCGGGGAATCTGCTCTATGGACTACCACCTCCCCCTCCAACAGCTCCAAACTCTCCCTGTGTCTCCTTTGACATGCGTACTTTTGGTTACAGTGAAAAAACATCTCCTATTTCAAGAGAGAAATATTCAGAGAGAAATCATTGCTTTCCTTTAGAAGGTTGAACCCGGGGCCTGTAGTTCACACACGCCCACAGAGATGCTGAGAAGCTCTGAGGAAGATTCAAGACGGCACAGTTCACTTACAGAGAAGCGGCAGCGGCAGCGGACGGAGGGTTCCAAAAACAAGCCTCCGTGCTCAGAGTCACAGGTCTGAGGGGGAGGTTTTAGTCTAACTTCTTTTGGGTTTCCTGTTGCAGTGACACATAAAAAACAAGCAAGCAAAGCCCTGGGACTGAATTATTATAGCCACAGAATGATTTATGAGGCCTGGGTCCTGCTTTCCTTCCTCAGACCTCATCGGCACCGTGACGACCAAAAATACTGGCCGGTCTCAGCGGTCAGCTCACTAACAGAGGCAGCGGGTCCCCTCAGCTGCTCACGTCCCCTGGCACCGGCCAGGCGTCAGGACCAGGGAGTGGGCCTGTCCGAGGGTTGCTTGGGTGCACACACCGACGGTACAACCTCCAGGGCTGGCTTGACACCCTGCAACCCTCCGGCCTTGGCTTTTTGAGGCTAAAGAGATGCTGCCAGACACCACTCTACCAGAACAAACAAGCCCAAGAAACACCTGCCAGAAAAGCGTGAAGCAGATAAAATGCACTGAGATGCTCCCTGTGGAAGTGTTTCCTGGAAACATTTGCCACAATGACAGCCTTTTCCTCACTGTTCCAATGAAAGAGTATCTTTCTACCAACAAAGAGTTAGGAGCAAAATCCAGTTCATGGAGCTGCATATGTATCCCATAATACTAATGGAGGCCGGTGTGGTTTTGAGTGGGAGTGTGAAGACCTGTATAGTTCTTCCTTAGGGAGGCTTCTTTGTGTTGGCTAATTATAGGCTGAGAACTACTCAATTCAATAAACACTTATCACGTTCCTACTGCATACAAAGCATTGTGGGTGACAGCATAGTACAGAGGTAAACAAACAAACAACTCTGGAATCAAGTGGGCCAGGGTTTGTGTTCTGACTTCCACTCATTCCCTGTGTGACCTTGACAAGGTTACATAGCCTCTCTGTGCCTGTTTCCTTATCTGTAAAATGAAGGTAATAATAGCATCTACCTTATAGGATGGTTGTAAGGATGATACTTAAAGCACTTAGAGTAACTCCTGACCTCTAGTAAGTAAGTACTCAATACCTGTTGGCTATTCTTATTATACTCTTTTTGCACCTCAATTTCCTCATCTATAAAATGGGCATAATAACCAAACCTACCTCATAGGGCTGTTGTAAGGATTAAACAGAATAATGAATGTACGGTGTTTAGCATAATAGTTTGTACATAGTAAGTTGTGTAATGAATGCTAGTCATTGCTATTCCTAGAAGATCCTCCCCAAATTATTATAAAAATAAGACACCCAGATCTCAATCACAGTCCATGCAACAAAGAAATTCTTTCTTTGAACAATTTGAGCAAAGGACATTTTGTGACTATCCCCCCATCACCCCCTTCCACCCAGTTATGCGCAAAACACTGTGCTTTGTATTGAGTAAGCTCCTTTACAGTGACTCTCTCAGGAGTTCTGATGTCCCTCCAAATATTCTAAACTTCCCTTTAACCTGATACTGACATGCCATCCACTTTTCCCTTTAAGCAGCTATTTAAAATTCTGGCTTTGTAAAACAGGGAGCAAGGCACACGTGCTTCTCCTGCAAATGCTTCTAAGGCCTGTCCACTTGGCTTGGCAGGGAACAGAAAAGTGGTGTTCTGTGGTATCAAACACCAGAAGTAGACTCATAGCTGCTAACCTTATAGAGCTCTTCCTCTACCCTGGCAAAGTGCTGAGCGTGTTATATGCATGACATCGCTGAAACAAGGGCCCCGGGGAAGCTTCAGGGTGTCTGAGGTCCGCTGGTGGGAGCAGAGCTAACCTAAATCCATGCACACAAACCCTGGGATACCTGCCTCCCTCTCAAGGTAAGTCCCCCCAACTCATCCAAGGCTATAAGGGTATAAGATCACTCCCATTATTCTCTTGGTAGGGCAATCGGTCCATTTTTTTTTCTTTGTCCAACCCTGCCACCTAGTGGCCATTCAAGCACACAACCATAGGTCTTCCCAAAAGGCAGGAGGGACCTGACGGATCAAATCCAAGGTGAAGAAAGAGAGAAATGAAGCACGTTGCCTAAAGATAAAGGGAGAAGGAAGCCAACATGAACAGTGTGGAAAACCTGCACCCTAGAGTTAGGACATGGTTCTGATTCAGACTTTGCCTAAATTCCACCCTCAGCAAGATGCTTCCTTCAATCATTCAACAGACATTGGCTGAGCACCTACTACGTGCCCATTGCTGTGGCAGATGGTGGGGACATGACAATAAGCAAGGAGGACAAGTCTATCTTCATAGCCAACGGGAGAGGAAGACAATAAAACTGGGAATCAACGTGACAACACTAGTTAATATAAATCAAGGACTTATTCTGTGATTATTACTCTCGCTTTAAAAATGAGTCGGAGACAACTACTGAAGCCCGTGCGCCTACAGCCCGTGCTCCACAACAAGAGAAGCCACCCGATGAGAAGCCCGCGCACCGCAACGAAGAGTAGCCCCCGCTCGCCGCAACTAGAGAAAGCACGCGCACAGCAACAAAGACCCAACGCAGCCAAAAATAAAAAGATTTGTTTTTTTAAAAAAATGAGTGGGAGAACATGTAAGCTATGATTAATAAACCTTTCTAAGTTTCTGAAAATGAGGTTGTTGGACAAGATGCTAAAAAATTTCTAAGGCCTCCTTCCAGCTGTTTCTTTTTACTTCTAGGACTTTTGGGGTAGAGCTTAGACTAGAAACCATGTCACTTAACCAAGAATCTAGGGCTTTCTCTTCATACACAGTGCTAATCAATGCTTATTAATAATAACTGGTAGTTATCAAATGCTTACTATATGTTACATCCTGAATTAATATCAGCTCGTGCAGTCCCTTTTCCAAACTATGAGATATGTTTAAAATGGAAATAATACATGAGTAAAAAAAAAATCATGCTCTAAAATGGTTAAAAAAAAAAAAAAAAGGTTCCAAGATAAATGGAAAGAAGCTTCCAACGCAAACCAGGTGTAGGATTCTTAACCACTATTTTGTCTCTGATCTAGTTACATGGTGGATTAAAAATACTTATGTACTGGTGTCCTCAGGCTCTGAGGACTAGAATGGAAAATGGGCCCAAGCAAACGATGGTTCAAAAAGCAGTTACTGCCCAGGAAAATAAGGAGCACACTTCTCAACAGCAACATTGTTTTCGGGGTAACTCTGGGACTCCAAAAACAGTTGCAGAGCCTGCGAGGCCACGTGCAGGCAGACCGACCCCCTTGGCTTTATTTCTGATACCAAATGAATAAAGCACGTTCCAGAGTTCCACTGAGTACATCAGAGATCAGCAAACTCTCCAACATGGTATTGCCATCACCTTTATTCTGTCCCCCCTGGTGTATCTATGCTGTATCCATGGTGGGAGCGATCAGGCAAACTCCCACAGTGATTCTGCAAATGGAGGCATTGGGTTCATAGGGGTCCTTGCTCCAGAGCCACAGGGAGCTCCTCCTTCTTTCTGCAGCAGGACCACTTCCTCCTAAACCTGGGAAAGCAGACCCTGTGGGACCTGGAGCTTCCCAGTTTTGTGAAACCCTCACCTCCCTGGCCAGGGTCTCCAGAATGACACTCCAGTGGGCCAGAGTGAGGACATACGCTAGATACACTGAAATGTTCAGCCTGCAATGCTCTGCTACCCTTCTCCGAATGGCAAAATCTCACTTAACTTTCTAGGTCTAGAGATCCATGCCTGCTTTGCCCAACCACCACCCCTGCCGCAAGCCACGTCCGCCCATCATAAGAGCTGCTATGCTCCCACAGTACCTAGCACGAGATCGAAATCACTGGTTTGTCTGTCTGTGGACTGTGAACACAGAATATGGACTGAGTGGCTGACCCATCCTTATGCACTCAGTACTCAGCACCCTGTCTGGACTGCAGAGGTACTGACTTGCAAAGAACTGGAAAGTAGAGCAAGGAATTCCAGGGCTGGACGAGGCTTAAGAGGTCATTTCGTTTCAGCTCCTGCCCAATATAGGATTTCCTTTGAAATGTCATTAAAGAAAAACAAAAGTTTAAAAAAGTATGTGTGTACATTCGTACATATACGGCATCCTTCTACCAGAATGAAGCGCATGGTGGTAAAGACACAAAGAACAAGATCCACTCAGGTCTTCTTTCTTTGAGAGTTAGCCATCATCTTTCTTGAGAAGTTTTGTTTCCTCCTTATTTTTCAAGAAATACGTGCTACTTAGAGAAAAATGTGTGAGATAAATTAACATGGATACAAGATAAGGAAAGTTAACATGTTGCTGTATTTCCTTATCTTTTCTCTATGAGTTTTTGAAGTAGCTGAAATCACACTCTATTATACAATTTTATGTTTTGCTTCTTTTCAGCAGTGGCATTTCCTAAAGTGATTATAATCTCTTCATAAGCATCCTGTTTTAAAACTTTTATTTTGACATAATTTCAGACCTAGAGAAAAGTTGCAGGAATAGTACAAAGAATTCTCTGATACCCTTTCACCCAGATTTGTATTCCTCAAATGTCAACATTGTATTATATTTACTTTAATCTCCCTGCACTCCCCCTCTGAGGGCGGGGTGGGCAGGGCGGAAGAGAGAGAGATGATGTGTTTTACCCCTAAATACTTAAGTGTGTATTTTCTACAAATAAGGAGTTCTCTTAAACAACCTCACTACAGTTAATATACTGCTGTTATCCAATCTGCAACCTTACTCAGATTTCGGCAATTCTCCCAATAATGTCCTTTACAGCAAAAGAAAATCCAAAATTCTACGTGGCATTCAACTGTCTTATCTCTTTAGTCTCTTTTAATCTGGGACAGTTCCTAAGTCTTTGTATTGATATTTCACAGAATTGATATTTCTAAGAGTAAAGGTCCAGTTATGTTGTAGAATGCTCCTCAATTTGGGTTTGTCAGCTGTTTCTTCCTGATCAGATTCAGGTTTTGCACTTCTAGCCCATAGAAGTGAATACACATAATTTTTAATGATTTCAGTAAGATTCCATTTTACATAGGCATTTCCTGATTGCAGAATCTTGGGCTCTTTTATAATTTTGCTATAATTGCAAAATGAAGCTCTTTCTCCTTCTACCTACCAACTATCTCTTGGCCTTTCTCCATTCACTTCTATATTTAAGGATATGATATTAACAACTTTTTCTAAAATGCTCCTGTCAATGTGCAGTCCCACAGCTGATAACCAGCCTTGCACACTGGCATATTATACGATGTATTTTAATTTAGGGAGACAAAAAATAATATTGCACTGCTGTTTCAATAAACTTTGTCTTAAAGTATGGTTACAAACAGCACTGCTCCTCTCATGATGGATCCTGAATACACGTGTTCGTTTGTTCACTTGTTCATTCTTTTGTTTGTGTGTTCCGTCATTCATTCAAGAAATCTTCTGAGTGTCTGCTTTGTGCCAGTATTCTTCTAGGTGCTGACATCAAGCTCTCGTGTAAAGAAATAAACACGGTAATACAGATTATTCTAAGGGCTACGAAATACCCCAGTTATCAAATAATGAGAGGGGGCGCTCCAGGTGGGGCAGGCAAGAGCCTTGGGCTCTGAGACAGACACAGAGGCGGTATGGCTGCAGCTGGGATGCACAGAGGAAAAAGGGAGCCTCTCCAGTTCCATCCCATAATACTTATCACGACTATCCTCACAATGTCTGCAAAACCTGCCCTTTACCAAAAACATGAACCCCCAGATGGACCAAGCCCAAATATGCATTTCTAAAGTGTGCCCTTTTCCTTCCTGTTCATCTTGGTCAGCAGAGTCTGAACTTCAGGGTGCGGCCATTTGTGAATAATAATGAAAGCTTGAAAATGCCCAGAAATTAGAGGGAATTTACCAACCATTCTGATGTGGCTCAGCCTTGCAGTTACCTGGACATCAAGGAATCATTAATGAGTCAGGCTGTCTCAACATTAGATTAATGGCCGGTTTCAACAGTGAAAAGGGGACAGATGGCCAGGAAGAGGGAAAGGGGTGTGGCTGTGTGGGTGTGTGTGTGTGTGTGTGTGTGTGTGTGTAATCTCAAATAACTGGAGTGGTGGCTGCAGCCATGAGCAAGGAAAGAAAAGCAACCAGTGTGTGCTGTGGCCTGAGGCTGGGCCAGCAGCAAGTCCAGCTCCCCAGGCCCATTCCCTCCTCTGGGTTGTGTCAGAGTGAGTCAAAAGGCAAGCAACTACAGGATTCTCCCAGGAACTAATCCTGGGAGAAATATACCCCCTCCCCCCAAATAATGCCTATTTCGTGCTTAGGACAACTGGTTTCCATACACTTGGGGAAAAAGCAAACAGATGATACCATCAAAAAATTGTTTTTCTTACATAAAAATTTCGCGAGATAAAAAATTAGACAATATATATAAAAATATGATCAATAATCATTAGAAAACTCTATTAAATATTGAAAACAATTACAATAACCTACAAGGTGTGTGCGCATTCATTTTCTTTCACATCTTTCTTTTGAGGAAAAACAGCCCCAAGGCAATTAATCTGATGTATGAGTAACAAACAGACTCTTACAATGCCAGGCTCTCAAATCTGAAGTGCACCTAAGGGTTTCTGAGAGCAGAGAAAGGTTAAAAAAACAAACAAAAAAAAACTATTAAAAGTATTACTAATATAAACACTACGATTGTATCCTCCACTTGGGGGATGGAGATCCAGGACAATGGAGATGATAAACATTCACCAGGGACACGGACTACCACGTGGTGAACGAAAGATAGCAGATGAGATTTCTATTAGGAAGGCTCTTATTATTGAAGACACAACAGAAGCTAAACAATCAGGTCAGTTCTGGTAATTAAAAGCAGTTGAGTAATTAACAAAAGATTGATAAAGGTGTCAGGATAAAATCATATTTCAACAGAAGATGACATATATGGGAAGGTTTTTATATTTCAAGCATTATCCTTCTGTTTTGCATTTTCCTTTTAAAAATATGTAGGAAATAGTAGTGAAATAGCTATCACCTAGTTAGCCCAAATCTGACTTTCTGGAAGCTGTGAGCAGTAAGTGTAAATGAACTAAGGCAAATAATTTAAACTAGCAGCACTAAAGCAAAAGACTTCAACGTGGGCAGTGGTGAGCTGGAGTCTGAAAGTCAGGATCACTAATAGATATCCAGTTGGTGGCTGAAATTCCTATTTTCTGGTTGGTTCTATGTCTCTGCCACAATCTCAAGGAGTAAAAGAAGCCTACAGACTGGTAAGGATTGGCCATAACTAGCACTGGTGGCAGAGCTTTGGCAAAAAAGTCCACTGCAGTTTAATAGGTGTGAGCCTTAAACCTAGTGGCATTTTAACCATTTTACTCTTTACAGATATTAAAAAAAAATCTAACCCTAAGTTTAGAATAACTGTTTCAAGGCAAAAAACCCACCCCCAAACCCAAAAACCTTATACACCCAGCCCCTTTCCCTGTCCTAACTCATCACAGGCTGAGAATTTCCAGATTATCAGTCATGACAATGATGCCTGATGGCTCATTTTACACAGTTCTCTACTTCTCCACCAGGGGGTGAAGTTGGCCAGCCTTTGATTGAAAGAGAAAATTAGTTTCAAACTTGGGTATCCTTTTGCATAGTGGTAGAAAGACATTCACAGACAAAAAGGGCCTTTCCCCTCCTTTCCCTTCTTCTCAGGACATTTAATCCTGACTGATTAGCAAAGCACTCCAGCCCTTGTGAGGCATGAGAGGGAAGGGACATGATTATAGCTGAGAGCAAGCCAGCACACGTGATCGGCACAGCCCTGTAGGTTGGCAGGCCCATTCTCCCAAAACTTGAGATCAGAGTTATGGTTTTGCCAAAGCTGATACAGTTTCAAGGATATTACTTTTTTTTTTTTTTTTTCTTAAAGGAGAATTTTCCACCAGGCCTATTTTAGCCAGCTGTTGCCTCGCACAGGGCTGGCTCCCTCCTGCCCGGCTCCTTTGCAGGGCCTCCCTCCCAGCAACCACAAAGCCATGGGAGGGCTGAGAGCACCCGCCCTGCCTTCCTGCAGGAACGGTGGGACCTTTCCACCCCAGGGGAGGGTGTCTGGTAGCCAGGAAGAAGCCCAGACAGCAATTCTTGGCTGGGCCTCCCTCCCCCTCACTCACGGGGTTAGGAGCTCTGGGTGGGAACTCAGGTCTAGCTGGGTCAAGCCGCAGCAGAGGACACACACACACACAGGGCCAAAGCCTGTTCCTGAGTTCAGAAGCAAATTGGAGTTTTAGCGTCTTGGTGAAGGCAAAATGGGGTGAAGGGAAAGACCCGGAGCGTGTGCTAGTTCTCCCAGGTCCGGGGACAGATCCAGTTTTTTGTGGCTCCTGAGCCTTATACAATTTGGGGGCCTCTTTAAAAAAAGAATGCAAAATTAGGGATGAGCTATAGGACATCAGAAGGGGTCCTTGCCAATGACAGATCCTGAGGCTTAAACTTCATAACCGCCATCAGCTCCTTCGTGGGCCCTGGAGTTGAGCATGTGTGGCGGGCGGGGGGCTCTCGTGAGCCTTATCCACAAAATGGCAATGGGGGGTTTCTCTAAGGTCACGTGCGTTGCTTCAGTCCCTGCCTTAGGAAGCGGGCTACGGAGCTGGGCAAGGAAGAAGGCAGGAGGTTCGGTTCCGCTCCCTCTTCATCCTGCCCGCACGCATGGCAGATGCTCCGTACACACTTGCTGACCCACCAACTCAAGTGGCCCCACTGCTTGGTCCCCTACCCGTCCCTCCCTTCTTTCTGGCTTCCCAGCCACATTTCAAGTTTCCACATCAAGGAAGATTACTGCTGAACTGTCTGTCTGCAGGGGTGAGTAAGTCAGACCCAACCTATGAACAGGTTTCCTGCTCACCTGGATCATTCCTCACCGAAGGTGTCCAGGCATGAGTGACACAAACTTCAGAATCAGCCCAACAAATAATGATGTTATCATCATTCTTCGCAAACCTGGTATTTGGTGTGGCACGGGCACCTGGTCAGTAGGAAGCAAGGGGATAGGAGCTCTGTTGCTCAGGACTGCCCACTGCTCCAAGAGGACCCTAGGGACGAACTGCTCAATGGAGTGCAGGTGTTGCCCTGTGAGAGGAGAAAACCTCCCTGTCAGGAATCCCTGCTCTGCCCCGGCCAGCTCGCCACCCTCCTGACCAAGCCCCGATCTCCAGTTTGGGTCATCTTGTTATAGTCTGGCCCTGTCTTCTCCTCCATGGCCCCCTCCAAGACCTCCTTGGATGCCAGGAAGGTGCCCACCATGCATCTTTATTGCAAGAGCACAAAATAAATTGATGTGAATTTAGAGCATCTAGCTAAATATAGCTATGTTTGCATGTTTCAACGGGACTTGTAAAAATAATACATAAACTCTCCTAATCTAGTGGCAAAATCACTTACTCAAAACTTAACAAGGAGATGAGGTGAAGCCTAAAAAAATGGAAAGCCATTTGGTTTAGTTATATAGCTTACTTTCATATATGCTACAGTTTGGCATTTATAAGCAAACCAGCTACTAAATGTTCTTCTTTCTTGAACAAAACAGTGAGAACAACTTCTTACATATAAAAGTGTCTTCATGAAGCCATTTATCACAAGGAAAAAAGTGTCCTGCAAATTCTTATCTGTAAAATGGAGCTAATATTGTGATGGGAATATATTATTAATGGCCACCATTATTTGGGTGCTTACTATGTGCCAGGCCTGTGCTGAGCATTTCAAATAGATTATTTCACTTAATCCTCTCAATAACCCGGTACAGGATTATCCTCCACTTATGAATGTGAATTTGAGACTTTAAGAGTAAGTGACTTGCTCAACTATTGCTGGAGGATTGACACTTTTTTCAAGGCTTTAAAAGTTTTTTAGAAATCATCACAACAGTCAAATGCAAACAATGATAATAGCCCATTTATTGAGTATATACTATGTGACAGGCCACTGTGCTGAATTCATTACATTCATTGGTTCCTTTAATACAGCCCTCGTGCAAGGCAACTGTCATTATCCCCATTTAACAGATGAGGAAACTGAAGCACAAAGATGCTAAACCACTCTGCCCAAAGCATCTCAAGCAGCTGAGGAATGGTCTGAACTCTAGTCTTTCTGCTTATACTATGCCACCTCCCTACTGTAAAATGTACACAAATATTGATAGAAAGTTTGTTTTCAGTAACGACCCGTTAGCTATTTCATATATAGAAATTTTTGAATGGCCCAGTAAAAATCACTATATTCTTTCAGGCCAAGAGAAGAAGATAGGTGAGCAGTGCTAGGGGAGATGAATTCTGCCCTCCGGGCCTCTGTCTCCAGCATCATCTGGGCAGGAGGGAGGGCATAGGGGCGGGGGAGAGAGGGAGGGAGCTGCATCTCACCATCTTTGTAGACAGCATGAAAAGTAACACTAGCATGTAAACCAGGTTCACATCTGGATACATAAGGCTGAGACTTGCCAGGGGAACCAGTCCATGATGGAACGACCCAAAACGCATTTAGTATTTTCTTAGGCCATTGTCCCCAAAGTGACTTCAACTTTAGCTGACCCAAGCGTCTTGCTAGCACATGGCGCTTGCTCATCTGAGACGCTGCCTTCACCATGGGGTGGGGAACATAAACACAGAGTGATCCACTTGTTGTGGGATCCACCGTCACAGTGGCCCAACTTGCACATGACAAAGAAGGTCACCTGGCAGAGAGGCCCAGTTCACAATGCTGGGGAGGAGGCAAACCAACCAGCTGAGTCCAAAGGACACTTAAACATATGAGAAAAACTGCAAAAAATCAGGGATGGGGTGTCTTTGGAGGGCAGTAGGGCACATTCGGCAAGGCTTGATTTTAGAGAGTTCATCAACTGTGGATGGACCCCTGATCCAGATGCCCCCATGAAGGAAGGCAAATCAGCTCTCAGATCAAGAGAAAGGATGTTAGGGTAATGAGCATGAGAAATGGTGCTTGAGCGCAGAGTTTCCCAATACTAGCTTTCTGTTGGGGTTATGTGCTGTTGGCGTGACAGCAAAGAAAACCGGCCCAGAGACAAGGTCAGAGGCTTCCCTGTGGTCTTAGAGAACAGAGTGTTGGTGCAAACCTGGCTGCCACTCGAATCCCTGCAGCCCAGGCAGATTTTCTCGGACGAGCCTCACGTGCACACTTCTGATCCCATCAAAGGGAAGGTTACGGGGACTCAGGCTTGGCTTCATGGGAGCAGCATCTTTCCAACAACTCCAAGCATCTGAAAATTGGAATGGGATGCTTCTTGGGAGGGAGGGAGCTTGCCATGCCTGGACAATTTTCAAGCACAGGCTAAAGGACCGCTTTTCAGGGTGTTACAGAGGAGTTCCTTGAACTGGGCCAACAGTTAATATAACAAGATGCTCAAGTGGAAGTTTCCATTGTGGCAACACGATTCAACAGATGGGAAATTCCAAAGCCGGGGCCAGACACTATATGGAAATTTCTAAGAAGTTGATCTAGCTGCCTCAAAGGTCCATAAGGAGGATATAAACAGGTTCAGGACAGTGGAAAGTGATGGAGGATTTTGTGGGGCAGATTCCTCGGAAATGCTTTGATTCCCGGCCTCCCCGACGTGGGTGGAGTGGTGGGAGTCCGCTTTTCATCTCAAACCTGGAGACAAGAGTTTCAAAGGCAGCACCTGGAGGGCTCCTCGAGTTTGGGGGTTGGTATGTGACACCTGCTTGAGGGACCAAAATGTGGGAGGGGAGCTGAAGCAATATAAGGTGACAGAGTAGAAGAAAGGGACTGCTCGCCCCCTCCCCTGATGGGGGGTTAAAGGGCACCAGGAATGCCAGCTCTGGTCTCTTTGAAACAGGCTCTACCCACCAGGGCTTCAGACTGAGGGTGAGGGAACCCCAAAGAGAGAATCTGTATGGGAACCAGAAGTTGCTGGAGGAAGGAAGCAACCAGAAGGAGAGGCACTGCCCAAATCCCGGGAGGTCCTGGTGGAACGTGCTGGTGCGGGAGTCCTCAGGACAGCCGTGGAAACAGCCAGGAAAGCAAAAGAGAGTCCACTCACCCACCAGCCAGGCTCAGAGAACCCAGTGCCAGGCATGACAACAGTGGTCAGGTAAGAACCTTTCTCTCTCTCTGCCTCACCTGGGCAGGCCTGGAATGGTGGGCAAGATGGAGGGAAGTCTTCTCTTGGAGTAAACACTGACCGTTCATAGACTAAAGTGAGCACTTCCAATTTCCACAAAGTATGTGGCGTGTGTGTGTGTGTGTGTGTCACTTATAGGGGCCGTAGGACTTTTTGTTACCTAAGAGTAACCAGAAACGTCATAGGCCTGATCAAGTTTTTATCAGGAAATGGGGAAAAATACACCCCAGTGAATCAACTTTAAAGGCACAGTGAGAGACAAGAAGAAAGCTGTGTCTTAATTATGTCTCACAAGCTGCGCCGTGCAGTGTCCTAGTCACAGCTAACCTTTGCAGCAGTGCCTGTGTGCCAGGCACTGGGACGAGGACTTTACAGACATGACCTCATCCAGGCCCCCAACAGCTCTGTGAGGCAGGTATTATCACCCCTTTGACAGAAAAGGAAACTGGGCTCAGAGAGGTAAGGCAACTTTCCCAGAGTCACACAGGGAGGTGAGCAGAGTAGTAGCTCAGACTCAACCACAAGTCTGACATTGAACTCTGGACTCTCTTTTCCCAGATGAGTAGTTTTCAGCAGCCAGTGGTGACCAGAGCAGGATAGGGGCTTGGGATCTTTCCATCCTTCCCTCTAAGGAGTCCCTGAGCTAGAAAAGCAGAGAGCCGAGTTTGAAAACCACTGAACTGCATGATCTCAGCAGTCTCCTCCAACTCTGGGGTTCTAGGATTCTATCATCTGGGGGTTGGGAGTGGAGAGGTGTGGACCCACAAAAGAGGACACGGGGAAGAGGGAAAAGCCAGACTTTGTGTCCTGTGTTCCCAGAGAGGGAGCTGGAGGAGCTGGTTCCAGCAGGTGGTACCATAACAAACCTGAGGTTCAGAGAAATACAGTCACGTGTATAAATATATAGTTCAGATAATGCACATAAAGCACTCAGCACAGGGTGAACACCAGACTAAAAGCATTAGGTAAATGGCAACTACGACTGTGAAAAGTTTACATATATGCCTAAAACCCTCAACATGCAATTTGATGCAACATACCCAGCCACTGACATCACTGTGTCTGTTCCATAAGGAGCTGTGTTTATCATGGACGCTAAACTCTACTCATTGAGCCAAGAAAAGAAATGAACACATAAGATTAAGCTAGCCAAATCTAAAACAATCTGAGTAAGTCTGCTCTTAAGCAGTAGGGGACTGGGGAGTCCTATGAAAAAATCATGGAAGCATGATCCCTTTCTCCAGTCAAAAAAAAAAGTACATACACAGCATTTTGCAAATAATAAGAGAAGCCCATTCATTGATTCATTCAATGGATTACAGATCCATTGAAGCCTATTCATCGTCTTCAGGATAATAATCTAGATCCAGGGGACACGACATGAGGTCGTCAGGCCAAAAGCTGCCTACGTGACCCCACAGTGGGCTCACCCACACTCCTCCTCTCAGTATGCTCACTGTTACTAGTCTCGATCATGATACTAAACTTGGAATAGGTAGTCAACGTAACTGAAGCTGAATCTAATTTTAAACCTTTCAAGTTTAATGGACCCCAAATTAAGAATTTCTAAATCAGTGCACTCTGGTACCTAGAAATTTTAATTGCTTGGCATGCTCTGTCTTTCCTTTCTTCTGGTAACAAAATTCCTCCTTTTTCCTAGGGACCCTGTGCCATGTGCTTCGGGTACGACTCATCCTCTGTCAAGGAACACATGGACAAGCCCCGGCCAAGCAGATACTGCTTATTGTCTACTGCCTACTTCTGGCCAGGTTGATTCAGGCAAGGATTCCAAACTGGGCCAGACCTCCTTGGTACTATTGTTAGAACAATGACAAAAGAGGCACTCTCTTTTCTCTGAGATCCACAGCTGTGAAGATGATGGAAATGTAACGCTGATGGTTACCTCTGCAATGTACTGAGGGGGAGACTGCCTGAGAATGAAGCTGACAGAGTTAAGCAGAATCAAGAGATGGAGAGAGTGAAGGATAATGGCCTCATGTTTTCTGGAACCCCTGGATACACCTATGCCTGAAGTCCATGCCAACACGGACATGTTAGTCATTGAGTCAAGACACTAGTTTAAGTTGGACTTCTGTTACTTGCAACCAAAATAATTCTAACTAAGAAACCTGATCTAAATGAAAACAAAGCCCAAAAGGAAATTCCCATTTATGGGCAGTCCTTATGGAATTCTGGGCTCCTCTCTGACAATGATCCTTACTGAATTAACTTTTTTTTCATCCTATGCACATTACTTTCATACCACCCTCTTCTCCTGATGGTTCATCTTACCAGTGCTGCCAACCAATCAGACACTATTCCTGCAAAAATTATTAAAGTTACTGACTAGAAGAAGAAAATCACGTAAGTGGACAATAGTAGCTCAGTTTATAGTTTGCTGCCATCCAATACATCCTTGGAGTCTCCTAATCTTATTCCAGTGAGCTTCTCAAACTGCCCTGGTTCCCTCAAAAGGTACAGAACACTCTGGTATCTAAAATGACGTAGAGCCACAGGGCTCAAAACAGAAGGAGAGATACACGTGGAGCAAGCGAAGTGGGCCACACAGGTCACAGTGGACAGCGTCAGTGTAAATTCTGTGCAGCAAAAAGCCACTCCGCAGACTGAGTCAGGGCATAGCATGATTTGGAGTTGGGAGAAATAACTTTCACTGAGTACTTCCCAAGAAGTTGTTTATTATTCTTTTAGAACTGGGATGGTAAGGAGATTTCAACTCGTGTGCCAAGTTTGGGCTGTAGCCAAATGTCTGGGCTCAGCATCAAGAGCCATGACAGTCTGTGACACGCATCACAGGGGAGGGAGGAGGGATGAATATATATACTTGTTATTACAGCTGAAAATATTACATTTTATACTTGGGTGAAGCAAGACCAGCCGAGAAATGCACACCTGGGCTGGAAGGCTCTTCTTGGGCAGCACTCAGGTGTCACACATCGTTGGTCTACATGGAGGGTGGTCCTCATCAGTCATTTCTATAGGGATGTTGTTTGCTGCCTTATGTGGCATCCTCCTCATGAGCACCCAGGGGGAAATTACTCTAAGTCTCGAAAGAATCACAATTCACCTTGCTTCTTCTGAGTAACTAGCGTGCTTTTATCCTCTAGCCACCAAGAACTCCTGACTGAGCATGTTTTCCTAGTACTGACTGCTCAGAAACTCAGAGGCAAGACCATGGGGGTTGCTAGTGTGCGTACGGGCTCTCACTTAAGAACTGGGGGCCTATCCTTATCTCTGATTTCACCTTACTTTTCCTTCCCCACAAATTTCCTTCCTTCCTTCTTTGTCTGAATCTTAATATATGTGTATTTAAAAGCCACCTCAAAACTCTTTGAAAGAAGACAGGCACCTACACTAGATCAACAGCAATCAAAATAATGTACAACAAATCAGACAGTGAATAGAGGACAGTTTTATAAATGCTGCCTGTTGTGACAGCTGTTATGGGGAAGTTCCAAGTGAGCAGGGTGAGCATGTGGTGGGCCTTAGACCAGAAACAGCCCTGGGCCGAACTGTCACATCAGCAAATGTCTCAGACCACCCCCTCCCGCCCTCCTGCACACCTCTCCCCCTACTCCATCCTTCCTCAGGCAGTTGGGTGCCCTTTGGTCCATTCCTGCACGTCCCACACCTACTCTCTCCCTAGTACTGTTGGTTGCTCTCCCTTCCCCAACTTCTCCCACCAAGCAAAGCAGCTCACACTTCTACAGGTCCTTGTACTTGACACTGGTAAGCTGTCAATGGTTGATAGCAGCTTAACCAACTATTTCTCTCAGGAATGAAGAGGGAGAAATCAAAGGACTAAATCACTAATGGTGGAATAGGCTGTAATTATGATACAGATGCAACTGAACAAGGGGATCTTCTTGTAAATTTCAAATAATTCTATGTGAAGCAGTTACCACAGTGCCCAGCATACAGTCGGCATTCAATAAACAGTAGACACTAATTATGACTACTCTTGCTGTAACTATTAATCCTTCCACCACTGGATTACTCACTGTCTATTCCTCTATCACTACCATGACTACCACCACAGAGGTAACTGCCCCTTTTGAAACGCTGGCTAGCCACAGATCCATAATCAATTAATGTATTTTAATTACATTCTATGGTTTATAAAGCACTTGCGTATACATCATCCTTTTTCTTTTCTTTTTTTAAGAGGAGGGAACACTTCTTTTTATTCTTTTTTTAAACAACTTCATTGAGATATAATTCATATACCATACAATTCACCCATTTTCATGTACAATTCAGTGGGTTTTAGTACATTCACAGGCACTGTGCAATCACTGCCAGAATGAATTTTAGAACGTCTTCATCACGCCAAAAAGAAACCCTATACCTTTTAGCTATCCCCCCATGTCCCCCATTTTCACCTCCCAGCCCTAAGCAATGAATAATCTACTTTTGTCTCCATAGATTCCCCTATTCTGCATTTCCATATGAATGGAATCATATTATATGTGGACATTTGTAACTGGCTTCCTTCACTTAGCATAATATGTTCAGGGTTTATCCATGTCATAACATGTATCAGTACTTCATTCCCTTTTACATCATCCTTTTTTATCTTCTTGGCAATCCTCACGTTAAATATTATTTCCGTTTTAGAGATGAGGATACTGAAGCTCAGAAAGGTCACATTTATAAGGTCCTAGAGCCAAGAAGTAGCAGAGCCAGGACTCAAACCCCAGTCTCATATAAATTTCTTGTTCTTTCCTCAACAAGTGGTTGCCAACTGTGTAGCTATTACATCAGAATCGCCTGAGTGCTTCAAGATCCCCGGGGTTCACCTAATGAACGCAGACGGCCCAGTGAAGGGACTGTGAACTTGTATTTCAACAGGTATCTCGTGTGATCCTGAGGAGCTGCTGGCGGGTGACCAGGTGCAGGGTCCTGGCTGACTAAGTACCCACTGCCCTCTCGGCCCTGTGCTGAGTACTGCAAGGGAGACACAGGGAGCCTTCTGACAAAGCTACTGAGGAGGTAAGACTAGCGAAGGTGAAGAAGAGTGCATGACAGAAGACAGTGTTTGGCTTTGAAGTATTCAGAGCAGAGAAGATCACAGATGGTGGGAAGAGGCAGGGAAGGCCACGTTACAGAGAAGGGGAGATTCTACGGGGCCCTGCAGAATGGGAAGGATTTCCAAGCAGAGAAGGGGTGAGCCGCATGAGGTGTCCTCAGGAGAAACGGTAAACAGGCTAGTCTGGCTAGAAGAAAAGGAATAGCGGGAGCTGAACAAGAGAGGACTGGGCCAGATAATGGAAGGACTGGGTCCGAGAAGCCAGAGAGGAGTCTCGGCTGGTGTGGTGGATGACACGGGGGCACTGACAGTTTCTGAGCAAAGGAGGAACCTCCTGAGAGTTGAATTGAAGGGTGACTGGTGTGGCAGTGCTGCGTACCATGAAGCGAGGCTGGGAGTGGAAAGCTGGTACTGGCAAGACCACCCAGGATGCTGCTGAACTGACCGGGATGCCAGGCGGCAGACAGCAAGACCAGGATCCCAGGGTCTATCGATCAGAACGGGCCGAGGGGATGGGCTATGAGATGGGAGCGTGACCTGAGCCCTCTCACTCTCCAGGAGCTTTTCATTCCATCACAGCTGTTTTCATGAGACCCATAAACACTGTAGGGTGGATTGTGAAAATGGCCGCAAATCTTCCCCTCTCTGTAACCATCCTCCCTGCAATGTGATTCCGCAGCTCGTCTCACCAAGAGGTAGAATCTATTCCTGTGCCTCTTGAATCTACACTAGCCACATAGCTTCTTTTAGCCAACAGAATGTGGTGGAAGCAATCTTGTGGCAGTTCTGAGCCTTGGCCTCAAGACGCATCTGCTGTGTCTCTTGGTACCCTGCCCAAATGCCATGTGCACAAGCTCAGGGTAGCCTGCAGGACAGTGAGACACATGTCTTAGTCATTGTCATCACTCCAGCGGACAGCCAGGTGACCCCCAGCCTAGGTGACCTGGACCTGCAGCTGATTGAAGACACATGAATGGTCCTAGCTGAAACCAAAAGAATCACACACCTAGGCCCAGCCCAAATCGCCAACCGACAGAATTATGGGATAAAGAAATGATTGCTATTTTGAGTCAGTAAATTTTGAAGAGGTTTGTTATACAGCAAAAGCTAACTGATACACAATGTAAATAACATTATCACCACATATCAGGGAGTGGTGCCACCTGAAGCCTCAGAAGCTTTTTCACTTAAGAAGTACATTACTTTCCCAGCTCTAAAGGAAGTTTTCTACCACTACAGAACTGTTATCTCATGACAGTCACATTTAGGTTTAAAGAGAGACGAGAGAAAAAATAGGGCAATAAGAAAGCTAATGTTACAGCTATGAGCCAATCTTCATTACAACACACTGCAAGGAACTGTCTGAATTCCTTGGCTGAAGTATCACTTTGTTGTTTTGGATACTGTTTGAAACAAGCAGACTATCAACAGGGGCCTGGAAATAGTTTCATCACAAAAAAAGTTTTTATTTTAATAGTGTTTGGCACGTAATCATAGATCTTTTCCCTGATCATGTTCTTAGCAAAAGAACATGGATTGATCTGTTTTTTTAAGGCAGGGACACATCGTAAATCATTTCAGAGGAAAAAAAAATGTAAATAAATAGACATCTAATCATAGTACTAGTAGGGATGCATCTAACTTAGAAGTGTGAATATCATTTCAAAAGTAATGTCAAACGGTCACTTTGTTTTAAAAATGAAAGATCACTTACCAGTGAGACTCTGTGTGGCCCACCGTTACCAGGTTTTAGGTGATGGAATGAATCTGAAATAGAATGAAACAAGCATTCCGTAAGTAAATCACATTTGGAAAGGGTGTGCCTTCGATCCCAGTGACTGCCATCACATTGAGTATTTATTCTTTTAGTTAAAGATTAGCAAAGCTTTTTCTGGCTCCTGATGGAATAGGGAGAGTTTTTTGCCTACATATTTCAACTTCCTGAACAGAGAGCATTCTCTCATCTCCTTCAGGGAGTGTTCAAAGTCTGAGGCCAGTATAACTATAAATGGTAGTGTTTTCGTCCAAACCCCTCCAAGTCAGCGGAAGCCTCCCGGGTTGTTGTTCTTGCTTTGGTCCCTCCACTCCCTTCTGCTAGCACCAAGCCATGACTCCCTTTACGGAACCGACTGAAAAACGGATGGCCCAGTATAACTTGAAGGGCAATAGGAGGAGTGTACCAGGCTTTCCAATAGCGATCACCTGATCACAGATAACCACACCTTTTTATTTTATTGATAATGGTGAGCCTAAAGCCCTGCTGTTCAACAGAAATATAACACAAGCCACATATATAACTTTAAATTTTCTAGTGGCCACATTAAAAAAGCAAAAAGAAACAGATGACAATTTTAATATTTATTTAACTGAATTTACTCAAAATATTATCATTTCAACATGCAACCAATATAAAAAATGATTAATGAGACATTTTGCTTTTTTTTTTTTTTTTTTTGTCATACTAAATCTTCAAGACCCAGTACATTTCAACTCGGGCTAGCAGCAGTCCAAGTAGTCAACAGCCACAGCAGCCAGTGGCTTCCATATCGGACAGCACGGGCCTAGGGCATCTATCCTTGGCCCTTCAGGTACTGGCAAGGCTCCAAAGTGAGTGAAATGCACATGGAGATTTTGTTTATCTATTTTCCTGCTCTTAGGAATTCATCATTAATTACCCCATTCCATGATGTCATTTAGTAGAAATAATAACAATAATAGCGAATACTATATAGTACTTGCTGTGTGTTCTCGGCAAGCTCCCATGTTACCTTAATGAACCCTCACAATAACTTCACGAGGTACGTATATTATCATTCCCATTTTGTAATGAGGAAACTGAGGCACAGAGAAGTTAAGTAATTACTCAAGGTTATAAGATACTGACAGAGCTGGGATTCTAATCTACGTAGCTGGTCTCCAGAGCCCATGCCCTTAGCCACTATACTCTCAATTAAATTTGAACGGGTCAAAATAAGATAATTACTTTCAGTTTTAATTATAACCGTCAAGCGATCCAAGGTTGCTCCCATCATACACGGTCAGATAATAGCACTGATGGCAGATGCAGGACTGATGGGATGTACTAGCAAATTAAATTTAAAATAATTTGGGGTGGGAACACAAAAACCACAGGCAAGGCTGGGGTCAAAAAGACTGTACTGTGTCTAGGGGGTCTGTCTGGATGACCAAGATGGGGGTGCAGGGAAAGGTTAAGATGGGGTCTTTGGAAAATCGTGTCTTTGTGATTTTTCTGAGGGAAGAGTCTATCACTTTCATCTGATTCTCAAATGAGTCTGTAAGCTAGACATCTCTGTATCTGTCTTAGCAGGGGTAGGGAGTAGAAAGGAATTACATAAACGCATCCTTTCACTTTATTAATCTGTGCTCCCCCCCCCCAAAGAAATCATACCCAATGAGCAAAATCAAATCCACACACATGAATTTCCTGCCCAAATGATAGGGAAGGAGGCTGGTGAGGGACATCATTTAGAATCAACAGGCCGTGGGCTGAGGCCACTGGCGGTGCTGCCTCCCAGTCTCCCAAGGCGACCCCTGAACCTGCTGAAAATCCTTCAGTGGCTTCCTCTAGGTGGTAGGATTAAGTCCAAGCTCCTTAGCCCAGTCTCCAAAGCCCCAGTGACCTCATGCCTGCCCCTCAGGCACTCTCCTGTGGGCATCTTGCCCTTTACCCACACAAACCTATTTACGGGTCCCTAAATGCTACCCCCGGCCACTCTCACTTCTCTGTACCTTTGCAGATTGTGTTCTTTTTGTCAAGCACGTCTTCTCCCTACAGTATCTGCCTGCCTTCAAGTCTCAATTAAAAAATCAACACTTCTGGGGAGCCTGTGTGAACTCCCTCAGCTGGCTTAGGGGCAACTTCTCTGCAGTAACAGTAGTAAAGTAGTATTCACTCAACTCAACTGATAATTATGTACCACTACTACTGATAATAATTAAAAGCTGATTTTTATGGAGCATTTCAAGCACTTTACGTGCTCCTTTAATTGTCTCAGTAACCTTATGAAATGGGTTATTACCCCATTTAGCAGGTGAGCAAACTGAGGCATAGAGGTCAAGTCAGTAGCCTAGGGTCACACAGCTTATAAATGGCAGAGCCAGACTGTAAACCCAGACAGCCTGGTTCCAGAGCCTGCACTCTCTCTTTTTTTTTTTAAGTTGACGTACATTTGATTTACAGTGTTGTGTTAGTTTCAGGTGTATAGCAAAGTGATTCAGTTTTCTATACTGTATATATAAAGAATACACATATATTCTTCTCAGATTCTTTTCCATTATAGGTTATTACAAGATATTGAAGATAGTTGTCTGTGTTATACAGTACGTCCTTGTTGTTTAATTTATATATAGTGGTATGTATCTGTTAATCTCAAACTCCAAATTTATACCTCCCCCCACTTTCTCTTTGGCAACCATAAGTTCGTTTTCTGTGCCAGAGCCTGGACTCTTTAACGCTATACCGGGCCTGACTCCCTCTGTGTTCCACTGCCTTCTACTCTCATTGCTCCTGTACTTCCCTCTGTTAATCCAAGTGGCTCCTGTGTTGCAGTTTTTCATTTACTGGTCTCTCTGTCCACTGGTTTGCAGAATCTCTGGAGGTTGAGAATGTGTCTAACTCATCTTTGTCTTTCCAGGACCTTGCAACGTGTTTGGTATACAGCAGATGCTCCATAAAGGCACACACATGAAAACACTGGCACAACACTGGAAGGACAGGGGCCAGGGGTACAAACTTGGGCCTAATAAAAACACACCAGGGGCTTCCCTGGTGGCGCAGTGGTTGAGAATCTGCCTGCTAATGCAGGAAACACGGGTTCGAGCCCTGGTCTGGGAAGATCCCACATGCCGCGGAGCAACTAGGCCCGTGAGCCACAACTGCTGAGCCTGCGCGTCTGGAGCCTGTGCTCCGCAACGGGAGGGGCCGCGATGGTGAGAGGCCTGCGCACCGCGATGCGGAGTGGCCCCCGCTTGCCGCAACTGGAGAGGGCCCTAGCGCAGAAACGAAGACCCAACATAGCAATCAAGCAATCAATCAATCAATCAATAAAAACTTAAATAAAAAAAAAAGAAGAAGAAAAAGAAAAAAAAATGCAATTGGTTAAGATTACTTGAATGTTTAAAAAAAAAAAACAAAAAAACACACCAGGAGAAAGAGTCTCCAGATATGCACTTGAACAAAGCAAGCTTTAACTTCATCTTTTAAATTCAGCCTGTGCTGAGGGAATGGTCATTTCCTAGGTCTGTTTAACACCAGAGGGAACAGAAGCAATGCAGAGCATGGCTGACTTGATCACACCCCCAACAAGTTCATCAGTTTCATTTTACATTGCACATGGATTTAAGTAATAACATGCCTTGGCTGGCCACTATAAAGAAATACCAGAAAAGACACTTTCCTTTAAAAAAATGCAATATTCAAGGAAAAAAGGACAGAAAATGCTATTTCCTAAAGTTTTCTTGGTTCCCAATAACTGGCTATGAGTATGTTCCAAACATCTTTTTTTTTTTTTTCAAAAAACAACAGCCTCATGTTGAAAATCTCCTTTTGCTGTTCAGATGTGGTTGTGCCACTTTCTAGCCCAGAGTTCCATAAGATGCTTCCTTCCATCACTACCTACACTTCCCCTGGATGGATATAGAAGTCCTTGTAGGAGGATACTCTCCTCTTTCTCTAACAATAGGAAAGAAAAAAGCTTCACGATCTGGGACATACATAGACTTCTAGAGAAAAAGAGACCTCCTTATGGCTCATGTCAGAGATTGCATCAGGACTGTGCCCAGCCCACCCACTCAGAGATAAATACAACTAGCCACAATACCCACCCTTCCTACTTGCATCCAGAATATAAAAGAAACCACCAACTTCCCATGGATACGGACGTCAGCATCCTCTCAGATATTAACAACCAAATTATAAATCTGCAGTTTTGATCTTGCTATTTCATCTCCTTCCACAATGAACAGTAATTTAATTATTCTTGAGAGGTTTACTGAGTGCAAGTTAAGGGCCAGGCACAGTTGCAGGTGCTGGAGATACAGCAGTGAATGAGGTAAATAAGGTTCCTGACATAGGGGCCCTTACATTTAACAGGAAACAGAAAATAAACAAGTATACAAAGAAGAAAATAAGAGAACTTCCAACAGTGATAAGTTCTACAAATTCTTTCATACAAGCAGGGAGTGATGCAACTCACTGGAGAGCTTAACAATGTCTCTTTGGCAGCTGAATGGAGAAGTTTCAAAGAGGCAACAGTGAGTGAATGGATCAATGGTGGCCAATTCTGAAGCTACTCAATTGTGCAGGTGAGATATAATGGTACCTTTGCCTAGGATGGTAGCAGTAGAGATGGAGAGAAACGGATGGATTCAGGACAGGTTCTGGAGGTAAAACAACTAGGACCTGCTGATGAAGTGGATGTGGCCAATGAGGAAGAGGAAGGGGCTGAGATGACACATAGGTTTTGGTTCAAGCAACTGGGTCAATGATGGCTTCCTTGAGGGAGAAACGGGTTGAGAGAGGAAAGAAAATCAAGAATTCTGATTTGACCTTGTTAACTTGGAGACATCCAAGTGGAGATGGCAAAAAAATACTGAGAAGTCTAGAACTGTGTTGTCCAATACTATAGCCGTTAGCACACGTGGGGATTTAAATTTAAATATATACAGTTACAAACTCATTCCCCCAGTGCATGAGCCACATCCAAGTGGTCAGGTGGACACAGAAGCAGCTACTGTCCTGAACAGCACAGGTGTAGACTGTTTCAATCACCATAAAAAGCTCTCTTGGGCAGACTTGTCTAGAATGAACATGATAACCTGCTAGACTCCTTTCATTATTATAAAGCTTATTGCAATTATAAAATACAAAATGATAGTCCTCGGAGACCTGTAGCTTTGAATGATGATTGGATTATGATCTGTCTGAACATATTTGTCTCTAGTCTCATTTTAATTCTCTAGAAAATAACATAATACAGGCACTGGAGGAGAGTGAACACTAGATTTATAAGCCTGGCTTCCAGCTGTCTTCACTGCCAGGGATTTCCAGCAAAATCACTAAACTTCTATGTGCCTCAATTTCCCCACCTACAAAATTGGGAGTGATCTGGAATGGATTATATTGAGAAGTATGTTGGAGAATGTTTCCAGCTCTCCAGATGGCTCCACTGTTCTCTGGTCAGGTCTATGATGTTTTCACTTGCAAATACTGACATGATGTTATCTCAAATGGCAAAACAGATATAAAAGGGCCTTTGAAACATATAAAGGACCCTACAGTAGGCATAAAAGGTACATGTTCCATAAAGGTGAGACAAAGCAAAAGAAATATGCCCTGTGCCTTGAGTCCACCACAGAAAGTCGTGTGTTTTGACACATTGGCAGGGCTACCGACTTGATAAAGTAATGCCATATGCGTAAAAGCATCAAGAATCAAGTGTTGATCCCCAAAGGTAAAAGACAGTAGTCACCAAAATGGTGACATTTTCCTTTATTGTGCAAGGTTTCTGTCCCTGGGAAGGGCACACCTGGAACGGGTGAGCTGGCCTATTTTAGCCAAATGGTACCACACCCTTTTCCCCACCTTAAGACTATGTCCTGGCCAAAAGGGCTGGTCTGGGCTGTTCACTGGGAGAAGCTCTTCTACCTGGTCACTGCTCTTAATCTTCAGAGAGCTTCTAGTGACTTAAAGTTTGTTTTTAATTGAGGAGCTGGTGGTATATGTCCTCAACTAATTTGTGGATAAGTTGGGGAGAAAGTATCCTCATAATGTCAATGCCAGTGAGAAATCTTTAAAAATACACATGTATTCCTAGTTTGCCAAACTTTAAGAGAATATAAAGAAGTCACAGTGAACAATTAATTGTGAAATATTATACTCCACATATTTTTTTTCTCCTTTTCTATTGAAAGGGCAATGGCAGTTTTTTGTTGGTTTGTTTCCCCCAATGGCAGTTTTAAAAGGATAGCATTCTTGGAATGACCCATATTCCCACCATACTAGTGCTACTATTTATTTTTTTCTGTTACCCTCGATAGACATATGTGTTATATGACTGTGGCCATAGTTTATATGCTATTGGTAGCAAAGGCTTTGGAGTTGGACAGATCTAGGTTTGATGCTGGCTCCTCAGCTAATGACCTGCAAGCCCTGGGACAATTTACCCCTAAGCCTCAATTTTCTAACATGTAAGGTAGGACTAATATGACTTTTGCACATTGTTGCTCTAAGGATTAAAAAAAGAGAGGACGCTAGGATAGAGCCATCAGGAAAAAAACCCATATATGACGCTGTTATTTTCTTTTTCCATTTTACTTTCAATTTCAAATATTTTTTGTGTGTTTCTACACACATTCATAATGACTGCTTAAGGGACCTAAATCTCTCCCCTAATGCTGGATATTTAAATTATTGCCAGTTTTTATTACTATAAATAAGATTACATTGGAAACCTTCATGCTTCAGATTTTTTCATCCCTTTAACTTATTTCCCTAGCTTCCCTAAATTCCTAACAGTAGAATTAGTAGGTTTTGCTTTTAAAGGGGCTTTTAAATTAATGTATGATAATACCACCAACAAAATAATTGAGAATTTCTGAGACCTTGACATTTTATACATAAAATGGTATTCCTAATGCTGCTTTAATTTTTATTTCTAAGATTATTAGTGAGGATGGACATTTTTTCCTGTTTATTAATGGTTTGTTACCTTGAGAAACAGTAAGTCTATATTCTTTGCTTATTCGTGTAGTAGGGTCTTGATATTTTTCTTTTGAATTTGCATGAGTTCTTTATAGTGCATGATAATCAAGAGTTAGTATATGTATTTGCTACAAATATATTACTGATATCTGGCAATTTTAAGATAACCATCTTTTCCTTTATACAGTGTTTTAATAATAAGCAACAGCCATATTTTGTATAAACCTCCTGAGCTATGACGTGGCTTCATGGCAAAATGTTTGGCTTTTGACTGCTTTTCACTGTCCATTTACACCCACTTTGATTTTCCCAGCTACCCTGTGAGTGAGCTCGGGAGGATGACAATTCCCACCTTACAGCGGAGAAGAGTGAGACCCAGACAGGCCAGGTGACTTGCAGAGGGTCCCCGAATCCTGGACTTGGCCAAGACTGGCCTCAGTCCTTTGCTCTCTGAACCCAAGGCCTCCTCGTGAAAGGAAGGTCACAAGGTAAAATGAAGAGATGCATTTTGTGCAAAATGGATGATTACACAAAGCACCAATTCCACATTGTTTCTGATTAAAACTCCTTTATACGGAGCATCAGGGCCCTGTGCCTGCTGCACTGGAAGCACTCAAGAAATGTTAGTATGGTTTTAGCAAATCCACCAAAACCATGGCTTACATAACGGACCACCCTTACGCAGTTCTTACGTAGTTACAATAAGTTCAATAACTTAGAGCTAAAGCAAGTGTTGCTTTATTACTATTGTTTTAACCTAGCTCAAGTATCACTTCTTCCCCCAAATATTCCCTCCCTCTTTGGCTCCAAGAAACCACTCTTCTCCTTGAATTTCTACGACCTTTACCACCTTCTACCTGTCATTACAGATGCTTCAGAATGTGTTTCAGCTCTTCTATTGGATGATAAGGTCCCAAGGGTCCATATATTATTTGTGTTTGTATCTCCCAGAGAGCCTAGCACCCTGCTCAGCACACAGGTGGCACTCAGTCAGTGTTTTATGGGGAGATGGGGGAAGAATTTTATATAGCTAAGAGACAATGATAAAAGCAATTACAGTTTGGTTAAAAATCATAGGTTGCATGAACTGTGTGCTTTTTGCTACACCACTCCTTATTTTGGCAAGCACACTATCATGGGACAGTTCTAATGCAGTCTTAAGCCAGCAGTCTGCATTAGCTAAACAATACTAAACTACATTAAACAGAATGTCCAAAAGCATTTCCAGCCTTGGACAAATCTGTACAATTCTGCAGATATATCTGTTATGGTTTTACTTGCAAATTCTGATATAACTCATTCCTCAAAAATTCACTGTGTACACGTACACACACACACACACACACACACACACACACACACACACACAAGTCCTGGTTCAGCATCTGGAAAAAACTCAGATAAAAATATGGAACATCTGTTTCCTAATATCAGGAAAATTCACAGGAAACGATTAATGTCCACTAGGGAGAAAGAAAAATAATCTGGATCACATTATGAAATGAAACATCCAAAATTCACAATTTAATACAGTATAGCCTGCAAATCATCAGATCTTCAGAACTGAGGGGAAGATTTCACATTTTATTAAAACTTGAGAGAGTAGAAATATCTTTATGCCATGTATATACAAATAAACATAAAATTGAATGCCCTCACCCTACATATATTCTTGGGTCCTATGTCTCCCCACTGATATTTATGCAATGCTTGGCAGCTGGGTGGTTTACTGCATGTGTATTTTCATAATGTGTTCAGTGTCTTACAGGGCAAACGAAGACCTAACTAAACTAGATGGTGGTCCCTGGATGAAGAGGCTGTAGCTCTTTTGAGAAAGATCTAGAGTGGCTTATGTCTCCCAAGGAGGACTGCAAGGATAGTCAGGGCCACTGCAAAGCCAAAGCCAATTGTACATAAAGATGGTCTGCTCCTTGGCGGCTCTTGCACTATCCTGATCCTTATAAGCCTCTCTATACCTTTTATGTGCCTGGCAATGTGGAATGTTCTGGGGGTTTAACAGAGAACAAAACACAGTCCCTCTCTGCAAGGAGCCTACAGTGAGTCATACGGACAACTGATCAGGCAATCACAGCTCCAGAGGCACATAACCTATCGTGCTAAGTACAAGGAGCTCTGAGAGCACAGAGGAGAGGCACCAATACCAGTCTGGGATGATCATGGAAGGCTTCCAGGGGGAAGTGGTATCAAAGCTAAAGTGTGAAGAGTGACCAGGGTTAGCCAAAAGATGAAAGGAGGGAGGCATGAGCAAGGCAGATGGAACAGCTTGTACAAATGCTGGAGAGGAAGCAAGTACCTGTGTGTGCTTGGGGCTGCGATTTTAAAAGTAAAGAGTTTCAGTGAACACTGGGGTGCGTGTATCTTTTCGAATTGTATTAAAATATACACATTAGTATATATAAAATAGATAACCAACAAGGACCTACTGTATAGCACAGGGAACTACACTCAATGTCATGTAAAAACCTATAATGAAAGAGAATGTAAGAAAAGAATATATATATATATATATATGTATAACAATCACTTTGCTGTACACCTGAAACACTGTAAATCAACTATATTTCAATAATTTTTTTAAAAAATCAGAAAAAAATCTGAAAAATCTTTGAGCATTTCTCAACTCAACTGTACATGCCAAGTGATGCGGTAAACTGAAATACTTAAGGACTTCATATATTAAAAAAAAAAATGAGTAAAGAGTTTCAAATCAGCGAGAAGCCTCATTACATAAGAGGCAGTAGCATGTAAAACCCAAAGCGGGTAACCACAGTGAGAAGCATAAAGACAACAGAAAGAACCCGGGATCTCTAGCATCCTCACATCAGAAACAGCTGGCACTGACCCATCCCCAGGGAACAGCCAAGGCCTTCTTAGGCAACAGGCCTCTGGAGGAGGGCAAGGAGAGAGACTGCCCGTCAGAGGTGATGCTGGTCCCCAATTCCAAGGAAAAACACATAGCCAGCTACCCAACCCCACAGACAGGAGTAGTGAGTAGGCCTTACCACAACCCCATGAGGAAGAGAGAATTGTCCCCACTCTACAGATAAGTTGCTGGTTTTAGAAGACAGTATTTATTGATATTCCTTTGTGTTAACTGACTCTTCTTCTGACTAGAGAAACCAACTCATCTTGGTATGGCTAGGACGTTCCAGTTTTAACACTGAAAGTCTCATGTCCCAGGAATCCCCTCAGTGCCATATAAACCAAGACGGATGGTCGCCTACTCAGAGTTTTTATGCCCTAGGTTTTTATATTAGAACCAGTGCAAAGTTAAATGTGATCTAACTCCCTGGAAGCTAACCTAGACCTTTTGAGCTTCAGGAAAAGCTTGGGGGCTTGCCTGGGGGTCCTATATCATTTGCAATAATTCATGCTCAATTATATTTGCAAAGCACAAAAACTAGCTCAGGGCCTAGTGATCACTAGCTGTCATGCTGAAGGGAATCACTCACTGAACGCTTACTGAAAACTGTAATCAGGCAAAAGAGGGTCTGAATTTAATTTTTGTGCTTGTTGTTGTTAACTGAGAATTAACCAAATACCTTTCAAATTTAATACTGAAAATCATCCTTAAATAAATGAATCTACTTCCCTATCCAGAGCAGTAAACATATTTTCATATATCTTTGTTAACTAGGGACCATATCCATTGCAATGGCTTACATTCTTACTGGTCAACAGACAGTTAAGAAAGTTGAGAAGACAAAGAAAAATAGTAACACAGTTTCCAAGAACTACAGGCCCAATAGGATATTACTTTATGGTAATATTTGACAGGCAGAGGGTAGCTGATAAATCTTTATAGAATGACTGACGGTAAAAAAATTGGGCCATGGAGAACCACAGAAGAGAAAATTACCAGGGCTTGTGGATGAGATGATGGCAATCCTTGAGCTTTTGCTACAGTGCTGTTGACTCGGGCAGCTGCGGCACACGGTTCTTGTCTGATAAAAGGGAACGTAAGCTCTTCAAGAGCACTCCTTTCCTTGCAACAGGGTAATGAGTAAAACAGCCCCTGCGGCCTGCAGTCAGCAGAAGATGCAGAAAGACTTAAAATTGGTAAGAGCCAAGGGCCCACCATTAAATCCTGATTCAAAGGCACCCCTGCTCCCGCCCCCTACCCCCCAAAGCTCAGCTAATGTTAGCCAGGCTCAGTGCTCTTTGTGAGAACTCCTGAAGCAGGAATGGATGAAGATACGACCTTAGACTCTTTTTCTGGCAACAGACAATGATCTCCAACGTATTCCTGATTAGTTTTCAAGGAAAAAAATATTTTTAAGATCCAATCATGCCTGGAAAAAAACTATTCAATAGGGTTGAATTTTATTAGTCTCAGAAAACTTAAAAAAAAAAAAGTAAAATTTAGTAGCATTTATCACCAGTAATATATATTAGAACTATGTTTCCCTCTAAAAAGTCCAGTTTTATGGGCGCATTCTGGGTAACTGAGATTCTGCTTTTATGTTGAAAATAATCATGTTGTCCACGAGGCTTAGCTCTCTAATCGTATCACTCCTTTCCATGACACACTTTCCGTCAGACACTGAGACAGAGAGATTCATCACAGAAATATTCAGGTTATGTCCGCTGCACAGAGTCAGGCAGCATAATGAGGGCAGGATGCAGCAAAGGGCACTGCCCTGAGCCTGAGTCAGAAAAACAAGAGAGAGGTTTTATTTTCACTCTGCCAGACCGCTGCTGCGGATGAGCATACTTCTGCAGACCTTGCACTCAGAGGCAGGAGGCAGTAAGTAGTAGTCCTCAAGTGAGGCTGTGAGCGGCTCCCTGCAAGTCCCACATGTTTACAGGCACTTACAGCACATGCTATGAAATATATCACCCTGGTTTCGGGACTTGGACTCTACTGGATGGTTCAGTAGAGTCTTTCATTGCAGCTACCAAAACAAGGCTGGGCATGGAGAATCTTCTAAGGATTGTCCATCTTTTTCCTGTATCCTCAAGAAAGAGATGAACAGCGCTTATGCAAACAAACAAACACACAAACAAATCCAGCTATGTTCAATATAATCCACTTAACGCCACAATTCAACGAGAAGACAGCGCCCAAGAAAATCAGTACAACCTTCCTGTACTTAAACCTACCACTTGTACTTGCTTCCTGGGTAAAGCCACCTTTGCTGCCTCTATTCTAACATTAGTTTGCACCCCCTCCAGATATTCTCAGGGAGCTTCCCGTTTTACATACATTCTGAATGACACAACCTGCTGACCCTCCTTGAGGGAAATATACAAATATATACCCGCTGCACCAGGAAAAAACAAACAACAAACAAACAAAAAACCAACAACCACCACCCAGAGCCAAGAAAGAAAAAAAAAAAAATCTGTCATTCCCCATACCACTGGGAGGACTTTAAAGGCAGCCCAGGGCATTCAGCAATGTTCTAACTGTGGAGCTAGTCATTTCCATGCTCAGCCTTCTCCTTGGACCCTCATGTTTCTCATTTGTTCATGTATCTGCATGGACAACTTGATTATAAGGTCTTCTGACTGCACAGGCTGTACTTTAAACTTCCATGTATTTGTTTTCCTTCCCACAAGAATGAGTTCTTAACATACCTCAGGCTTCCAATAAATTAAAAAAAAAATCTGTACATGTTTTTAGACAGATGTACATGTTTCTATCTAATTATCTATACCTAAGATGTTCACAGTGGCCTAGCAAAAGAGTAACAGAACAGCTAATTCAGAAATTCGGTTCCTATTTATCTTCTATTGGCAAAGCTGGCTTTTGTTCCTATGAATATGTCTCCCTTAATTCTAGGAACAGCTGTGGATACTGATGATGTAAGACAGTCCTTCTTAACCTTTTAAAACTCACACTCATTTCTGATAACCATAAAACCTTCCCCTTCCCTTCCCCAACCAGATTTTGATGTGCCTTTCCTCAGTTGTTTCGGGAAACTATGACATGCATTCTCATCCCCTTTCCTCTTCCCTAAATCTACATCTCCATTCCCAGTCTTTTCTCTGACTTACCATCTCCCCAGTGATGCCTTATGAGGCATCTGAAACTTGTAACAATGGCCACAGCCAAATTAATAACCTCCTCACACGGTTCCTCCCCTGGGGTTCCTAGTGCGAAAAGTGGGACACCACCATTCATGCCCCTTGTTCAAGGCAAAATCCTCAGGCATCTTTGGCTCCATTTTTACCTACTCTACATCCAGTCAATGTGTCAGCACATCCTGTCAGCCCTACCATCTCCCCAATTCTATCACATCTCCACACTCCTCCCCTCCCCGCTTCCTTGTCCAAACTGGCAGCATCTGTCACCCGGAGGATATCAGCCTCCACGCTGACCTCTGGGCTTCCCTCTTGCTCCCCGCCAGCAGGGGGCACTCGTGTCCTCAGATGACGTCATTCTTCGCTCAAAACCCGCCAATGGCTTCCCAGCAGGCTTAGCGCTCCCACCCTTCGCCTACCAGGCTCTACCGGAACCAGCCCGGTCACTCGATCTGGCCACACCGACCTCCCCGTCTCCTCAGATACGCCATGACACTGATCCTTCCCGCTGCTGGACTTCTTCTCACAAACGCCGCAGGCCTGCACACTCCACGGCCTCACTTCCTCTGGGTCTCTGACAAGTGTCACCTCCTCAGAGAGGCCCTGCTCTCTCTTCCCTTACTCCGCTTTGCCTTTCTTCATAGTACTTGACACTGTCTTTTCTATCCTACTGAATTATTAGCCCTGCCCTCCACTGGCATGTAAACCCCGCGAGAAAAGGACGTTGTTTGTTCCCTGCTGTACCCCCAGTGCCCGAGGCGACGCCTGACACAGACGAGGCATTCAATAAAATAATCTTTTTTTGTTACTGAATAAATGCATATTGTCAGCGAACCAGAAGTATTTTGTTGAACTTGATTTTCGGATGTTTGTGTTATGAAAATAAATATTTCCCCTTTTCCCAAATGAATCATAAGACATCGTTTTTAAACGACCCCCCTGCACACACACACGTACTTTAGATTCTGATAGGTCTGCCCTCTCTGAAACACCCCACCAGCGGGTGGGCTAGGGCGCCCCATTCCCTTGAGGGTCAATGGTGTGGTCCCCCAGTTCAATGTACACAAACTCGTGGCTGCACCCTGAGTTTTTACTAAGCATCTGACATGTTTTACAGTCTCTTGCCTCTTACTAAAGCCTTAAAGCTTTATTGCCTTCAAAAAATGCTCAGAGAATTCAACTCATAAAGAAACTGTCTGCCTTATTTATGGCAGTGGCAGTGTTTCTTTCAGTTAATTCTGAATACAGCTGGCTCAGATTTTAGTGCCAAGTGGCTGGCTAAACTACTTTTGTTGTATGCTTCCAGTCAGTTTGGGCCCAGTGGCCACAGGAAATACTGTGGAATATTAAGAAAACTCTTTGGAAGAGACAGAGGGAAGGAGGAGGCACAGAGCCTTCTTGCCAGGCACCTCCTATACATCTGGGTTTTCTGGTTGCTTCTTCAATATGGGTGCTTTTCAGAAGAACAGTGTTCCCTTCATGAATGAGCCCCATTTATGATGAGGCACTCTGAGGGGACGGCCATTCTCCCAGCCCTCTGGCATTTTCCCAGCGTGGCCTTGAATGCAACCTCACAGAGACCAGTATCTCTCTCTGAATTCCACCTTTCTCTCCTTTACTTGGCCTCTTAGCAAACCTCAGCTTCAGAGTCTAGTCAACTGGCATTTATCTACTGTGTCTTTTCTCCTTTTCTTAAAGCATCATCTGTCTGGAGCTTTTGTATGTGAGACTTTGAAATTCTTGTATAAAAACAGGATATTATTAATCTCCCGTCATTTGAGAAATAGCACAGTTCAAGGATATGGTCAAATTCTAAGAGTAGAGATAACATAAATAGAAAGCATTGATCAGTATCAGTTCTGCCCCTTTACCTCCTCAATAAATGAAATGCAATAAATCAAATGCAAGTCTTGGTGAACTTTTATTGACATGTGTGAGTACTTCTTTAAATCTTAAAAGTTTTGATGTTTGCGACATGAAATCCTATTTATTTAGGAATATTTGTTTAGGAATGTAAGTGGTTGGGTGGCTTCTCCAAAAGAGGAAAATGGCAGATATTGATTATTAAGCATTTTGTCATCCAAGTCAAAAGCTCCCACGAAAATATTTTGATATATATATATTTTAAACCACAAATTTGGATTCCTAGAATGTGTGTGTGTGCAATTTAACTCTGGACTTAATCCCGCTGTAGTCTTTCCATCCTTCTCAGGCTAGGCAAGTGGTTTCCTTTCTTCCTCTGCTCTCTGAGCACTGAACCTGGGCAGAGCCAATGTAAACTACACACTAGTGTACAACCCTCAAATTCCTACACTCTCCTGCAAAGCTTCACTGCCAACCCTCCTTTCAGAACATCTGCCCCCCCCCAACCCCGCCCCAATACTGTTTTATATTTTCTTCTCTTCACTTAGCTTGGTCGGGAAGTATTTTGTTAACAGTCTTTTTTGGCCAGTTTCAGCACAGGGCTTCTGGCAAAAGTCAGGGTTGCAGCATTTCAGAGGCCTAGCACTAACTCCAGAAAATATTTTCCTATTTTAACTCTCTTACTCCTCTTTGCGTCTACCACTCAAAAAAGAAGAAGAGAAAAAAACAAAACAAAACAAAAACCCTCACACACACAACCAAGAGACAAAAACATTTCTACCCAGCTTAAAACCAGCAGAATCATTACACCCCAGTTGGGGGCTTGCAAATCCTGAAACTCCTGGCGCAGATAACACAGTTTTACAAGCAAATCATCTCCATTAAACTTGAACTTATGCTTTTTTTTTTTTTTTTAACCAGTTCACTTATATGAAAATGAACGTAGCCCTCAACATTTCCCTGCCAACAGAACCCCAGTTTGTTTGGGTGGAGATGCTGTGAGCTCAGGAAAGGTGGGAGCCTTGGCCTAAGGGAGGCTGTGTGCTCTGTCCACCCAGTGAGGCCCGAGGGGACATGTTGTGAGTCTGCCGGGAAAGGATTTTGCCTCCTCACGAAAGACATGAGACATGTGCCAGGTGCCTCCTTGGTTCTCAACTTTGAAACTGGTAGTAAAGCACAGAAGAGTGATCACCATCGGTGACCATGAGAAAGCAAGTCTGAATTTCAAAAACAACACAGCAAAGAAGGCAGATCCCATGAACGAAAAGAGCACAGCTCTTTAGTGGCAAATGGCAGAAGTAACTACCTCGTCTACACTTTCTGAATATGTGGAAAATAACCCCCTACTTGTTAGGGTCACAATTAGTCATGTTTTCTTTTCTGTTACTTATAGCCTTGATATACATGAGATGACAAAAGAGAGGTTTATGGCTTCTAAATTTGGTCCCCACTAACTTAGAAGTGAGAAAATTTGCTTGGCAAACCTCAAGCCAATAGGGCAAATATGACTTGTTATGAACGTACCTATATTATTTAGCACAGAGGCTCTCAGTTTTTACCAATCCAGAGTAACTGCTCCATCCATCCATCCATCCATCCATCTATCCAACCATCCATCCATCCTTTCATTTTTTCTGCCAACAACCAACTGCTGAGCCTCTATCCAGTGCTGGGCGCTGCACTAGGCACTGGAAATATAAACAATGCCAAAAGACAGAAAAAACTATACCCATTTTAGAGATAAGGACATTTGAGTTTCAGCAGCTTTAAATGTTTTCCCCAAAACCACAAGTCTACAAGTGGCAGAGTTCAGAGTCAAATCCGGGACTGTATGAATTCACAGGCCTTGTGCTTTTCACTCTACCATGCAGCTTTGAACCTAGCCATTACTTTGTTAGCCCAATTTAGAAATAAAACATTGTATTGCTTTTTAATATTCTACAATTTTGATTGTCTCTCACCCCACCATCTGCAGTTAATCTAACGTAGTTACACTGTATACTGTATCTAGACCCACCCAGACCAAATATCCACTTTTCGCCTTGAAGTCTGCCACTGTGCTTACAGGATGGCAATGTCACCATGATGACGTCTGCTTCCACAGCACTCATCTTGCATCTGTTGGCCACTGTATGCACCATCAGTTGGAGACCTTTTCGACCTTGCTCACCAGCACCTGGTACTCCATTGCACATGATAGGTCCTCCCTACATATCTCCTAATTATATAAAGAAAAATAAGCCATGCTGTCTCAGGAACTCTGGAGTGCCGGTTCTTAGGACTCTTAGTTTAATGAGCTGATATCACTTCCAAGACCTTGCCAGAGAGTGCCATTCCAGAAGGTACATAATAAGTCGTTGACTAAGCAATCTGCACACTGTTTATAGCAAGTATGTTCCTCACTGTGGAATGCTGGCAACAACCCAAATGTCTAGTATTTGGATACAAAGGTAAACCAACGGCTACTTATCAGTAGAGGAGATCATTTTACTGCCATCCCAAGGAGAAAGAGGTGGAGTGTAAGGACACAAGAAAAGGGCAACATCAACCAAGGTTAGATGCAAAAGTAGACCAACAAAGAAGAAGTACATACTGACCCAACTATGCAAAAATACGCACATTGGGAAAACTGGCACTAGAATGTGAGGACCTAAGTGTCCGATGAAGATTCAGAATTTAATAAAACCACTCACAATTGGCTCTTCTATTTTATCTCCACAGCCCTTCTTAAGATCCATATTACAGAATTCTTACAAAATGCATATTCACAATTTAACATGTGACCAATTTTGAAAAACATGCCTTCTGGGTTCCTATCATGAAAATGAATGACGTAGTGATAAAAGACACCCATTTATTTGCCAGCTTAAACGTATACATTGTTCTCGGTGCCTGAAGGCCACATGATAAAGTTGTGTGTGTGTGTATGTGTGTGAAAAGCATAATACATGACTCTTTCCAAACTGTACATTCAGATAACCCAGGCTTTGCTTTGCAGGGACAGCCCTTCCTTGCTGAGGCACACTCAGGATGCTTTTTGCTTGAGGCCTGGATTGCTATACCTTTCCTCTGGCTAACTCTGGCTTGTTCAAGAATTTCTGAACTTGGGTACACTTCCCTCAATAACAATAATAACAATGGGTACCATTTATTGAACATTTTAGTATATACTAGGCGCACTTGTAAGCACTTTCCTGTGAGCCCCATTTGAATTCAATCTTGGTTTCTACTATAACCCCAAGCACAGAGTATATGACATAGAGCAGATACTCAATCAATACCTGTTTACCAGTTGAGTTACACTTTAGTTCATTTAACTCTTATGTCCACACTAAGAAGGAGGTATTATAATTATCAACTTTTTATAGATGGTATGCAGAGAAGTCAATTGCTTAGTAGCTAACATTTTGCTAAGGTTAATAAAATGAAATAGTTAGCTTCCTGCCTCAGCTCACCCCAACTCAAAAGCCAGCTCATTCTAACTTGGAATATCACACTTTTGTGAGTTAAAAACTAACTGGCAAAACACAAAAAGTCATGCTCACCAGAATCATCTCTAAGATTCTTTTTCTACTCATCTCCAACTTGTCCTTCCATCAAAATGCAGGCCCTTGAAAGGCAGGGACCCCCTACCCTTTCAACCTCACTGGAAGGATGAAACACTCTCCTAAGATGTCACCGCATACAAGAGGAGCATGTAGATAGAGGAAGGTAGTCCTGCTGCACTTAAATTCATAAGCACAGTTGAGTCAGGCAGCGCAAAACCATAAATTAAATTGGCTGTGAACAACAACAACAACAACAACTCAAGTATGGGTAACACAAAAATAAAACTTTAACATTTCACGCCTGAAATCTCAAGAAGCCCAACCCGGAGTATGTGGCTTCGGGAAAAGGACCCCTTGCTGTCGCCGTTCTGCCTTTTGGAAAATCCCCAACTGACTGTATTCAAATGACTCCCCATTAAACTTTTCATACTTTTCCTGAAGAAGTTCTTACCTAGAAAATGGGGTGGGAGGTGAAAAAGTCCCGTTCCCGTCAACGTGGGTGCTGTCTCTGGGATGTTCCTAACGTGGCCACGAGGCTTTTAACAAGAAAACCAGTCCCTCAGAACCAAGACCTTTCCCGGGTGACCAAACAGGCCAGGCTCTTTAAGTTCTATCGAAAGCAGGGCTGAGGCGACCAGCACGTCCACGGACACTATAGGGTTACCGCAGTGGCACCGAAACCAGGGTCCCTGACTCAAATGCTCTCTCCTCAGACCCTTCCCCAGTCACCAGGCCAGTCTCATTTCCCCCCACTTCCATTTTTAGTCCTCTGTTCAAGAACCTACAGGAGGTGCCTTTCACCATCTGCCTCAGTCTGCCCTCCTCTGGTGCTTTCCAATGCTCTCTGCATGAGGCCACTTGAGCTAACCAGCTTGAACTAACCAACCAATCCCTTCCTTACTCTACTTTGGGGACCTCCCCTGCCATCCTCTTCCTCTCTTCACACATGCCTCTCGGTCATGCTGGTGGCCCAGCCTGGAATGCCCTCTGTCCACTCAAGTCCCGTCAGGCCCTGCTGATGCCATTGCCTCTAAGGTGTCTCCCCTACCCCACCGCTCCGACGGACTTCCAATCACCTGCGTATATGCTCAACTCTGCTGCGGAAAAGAACAGACTCCCTCCAGTGACCTCACATATTAGAGGTTTACTGTAAAGATATACAAAACAATGAGGGCCATGGTGACAGGCCTCCCTGAGACCAAAAAAAAAAAAAAAAGCAGTTCAAGAATTGAGAGGAGCCAGGGCAGCTTTGGGGATTGAATTCCCTGGTCTCCCATTAACGGCAGCAATTATGGGATCCCCCAAACTGATGACTCAGCCTTTTTTTCCTCTGCTTGGATTGCTCCTGCCATGCATCTTAGGTCTCCCCTCTGCTTCTGCTTCCTCATAGTTTCTGCTGACTCAGAGCTTGTGATGTGGCTTCTGTGACTGTCTTCCCAGCCACAGATGAGAATACCAACTGCCAACTCTCCCAGTCCTATGTGTCTTTCATTCACAAATTCTTATAAAGAATCCGACTGGGCACATGGTGCCTTTACACTGGGCTGAGACTTTCACAGCAGACCAGAATGCTTCTTAGACTGGCTGCCGTAGGGTCAGGGCCTCTTCCTGACCCAATCATCTGAGGCTAAGGAAGAAGGGCTGGGGGAGAAGAAGTCATACTAGTTAGGAACATGGCCACCCATTTTTAACTAATAGTCTGGGCTGCTTCCCTCAGCTGAAACTGGACTTCTTAGAAGGAGCTGTAGGCATGGCAGACACATTTATTAGTCTCTTGGGTGAACTGCTTTTCTTCACATCTCTAACGTACTTATATTAACATGCATTCCAGGCATGGTATTGATGACAGAGCACCATATACTAGTCTATAATCATTTCATGCCTATTTGAAGTGATTTTGTACCTAGTTAGATCGTGCTGGAAAACCCAGAACCACAGTGACATTCGTGGATAAATTTCATCATAGGAGGGATTTAAGTATTCACTGATGTATGCCAGCGACTAGAACTGTTCTAATTCAGCAGCTCTCAAAACTGTTTAGTTTCAGCATCCCTTCACAGTCTTCAAAATTGAGGATCACAAAGGACCTTTGTGCGAGCCACAACTACTAAGCCCGCATGCCTAGAGCCCGTGCTCCGCAACAAGAGAAGCCACCGCAAAGAGAAGCCCGCGCACCGCAATGAAGAGTAGCCCCTGCTCACCGCAACTAGAGAAATGCCGCACGCAGCAACGAAGACCCAACGCAGCCAAAAATAAATAAAAATAAAAATTTTTTTTAAAAAAAGGGCCTTGTTTATTTATCTTACTCTATCGATACACACACACACACACACACACACACACACTATTGGAAATTAAAACAGAAATTTTGAAAATATTTATTAATGGACTAAAAATATAACAATGATAAATCCATTAGATCCTAACAAAAACAGTACTTTATGAAAAACAACTATGTTTTCCAAAATAAAAGAAGATATAGTGAGAAGTGTAGGGCTGTTTTACCTTTTTGTAAATCTCTTTAATGTCATGTCTGTGCAAATCTCTCTAATAGAAGACAGCTGGATTCTCATTTCTGGCTTTAAGCCCCATCTGTTGTGATATGTTGTATTGGTTGTAGTATATGAAGAAAGTCTGGCCTCACATGGATATAGATGGAGAGGCTTTTCAGGTAATGGTGGATGCTTTTGACTACACCAAGACTTACACAAGTGATGATTTCTTAAAGGTTAGCTGAAACCCTTTCAATGAACTTTTCATGTTCTGCTGTATTAAAATTGCTTAGTCCATCTTGCATTTGAATAGACCTTTATACAGGGCTTGTACATCACACACTGGTCTTTGAAAAACATCAGTTCACTGTGTCATGCAGGTTTTCCATATCTTGACACATTTCATCACACAATACCAAGAAAAAATACTCATTAACATTACCACAGATCTCATTAGGGAAGTCGTTAAGTATACTTTCTTAAAAGTATGTTTGAGAAGTTGTCAAGCTCATGGGGGCAGACAAAAGTTTTCCAAAAATCCTCATTTTTTCTTGAAAGCTAGAATTTTATCACTGGCAACAAATACTGCCAGTCATTTTTCTTGAAGTGACAAGCTGACTTTGTTCTTTTTTTGAGAAAACATCTGCCAAATATTCAAGTCTAGATAGGCATAGTTTGTCTGTCAGACATTCTTTCAAAAAAAGCGGCTAGTTCAGCTTGTAACTCAAATAATTGCACAAGTGTTTTTTTCTTGAGACAATCATCACACTTTAGTTTTAGCAGAAGAGCTTTATTTTCCCTTCTGTGTCACAAAGAATCTTAAAAAGATATGCGTTCAAGGGTTGAGACTTAATAAACATAATAATTTGTATTGCTTCGAGGACATTCTTCAGTGAAAATGGCATTTTGTTTTGTTACTTTATTGTGGGTGTGTAGTGGTGAGGAATATGGTAGTACAGTTTGGTGCCCCTGTCTTGATTAATAATTAGGCACAAGGAGTCTTAGCCTCCACTGCTTTTGCAGCATTATTTCAAAAGTCTATACAATAAAAAAAGTCAAATATCATCTTAATACTATAAAAAGAAATCTGACCTTGTGGACTCCCTGAAAGATTCTTGAGCCCCTCAGGGTCTATGGACCACACCTTGGAAAACACCGTTCTAAAAAGTGTTTGATAAATACTCTTGAATCCATCAATGAATGAATAAAACTTCATATTAAGCAGGGAGGTTCTAGAAAGGTTTACTGGATAAGATACCTTTTCAGTTGGGCAATCAAGAGCACATAGGAGGTTTAGAGGTTGGGAGGAGTACAAGCAAAGATACAGAGCTAGAAATGTGCAGGGAACCTTCCTGGAACAGAAGCAGAAGAAAATACAACTTCAGATGACCAGCACCTTCCACGTAGCAAAGCATGTTCATGCCCGTCATGTCTGTCAACTCCCACAACAGCCCAGTGAGACTGTCATCATCGTCCTTGTTCAGATGAGGAAACTGAGGTCAGTCTGGAAGCTCTTTGAAGGCAGAAACCATGCATGTTTTCTTCACTAATAATACTCAAAACCCACACAGTGACCAGCACATCAAAGGCACACAATACATATTCACTGAATAAATAAACAAATGAGGCGCAGGGAAATGAATTGTCTGCTCAGGATCACACACCTAGAAAGTGGTGGCTAAAGGACTGAACCCAGGTCTTCTGGCACCAAACTCCACGTTGTTCCCGCCATACCCTGATGCCTTTAAAGTGATAAAAACCAGGGCCATGCTGCTGTGGGGCGCTTGGATGTCAGTACTAGTGGTTTATAAATTGAGGGATTTTTAGTAAAGGATTTACATGATCACATTTGTGCTGTAGACGATCAAACCCAGCCGGATCTGGGAAGGCTTGGAGTGGAGAGGGACAGGAGGAGAGACCCATTAGGATTCTTTCAGTGGTCTACGTGAAAAGCATGACCTAATTCTGACACTTAACTGTGTGAATTTGGAAAGTTACTCTTCCTGTTTGATCCTTACCTTCCTTATCTGCAGAATGGAATAATATTGGGTTGGCCAAAAAGTTCGTTCGGGTTTTTCCGTAACATGTTCCAAACGAACTTTTTGGCCAACCCAATAATAATACGTAATTTCATAGAGTGATCGTGAGTGTTAAATGAAAAAGATGCACACAAAGCAACACCACAGTTCTTGGCTCCATATTAGCTACAAAAAAAAAGAAGGAAGGGTGAGAGGGAGGGAGGGAGGGTGGGTGCAGGAAAAGAAGGAAGAAGGGGAAAAAGGCGGGGGAAGGAAAGGAAGGGGAAGAAAAACCAGGGAGGAGAGGGAAATATTTGTTGAATGCCAAGTGAACGTGGGCAGTGCCAGAGGGAGAGAGAATCTATTAAGCCCTGCTTGTGGTTTCTTAAGACAATAATAAGAGAGAATAAGAAAGAAGATCATTCTAAGGTTTCAAGCCTGGGGGACCGTAAGAATGAGCTGATAGGCAGGTACCCACAGGGCATCCAAATGGAGGTGCCAAGGAGGCTGGCTCTGTGGACGCCGAAGGCTCAGACTTCCAACAAAGATCCAGACAGTCAGGGAAGGGCACAGAGTAAAGGATCAATTAATGTCTACGGGACATGTGGCACAGTAAATGAGGGCAAATGGGAAAAAAGGAGAAAACCGGATCAGAGACACGAAAAGGAAGCACCTGCTTTAAACCACGCATCGGCTCCCAACCCCTGTCTGCAAGGCACATTTAGGCTCTCCCATCTCTAGCCAGCCCCTCCCGCTCCGCCAAACCTGACATTTGACGCGTTCACAACACCAGACTTCTCATACACTGTCCTCACTGTCTGAAAGGCATTCACTGCTCTTCCCCAGAAGCAGAGTTTCTCGAAGAGCGGTACTTGTGATTTTTAAGGTCATATGTTAATATTACGGCAAAACAAAACAATTACGGAGAGCATTGTTCACAGTGGTACTTTTGAAGCTCTGGTTCCCTCATCACCCCCTGGGTTAGTCCTGCCTCTCTCCGCCCTGCTGCTGTGTCCTCTGAGCCCCACCACACACTTGCCTCTCCCGGCTCGTTTCCTAGGTTTGCTGGACCTTGTTCCTTCTGCCCACCACTCTTCTCCTGCTGTAGTAGAAGGAGGTGTGTCTCTTCCCCGAGATGTGACCCTGTCCTGGAAGTCTCAGAGGCTCAGTCCCACTCAGTTGGCTGAGTGGGCCAGGAAAACAGATACAGAAGGTCCCAGTAGAGGAGCCGCAGGCAGAGGACGGGATACCACTGGCCAGAGGTGTGGGGAGAGACCAAGGATGGCAGATCCAGAGGAAGCTAGTGGGTTTCACAAGTAGAAGACTATTAGGGATCTAAAGCATGCACTCTCATCAGAAGGGGTATTGCCCACTCCCCGTCCCCAGTGTGGGTGCAAACTGGCTCTTGGGGGGGAGTGAAAAATTCTTAATATGACAGTGGTTTGTGGCCCTCTAAAGCTCAACCCTACTTAATGTGTGTTCCTTAATATTTAATTTAATTAAACCAATGAACTTAAACTTATTTTACTCTTTCTCCTTATGGGGTGATAATGAAAAAAGGTTGGGAAGCACTGATCTAGAAGGTGATTCAGTGAAAGGGGTGAGAGGAGGGCACCCTGTAAGGACTGAAGGCAGAAGGAAACGGTGGAGGAAACTGCAGTGATAAAGCCTTTTTGTTCCTTCTGTTCATGGGTAAGCCTCTTGATCTATAACCACAGAGTACTTAAACACGTCAGGCCCTGCAGGAAGTACTGTACCTGTAGTGTTTTATCTTCACAACAGCCTTCTGAAGTTATGTTCCCTTTTTAAAGATGCTTAGAGATTGTAGGTAGCTTATCCAAGGACCCATGAGTGGTCAGTGGTAAATGATGCAAGTTTAGTCCTTAGCCCAGGTTGGACACATCATAACTATGAGCGGAGCTGTTAGGCCTGGACACATCTGTGCGGAGAGGAGAAGAAGTGTCTGCTACATGGTGAGTGTACCAAAAAAAATGTTATTTGAATGAGACGGCAGAGAAGCGAAAACGCAATTGGGAGAGGAAACAATTGACGGGGAAGGAATCCAGGCAACTGGACATGACAGCCTCCAGCAGCAGAGCAGGGCGGAAGGAAGGAAGCGCAGAAAGCGGGTTCAGGGCTGGAGGAGGTGATGGGGCAGGGTCTGGGGGACAGAAGGAGTGGACAAATCCTGTCCTCACTGGGGCCGGCAGCTGAGGGCAGACTGCACGAGTCCCTGGCGGAATCAATCCACACAACTGCATTACTCTCTGCAGCAATCTTCTTGAATGAGAATCTGTTCATATTATGTCTCCCTCCTCTTTCCCCAAGGCCCAGATTTAGAAAAGGTAACCGGACACCTTGCTTTAGTGAAATAATTCCCAATCTTTTCTAGACGACTTCTTGCCATCAGAAACAAGAAACAAAATAACTTCCCAGGCCCTCAGTAATAGTAGCTGTCGTTCCAGGGTCCACTGTGTGAGAAGATGCTCACTCCACATTAACTGTGTCCAGCTGAGACACTTCATATGACTTCACAGTGCCTTTATCACAAAAATGCATGTGTACAACAGACATCCAATACGTGAGACATTCAGTCTGTGGGCCATGCAGACTGGATCTGCAAACCCCATCCCCATTTGGACCATAGGTTGGGAACAAGTGGTCTACAAGAAAGGCACGTGACATCCTAGATGGGGAAGGGGTCTGGCATTACCCAGACCTCTGTTCAAATTCCAGCTCTCTGATGCCCAGCAATTTAATGATGGGTAAGTTACTGAAACTTCAGTTTGCAATGCCTCGGTTTTCACCTTTGTAAAATGGGGATAGTCATATAAGGTTTTTAGCTTCAAATGGGACGGAATTTATCACATGTAACACAGTACCTGACACAGAAGAGTTAGTCATTAATGATTACGTCAGTTCTCTACAATCAGTGGTTCAGTTTTCAAAGTGTGGTCCCCAGACCAGCAGCATCAGCATCGACTGGCAACTGGTTAGAAATGCAGTTTTCAATGCAGACGCACTGACTCACAGTACTACGTGTTTTAACAAGTCCTCCAGGTGACTCTGGTGCTAAAATTTGAGAACCACTGCTCTACAGTACTGGTTTTCAACTTAAAAAAAAATAAGCCGGGGCTTCTCTGGTGGCGCAGTGGTTGAGAATCTGCCTGCCAATGCAGGGGACACGGGTTCGAGCCCTGGTCTGGGAGGATCCCACATGCCGCGGAGCAACTAGGCCCGTGAGCCACAATTACTGAGCCTGCATGTCTGGAGCCTGTGCTCCGCAACAGGAGAGGCCGCGATAATGAGAGGCCCGCGCACCGCGATGAAGAGTGGCCCCCACTTGCCGCAACTAGAGAAAGCCCTCGCACAGAAACGAAGACCCAACACAGCCAAAAATAAATAAATAAATAAATAAAGACACATGGGACTCACTGTGGGATATATTTTAAAAAAATAAAAATAAAAAATAAGCCGAGGAATGCCTTCTACAAAAGGTTCTTCAGAAGGTTGATTTGTGAAATATGAATATTTTAAAAATTTTATTTATTTTTATGTATTAATTTTGTATTAATTTATTAATTTTTGACTGCATCGGGTCTTCGCTGCTGCGTGTGGGTTTTCTCTAGTTGTGGCGAGCGGGGGCTACTCTTCATTGCGGTGTGGGGGCTTCTCATTGCGGTGGCTTCTCTTGTTGTGGAGCACGGGCTCTAGGCACACGGGCTTCAGTAGCTGTGGCACGCGGGCTCCGTAGTTGTGGCTCGCGGGCTCTAGAGCACAGGCTCAGTAGTTGTGGCACATGGGCTTAGTTGCTCCGCGGCATGTGGGATCTTCCCAGACCAGGGCTCGAACCCGTGTCCCCTGCATTGGCAGGTGGATTCTTAACCACTGCGCCACCAGGGAAGCCCAAAATATGAATATTTGAAACAGCTCTGAAGGTTCTGGGTAGGGAGAGCTCCGACAAGTACCCTCAGATCCTGCCTCATTCCCCGCAGCCATCCCGAGGGACCTCAGGGGCAGGAAACAGGGGTCTCTGGCTTAGTTACAGACGCTACAATTTTGGGTGGCACCACTTGAAAGAATTAAAAGACTCAACACGACACTAAACCGTTCAACCATAATCACAAGGCACACTCAGCTGCAGTAAAATAATGCTTCCCGGGGTTTCCATGGCATCTGCAGCTAAGCCACTTCGCCCTGGGTCACCCCCCCAGAGTCACCCTCCAACACCGACCGCATTGCTGGCCCTACCCGGTTGTCTCATGTGCTTGGGGGCAAACTTCCCACAATTGCCAACCTAGCCGTCTTTCTTTGGCCCCAGCTTCATGTTTCACTGCCTGCTGCTCAGAGCAAGTTTTACTCCACTCACACCAGGCTAGAAGACCTACTTATTCTGTGGTAGCCAAAGTACATTTTATGCCTTGACCAAAGTTTGGTGGCACACTTCTGAAGAGACTCGAGGCCCACCAGTGAGCTGTGGGCGTGCCAGTGGCGAATCACCACCTGGGAACAAGGTTTGAGAACCACTGATGGAGAGGCTATCGCTAAGGAGTCCTGGGAGGGTTTTATCTGTTTACTGACGATTACATTCCACCCGGGGCTTACATAGGCTGCCGTGAGAAAAGGAGCACAAGGAAGAGAAGCCAAGAGGGGAGGCCACAGCTCCCAAGAGAGGGGATCCACTTTGTTTTCTCAGATGAAACAGCTGACTATGCAGAGAGGGATTAGGGAATGCCACGTTAAGCAAGATTACTAGGAAAAACTAGCACCCACTGATCAAATCAGTCATCTGTCATCAGGACAATGTCTCCCAGCTTGTATTTCATAGGGGTTGCATGGTATTTGTCTCCACCCTGGCGATGAGGATCACCTCGACACAGTAAGTTCATCACCTGCGGCACCTTAGAGAAAAGAAAACCCACCCACGACTTGCGTCAAAGCCAAAAATATTTCCAGACACCAAAGACCATTTTAAAAAAAAAGCTTGCAAAGGGATTTCTTCTCACTGATTTCCTACTCTAAGACTCCCCCGATATTATTGAGATGAGGGAGCAGAACAGGTATCAACTTCAGGTGACAGATGAGGAAACTGAGGCAGAGGTAGGCTAAGCACCCTTCCAAAGGTCACACTGCTGATCAGTGGAGAGCCACGTCTGCACACAATGAGACTTTGGAGGGAGATACAATCCAACCCACTACTTCACAGAGGAGCCACCTTTCATCCAGAAAGAGGGGGTGATTGGCCAAGGCTGACTCCCCGGGGTTGGCACAAGACCAAGTGTACCTGAGCCACCAGAAAGGTGAGCCTCTCGCCCTGTGAGAATATAAGGCAGAAGGTGAGGACAGGCCTTTTTCTCCTCCTCAATGTCTCCAAAGCTGGACTGTCCGAAATGGTTGTCACTAGCCATATGCAGCTATAAAAATTTGAATTTTAATTAATTAAAATTAAATAAAGCAAAAGACAAATCCAACTCCTCAGTTTCACTAGTGACATTTCAAGTGCTCAGGAGCCACATGTGGCCGGTGGCTACCATCCTGGACAGACTGAACATTTCCATCCTGCAGAAAGTGCTACCGCACAGAGCTGCTCTAAAGACACACTTACGACAGGTGTGTAGTTGGGTAGAACAGGCAGCTGGACCTGGAACCAAGTCCCGGGGGTGCCACCAATTAGTTCTACAGACTCAGGCCAATGTCTGGCCCTCAGTTTCCTCATGTGTAAAAAGCAGGAGTTGGGCTCCATGATCACCATGGCCCATTTCCACTGTAACTTTCCTTAATTCTGTACCTAAAACTCCCGACGGTAGGCTCCTAACCCTCCCCACTCTTCTTTCCTAGGACCTCCTGGCTGACCCTTTATCAAATTAGAGCAAGAGAACAATGCACCTGGACTTAATTATTTCTTGTAGAAGCACAGTCACTGAATGAGAATTAAATAACATCCTTCTAATTACTTCAAGAGTTAACAGGAGAAATGGCCACAAGAACAGTCTCTCCAAATGGTCCCCAGGAATAACTGCTGAAGATACTCAGGAATCCATCTCCAGTGTCCCTCACATAAGGACCTACATGACAAATCTGTTGGCGTTTAGGGCCAGAAAAAAGCATATTTCTCCAGAAAACTGCAGAAAACATTTCCTTTCACCACAGAATGAAAACTACATTGTTCACTCTGACTTGGGGGGAGCTGGTGGTGAGATATTGGCTTCTCAGAGGAACAGATGATTGGGGCCCTTCTGCCCAGCACCTGGGTCAATGACGTATCTTGCACAGAGCTCCTGATGGCTTCCGGCTGTAGCTCTGCCCCACTGACTATACAGTTTCAACAGAGGTCGCATCTAACCCTTTTTGAAAGTACAGATGGAATTACAACACGTTTCAAAAATAAATAGCTTAATGATCTTCCCACTATACTTACTGTAGAAATATAAATTTGGAGTACTGTGAGAATTAAAAACATGGACTTCAAATCATCGTGCTGAAGAGAATTACCTATTCTGGCAGAATTCTCAAAAGGCTGGCCTGGGAGAACTTTAACATCCTTCTCCCTACCACTGCCTCCATCAGACCTTCCAATTAGATTAATTAAACTCCAATTAATTAAAAGAACAATGGCAAACATTTATTGGGTGTCTAGTTTACTCAGTGTCAGGCACCGTTCTACGCACTTTATATATATTAACTTACTTACGCCTCAAAATAACCCCAGGAAGAAGGTGCAATATCATCTCCATCTTCCAGGAGAGGAAACTGAGGCACTGAAAGGTGAAGTAACTTGTTGAAGGTCACACAGCAGCAAGTGGCAGAGCTGGGATTAGTCTCTGCCAGTCAGGCTCCTCCTCTCTGCCACTGCAGGAACCCTTTTTTCAATATGGACAGTAAACACTGTCTCACTTTATAAAGTATAAAATTTAAAACATCTTTAGAAAACATTACAAAAACATGCAAAGTAAAAAAAAAAAAAAAAATCGTTCTTGCTTAGCAAACACAACTTCCAAATTTGTCCCCTCATACCCCTTGTAGCCTGCCAGCCCTGTGCCTTTCCTGTTTAGAAATTCTGGAGAACGCCAACACTTTAATTCTGTCACTTTTCCAACATTTACTCTAAACTTCCTCAGCATTGTTTTCTGGTGAAATAACCAAAACGCATGCATTCAATGCAATCATCAACCAAAAGCCTATTAACAATCAGCAAAGCTGTTCCTACCTATTACAACGCTATATTTAACAAGGGCAAGTCACAGATAATAAAAAGACAATTGAGCTGAGAACTGATAATTCCAGTCTTTGCAGCTGTCATGAGCCAGTTGAAAAACAAATTCACATGAGTGATTGCTGGGCTCTTTATAAACATGGTACCTGCCAGGAAGCAGCTCCACTTTCTCTTCTCTGGACTTTCTGTCCTGCCATAGATGCTGACTCCGTTAAGCCTCAGGTTTTACAATGCTTTTATGCGCTTTTATGTTTTATATGTTTCTGAGGACGATCTTCTGTGGACAATAAAAGAAGTCTCTGAAAGGTACTAGAAAATTAACACTTAAGGAATTAAGTGCGTCTTGTTCTTGTTGTTGCTCTTTTTTTTTTTTTTTTTAGTACCAGAGATCAGCATGGTATAGTCTAACAGAAACAGGTTTGAATTCTGGCTTTGTTCCTCAGGAGCTGTGCAGCCTTGGACAAATTACTGAACCTCTCTGAGTTGTAGTTTCCTCTTCCGTAAAGTGAACTAATTATACTTCCTTTATAAGGTTGTAACACTTGGTCAAAAGCAGGCACACAAGAACGTTACTTCCCTCTCCTTCTCATCGTCAAAGCTGTAAAAAGTGAAGTTAGTTTCAAAACCAAGTGGCACTCCTGAGATTCTATTTTTCGTTTTAATTTGGCACGTGACCATAGAAGTTCCCGAGGGACTCTTACTTTACGATGCTTCTGGAAAGCATTACCATATGGAAGGCTTCTAGCTCTCAAGGGGGAATGGGGAAATCTATGGGGAATGGACATTCAATCCAAAACAACCTCTCTCTAGAAATGAAATTGTATTTGTATCCAGCTAAACAAATCCACAAATCATTTCTATGAATTTTACAGGTCACCTTCCCTCAAAATTTTTCCTTTACTAAATCCCTGATAAAAATAATATATGCTACTGGACATAAAACAGAATGAACGTTGATCATTAAAGCCATTTCTAGTCAAAAGTCAAGAGCCTGCAATATGCTCCTCAAAAACACTAAATTGCTCCTAGGCTCCACGTGACGAACCTGGCCATGAGTAACACATGTTGAACATGACTCGTGAGTAACATGAGTTGAGCGGATTCCCTTTCTCCAGAAAACTATCCATGGGGTGGTGTGATTTGCCGCAGAGAGAGAGGCCTGGACCGAGAGCCCTCTCGCACCCAGAGTTGCCGTGCTCTTCCGCTGTGGGTGACTGTGTCCAAATGGGAATGGTGACATTGTCCCTTCAAGGACACTCCGTTTTGTTTTCACCTAACAGGATACACCAATAATTTGTTCAGAAGTGGGAAGAGCTGGATTAGACAGCTCAAGGGTAGAGCTCAGCGTGTTTCAAGGAAGGGGCTCTGTGAGCTGATGCGGAGAAAGGATTTATCGCAAAGGCTGCTCCCAGACCCCATAATTAGATGAGGAAATGAGCCAGAAGCCGTAAAACTCACTGGCGGCCAAGTCACGGCTTCTCCTCGGGTCAATCATCCGCACTGCAGAGAACCAGCCTTACCTCGGGCATCAAGAAGACCACCCTCGGGGCACCCCTCCCAACCCTTCACTGTGCGCTTGGGGCCACCTGGGAGCTTTACAGGAATGGCCACCCTTGGGCCCCATGCCCGCGGGGCTGACTTCACAGGTCTGGGTGCAGCCAGGTCTCTCTGACTGTCAAAAAATCACTCTCCAGCTGATCCCAATATGCAGACAAATCTGCAAACCATGACCCTGGGCTCTTCTGCTCTCCAGGCTACCTGAGCCACTAGATCCTATTCCCTTTGAGAATTCTTTTCCTTTTTTTTTTTTCCTAAAGAAAGAATAAAAAAAAAAGTACGAAGTCATAAATTTTAAACTTTTCTCAAGAAAGTTCGAGGTCAGAGTCCTCGTTGTGAATTCACCACTCTGCCCTGCCTCCATAATAAAGACTACAACCCAGTCGAAGTGGTTAGAGCACAGAATGTATTCCTCAGCAGAGTGTAAAGGGTGCCCCTTTCATAGAGGGTGTGAAGGGAGATGCATCAAGATGTTTCTGGAGGGAAGAAGAAGTCTAAGAAAGTTTCACTGCCTTTGGATATCCTTATAAGAGTTTTCCCAACTCTCCCTCTTGACTTCACTGGGCTCCTCCTCCTTGACTCAACTCTGTAGCCTTGTTACAAATCACTCACTCTTAGACAAGGCCCTCCCTCTCTCCTCCATTCTCCAGCAGCCTCCTGCCTGCCACAGGCCGCCTCTATCCCCCACCTCCACCCCAGGTTTCCAGGCAGATGCTCACTGCCAAGGGTGTGACCCATAAATACCACTGGGGCAGCAGTGAGCGAGATGGGTGGGGAGAGAGGGTGTGTCTAGAGGTCTCTCCAGGCCTGGTTCCTGCCTACACAGCCATCCTGATACAGGTGGGACCAGGTGACAGGAGCTTCTGAGTCTGGCCAGCAGCCAGACATTCCCCCAGCTCACAGGGTGGATTTGACAAGGCAACACAAAACAGGAAAACAAGAGACGTAGGGTTCTAATCTCACCTCTGCCCTTCACTAGCTCCCTGACCTTAGGCAAGTAACAGAAACTTTAGAAAGAGCCTCAGTTTCCCCATCTGCAAAGTGGAAACGAATGTTTGACCACTGTTTTAGTCCATTCAGGCTGCTATAACAAAAATGCCATACACTGGGTGTCTTAAACGACAAACATTTATTTCTTACAGTTCCGGAGGCTGAAAGTCCAAGATCAAGTTTCCAGTAGATTCAGTGTCTGGTGAGAGCCTGCTTCCAGGTTCACAGATGGCCATCCTCTCACTGTGTCCCCATACGGCGGAAGGGGCAAGGCAGCTCTCTGGGGCTTCTTCTGTAAGTGCGGTAATCCTATTCATGAGGGCTCCACACTCATGACCTAATTACCACCCAAAGGCCCCTCCTCCTAATAGCCTCATACTGCGGGGATTAGGATTTCAACCTACGAATTTTGGGAGGACATAAACATTCAGTCCATAACAACCAGACTCTTCACAAAGCTTTTTGACAAGAAGTGCTCAAATTTAAATACAATATAAATTCTCTAAATATTCATTGAGTCTTCTATGAGTTGGACGTTGTCTGCCACTGGCAATAGACAGAGGAAAAAATGTCACTGGCTTCAAGAGGTACAGTACATTCTGGAGGGGAGGCAGAGATATGCAGGTAAAACTACACAATTCAATGCAATAATCAGTGTGCTGGTTGAAAAGCCTGCCACGGGAAACCCAGACAAGGGAAAATTTAAATATGTCCCTGAGATAGGGGTAGGAAGGATAGGAGAAAAAAGGTAACCGCAAGAGTGATAACATCTAACATTTATGGAGCTGTATATGTCAGGCTCGGTTCTAAACACATTATGTATATAATAATTTCAGGCGAGCCTCAAAACAGTCTTGTGAGGTAGACTAGTACTGCTATCCCCATTTTACAGATGACGAATCTGAAGTTCAGAGAGTGCTATGGTTTGAATGTGTCTCCTCAAGATTCAAGTTGAAATCCTAAACCCAATGTAATAGTATTTGGGGGTGGGGCCTTGGAAGGTGATTAGGTCATGAGGGTGAAGTCTTCATAAATGGGATTGGTGCCCTTATAAAAGAGACCCCATATAAGTGATATAATATTCTCTAGTTCCATCCATTTTGCTGCAAATGGCAGTATTTTATTCTTTTTTATGGCTGAGTAATATTCCCCTGTGTGTGTGTGTGTGTGTGTGTGTGTGTGTGTGTGTATGTGTGTGTGCATGTGTACATTACACCTTCTTAAGCCAATCATCACAATACTGTAAATCTATACTTCAATAAAAAATAAAATAAAATAGACCCCACACAGTGAGAAGACTGCTGTCTATGAACCCAGAAGTGGGCTCTCATCAGACACTGAACCTGCAAGGTGTCTTGATCTTGGACTTTCCAGCCTCCAGGACTCTGAGAAATAAATTTCCATCATTTGTAAGCCACTCAGTCTATGGTATTTTGTTATAGCAGCCTGACAGAGGGAGAATCAGTCATTCAAAGTCACATGACTAGTGAGTGGTAGAGCTCGGCTTTGGGCCTGGGCTTGACCTCAGGACCTGGATCTTCAGTTTTTGATGACACTTCCTCCATTGCACCTGTGAAACCGTATCCCAGCTCCCAAGTCATTGCCCGGCCAAGGGAAAGTCAGACACACCCTCCTCTGTACTTCACACTTCTTTATTCACATAGCTCTCTAACCCTCCCATCCTACTGTCATTGTTTTTGTGTCTGTTCACACGTGTCCTGCCCCCCCATTAGCTTGGTGGTCCTTAAGGGCAGGAGCAGAATGCATCAAGTGCCTCATAAACAGCTGGTATTTAATAAATGTTTTCTTAATGGGTGAAAGAAAGAACAAAATTATTCTAGGTTTCAAAACACAGGCAAGAACTCACTGGGTAGTTGGAGGGAAACTTCCTCAAAGTAGAGGCAGTATCTTCCTCACTCTTATATCCCCAGAACCTAGCACTTATAGGTGCTGCGTAAATGCGTAATAAACTCTGGGCAGAGGAAACAGTGTGAAGAAATCCAGAGAGATTTAAGGCTACACAGTGAATATGGGTAATCTGGCCAGGATGAATCAACTAGCCAGGGTGTGTGGGAACAGGGAAGTGCTTTTCAAACTATCCGTGGTGAAAGATCAGCTTTTCGGTTTTATTTCTAATTCACCATGGACCAATACTTTTATAAGATGCAATAAAAAGAACTGATAGAAAAATGAAATATAAAATGCAAGCCAAATTTTTCATTAGATTCAAGAGATGTAAAACTTGCTATGAAAATGTCTAAATGTGTTCTCTCCATGTGGGTACTTACCTAGTGTCTGATCATTAGCGAAGAGTCTGTCTGCAGAGCAAGCTTTGTGTGGCACTGAGAGGGTGGGAGGATGAGGTGCAGAGCAGTAGGGAAGGTGAGCTACAGTCGTGGTACCAAGGACTGTGGGTTAATAATGTTCATGGAGGGCTTTCTGTGTGCCAGGCACTGTCCTAAGTGCTCCATGCATATAACTCATTTAAATTCCACAACCTATCTGTGAGGTTGGTGCTATTATTACACCCATTTTAGAGATGGGGACACTGAGGCGCAAGACAACTAAATAACTCTTCCAAGATTCCAGAGCATGTAAGAAGCACAGGCAGCCTTGAACCTGTACAGTGTGAACCCTTAACCACTAGCCTGTGATGCCTTTGGGGAGCTGCCAGACAGGAAGTGACATATTCAAACCCATGTTTTAGAAAAATCACCCTGGTGGCAGTGTGCGGGGGAAAGGTCAGTTAGGAAGCCACGGCGACAATCTGGATGAGAGGCAGTGGGGGTAGAGGACAGCAGACCAGGCATGTGGACTAGTTTGGAAGTGGACGTGGCAGGCTATGGTGGAGGCCAGGGGTATCTGAGCTGGAGAGAGGGTAAGAGGAGGGAGGGGTTTCGGAGGACTCAGGGGTCCAGAGCTTGGCATCCTGGGTGGATGGAGATGTCTACAGACTTAAAGAAGGCAGGAAGAAAAGCAGGCTTTGAGGGCAAGATGATGAGGTTGGTTTTCAAGAATGTCTACCTGAATTTGAAGAGCCTAAGATAATCTGCAGTTGTGTCTTGGGAAAATTCTGCAGACTGCAATCTTAGAGTAGTGTATTGCATTCAGGTAGCTACTATTTTTACTCCGGTTCTGCTAAACCACTCTCCTCCTCTTCTCCCTTCCCCTTTGCCCCAGTTACACTTAAAATAGTTTAAAAAGCAGAAATTCCCCAATGCTAACTCTCCTCCCTTTGAAAGTCACACACAGTATATAAAAGTGTTCTGGTCACCAATTCCAATTTGTGGCGGAGGCTTCCACACTACCAAGCAATTCTTGACACCAGCTGAGTGTCCTACAATTCAACTCAATTCTGACATTATCTACCTGGAGATAGCATCGGATTCCACAGGTTAAGGGCTCAGAGCGGCTCACAGAACTTAGAGAAACATTATACTTACTAGATCACTAGGTTTATTATAAAAGGATATGACTCAGGAAGAGCCAGATGGAAGAGATGCAGAGGGCAAGGTGCAGGGAAAGGGCACGGAGCTTCCATGCCCTCTTGGAGAGGACCACTTTTTCCATAACTCCACTTGTTCATCAAAGGGAAGCTTTCCTAACCCTGTCCTTTTGAGTTTTTATGGAGGCCTCATTACATAGCTATGACTGATTACATCACTGGCCAGGGGTGACTGATTCAACCTTCAGCCCCTCTCCCTGCCCTGGAGGTCTGAGGGGTGGGACCAAAAGTTCCACCCTTCTAATCACATGGTTGAGTCCCAGGGAAACAGCCCCCATCCTTAGGTGTGGTCCCAAAGTCACCTCAATAACAGAACAAAAGACACCTTTATCGCTCTCATCACTTGGGAAATTCCAAAGGTTTCAGGAGTTTTGTGACAGGAACTATACAAAGATCGTATATATATTTCTCATTATAAATCACAATATTGTTCATAGCTGTATCCTCACAGAGTAGGTAACTGATAAAATACCTGTTGAATGAAAAAAGATCATTTTTGTGTTTATTGAAAACTGAAAAAAAGGATGAAGAGAGAGGACCTTTATCCTTGATAAGCTAAACAGTTAATAGCAAAGAAACATCTGAGTACAAGAGAGACACATCTCAGGGCAATGCCTCTTCCCTTGTGTTCCTTTCCCTTCCAGGAGGCCACCCCCTCCAGCCCCCACACCTGGTGGACACCAGGACAGGTAACAGGGTGCCCCAGAGAGCACTGACTGCAGAGCCAGCAGACCTGGATTCAAAGCAAGATGCCACCACCTCTTACTGCTGAGCTCCTAAGCAGTATTCAACCTCCCTGAACCTGCTTCCCCACCTGTAAATGGAGCCAGCACTGCCTACCTCAGAGGGCTACTGCAAGGCCTGAGAAAGTGTGTAAAGGTCCTAGCACGTGTCGGCACATAGATGTCACTCAAGGAGTAACTATCACCATCACTGTCATCAAATTAACTGCCCACACACTACACTCTCTCAATTAGTGTTTGTCAAGTGCATCTAACTGTGAGAATAACTTCAACTGAAGTTAAAGGTGATGGGTATTATATGAGCACTATGATCATACTATTAATTATAATAATAATAGTTAATGCCTGAGCACTTACTATTGACCCCCTGAATGCTTTACATACATTAGTAGCTCTTTAATTTTTAAACCAAAGATAGTATTTAATCAATTCTAAGAAACATATTCTGTTCACATTTTAACATCCCTGATACTAGGATGACTGTAGTAGTCAGAATGGCGCCCCAAAGGTGTCCCTGCCCTAATCCCTGAAACCTATGAATATGTTATGTTACACAGCAAAAAGGACTTTGCAGATGTAATTAAGGGAGAGTAGGCTGGAATATCCAGGTGGGCCCGATCGAAGCAAATGAGCCCTAAAAGCAGAGAACTCTCTCTGGCTGGAAGCAGAGGGATGGAGGAGAGGGGACCTCAAAGAGATTCCAGGCATGAGAAGGATTCATCATGCTGTTGCTGGCTCTGAGATGTAGGGTCCAAGTGCAAGGACCCAAGAGAGGTCTTTGAGAGCTGAGGTTGGCCCCCCGCTGACAGCCATCAACAAGGCAAGAACCTCAATCCTACAACTGCAAGGAACTGGATTCTACCAACAACCTGAATGACCCTGCAAATGGATTCTTCCCAGAACCTCCCAATAAGATTTCGGACTTGTAAAACCCAGAGCAGAGAAACCAGCTAAAACCGTGATGACTTTTGATGTCAGAATTGTGAGATAACACATGTGTGTTGCTTTAAGTGGCTAAATTTGTGGTAATCTGTTATGGCAGCCATAGAAAACGAATGCATTCTTAGCATTAATGGGAGCTACAGTTGAATTGGCAGCAATTTCTTTTTTCTTTCTTAGTGGCTCATAGAATAACAGCACATCTCATAATTGATGGCACCTTAGATCTGTTGAAATATGGTGTCATTATCTTTATTTTGCAAATGGGAAAGCAGAGGCTCTTCGAGGTCAGGTGACTTGCCCAGGTGAACCAGACTGCAAGCCTGAGCTCTCAAGCCATCATGCACACCGTCAGAGAGTGCACAAGGGCTGGAGCATCCTGCCTAAAGGCCAAGGAATGGCTAACGTGACCCCCAGCCCAGGCCCCAGTCTAACATGGGGTCCCCAACATGGTTGACCACAAAGACCCAGCCAGGTCCAGAAGGCAGTTGCCCTCAGCAGCATTCATTTATCCATTGATAGAGCACTCCAAGGTGCCGGATACCCTTCTAGGTCCTGGGCTAGAACAACAGACCAAGAGCCTGTTCTTACAGAGCTGAGACTATAGTGCAGGAGCTCAACACTACAGCGACAGGAGCACTGGAAGGAAAACAAAGCATCCAGAGAGCTGAAAACCCACCTTCACAAGGTAATAATCCACACAGTTTGGAGCTCAAAAGAGAGCACTGGGGGTGGAAGATCATAGCGTCCTTTCTAGAGATTTCACGGGCCTCTGCTAAATGTGGGAACTCTGAGAAGGAGAATTTGTTGTGGTGCTGGGGTTTTCTTGGTTTTGCTTTTTTTGTTTTGTTTTTTTTCTCTTTTTTTTTGATGGAGATGGAGGTTAACTTTATACAGGACTGCCTCATATGAATTTCTAAAAGCCAAAAATAAAAAAATAAGCCACACACAGTCATCTTTTCCCTCAACCAAAATTTCTCTTTCAGTGGATTTCATTTTTAAAAAGATGAAAATTAATTTTATATTAAAAAAGCATCCCAAGAGCTGAGTGAAAGAGCACCTCACAAAGAAAGATGACTCTGTGGAACTCCAACCCTGCACCCTTCGTCGAATCCTGAACTCTGGCCAGTCTCTTTACCTTGTACTTTTACTTCCCTCTTTTCTTTCACCCTGGAAATAAGAGCAGACAGCTCTCTGATGGTTAAATCAAAGGACGAACAGGAGCCCTATTCAGCAGGTCAGCAGGTACGCACACAAAAAAATGTGGCATGTATGACTTTTCAGGAGATGCATATGAAAGGAAAAATCTAGATTTCTTAGAAGATTTTGCAGGAAATGCCATTGGAATTTATATATTCTCAATCTCTCTTGTTTTTGTTTGAGAGGGAGAAATTCTAGACTAGAAGGTCATCTTCATAATGGTTTTGGAGAAGCCCCAGTTTAATGATACCATTAGCTGAAAACTATTTATAAATCAGACATTAGCAACTGGCATAAAACCCTACTTTCCACTTCTCTCGAATTTGTACTGACAATTTGGCAGCCCACTCTACCCTTGGGCCCAAAAGAGCTATCACATTCTTAAGTCTTTATTTTAGAGATTTTGACAGTGGTGTAGGCAAGAGGCTTAGCTTCAGGAGGAAAGGTCAATAAACGCCCACGGGGGGACCAGCAGGCCTGGTCTGCCCACAGGAGAAGATGCACAAATGGCCCCAATCCTCTCACTCACTCACAATTTGAAAAATTTAACCAACCCTAATTACCATTTCTCATCAATGAGATTAGCAAAAATAAAAAGAGCTGACACCCTTCGTGCCGGTGGGGCTATGGGGAGACAGGCCATCTGACACGCTGCTGAGCAGAGGGCAAAATGAGCCAACCCTTCCCAAGGGGCTGACAGGGCCCTGCGAGTCAGCAGTCCCGCTCCCGGGAATCAATCCTCTAGGTCCACCCACACAAAAGCAAGATGACACCTTTATTTGTTGCAGCGCCGTGGGTAATAGTGAAAGACTGGGAACAATTCAAAGGTCCAGCCACAGGGGACTGGTCGAATAAACCATGCTACATCTACACGATGGAAAACGATCGTGCTGATAGAGATCTCCAGGACAGACTGCTAATTTTAAAAAGCAAGACACAGAACAGTATATATAATATACCACTTTTTGTGAAAGAAGGGGGAAGCATTAAATACACACACACACACACACACACACATACACACACACACATGCACACATACGCACACCCTCATTTGCTTGTATTTACAAGTTGCAGCCTGTAGAGAATGTGGAAAAGGCTTGGACGGGAGCAAGATTTCTCAGTGTTCACCTTTTTATATGCGGGTAAACCATATAAATACATTACCAATTTTTTAAAAATGGAGAGGTTGTATAAACCATTTTTCACAGGAGTGTGAAGAACAGGACAATCCCAGCTTGGAAGAAACAAAGCTGACGAGGCTTCTGGGAAACCTGGGTTGATGCAGGTGAATTCTCACGTTGGCATCAGTAAATCAGAGGAACCTGGATCCAGAGCTCAGGAGGCGTGCATGGAGAGGTGGTCTCTGCCCTGTGCAATATCACCTGCTGGGTGTGGGTGTCCCTGAGCCCCTTCACATTTATTACAGCAGGAGGAAGTCAGAGAACTGGAGGTGAATGGGAGGCAAAGGCAGAAACGTGAGGATTCCCTCCCAGGCAGCATGCCAGGCGCATTATTTGCTTTCTGGATTTGGACAGTAATGGCTGAAGCATGCTGCTCATCAAATATTTATGTCAAAAAAGAGGGCAAAGCATGTGCCGGAATATCCTCCTTAATTCAACAGAGAGATATTCCTGAAAAGTTGAGAATCCTGGAATTTTGTAAAATCAAATCATACCGTAAATGCAACAGGTAAGTTTGCTCTCTCAAGAAATTCTGTGAGGGACTTCCCTGGTGGCGCAATGGTTAAGGATCCGCCTGCCAATGCAGGGGACACGGGCTCGATCCCAGGTCCAGGAAGATCCCACATGCCACGGAGCAACTAAGCCCATGTGCCACAACTACTGAGCCTGTGCTCTAGAGCCCACGAGCCGCAACTACTGAGCCCACGTGCTGCAACTATTTAAGGCCGTGTGCCTAGAGCCCATGCTCCGCAACAAGAGAAGCCCGCGCACCGCAATGAAGAGTAGCCCCTGCTCGCCACAACTAGAGAAAGCCCACGCGCAGCAGCAAAGACCCAACGCAGCCAAAATAAAGAACGAAAGAAATTCTGTGGGAAATCCTTATTAGGAATTGTTATCTCCTGCTATTCCTGTTTTGGGAATCTGAGTTTGCCTGAAGAAAGCTGCATTTAACCAGACTAGATGGGAAAGGCATTCACGTTTCTGCACCTTTGGGCATTTTTCACAAGGTGCGGCCTCTCCATAAAACAGCAGAAGGCCAAAGTCCTAAGTGCAAGCCAGCACCTCTATGCATAGAACCACTGTCTTAGCAGTTTGACCCACTAAACGTGGCTGATCCTACCTGCTGTGCGGATTGCCCCTCAGGAGAGGAGCCAAGAGGAGGTTAATTCTGAGAGTCTGCTTTCTAAAGGATCAACTTACAAGAGAAGCATGCAAGCAACAGCAGCAGCTAGCACTGCAAGGGACACAGACAAACCTCCTTCCTCAGTTGTCAGTGGCTTTAGCAACAAGGCTCCCCACTTCTTACCCTAAACTAGAAAAGTCTTTCTACACAAGAAGCAGCCACTCATAGGTAAATTCCAAAGGCTCCTGCAGCCAGTGTCCTTTGCATCCTGTCCCCTGGAGGAAGGCCCACAGCTGGTCAATAAACACCATGGATCCCTTTGTCCATTCCCAGGAGGCACCACTGCAGGAGCCCCGCAGGTACCAGGCAATGCTGAGCACGTTTGTTGGTGCTGGACTCAGAGTAAACAACGTCAACAACCGCTCAAGTGCTGGGCTTTACCTGCCCCTTAGGAAATGATGAACTAAAGAGGAAGAAGCCTGTCACAGGGAACACGCACCACTGAATGTGCCTGTCCCAGTAGATACCATCAATTTTACCTTTTTGATTAAAAAGAACACTGGCTCATCCACTTCACTGGCACACACTACAGAGAATGTGGTTGTATTCCTTCATTCCACTGGCATTTATTAAGTACCTACTACGTGCCAGACTCAGCCGGCTCATGTCATTTTGAGGGTTATTGTGGCTGAAGGTGCTGGGAGAGGCAGGGCTGCTGCTGCCAGATTGTGCCTTTGTGTGACTTATGAAAAGGCCAGCCCTCCAAGTGCACCCAGCCTTGCAGGCTTGACGGAGTCAGAATGAAGTGCCTCGTCCTCCTGGCAGAGGCAGTTCTAGCCCAGGACACATAGTTTTTGGAGAGATCTGAGCCCCACTTAACTTCCTTGGCCAGCTACTCTTGCGCAGTGAACAATCTGTACAAGAGTTCAAAGCAGCCCTGTCAAGAAGTCACAATCCAACTCTTCTGCTTCTTGGCCAGACATTCAACCTTCCCCTGACAACCTGTCTGAGCAGCCAATCATGACCTTACACACCCACATGAAGCCTCATGGTCTAATGTGCAGGTCACGGTCTAACAGTGCAAAAGGTTTGGGTAGTTTAGGTACAGGACAGGCACCAAGTCTGCTGGCTTCAACACTTTCCCAATCTGCCTGAGGTTCTGGTTGAATAAACCTGGTGTGATGGTTTCATATCAATAAAGTCCTCACTACGCCTCGATAAAGTCCAAGCAGCTTTTGGATCTTGATTCCTCTTTCCATCCTTAGATTTGTTTAGCTCACACTGAGAGCTGAACTGCAATCATTTGTCTCTGAAAAGCAGGCAAACTTTGAGGTCACTGCAAGCTTGGGATCTTAGTCAAAGGGCTCCAGTGAGGTCACTGCAAACTTGGGATCTTAGTCAAAGGGCTCTTAGTCAAAGGGCTCCAGGGCTAAAGTTTAATGTCCAGTGCTGAGGGACATCTTGGCTGGTAGCATCTGTATCTAAGTAAGAGCCTGAGTATCCAACATGGGTAAAGTTAAGATTCCACCCCCACGGGCTCATGTGGGTTTGCACACAGCCACTGGGGATGGAGGCAATGCTCTCTACGTGGCACGCAAGCGCGGCGATGACCGCTGATTCAGAGCCCACCCGGGGAGCGTTTGTGATGACACCAACCCAAGTTAACTCAGAACTTACGCTCCTCTTCTCAGTCAACCAAGGGGATCCTGTGTCAGTTACATGACACTGACTGCAAGAGGAATGGTAGTCTATTCTGTAAGAAAGCAAATGGAATATAAGGCCTCCTGACCCTCTGGCCCCAAAGTCACCTGCTTACAGTCAATGAATGTGAAAAATTACAAAAGATTCTTAGCAACTGATTCACTAAAGCTGACCTAAAAGAAAACCTTCTTTGAGCTACTAATTCTCCAGCAGAGTTGAAAATATCAAGTCTCTGAACAGTCTACAACACCCTGGTTTTTATTATACAGCAATCCTCCAAAATGCAGACCCATTAAGAGAAAACAAAACCCTCCTTGTCAGGGGATGGCAACCATGACACTCCCACCTAAGCACTTTTACGACACCCAATAAAGCCTGACACAATAAACCAGACATTTAAGTGACACTAGAAATGATTTTCAAGAGAGTCGGCACTAAATGGAATAATCCATCTAGAAGTAACCTTCGGTCAAATCACCTCCACCCTCTGCCCTGGGTCCAAAGTGCCGGGCTCACCGCTCTTCCCTTTATTCCTGAGGGAGAAGTGGGGAGACGGGGCCTGTCGCTGTGAGCTGGCTCTAGAGCAGGACTTAGCTGGTGCCCCCATCTCCTCTCAAGGCCCTCTTTGGGGATCCAGGCACGGGAGAGACCGACGCTACGGATCCCTTCAGGCCTGCTGGGTCTCCGAGGCAATTCTGGCAGCTTCGACTTCTATGGCTGCAGAGGGCAAGGAGCCCAATAAGCCCAATGGCAAGGCACTGGTAATACTCCTCAGGCAGGTCATCTCACCCCTAAGAGGAGACCTCTCCTCCTGTTTCTCTTGGTTTGAGTTACAGCTTCTGAACGAAACTTCCTCCATAAGGAAGCACTTTTAGCTGGAAGCACCTCCATTGCAGCTCCTGGCAGAGCTCTTAGTGCGCAGTACATGGAGTCAGAACAACTCTGGGTCACATCCTCGTCTTGCCGCTTAGGGAGCCTCAGGTTTCTCACCTGGGCTGCTGTGAGGACTGGGCAAGATCATAAACATAAAGGGGTTAGACTGGGGCCTAGGATGTAGAACAGCTCCGTAAATGGAGTCGCATGATTGAAGGTATATTCTTTTACCTATTGAACTCTCCCATTAAACTAATGGCAGGTATGTCTTCTTCGTGACTGTCTTAGAGGCCTCTGACACGTGGTAGGTGCTGTGTACACACAGCTCCTCAGTGCAGGGCTGGGACATGACGGATCTGGGAAGTGACAGTTTCCATAAAGTCAAGGTTGGTGAACCGCGTCTGCAGGCAAACCCAAATTTCAAACATCTCTTAAGGAGATAAACCTGCAAACTTCCAAAAGGGCCTCTCTTTCACTGCTAAATAATTCTCACGTGTAACTCAAGGACCTTCGATTGCTATGCAAGCTGGTGGTTTTTCTAAAACAAAACCAAAATCCTGCTATTTGTAGCTAATAAACCAGGTTTTACTGAGTAATTGTTACACAAATGGATTATCTTTTATTTTTTATACATGCTCATCGGCGAAAATATGGGGAGAAGCGCCACAATCCCACCATCCATTTCTCTGTACTTTCTTCTCTATGCATAAACTTGTTTTAAATTAGTTGTAAGCGTAATAATGCACTGTAACTGGGCAACCACCCTTCCCCTACTTAACCTATCCTAAGGTGGACTTCATGGATTATCGATTTTTTTTTCAAGGTTCTAATAAGAAAGGAAAATGGGACTGAGATCTAGGAGAATTAATTTGTTGAACAAATTAACACTGCACTCCATTTCATGTTTAAAAGACACAATGACAATTGCCTGATTGTATTCTCTTACTTCTTAAGCACTGCTTGACAGGACTATATAAATTACTGAACCTTTTTAGATTTGGGGGAACCATTAAAATTTCATATAGTTGTTTTCCTGTTACAAAAATAATGTATGCTTATAACATTTAGAAAATTTTAGTAAGTAATAATTTAATGTTAATATTTGTTGAGCATAGACTATGTGTCAGGCACTGTTCTAAATGCTTTGGAGAGATTTAACTCATTTATCCCTCCCAACACCTCATTGAAGCACAGAGGTATTAAGTAACTTGCCCACACACTACACACCTAGAAGCATGAGCCTGGAATCCATCACTATGCTATGATGTTCTAAGACAGAAAAGAATCAATAATTTATTCAATCGAGTCCTCCGCTGCTTCAGAGTATAATGTCATAGGCAAGAAATGATTCATAATAATACTGTACCCTTTACAGTTATTTAAAAATATTATAAGCATGATCTGAGTCCCTGCGGAACAATTAGTAAACGAGAAGTCATCTGTGGCACAAGCCACGATTCCAATTGGCCCAATCCTATGCACCTGACATGCATTAAGAAAACAACAGACACTGAAAAGGGTTTGTTTTCAAGATGGAAGCGTTTTTTAAATTTTGCACATGAGTTAATGACATGATGAGTAGATTCCCTGAATTAACGGAACACCCAGTCTCACAAAAGTTTACCATCAGTCACAACGCTTTTACAAAACGTTTATGAAATGCCGCTGATCCTTTCCTAAACACTTTAAAAAAATATATTTATTCATTTATTTATTTATTTTTGGGTCTCCGTTGCTGCGCGCGGGCTTTCTCTAGTTGCGCGAGTGGGGGCTGCTCTTCGTTGCCGTGTGCGGGCTTCTCATTGCAGTGGCTTCTCTTGTTGCGGAGCATGGGCTCCAGGCAGCGGGCTCAGTAGTTGTGGCTCACGGACTTCACTGCTCCGCGGCATGTGGGATCTTTCTGGACCAGGGCTCGAACCCATGTCTCCTGCATTGGCAGGCGGATTCTTAACCACTGCACCACCAGGGAAGTCCCCCTAAACACTTCTTGAGGCTTATCTGTTAGCACTGGACATCAGTACGTGAAAAATAACTGTATACTCCAGGTCACATTTTTTTCATACTTTAATTAAAAATCATACTAGGTAAAAGACAAATATTTCTGTTTCTGTTTTATGTCCTACCCAGGGCTAATAAGCATGACTATTTTAAATATAAATTCTCTTCAAATTTAAAATATGAGTAATGAAATGATTGCCTGGCTCTAAAAATATTATACAACTATAACTTCACACTAAAAGCACATTAGAACTGTTACTCCAGTAATCATAATTATTCATACTGCTGTGGTAGAAACATGACACACATATGTAAACAAATATTTTAGATATTTTAGACAGATAGATGGATAGACATCTTGCTCTATATATCTATAAAACCAGGTAACTTCTTTGGACTTTAATTGCTCTAGCATTCCAGAAGCTTTATCTATCTACCTACCTATCTACCTATTCTATCTACCTATCTATCTACCTACCTATCTATCCATCTATCTGTAAAATCAGGTACCTTCTTTACCTGATTTATTTGCTCTATCCAGTGTTTCCAGAAGGTTCAAACTGCCATCTTTTAATTTATCCGATAGCCGGCTGCTGGTCAGTAGATAAAATATCTAATAATTCTGAACATTATCTGTGTATTAGGTGCAAAATGTTTTCCAAAGACTGTTTCATATACTTTCACAAAAACCCTCAAGACAGAGACCACTATCATCCTCATTTTACAAATCAGACTGAAAACGGTTAAATAACTAATATTCCCAACCACATCTGTCCAACACCAAAACCATACCTCAAACCACTGTTAAGCTGCTTCTCTTCCAAATCAGACTCCAGAAAAATTTGACTTCCACAACTTGCCTCCCTAAATTAAGCTTAAGCTGACATATAAAACTTAAAAAAAAAACCCAATAAAAATCCAACACAATAAATGACATAATTCCAAATTTGAAATTTTCTTCTCTCAGAAAGAGGTAAACAAAACTAATCTGATATTAGCTAGCCATTTCTTCAAGTGTTTCGACTAAGCAGCTTTTTGCTGTCACAACATGATGACCACCCACGTCCTTCAACAAGTGACAACGTAAGCTCGACACCGCAAATCTCATTGTTAGAGAGCGAGGCTTTCAAATGAGACTGGAGCTTGCGACACTGAAAATTTTTATAGTATTAATCTTTCCGGTTTCTTGTGAAACACAGATCCACATTTTTATGTATTTCTACACAAATCTAAATGCTGTCCAGATTCAACACCTTCCTGAATTACCTGGGTTAAAAACAGTAAAAATACAACTGCATTTTTTTTTTTTAATAAGGCCTAAAGACGCAGCCCTTAGATTGTTCAGCATTTTTTGGACTTAAACCAGGGTTTTATGATGTTAGTTTACCGTTAGAGAAGGCAAAGAAACTGAACGGTTGATCCCAAAGTCCTTTTATCACTGAAGTCTCTGTAAAACGTTTGATTACTTTAAAAAATTATGTGTGAATCACATGTTTGTTTACTGAAAAAAGGTCTTGCTGACACATACACTTTGGTTTTTTTTTTTTTTAAAGAATCAAAACAGCTCCTTACTTGAATGTGACTGTTTTGGCAACAGTTAAACGCAACCCCGTCACTCTAGCGCTGCCGGCCTTCCTGGTTCTCCTAGGTGAGGGCCGCCATCCTGCGATAATTTACACGCAGGGCTGAGAAGCACCAGCAATGGTGCAGTGTGGTGACTCGCACTTTCAAAACAAAGCCAAACTCGGCTTTTAAAGTAGAGAACACACAGACACAGTTCCTACCTCTGACAAGGTCCAAAAGATTCCTTATAGACAGTCTATTCAGACGAAGCTACAACAGCCCCAGGAAATATAAAGTGTCCACAAAGACAGTAGGGGGGCGGGGGAGGAAACAACTGATGGGAAGGAAGCTAATCATGTGAAGTCTGCCCAACTCCACAAGGTCTAATACATCCCGGTTTGTTTCCACTCAGAGCAGCCATTAAACGTGCCCTGACACGTGGGCGCGGGGGACCTCCCTTCTCGCCGGTTTTTGGCCATTTCCTTCTCTGTGCACTTGTTTGTATACAACCTCGCCCGGACAGGGGTGACCACAAGATGACAGGCCTTGGCAGTTCCTTCACTCAGATTTCTAGTTGCCCAAAGTTTCACTCCACGGCGGGGTTTTAACGAGAATCACGGGGTCCTTTTCCAAAGTTATGAATGGTTTAAGTCAAGTTTACAAGACATAAACAGAAGGCGAGGGACAAGTGAGTGTCGGGCGACTTCAGTGACAGCGTTTTAAAATTAGCTTTAACTGATATGCCCTAGTTAAAATTTAAAAAAAAAGAAAGTCACTCTGATCCACGCAGTAAGTGTCGGGGCAATACTTTTTAAAAAATCACGCAAGCCTCACGTCTGAGTCTTGACCTCCTCATACCATCTGCAAATACAGTCTCCGGGCCACTCACTGCTCGGGGGTCCCTCGCGGGATGTGTGATCTGAGTCCTCGCTGTGACCCGCTATTTCCCCGCCAGACCCCCAGCGCCGAGCGGGTTCCAGGTCTGCGCACACGCCGCCTAGTCCCCAGAAAGAACGGAAGAAAGTAGGGAAGAGGGGCGTGGCGCCCCGGTCTCCCCCAGTTGTCCGGCCTCCTCCCGAACCTGGCACCACCGCAAGCACGAGCGGGGAACGCCGGAGCCTCCCAGCCCCATCCTGGTGCTGGGCGCACGGCCGCGGGCAGACCAGGAAGCAAGCGAGCGAGCTGGGAGACCTCTCCTCCCACTCCCGCCCTCGTCCCGGGGGCCGCATCCCCAGCCCTGGCCCCGCAGGGCCCCTGGCTTCCTGCACCCTCCGACCGCCGCCCGTCGAGGGCGAGAGCGCCGTCTGTCTCCGGGTCTCGGCGTCCCTTGCCCTCCCTCCCCCATCCCGGTCTCCGGCGCCTAGTGCCCCGACCAGTCCCCGCCCTCCGGGACACTCTTTCCTCCTTCCTTCCTTCCTCCGTTCCCTCCCTCCATCTCGCTTCCCAGCACCGGGAAGTCGGAGACGGCTCCCGAACTGGCCAGCCGACGCCCCGCGATGCGCCCCTGTCCCCTCCGGGACCGGACTCGCCACCTGCGCCCGCCGCTCGGTGCTCACTCGCCTGCCGGTGCGCTGCCCCTGCCGTCACCGCCGCTGCCGGGGACTCTGTCTCTAAGGGCTCCTGGAGACGACTCCGACCTCTCCTCCTCCTCCTCCTGCTCCTCCGGGCGGGCGCCGGCTCCGCCTCGCTCGGGTAGGCGGGGCGGACAGCCCGACGGGCGGGGCGGCGGCAGCCCCGGACTCCTTCCTCCCGGCCCGGCCCTCCTCCCTCCTGCCCAGACGCCCTGGCTGTTCCCTGGTTCGGCCGCCGAACCCGTGTCAGGTCTGGGCCGGCAGAGGGGAGAAGTCGGGAGCGTTGAAGTCCTGCAAACGTCTGGCCGCCTTGGCCACCCCCAGTTTCCCTTCCCCGACTTCCCCGAATCCTTGGAAGTTCAAGGATTCTCGGGCCACCCCACTTCACAGCCCTCCACCGGGCCGCTCTGACTCCTGAGAAGTTTCCTTCGCGTGCGAACGCTCGAACGCTCGGCAACTCTTAAGGCAGACGTCCCTTAGGCCGCCAATATGCACGCCGCCAACCCCCTACACAAAAGTTAGGCTCTGCTCCAGGAATTTCTTAAGAAAACAGTCACAGTAAAATTTAAAGGGCCCTGGGGCCACAGAGAGATTTTGCTTTCCAGAAAATGGAGCTATAACTGCGGATTGTTGAATTTTTAGTACATCCACTCATCAGGCGCTTCCCCTCCATCTCTCGCCGTGAGATTTGTGTTTCCGAACGCCCAGTACCTGGTAGAGTTCTGCTTAATGAATGGATTCAGGGTGGGGTAGTTTGAAAAGCCACTTCTGTTTCCACAGACTTCTGACTATTCGTATATACAGCCATTCAACGAACGCCCATTGAGCACCTGCTGTGTGCCAAGCATTGCAATAATGGTGATTGGAGAGACACAAAGATGAATCAGATGGGGGACTCACCCTCAAAAAGTCCAGAAAGAGTCCAGAAAGAGTCAAAAAGTTGGGTGTGCAGAAATCTCACCACTCAGCGGACTTCTTGCAGGTTCCTAGGTATCTGCGTTCTTGTTTGACAGGGTGGAGATAAAAGAGAAGAGAAGGCCAAAGTAGCTCACTTAAAACCAGTGTGGGCAGAGTCCAGACTTGAAATGGAGTCTTAAAGCGTTGGTGAAGGATGTCTGTGAGTTGAGTTTCACCAACTGAGGAGAAGTGAGGCCTAGGGAAGCCAGGAGCCAAGGATTGCAGTGAGGACATTATCTTCACTCTTTCTTCCCTCCTGACCCCTGCTCAAGTATCATTCTCGGTGAAATCTTTTGACCAGGCTGCAGAAGGGGTACTGCGGGTATAGGAAATCTGTGGTTGGATGCTTTGCCCCAGGACTGTGATTCTTGCAACCTGTGGATGGCGGTAGCTGTTGGTGTGCAAGCCACAGGCTGCCAGGGGAGCTCTTTATTCCCCGCTTGGTACAGTGGCAGGAAAGGCTTGACTGATTCACAGACACTGACAGTTGCAGGAATACTCTAAACAGAGCAGCCTGATGCCATCTGGGACTGAGACCATCATACACTGGAGTTTGTATCTTTTGGCCACAGACTACAGAATCGACTCCTAAAGCCCTACCACTGATTTCCACTTCTGGAGCCCTTTATCGTCTAGTAAATGCTTTCATGTGTGTAATTCTCATCTGGAAACTGAGGCACCAAGAATTGAAGGGGTTCATTGAAGCTTTTCTAATTTAGTGCTATTCAAAGTGTGGTCCACCGAACAATGACCATCTGGGAACTGTTACCCATCTGTAATGGGATAAGCACAGAAATTGAAGGTGAGCATGTAAAAACTTTTATAGCAATTTGAGTAATTTTCTGCCTGTTGAACTTAATAACTAAAAATATGGCCTTGTATTCTGTATGTTTCTTTCATTTTTCTCGTTATCCATTTTGTATTTATCATGTTGGATAAAAGCATCAGCCTGCAACAGATTGAAAATAAAATCCCACAGATAGTTTGAGATGCAGTGATCTAGTTAGGAGCAAGGCAAGAATAATAAGAGCTAACACCTTCATGGCAGATGTTGCTTTAAGTGCTTAACATATATTAACTCTATTAATCCTCCTAACAACCCTAGCAGGTAGGCTCAGAGAGGTTAAGCCATGCAGTCCAAAAGTGGCAAAGCCAGAATTCAACCCAAGGGGTCTGGCTCCAGACTGTGTGCTTTTACCCATGACCCTCCATCCAGTCATTCTTTCTGCTCTGCTGTGTCCAAACTTCAGTCATTCACATTTCATCTACATATGACTGTGCCTCCTATATGATTTTTTTAATTTATATTTTTGATTGACTTACTTTTGTTATTTCTTACACATAGGATGCTTGCTGTTAGTAATCTCACCTGTGAAATCATGACTTTGATGAGCTAGCATCAGTCTCTTACTCTAGATCACATCAAAGTAGATGCTTAACACCAGCAGTTGCTGTCAGTGTTCTGCCGTATCCCCTCTGATCCTTCTCCAGTTTCGTGCACACTGGCTCCAGGTGTGCATTCATTCCCATCACCTGATCCTGGCACCTGCATCTCATTGTCAGAACACCACCCTCAGCTGCAGGATTTACTTTGCTGGCTCACAGGGCAGCTGGAAGTACCTGGGAATGGATGTTCCCCCATCCCCGCTTCAACCTTTAACCAGGACCAGTGACTATGGCCATATAAATACGCCAGTTCCTTTGCTCTCAGTTGGAACAACTTCAGGGTGAATCTCCACTGTCTACAGGGCTCCCTACGAGATTGAGCCAAATTCTCTCCCCACTTCTGTGGGACCTGATGCCACATTCTTGCTTGTCCTTCTTACCCTTCCGGGACCTACTTCCCACTCCCCCACCTAAGAACACATCCTAATCAGGACCAACTATATAATTTGCAGAGCCTGATACAAGATATAAAAATGCTCATAAATCATTAAGAATTTCAAGATGGCAACAGACTATTAAACCAAGTATGGGGACATGTGTGACTACACACGTGTGTGACTTTACAGGCTGCACCACAACGATATAGGCCTGGATGCTAATAAGTCATTTTCGCTTTTTTTAAAAAATAAATTTATTTATTTATTTTGGGCTGCGTTGGGTCTTTGTTGCTGCGCGCGGGCTTTGCGATGAGCAGGGGCTGCTCTTTGTTGTAGTGCGTGGGCTTCTCACTGCAGTGGCTTCTCCTGTTGCAGAGCACGGGCTCTAGGTGCACAGGCCTCAGTAGCTGTGGCTCGCGGGCTCTAGAGTGCAGGCCCAGTAGTTGTGGTGCACGGGTTTAGTTGCTCCGCGGTATGTGGGATATTCCCGGATCAGGGCTCGAACCTGTGTCCCCTGCATTGGCAGGCAGATTCTTAACCACTGCGCCACCAGGGAAGACCTCACTTAAGTTCTTATCTCAGGGTCGGCTTCTGGAGAATCCCAAGCTAAGATAACAACTATTAAAGTAAAAGCCAGCGCAAAGTACTACCAAAATCGTCTTGTATAATACACTGGTGGTCAGCATCCCACACCTTGGGAGCCCACCTTGTAGAAGGATGGGTCATGTCAAGTCATACATAAAGAGCTTTAGCCACAGGAAGAGGTATAGCAGTTGAGAATGGCTTAGGTTAACAAATGATGGGGCAGAAAACCTGGGTTTTCTTCTCAATTCTGACACTGAATGATACACACAAGTGTGAATTTGGGTGGTATCTTAGACTGAGTTACCTGGAAACATGCCTTGCATGAAGAAGACTTATTGGCGAGTGGTTAAAAAGATAAACCTGTAAGGAAGCAAGGCAGGCAGGATAGGGCAGAGGACAAGGATGCCTCTCACCACGGTTACAGCTGGACCCGCAGTCCAGGGGGGACTGGCGGTAGGTGGATCTTCAGAAATGGACCATATTGAGTCCAGTGTATCGGACCTTTGTATCTCCATATCCTGTATTCCTGGGAAGAGATGTCTCATTGGGCAAAGCAGTTCACTAAGGGTAAGGCCCACTGATGGACACAGCTGTGAGTGGTCAGGAACCAATATTCCCAGCAACTCGGGAACAGGTGTGTCACCTGAACAGGGGGTCTGGGAGAAGCTCCAGAATATACACTATAGGTGGGTTATCTCCAAGGTCTCACTTGGGCTTATAGTCAGTCATACCTGGCATTCTCAGCCCAGCCCAGGAGGACCTGACCCCTTGGTCTTCCATGTAGCACCTGGACAATGCTTGGTTGCATTTTGCCTTCTTTATACTGTGAACCTATTTAATTTCCTATTTTTTCTTTCTCCAGACTTCTTCAAAACTCTTTTTTCTTTTCCTTTCTGTTTTCTGCTCCAACTATCTTCCACCCTCCCATGGCACTCAAGACAAATCAATCAATCAATCAATCAGTTGCTTATGAAAGAGTGATGGTGTAGTGAAGTAAAATTTTATGTATGAGGCAAGGCCTTTGAGATTAAGTCCTGGCTTTGCCACTAACAATCTGTGTGAATTTGGAGCAATCATTTCACCTTACTGGGCTGTGGCGTGTCCTTAAAATAAAGAGATTTACAATGGTCTCTAAAGTCCCAATTCTGTGAAATTTAAACATTTTTTAAAAGATGGCTTTCTCTGCTATATAATCCCTTATAAAGCAAGCAAGAGAAATGGTTTTATAACTCAGAACAGCTGATTGTTTTTAACTTGATTACAATTCGTTGGTGAAGCTCTACTTCTATGAACTTCTACTCAATAGTCAATAACAACACCCTAACTAAAGGCTCAGTCAGAAGGAGATGGGGAAAGAGAAATGAAAGAAATGAGGCAAATCAGTCAGTCTGTGGGCGATCAGGTCTCCACGGACTTCACACCAATTTATCTGGGATATCAGCGTTGCTTCCTAAGGATTTTATTTCTTCTAATGCACATGGCCACACTCTTTGTCTGAACCTGCCCTAAAAGTTATGAAGGGAGCTTCCTCTTTTTGAATAGGTTACCTGGGTAAGTTTTTCACAAACTGGTTTTTCTGCTCAGTCAGAGGCTGCCATCTTCTCATGTAGAAGTTAGGTCAGGGAAAAGCACCCACAATCTTGGAAATCCCCAAGTAACTTGTTGAAACACGTATCGGCAGAGGCAGGAGCTATGACCCAAACTGTGACTATAGATCAGTAGTCAATTCAATGCAGTTCCATCCTCAAATGGATGGAAGCCTCCAGAGGCCTGGGTGGGAGTGGCCCAAAATTGAGTCACTAACTCAAGTTAGTTGATTACTAACTCAAAATTAGCTTTCTGGCTTATTACAGAGCTAGGCTCTCTAGCTCTGGAGAATGGAAGTCCCCAGACACTGTTGTATAGAGGCCAAATGTGTGGGCTCAAGAATGAACAAATTTCCCATCATTGAAGGGGTTCAACCAGTGGTCAACTAGGAAGTAGAGATGTAGAGGTTATCAAGGGAAGCAACCCAAATGTTCACCAGGGGAGATATGTTACCTCCATCTGAAGTACTCTGTGAAAAGAGGTAGATCTAAATATATTCACATGAAAAGATGCCCCAAATATATTTTTGAGCATAGAAAGCAAGTTACAGAAGACCATGAATAGAATTTCCCACTCATGTGTAAAAAAAGCATACACACACAAGCACAAATGTCTGTATGAGTATATCTGCAGTGATGTTTGGCAAAATGTTAAAAGTGATTTTATCAAGGTGGTAGGGTTTTGGGTAACCTACACTTTTTTTATATTGCATGAATTTTTTTTTTTTTTTTACCACGAAAGTATAGCTTTTCTTTGAATAATGTGGAGTTTTTCCCCATACTATAAATATATCTCTTTTCATATTATAAAAAGAAGAAAAAAGGTATTGTGTTGACCAGCAGTTGGCAAACTATGGCCAAGAGGGGCAGACCATCGGCCATCTGTTTTTGTGAATAAACTTTCATTGGAAAACCACCACACCCATTCATTTATCTATTGTCTTTGGCTGTTTCTACTTACAGAGCTGAATGGTTATGACAGAAACGTTATGGGTCACAAGGCCTAAAATATGTATCTGCCTCTTTAGAGTTGTGGTAACCCCTGGTGCAGACAATTAGACTAGAAAACTTTTTCAGTATGGCAAATTGCAGCCTAGATTTTACTAATTCTTCAGATGTTAACATATCTGACAAAACCCAAACATGGTCTGTATATTTTAAAGTACCTCCCAGTTCTGAGTAGTGATTAGGATAGCGCAGCAAAGAGATGATACATATTTTCCTTCTTCCTCCCCCTCCTTCCTTTCCTTCTTCTCTTCCTTCTGTTCCCCTTTTTCTCTGTCTGTTCCTCCTGCTGTTCCGTGTCCTCCTCTTGCTGTTCCTTCCCATTCTTCCAATGAGATAGGGTAAGCAACGTGTTCTCCATTTTGCCCTCGGACACTGTCCCACCTGAGCGAGGAGTAGGCAGAGGACTGAGGTTCCTCTCTCCTTCTGGCTGGGTCTCTCCAAGATAAAATGATTGAGGAAGCTCTGGAAAGAATAAACTATCCTGCGGGAGGAGGGTAAGCTCCCAAAGAATCAACCCAGACTTGGAGGAAAAAAAGCCAGGGGAGTTGTGGAGGACAGGAGACTACCAGGCTCCAAGGGGGAAGGCTGGGAACTGGATAGAGCAAATCCCCTCTCTCCCCCCGCATTCCTCCGTCACACTCTTCTCCAGTTTTCCTTTCTGCATAATCCATCTGGTCTCCAGGTAGGTACACAGAGGAGGTTTGGGATGTTTCTCCTTCACCGTCAGTGGTACCCAGCATCAATACTCTCACTTACTGAAATCACACAAGCGAGGGTAGCTAGTGCCAGTCTGGCCATGCCAGGCCCTTGCTCATTGCCAGAATTTGGCCAGAAGAGCTGGATGGTGGCCCTGATGTGGGATGTACTCAGATGCTAAGAAATTAAATGGTTCAACAGAAACATTCTCTTTGTCAACCACTCGCCCCAGACCTTCCCTGAAGAAAATATAAGGCCCCTGCAGTGTCAGAAAGAGAAGCAGCCTGGTAGATGATTAGATTATCGGTCCATCTATAGCCTATGCTACAGGGCTTTGATTCAGACACAGTCTAATATGTGGACCTGTGAGCTAAGTTGTGATGGGAATGGAAAGTATTTTCTCTGGCACTCTGATATCAGACCTGTTAATTTCATTTAGCTTTATATTCTGGTGAGAATGGAAAAAACCAAGCCTGCAACCTCTGTGACTCCAATTTACACTGCATGGTTGTCAAAATATCTAAAATGTTTTCTTCAGAGTCTGGGGGAATCTCAGAAAAATGTGATAAAAATGCTGGTTTTTTTTCTAGTATTTCAGTATTACTCTAGAAATACTGAGATAATGGAATAATACCAACAACGATGCCAGGATTTAAGTACAAAACCTGGCATTGTTGTTGGTATTATTCCATTATCTCAGTATTTCTAAAAATAAAAATATGGACTGTTTCTATCCTGAGACTACCCTGCGAATTACCTACACTATCAAATTTTGAATGTAATAAAGGTGCATTCGTTTAAAGAGTGTTCTGACCACATTCTTCTCCTGTTTAAACACTCCCCAGGTGTCTTATTGTTATTTTCTTTCCTATTTCCTGGGTTACTAGGAAGATTGAGCATCTTTTCTTGTATTTATTAGTCATGTATGGTCCTAGTACCAATTTGGGCATGGATCTACTTCCAGAGGTCTCTGATGAACTGTGCTCGATATTTTTGTATTGCTATAAATAGCCTTGATCTTTGTTCTGGAATATAGTTAAGTTACTGGAACCAAATTTATCCTTTTAGGTCTTGCTTTTAACATTAATTTGGCAGGATTAGGGCAGTTATCACTCTAGGGCTAATTTTTCCCCCTACTGAAGGCAAATTGTTTGTCTACCCAATGATCCATAAATCTTGAGGTTTTCCAGTCTGGCTGGTGGGAAGAGGCAGCATTTCTGGTCCTGGTCCTGTGTCAGCATCAGGCACCATTATGTCTAACCCTTACAGCTGGTTCTTCCCTGGCCTTGAGTAGTTGCTTTACCTGCATGAGTTCATCCTTACTCATCATACCCATCATCATACTCAGTGGGGACCCTCAGCTAGTCTCTGGGTTCTCTTTCTGTTCAGCTCTCTTCTGTCTGGTGCTCTTTCCAGTGGATCCTAGGTGCCTTGATCTTCCTGAGCTTGCATCCCCATCTCCTCAACCCAAGGAGCCCACCAGCTCTTCCTGAATTCCTCCGTCTCTGCTTTGCCTGGAAACTCCTTCAAAGCAGTCAGTTAGGGGACTTGTAAGACTCCATTTGTTTTCCATCTCTCAGGGATCACTGTCCTTTTGTCACCTGATGTACAGTGTTTTGCAAACTGTTGTTTCATATATTTTGTCTGTTTTTAGGTTACTTCAGGTAGGAGGATAAAACCAGTTTTTTTTACTCCATCTAGACTATAAGCAGCAGTCTCCCCTATCACTCTAAACCATGCCTTATTCTTCTTTTCCACTTATCATTATATAACATTATTTTGCACATTTATTTTTTTAGTGTCTGTCTCCCTCATCAGACCATAAGCTATATGAGGGAACTTACTATGTCTGTTTGGTTTACTGTTGCGTCCTCAGCTATAGTAACTTTGCCTGATGTATTCTAATGCTCATTAAATACTGAATGAATGAATGAATGAAAGCTAGACCAGAGCCAGATCATGGGAGGCTTTGAATGCCCAGCAAGGAAACTGAACAAGTTTTGCTGAGAGCAGAGGCTCTACTCCAAGACTAGAATGACATAAGTAAAATTCTATTCATTTGCAATTTGAGGGCATTGTGGGGTGCAATGCTTGTGACTTCACTCAAGTTCCTCTCCGTGTAAATCTGCCCAAGCTCTTGGTAGATTAGGTCACATTTTTTGGAATCTGCTTGGAGCTTAGGAACCTGGCAGTCATAATGAATCTTGCCTTTGACCCTGCCTCTTAATCTGATTGGTTCTAAGCCCTTTACAAATATTAATTATGTCTCACAATAGAGTTGCCACCTTGACCTTTTTTCTTAGGCTGCTATCACTGAGACCAGTGTTCAGCACTTCTGTCCCATAATAGCATGCTTATTCCTCCTTCCTAAAAGAGAAAGGTTAGGGTACTATCTTTACCAACATCCTTAAATTAATTAGTTAGTGTCCTAACGATAAGCTTGACAAGTAACTTTCTTAAACTTCACATGATAATCGTAAAAGCCTCTCCACTGGTCTTTCTGACTTGTCTTTAAGACAGTCCGCTGGTGGCAGGATAAAAATATTAGAAATTATAGCTACACTTATTTTGTGTTTTTTCCTTTTGTTAGTACAATAGTTCAGGGAAAAATATATAAATAAAAACACATATATTGGGCTGCATACTCAAAATCTTTACTGATGAAGTGCACAATAAAAATGTTTAGAGATCACAGATCTAGTCTCCCTCCCAATCCACCCTAAGTGAGGCCAGATTACTCTTCCTAGAAGGCACCTCTAATTGTGCTCCTTTCCTCTGCCAATACAAACAAATAAACAACAGCAAAACCCAAAATCCCCAAACCTTCTATGGCTTCAATATAAGAGAACAATTTTTATAGTAGGTGACAGTTGAAAAGAAGGAAGCTTTTCTATGCAGAGACGCATTCAGTTCACAACTGTTAATAAGCCCTCACATCTGTACAACACATTGTAATTTTAAATGCACTGAATTTTGCCTACAGGCCTTCTGATTTCAGAAGAACATGGGTCTGCTCTCAGCCAAGATTTGTGTATATTTAGTTCTACCCTATGAAGCCTGTTAGGCCCAGTTAGAGACTGGACCCAGAACAATAACTGCAAGGCCATGGCTATTTCCCGAGACTCCATCAGTGAGTGTTAACAGACTGAATTACTGAAGAGATGATGGAAATAATGAACTTTAGACATGCTAAGTATACAGAAATAGCAACTGAGTAAAAACCAAGCCCAGCACACTGTGTGTTTGTGTGTGTGCGCGCGCACGCGTGTGCGAGTGCATAGGAGGGGGGACAAGGATTACCAACACACCAGACGTGTGAATGAAGAAGGCTATTGTAGAAGAGGAACTTCTGGCCCTGGCTAGATACCACCTGACACCAAGTGGATTAGAAATGAACTGTCCAGTTGAGCCTTTCCTGAATTCCTAACATACAAGCTCATGAACAGAGTAAAATGGTTCAGTTGTTAAGTTTGGGCACAGGAGAGCTGAGAGTTGTAGACATCATTTGAGTACCTGGATCCAACTCTGCCTGAAGCAGAACTACCCCTGAATTTTGCAGTGAGCCAGTACATTCCTTTTAGTTTGTTTATGCTAGTACATGTTGGGTTTCTGTCATTTCCAGTCAGGAGAATTGTGAATAATACAGTGACACTCTGGCTTTTAACTTAGGTGCAGAAGCTTCAGCTAATCGTAATTCTCAGTTCTTGACTTACTCTCATCATTAATCGTTCAAGGGCCTTCTCTTACTTGACTGATTGATTGAATTTTCATTCATACCCTTTTTACCCTATTCCTACTCCCATTCCCTTCCTATTCACAGGCAAACATTCTAATTCTGTTGTGTATCTTTTTATTTGTATGTGTCCTTATAAAATATATATTGTTATTTTTTGTACTTGTATTTTACTGTGGTATATTAATGGTATTGTATACTCTTTTATATATGAATAATACTTATGAGTTTTTCCAATTAAATGTTATGATGGGCCATAGTTTTCTCCAAAAATGCATCTCCTGTTATAAATTTCCCCTCTAAGAATTATACATTCTAATTATGTCCATTGTTACTGACAGTTATTTTTGTCTTCTTGGAATTAAAAAAAAAACTCTTTTATTCTCTGTCTTCTTTCTCAACCCTGTCCCCTTCCATACACACTTATTTTTTAATAATAAATGTTTTGGTTATAAGGATGCAATATCTGCTCATCTCTTTGAGAGTATTAATGATTTTTTTGAGTTTTTTCTATTATTTTCATTGTCTCTGTTGTTTCTTTTCTCTTTAAAACAATTTCTATTTCCTTTTTAAAATCTGTGTCTTTCGTGTTGGCAGCCTTCCTCAAATGTCTACTGATCCTTGGCTGATTCTGATTGGAACATCTGTGTGTGTGTGTGTGTGTGTGTGTGTGTGTGTGTGTGTGTGTGTGCAGGGCTTGTTGCATAGGGGGAGTTGGTAATGTAGCGTAGATCTGGCTCTTTTGTCTGCCTACAACCTGTATTGGTTTCTGTAGGCCCCTTTTCTTGGGCTAGTCAGATACACCAGAAAGGATCAGACACTGCACTTGTGCAGTGGGGAAGGTTTAAGCCTGGCTGCCATCATTCTAGGAGCCTGGAAGATTCATCATGTTTTTTTTGTTTTGTTTTGTTTTGTTTTATTTTTTAAATCTAGATTTTCAGTTGACCTTGTTTTTTGAGTACCCTGTCCTCAACTGTGACTCATGTTATACTTTCTGGATGCCTGATCATTTATTCATTCAACAAATATTTATCCAGTACCCCCTGAGCACTTTGTGCCAGGCATAATCCTAGGTGTTTGGGATCCACCAGTAATCAAATCAGATGAAAATGCTGCCCTCATGGAGCTTACATTCTAATAGAAATAACATCTCCAGTCTTCTGTCGGAGTGGGGGTGGGGATGGGGTGGCTGCAAAAGGAAGTGGGGGGATTTGGAGGTCTAAGTGCTCCTTATAAAGACTTTCAACCAGTCCTCCTATTTTCAGTCCCATTTTTACATCCCTATCTTCTAAAGTGCTCAGTGACTCCAATTCTGAGCCTTTCTGGGTTTTGGTGGAATGGACCAGCTTTATGTTCACATCCTCCACCCTTCACAGACATTCAGATTTCCACTTTCTTGGTTCTGCTAAGCCGGTTGCCTTGTCACTTGTTCATCTACTTTCTATTTCTTGTCTGCTTTAATCTTCTCTCCCATTTTCCTTTTTCTTGTGACTTATACCTTTTTGTTTTTCATTGAATATTATTTTAGAGGGGATTTTGGGAAGGAATAGAGATAATTCTGTGTTTGACTAACTTTGTTTAGTCACATACCAGCAACTCTTCTCTACCGGCACAAAATTGCTTGCTTGACAGGTAAAAATGGTGTTACCCTGGATGGTGGCAGTATCAGGTTTAGATTTTCTGATAGTCACATCTCTGTGAAGCTGTATTGCTTGAATTTAGAATGAGATCACACACTGTTTCTAGGCCTCTATTATCATGGCTCATTTTCTTTCTCTTTTTCTCTTGGCCCTTAGAACCTGTCTCATTTAACTTTCTTATTCCTTGAATCATATTTTTCTTTTCTTTTATTTCTAATTTTTTTAAAAGATTTTTTTTGATGTGGACCATTTTTTTAAAAAGTCTTTATTGAATTTGTTACAATATTCCTTCTGTTTTATGTTTTGTTTTTTTTTTGTTTTGTTTTGGCCGTGAGGCATGTGGGATCTTAGCTCCTGGACCAGGGATCAAACCTGCATCCCCTGCATTGGAAGGCAAAGTCTTAACCACTGGACCACCAGGGAAGTCCCTTATCTTTGACTATCACCTTTTCCTTGCTTTGATACCCATGGTGAGAAAGTACTTCAGACTACATTCCTAGTTATCACATATATGTATTGTTATACAGTAAAATAGTATTTTTTTAAAAGTTGGAAGGAAGCAATAGGAAGACTAGTAGCCAACATTTATGAAGTTCTTACTGTGTGCAAGACACTGTCCTAAGAGTTTTACATGCATTATCTTATGAAATTCTACTATTCTCCTATGAGATAGATATTATTATCATCTCCACTTTATGGATGAGATACTGGATTCTATCACCTTATTTTATAAATTCAAGACTAAGAGATTCTGCAACATTGTAAATCAACAATACTCCAATTAAAATTAATTAAAAAGAAGACTAAGAGAGATGAAAAACTTGCCTAAAGTCTTAACAGCAAATGAGTGAAGTTTTTAAATATTCATGAAATGAATCTGGTTTCTTTATTATCAAAGTCACAGGTACTCCTTATTAGGAATTTGAAGTGGGGTTTTGGTGCCCCAAACCTCTAAGGCTCCCTGCTGAGGGAACTACATATCAATAACCAATTAGAAAACAAAGAACCAGATTTATCTAATAAAAGAGCAGGGATGTCTGGTTAGCTGTGATGGAGGGTTGGGTATAGAAACCAACAAGGGGTTTCCTGGTCCCGCAAGTGGAGACTGGCTGAGTCTAGAAGGGCGAGGCCAGTGCAGCAGGTTCTAATTCACTCACCTAACCCGCTGTGCAGGAGAGAAAGGCTGGCTGCCTCACCCTCACATTGCGGACCAAAAACCTGGGCAGAGAGCACAAGTATTGCTCGGCCTACCTCCAATGGGGACAGCTGTGTCCAGGGTGTGATTGCCGCCGTGCAAGGGCACACGACGTAGACGAGAATGCTGGTAACAGATCAGGCAGCCGTTAAGAAGTGGCCCAATGTGAATTAGCCTCCAACCTTTTGCATTAGCACCTGCTGGTTTCCTCCTTTGGGACAACTGTGAAATGGCCTGGAAGTGTGGGTGGGGATGTTCTTTCTTCTGAGCCAGGAAAAAGCATTCTCTTTGCTGTGGGTTGAGGTGGAAATGTGGGAAGAAGAAAAAAATAGTTTCTCTTCTCAATGTTTCTGTTTAGTGGAGATAAAAATGCTGCTATTTTAAACATCACTTGTAGCTAGTTCTTCTGTTTTATCCTTTATATCAGTGCTAGCTGCAACCCAATGGGTTTCTTGACCCACTAATGGGTTGGGACCCTCAAATTGAAAACATTGTTTCGGGAGGTTTGTTAATACAATTTTGGAAGAAAGAACGACTTTTATTTGTAGAACGCTTCAGTGAGCCCTTTGGTTACACATAAAACAGGAATTAGAGACTAGAATGGACATGAGTGGCTGACAAAGACGTAGTTTGGTACAACTGTGAAAGATAATTCAATTAAGATATGAGTAGATATGGTTAGAGAGATTATTAACACCTAATGTCAAACGTATTTTCATGTGCTGATTTGCCATTTGTCTTAGTCCAGGCTGCTATACTAGAATAACATGTACTGGGTGGCGTAAACAACAAACATTTATTTCTCACAGTTCTAGAGGCTGAAAGTCTGAGATTAGGGTGCCAGCGTGGTTGGGTTCTTGGTAAAATCCCTCTTCCTGGTTTACAGAGGGCCATCTTCTCTTTGTATCCTCACATGACAGAGAGAGAAAGGACTGTCTTCCTCTTCCTATAAGGGCACTAATCCTATCATGGGGGCTCCATCCTATGACCGAATTATCTTCTAAAGGCCCACTTCCTAATACCATCACATTGGGTGTTAGGATTTAACATATAAATTTTGGAAGGACAAAAATATTCAGTCCATAGCACCATCTGTATATCCTCTTCGGTGAAGTGGCAACAGCATTTTAAATAAAACAGGTGCTAAAGGAAAGTGGGATATTTTTATTAACAATGGTAGTAATATTGGTCACAATAAGTTTCAATCTTTCTTTTTTTAAAAAAAACTCCTGTGCATAAAACTCTGTGCTAGGCACCAGAGATACAAAGGTTAACCAAACAGATCTGGCTCTTTCTCTCGTGGAACTTATACTCATGAGGTGGGTGAGGAATTGGAAAAGTTTTTTTTTAAAAACAAATACACAAATGTGTGATTACAAAAATGATGTGCCCTAAAAGAAAAAAAAAAAACCAAGATGTCATAAAAAAGAATACTGGAGACTTAATTTACGTTGAGAGTCAAGTCAAGTATTTCCAATTTGTAGTTGAAAAATGAATGGGTGATATTCAAGTACTTTGGGGTCAAGAGCAACTAAACCCATGAGAACAGCATGTGGGAAAGTCCTGAGGCAAGGAAAGAGCTGAGGATGTTGTATAACTCCAAAAGCAGGCAAGTGCAGCAGGGATACAGAGCAACAGCAGAAGAGTAATGTGAGATGAGTTTAGCAACGTAGGCAGGACCCAGATAAGAAGCACGAAAATCAGTTAGGAGGCTACTATATAGTTCAAGCAAGAGATGGTGGTTTGAATCAGCATTGTAACCAAGGGAATGGAGAGAGAAGTAGATAGTTTGAAGTATATTTTGGAGATAGGATTGACGAGACATGGTGAGGGACTGTATGTTGGGGGGCAGAGAGGACAGGTGAGGAGGAAGGAGGTGTCAAAAATAACTTGCAGGTTGATGGAGGTGACTTTACCAAGACGGTGAAAACAAGAGGAGGACTTGATTTGCATGGGGGGTGGTAGGCAGTGGATGGTGGTCATGTTCCTTTTAGATGCATGTGAATTCTGAAGACTGGTGTGTGTCTACAAAAAGAATAAGCCTATTTAATAGCATAGCACATGCAAGAAACCTACAACTGAGTCTGAAAGAGTTGAGGCTAAAAGAGAACAACTCAAGTTCAAAACACATCCTCACCCTTCCCCTTGCTTTTGAGATTTTTTCATGGAGATTTTTAAAAAGTGTGGGCAGGTGTCCACCAGATGGCAATATTTCTTTATAAAAGCCCAGATTTAGAAACCATACCTTCGCCACCACTACATCAAGGTAGATTCTTGGTGGGGCACAGAGCCAGAGTCTAGTCCAAATCATTGAAAGTGGAGCCCCGCCTGCTGACTTCTAGTAATGTGCACAGGCAGTGGCAGTTTTATGAGTAAGATCCTTCTGAGGCCTCTTAAAAGGAGACAAAGACGTGTGTGTGTGTGTGTGTGTGTGTGTATGTGTGTGTGCGCGCACGCGCGCGCGTCTGGGCTAACTGGGACCAGGTGCTTCGTATCATAAACAGTCCCTTAATCCGAAGTGCTAGCACATGAGTAACATTGGAAGCCTCACATCACCTCTCCCAGCCTCTTTCTTCATCTGTAGAATGATGAACATATTAGTACCAACCTCACTAGGTTAGGGCGAGTATGAGATTAGATAATGCATGCCTACAAGGTGCCTAGCACAGTCCTGGTACAAATAATTATCATATTATCCCCACAGTGACCCTTACCCCCTCTCTCCCTCCCTCGAGGCTCTACCCTTTGCCAGCCTCGGTCATGGGCAGGCTTCCAGGCATGAACTCACAAGGGAAGCACGTGAGTCCCAGCAAGATGGTAGACTCCCTTCCAGGTCCTCTTAAGCTTTGCCTCATGGCAGGTGCTCCTCTTTGATAATCCTTCCTCCCCACTGCATTTACAGGAAGATAGAGTCCTTCTGTAATTGACTTGTCTGATTGGACAGGCAAGCCACGAAGATGGAGAGGGAGGAAGCGCCTGAATGGAACACAAATGCCAGAAAATCAGCCCTTTCCTAACACGCTGCATTGAATTCAATTACTCTCTGTTTAGCTGCTTTTCCTAATCTACTGAAACATGTACAATTGCTATCAGAGGACTTATAATTATATATTCCCAGCCTGCCAGGTGGGATAGGTCCAAGCACTCGTTTTGTTTGGAGGCTGACACAATATGAATGCAGCTCCGATTTGTCTTGGGAGGAAGCCAGCACGATGCTAGTGCCTGTGGTTCCGCTACAGGGAATATTTCTTCGGCAGGGGTCAGCCAGCACCCACCCCCCACTCCCCCACTGTATTTATCTTCCTCCTTCTCTTCTAGCTCAGCCTGCCAGATGCTTCACTTTCCCTTAGAAAAGCCTAAAATATTTGTGTGCTTTAAAAACATGTTTTCAGACATGCTACCAATTATTATTATTATTATCCAGTAACATTGCTTTATAGGTGTTTGTCAGCTTCTTTTGATTTCTTGTGGGGTTTTTGAGGGACAGGTAATGACGGTGTAGTGAGAAGAGGATAGGAAATATACCGTTGTGGAGGGAAGGAAGAGATTTTTTTGGTCTCTAACTTGTATTGCAGGTAGCAAAACCAATTTTTATGTTTTCAGTCCATGTAAAAGGCTGCTAAATGAGCAGAGTGTCAAAGCGTGGCCACGTGGAAGTCAGGTTCTCATACTTCCTTACACTTATACAGCATAGCTCAGTTTACAAGGCACAGTATTTCACTGGCCTCTTAGGTTAATCTTATATTGTAGGCATGGGTTATTTCTAACGTTTATTCAACTGATATTCAGAAAGATTAGGCAACTTGATTCATTAAATGAATATTTATTGAGAGCGTACTATATGCCAGGCAATGTTGTAAGCAGTGAGCAAAAGGCCCCACCCTCACACAGTTTTCATTCTAATGGGGAACATACATGTAGATAAAATATATAATATGCCAGATAGTGATGAGTGGCATGGAGGAAATCCAGTGGGGAATCAGGCAGGGAGTTGTGTGTGGGTGTGTGTTTGGGGGTGGTGGTGTTGCAATTTTAAATTTGGTAGTGAGATGGTGTTTTGTTAAAGACCTGAAATGGTGAGGGAGGAAACCATGTGAAAACCTAGAGGAAAGAACCTTCTGGAAGGAGACGAGCAATTGCAAAACTTGGAGGAAGAAATCCTGCTAGAGCAGAGTGGATAAATGAGATAGAGCCAGGGGATAAGGTTTGGCGAGGTTAGAAGGAAGATTGTGTGAGGACTTATGGACGATCACAAGATTTTGAGGAGGGGTGCATGATCTGATCTCGATTTTTAAAGGATTACTCAACGCATTGTGCTGAAATTAGAATGTAGCGGGGCAAGAGTAGAAATGAGCCAGCCAATTAGGGGGCTATTACAATAGTTCAGAGACGAGGTTGGCTCGGACCAGGGTGGTGGTGGAGGTATCAGAAGTGGTCAGATCTGGAGCCAATAGGGTTTGCCAATGGATTAGCTGTGGGGTATAAGAGAAAGACAGGAGTCCAAGGCGACACCACGGTTTGTGGGAGGATGGCGTTTCCACTACCTGAAATGGAGAAGACTATGGGCAGGCTTGGCAGAGGGAAGATGAGGAATTAGATTTAGACCTGATAGATTTGAACCTGTAATTAGACATCTCAATGGAGATATTGAGACATCAGTTAGATATATAAGTCTGGGGTCCAATGTAGAGGTTCTGGCTGGAGAAATAAATATATCAGTCTTCAGTGTACAGATATTATTTAAAATCTTGAGATTAGATGGACTCACCAAGGGAATGAGTGTAGACAGAGTAGGAGTCTGAGGACTGAACCCTGGGGCTTGCCAGCATTTGAGGGCTGGGGTGATGAAGGATCTATCAAAGGAGAAGGAACAGCTAGTGAGGAAGGACAAAAACCACAAGGACATGATCTTCTCGCAGCCAAGTGAAGAAAATGCTTCACAGAGAGGGAGTGATCAATTGTGTCAAAAGCTGTTGACAGTTCATGTGAAATGAGGACTGAGAATGGGCCATTGGACTTAGCCAAGCAGTAGGTCTCCCGAGTTATTCTCTCTCATAGCAGTCTCTTTTCTCCATTGAAAAAAAAAATATGGTAATGCCTGCCTGTTTCACTGGATAGTAACTCCTGGGAAAGCTGGTACATATTAAGAACTCATTGTGAAATTTATCTTTCTTTGGGTTTTTGTTTTGCCACAAAGCATCCATTCCTCCTTTCTTGCCTTCCTAATAGCGTCCCAAATCTCTTTGGGTAATTCTCTCTCTCCTGTTGTGTGTAGCCTTGATAGGATGGCAAATTCAGGCACTTGTCTCCTACTTTGGAGGCCAAAATGGGCAGAAGCTGGCCAGGACCCCTACACCAGGGGGCAGGCTCCATCCATCAGAGGCTCCTAAGTTTACCCAATGCAAGAGAAAGTGTTAAGTACCAGTATCTCTGTCCTAACCAGGCCCCTCCTGGTGGGAGACTGTTGCCATGGTTCCTGTTTCATAGGCCTCATGCTCCTCTGGGTCCTGCTTCTCCAGACTCTCTTTAGTGCTCTGAGCTCCCAATACCCTCCCTTAAGTAAATCTCCAATTGTTTAAGTTAACCAGAGCCAGTTCCTGTTCCTTTTAATAAAAAGTTGTAACATTTAAGCACAAATAAATATTTGTTGAATAAATGAAAAAGCCTGGTTTTCATTTCACAAATGGAAAGTCTGAAGTTCAAAGAAGTTTAGCCTCTTGTTTAAGACCTCACAGCTTCCATCTGTCACCGATTCTTTGATGCACCCTTTTCACATTCTCAGATCTCTGCAATCAGGATGCATTTTACAATTGATGATGTCTTGTAGTTAATGCGCAGTATTTTTGTTTCTATTGATATATAAAATAATGCTGTGTCTTACATCAGTTTTGAGTCAATGAAATATAGTACTAAGTTTTGGAGTTAGGATTCAAACATATCTCAAAAGTCTATACACCTTTGCTTCCCGAGAAGTTTACTATCTAGTTGGAAGAAAAAAAGTGGAAAAAGAAATATCTCCCTAAAGCTGGAGAGAGGATCTAACCAAGGTTTCCGGGCTATATGAACTCTGAGGGGTTGGGCAGGGGAGCCTCTGGGTGGGCATCTAAATTGATCCTGAAAGGATAAGGAAGATCTTGGGAGTTTGGGATTAGCAGATGCAAACTATTATAAATAGAATGGATAAACAACAAGGTCCTACTGTATAGCACAGGGAACTATATTCAATATCCTGTAATAAACTATAATGGAAAAGAATATGAAAAAGCACATATATATGTATATATACATATATATATATGAATCACTATATATATTCATATATATATATATATATATATATATATATATATATGAATCACTTTGCTGTACACCAGAAACTAACACAACATTGTAAATCAACTATACTTCAATAAAAAATAAATTAAAAAAAAAGAAAGATCTTGGTCGATGGAAAGGTGGGAAGAGAGGAGAGATGAGAGGCTATATTCTAGATGCTGGCAGCAAAGCAGACACTTAAACGCATGTCTGAGGCACGAGGCTGAGGTTAGTGAGGATGGTTGCTCAGTGTCTCCTCCTCACTGCCTTCTCTTTCTCTAGAGTAAATGATTCTTCCAATTCTCCCTGCGTTTCCTATCACAATTCTTTTCTGCTGCAACCTTTTTCTGGCAGGCTCCTCCTTCCCACCTTCTGTCCTTTCCTCCCAGTCAGTTCCACTCGTATCTGGTAGACAGAATCCCCCTGGGAACCATGAACAGGGGAGAAGGTATACTATGAGGAGGGGCAACAGTGCATGAGGGCATATATATATACATACATATGTATGTATATATACATGCACATATGACAAAATGTCAGATGGTATAAGAGCAATGAAGAAAAAACATTAAAAGGGTTAGAGAACCGAGGATGATGGGGTGGGAATTGCTAATTCAAATAGAATGGCCAGGGAAGTCCTCTTTGATAAGGTGACACATCAACAGGGACCTGAAAGGAGGAAGGTGGAAAGTGTACCAGGGTGAGGGCACAGCACATGCAAACATGTGGAGGGGGGATCACTGTTTACAGAATAGCACGTCTACAGCAGAGTAGGTGCGGGGCAATGCAGCAGCAGATGCAGGTAGGGAGGTGATGCCTGGCCAGATTCTGCAGGTTTTATCAGTGTTGTTAAGGGTTTGGGGTTTTATTCCACGTGGATGGAAAGCCTTGGGGAAGATCTGAGCAGAGGAGAGAGAATGGGAGATAGATGGGGCATGATCATGGAGAAGCTGGAATGCTGCTTTAAGAAGTTTGAATGTGATTCTCTAATGTCCCTGCGATGTTCATTTCTGAATCTTTAAAAAGAGTATGAAATCTACTCTAATGAATAAATATGATTTTTTCTGTGGAACCCAGAGAGGCACCCCCACCTAGAACAGGTGTAATGATGTGATAGTTTGTTTTGACAGAAACAGGCTACAGAAGGTTACACTCCCTCCACTCTGCCTTTGGTTGTCAAGGAGATACCTCTGGAAACCTCTTCTCTTGTATCTAAATGTCACCATGTAGCACTTAGATTTTTCATGTTCTCCTTTTATTATGTTATTGTAAAGTTCACCATGTAATTTTGTGCAGGAGTTAACAATTTCATCACCGATGCATCTATTCATTGCAAATTCCCTATTCTTCTTGTTAGTCCTTCTCCATCCTTCTGAGGCTGGTTTCCCAGAGGGGGCTGCGCCTGAAAGATAATCATGTCTCCAGGAGGTCCTGAGATCAGACAGGCTAAAAGAGGCAGGTTCATTCTGAGACGTTGATGGTAAAGTGGCAAATTGATGGATTCAGCTACAAAAAAATGGTGCTGGGTTGTTTTCAGCAGAGTGCATTATTTCAACTGCTTATTAATCAGGGTAGATGCCGCTGTGTTCATCTTATAGAGAAGGAAATTGAGACTCAATGGTAAAGAGACTTAACCAGGTAACTGGTAGCCTTGCAACTAACATCTCCGAGTTCAGTGTGATTTCTACAACCCTGCACTTTTTCAAAGCTAGGAGCCGGAGGTGATAGATTAATTAGTTCATCCGTTATTCATTCACACATTGTGATTGAGCGCCTTCTGTGAGCCGCGCACTGTTCGAGGCCCTGGGAGCACGGAGGTGAATGAGTCAGACCACAGCCTACGCACGTCCCTCCTGTGCCTACGCAGACATTACTCCTGGCTGTCGGCTGGATGTAGATGCAGAATCCGTTATTGATCAGAGTTGGCCCTTTAGATGAAAATCTGTTTGCTCTCCCTGGCTCAGGCGGACGTGATTCAGAGTCTGACAGAGCTGACTCCTAATCAGTTCTCCCTATGAGAGGAAATTGAGGTTTTTCAATAAGTTCCAGACTAAAAGACATGCAGAGACGGATCTGGAGATTAAGACGGCCACGGATATTGTTGGCCAGGGATCAGACTCTCCCAAAGTGTTGTTTCATAAACTGTTTAACAATTCTGCTGAGTGGAATGTGTTTCTCCCAGCTTATTCAAATTGCACATCTTAAAGCATTACATCTCTGTGCTGTGATGCTCAATCAAGAGTAATGACGCATCCTGCTATCGCTTCCTTTCAGCATAGAGAGGAAACAGGTTGATGTCTTTGGACCTAGCGCATCATTTACCCACAGTAGCAATGCTTTCCTCTTGCTTCAGGAGGTCTTGAGGGCTTCCATCTGCTAGCAATTGGCTTTTAACAAATCTTTTTAACCAAGGAGAGTTTAGAGTTTCTATATCAAAATATCTTCCTGAAAGCTCTGTCAGTAACCAACATATTTAAAGAAGAGTTACACTATCTATATTACTATCTGCACATCTTAATTATTCAAGCCTTCTAGAGCACACCCAAATTGGACAAAAGAGGAGATTAATGAAATGTATTATGATGTTTAGACAGATCAAATAAAAATGTGTCAGATACAAATAGCTCACACTGCATTATCTGATTTTGTCCTCAGCCTTTGCTTTTTCATCTGAAACGTCTGGATATATGTATTATCAAGCGAGGCTTGTCTGTCTGCTGTGCTGTTTCTTGAGTGGCCCCTTTAGTGGTTTAATATAGAGCTAAGAAGCAGCCATTGTTCTGGGTTTTGGGCATATCTGAATTTTGTCAATCCAGCAAACCTGCTACTTGGGGAAATTGATTTGGGGTGAAGGTGACAATTGATTTGCATAAGAGCCCAAGGTGTTTGGAAGACAAGAGGCCAAGGTTCCAAATTCTGCTCCCTGAGGTCTGGTTGGGTAGAGCTGCTGAAGAAGGGTGGGTAGAGGGCTCCCATTAACCCAGGACAGGGAAGGGCTATGAGATTCCTAAAATAAAATCAACATTATGGAGAGGAGACGTCTAGGCTGATGACCTGGGACCAAGACCTTAAAGTTTGTGACATAGGGCTAGGTCTTACACAGTGCATCAAATGGCTCTTCTGGACCAACTATCCTAGCACAGTGAAAAGAATATAGGAGAGAATTCCTGAGAGCAAGGGTGTCATTGGAAAGACCCGTAACTTCAGAGTTAAAATAAGGGGACAGGCATGGGAAGGAATGGGCAGAACCAGCCCCCATGGTGACACTGGGTAGAAGACATAGCAGCTCTGGACACATCCGTCCACTTGTTTCAACTTGGTATGGAGGGGCAGGTCTGAATGTTGTTGCTTTGTGTAAGCTCCTGGGAGATCACTGGACTAATTAGAGTTGAGAATATCCCTAGATATCACTTCTTGCTAATAGGGCATGAGGGTGTATTCAAGTAAAAAAGAAAGGTGATGTGACCATATCTGTACTCTGAATTTGTGGGATAGGACATACTAGTTGCAGTGTGTGTGTGTGTGTGTGTGTGTGTGTATGTGTGTGTGGGTGTATGTGTGTGTGAGTGTGTGTGTTTTGGGGGATTCAACTGGGATTTCACAACTCTTTGGACACCCCATATCTGCATCACAAACTGATCACCCTCCCCTAGAAATGGAGCCGCCTAGTGACTGAGATAAGGGCCACCACTCTTATCATGGAAAAGGCGCTGTTGACCGGGAGGATTCCAGGGGACTGTGCTGAGCACAGCCTAGAAGGAGCCCTAGGGAAAGCTCTAAAACCCCTGGGTAAATAGAGAGTGGTGGGCAGGATATTTAGGGAAGAAGAAAAGACAAGAACAGCAAACTAGAGTGGTAGAAGATGTAGCTTTAACTTCAATCTTCAATCTCTAAGACAATATGTGGAGGGTGATTATTAAGGATTCCTGCTCAAACTCAATTTCTAAATATCATGAAATCTCTCCTTGGTGGAAGAGCACGCAAAATCTGATGTTGTAGGTCCTGGGTGTGAAAGGATCCCTGCCACTCCAAGTCTGGACATCTCCAGAGATACAGGCTAACGCCGAGGCCAGGCAGGAATGAGGACACGCGGGTCACGATGGAACCCTGAGGTACTGAAACACCCCAAGAGGGTGTGTTTTGAGGAATGGACTTAGAGCCCTGGGAGGAAAACATTTGAACTTTGTTCAATGGGACATACTTCTGAAATAATGGTAAAAATAATAGGTTTTTAAATATATATATATAATTTAGAACTTTTCATAAGCCAGTCCTTGCTCTAAGGGTTAGGGTTAGGGTCATTCAATTAATTAATTAAATGTAATTCATTTAATCCTCATAATTATCCTCTGAGGCAGGTCCTAGTGTTATGTTTTCTCATCTCCCTTCGCTCCAGGCTCACTTATGCTCCACGTGGTGCCCAGGCTGGGCCAGACCTGCTCCTCACTGAAAGTCTTTGCTCTTCTCTTCCTCCCTACGTGCCCACATGCCCCGTTCCTTGACCTTCCTCAGGTCTTTTCTCCAATGTCTCCTTCTCAGTGAGTCTTCTCTTGCTACATTTTAAACTTGACATTCTCTCTCCTCTTCCCTGCTAGAATTCTCTCCACAGCACTTATTACCCTGCAAGATATATATATGATAAACACACACTTATATGCCTTACTTATAAACACACACTTATATGCCTTACTTATTTTCTGTCTTCTCCATCAGGATCCTAAAGGCATTTTTGGCTGCTCCTTTTTCACTGTTGAATCTAGAGGCCATATTAAAACACAATTAACGATTTCTCCCGCACAGGTACCCACAGATGCAGGCAGGAGCACTGGGGCAGTCTTCTGGAGGGTCCATGCTCTACCATGCTCATCCTTTTAGTCACTAGATTCTGGGAAGTCCAGAGGATCTAGGGGTAGAAGTTGAGGCAGACACGAAGTTGGGGCTGAGGGTGGGTGAATTTCTTAATAACAAGTGACACTGTACATGTGTATTCTGGCTGAATCCCCAGTGCCTAGAATTATGCTGGCATATAGTAAGTGCTCAATAAATACTGGTTAAATGAATGAACTCCCATTTTATGGATGAGGAGGCTAAGTCACAGAGAATTAGGGAACATGTGCAAAGACACAGCTATTAGATCAATGGAATAGGATAGAAAGCCCAGAGATAAACCCATGTACCTATGGTCACCTTGTTTTTGATAAAGGAGGCAAGAATAAATAAAGGAGGCAAGAGAAAAGTCTCTTCAATAAGTGGTGCTGGGAAAACTGGACAGCTACATGTAAAAGAATGAAATTAGAACACTCCCTCACACCATATACAAAAATAAACTAAAAATGGATTAAAGACCTAAATGTAAGATCAGACACTGTAAAACCCTTAGAGGAAAACATAGGCAGAACACTCTATGACATAGAAATCACAGCAAGATCCTTTTTGACCGACCTCCTAGAGAAATGGAAATAAAAACAAAAATAAACAAATGGGACCTAATGAAACTTAAAAACTTTTGCACAGCAAAGGAAACCATAAACATGACAAAAAGACAACCCTCAGAATGGGAGAAAATGTTTGCAAGTGAAGAAACTGACAAAGGATTAATTTCCAAAATTTACAAGCAGCTTATGCAGCTCAATATCAAAAAAACAAACAACCCAATCCAAAAATGGGCAGAAGACCTAAACAGACATTTCTCTAAAGAAGATACACAGATTGCCAACAAACACATGAAAGGATGCTCAACATCACTAATTATTAGAGAAATGCAAATCAAAACTACAATGAGGTATCACCTCACACCAGTCAGAATGGCCATCATCAAAAAATCTACAAATAATAAATGCTGGAGAGGGTGTGGAGAAAAGGGAACCCTCTTGCACTGTTGATGGGAATGTAAATTGATACAGCCACTATGGAGAACAGTATGGAGGTTCCTTAAAAAACTAAAAATAGAACTTCCATACAGCCCAGCAAACGTACTACTGGGCATAGACCCTGAGAAAACCATAATTCAAAAAGAGTCATGTACCACAGTGTTCATTGCAACACTATTTACAATAGCCAGGACATGGAAGTAACCTAAGTGTCCATCGACAGATGAATGGATAAAGAAGATGTGGCACATATACACAATGGAATATTACTCAGCCATAAAAAGAAACGAAATTGAGTTATTTGTAGTGAGGTGGATGGACCTAGAGTTTGTCATACAGAGTGAAGTAAGTCAGAAAGAGAAAAACAAATACCGTATGTTAACACATATATATGGAATCTAAAAAAAAAAAAAATGGTCATGAAGAACCTAGGGGCAGGATGGGAATAAAGACACAGACCTACTAGAGAATGGACTTGAGGACATGGGGAGGGGGAAGGGTAAGCTGGGACAAAGTGAGAGAGTGGCATAGACTTATATATACTACCAAGTGTAAAATAGATAGCTAGTGGGAAGCAGCCACATAGCACAGGGAGATCAGCTCGGTGCTTTGTGACCACCTAGAGGGGTGGGATAGGGAGGGAGACACAAGAGGGAGGAGATATGGGGATATAAGTATATGTACAGCTGATTCACTTTGTTATAAAGCAGAAACTAACACAGCATTGTAAAGCAATTATACTCCAATAAAGATGTTAAAAAAAAAAAAAAGACACAGCTATTAGGTGACAGAGCTGGGCATGGGTCCAGTCCCTGCCCCAGTCTGGCCCCAGAGTCTATGCTCTGAACTGTTAGGCTCTACCTCTGCAGGACGGTTTCTGTGAAAAGAGGGAAAGACACGAGGCTACCATTCCTGTACCTGACACATCATCCTTATCATATTCTTAAGGACCCTTAAGGGTCCTTAAATTCCTCTTAGAACAAGTTGGGGATATGCATAAATGCAATAAAATACATTTCTAAAAAATTGAAAATAAAATTAAGTCAAGTTTTTGATTTTTCTCTTCCTCCCATGACTGAGCAGCTACTAGGAGAATCCAGCTACAAAACAGGGAGTAGGCACCATTTTAAAACATTACTTCTAATAGATAATATCTATGGGATATCTCATGTAGCTGTCAGAATAACAGCCCTCCAAAGATGTCCATACTCCGACCACCAGAACCTGTGAATATTACCTTACATGGCAAAAGAGACTTTGCGTATGTACTTAATTAAGCTAAGGACCTTGCGATGGGGAGTTATCCTGGTTGCTCTGGGTGGGCCCAATCTAACTGCAAGTGTCCTTAGAAGTGGAGAACCTTCTCCAATTGTGGTCAGAGAGAGACATTCAATGATGGAAATAGGGTTAGGGAGACACAACACTGCTGGCTTTGAAGATGGAAGAAGGGGCCACAAGTCACGGAATGTGGACAGCCTCTAGAAGCTGCAGAAAGCAAGGAAATGTATTCTCCCCTAGAGCTTACAGAAAGGAAAGTAGCCCTGCCTGGACTTTTGTTTTAGCCCAGAGAGACCTGTGCAGGACTTCTGACTTACAGGACGGTGTGGGGTTTTTTTTTCAGTTTTACATATATATTTTTTATTTTTCAGATTCTTTCCCATTACAGTTTATTACAAGATATTGAATGTAGTTCCCTGTGCTATACAGTAGGTCCTTGTTGTTTATCTATTTTATTTTATTTTATTTTTTTAGTCCTAATCTTATTTTTTAAATTTTATTTATTTTTTTATACAGTAGGTTCTTATTAGTCATCAATTTTATACACATCAGTGTATACATGTCAATCCCAACTGCACAATTCATCACACCATCACCCCCAGCCCCCTGCTGCTTTCCCCCCTTGGTGTCCATACGTTTGTCCTCTACATCTGTGTCTCAATTTCTGCCCTGCAAACTGGTTCATCTGTACCATTTTTCTAGGTTCCACATATATGCATTAATATACGATATTTGTTTTTCTCTTTCTGACTTACTTCACTCTGTATGACAGTCTCTAGATCCATCCACATCTCAACAAATGACCCAATTTCGTTCCTTTTTATGGCTGAGTAATATTCCATTGTATATATGTACCACATCTTCTTTATCCATTTGTCTGTCGATGGGCATTTAGGTTGCTTCCTGTAAACAGAGCCATTGCTACGGTCCAGGCAAGAGACTGTGGTGGCTTAGACTAGGGTGGTAAAAGTAGAAGTAAAGAGAGGTGTGTAAAAAAAAAAAAAAAAAAAAAAAAAAGAGAGGTGTGTGAACAAATCCAGAACACATTTTGAACTTATGACTGATAAGACTTGCTGGTGGATTGGATTTATAGAATTAGGCAAAGAAAGTGACTTTTGGTTTTTTGGCTTGATCCACTGGGTGTTGGTGATACCATTTATTTTGATGAGGGCACTCAAAATTATCCACTGTGCTTTCTTAGTTTATGAGGTATCTGGGGTAATTTGCACTGGTATGAATAGTGCAAGACTACTATGCTTTATAAGACTATTCCTAATCTAAAATAGAAAATTAAAAAAAAGAATAAAACAGTATTTAGTCAAAATACTCTAAGTGGGACAAATTTAAAGTTTTTAAACTATAAATAAACTATAAAACAAAATTTAAAAATAAGGCTATTTCTAGTTTGCATAATTTTATAGTACTTTTTTTGGATAGGATTCCCACCAAAGAAATTTCCCCTTTCTCCCGAAACCTGTCATGGGCTAGGAAACCAAATACAAATGTTCATTAAAATCGCATGTAAAGGGACTTCCCTGGTGGCGCAGTGGTTAAAAATCCACCTGCCAATGCAGGGGACACGGGTTCGAGCCCTGGTCCGGGAAGATCCCACATGCTGTGGAGCAACTAAGCCCGTGCGCCACAACTACTGAGTCTGCGCTCTAGAGCCCATGAGCTACAACCACTGAGCCCACGTGCCACAACTACTGAAGCCTGCGTGCCTAGAGCCCGTGTTCCACAACAAGAGAAGCCACCGCTCGCCACAACTAGAGAAAGCCTGCGCACAGCAATGAAGACCCAATGCAGCCAAAAATAAATAAATAAATAAAATTGATTCTTAAAAAAAAAATTTGCATGTAAAATAAGAGTAAACAGGGTCTGTTATACATCACTTTGCTCTACACCAGAAACTAACACAATATAGAAAATCAACTATACTTCAGTTTAAGAAGTTTCAAAAAGAGTAAACAGGGTCTGAATGAGGAGATGAAAAGTTTCCTATGAGTAAAAGATAAGCATTTTTTCCACAGGCTTTATGACAATGATTAAGATTGCTCAGAAGCCTTGTTTGCTTACTTATGGAGCCAAAGAGACTACTGAATAAGACTACTCTGGATAGATAAGGAGTTACTGACTTCAGTTTTGATATGTTTATGAGTTGCCTGTCTGCCTTTCCCAGATGTCTTCTCTACCACCAGCTGAAAACTTGATCTCTGTGAGTAGGTTTGGTCCAACCATTGTGTCACACTTGCTGCTAGTTCAAAGCTGCTTATCTGTCCCAGTTTTAGTTACTGCATTTCTACCCTGTTATTATGACCTGATCTCCTACATGTACCTTGTTTCTGTATCTGTGCCTTTGCCTTATTTCCCTGAGTGCATGCCTTGATAACACGGTCTACGTAGAACTGTGACTGTAATTTTTCCTTTTCAGTTCTCATTCATGTTGGAGCAGGCATTCTATTCCTGAACCAAGGAAACAGACTCTACTACATCTCTTACTACTAGCTAGCATGTTCTGAACATTTATTATGTGCCAAGCATTGTGATAAACACATTACACACATGATCACACAAATCTGACAGCTATCCAATGAGTTACGTTATTTTTTTTTAATGATGAAGCTGAAGCACAGAGAGAATATATAACTTTTTCTACTTCACACAGCTAGTTAGTGGACGATGGAGTGAGGATTTGGACCCAGAGTAACTGAAAAGTCCCTGACCCTCATCACTATCCTGTAACTGCCCACTGTAGACCGATACACAAACTCAAGCCCCCTAGCTTGCTTGATCTGGGAATAACTTCCCTTCCTGTGTCCCTTCTGCCCCTTAGTTGCTGTCTCTCTAAGGGGATGTTAGAAGGCCAGAAGCCAATTCTATGGGGGAAATTTGTATTTTTATTCAGCTCCAGACTTTATAGATACTGAGACAGCAGTTAATAGAGAGACAGCTCACTGGTTAGCCGGCCCTATAAAGTAGGTGCTATTGTTACTATTTTTGAAAAGATAAAGGTACAGATCTTGTAATTTGCTCAAGATCATGTAGGTATTTTATGCTGTGTCCTAGATTTCAACCCATGTCTGACTGATTTCAGTGTGTCCTCTTACTTAATTTCTGGGAACTGTCTCCTAAGTGAATCTAGTTTGGTGCTCACAGGTTTCCTATTTTATATGCAGCATTGTGTTTCTATTTTATTTCCTTGTAAATAAATGTCCCTATTTGAGTTTTTATGGTAATGGAAATTTTTTTAATGCAGTTTTCATCCTCTTGTCCACTCCCTTGAAATAGTAAAATTGATAAGTTGTTTTTGTTCATCTCATTTTGGAACACAGTTAATCTTTTTCTTATTTTGGATTTGTGCTTTTGAATGCTTATTTTCTCTGATTCTTGCCTTGGAATATTTTTTAATCTGAATATATTACTGTCTTAGGAAATGGAAGCTTTTTCTTAATAAAACTGAGTAATGTAATTTCTATGATAACAATTGCTTAATTATTCCAAAATAAACACAATATATCATGTGTAATGCATCACTGAACAAATTTACCACATGAGTGTTTGAAACCAAGAGAAAAATTTATAAAGGCCAATTTTATGGAAAACCTGAAAGGGTTTTGGAAATTTAAAGAAAAAAAGAAATCCTTTGGCCACATTCCGAGTTGACCTGTAGCTGAAAGAGCCAGCTTCAGAGACGTTAGAGGCTAAGGGGAAGCTTTAGATTCTGAACTTAACTCTACATGCATTTTTCAGACCCCTCCTGTGTAATTAGCCAGGTTTTGTGCTGGGTGTGCAGAAAGTAGTAAGACACAACCCTTCAACTCAGAGTCTAGTAGAGGGTAGGTGGCCATGACAAACAACACAACAACAATAACAACAACAACAACAATAATAGCAATATAGTATGATAAGTGTGCCAACAAAAGCATCTACAATTTGGATCCTGCTCCCTGGTGCTACCTCAGGCTTTTATGGATATATTTCCTAGTATCCTTTGACTTTGATTACTTTTTTGTAAAATGAAAATCAAAGACTTACTTTTAAGCCGTTAAACTTAGATTAACTGGAAAGGACCATTTTTGTTAATTGATTTTTTGGATTGGCAAGAAATCAAATTTTCATCTTGTTACCTGTTCCATTCACTTTAATTTTTTTACGCCTCCAAAACATTTTTGTTGAGTCACTTCTACAGTAGTCCCCAAATTTAGTTATGTATAAGAACCTCTTCAGAGACCTGTTAAAAATAGACTCCTGGGACCCCAACCTCATCAGTGGGGTTCGGATTCATCAGGCCAAGACTAGGGCCCAGGAATCTGCCTTTTAAACAAACTGCCCAGGTAATTGTGACGCTGGTGGTTTGGGGGAGGACACAGCTCTGTATGTCACAGTGTCACGGTAGTCTGCCAGTCCTGGGGCCAGTTTGCTCTTACTCTCATCCACTCTGCTCTGCATCCTGGAGAGCAGGCTGGTTTCCCAAGCTCCTGTCAAGTGGTTACCAGCTGGTTCTGGCCAAGGGAGGCACTGGTGGGGACTGCAGGACAGGAGGAAGGAAGAAGCCTCTGCGTGCCTCCTGTGGAGTCTTTGGGAGAGGCTAAATGCCCTCTATGGCTCTAGTGTCTGCCAAACAAGAACAAGCCCACAATGAGCATTCCAGTTTCTACATGTATTCCTGGCTTCCAGGACCCCGTACTCCAGCCCCAGACTCTGGACGTCAAGGTCAGCTATTGATTCTGTTAACTTCTGAGTTGCCTCACTATAGCTGATGCCATCAATGCTCTGTCCACATCTCTGAGAATCCACTTACCATTTTAGTCAGCCAGGCTGACTTCTGAAGGTAAGCTCCTGCCTGTATCTTTGTTGGAGAGCTACCCGCAAGCAGCTGACACCCACTTGGTGTGTAGAGCAGGCTGTAAGTGCCTAAGAATTAACATTTCCTCAGGAGATAGCCCTTAACCAAGGACTGACTAGTGTAAATACCCAAGCTCCCTTACCCCTTGGTGAGGAAAATTCTGAGATGTGTATTTTGTGCTATTTTCTGGAGTGTCCATGTGGAATTAAGCTCCAGCTGCCCACTTCGGTATCTGGCTAAATAGATGCCCTTGTGGGCAAGTTGCCTTGCCTTCCTTTCCTGTAGCACTTCTCCCCATCTACCTATATTCCTTGCATTTTCTGATAAATTGCCTGCATTTGAATCTTGTCTCAGAGTCTGCTTCCTGGAAACCCAAACTAAGATGCCCACTGTCCCTGGTTGGTTTCTCAGCTTCTTCTGTCACTCATGCATCCAATTCCTGGCATTACAGTCCTTTTGTCTGAAACTGCTAGAGGGATTTTTCTTATCCTGGTTAGATGAAACTAGGTACTAGTTACCACAACTATTCAGATGAACAAGCATGATCTTTATCCCCAAGTGGCTCATCTGCTAAAAGGGAAGACAAACAAGTTTATAGATCAGCAACATGTGAAGAGGGGTTGGAGACAAGATGGCAGAACAGAAGGATTTGAGCTCACCTTCTCTCACAAAAACATCAAAATCACAACTAACTGCTGAACAACGATCAACAAAAAAGACTGGAACCTACCTAAAAAGATATTCTACATTCAAAAACAAAGAAGAAGCCACAATGAGTCAGTAGGAGGAGTGCATTCATGATATATTCAAATCCCATAACCACCAAATGGGTGATCCACACACTGGAAAATAATTGTATTGCAGACATTGTCCCACAGGAGTGAGAGTTCTAGCCCCACATCAGGCTCCCTAGTCTGGGGGTCTGGAATCAGGAGCAGGAGCCCCCAGAGCATTTGGCTTTGAAGGCCAGTGGGGCTTGATTGCAGGAACTCCACAGGACTGGGGGAAACAGAAACTCCACTCTTGGAGAGCACATACAAGGTCTCGTGCACACCAGGACCCAGGGAAAAAGCAGTGACTTTGTAGGAGCCTGGACCAGACCCACCTGCTGGTCTTAGAGGGTCTCCTGCAGAGGTGGGGAGAGGCTGTGGCTCACTGTTGGGACAAGGACACTGGTGGTGGAGGTACCAGGGAGTACTCATTGGCATGAGCTCTCCTGGAGGCTGCCATTTTGACACCAAGACCTGGCCCCACTGAACAGCTTGTAGGCTCCAGTGCTAAGATGCCTCAGGCCACTACCAATCAGGAACACAGCCCCACCAATCAGCAGGCAGGCTGCCTAAAGTCTTTCTAAACCGACAGCTGCCTCTAAGCACACCACTTGACACAACCCTGCCCGCCAGAGGGACAAGAGCCAGCTCCACCCACCAGAGGGCAGGCACCAGTCCCTCCCACAAGGAAGCCTGCACAAGCCTCTAGACCAGCCTCACCCACCAGGGGGGCAGACACCAGAAGCAAGAGGAACTACAATCCTACAGCCTGCGAAATGGAGACCGCAACAGAAAGTTAGACAAACTGAGACAGCAGAGGAATATGTTCCAGATGAAAGAACAAGATAAAACCCCAGAAGAACAACTAAGTGAAGTGGAGATAGGGGATCTACCCAAAAAAGAATTCAGAGTAATGACAGTAAAGATGATCCAAGATCTCAGAAAAAGAATAGAGGCACAGACCAAGAAGACCCAAGAATGTTTAACAAAGAGCTAGAGGATATAAAGAACAAAAACACAGAGTTGAACAATAAGTAAACTGAAATGAAAAATACACTCGAAGGAGTCAATAGCAGAATAAATGAGGCAGAAATATGCATAAGTGAGCTGGAAGGCAGAGTGGTGGAAATCACTGCTGTGAAACAGGGTAAAGAAAAAAGAATGAAAAGGAATGAGGACAGTCTTAGAGACCTCTGGGACAACATTAAATGCACCAACGTTCACATTATAGGGGTCCCAGAAAGAGAAGAGAGAGAGAGAAAGGGCCTGAGAAAATATTTGAGGAGATAATAGCTGAAAACTTCCCTAACATGGGAAGGGAAATAGTCACCCAAGTTCAGGAAGTGCAGAGAATCCCATACAGGATAAAACCAAGGAGGAACACGCCAAGACACATATTAATCAAATTGACAAAAATTAAAGACAAAGAGAAAATATTAAGAGCAACAAGGGAAAAGCAACAAATAACATACAAGGGAATCCCCATAAGGTTATCAGCTGAGTTTTCATCAGAAACTCTGCAGGTCAGAAGAGAGTGGCACAATATATTTAAAGTGATGGAAGGGAAAAACCTACAACCAAGAATACTCTACCCAGCAAGGCTCTCGTTCAGATTTGACAGAGAAATCAAAAGCTTTACAGACAAGCAAAAGCTAAGAGAATTGAGCACCACCAAACCAGCTTTACAACAAATTCTAAAGGAACTTCTCTAGGTGGACAAGAAAAGGTCCCAACTAGAAAGAAGAAAATTACAAATGGGAAAGCTCACCAGTAAAGGCAAACATACAGTAAAGGTAGGAAATAATCTACATACAAATATGATATCAAAACCAGCAATCATGAGAAGAGGAGAGTACAAATGCAGGATATTGGAAATGCATTTGAAATTAAGAGACCAGCAACTTAAAACAATCTTTTTTATATATAGACTGCTATATCAAAACCACATGGTAACTGTGAAACAAAAATCTACCCTAGATATACATACAAAAAAGAAAAAGAAATCCAAACACAACACTAAAAATAGTCATCAAATTATAAGAGAATAGAACAAAAGAGGAAGGGAAGAATAAAGTCCTACAAAAACAAATCCAAAGCAATTAACAAAATGGCAATAAGAACATACATGTTGGTAATTACCTTAAACAGATTAAATGCTCCAACCAAAAGACACAGACTGGCTGAATGGATACAAAAACAAGACCCGTATATATGCTGTCTACAATAAGCCCACTTCAGATCTAGGGACACATACAGACTGAAAGTGAGGGGATGGAAAAAGGTATTCCATGCAAATGCAAATCAAAAGAAGCTAGAGTAGCAATAGTCCTATCATACAAAATAGACTTTAAAATAAAGACTGTTACAAGAGGCAAAGAAGGACACTACATAATGATCAAGGGATCAATCCAAGAAGAAGATATAACCATTGTAATTATATATGCACCCAACATAGGAGCACCTCAATATATAAGGCAAATACTAACAGCCATAAAAGGAGAAATCAACAGTAACACAATAATAGTGGGGGCACCCACAATGCAATATTAGTCAGCCATAAAAAAAGAATGAAATAATGCCATTTGCAGCAACATGAAAGGACCTAGAGATTATCAAACTAAGTGAAGTCAGACAGAGAAAGACAAATATCATATGATATCACTTATATGTGGAATCTAAAAAAATGATAAAAATGAATTTACTTACAAAACAGAAACAGACTCACAGACTTAGAAAACAAACTTATGGGTACCACAAGAGAAAGGTTCGGGGGGGGGGGATAAATTAGGAGTTTGGGATTAACATATACACACTACTATATAAAACAGATAATCAAAAAGGACCTACTGCATAGCACAGGGAGCTCTACTCAATATTCTGTAATAACCTGTATGGGGAAAGAATCTGAGAAAGAATGGATATATGTCTATGTATAACTGAATCACTTTGCTCTACACCTGAAACTAACACAACATTGTAAGTCAGCTATACTCCAAAAAAAAAGAAAAGAAAAGAAGAGCAGCATGTGATGAATGCAGCAACTCACAAATGTGCACAGTTCAGAGGGGAAAGATTATTTGGAGGACTGGGCTAGCAGCTGTGTGAGATCAGTGAAAACTTCACAGGGGAGTTAACAGTTAAGCTGGATTTTGAAGATGAACTTTTTAAGTGGCTAAGGGGAGGAGCAAGTGGCATTTCAGACATAGGAACAGTGCTTGCAAAGTTACAGAGGAGTAAAACAACCTCCATATTTAGGGACTCATAAGCCATTTTTCTGGAACCTAATGTGAGGGTTGGGGAAATGCAGGATATGTGATCAGAAGGGGCACAGGGGCACAGGAAAGCTGTGTGTATCATGCTCCAGAGTTTATGCTTGTAGGCCTGAGACAAGTATTAGAGAGTTTAAGGTATAGGAGGGACATGTAGGGTTTTCCCTTTAGCGATATGACTCTGGGGCTCTGTAGAGGATGAACAGTTTGCTCAGGCCTTATTGAGCACAATATAATTAACCTAACTAGATTTCCCTTTGATGAGCATGGTTCTTGCAATGCCTTATGCAATTCAGACTTTCAGGGATGAAATACACAGATAATATAAACATATTCCTTCAGTGCCTCCATTTATTGAGTGCTTTCTCTGTGCCAGGACTATTCTAGGCATAGGAGATTGAATGGTAAGTAAGACAGGCAATTTCTTGCCCTCAGGGGCTACAATACATATGGGCACAGAGGTGACATGGTCTAATTCCCCTAAAGGTGTTTTTGGGACACTTAATACTCTCTCTCTCTTTTTTTTTTCTTTTTTTTTGAGATTTGATAAAGTCATTATTTTTTAATTGAAATACAATTGACATAAAATATTATGTTAGTTTCAGGTATACAAAACAGTGATTCAACATTTAAATACATTACAAAATGACCACCATGATAAGTCTAGTAACCATCTGTCCCCGTACAAAGTTACTACAATATTGTTGACTATATTACTTATGATGTACAATATATCCCCTTGACTTATTTACAGGCATACATCAAAGATATTGCAGGTTTGGTTATATACCACCACAATAAAGCAAATATTGTAATAGAGCAAGTCACACAAATTTTTTGGTTTCCCAGGACATATAAAAGTTATGTTTACACTATGTTGTAGTTAAGGGTGCAACATACCTTAATCAAAAAATATTTTATCACTAAAAAATGCTAACCATCAACTGACAATGCAGGGTTGCCACATACCTTCAAGTTGTAAAAATGCAGTATCTGCAAAGCACAATAAAATGAAGCACAGTAAAACAAGGTATGCCTGTATTGCATGACTGGAATTTTGTACCTCTTAACCCCCTTTACCTATTTCAAGCAATTTTTCCAGGACCCTCCCCTCTGGCAACCACCAATTTGTTCTCTGTATCTATAGGTCTGCTTATATTTTGCTTTGTTTATTCATTTATTTTGTTTTTTAGACTCCACATATGAGTGAAATACCATGGTATTTGTCTGACATACTTCACTTAGCATAATACCCTCTAGATCCATCCATGTTATTGCAAATGACAAGGCTTCCCTTTTTTTTACGGCTGGGTCACATTCCATTTTATATAGAGGTATGTAGTATATACACCACATCTTTATCCATTTATCTATGGACAGACACTTAGGCTGCTTCCATATCTTGGCTATTGTAAACAATGCTACGATGAACACAGTGCTTATATCTCTCCAAATTAATGTTTTAGTTTTCTTTAGATAGATACCCAGAAATGGAAATGCTGGATCATTTGGTAGTACTATTTTTAATTTTTTGAGGAACCTCCATACAGTTTTTCATAGTGGATGTAACAATTTACATTCCTACTAACAGTGTACAAGGGCTCCTTTTCTTCTACGACCTTGCCAACACTTGCTATTTGTTGTCTTTTTGATAAGAGCCATTCTGATATGTGTGAGGTGATATCTTACTATGGTTTTGATTTGCATTACCCTGATAATTAGTGATATGGAGCATTTTTTCATGTATCTGTTGGTCATCTGAAGGTCTTCTTTGGAAAAATGTCTATTCAGGTTCTCTGCCAATTTTTTAATCAGATTGTTTTTGACACTGAATTGGGTGAGTTCTTCATATATTTTTAATATTAACCCCTTATCAGATATATTATTTGCAAATATCTTCTCCCGTTAAGTAGGCTGCCTTTTCATTTTGTTGATGGTTTCCTTCACTGTGCAAGAGCTTTTGGTTTGATGTAGTTCCATTTTTAAATTTTTGCTTTTGTTCCCCTTGCCTGAGGAGACAGATCCAAAAAGCATGTTGCTGAGACTGCAGTTAAAGAGTTTACTGCCTATGTTTTCTCTGTGAGTATTGTGGTTTCAGATCTTACATTTAAGTCTTTAATCCATTTTGAGTTTATTTTTGAATATGGGGTGAGAAAATGGTCCAGTTTCCTTGTTTTACATGTAGCTTTCCAGTTTTCCCAACACAATTTATTGAAGAGGCTGTCTTTTCCGCATAGTTTATTCTTGCCTATTTTGTCATAGATTAATTAACCATATAAGCTTGGGTTTATTTCTGGGCTTCTATCCTATTCCATTGATCTATGTGTCTGTTTTGTGCCAGTACCATCCTGTTTCAATAATTATAGTTCTGTACTATAGTTTGGAATTAGGGCATGTGATACCTCCAACTTTATTTTCTTTCTCAAGATTGCTTTGGCTATTTGGGGTCTTTTTTGGTGGTTCCATCCTAATTTTAGGATTATTTGTTCTAATTTTGTGAAAAATGCCATTGGTATGTTGACAGGGATTCCACTGAATCTGTAGATTGCCTTAAGTAGCATGTACATTTTAAAAATACCAATTCCTCCAATCCATGAGCATAGTACACCTTTCCATTTGTTTGTGTCATCTTCAATTTCTTTCATGAATGTCTTATAGTTTTCAGAGTACAGGTCTTTCATACTTCCTTGGTTAGATTTATTCCTAGGTATTTTATTCTTCTTTATGCAATTGTAAATGGGATTGTTTCTGATTTCTCTTTCTGATAGTTTGTTATTAGTGTATAGAAATGCAATACATTTCTGTATGTTAATTTCCATATGCTGCAACTTTACTGAATTCATTTATTAGTTCTAATAGATTTTGGTGGAGCCTTTAGCATTTTCTATATATAGTATCATTTCATCTGCAAACAGTGACAGTTTTACTTCTTCCCTTCCAATTTGGATGCCTTTGCTTGTCAGACTGCTGTGGCTAGGATTTCCAATATCATGTTGAATAAAACCTGCAAGAGTTGGTATCCTTGTCTTGTTACTGATCTCAGAGGAAATGCTTTCAGCTTTTCACTGTGAATATGATATTGGCTGTGGATTCATCATATACAGCTTTTATTACATTGAGGTATGTTCTCTCCATACCCACTTTGTTGAGTTTTTTTTTTTTATCATAGATGGATGTTGACTTATGTCAAAAGTTTTTTCTACATCTATTGAGATGATCATATGGTTTGTATTCTTCATTTTATTAATGTGGTGTATCACATTGATTAAATTGTGAATACTGAACCATCCTTGAATCCCTGGGATAAATCTCACTTGATCATGGTGTATAATCCTTTCAATGTATTGTTGAATTTGGTTTGCTAATATTTTGTTGAAGATTTTTGCCTCTATGTTCATCAGTGATTTTGGCCTGTAATTTTTTTCATGTGGTTTCTTTGTTTTTTATTGATATCAGGTGATGCTGGCCTCATAGAATGAGTTTGGAAGCATTCCTTCCTTTTCAATTTTTTGGAATAGGTTGAGAAGAATAGGTGTTAATTCTTCTTTAAATACTTGGTAGAATTCACCTGTGAAGCCATCTATCCTGAACTTTTGTTTGAAGGGAGTTTTGTGATTACTGATTTAATTTCATTACGGGTATTTGATCTTTTCATATTTTCTATTTCTTCCTGTTTCAGTCTTGGAAGATTGTGTGTTTCTAGAAATTTATCCATTTCTTCTAGGTTGTTTAATTTTTGGTACAAAATCATTCATGGTAATCTTTTACTATACTTTGATTTCTGTGGTGCTGGTTGTAATTTCTGTTTCATTTCTGATTTTATTTATTTGGGCCCACTCTCTCTCTTTTTTTTTGATGAGTCTGGTTAAAAGTTTGTCAGTTTTGTTTATCTTTTCAAAGCACCAGCTCTTGGTTTCATTAATCTTTTATATTGTTTTTTGGCCTGTATTTTATTTATTTATGCTCTGATCTTTATTTCCCTCCTTCTACTAATGCTTTTTCCCCTAGTTCCTTTAGGTGTAAGGTTAGATTGTTTGAGATTTTCTTATTTCCTGAGCTATCCCTGTATTGCTATATATAAACTTCCTTTTTAGAACTTCTTTTGTTGCATCTCATAGATTTTGGAACATTGTGTTTCCATTTTCATTTGTCTCAAAATATTTTTTTAATTTCTTCTTTTATTTCTTCTATGACTCATTGGTTGTTTAGTATCATATTGTTTAGACTTTGCATGTTTGTGTTTTTCCCAGTTTTTTCTTGTAGTTGATTTTTACTTTCATACCCTTGTGGTCAGAAAATATGCTTGCAAGGAGCTTCAAGATGGCGGAAGAGTAAGACCTGGAGATCACCATCCTCCCCACAAATACATCAGAAATACATCTATATGTGGAACAACTCCTACAGCACACCTACTGAATGCTGGAAGAAGACCTCAGACCTCACAAAAGGCAAGAAACTCCCCATGTACCTGGGTAGGGTAAAAGAAAAAAGAAAAAACAGAGACAAAAGAATAGGGATGGGACCTGCACCAGTGGGAAGGAGCTGTGAAGGAGGAAAGGTTTCCACACATTAGGGAACCCTTCGCGGGCGGAGACAGTGGGTGGCGGAGGGGGGAAGCTTCGGAGCCACGGAGGAGAGCGCAACAACAGGGGTGTGGAGGGCAAAGCGGAGAGATTCCCACACAGAGGATCAGTGCCGACCAGCACTCACCAGCCCGAGAGGCTTGTCTGCTCACCCGCTGGGGCGGGCGGGGGCTGGGAGCTGAGGCTCTGTCTTCTGTCGGATCGCAGGGAGAGGACTGGGGTTGGCTGTGTGAACACAGCCTGAAGGGGCTAGTGCACCACAGCTAGCTGGGAGGGAGGCTGGGAAAAAGTCTAGAGCTGCCGAAAAGACAAGAGACTTTTTCTTGCCTCTTTTTTTTTTTTTTTTAATTTTATTTATTTATTTATTTATTTATGGCTGTGTTGGATCTTCGTTTCTGTGCAAGGGCTTTCTCCAGTTGCAGCAAGTGGGGGCCACTCTTCATCGCGGTGCATGGGCCTCTCACTATTGCAGCCTCTCCTGTTGCGGAGCACAGGCTCCAGACGCGCAGGCTCAGTAATTGTGGCTCATGGGCCCATTTGCTCCGTGGCATGTGGGATCTTCCCGGACCAGGGCTCGAACCCGTGTCCCCTGCACTGGCAGGCAGATTCCCAACCACTGCGCCACCAGGGAAGCCCTTTTTCTTGCCCCTTTGTGTCGTGGTGCGCAAGGAGAGGGAATAAGAGCGCCTCTTAAAGGAGCTCCAGAGACGGGTGTGAGCAGCAGCTATCAGCGCAGACCCCAGAGACGGGCATGGGACACTAAGGCAGCTGCTGCCACCACCAAGAAGCTTGTGTGCAAGCACAGGTCACTCTCCACACCTCCCCTCCCGGGATCCTGTGCAGCCTGCCACTGCCAGGGTCCCGTGATCCAGGGACAACTTCGCCGGGAGAACGCATGGCGTGCCTCAGGCTGCTGCAACGTCATGGTGGTCTCTGCCGCCGCAGGCTCGCCCCACATCCATATCCCTCCCTCCCCCCTGCCTGAGTGAGCCAGAGCCCCCGAATCAGCTGCTCCATGAACCCCGTCCTGTCTGAGTGAAGAACAGACGCCCTCAGGCAACCTACAGGCAGAGGCGGGTCCAAATCCAAAGCTGAAACCCGGGAGCTGTGCGAACAAAGAAGAGAAAGGGAAATTTTTCCCAGCAGCCTCAGGAGCAGCGGATTAAATCTCCACAATCAACTTGATGTACCCTGCATCTGTGGAATACCTGAATAGACAACAAATCATCTCAAATTGAGGAGGTTGACTTTGGTAGCAACGATATATATATTTTTTCCCCTTTTTCTCTTTCTGTGAGTGTGTACATGTATGCTTCTCTGTGTGATTTTCTCTGTATAGCATTGCTTTTACCATTTGTCCTAGGGTTCTGTCTGTCTCGGTTTTTTTGGGTTTTTTTTTACTTAAATTTTTTTTTTCTTAATAATTATTATTTTTTTTAATTTTAATAACTTTATTTTATTTTATTTTATCTTCTTCTTTCTTTCTTTCTTTTTTTTTCTCCCTTTTATTCTGAGCCATGTGGAGGACAGGCTCTTGGTGCTCCAGCCAGGCATCAGGGCTGTGCCACTGAGATGGGAGAGCCAAGCTCAGGACACTGGTCCACAAGAGACCTCCCAGGTCCATGTAATATCAAATGGCAAACATCTCCCAGAGATCTACATCTCAACACCAAGACCCAGCTCCACTCAACGACCAGCAAGCTACAGTGCAGGACACCCTATGCCAAACAACTAGCAAGACAGGAACACAACCCCATCCATTAGCACAGAGGCTGCCTAAAATCATAATAAGGGCACAGACACCGCAAAACACACCACCAGACGTGGACCTGCCCACCACAAAGACAAGATCCAGCCTCATCCACCAGAACACAGGCACTAGTCCCCTCCACCAGGAAGCCTACACAACCCACTGAACCAATCTTAGCCACTGGGGACAGATACCAAAAACAACGGGAACTATGAACCTGCAGCCTGCGAAAAGGAGACCCCAAACAAAGTAAGTTAAGCAAAATGAGAAGACAGAGAACCACACAGCAGATGAAGGAGCAAGGCAAAAACCCACCAGACCTAACAAATGAAGAGGAAATAGGCAGTCTACCTGAAAAAGAATTCAGAATAATGATAGTAAAGATGATCCAAAATCTTGGAAATAGAATGGAGAAAATACAAGAAACGTTTAACAAGGACCTAGAAGAACGAAAGAGCAAACAAACAGAGATGAACAACACAATAAATGAAATTTAAAATTCTCTAGAAGTAATCAATAGCAGAATAACTGAGGCAGAAGAACGGATAAGTGACCTGGAAGATAAAATAGTGGAAATAACTACTGCAGAGTAGAATAAAGAAAAAAGACTGAAAAGAATTGAGGACAGTTTCAGAGACCTCTGGGACAACATTAAACGCACCAACATTTGAATTATAGGGGTCCCAGAAAAAGAAGAGAGAAAGAAAGGGACTGAGAAAATATTTGAAGAGATTATAGTTGAAAACTTCCCTAATATGGGAAAGGAAATAGTTCATCAAGTTCAGGAAGCACAGAGAGTCCTATACAGGATAAATCCAAGGAGAAACATGCCAAGACACATATTAATCAAACTATCAAAAATTAAATACAAAGAATAAATATTAAAAGCAGCAAGGGAAAAACAACAAGTAACACATAAGGGAATCCCCATCAGGTTAACAGCTGATCTTTCAGCAGAAACTCTGCAAGCCAGAAGGGAGTGGCAGGACATATTTAAAGTGATGAAGGAGAAAAACCTACAACCAAGATTACTCTACCCAGCAAGGATCTCATTCAGATTTGACGGAGAAATGAAAAGCTTTACAGACAAGCAAAAGCTAAGAGAATTAAGCACCACCAAATCAGCTTTACAACAAATGCTAAAGGAACTTCTCTAGGCAGGAAACACAAGAGAAGGAAAAGACCTACAATAATAAACCCAAAACAATTAAGAAAATGGTAATAGGAACATACTTATCGATAATTACCTTAAATGTAAATGGATTAAATGCTCCAACTAAAAGACATAGACTGGCTGAATGGATACAAAAACAAGACCCATATATATGCTGTCTACAAGAGACCCACTTCAGACCTAGGGACACATACAGAATGAAAGTGAAGGGATGGAAAAAGATATTCCATGCAAATGGAAATCAAAAGAAAGCTGGAGTAGCAATTCTCATATCAGACAAAATAGACTTTAAAACAAAGACCATTACAAGAGACAAAGAAGGATGCTACATAATGATCAAGGGATCGATCCAAGAAGAAGATATAACAATTGTAAATATTTATGCACCCAACATAGGAGCACCTCAATACATAAGGCAAATACTAACAGCCATAAAAGGGGAAATCAACAGTAACACAATCATAGTAGGGGACTTTAACACCCCACTTTCACCAATGGACAGATCATCCAAAATGAAAATAAATAAGGAAACACAAGCTTTAAATGACACATTAAACAGGATGGACTTAACTGATATTTATAGGACATTCCATCCAAAACAACAGAATACACATTCTTCTCAAGTGCTCATGGAACATTCTGCAGGATAGATCATATCTTGGGTCACAAATCAAGCCTTGGTAAACTTAAGAAAATTGAAATCATATCAAGTATCTTTTCTGACCACAACACTATGAGACTAGATATCAATTAGAGGAAAAAATCTGTAAGAAATACAAACACATGGAGACTAAACAACACACTACTTAATAACCAAGAGATCACTGAAGAAATCAAAGAGGAAATCAGAAAATACCTAGAAACAAATGACAATGAAAACACAATGACCCAAACCTATGGGATGCAGCAAAAGCAGTTCTAAGAGGGAAGTTTATAGCTATACAAGCCTACCTTAAGAAACAAGAAACATATCAAATAAACAACCTAACCTTACACCTAAAGCAGTTAGAGAAAAAAGAACAAAAGAACTTCAAAGTTAGCAGAAGGAGAGAAATCATAAAGATCAGATCAGAAATAAATGAAAAAGAAAGGAAGAAAATGATAGCAAAGATCAATAAAAGTAAAAGCTGTTTCTTTGAGAAGATAAACAAATAGATAAACCATTAGCCAGACTCATCAAGAAAAAAAGGGAAAAGACTCAAATCAATAGAATTAGAAAAGAAAAAGGAGAAGTAACAACTGACACTGCAGAAATACAAAGGATCATGAGAGATAACTACACGCAACTCTATGCCAATAAAATGGACAACCTGGAAGAAATGGACAAATTCTTAGAAATGCACAACCTTCCGAGACTGAACCAGGAAGAAATAGAAAATATGAACAGACCAATCACAAGCACTGAAATTGAAACTGTGATTAAAAATCTTCCAACAAACAAAAGCCCAGGACAAGATGGCTTCATAGGTGAAGTCTATCAAACATTTACAGAAGAGCTAACACCTATCCTTCTCAAACTCTTCCAAAATATAGCAGAGGGAGGAACACTCCCAAACTCATTCTACGAGGCCACCATCACTCTGAAACCAAAACTAGACAAAGATGTCACAAAGAAAGAAAACTACAGGCCAATATCACTGATGAACACAGATGCAAAAATCCTCAACAAAATACTAGCAAACAGAATCCAGCAGCACATTAAAAGGATCATACACCATGATCAAGTGGGGTTTATCCCAGGAATGCAAGGATTCTTCAATATACACAATCAATGTGATACCCCATATTAACAAAATGAAGGAGAAAAACCATATGATCATCTCAATAGATGCAGAGAAAGCTTTCAACAAAATTCAACACCCATTTATGATAAAAACCCTCCAGAAAGTAGGCATAGAGGGAACTTTCCTCAACATAATAAAGGCCATATATGACAAACCCACAGCCAACATCATCCTCAATGGTGAAAAACTGAAACCATTTCCACTAAGATCAGGAACAAGACAAGGTTGCCCACTCTCACCACTATTATTCAACATAGTTTTGGAAGTTTTAGCCACAGCAATCAGAGAAGAAAAAGAAATAAAAGGAATCCAAATCGGAAAAGAAGAAGTAAAGCTGTCACTGTTTGCAGATGACATGATACTATACATAGAGAATCCTAAAGATGCTACCAGAAAACTACTAGAGCTAATCAATGAATTTGGTAAAGTAGCAGGATACAAAATTAATGCACAGAAATCTCTTGCATTCCTATACACTAATGATGAAAAATCTGAAAGTGAAATTAAGAAAACACTCCCATTTACCATTGCAACAAAAAGAATAAAATATCTAGGACTAAACCTACCAATGGAGACAAAAGACCTGTATGCAGAAAACTATAAGACACTGATGAAAGAAATTAAAGATGATACAAATAGATGGAGAGATATACCATGTTCTTGGATTGGAAAAATCAACATTGTGAAAATGACTCTAGTACCCAAAGCAATCTACAGATTCAATGCAATCCCTATCCCTAAAAATCCCTAAAATCCCTAAAAATACCACTGGCATTTTTCACAGAACTAGAACAAAAAATTTCACAATTTGTATGGAAACACAAAAGACCCCGAATAGCCAAAGCAATCCTGAGAAAGAAAAACGGAGCTGGAGGAATTATGCTCCCTGACTTCAGACTATACTACAAAGCTACAGTAATCAAGACAGTATGGTACTGGCACAAAAACAGAAATATAGATAAATGGAACAGGATAGAAAGCCCAGAAATAAACCCACACACATATGGTCACCTTATCTTTGATAAAGGAGGCAAGAATATACAGTGGAGAAAAGACAGTCTTTTCAATAAGCAGTGCTGGGAAAATGGGACAGCTACATGTAAAAGAATGAAATTGGAACACTCCCTAACACCATACACAAAAATAAACTAAAAATGGATTAAAGACCTAAATGTAAGGCCAGACACTATAAAACTCTTAGAGGAAAACATAGGCAGAACACTCTATGACATAAATCACAGCAAGATCCTTTTTGCCCCACCTCCTAGAGAAATGGAAATAAAAACAAAAATAAACAAATGGGACCTAATGAAACTTAAAAAATTTTGCACAGCAAAGGAAACCATAAACAAGACCAAAAGACAACCCTCAGAATGGGAGAAAATATTTGCAAATGAAGCAACTGGCAAAGGATTAATCTCCAAAACATACAAGCAACTCATGCAGGTCAATATCAAAAAAACAAACAACCCAATCCAAAAATGGGCAGAAGACCTAAATAGTCATTTCTCCAAAGAAGATATACAGATTGCCAACAAACACATGAAAGAATGCTCAACATTATTAATCATTAGAGAAATGCAAATCAAAACTACAATGTGATATCATCTCACACTGGTCAGAATGGCCATCATCAAAAAATCTAGAAACAATAAATTCTGGAGAGGGTGTGGAGAAAAGGGAACCCTCTTGCACTGTTGGTGGGAATGTAAATTGATACAGCCACTATGGAGAACAGTATGGAGGTTCCTTAAAAAACTAAAAATAGAATTTCCATACAGCCCAGCAAACGCACTACTGGGCATATACCCTGAGAAAACCATAATTCAAAAAAAGTCATGTACCAAAATGTTTATTGCAGCTCTACTTACAATAGCGAGGACATGGAAGCAACCTAAGTGTCCATCAACAGATGAATGGATAAAGAAGATGTGGCACATATATACAATGGAATATTACTCAGCCATAAAAAAGAATGAAACTGAGTTATTTGTAGTGAGGTGGATGGACCTAGAGACTGTCATACAGAGTGAAGTAAGTCAGAAAGAGAAAAACAAATACCATATGCTAACACATATATATGGAATCTAAAAAAAAAAAATAAAAGCAAATGGTCAGAAGAACCTGGGGCAAAGACGGGAATAAAGATGCAGACCTACTAGAGAATGGACTTGAGGATACGGGGAGTGGGAAGGGTAAGCTGGGACAAAGTGAGAGAGTGGCATGGACATATATACACTACCAAATGTAAAATAGATAGCTAGTGGGAAGCAGCCGCATAGCACAGGGAGATCAGCTCGGTGCTTTGTGACCACCTAGAGGGTTGGGATAGGGAGGGTGGGAGGGAGGGAGACGCAAGAGGGAAGAGATATGGAGACATATGTATGTATATAACTGATTCACTTTGTTATAAAGCAGAAACTGACACACCATGGTAAACAATTATACTCTAGTAAAGATGTTAAAAAAGAAAAAAAAAAAGAAAAGATGCTTGGTATGATTTTAATCTTCTTGAATTTACTGAGACTTGTTCTGTGGCCTAGCATGTGGTCTATTCTGGAGAATGTTCCATGTGCATTTGAAATATATATATATATACTGCTAGTTTTGAATGAAATGTTCTGTATATATCTAAGTTCATTTGGTCTAATGTGTCATCTGAGGCCAGTGTTTCCTTATTGATTTTCTGTCTGGATGATCTGTCCATTGATGTAAATGGGGTGTTAAAGCCCCCTACTGTTATTGTATTACTGTCAATTTCTCCCTTTATGTTTATAATATTTGTTTTATGTATTTACATGCTCCTATGTTGTGTACATGTATATTTACAAGTGTTATACCTTCATGTTGGATTGATTCATTTATCAGTATGTAATCCTCATCTTTGTCTCCTGTTAAGCTCTTTGTTCTAAGGTCAATTTTGTCCCATATAAGTATTGCTATTCCAGACTTTTTGTTTGTTTACATTTGCATGGAAAATATTTTAAAACCCCCTCATTTTCAGTCTGTGTGTCTTTAGAACTGAACTGAGTCTTTCATAGGCAGCATGTATATGGGTCTTGTTTTTTTCTTTATCCATTTGGCTATTCTATGTCTTTTGATTGGAGCATTTAGTCCATTTACATTTAAAGTAATTATTGATAGATATGTACTTACTACCATTTTGTTAATTGTTTTCTGGTTGTTTTTGTAGTTCTTCTCTGTTCCTTTCTTCTTCTCTTGCTCTCTTCCCTTGTGATTTGATGCTTATCTTTAGTGTTATGTTTGGATTCCTTTCTCTTTATTTTTGTGTATCTTTTATAGGTTTTTGGTTTGTGGAGTCCATGGGGTTCATATATAACAATCTATATCTATATCTATGTTTTTTAAGTTGATTATTCTTAAGTTAGAACTCATTCTAACAGCCCTACATTTTTACTCTCTCCACCTACATTTTACTTTTTTCACATTATATTTTATATCTTTTTATTTTGTGTATCCCTTAACTACTTATTGTAGACATAGATGATTTTATTACTTGTCTCTCTTAACATTCCTACTAGCTTTATATGTAGTGATCTACTACTTTTACTGTATGTTTGCCTTTACCTTTACCTAGACTTTTCCTTTCATAATTTTCTTATTTCTAGTTGTGGCCCTTTCTTTCTGGTTAGAGATGTACCTTTAACATTTCTGGTAAGGCTGGTTTGGTAGTGATGAACTCTTTAGCTATTGCTTGTCTGTAACACTGTTTATCTTTCCTTCAAATCTGAATGATAACCTTGCCAGGTAGAGTATTCTTGGTTGTAGGTTTTTTCCTTTCATCCCTTTGACTATATCATGCCACTCCTTTTTTGCTGAAAATCAGCTGATCATCTTATGGGAGTTCCCTTTTATGTAACTAGTTGCTTTTCTCTTGCTGCTTTTAAGATTCTCTCTTTATTTTTAGTTTTCGACATTTTAATTATGTCTCTTTGTGTGGACCTTTTTGGGTTCATCTTGTTTGGGACTTTGTGCTTCCTGGATATGGATATCTATTTCCTTCCCCAGGGGTGAGAAAAGTTTTCAGCTATTATTTATTTCTTTTTAATAAGTCCTCTACCCCTTTCTTTCTCTCTTCTCCTTCTGGGACCCATCACTATAATGTGAATGTTATTACACTGTATGTTGCCCCAGAGTTCTCTTAAACTATCCTCTTTTTTCTTAATTCTTTTTTCTTTTTTCTGTTCAGCTTGGGTGATTTCCAGTACTCTGTGTTCTAGAGTGCTTATTTGTTCTCCTGTATCATCTAATCTATTGTTGATTCTCTCTGAAATAGTATTTTTCATTTCAAGTATTATATTCTTCAGCTTTGGTTGTTTCTTTTTAATATTTTCTCTTTGCTGAAATTCTCACTGTATTTGTCCATTCTTCTCCTGAGTTTGGTGTGCATTTTTATGATCATCATGTTAAACTCTTTATTGGGTAGATTGCTTACCTCTGTTTCATTTAGTTTTTTTCTGAGGCTTTGTCTTGTTCCTTCATTTGGAACATATTTTCCTGTGTCCTCATTTTGCTTAATTCTCTATGCTCATTTCTATGCATCGGGGAAGTTGGTTACGTTTCCCAGTCTTGGAGAAGTGGCCTTATGTAGGGGACATCCTATGGAGCCCAGCAACATGCTCCTCTCTGGGTACCAGAGCTAGATGTTCCAGAGCTATCCCCTATGTGAGTTGCCTGTGCCCTTCTGTTGTAGTGCAGTCAACTATTGTGGGCATGCTGGTAGGTGGGGCTGGCTCCTGGCCCAGTAGCTTAGAGGCTGTGCCTTGGCTTGGTGGTTTGCAATGCCTGGTGACGTGCAACTGCTGTGGGCCTGGTTGTGTGTGGGGTAGGTCCCTGGCTCTAATAGCTTAGAAGGAAGATTCCAAAATGGCTCTTGCCAGTGCCAGTGTCAGCATGGTAAGATGAGATCCCCAAAATGGCTGCTGCCTGCATTTCTGTTCTCAGGGTGAGTCCCATCTGCCTCTTGCCTCCTGGTGGATCTCTAAGATCAGCAAGTGGGTCTATCCAGGAATGTTTCAAAGCACTGCCTCTGTGCTGGGACTCAGAGCTTGTGAAATTTTGCATGTGCCCTTTAAGAGTGGACTCTGTTTCCTATAGCCCTCTGGTTCTCCTGAACGTAAGCCTTGCTGGTTTTCTAAGCCAGACATTCTGGTTGCTCATCTTCCTAATGCAGGACCCCTGGCCTGGGGAGTCTGACGTGGGGTTCAAGGCCTTTGCTCCTTGGGGAGGACCTCCGTGATTATATAACAATATCCCTCCTCTTGTTCGTAGGTCACCAACCTGGAGATATGGGTCCTGACTAGTCCACATCTCCACCCCCCTACCCATCTCATTATGGCTCCTTCTTTATATCTTTTGTTGTGGAAATTTTTTTTCTGCTAGTCTTCAGATCATTCTCATAGATAGTTGCTCTGTAAGTAGTTGTAATTTTGGTGTGCCCGTGGGAAGAGGTAAGTTCGGGTCTTCCTATTCTGCTGTCTTAATCACTTATTAGTCTCCTGAAATATTCTGTTGAAAAAAAAAAGTTCTTTGGTAAAATAATTGAGAAATGTTCCATATTTTATCTCATATTAAAAATTAATAAAAATAAAATTTGCTAATTAAAGCCTCTGAGAAGTCCTACAGTAAAGAATCTAATCCCTAATTAATTGTTCTGAGTTAGCCATCTGTTATTTTTACCTGTTTAGTATGTGTTCTTATTTCTGGGAACAGTACCCTAATTTTGTTCTGGGGAACTATTCCTCTTGTTTGGATACAGTGTTGGAGTGCTATTAATCAGATTGTTCTGCCCTGGCCAATGTATGGACATATGGCCCAAGAAAAGCCAATCAGATGCTTTCTCTCTGGAATTTGTATCTTGAGTAGAGTGATGTAGTAATTAAATATAGTTGAAGTTCATTTATCCCAGTGGCGGTGTCCTGCTTCCTGGACCTTTCAAATTGCTGTTTTTCTTGTGCTTTTAATATTTGGTTATTCAGCTTTCTCTTGTATGATTGTTCATGTTGTGCACTGTATAAGGGCACTATGTCTAAGAGAAGGAAAGCATTCACCTTATGGATTTATTTTAACTCCTGTGAGAATGGGGGTGGATTATGGAGAGTCTGGGACTTCTGGCTGCATCTTGAACCACAGGAAAGCTCTCAATACAACAAACTTGCACTGGCATCCAGGAATGTACATTCACTTTGGAGACCTGTATGTCCATTTGTTGATGCCTGCACATGCACAACAGGTCTTATTCCTATGCAACTCTGGGTATTCCCTGAGATTGCTTCTCTCATTCCCCCACTGCCTTCAGATGCACTGACACATCTGAGAGACTACCCATCTAAACACAGTCCCCTTGGCTGGGGAGTAGTCCTGAGGGCATAGAGTGTGCCTACTGCCAGGGTGTGTATGCTCTGGCATCAGGATGTGGCTGAGCAGCTAGAAATATGAGCACATACGTGTGTGCATGCCATTACCACTTCTGCTTGCCAGGGCCCTTGCAAACTTCCTTTAGAAGGGTCTGGAAAACCAATGGTATGTGTCTGTATTACTCTGTTTGAGCTGATAGAACAAAATACCACAGACTGGGTAGCTTATAAACAACATAAATATATTTATCACAGTTCTGGAGGATTGAAGTCCAAGGTCAGGGTGCTAGCATGGCTGGGTCCTGTGAAAGTCCTCTTCCAAGTTGCAGACTGCCAACTTTTCTCTGTGCCCTCACGTGGTAGAAGAAATGAGGGATTTCTGTGAGGCCTTTTTAATAAGGGCACACATCCCATTTATGAGAACTCCATCCTTATGACCTAATCATCTCCCAGAGGACTCACTTCCTAATAGCATTAGGATTTCAATATGTGAATTTTGTGGGGCACAAGCATTCAGACTATAGCAGTGTCCAAGCAAGAGGCTTTAATTTTACTTTATTTTGAGTGGACATATATATTTGGGCCAATTTGAAAAATAAGTTTGATTGATAGAATCCTGCCCTTCCTTTTACCTATTCACTCCTTTCCCTTCCCCTACTCTTCTCCTTCCTTTACCGATGAGACAGTTACATGCCTGGTTTCTACTTTCCCTGGGTGGTATGGTGTTTATTTGTACAATAATAAACTAACAGCAATTTTTTTTATTGGAAGGAGCATCTTTTTTCATTTGTACTAATTGCAGCCTTGTCTCTGAGCTGCCCCATATCCTTCTAAAATACGTCGGCCAGAGTCAGGCAAGGTTGCTCATATCTGAACCTTAGGTAATACATCCCATGCCATATTTTAATACTCCTCTAGTTCCTCAAAACGTTTGGTTTCCTGGTCCCTAGCACAAGGCTAGGAAGGAAGAGACCTAATTTTATTGATGAGAAACTGAAGGCTCATTAAAATGAATAAGAGGCAGGATTTCCAGAAATGCAGAGTAAAGAAGATGACAAATTCTATCCCTCAAAAACAACTGTAAACAATGATCCCCAACAACCATTGCAGGGCTCTGAAAGTTGACAAAGGCAAATAGCAAATTGATAAACATTTATTCATGAGACGCTGCTGAACTTTGGGTAAGAACAACGGGAGTCTGTAGCTTGCTTGCCTGGGACTGATCCATACCCCTGCCCCGGATCTGTTGGAACAAAAGTGTTGCTACGGCTGGGCTGCCTGTGAAAACCTGCAGCTTAGCTGCCAGAGGGGACTGACTTGATTTGGGGTGGAGGGCACTGTCCGTAAAATTAGAAAACTCATTGGAAAACAAATAGGAAACACCTATAGCCTTGCCTGCCTGAGGTTGTGGCCAGAAATCCAACAGAGAGAACTTGGAAATTAGACAAGCCCTCTACATATCACTGGCTGACTGAGAGGATATGCACACACAAGAAGTCCTGGGGGTGCCTAGTGGAAAGTGAAAGCTGGGACAGCCTTGAAACCAACCTGCATACACATAATGACAATAATAGCACCAAGAACAAGGAAGGCACTGGAGCTATACTGGAACAAAGCTGCTATATTTTACCAGGATTAAGCCAGCATTAACATGACATAAATTGTAATAAGATGTACATTGTAATCCCTAGAGCAATCATTAAGAAAATAACTCAAAAACAAGAGTTAAGAAGTGAATTGATTTGAACAGCATCGCCTAACCAGCTAGTGGGGGTGACGAGACACTTCACCTATCTGCCTTAGCTTCTTCATATGTCAGTTCAGGATATTAATACCAGCCACACATCCTCACTGTTAGGCTCTGACCTCCCATCTTACATCTGACTTAGTTCTTTGGAGCACCCAGTATACTGCAGGCCACTTGTGTAATGAGCAGGACAGACCCCTCCCCATATCCTCTGCTTTAGCTCCTCTCTGAAGTACCTAGTTAATAGTACCTGATGTACATTTCCTGAGTCGTTTTACAGACACTAAAACCCCCACCAAATGGGAGCTGTAAACTCCTTAATGACCATGAGCACGTAGCCCCCAGGCCTCCTGGAGCCCAAGGATTGATAGTGTTAACCCCTGTGACACCGCCCTGTTACCTCACCATCAACCAATCAGAGAACTGTGCATGAGCTACTCACATACCCTGTGACTCCTCTCCCTCACCTGGCCTTTAAAATTGCTTTCATGAAACCCATCGGGAGTTCAGGTTTTTTGAGCATTAGCTGTCCCGGACTCCTTGTCTGGTGCCTTACAATAAACGCCGCACTTTCCATCACCATAAGCCGTTGTCAGTAGATGACTTTACTGCATGCCAGCCAGCAGACCTAAGTTTGGTTCAGTAACACTTGGCCTCTAGCCAAAATCAGAAAATCTGCTGTGGCTGGGCTGTTCATTCTCAATTGTCCCCCTCCCCACGCAGGCCATGGACTTGGCTGCCGCTCCCTGAGGCTGAAGGGCTCAGCAGTGACGTCAGAGAAGTCAGGATGCTTTGGGGCAACTTGAGTACCATAGGATTTTCCATCCTCTTTTAGTGCAGTACAACCTAGGGGAGGCCTTGCATGGTATTTCAGTGCATTGACTGTTGCCTCCTGCATTTCCTGTGGTTCCTGTTATTCCAGGAGATGAATTTTACTACTGTTCCCTCCACCCCATACACATACACACTGTCCCCCCTCCCCACATCCTCCATTCTCCACCTCCAAAGCTCACATTTTATGTTCCACCATATCAAACTCTCTTCCGCAGCACCTTTCTTCTCCACTAGCAGGACAGTACTTGGGATTTATCATACTTTGCTTGCACTAAGTCTCTGATGCCAAAAGCCCTGGCTTTTCATTCATTATTATCTTGAATCTAGACCAGTGTTTCTAAGATTTTACCATGTATAGGAATCATCTGGGGTACTTGTTAAGATGCAGATTTTGGCTTAGTGGGTCTAAGGAGGAGCCCGAGACTCTGCATTTCTAATGTCTACTGAAGAAAAACACACAATCTAAAAGTTGTGAGTTAAGTTTTATTCTGGGACCTTATTGAGGACTTTAGCCTGGGAGCATAGCCCCTCAGATATCTTTGAAGAACTGTTCTGAAGAGGTAAGGGAGGAACCAAGATTTACAGAAGTTTTTTTGCTGGGGGAAAGAAACCAAACATGTGGTCAAACATCAAAAGATTAAAGCTAATCATAAAAACCAGACATCTCAAGTTAATGATTTTAGTGCTCTTCTATGTACAGAAAGATGCAAGAATCCAGGCTCATTGAAATTATTCCTTAGATATGCATCTTAACTGTCTAGGGCCAGTATCCACAGCACATAAAATTTCCTGTGTTTCTCTACCCTGAATTCCCCTCTGGGTGCACCATGGTGGAGGAGGGCAGCTGCAGTGGCTGACGGCTTGATTCTTGTTTTCTGGAATGGTAGGCAACATTCCCTGTCCACACGAACATGGTGCCAGGACATGGGGATCCTGCTGTTCAGTGGACCATACTTTGAGTAGCGGAGTTCCAGACTAGAGCACAGCTGTATTCAAACACCCTCCTTAGAGCACATATTGACGTGGTATTATTTAAGGGTATTGAAAAATAAGAAATGAAAAATAAAATTTAAAAGTATTATAAGAAAAACTTCAGGGCTTCCCTGGTGGCGCAGTGGTTAAGCACTGCGCCTGCATTGGCAGGCGGACATGGGTTCGAGCCCTGGTCCAGGAAGATCCCACATGCCGCGGAGCAACTAAGCCCATGTGCCACAACTACTGAGCCTGCACTTTAGAGCCCGCAAGCCACAACTACTGAGCCCATGTGCCACAACTACTGAAGCCCACGTGCCTAGAGCCCACGCACCACAACAAGAGAAGCCACCGCACTGAGAAGCCCGCGCACCGCAACGAAGAGTAGTCCCTGCTCGCCGCAACTAGGGAAAGCCCGCACGCAGCAACGAAGACCCAATGCAGCCAAAAATAAATAAATTAAATTAAATAAATAAATTTATAAAAAGAAAAACTTTGAATCCGGGTTATTGACTTCAGAATGTACATTTAAAAAAAACTTTCAATACTAGTATGTTTTGTTGTGTTTTGTCTGGGTTCTACTATCATCCCTGGCTCCTCCTGTCTCTCTTTCAACAGAGTTTAATATTAGACAGATTTCTCTTGAAGCCCTTCCAAAGGAGTGTATTGATTGAGATAACAAAAATAACTTACCGTATTCATCCACCCGGCCATCTGCGCAACCATCTGTTTAATCCTCCACCCCACCATCTCTTCATTCATCCAATGGTTCCTAGAATCTACTATGGCACGCAGATGCTGTGAAGGATGTAGGTGTTAATGAGACAGTTTTTGCCCCCAAGAAATTTCATCTCTGGTGGAGATGACACAATTCTTGAGATGAATTCTCAAGGATAGTATTGAAGTAAAGCCTTAAATATTGTCAGAGTGATAGTTAAGGGCTTGGCTGTAAACTTGAGTCATTCATGATCAGACCATTCAACAATATAAACAGTATTTTCAACAATATAGACAAAATAGAATTTTATTTTCTGGTAAATATAACTTTTCTGATTTTCTCCTGCCCCTTTTCACAAAGGACCAATTTGAATTAAAAAAGAAATTCCGAAGTCTTCCTTCTTTGTTTTCAGAAAGATGTATCCTTTTCTTTAGCACAGGCAAAAATGAGGGGAATCAGCAGGGGTGTCTTTAAGGAGGTAGTTATTACCTGTATAGAGGGTAGTGTTTGTTGATTTATTTGACTCAGGAAGCTTTTTAGAAACTGCAAAAACTCTGAGATGCTTCCAGTTTGGAGTACAGAGTAGAAGTGCAAAACTTTAGAAGGGACTTTTTAAAGTTCATCTTACCCTCCTGGATAGGTTAAGTCAAACATCCTATTATAGGTACATCCAAGATTTCTCCTTTTACTCTCTCCCTCCCAGAAAAATCAGTATATGTTAGCAGTGCCTCTACTAGTATTTTCACTAAGGCCAATGAATCTTAAAAATTCATACACATTTCATGATGATCATCAATACCTCCTGTTTTATTAATACCACTACCCACAGGTCAGCTTCCCCACCACTTTTATCTTCCTTTCCTTCACACACACACTCTCATTTGTTACAAGCTCATGAAAACTGAAGGACTTAGCTCTGCAAGTGACTTTGCAGGGACAGAGCAGATGTAAACCTACTTTAGAGCATTCACATGGGGCAGAAGAGGAGACCGTACACTCATTGAGGGAGATTCACTAGACCTTGCCCCTCTGCTCTGCCTGGCCAGTCCCTTTTCGTGCATCCCCCGCATTTCCCACTGCTGACCCAGTTCTCTCAGTGCCTTGCCTAATTCCCCCATGGGGAGAGCTGTTTGTTTGCGTGGTCAGGGTCCAAGACATCTGATTGGGCCATGGTGACTAGTGGGTGAGGTTACTATACCTTAAAATGCATGAACCTCTTCTCTTACTCTCCTACTTCTCACAGCTCTAGATGAGTAAGTGAATTCTAGATAATTCGGTTGGCTCACTCTCTCTTCAACTTCTTTCTTGCCCGTGTTCAGCCAAAATGATGTCAAGATGGAAATGTAGGGCAGGAGGTCCCAGGCCCCACTGTAACCTTTATCAAGGCCTTGCACTTGGGTTTTAAGCTTGGGAACAACAATTAATAAAGTGGTACTTTGGTTTTTACTTATTATTCCTTTTTTAGATGGCTCCCTCAGACACTCTAGTGGAAGGGGGGAGATGTGTGGAGCAGGATTTGGGCATTCCTGAGTCCCTGGCCATAAAATCATTAATATCTCACTTTAACTCCCTGCTGCTACTGGGGCTAGAAAGTAGTATAGTGTATTGGTTAGGGTTCAGTGCAGGAAAGAGAAGCCACTTCAGCTATTTATTCAAGAAGGAATTTAATGAAGGAAATTAGGTGCTAGTAAAAGTCACTGGGAGGATAGGGGGAGCAAAATCCTTCTTACAGAACAGCAGGACCAATCCCTGGATACTTACCACCTCTGAGGCCACCCCCAGAAATTGTGAGTGGAAAAACTCCCCACCCTAGAGCCAGGACCCTGCATTGCATGATCTGAGAGGCACTTCCAAGGATCAGGAAGCCAAAGTCAAGAGGCTACCCACCCCACTGCCTCTCATACAGACACTGGGACCCTGCTATAGCAAAATCTCCCATCTCTGAGATAGTGTTTGCCAGAAGAAAAGCAGTCTGAAAGGGGCAAGGAGAAGGCCTTTGCCCCATTTCTGCCTTCTATATTTTGCACAAGTGCCTCTAATTGGTGAGACATAATTTGTGTCCACACCCTAGCTGCAAAGGAGTCTGGAAATGCAGGCTTCCAACTTCTGCAGTACAGACAGGCCTGGCAGCAGGAGGGAGGAAAGCAGGCTGAACAGGGAGTCAGTCCATCAGTTCATCACAGGGAGCAAATGAAGTGTAGTGTGGTGTTACGGACTGAACGTTGGTGCCCCCCCCAAATTCATGTGTTGAAATCCTAACCCCCGAAGTGATGGCATTAGGAGGTAGGGCCTTTGGGAGGTGATTTGGTCATGAGGGTGGCGCTCTCATGAATAGGACTAGTTCCCTTATAAGAAGATACGAGACAGCTTCCTTCCTCTCTCTGCTTTCTGCCATGTGAAGATATGAGAAGACAACAGTCTGCCATCCAGAAGAGACTTCTCACCCGAACCCAACCATGCAGGTGCTCTGATCTTGGACTTCCAGTCTCCAGAACTGTGAGAAATAAATTTCTTTTGTTTATAAGCCACCCAGTCTATGGTATTTTGTTACAGCAACCCAAACAGATTAAGATATGGGGGTGTGTTACTTAAAAACATGCTTTAATTAAGTATTACATGCTCAAGGTTCTCCTGGAAAAAAAAATGAAAAGTATAAAGAACATAATAAACATCAGATATTGGTTGCAAGTAGGAGAAACCCTTTAGAGGGTTTCTAACTAAAAGTAACAGAAAAACACTTGTGAAAAGAACACTGCAGTAGCTCCTGGAATAATGAGAAGGTTTTTAAAAGGACAAGGTCAGCTGTCTTGGTTCTTAATGGTTTCCCGATTCCTGTTTCAGGCTCCTGTGAGATTTTGCCATTCATCTTTTCTTCATGAGATTGGGTGGATGCTGGGACATTTTTCAAGATCAAGAATATGGAAAAAATGACTCCTTAGATCCTGCCATCCTTGATTCTTCAGTTTTGTATCATCAATTATATAATGCTCTGATGTTTAATAATTTTGATCCTTCAAAGGGTTGTATACTTTGCAACTTCAAAAATTATGCTTAAACAAGGTTAAAGGTTTAAAAGCCAACCAAACTAAAATAATATAGAAGTCTGGGATGGGTGGGGAAGATGGTCAGGTGGTTGGTTGAAAATAAGAGTCAGGGGCAGAGTGATATGCTTGGGAACAATTAGCACTGATGTTGTGGTTGGAGTCTGTTGAGGCTGAAGGGGATGTTAGCTCATATTCCTCTTCCTTTGAATTAAGAACTAAGAGAGAAATAAATAAAGATGTCAGTAGATGGAGAGCAATGTTCTGTTTCATTACTAACAAGACTGGCCTGGTGAATACGGTGAATGCGGCTTAGATCTGCTGCCACAATTGGGTTTCCTAAAACTCTCCCATCTGATTTGAAATGACTAAGGCCCTACAGTTAAGCTTAGCATATGGAGGAAAGCAGGACTTTTGCTTTCCACACAGAGGCTGGTACAAAAAGAGAGAGGACAGGCCACATGGGAACCACAGGCTTCAACATCTTAACCTCTCCCTAATAAAGGACTGTATAAAAATGGGTGTCAGATTTTTGTCACTCTTCAATTACATACATCAATTCTCCTTCCATGGGAAGAAAAGGTTCCTTTCACGTGGGGTTTTCCAATACTGTTTCTTCCCTGAATAGAAAGATGTTTATCCAGAAACATGAGGCTAGGAGAGTAAAGTTTTCTCTAATAGAACTGAAATAATGGATGTGGGAAACTTGGGAGAACAAGAATAAAAGAGGACCAAAATAAAGAGTCTAGAGAATTCTCCAAAATCACATGATTTTAAAAAAAAGTTAGACCAGCCTAAGAAACAGTGAGAATGGTCAGAGGAACAGGTGAAAAAACAGAAAAAACTGATGCTCAAGAAATCAAGGGAAGGAAGAATTTGGGAAGTAGATGGTTGGTCACCGGTGGAAAATATGAGTAAGTTGAGGACTGAAATGGATTTTTAAAAATTGAAGTATAGTTGATTTACAATGTTGTGTAATTTCTGCTGTACAGCAAAGTGACTCAGTTATATACATGTATACATTCTTTTTTACATTCTTTTCCATTACGGTTTATCCCAGGATATTGAACATAGTTCCCTGTGCTATACAGTAGGACTTTGTTGTTTATCCATTCTACATGTAATAGTTTGCATCTACTAACCCCAAACTCCCAGTCCATCCCTCCCCCACCCCCCCGAAATGGATTTTTTTAACGTAATTTATTGAGGTGAAATTCACATAACATAAAATTAACTATTTTACAGTGAATAATTCAGTGGCATTTAGTACATTCACAGTGTTGTGCAACCATCATCTCTATCTAGTTCTGAAACACTTCCATTACTTTAAAGTAAAACCCTGTATGCATTAAGTGGCTTCTCCCCATCCCCCTTCCCCATGCCCTGGTGACCACCAATCTGTGTTCTATTTCTGTAGATTTAACTATTCTGAATATTTCTTATAAATGGAATCATACAACACGTGCCCTTTTATATCAGGCTTCTTTCACTTAGCATAATGTTTTCAAGGTTCATCAACATTGTAGCATTTATCAGTACTTCATTCTTTTTATATGGCTGAATAATATTCCATATGATTTTTTATCCATTCATCCATTGATGGAGGTTTGGGCTGTTTCTATCTATTGGCTATTGTGAATAGTGTTGTTATGGATATGCACGTACATGTACTTTTTTAGAGTATACCTGTAGGAGTGGAATAGTGGGGTTACATGACAATTCTGCGTTTAATTTTTTGAGGAACTACCAAATTGTTTTCTGAAAACTTACTTCCGATTTAGCAATTTGATATTAATTGTTGATCCTAGCTAGAAGAGTTTCAGGAGAATAATGACTGGAAAACATATGGTAAGGGATTAAGAAATAAATGAGTTTAAAAAATTTAAAATTTCTAACAGCTTTATTGATGTATACTTGACATATGCTAAACTGCACGTATTAAAAGCACAGGTTTTATTTAGCCTTGGGGAAGAGTATAGGCACTTCTTCCTCTGAGATAGAAGTAGACTAAGGGTGGGTTCTATAAACAGATAAGTTAGAAGTGGAGGGGAGATGTAGTAAGGGTTTTGACATCTGATGGTCTCATTTCTCAGTAAGAGTTATCTGATTGAAATGAGAATGGTAGTGTGGGAGTTGAGGTGTTAAGAGATGTGACAGAGTCAATTAGATGCTTACCCCAAATCCATTCTCCTCTTCCTCCTTAGTAATAGAGTCTTGATTTTGTTTAGGTAAGTGACATAGATAGCTAAAAGACTTCATTTCCCAGTTTCTCTTACAAATAAATGTGATTGTGTGACTATAGTGTTTACATATATATGTATGTGTGTGTATACATATATTATATGGAACTTCTAGGAAGACTTCTTAAAGGGAGATAACTCAGCTTTGAGGGGAACCCTTTTGCTCTTCTGGCCTTTCACTTTCCGGCTGTTTAGGACATGATGACTGGTGCTCCAGCAGCCATTTTTGTCATGAGGTGATCTTCAGGATAGAGCCATCTGCTGAGGATGGCAGAGCAGAAAGATAGATAGCTAGGTTCTGATGACTTTGTGGTGGTGTCTCCATAGCACATGTGGATTGCCAATCTCTGATTTTCTTTTACCTAGTTAAGAAATAAACTTAGATCTAGTTTAGGCCACTGTTATTTTGTGTTTCAGTTATATGTACCTAAATACAATCCTAACTGAAACAGGAGCTTATTAAAGCTTTAGTACATTCTCTATGGTGAGTGGGAAAGGGATTCATGAGCTGAGGCCTCAGTGGAGGGAGTCATCAATCTTTTTTCTACTATAGGCAGCCTGGAAGCAGAAGCGGAGGCACAGACTTGATGAATTCTCCAAGACTTGGGAGCCATTCTAGCAGAGGCAGCTAAACGATAGTCCAGTGAAGAACTGATGGTGCAGTTATTGGGTGTGCAGCCTTTGGCCTTGGGATCCAGGTTGAAAAGGAAAGTGAAGGCAGATGAGGACTGACGACTTGAGGGTACTGGATTCTTGAAGAGGACTTTGGGATGGTTTTATGGCTCTACAGGTAGAGGCTCAAGAAGCTGTGATCAGACAGTGGGCTTTCTAAATCTTGTATTTCTGAGGTGGCAATCAAGAGAATGGTAATGCTAAGGCCTGGGTGTGGCCATGGGAGCGAGGAGATTACTGTAATAGGATGGAAATGAAATTATTGGCACGAAGAAGGGCCAGAAAATGTAGGCTTTGTTTGAAAGGGGGTGGGAGTGACTCTGATCACGGAAGTGACCCAGTAGGATATCAATTTGAAGTCTGCTAAGATAACTGAAACCAAGAGGAACAGCAGTTTCAGCTCCTGTCTTAAAACAGGCAGGTCACATTGAAAATTTCTGGAAAGAACTCCAGGTGGGCTGATGGGTGCTTTAAACAGGGCAGCTAGAGACACGAGAAGAATGCAGGAACAACCAGCGCAACCAAAATACATTGCAAACATCTCCAGTTAAGTGAAAGGAGCTGAGGGATGTCTGGCCAAAGATCCCTGAGGTGGGCAGTGACTTCTGGAAAGGCATCAACAAATTAGACATATTTTCTGTTCAGACATCTTCTGAACATGAACAACATTTCAATCAGTGGCATTCAGGGAGGATCATTTCTGTTAAAATAAGTGATTCTTCTCTAGCTCTCAGGGATATGATGTTGAAGGAAAGAACAGACCAGGGACAGGAATGTTGTGTATGATTTTAGAGAAATCATTGTGATTTTGTATTGATTTGTACCAGAGAAATAAAGTGTAGTTTAATGAAACACATAATGTTCTCAGCTAGGGTAGCACATCAGCCTGGAAATGAGGGGGAAATGGTTGGTAGATTGAATTCTACAGATGATGGCAGTGCTTTTAGAGCAGAGGCTATTAACCTTTCCAACATGGAGTTACCCTCTCCTCAGGACAGCAGGAGGCAGCGGGGCATGGTGGTAAGGCTGAGTTCCATGATTAGACTCCCTAATTCTGAATCCCTGCTTTTTGAGATAGTCACCAGGTGTCCTCGGGCAAGTTATTTAACCTCTGCGTGTTTCAATTCCCCTATTTTAAAAATTCGCCTTCTTGTCATTTTAACCATCCACACTGTAACCCTCCCCAGAGGTCAGCGATATCACTGTTTTTGGTGTATACCTCTGAAGATATTCTATGTACTTAACAGTCCACAGGTGTATTCATTTTCTCTCTTTTTTACAAAAATGGAAAAGCACTTTTCTGTACCCTTTTCCAAAAAAAAACTAACAACACTTTCTTAGAGCTCATTCCAAGCGTTACACAAAGAGCCTCCTCAACTGTATTAAAACAGCTTTCACATTCGTTATCGTATTTGGAAATGACTGGTTTACTCTTTCCTTGTTGTGCGACAAGAAGCAGGGTTAATAAACTTGCCTGCTGACACACAGTGCGAAAGTTTCGGAGCTTGAGCCAGGACACAAGACTTCCAACACCACATCCATTGTTCATTTCTTAGATCAGCCTACCTGTGAAATTGATCTGAGACTCAATGCTTTCTCTATAACAAGTCCATCTGGATGTTTGCGTTTAGTGGCACCGTTACCCTAGCCCAGTGTCTAACTAAATATAGTTGTTCTATAAATGTTTGCTGAGTGGAATAGGATTGGTTAATTCCTAACCCTGGATGATGATTCACATTTTTATCATTAGTCCCTCATGTTTCCTAGGAGATATATCCTTAGCATATGTGCTAACGGAAATACTGGGCATGGGTGCAAATACAAAATGTCCTGGTCCCAGCCAAGTGCAAATTGTTTAGCAAGTTGGAAACATATGCACTATCCTACAGCTATCACACCAGTGAATCAGCTAGCACCCCTCCTGGCCCACAAGGCCTCCATTCTATGAGTTCTACTTCTCAGAAACAGTGTCAATCTCCAGTTCTGTCTTCCTGTGCTTCCTGTATTTATTGAGCAGAAAGATGAACTGGGTAAATTGTGCACTGCTTAGAAAAATGTGCTTGTTTCCTTGGAAAATGATTACAGAAATTCACCTAGCTGTGTGTTTGTGCAAATATGTGTATTAAGAAGGGGTGACACTCCCCTGTTTAGTGTGAACATATGCTCCCACGTGAAGACGGAAGCAAAAGCCCACGATTCTGAGAGTCCTGCATCGCCCAGTTATCTACGTGTGATGGCTGAGGGAGGCATCCATTAGGCAGCACTTAGTTAGGCTCTCTGCTTAGGCAGCTTTTATTTATTTTTACTGATAATTGAGGTATACAGTGCACATAGGAAAACCAGGTAGACAAAGCTTGAGTACCCTATTTGAGCCATGGGTTGCCTAATTTCCAATCAGTTGGGGATTTTCTAGTAGTCTTTTTTTTTTTTTTTGATAAATTTATTTATTTATTTTTGGCTGCATTGGGTCCTCGTTTCTGCACGTGGGCTTTCTCTAGTTGTGGTCAGCGGGGGCTACTCTTCATTGTGGTGCGTGGACTTCTCATTGTGCTGGCTTCTGTTGTTGCGGAGCACAGGCTCTAGGTCACGGGCTTCAGTAGTTGTGGCACGTGGGCTCAATAGTTGTGGCTCACGGGCTTAGTTGCTCTGCGGCATGTGGGATCTTCCTGGATCAGGGCTCGAACCCGTGTCCCCTGCATTGGCAGGCGGATTCTTAACCACTGCACCACCAGGGAAGTCCTCTAGTAGTCTTTTTATTATTAATTTCTAACTTAATTCCAGGGGACATACTTTGAATAATTTCAATACTTCAAAATTAGTTGAGGCTTGGTTTATGATCTAGCTTATGAACAATTTTGATAATCCTCACAGCCACCCTATGAGAGAGATATTGTCATCCCTCTATTTTACAGATAAGGAAACTGGCACTGGAGAGGCTAAAAAAACTTACTCAAGGTTGACTTGAAATTTGAATGCAGGCATCCTGGCTCTTAAGTCCATCATCTTAACCACCATGTTACAATGCCTCCACCCACAAGAGGAAAAAAAGGCAGACTCTATAAAAGGTCCAATATCTGATATCTTATGATATTTGTTCTGGATGACAGCCTGTACTTAGCACAGGTGAAACATGATGAACTTGTTTTCAGGGTCTTATGATGGGAGCTGGTTATGCAAACTTATCAGTGGGAGGGATGGGTCCATTGGTCCAAGGATCCTCATGGGAAGGAATTCAGTATAAGAGGAGAGGCTACTGAAAGAGGCATGCTTGGGTTGTGGACAAAGGATCATTACTGGGGGTGAAATATGATAGGAGGTATCCTACTCACACTTCCGTTGGTTCTACCCTTTGCACCAGGTCTTTTTGCCCAAGACCTGGAAAGGGGAGTGGAAACAAGAATAGAATTACTTTGTAGGTGAGAAGTATTTCCCCATTTGGCCACATCACAAAGGGTGAGAACCATGGAAGACTGGTCAGGGAGCCACACCTCCCAGATCACCTCCCATGAGCCACAACATAGGCCCCAGTGTTCCTCAAGGTCACTGGTAGCCATGTGAAGGAGACATCAATCTAGATTCCATTTGCACACCCCACAAGAACAAGGGTGCCCAAGCAGCAGTGGAGGAGAATCACAGTGACCCAGAGACCTGGGGTCCGAGCAGGCAGAGGTGTCTGCTGGAGTTTTCTCAGCTCAGAAATCACAGGCAGAGCCAGAGGCCTACAGCTTGGTTACATGCCCCGACCTCCCCTCTAGGCTGCTAAGGCCTGAGAAATATGGTGTGTATGTTGCATTTCTATGGCAAGCAGAGCACCCAACTGTCCCCAAAGGTAGAAGGATAAAAGCAACATTGTGTTTGTAAAACACATGGAAGATTTTTTATGCTTTTCAACACAAATTTGTAATATATTGTAACTGAATTGTAATATAAGATAACAGTGCTGTAAACTCACCTAATTATCAAAATTCACTCCTACTTGCTACTGGAAGGACAACTTAGAGGGTGATTGATACTAATGTACTTAACTGTTTTTATGTTTTTAGTCTTTGACCTAGCTCGCTGAGCATGAGAGTGTTCTTGTCATGGTACCAGATAAAGAAATTCTTTGAATGCTTTTAAATACAATTTACATGGAAAGCTTTCAAGTCACCATTTGATTCCTTCTATTTTTTTTTTTTTTAGGTTCTTTACTCTAAAGAGAGTTCATAAAGCACTCTCACATAAAATATCTCAACTGATCTTCAGAACAACCTTAGGTAAGGCAGCTTCTATTATCCTCACTTTTCTTTTGGAGAAATTGAGACCCAAAGAGGCATAATGGCATGTCCAGGGTCACAAGTAGGAGAAGTAGAAGAACTGGATCTGAGCTCCATTCTTTGGAATTTAAGTCCACAGTTTTTCCACTTCATCTCATGTTCTCTACCTGACCATCCATCCATCCATCCACCCACCCACCCACCAATTAATCATTAATTCATTCAATGAAAATATCTGAGTGCCTCTCACGAGCCGGGCATTGTACTAGGTGCTATGGCAAATAGAAAAATGAGGCAGCCACAGATCCTGTTCTCAAGGAATTTCTAATACACTAGAGATACCAGCTATGGAGCTGAGTAATTCCAAACTGAGGCAGAAAGTGGTAAGTACAAGAGAATCAAAATGTTCTACGGGAGTTCTGATGCAGGAGGGATAACTTAGAGCTGGTAGACAGAGGAATAAGAGATGGAACATGACATGACATATTTGGAAGGAGGCCATAGTATGGGAATGCTATGTGTAGAGAAAAACCTTTTGAAATTGATTGGCTATGAGAACAGTCCAAGGAGAACCTGAAATCTCTTAGGGGAGCAAATACAGAGAAAAGAGAGAGAGAACATATCTAAGAGGGAACAGAAGTGGGAGAGTTCCAACCAGCGAAATGATCTTTTATTTATTTGTTTGTTTGTTTATTTATTTATTTATGGCTGCGTTGGGTCTTTTTTGCTGCGCATGACCTTTCTCTAGTTGCGGCGAGCGGGGGCTACTCTTCATTGCGGTGCACGGGCTTCTCATTGCGGTGGCTTCTCTTGTTGCGGAGCACAGGCTCTAGGCACGCGGGCTTCAGGAGTTGTGGCACGCAGGCTCAGTAGTTGTGGCTCACAGGCTTAGCTGCTCTGCAGCATGTGGGATCTTCCTGGACCAGGACTTGAACCCGTGTCCCCTGCACTGGCAGGCGGATTCCTAACCACTGTGCCACCAGGGAAGCCCTGAAATGATCTTTTTAAAAGAATGTATATAGTATGGAAGCAACCTAATTGTCCATCAACAGATGAATGGATAAAGAAGATGTGAGATATACATATATACACACACATACACACAATGGAATACTACTCAACCACAAAAAAGAAGGAAATGTTGCCATTTGCAGCAACATGGATGGACTTGGAGGGTATTTTGCCAAATGAAATAGGTCAGACAGAGAAAAACAAATACTGCATGATATAACTTATATGTGGAATCTAAAAAATACAACAAACTAGTGAATATAACAAAAAAGAAACAGACTTACAGATATGGAGAACAAACTAGTGGTTACCAGTGGGGAGAGGGAAGGGAGGAGGGGCAATACAAGGGTAGGGGATTGAGTGGTACAAACTATTAGATATAAAATAAGCTCCAAGGCTATATTGTACAACATGGGGAATATAGCCAATATTTTATAATAACTGTAAATGGAGTATAACATTTAAAAAGTGTGAATCACAATATTGTACACCTGTAACTTATATAATGTTGTACAGCAACTATACTTCAACTAAAAAACAAATAAAAATTTAAAAGGGATAAGAAAAAGAATGTGTATAGATTTGAAAGTTCTGAGCCAAAGAAAAAGAGCCTGAAAAGTGGCCACTAACATCTAGGTGGTATAGAGAAATAGTACTTCTAAACTCAGGGAGCATTTTCTGCTCAGTCTGCATATTTGGAGTATCTCATGGGCAAGGGCAACATAAAAATCTGATATAGGTACTTCCAGAGCAGGTTTGGGTAGAATCTAAATCAACAAATATAGCAGAGTTAGGACAGCTAAGAAAATTGGAAATCTGGGATTTTGGAAATGAGTCTATTAGGCGTGTTAGGGGTAGCAGTTTGGTAGGCAAAGTGAATGAGGTTTAGAAGTTGGGATCACGAAGGGATTCTCAGTGTCTAGATGTGATCTGCATATTTAATATGAAATGTGTATGTTATATAGCATTTTCTCTTAAGTATACATTTTAGTATGATTTTGTGACAGCTATTTGCCCTGTATATCTAATATTTCCTACAGTGGTAAGAAAAGAAATTAGGGAAATATACCAATGAGAAATTATTATTAGGCCAGGAAACTAACTGCCTCGAGGAATTAATCTAAAAATTGTCTGGATAAAGGTATTATGTACATGTTATCTCATCAAAGGGCCTGAGTTATACTGACTAGTTCAGGCATTAGGTGCAAGTGACCCCAAAAGGACCAAATGATAATACTTCCAACCATTCAATTCACCCAAGGGAGAAAATGTGGCTAAATTTGTGTTTTCCTAGACTATAAAGAACCCATGAAAGGAGGGACCCTTTTTGATCATCTCTGCATTCCCTATGCCTAGCACTACACCTAGAAGGTAGCGCTGTTTCCCTGAACACATGCATACAACTTCATCTGTCAGCACCTCATATATTCCTTGTAGTTCTTCAAAGACTACATAGGTGGTGGGGTGTTTAAGAGATACAGACATTAAGTGCCCTAGGAACTCAGACTAGGAGAAATCCCTTCTGTGGGGAGGCCCCGAAAGGCTTCTTAGCCAAGGTAGGACCTAGTGAGATTTACATTGGCAAGGAGAAACAAGGGGGATATTCCTTAACACTTCAGTGCCCAGAGGACAGCTGGGACTTTGGCAGGAACCCAGAGAGATGGAGCTAGAGAAACAGAGCTTTGGAAGGAATAGCCTTGCGTCAGAATTGTATTGATAGTCTGCAAGGAATCTGAGACCACTTGCCTCCGAATAGAAATGAAAATTTGAGCATGGAGAGATTCCCTAATGGAGAGGAAGAGAAGAAAGGCAGGGAGTAGGCACAGATCTCTGGGTAAAACCTCCCTCAGGGGATGAGAAGTCCACTAAGTCAAATTCAGCAAAAGGTGAATGGGATAAAGCCCTCATACAGGTCAGAGCAGCTCCTGGTAAAGGAGGTAAAAAGGAAGCAGGGTTTCAAGTGAGCAGGGAGGAAAAGTTGATAGGCTGGATTTGGAATGTCTGGTCTTCCTACTTGCAAAGCAGAAGTTTAAAAAAAAAAAAGTATGTTAGAGGAAGCAACTGGAGATAAAAAGAAATAAACAGATCTCCAGTAAGGCGCTGCACACTTCCTAGAGCCTGCGGCTCTTCGCTTTCCTCCCCGTTTCCCTGAGCAACGATTCACCGCGGGAGTCCTCGGTGTAATTTCCTTGTCGGGGCGGCGCCAATTTACCAAGCTCTAACATCAGCCCTTCCCCCATCCTCGGCCGTTGCCTCATTAGTGCTGTGAGAAAAATTAATTTATTGAGCAGCATTTTCTTTGTGGTTGCCGGTTAAATTCTTCCAGGGCTAAAACGTCCATGCGTTTCGGAGAAGAAGCTGAGAAAGACCGTCTCTGAAGTCTCACTAAACACTTGTCTGAAACAAAAATGTGACTCTCCTTCACTCTTTGCCTTCCCCACTTCTGGCCCCCATCCCACATTCAGCAGGGCCTGGGGATCTTCCCTGAAGAAGAGGAAAACAGGTTTTCTGGAAGAAGCGACCTGCTAGTCGGCAAAGCACCATTACTAAGCTTGAAGACCGAGGTTTGCAGATTTCCCACGATGCTGCGCCTCAGAGGCTTGAGAAAGCACGTGTGCTGTGTCATGTTGACCCAGGAAGCCGACTGCAGTGATCACTGCATGAATGGAGAAGGAAGGGACTTTTAAAGGACTTCCCAGAAGCCAGGGTAGGTAACATAGGCCTTCCACAGCAACGACAGAGCTGACGCAAGAAGACATGCCTGGGTAACAGGCAGTTATTAAATCTCTGTGGCTAGAGATGACAAAAATACTACCAGTGACATGTGTTTGAATACTTACTGTGGGACAGGCACTGAATGCTTTACGTATATTCACTCATCTAAAACTTACAACTGTATGAGTTGGGCACTGTCATTAAGACAATTTTATGCAAAAAGAGGGAAAAAGAAAGGAAATAATGCAGATAAAGCAGTCCACTTTTTTTTGGTCATGGCCACGTGGGATCTCAGTTCCCCGACCAGGGATCGAACTCTTGCCCCCTGCAGTGGAAGCCCGGAGCCCTAACCACTGGACCTGCAGGGAACTCCCAAAGTAGTCCACTTTGACCACCACATACCAGTGCCCTTGGAGTTCCAGATGTTTCTCTATGCATTTACATATAGGCATTTGATGGCTATTTAGAATTTGCCCAGTTTTTTTCCGTTGTAAACAGCACGGCATTGCAAATCGTTCTTCAAGGTAGAGACCAGGAAGTGGAATTGCTGGTGGGAGGGAATGTAAATTAAAAACAAATTTATTAGCTACTCCAAATTGTCCTCCAAAAAGGCTTTTTCAATTTATTTCCTCACCAATCGTGTGCAAGAATACACCTTTTGCTATTCCTCAGAGAGACCTGCTGTTATCAATCTTTTTACATTTTGTGCCAATCTTGTGTGAAAAATGATGCCTTGTTATTATTTAATTTGTTTTCCCTTGATTAGTAGTGAGGCTGTGCATCTTTTCTCATTGGCTATTTGTCTTTCTTCTACAAATTAGCTCCTCATGTCTTCATTTGCTTTTATTTGGGGTTATTTGTCTTTGTTTTGTTGATTTATTAGACTTCTTTACATAGTCCACATTTCTGTTTCTTATATATATGATAGATATTTCCTCCCAGTCTATACTTTCTTACATTTGTAGTCTGTGGGGTCTTCTGCCACTTAAAAGTCGGATGTATTCAAAGGTATTTGCCTTTCTTGCTTTGGCATGTTGTGCCTTTGTGTATTCTGCTGTGTTTTATACTTTTATGCTTTTACTTTCATGGTCAGCTCTTTAAAACATCTGAAACATATTAAACACAGGTGGAAGGTTCTCTCTTCTTTACCCTAGACGCAGAACATCTGAAGAGAATTCTAATTATATAGCTACACCCAAACCCAGGAAAGGTAAGCAGCAGTGTCCATCATCTCATCTGGGGATGTGCTGGCAGGTGCTGGAACTTTGCAAGAGAGTGTTACCGAAGGCATAAATCGACATCCCCAAACAGCTTAGGGAATCAAATTCTTCAAAATTGTTTTTTTCAACGTGGACTCTGAATGGAGTGTTTTCCAGAATACATCAGTACTCTGGGTTATTAATAGGATCTTCATAACTATCACAGGAGGAGAGGTTTTTGTGGTCACACCTGATTGGGAGAGGCTTGGTTAAACAGTGTTAAATGGGTTTCTTTGGGGACGGCTCACTTAGTAAACATTTATATTGATCAGAGGCTGCAAGTTGTCATCAGATGGAAGTTTACAGTGTTTTGAAAAATCTAAGGGATCATTTAGTTCAGAGCCAATATTCTCAATCTTGGCTACATTTTCGAATAGCCAAGGGAGCATTAAACAAACATGGGTGGATCTGAATCTTGCAGGCCCAGAGATTGGATTTGACTGGTGCAGGGTGCAGTTTGGGCACGGGAATTTTTAAAAGCTCCCTTGGGGATTCTAATGTGCAGCCCAGGCAGTGAACCACTGATTCGTCCAATGGCTTCATTTAATAGTCAGGGGAACAAACATTTGAAGGGTGGTGAAGTTTCACAAGCTAGTTTGGGGAATAGCTGGGACCAGACACAGATGTTTGGAACCCTAGGCCTGGCCTTTCCCTGTACACTACGCTACCAACACAGCATTAGGTGTGTAGGGTCCAACCTGGAGCACACATTACAGGCATCAGCTTTGGTGTATATCATATGCTTCCTTAGAGTGCCGTTGCTTCTGAACGTCCTCAGTTTCCTTATCTCTAAAAGGGGCGTAATAATACCCCTTCTTCCTCACCTCAGACTTAGTCTGAGAATTGAATGAGCTAATGCATACTACCTCATTCCAAAGTGTTTTGAAACATGTACGTTGTACAAATGAGAGTGATGCAAGTAGGCAGGTAAAGGCAGATAGTGGTGCCTGACGCAGTACCCAGTTCATGAAAGGGGTTCGGGAGCTGTTGGTTAACAGTGATTGATGGTAGAAATAAAAAGCAGCTGCTTACAGAACAGTTCCTTCACAAACACACCTGGAATCCCTCAGGTCTCAGGCAAGTTGTCAGCATTACCTCCCTCAGGGAACCCTTGATTAAAGTTACCATATTTCCAGCCCCAGGCGGTCAGAACATAAATTTCATATAATTAACATTCACATGCATATGCATGAACATTTGCATAATTTTGCATGCTGTGTTCAATAATCTCTGACTTAATAAAGTAGTGTACCCTGTGGTGGTCATGCTGGGGGTGTCTTTTTCCCTGGGCTCTCCCCTAATATAGAGGATAATTGTCAGGGTCCAGAGAGACAGGACAAATGGAGGGAGCTAAAAGAGAAGTTGCAGGCAAAGGAGGAGGCATCCAGGTGCCTGAAAGAGAGACCTCACTCTTGCTACAACAAAGCAGTTGCTCTGTGGCTTGCCTAGAGCATCATGAAACTGTCATGCTTTCCTGAAGAGGCTTTGGAAACATTTAAGGTTTGGCAGGAATCTGGAAAACCAGCCTGCAGGAGGCCATGTGCCTGGGAGACCCGCTACCTGCTTAGCCACAGAAGGAACTAGAGATGCAGGAGTCTGATGGTGGCATAAACATCACCACAGGCTTTCCCTTCAGCTGTAGCCCCTGACTCACAACCGCCGTTTGTGCCATTCATAATTAATTCAAAATATTACACAGTAGATGCTGGAACACAACGCTGAACATACAGACCCCACCCCTGTGTTTGTGGAGAATACACTGCATAGAGGATATGGACAAAAAGCAAGTTAATGAAAAAAGAATCTAATTTTGCAGCATTATGAAGGAAGGGCTGGAAAGGGATGGAAGGATGGGGTGGGGGTAGGCATCTGTTTTACTGAGGATGGTCAGGAGCCTGATGGGTGAGAAAGGAGCATTTCAAACAGAGGGAACAGCATGTATAAAGGACACAGGGATGACAAACTTGGCATGTTCAAGGAAGTCGAGGAAGACCAGCGTGGCTGGAGGATAGAGTGAGGAGGAACATGGCAGATGAACAGATGCAGATGGGGATACAGGCAGGGGCCAGATCACGCTAGCCATGGATAGGTGTGATACATCTGTTCTCCCAGTGAGGGATTCTGCTGCTGGTATTAGAATCACAAACAGATGCTACCTCAGTTGTTTGGGGCTTGGCTAAAATCTATAATTAGTTATATAGGTTCATACTTGTCCTTTCCTTGGGGGTGAGTGCCTTTCAAATGGTCACAATCTGTACAGACAAGTTTATATCAAAAAGGAAAAAAATAGTAGCAATAGGAATCATATAACGTATAACAGTTTTTGGTTTGCAGATGCCTTTTACATTTGTTTCCTTATTAAATCTTCAGACCAAAGCCATAAAATGTTGAGTGTATCCCCATACAAGAGAGGAAGAAATAGTGTCAGAGAAGTAACTTCCCCCAATCACACAGCTGCAGCTTGTAATACTTTATTTATAAGTATTATTATAGTATAAATAGCAGGGCTGAGGCTGAATCCACATGTTGTGCCCCCCAGGCCAGTGCTCTTTCTACCATGTATACCGTGGTTCCTTCCCTCATACCTTTGCTGAAAGTGATTGTGATATTGAGCTAGATTTCTTCCAAGATGCTTGTTGACCCTGTAAGTTTGCAATAATAACAATATTTATTGATGGCCAGGCGTTTTGCATGCTTTTCCTTACTTAATCCTCACAACAGTTATACAAAGTATGTATTATTTTCTGCTTTTGATGCACCACTGAGGTAGGAGAGTGTTTACTAACTTGTCTAACACGATACAGAAAATGAGAGAATCCAGGACAGTTTTCATTCCAACATCCGTGCCAAATAGCTCCACTAGCTACTTCCCTGTGATTCTAGGACTCGTGAAACTTGAGCTTTGGCCTGGCACGTTCTTAAGTTTGTCCAAATAACTTAATCTCTCTGCATCTTGGACTCCTAGTCTGTAAATAGGATGGTGAGCAGATTTCGTCTCAACTGGCAAACTCCAGTCCATCGGCTGTGGCTGCCAAGAGCTCTGTGTTGACAAGGATTTTTCTATTGTATCTGAGCTCAGCAGGAAGAGTGCAGTGATTATTCTGTGACGGCTTCCAGGGACAAGAGATAGGGTCAGTGTCTTTAATGACCATGACCTAGACTATGTGTAAAAGAGTCCTACTCTAAGCTCTGATGATCAAGAGCTCTTCTTAACTTACTTCACCTGGCACCGAGTTTAATGTTACCCAGGAATTCTACATGATCTGAACCAGGCTACCCTTTACTTTTCTACATGATTTATTCTGTACATCTTGTATTCTTAACAAGACTAAAGGATGTGAAACACAGTCATTTACTTCTTTTGCATACTACACAGTGGGCCTAGGACAGGGCTAAGCACATGGTAGTTGTTTTCTAAATGCAGATTTTTATCTTGCATAATTAATTATGCCTCAATTATGAAGAGGCAAAGCAATGCAGCTGTATGTTTACATTTGTCTTCAATAACTTATTAACTCCTGGAACCCCTTTGCAGAGTAGAAAGATACATTTTAAAGATAAGGAAATATCTCACTGACATGTAGGTATAAGGAACTAAAATATAAATTGTTTAACAATAGATAAAAGGGGCAAATGAGAGAGAATTCGGTCTGAGGCTTCAGACCAATGGGATATTTGCTTTCCCTAGACTGGAGTTTGCTTCTGAATGGATTATGCTGGTATGAAGGATCAAAATAATTTATAAGCTGTTGGTGATCATCGTTAATGGGGATAAATAGTAGTTGTGGCAATTTCTAATTTACCACTTTTATTTATGAGGGCTTGTGCACACGTGAGGACACATATACACCCCAGGCAGCCCTCTATACCAAACACTCCCCATGCTGTCTTTCTTCTGTTCATTTGTGCACATAAATCCTGTCATCTGCAATGCCTTTCATGTTGTCACTGCATGTCTTACTCAACCTCATGTCCCAGCTTAAATACCTACCTCTTTGAAGCACTCTTGATTTTTCCAGCTAGGTGCAAACTTTTCCTCTTGTGAACTCCCTATCACTGTAGTTGGCCTTCACTGTGGTACTTTCTTTTTTTGAATTAGTGGGAATTGCAAAACAATCAGTCTTTCCTACTAAACTGTGAAAACAGTACCTTAAGGCCAGATAACATGTGTTATTTATCTTCGTGTATCTCCCAGTGTAACCTGTCTCACACTCTGATGTAAACAAGCCTTGTTAATAGTCTGCAAAGAGAGACTATTTATCAGGCCTGCCAGTCTGCACACCCAATATTGATGTGAGGCTCCAGGAGAGTTGAATATAGGGGTTTGGGGCTCCTGAGAGGTTCTAAGATAAAGATGGATGAATCGCAGTCACAGAGACGGGAGGTGACGTCAATAGAGCGAATGAGGTCACTTGCTCACAGAGAGACTGTGAGGATTAGTAAGAAGTGAAGCAGGCTAAGGACCAAACCCTGGGCAAACAACATTTAAAGAGAGCAAAGAAAAAGAGGAGCCTCTGAGAGGGAATAACTGAGATGCAGAAGGAGAATCAGGATAGAGTGGAGCCATAGGAGCCGCAGGATGTGGTGAACGGTGTCAAAATTCAGAGAGCTCGAATAAGATGATGTTTAAAAAGTGTCCATTGGATTTAAAAATGGAGAAGATATGATGACCTTTGCAAAAAAAGATCCTGTGAAGGTGTGACTAAGTCGACCAACTGTTCCCATTGCTTGGGACTGAGGGGGCTCCCAGGACGTGGGACGTGCAGTGCTAAAGCCAGGAGGGTTCTAGGCAAACCAGGATGAGTTAGTCACTGTAGGTGAGGCAAAAAAAAAAAAAAAAAAAATCAAACTCCGGGACTGACGGGTGACTGTGAGTGCAGTAGTAGCCACAGAAGTGGAGTTGGTTCTTTTAACTGCATGTGAAAGGGTGGAAAGAGATCTAGGCTGGATATGTGAAATAAGACAGAGATAGACAAATACTGTATGATCTGACTTATACATGAAATATAAATATAAAAATAAAAATTTAAAAAGCCCACATAAGACCTTACACCTGTTAGAATGTCTGTCATCAAAAGCAAGAGATAACATGATGGAGAGGCTATGGAGAAAAGGGAACCCTCATGCACTGTGGGTGGGAACGTAAATTGGTGCAGCCACTACGGAAAACAGTATGGAGATTCCGCAAAATATTAGAAGTAGAACTACCATATGATCCAGCAATCTCACTTTGGGGTACATATCTGAAGGAGATGAAATCACTATCTTGAAGAGATATTTGCACTCTCATGTTCACTGAAACATTATTCACAATAGCCAACATATGGAAACAATCTAAGTGTCCATCTAGGAGTGAATGGATAAAGAAGATGTGATACATACACACACACACACAATGGGATATTATTCAGCCCTAAGAAAGAAGGAATTCCTGTCATTTGAGACAACATGGATGGACCTTGAGGGCATTATGTTAAGTGAAATAAGTCAGATAGAGAAAGACAAATAGTGTATGATCTCACTTATATGTGGTATCTAAAAACACTAGCCTCATAGAAACAGAGAATGATGATTTCCAGGGCCTCAAGAGTGGAGTAAAAGGGGAGATGTTGTCAAAGGGTATAAACTTTCATCTATAAGATGAATAAGTTCTGGAGATCTAATGTACAGCATGGTAACTACAGTTAACAATACTATATTGTATACTTAAAAGCTGCCAAAAAAGTAGAGCTTTAATGGTCTCACTATAACAAAAATAATTGTAATTTTGAGAGGTGAAGGATGTGTTAACTAACCTTATGTGGTAAACATTTCTCAATACATACATGTATAAAATCATAACATTGTACACCTTAAACTTACAAAATGTTATATGTCAATTATATTGCAATAAAACTGGGGAAAAAAAGAAAACACAAAGGCAAAAATTGAAAACTAAGAAAATTAAAAAATCCAAACTCCTAGAAGAGATCAGATTTGTGCACATTTGTGGTTACCAGAGGTGGGGGATGGGAAAGGGGGAATTGCAGGAAGGCGCTCAAAAGGTACAAAATAAGTATGAGGAATGTAATGTACAGCATGGTGATTGCTGTACGGTATATATGAAAGCTGTTAAAAGTGTAGATCCTAGGAGTTCTCATCATGAAAAAAAATTTTTTTTTCCTTTTCTGTCTTTTTTTGTATCTATATGAGATGATAGTTGTTAATTAAACTTATTGTGGTAATCATTTCACAATATATGTAAGTCAAATCATTACACTATACATGTTAAACTTATAAAGTGCTGTATGTCAACTATATTTCAATAAAACTGGAGAAACATCTAGGCTGGAGAATAGAGACTTAGAGGTTTTCAGAGCCCAGGAGAGAGCGGAAGCCCAAGCGAGGCTGAGGTCAGGGGAAGAACAATGCCTAAAGAGGGAAATGTGAGGGCTGAAGGCCAAGGAGAGGATCCTCGATAAAGCAACATTTAAGTGATAGGAGAAAGGAAAAACGTTCCACCTGGTTAATCCTTTCACTTCTCAAATCATGGAGCCATGACAGCACGTGGCACAAATACATATTTGTCCGATGAATGTACCTATGCAGTTGCACACATGGTTCTACGGGACCACATGTAAGTATGGGTGCACCAGGCATGTGTCATACACACTTCATATGTGAGAACGGTCAGAGCATGGGTAGAGAAAGGTGCATTGGAGGTGGCTTGGGTAGGTGCTGGCAATCAGGGGAGGCACAGTGTTGCCTGAGAATGCTCTCCCCTTAAGTGCGCTATGATTCTGCCCTCTGGGGACCTTTAAAAAAATCAGAGTGTCAGAGTCTTCTTGGGAACAAGAACAGTGACTCCACAGGGTCAGTGACTCATCTCGGCTTCCTTAGTCATGGAGGGGATCTTGGGAAGACAGTGTGGCCCAGTGGGCGTTGTCCTGAGTGCCAATGACCACACAGGAGGCTGGCTTGTGCCCTGGCTTTCCCCAGCCACTGGCCCTTCCTTTCCTCTCACTCTGGGACATTTATATTCATATTAATTCGCATTATTTGTATTCATTAGCCTTATATTAATCAGTGTGTTTTGGTTGCAAGTTACAGAAGATCCCAACAGGCTTAAACTATAGGGAAATTTAGGGTGGCACTAGGGTTGGTTAATGGAGAAATGTAACAGTCTAAGTTTCTATTCGTCCATCCTCGCCTGGCTGTCTTTGTGTTTTCCAAGATAGCTTGCTACCACAGCATGGCTTAATGGAGGAAGAGGTACTATTTCTGTTCATGTGTCTCTCCCTCTCTACCTTTTTATTTTCAATAGACTTTTTTAGAGCAATTTTAGGTTCACAGCAAAGTTGAATGGAAAGTAGAAAGTTCCCGTATACCTCCTTCCCCCATAAAGGCACAGCTTCCCTCTCCATCAACATCCCACTTCACAGGGGTACACTTGTTACAATTGATGAACCTACACTGACCCATCATAATCATCCAGAGTCTGGAGTTTACATTAGGGTTCACTCTTGGTGTTGTACATTCTATAGGTTTGGAAGAATGAATAATGGCATGCATCCACCACTGTAGTATCATACAGAGTAGCTTGACTGGCCTAAAAATTCTCTGTGCTCCACTTATTCATCCTTGACTCCCCTCTGACCTCTGGCAATAACTTTTTACTGTCTCCATAATTTTGCCTTTTCTAGAATGTCATGATTGGAATGTCGTACAGTATGTAAACTTTTCAGATATGTGTCTTTTTTTTTTAATACCTCTTTGCTGGAGTATAATTGCTTCTCAATGCGGTGTTACTTTCTGTTGTACGACAAAGTGAATCAGCCGTATGCATACATATGTCCCCATATCCCCTCCCTCTTGAGCCTCCCTCCCATCCTCCCTATCCCACCCCTCTAGGTGGTCACAGAGCACCGAGCTGATCTCCCTGTGCTATGCTGCTGCTTCCCACTAGGTAGCTATTTTACATTTGGTAGTGTATATATGTCGATGCTACTCTCACTTCACCCCAGCTTCCCCCTTCCCAACATGACCGGATACCTCCTGCAGAATCCGGCGCATATCTCACTGGGCAGAACCAAGTCACATGGCTGCCTGTAACAAATCCACTGGGGGATGGTCAGACGAATCACGTAATCACAATTTTGGTGATGATGAAATGGTGGATTGGCCTCCCTTACTGCCTCACAAGTAATATCTGTGAAGACTGCCCTTGGTATGTTCTTCCTTTATTTAAAAAAAAATTTGAAATAATAAACTCTGAATACTGAAAGACTAGTATTAATAAAAAGTATAAATAGAAGGCACACCTATTCCAGAAGTGCTTTAGGTACTGCTGTACCAAGGTGTGTTTATAATTATTTTTTAACCTGTCTTTATTTAAGTCTCTGCTGAAGTGTTACCTTCTCTGAAAATCGTACTCTGACTACTTAAAAGTCATACCCTCTATGACTCTTTGAACCCTTATTCTCCTTCATTTTTGTTTAAAGCACTTCTTTCCATATGATACAACATTATGTATTTTTATTTGTTTGTTATCTATCTACCCTCTAGTCTGAGGGAAGGGACTGTGTTTTGTTGCTGCTGATTCTCCAGAACCTCAAGCAGTGTCTGACACATAGTAGATGCTCAATAAATATATGTTGAGAGGGAAATGGGGATCAGGAATGACAAACTAATTAGGATTTTCCTTCTGATGCAAGGAAGGGATTAAACACCAGAATAAAATGTAACCCCTGTTTGCCAGGAGAATGGGAAAATAACTGTTGAGTAGAAAATTATCTTTGTGAGTCAGAATGAGATAGTTGCTTATGTTTGGAGCTTCCTGGCTCTAAATAGCCTGTGACCCTCCACCTTAAAGGGGATTAAAATAACTCGGCATCAAGAGAACCATCTCCTTCATGCTCCAATCCATGCAAACTCTCCTTCAAAGTATCTGGCCCATGAGGCTGCCATTTAATTTTTTTTTTTTTTGTCTTATCTAATTTGAGGTCTTTTCCAATCTGTCATAAAGTTGGCAAGAAGGAGCCAAGGCCATGACTCAGACATACCTTATCAATGAGTATGTTCTGGCAAAAGCAACAGATAGATTTTCCTGCCTGTGTTTCCTATGCTAAAGCACCCATTCAAATGAGAGAGTATATTGAGTGCTTAGTACTATTATCAGCAGCAAAAATAATAATTATTATTCCTTACACTGATTTACCACCATATACTTTTCAAAGAGATTCCATCTCTATTCTCTCACTTGTTGACTGTAACAATTGGCAAAGTAATAAGGTAATCAGGGCAGATTGTTTTTTTTTTTTATTTAAAGATGAAGAATCAAATACTTCTTCCCTCCCTCCAAAGTGACTTGTCTACACAGTTAATAAGTGACAGAGCTTGGATATGAACTCAGGTTTTCTGACACCATGTCCATTCTTTCCACAATACCCATATTGACAATTTCTTCTTCTCTGACCCATGCTAAACAATGAAATTATTTATTTTGCATTTGGATTGAATTCGGCAAACATTTGCAAACAAGTCTATACCTCAACCATAAGGAAGGAGATCTCCCCAGTGCCTGAAGTATTTATCCCTAAATAAGTCACCAAATTTGATTCTTTCTTAAGCATTTACTGTATGCCAAGACTAGGGCTTGGCCCTGTGGATACACAAAGAGTAGAAGAAAGTTGACATAGGATGACTTTTGACTTCTTTTCCCACCTCTGGGCTGCCATAGTGCTTCATTTTAACCTTATTTTATCTGCTTAAACCTGTTGGGTATTGATGGAGCTATAGAGTATGGGATAAATTCCAGGTCTGCTGTCCCTTAGGAATGCCCCTGTTTATAGCCATTCTCTTGCCTTGGAGCTACTCACTGCCTTCTGGCATTTCTGAGACCCCTCCTGGGATGTCCTTAACTTGTTTAGTGTCTTGGATCCTGCCTGCTGGCACAATACACACTGATTGAAAAAAAATGTTCCCATAACTTTCCCCTACATACTACTGTAATTCAGAGGGTTAACGTGGGAAGAAATTGTGAGGGGTAATCAAATTGGAAGGGGAAAGGATACATGGCAAACTTCATTTGCCTAGAACTTTACATAAGATTGAAAAAATACCAATTGTCCCTGCAAAGTGTAAAGGGCTGATGGAGATTTGGGGGGAAGACAAAGACTGCTTCAAACTACCTGTAACTCTCTAAATAAAGCCCTGTGCTTTCTGCAACCTAAATGAAACTGAGATGCCAGAAATGCATTGGTATAATATAGCAAAAGAAATGAAATACTTAGGGGAGATAGGAATCCTGGAGTGGATCTGTTATGCATGCCTCATTCATTTCCCCCACAATGGCCATCAAAAGATCTCAGAAGATACTTCTTTCCACAGGACATTAAGATGAAATTTCTGTGTCTGGAAGTACGGCAAACTAGATGTTCTGGCTGACCCTCCTACCAAAACTAATTGAAACATCTGAATAAAATATTTAAAAAAAAAGTGAATAGAGAATACTTGGAGTCCAAGACCAAAGTGAATAAAAAGGAGCAGACTATTGATACATACAAAATAGATTAATCTCAGCACCATTATGCTGAGTGAAAGAAGCCAGGCAAATAACAGCACATACGGCACGATTTCATTTCTATAAAAGTCTCGGAACTTCAAATGAATGTACAGTGATAGAAAGTAAGCTTATAGTGATAGTTGACAGTGCAGTGATAGAAAGTGGTTGCCTGGGGATGAGGGTAGATGGAGGGATGTGCTACAAAGGGGCAGGAGGAAACTTTTGGGGGGGATGGAGATGTCCATTATCTTGATTATAGGGATGGCTTCATGAGTGTAAACTGCTAAAATTGATCAAATACGTGCAGTTTATGGTACTTCAATTATGCAGCAGTAGGGTTGTAAAAACAAAACAAAACAAAAACAACTAACTGACAAAAAACAAAGTGATACCAGGAACTCAAACTTAAACTTCAGCTGTGAGGTGGGTCTTTACTCTGAGGACATACACTCAACTCTAGTGATCTTGATTTTCCCTTTCACGGTTTCACAGGGTGATGGGAAATGGAGAAAAAGCTCAAACTGGTGAGTAGAGTAGGAGAGCACCTGTACAAAGCTAAACTGCAAAGTCCTACACCTTTAATGTAGGGGTGACCAGAAAAGAAACCAGCCTCTCACTCTCTGGCCACTCAGGGGATAATGGTTTTTTATGTCTCCGTATAGTTATTTTATCTTGATAGCAAACACCAGTTTTCTGGATCAGGGATCAGACCAATATTTACGTATAGCCAATAAAGTGCTGGCTTCCCAGCCTCCATTTTCCCTCTTGGGGGGATGTGATAAGAGCAGGTGTTCACCCTGCATGTACAAAGGGGTCTCTATCCTACAGGAGAGGAGCCCTGAAATTATGACTCTCCAAGTTTACATAGGAATTGCTGCACAGTGGCCACCCTCCCCCTTGCAGAGAGGGAGGGAAATATTTGCTGTCTGATGTAAACAGATCCTCTCTGGGAAGAAAGGGGAAAGTCCCTAGTTCTTCAAAACCCTTTGAAATTTGGACAAATAGCTCCACGGGAGATAAACTTGCAGATTTCTCCAGGGTTATACGCCATCTTTAACTAATGCTTGCCATTCACTTATTCTTTGCCAAACATATCTGCTCATATACAAACACGAAATTAGTCACCTGCTTCCTGACCAAGGACAGATGAGGAAACTGCCTAGCGTGAGCTTAGATGCATATTAGAATGGGGGAAATATCTGCTTGAACATTCAAGCACAATATGGCCTCATTTAGACTGAATTCCCATCACCTGGATGGTAATACTAAATTAAATTAGATACTTAATTGATGATTTAACACTGATGAGGTATAGCTGAAGACAGAACTGGAAAATAAATCTAAAGAAATCAACCAGTATGCAGCAAGGAAAGACAAAAAGATGAAAAATACAAAAAAAAGTTAATAGATATGGAACGGAGAGTGAAACAATTTATCATGAGTCTCACTGGAGTCCCAAAGGGAGAAAAGAGAGATAATGGAGAGGAAATTTTTGAAGAATAATGGCTCCAGAATTGAGGAAAAACTCTAATCCTCCAATTTCAAAAGGCCAATGAATTCCACGCAGGTTAAGTTAAAAGACATACACTCCTAGGTACATCATAGTGTGTATTAAATCAACAAGTGAGAAAGACATATTATCCTCAAAAAAACACCTAGAGTACTAGACCAAGGAGTCAAATGATTTTGAAAAATTGAGATCTATTTCACATGCCATAAAGTTCACCCCTTTAAAGTGTACAATTCAGTGATTTTAAGTATCTTCACAAAGTTGTATAACCATTAGCAGTTCCTAGTTCCAGAACATTTTCATCAGCCCCCAAAGAAATCTCATACCCATTAACAGTCACTCTTCCTTCCACTCCCTTCCTCAGCTCCTGGCATCCAACAATCTAATTTCTGTCTCTATGGATTTACTTTTTTTTGACATTTTATATAAATGGAACCATACAATATGTGGCCTTTCATGTCTGGCTTCTTTCACTTAGCATCATGTTTTCAAGGTTCATCTGTGTTGTAGCACGTATCAGTACTGGTTTTTTTTTTTTTGGTCTCTGAATAATATCCCACTGAATGGATACACCATATTTTGTTTATCCATTCATCAGTTGATGAACACTTGGGTTGTTTCCACTTTTTGGCTGTTATAAATAATACTGATATGAACACTCATGTACAAGTTTTTGTGTGAACATGTGTTTTCACTTCTCTTGGTACATACATAGGAGTAGCATTGCTGGGCCATATGGTAACTATGTTTAGCTTTTTAATGCACTGCCAAACTTCTTTCCAAAAGTGGCTGCACCATTTTACATTCCCCCAGCGCTGTACGAGGTTTCCAATTTTTCTACATCCTCACCAACACTTGTTATGGTCCATGTTTTTGATTATAGCTGTTGTAATGAGTGTGAAAGGGTATTCCATTGTTATTTTGATTAGCATCTCCCTAATGAGTAACGACACTGAGTATGCTTTTATATGTTTACTGTCCATTTATATATCTCCTTTGGAGAAATGGCTATCAAATTCTTTGCTCATTTTCAAAACTGGATTGTCTTTGTATCATTGAGTTATGAGAGTTCTTTATATATTCTTGATACTAGATTCTTATTAGATACATGGTTTGCAAATATTTTCTCCCATTCTTTGGGCTGTCTTTTCACTTCCTTGAGAGTATCCAGATATTTTTTTTTGGAACCATGGAATACCAAGTTCAAAAAGAACTTTTTTAACTGTTTTTGTGTTGTCCTGGTTTGCTTGTGCCCTCTTTTCTTCAGCCTTCAGTTGGTATATTTGGCAAATTTAAGCCAAAGCTTACCTTGGTGCATAGTGACATACCACAGTGTTGGTAATCCTGAGCTGGTCCTTTTTTCCTCAACTCATTGCCTTATATAGACACATAAGGAATACAGAATGACTGCCCCTAGCTGACGGCAATTTAAGAGTGGTTAGTGAGAGAAAACAAGTAGCAGTTTGGGTATATTTGTGTAGCACATGTGCACATTGCATGTTGCACATGTATGCATGTGGGCACATGTATGTGCCCATACATTTAGATGCAGAGTTATTGGGACACGTTGGTGTAATGACTGGTGGTCTTCCCTGGGATGGTGATCAGTATTGGGTGTATGTGGATGATTGCCTTGTGGTTCAATTTATTATTATTTTTTAATTCACTTCACTGGGTAAATGGGAGAGAGAATAGAGTTGATCCTTTCATTTCTCTCCAAACAAACAGATTGAGAAATTCTCCTATTTCCTCATACAGCCTCTCCTTTCGATCCCTTCCCCCACCCCCCATCCTATGGACCACTGAGTCTTGGCCAGCTGGGTATCTCCCACCCAACCATGTCTTCCTGCTGTTTCCATCACCGCTCCCCACTCATTTTCTTGCTGCAGTCACTTAATATTCCATTTCCACCTCTGCATTCATTGCTGCCCCAGCGTCCTTCCCAAAAAGCCTGCATCTTGTCATTTATGCCCTGAGAACCCAACAAAAGGGTTTAAGTCTTTTTCATCTTTATGAATATTTGTCCTCAGTAAAGTTTGTTAAAAGAAAACGTTAGTGAATGTGTCACTTATTTGCACAAAAATCTTCATTGGCTCTCTTTGCTGATGTCTGAAAATCGTGGCATGGCATCCAAAGTGCCTTCTGAATTTTGCGTAATCAACACTTCCTGCTCCAGTCCCCACCACCGTCTTTTCCTCTCATATCCTGTAGTCACCTACAACACAGCCACCCTGCATTACTCTGTCCCTTGTCACCCATGGCACCTCCATGTCTCTGGGCCTTTATTCATTTAATCTCTCTTCTAAGAATGTTTTTGATTTATTTTTTAAGCTAATTGGAATTCTTCTTATCCTTCCAGGAACACTCCAGCATCTTTCTTCTCTGCAGACCTCCCTGAACACCTATCGGGGACCCTCTCTCTTTGTTCCTGCTGTGTTTTGTTTACTTCTCTCTGACAACTGTTACTCTCCTCCTGGCTCCTTCCTAGAAGGCTGGGATTTTGCCTAATTTGAATGTATCCTTCGGGGCCTGGTTCAACTGATATTCAATAAATGTTTGTTGAATTGAGCTAAACTTTTCTGTGCAAGCTCAATAGTTGGTTATATCACCAAGGGAGAAAAATTAGGAGAGGAAGTGGGTATAATAATTCCATAGAACTATGTTCTCTTGATTCCCCAGAATTTTAAAATATTTCAGATCCCACCAAGCTGAAACCCCTTCCACATGTGGCCCTTGCTCTGTCCGTTTCTTTCTTCCCTTCCCTCCCAGTCTCTGGCTTGCTGCCACCTCATCTACATGACCAAGTGGGTGTGGGATCAGCCTCCTTCCCCCTCTGGTTTGTTTGATAGGCCCACAAAGAAGGAGGGAGGAAGGTGAGCCTCCCTGGGACTGTCTCCGTGGTGACCTGGAATGTCTTAGATGGTCATCCAGCTGCAGGCAGGTGAAGGAATGGGAGAGTGAAGCAGGTTTTCCGGCCCCCTTTTCCCTCTTGTTCTGTAGTGAAATTCACATGTGATACTGTGAGAGGAGATAACTCAGAGCAAGGGGTTCCTCCTCTGGAATTCAGGATACTACTCTAGCATTTCATCTGTCCCTGCAGTCTCTGACAGTTGCTCACTGCTCTCCAGAACTGATTGCCTTTGGGGTAAAATCTAAGGTTCAGCCAAAGGTTGTGAAGCAAGATCACAAAACTCTTATGCATCAAACCGTCCATCCTGCTGATGTAGTTCATTCGCAAGGACACCACAAGGATGTTATACTAGATAACCTAGATAGGGCCTGCACTTAGCACAGGTTTCTGGGGATGGTTTTCCCTTCCTTGCACATAGTAATGATCATCTCCATCCTTATGCTGGGGTGTGGTATCTGCCCTCCTTAGCCCCTATTCTCTTGCTGCCTGGCCATTTGGCCCTTCCTTATTATAACTTCTTATAACCGCTGTACGAAGACTCAACCTTTCTGGACAGCTTTGAAAACAGATCTCCCAGTCCATTCCGCCTGCCCCTGTACATACTCCCCAAGCTCCTCCCCATCACACAGGCTTAGAGAACGTAGCATCTACCTGCACTGTCCAACATGGTACCCACAAGCCAGAGGTCATTATCTAAACTTAAATTCATTAAAGTTAAAAATTCATACTAGCCACATTCCAAGTGCTCAGGTGCCACATGTGGCTAGTGGCTACATGTTGGTCAGTGCAGATTTAGAACATTTCCATCCTCATGGAAAATTCTATTTGAATATACTGTCACTATGAGGAGCTTGTCTTTCTAGGACTTGTTTATGAATTTTTATCTTAGTAAAATGATTTTTCATTTTAGTTTTTTTTTAATAACTTTTAAAAATAGAAGTATAGTTAATTACACTGCTGTGTTAGCTTCAGGTATAGAGCAAAGTGATTCAGTTTTATATATATATATATATATATATATATATATATATATATATATATGTATTCTTTTTCAGATTCTTTTCCATTATAGGTTATTACAAGACATTGAATATAGTTCCCTGTGCTATGCAGTAGGTCCTTGTTAGTTTTCTGTTTTATACATAGTAGTGTGTATATGTTAGTCCCAAACTCCTAATTTATCTCGCCTGATTGTAGCTTTTCCTGCTCATCTACTAGTTTCTTCAGAGTGTCATTTCCTAAATTGGGACTTGGTTTCTCCAGAATGGGTATACAAATGGAGACGATAGCCACTACTGTGCAGGGCCAGCTACCATGCCTGGCACTTTCTATATGTACTCTTGATCCTCACAACAACCTCATAGGTTAAGTATTTTTGTTTCTATTCACAGATACAGAAATTGAAGCTCAGAGAGGTAAAATGTGCTTAAGACTACACATCCAGTCGGGAGCTGGGATTCAAACCCAGGTCTGTCTGGCTTCAAAGTGATCTCTGATATATATCTCAGTGCCTCTTCAGCATGAAAGACTCTTTGAAATAAGGACTTGCTCCAGCAAGGACTTGGGAGATTTAGTACACAATCACTGTTCTCAGAGGTCTTTCAGTCTACCTGAGAAGACAAACAACCTCATTGCTACTGTCATCACACTGCAAACATTTGTCCAACACTTTGTAATTTACAAAGGGCATTCTCAGGATTTCAATATCCCAAGAGGTGTTGTAGAGCTGGGCTTATTAAGGGAAACATAGGCATACTCAACCAGATGATGGAAATGCTGAAGAAGGAGCAATTAACTGTGATTGACCGGCAGACACAGAGAGGGTGCCCCAGGAGCTGAGTCCTGATGGATGAGGTGGATTTCTACAGGTGGAAGGCAGCACTGGCAGGGACAGCCACATGATGAATGGTAGGCACCCAAGCTGCAGCCTCATCCCCCTCTGATCTGTCCTCCTCCCGGCAGCCAGAGTGAGCTTTCAAAAACACGAGGCTGTCATTTCGTAGCTTAAAGGTTTCAGTGGCTCCCATGGCCCTGGGATATAGTCCCAAGGCCCTGGGACGGTTTGGAAGACTGCGCAGTCTGGACACAGCCTTGTGCCCACTATTCTCAGCTCACACCTACCAAGCCCTCTCTCACCTTGGGGCTTTTATTTCCACTGTTCTCCTTAACGTTGAGTATCCTTCCCTTTACTGCCCTCCTGCTTTTCTGGCCGATGCTTCTTTATTCCTTCAGGATCCAGTTAGCTGCCTCCTTGGTGTTCTGTGGGTGTCCTGTGCTTGCCTCTGTCTTAACTGCTTCCCCCGCCATTGGAATTGCCTCATTTGTGTGACTCCCTGCATCACCCCAGACGATAAACAACTCAAGGGCAAGGGCTGTGTCTTGTTCATTATGTACAGAGCATGTAGCATATAGTAAGTGATCAATAAATATTTGATGGGTGAATAAATGAAGCAGTTCCCACTTAGTAAGGACACTTAGCTGCCTTTAGGATAACACTGTTCCCTGGTGAGTGTATAAGAAAGACCCTAGGCTTCCCTGGTGGCGCAGTGGTTGAGAATCTGCCTGCTAATGCAGGGGACACAGGTTCGAGCCCTGGTCTGGGAAGATCCCACATGCCACGGAGCAGCTGGGCCCGTGAGCCACAACTACTGAGCCTGCGCGTCTGGAGCCTGTGCCCCGCAACGGGAGGGGCCGCGATAGTGAGAGGCCCGCGCACCGCGATGAAGAGCGGTCCCTGCACCGCGATGAAGAGTGGCCCCCACTTGCCGTAACTAGAGAAAGCCCTCGCACGAACCGAAGACCCAACACAGCCAAAAAATAAAAGAAATAAATAAAGTAGCTATAAAATTAAAAAAAAAAAAAAAAAAAAAAAAAAAGATGGGTAGAGGGAAAAGATTTAAAAAAAACACAAAAACCCATCTTTAAAAAAAAAAAAAAAAAAGAAAGACCCTAAAGTAACCAGTATGCTGATGGTTCATGACTCATGGGATTTAACTACAAATCAGTTTTATTTATGTCTCCCAATGTCTCCATACATTTATTCATTAGGCCTTGTTCTTTCCCTGCCTCTGGATAAAAATGTGGGCAGACTCATGATTTTTCTGGTTATCCTTAGGTTAAACAATCCATCTCAATTTAGTAGTTAGGAAATCAGCAGCCAAGTCCTAGCTTCCCCAGTGACTTGCTAATCTGGTCCCCTCCATTTAATTCTATTACCTTCTATGATAAACCCCCATTATCTTTCACCTGGAGTGCTGCAGTAACCTCTAACTGCTCTGACTTTCTAAAGGACAGGTGAAGTTCTTTCCACAAAAGTTTTCGATGGCTTCCAGTTGTTTACTGAATCAAATCCAAATTCTTAAACTGGTATTCAGACCTCCATGACCAAGCTCCAGCCCATTCTTCCAGTTTATTTCCCATCAACTTCATACAATCTGTGCTGTCACCACTGTCTCAGTGTTTGCTGAACATACCTTTACTCATGCTATTCCATCGACCTGGATGCCTTGACCCCCCTTTTTGCCTAAGAAGACTAACTCTATCTTCCAGGATATGGTTCTAATGCCCCCTTCTCTCAGAGGCCTTCCCCAGTTCCTCATAGAAATTACTAAATTATTCTTCAGTAATCCTGTAGCTGCAGTAGGGCTTTAAACGAGTCCAATGCATGTCACTTCGATTTAACATATAATTGTTAAAAGCCTGATTTTATAGGATGCATCAGCTGTTGGATATTGCAATGCAGGGGTTTTATGGGGTGTGGGTTGGACAGGAAATGAAGATCTGTGGATTGGTGAATTGTGAAGGCCTGCAAAAGAAATGGGAAGTGATCCTCCCTTTTTGTGGGGTGGTGAAGAGTATTCTGGGTAGAGATAGTTGGGGGACAAATGCAGGGGACAGAAGATGATAATTGGCTAAGAAAGCCTCTATTTCCTTTTCTTGAAGTCCACAGATAGTCTGGACCCCTGGGTTCCAATAACACACTCAGTTGAGGATGTGTCCCTGACAGCATAATGGTTTGCTAGCTGAAAATTGGGAATTCAACTCCAGGCCTGTATCTCATAGGTGAAGTGAAGGGCACTCTGAAGATCAGAAATTTGGCAGCCTGGGGAAGGGGCTTGCCAAGTGTCTTAATCTGTTTCCTGACAATGTCTTTAGATTATTTTAGGGTGATAACATTTTATAATAAAACTGTGTGCCAAGATTGCTTCCAAGATGTACTGCGGGGGGAGGGGAGAGTGGGGAGTGTAAAGGAGCCCTGCCTGGCTCAATGTAATAGATGGTCCCAGCCACCTTACAAAACTAGCAAAATGGGGCTTGCACTAGCATCTTTATGGGGCTCCAGAATAAGTAAGTGCAATTCATCACCAGGTTGCACAGCACTTACTTCATCCCATGTTGTGCTTTATAATACTAGTTCTGTGTAGATTTGATGCCCCATTAGACTGTATGCTCTTCAAGGACAGGCACCCTGTAAGATCCACTGTGGTGTTGTAAAAAAAAAAACCAAAACAGAAACCTTAATTAAACAGAGTCAGGTGACCAGGAGGGGGAGCTCTCAGGCTCTGTGACAATAGCAGAGCCCAACAAGAGATTAAAGACCCCTCTTCGCTCATGCCAAGGACTCAGCTAGTGAAAATCCATGGACTCTTTTTTTCCTATAGCCTTCCCAATTTCCTTTTTTCCTCTATAACAGCATTCTCCTTCCCTTGCCTGTGGGGACTTGTGCATGACTACCCAAGGTTGCAGACTCCAAATTGTAATTCTCTGCTGATCCTGAATCAACCTATCTTTGATGGAGAAATATCTGGTAGTCTATTTGTTTTAGGTCAATTTTGGTGGCCTGTACAGGGACCAGAGAAGACCCCTGATGGCTCTGGGGCTGGTGAGCAAACAGGTGCAGTACCCACAAATGAGCCCATTGTCACTCACTGCTTTTCTCTCCAACCCTGGAATTTGAAGATACATCTTTCTCCTGGATCCAAGCTCATGCCCTCTTTGCATTTGAAGCTCTCCAGGGTTTATTCAGAATCTATTTTAAGGTTTCATCTTTCTGGTTAAGACCTTGTTTTGTATGCAAGTACTCATTTGATACTTTGGTCTGATTTTGAGATCAAACTAATTCAACTGAAGCTGGATGAGAAGCCATTGGCCCATTCCTTTGGGAACAGGAGTCACTTCATTGAAACTGTGCCAGTTCAGCTGGCAGCCCATTCCTTTGGAAAATGGGTTACTCTCTGGAAATTGGCTGAAAAGCATTTGGCCTGGCTCCTCTGAGACCTAGCTGTTTCCTTAGAACTGGCTTGTACTAGCTTGCAAGCTGTTTAAATTGAGCTGTTTGAATGGTTTGAAAATTATTCTTTTACACTAGAGAAAACCCACTGACAAATGGAATCCTAGTTATCTAAATATTTTGAGGGCACCCCCTGCAACAGGGACTCCAGCTGATTTTAGGTTTAAAAACCACAGTCCTTCCTCATGTGCATTTCTAACTAAATGAACCAACCTGACCAAAGGCAACTTAGAATATCAATGGCCATTGTGGGGAACTTGCAAAATCCCCAAACTCAATTTTCTTAAAACTAATTTGGATTACAATAGCTCAGAAATTTCCAGAATTGAGTGGAATGCCTATTCTGATTAGTATTTTGAGGCTTCTAAATGTTACCAGGAGGCTAAAGCTACCTCCCTGCAAAATAAGATTTTAAGATTAACTTAGGCAAACAAATGATAAAGAAAGGTAAGATGGCTCTCAAAGCCTCAGGCTCTTCTTCCCTGGCTTCTTTGCCACAGGCTTCACCTCCAGCACCATCTTGTCTCTGTCTCCTTTGGCTTCTAATGGCTAGACTCTGCCTTCAGCATTATCCTCCTCCTTTGCTTCTGTACCACCTACACTTCTTCCGTACCCTCATCTCTCATACTAATTCTCCCATCAAACTTTCCCTTTTCTCTTAAACTCTCCCCACCCCCTTTTCCTGTGAACGTGTCAGAACCTGTCCCTTTAAGCATTCTGAGGATCAGAGGCTATACCCTTAATTTCTTATATTCTCTGGACTAAACCTGAACTGCAAGCCGTAGTCAAAAATTTTCCCAAAGTTAGCTAAAGATCCTCACGGATTTGCTGAGGAATTTAATGTAGTAATTCAAACTTATCAACCTGGTTTCTCTGCGTTTTATCAGCTAGTTCATATGCTTGTTGGTAAAGGCCAGGCCAGTATTGGATGAAAACCGCTAATTGGGAAAATCCTGAAGGATCTCTAGAATTCCAACCGGGAGACCAGCCTGCTAACTTATATGATCAGACTCAAGCAATTGCTAGATGACTTCATCACGCAATACCTAGGGCTTTTCCGAAGCCTGCTGACTGGAACAAAATTCAAGCTTGCACACAAAAATCTGATGAACATGTTCATGACTATTACAGTTGACTTCAGATTATTTCTAAAGAAAATTCTTGTCTTCCTTTAGATGCTGATTCTACCTGGGCAGCTTTTAACTCTATGTTTATTAATGGGCTGTACTGGGACCTTTCCCTTCTCGTATAAAGGATCAGGATGGAATGGGAAACTATGTCTCCTTCAGATTTAGTTAATCTGGAAAACCAGCTCTCTCACACTCTAGATGAGTCACCAGAAAGGAAGACTGCCAAAATTCTTAATCTTCACCTCCAGCAAATGAAGGCTTCAAAACCAAAAACAAAACCCTCCTAGTTTCTGCTATTATTGCAAAGAGCCAAGACATTGGAAAAGACATTGTTACAAATTTAAGCACTTTAAGTGCCTTCAGCCTCTAACCAGCCTTTCCAGTGTCCTCCCAATGCTCAATGATGGAGCTCTAAGAAACTGCAGGGGCTCTGCCCAATCCTCCCTCTTAATCAGCTTGGAGAAACATTTCTCCAGATTGGGTATGAATCTATTCCAGTCCTAATTAATACTGGAGACACACTCTTGGTGCTCAATCCCACTACTATAAAGCAGCAAGCCCCTGCCTTGGATTACTAAAAGAGTTTAAATAGTGGGGATCTCCAGTGAACCCCAAAAGGTTCCTGTTTCTCAATATATTCCATTTTGATTAGGCCCTTTGAAAGATACATACTCTTTTCACCTTAGTTCCTCTGCTCCTACCCAGTTGTTAGGTTGAGACTTCTTAGTGAACTATTGTGTCAGAATTTCTTCCTCTCAAAAGGGGGAAATAATTCTAGAATTTGACAGTAACCAACCAGCTGAATTAAATGACCCTTTGACATCTTTTATTTGTTCTGTCTCTGATAGTGCTAGAGGTGATTCTGGAAACACTGAGCATTTGTCCCTATTGAATCAATTGCCATCTTCCTTATGGGCAAAATCTCCAACTGATATTGGCAAAACTCACAGCACACCTCCCATCAAAGTTCAAATAGATGTCTCAAAATCTCTTCCTAGAATTAATGGATACCCTATAAGTAAAGAACCCCTTCAAGGCATAAAGCCCATAATGGAAAATGACAAGGCTCAAGGCCTCATTATTTCTTGTACTAGCTCCTGTAACACTCCCATTTTACTGGTGAGAAAACCTAAGGACTGAGGGTGGAGGTTTGTTCATGACCCCTGAGCAATAAACACATTGTTATTCCTCAACACCCTGTTGTTTCTAACCCTCATGTAATACATTACTAACCTCCAGTCTCACTGGAAGCAAATTCTTTACTGTAACTGATTCATGCAGGGAATTCTTTAGTTCCAGTTGATGAAGTTAGCCAAATACCTTCTTGCCTTCTCTTGGGAAGAAAAACAATTCACCTGGACGGTAAGGCCTCAGGATTTTACTGAGAGTCCTTCTTATTTCTCGCAAATCCTAAAGGCTCATCTGAATGATATAAAGTTCTCTGAAGGTTCTACTTTGTTGCAATATGTGGATGATTTGCTTCTTTACTCTCCTTAAGCTTCCTCAAAGGAAGAAAACATCCATTTGCTAAAGCTCTTAGCCTTAAAGAGACATAAGATTGTCAAAGAAAAATTATAGTTTGCCCAAACCCAAGTTTGATATTTAGGGCATCTGATATCAAAACAAGGGCTACACCTAGATCCAGATGGTCTTCATGGTGTTCTAAGTTTCCCAAAACCCAACACTAAGTGCCGACTGCAAAGTTTTCTCCAGCTAGCTGGTTATTGCCAAAATTGGATCCAAAATTTCTCTCTGATGGCCAAACCTCTGTATATTTTACCAAACAATAATAACCCTGACCCAATTTTATGGGAAGAACATAGCTTTTAAGGCCTAAAAGGACAGTTTGATGAACCCACTTATTCTTAAGCATCCCAATTATCAGATTCCCTTTTTCCTTTTTCTATATAAAAAAGAAGGAAATGCTCTTGTAGTAGTCACCCCAAATCACAGGACCACCATCAACCCACAGGGTATTATAGCCAGAAACTGAGGCACAGAGATTCCCTCCTTGCCTTAGAGCCATTGTCCTTTTGGTTAAGGCCACTAAGAAAATTGTTGTGGTATCCCATTTAACCATTTTTGTACCTCATGCGGTAGAAGCTTTCCTGAATTCTTATCACACTCAACATTTCTTAGTCAGCTGCCTTACCTCCTATGAAGTCCTTTTGCTAACTGCTCCTCACATAACTCTTTTATGTTATAATAACCTTAACCCTGCTACTCTTCTTCCCTCCATCACGACGAAGTCCTTCATGACTGCTTGATGCTGATGGATCACCTCTTACTCCTTGTGACGATCTATAAGAAATTCCTCCATGTAATATTGAGTTCTCATGGTTCATTGATGGTTCTTTTTTAAAAGGTGCCAGTGGCAAATATTGTTCTGGGTTTGCTATTGCTACTCCTTTCGAGGTTATTGAGGCAACATCTTTACCTAAGGCTAATACAGGCTGAATTATATGCTCTTACATAATCTTATACTTTAGCCAAGGACAAAACTGCCATTATTTTACTGATAGCAGATATGCTTTCAAAGTATCTCATGATTTTGGAATGTTGTAGAAGCAAAGTGGGTTCCTTACTTCTAGCAGAAATAAAATTTAAAATGGCCCCTATATTCAGGAATTATTGGATGTGATACTCTTACTTGCTGCTTTAGCTTTTATTAAGATTCTGGGGCATTATAAACTTGACTCTATGGAAGCTAAGGGAAATTGCCTTGCTGATATTGCTGCAAGGAATGCTGCCCTTAAAGAGACCAACAGCAGCCAAACCTCTGTCATGGTTCAAAGGGATATTTCCCCAAATGATAACTTGGAAAAATTAGCTAGAGAAACCCAACAATTGGCATCAGAAAAGGAAAAACAAAATTGGAAATTCAACAATTGTTGGTTTGATAAAAAGAGAAAGCTGTGATTTGGACCAAATAACAACACAGTCCTATCTGAGATTCTAAAAATCCCTCTCCTCACCACTGTATATGCATTAAACCATTGGTCTACTGACAAAATGATAGTATTCATGATCAATATTGGTTTGGAAACATTAGCAAGGCTGCAAAAAGTCCCTACATCATTTGTCCCGTTTGTTTGAAGTACAACCAGGGAAGCCTGTTTTACTGCCTCTGGACATTTTTAACTGTCTAATGGATCATTTAAGGTCTGGCAAGTAGATTTCATACAACTTCCTTTGTCTCATGTATATAAATGCTTTAGTCATGGTCTGTATGTTTTCACACTGGACTGAAGTCTTTTCTTGTAGACAGGCTACTGCCTCTTCTGAGGCTAAAGCTCTTTTGGAAAAGATTATTCCTACCCAGGGAACTCCTCTCAAACTTCATAATGATCAAGGGACCCATTTTACTGGCCAGGCACTTTGACAAGTCTGTGATGTTTGGATGGTTTTACAACACTTTCACTGTGCTTACCATCCTCAATCCTCTGGTTTAGTTAAATGTACTAATAGCATTATTAGGACTCAACTGGCAAACTTTGTAGAGGTCCTCCAAATACCTCGGCCAAAAGGATTGCCAGCAGTCCATTTAAGTCTCAGAGTCACCTCTTTCAGAACTCATAAACTCTCACCCTTTAGATGGTCACAGGAAGCCCAATGCACTTGACTTCTGTGTCTTTTGACCCACAACTGATAAAAGGAGTTACTCCAATATTGCAAAGGCCTAATCGCTTCTATTAAAAATAACTGTGTTTTGGTAGAGCAATATTTTCACTGTGTGCTCCTAGAAGACAAAGGTCTTAAGCATCACACCTTGTAATCTGGAGATTTCATCTATGGGAAAGAGACACCTCCCAAAGAATTCTCTTCCACCTCACTGAAGAGGCCCCTATCAGGCACTGCTAACTAACGTTTGTGCTGCCAAACTCCAAGGACGAGACTCTTGGATTCACACGACACACATAAGAAAGCACCAAACACTGACTGGATCCTTCATATCATCTGGTGACCTGAAAATAAAGATTTCCCAGAATGGAAGCAGGTGACATCTGATGAGACAGCTTTCCCAAGATATCTGAATCAGGCCTGTTCGAAGGTTGTTGCCAAACCTTTGATGATGATATAGTGTTTCAGATGATCTCCGGTGTCTATGATCTTGATAACATATGGACTTCAGATAAAAAGTGCCCGAGAGTTCTCACTCCTACTTCGCCTTGTTACTCAAATGTGACCTCAATAGGTTTCCAATCTGTGAACTTTCCCTCTGAAGTGAGACACTAGTCCCAGGAAAGGTCCTTCCTGGCACTGGGGGACAAAAGCCACTGAAACTAGAAAACCCAACTCTTGATCAGTAATGCTTTCAGAGAAAGATCTTGATCAAAAGAGGGAAATGTAAAAAAATAATAAACAGAAACCTCAATTAAATAGAGTTGGGAGACAAAAAGGGGGAGCTCTCAGGTCCTGGAATGATAGCAGAGCCCAACAAGAAGATCAAAGACCCCTCTTCGTTCCGGCAGCAAGTCATCCAATGAAAAGCCATGGTCTCTTTGTTTTCTTCCCTTGCCTCGGGGACTTGCATGTGGTTTGCCGTGATTGCAGACTCTGAATTGTATTTCCCTGCTGATCCCAAGTCAACCCATCATTGCTGAAGCAATATCTAGCAGTCTATTTGTTTTAGGTCAACAGTGTTCACAAAAAGAATGCTTTTTACACTCACTTGTGGTGTTTGTTTATTGAATCGTGGCTGCTTTCTTTGTTCTGGCTTCCCTGCTGTTCAAGGTTGGTTCACTCAGTTGCCTGAAGCTGAGGTCTATTTATGACAAGGCTACAAGTTCAAGTCACGTTTGGGTAGATTGGCATCATGCTGTTACTTGACCCTTCAGGAAAAAGCTTAGTCAGCAATCAGTGATCAAATAGTGTGATAGGGACAGGGATGTTGAGTTATATCAAGAAAAGTTTTGGGCTTCCCTGGTGGCACAGTGGTTAAGAATCCGCCTGCCAATGCAGGGGACATGGGTTCGGGCCCTGGTCCGGGAAGATCCCACATGCCTGGAAGCAACTGAGCCAGCGCGCCACAGCTGCTGAGCCTGCGCTCTGGATCCCGCGTGCCACAACTACTGAGCCCGTGTGCCACAACTACTGAGCCCGCACGCTGAGAGCCTGTGCTCCGCAACAAGAGAGGCCACTGCGGTGAGAAGCCCGTGCACCACAACAAAGAGTGGCCCCCACTTGCCGCAACTAGAGAAAGCCCATACGCAGCCAAAAATAAATAAATAAAATAAAGAAAGAAAGAAAGAAAGAAAGAAAAGTTTTACATTCAGGGACTGGATAGTCAAGTGTGAAATATGCAATGAGTGTATAAATAGAATTTTCTATGCTTCAATGTGTGTTTTTATAATACCACATAGCTCACACACGATTGATTTAAAAAAAGAGAGAGAGAATGTGTCTATGTAATGTTCAAATTGTGCTGATTCTTATGTAATTTTCCTAGTCAATGGGAGCTGGATTAGTGGTAGTAGAATTATAACTACAGTAGGAAAGAAAAAGCCCTCAGCTTGGCTGCTGATCTGAAGAAGCCCTCTCAGCATATTTTGGGAAAATTAAATATGAGCATCTGCACCTGGGACTTGCTTCCTGGAGTACGCACCGCAGCCTTGCACATTTCCGGGCAGGTTACCTGTCCTCCTGTACCCACTTTAATGGCAGTGTAACTGCATTGTTTTTGTGCCTGAAAGCTAGCATTTTCATTCTTGTTCTGTGCATTTTTAATACCCCTTTAGTCAGTACAATGCTTTGCACATGTGATGTACTTGATGAATAAATGGAAAATGAGAGACTGGACTCTGAACTTGACATCTCTATTGTATTCCAGGTAAGAGATCCTCACCAGAATAGTCATGATTTGAATACATTATCAGTAACATCATGCTCAATTCTTTTGATATGCTAAACAAGGAGGCCACTTGTTAGAAAAGACAAGTTTGTTCTTATATGCCAAGGAAAGACACAGAAGGATCTGAATTTAGTCCACTTGTGCTCTGCCAGCTCTATTTTTCCAGGCCCTTGGAGACTGGTCTTTCTTGACCACTTCTCTAAAACCTAGTACTCCCACAATCTCTACCTGCTACTCTACTTCACTGCTACACACTTTATACCAAAATTATAACATTTATTTATTTACCTGTCTACTGATTGTCTCCACTGGAATGTGAGCTTAGTGTTACAGCCCAGCTCTTAGAATAATGCTGATGCATAGTAGGTGTTCAGTAAATACTTGTTTAATGATTGAATATATTCAGATTTTACCCTCTGGTACAAACACTTGGGAGAATGATTTGGCATTGCCTTGCACAAATGAACATATGCACAGCTTGTCAATCAAGAGTCTTACTCCTAGGTATGTACCTGTGGTAAAGCCTTTCATTTCTTTCCCAATATTCATTCTCTTCTTACACCATGGAAGTAGAATTTCTAGCTGGTCGTATGCCTTCCCAGAATAAAGACTTTATTTCTCACCCTCCATTGCAGCTAGGCATGGCCACATAATTTCTGTCCAGTGGGATATAAATAGAAATATTTGTGACATTTTCCAGGAAACTTCCTTAATGTGTGATTTGTGTGCTTTGTACCTGCTTTTTCCTTCTTCCTTCATCTCACTGGCTGAAATACAGAATGCCATCATCTTGGACTGTGGGAATGAGAGCCACATGCTAGGAATGGCAGCACTATGAGCTAGAAGGAACCTGGGCCCCTGCAGACTTAGGAGAGCAGAACTATAAAACTAGTCATGCACCACATCCACCCAGACTTCACTTAAGTAACAAATACGTTTCTGGGCTTCCCTGGTGGTGCAGTGGTTGAGAATCTGCCTGCTAATGCAGGGGACACGGGTTCGAGCCCTGGTCTGGGAAGATCCCACATGCCGCGGAGCAACTAGGCCCGTGAGCCACAACTACTGAGCCTGCGCGTCTGGAGCCTGTGCTCCGCAACAAGAGAGGCCGCGATAGTGAAGAGGCCCGCGCACCGCGATGAAGAGTGGCCCCCGCTCGCTGCAACTAGAGAAAGCCCTCGCACAGAAACGAAGACCCAACATAGCAATCAATCAATCAATCAATAAATCTTTAAAAAAAAAAAAAGAAAAGAAATACGTTTCTATCTGGTTTAACCCATTGCTATTTTGGGTTTCTATCACTCATGGCTGAAACCAAGCCTAACTGAAACAATACTTGGAGAAAATCTTGCACGTGTACAAGAATAACCATAGCACAATTCTTCATTATAGAAAGAAGCAGGTAAATGCCTAAATCCATCAAAAATTGTATGGATAAATTTTTTTTCTGTAAAGTCATAAAATATACTTTGCAGTAATGAAAGTGATTAAACAACTATACAGCATCAATACTGAATCTCCAAAACACATTATTAAGCATAATAAAGTGACTCAGAAGAATGCATACAGTATGACATGAAGTATAATATAAAGTTTAAAAATATATGCTTTAGGGATACTGTATACACATAGAAAGTATAAGTTTAAGAGAAAAAGGGAATGATTAACACAAAGTTCAGGAGGGTGACCATCTGCATGGAGAAGGGGAAGTCCATCAGGCTGGGGCACACAGAGGACTTAAGAGGTACTGGAATTTCTTTGAAACTCTGGGAGGGTACATGGCATGTGTGTTTTCTTATTAAACTAGACAAATACACATATGTACTCTTTTGAATGTAGGATATATTTCTTAATAATTATAAAAAAGATTCTACTCTGTCCTCCAATGATGCCTATTGTCTTTTGCTTGTTCACCTTACCTCTGTTATAACAGTCTTAAAACACCTAGGAAAACCATTAAAGATTTAAGCAGATATATTCATAGCAAACATTCAATTCACTGGTTGATGATGACAGTAGTAAAGAGGAAAGTCTGAAAAGCAAATGAATGCCTACATGCAGTGAGTTAACTTTTTCATTTAACATGAGTATCTATCAATTACAACTTAATCAAACTGTAGCTTTCTTTAATTTAATGTTAAAATCTCTTCCTAATAGAAAACAGAAATTTACTAGTTCAGCAAATATTTATTAAGTGCCCACTGTGTGTTTTACACTGCAGATACTACTATGAGCAATATGGACATGTATGTACAACGAATCTAAAGTGCTTGACATGGTGCCTTCAGTGTCATCAGCAACAGTAACAATGATATTACTATTAACGTTACTACTACTTATTAACCTGAAAGCCTTAAAGCTCTGAAGCAGTTTAGCATCAAAATCTCATTGAAACAGCCTCTCCCACCTTCAAAGATTTATCTCTGTAACACTGTGTTAGCCAGAGTAAGCTTGTTTAATTATACAAAATCACCCCCGACCAAGAACTTTAGTGGCTTTAAGCAAGAGTCTATTTCTTGTTCATATCCATCTTGCTTGAGTCTGGGCTGCTTTTCAGTGCAATTTTCCTCCATGTGCAGGCTCAGAATTTCAGGTATTTTGTGTATGTGATACTGGATGTCAAGACTTGCTCTCACAATCACTGCTGCAGAGGAAGTGTAGCTTGAGAGTCTTCAATCATCTTTGTTGGCTAAAGCAAATTATATGACTCCTTCTAACTTCAAGAAGGACAATTTTCCTGTGGGTTTGGAAGGAGTGGGTACCAAATACCTGAAAATGGTGGCATGGCCATAGGTAGTCGAACAAAAGTAAACACTACAAAGTGTTCTCATGTACCACCTCCTCCACCTCTGTGTAAGTTCCAAGCAACCCTACAAAGAACTTATTATTATTTCAATTCTCTAGATGAGAAAGCACATCTCGCTTGCCTAAGATGGCTTTTGCCATAAGGGGCAGAGAAAGAAATCAAGTCCTGCGCTTGACAATAGCAGTGTTTTATTGTCCCTTTCACAACTCACATAGAAGAGTGAATCGTGAACATAATTCATGCTCTGCTTTTAAGCTCCCAAACATTAGCATAATAAGAGTCATACATCTTATGCCTGGAGATATTCATTATTCAGAGCAATCATCATCAGCTACAATTGGCTACACCATACATATTGCGTACTTCAATATATAGAGGAACCTTATTCAACTGATTTATCAGTGCTACTCTCCTCCCAAATTCTTCTTTTAAAAGTTTTTAAATGCTGAGATTGCAACCTGCTTTAATAACATCCATGGTACTGTCCCTCCTAGTTCAACTATTCACTAATGGACAACCATTAGTAGGGGTAGCAGGCTGAATAATGGCCCCCACAAAGATGTCCATGTTCTAATACCCAGGAACCTATGAAAAACAGATTTTGCAGATGTGATTAAGCATCTTAACCTGGGGAGATTATTCTGGATTATCTGGGTAAGTCCAATGTAATCACAATGGTCCCTATAAGAGAGAGGAAGGAGGGCCACAGTGAGAAAAAGGAGATGTAATGACAGAATACATTTTAGAGATGGAGGAAGGGCCCATGAGTCAAGGAGTAGAGGCAGCCTTTCAAAGATGGAAAAGTCAAGGAAATTGATTCTCCCCTGGAGCCTCCAAAAGGAATACAGTCCTACCACCACCTTGATTTAGATCCATGAGACTTATTTCAAACTACAAACCTCCAGAACTCTCAGAAATTCATGGTGTTTTTAGCCACTAAGTTTGTGGTAATTTGATATAGCAGCAATAGGAAACTAATACTGTAGGCAAACAGAAATGCAGCATCCCGGAGTTACACTTCATTCATGGCTCTCCATAGGAGATCACTTATTTCTTCTCCCCATACTGGTCTCCTTTAAAACTTTCTTATTTTTTCCCTTTCATGACTGATGAATCCTCCTCTATACTTCATATTACCTATTAAAACACAGAACTTGGGGATAAAAAATACTTTCAACTCATGTTAGAAATAACAGTAGGATGCCTCCTCTAACCTGGTTTGGAAGAAGATAGGGTATAAAATTTAAGTTAGAGGAAGAAACAAGGTAAAAAAAAAAAGTCACACGGGCTTGGGAATCAGATCTGAGCTTGATTAAAAGCACTACCAGGCCAGGGAGATCAGTACGGTGCTTTGTGACCGCCTGGGGGGGTGGGATGGGGAGGGTGGGAGGGAGGGAGATGCGGAAGGGAGGAGATATGGGAAAGTGTGTATATCTGTAGCTGATTCACTTTGTTATAAAGCAGAAACTAACACACCATTGTGAAGCAATTATACTTCAATAAAGATGTTTAAAAATAAAATAAAATAAAAAAATAAAAATAAAAAAATTTAAAAAAGAAGAACATGAAAAAAAAAAAAAAAAAAGCACTACCAGGCAAGGGCAGTGTGTGCTCAGGTGCTGTGGACTGAATGCGTTCCTCCCAAGTTCATATGTTGAAGCCCTAATCCCCTTTGTGATGGTATTTGAAGGTGGTGCCATTGGGAGGTAATTGGGGTTAGATGAGGGTCATGATGGTGGGCTCTCATGGCAGTATAAATGTCCTTATAAAAAAGGAAGAAAAATGAGGTCTCTCTCTCTCTGCCATGTGAGGACAAAGCAAGAAGATGGCCATCCGCAAACCAGAAAAGAAGGCTCTCACTGACACTGAATCGCCAGGCACCTGGATCTTGGACTTTCCAGGCCTCCAGAACTGTGAGAAATAAATTGTTGTTTAAGCCCCCAGTCTACAGTATTTGGTTATAGCAGCCCAAACTGAATACGACATTGGGCAAGTTACTTAACCTGAGTACACATTAGTTTTTTTATATGTAAAATTGAAAATAGTGCCTTTGTTCTCAAAAGGCTGTGTGAGAATTAAATGTTGCATAGAGTAACTTAGCACTCATATATAGAAAAAAATAGCACATTGCCTGGGGGTTATGGGCAAAATTGTGTCCCACTCCCTGCCCCATGCCACATTCACATGTTGAAGTGCCAACCCCCAATACCTCAAAATGTGAGTGTGTTTGGAGACGGGGTCTTAAAGAAGTAATTAAGGTAAAATGAGATCAGCAGTGTGGGACCTAATCCAATATGATTGGTGTCCTTATTAATAGAGGAGATTAGGACACAGAGGTACAGAAGGAAGGCCATGTAAAGACACAGGGAGAAGACAAATACCTATAAGCCAAGGAAAGAGGCTTCAGAAGAGACTGAACCTGCTGACACTATGATCTTGGACTTCTGGCCTCCAGAATTGTAAAATAAATTTCTGTTGTTTAAGCCACCCACACTGTGATACTTTGTTATAGCAGCCTTAACAATATTTCCAGTATATCTGGAATCTGGTAGAAAAGGACTGAGATAAAATGTTGACTATTAATTTTAATTATTCTGATGGTAGACTTCACTTCCACTCCATCGCAACCATTCACTTTTGTATTGGGTTGGCCAAAAAAGTTCGTTTGGGATTCTCCATAAGGTGTTACAGAAAATGCCCAAAGAACTTTTTGGCCAACCAATACTTGTCACTATTTGAAACCATTTTACCTCCGAAATCTTAAATTATGGGAATCCCTTTCTCTAATCACAAGATGTAGCCCTCTATCCCCTTTTAACTACTAGTCTTATAGTTTGTCCTCATTGAGGACTCAACCTCTCCACAAGATGGGAAGATCCAAGATGTCAGCATCCACCTGGATCCATCTTCTTCCCTACCCAGTTTGGACCCAATGGTCAAGGAAAACTTGTATTTTTACCAATTCTTCTGTATAACTCATTCTCTTTACCCCTTGCAATTGGTCCCCAACTTAAGAGATATCCAACCATTTGCTTTTTTTTGACAATCTGTTCCCAGATTGTCAGATAATGCTTAAGAAAATCTTACTACCATGTATCTTGATGCCACATCTGTTTATGGAGTGTTGAATACACAACACTGTTCTAGGTTTAGCTGTCACAAAAGACAGTTGTGAAAGGACAACCATCCTTTGTGACAGCTATTCTCACTTTATAGCTAAGAATAATCTCTATGTTTAATAACTACCTACTAAGAAAAGTCCATAAAACTGGAACAAATAAACCTAAAATTTGTACAGATTCACAAAAGACCCCAAATAGCCAAAGCAATCTTAAGAAAGAACTATATTACAAACTAGAGTAATCAAAATAGTATGGTACTGGCACAAAAACAGACACATTGATCAATGGAACAGCATAGAGGACCCAGAAGTAAACCCATGCTTAGATGGTCAATTAATTTACAACAAAGGAGCCAAGAATATATGGGAAAAGACAGATTCTTTGATAAATAGTGTTGGGAAAACTGGACAACTACATTCAAAAGAATGAAACTGGACCACATTCTTACACTATGTACAAAAATAAACTCAAAATGGATTAAAGACGTTAAGTATAAGACCTGAAACCATAAAACTCCCAGAAGATAACATAGGCATTAAGCTCTTTGTCATCAGTCTTAGCGATATTTTTTTGAACATGTCTCCTCAGGCAAGGGAAACAAAAGAAAAAAAATGGGAGTACATCAAAATTATAAAACTTTTGCACAGTGAAGAAAATCATCAACAAAACAAAAAGTCAGCCTACTGAATGGGAGAAGATATTTGCAAATGATATATCCAATAAGGGGTTAATATCCAAAATACATAAAGAACTCACACAATTCAACATCAAAAATACAAACAATCTGATTTAAAAAATGGCAGAGGACCTGAATAGACATATTTCCAAAGAAGACAAATAGATGACCAACAGATACATGAAAAATGCTCGACATCACTAATCATCAAGGAAATGCAAATCAAAACCACAATGAGATATCACTTCACAGCTGTCAGAACGGCTATTATCAAAAAGACAAAAAATTACAAGTGTTGGCGAGGATGTGACGGAAAGGGAACCCTTGTACAGTGTTGGTGGGAATGTAAATTTGTGCAGCCACTATGGAAAATGGTATGGAGGTTCCTCAAAAAACTGAAAGTAGAAGTACCATATGAATCCCACTACTGGGCATATAACCTGAGAAAACCATAATTCAAAAAGAGTCATGTACCACAATGTTCATTGCAGCACTATTTACAATAGCCAGGACATGGAAACAACCTAAATATCCATCGATAGATGAATGGATAAAGAAGATGTGGCACATATATACAATGAAATATTACTCAACCATACAAAGGAACGAAACTGAGTTATTTGTAGCGTGGTGGATGGACACAGAGTCTGTCATACAGAGTGAAGTAAGTCAGAAAGAGAAAAACAAATACCGTATGCTAACATATAAATATGGAATCTTGAAAAATGGTACTGATGAACCTAGTGGTAGGGCAGGAATAAAGATGCAGACGTTGAGAACAGACTTGAGGACAAGGGGGGAATGGGAGGCTGGGATGTAGTGAGAGAGTAGCACTGACATATATACACTACTAAATGTAAAATAGATAGCTAGTGGGAAGCTGCTACATAGCACAGGGAGATCAGGTCAGTGCTTTGTGATGACCTAGAGGGTTGTGGTAGGAAGGGTGGGAGGGAGGCTCAAGAAGGAATGGATATGGGGATATATGTATATGTATAGCTGATTCATTTTGTTGTACAGCAGAAACTAACACAACATTGTAAAGCAATTATACTCCAATAAAGATGTATTTTTTAAAAAAAGAAGTACGATTTGATCCAGCAATTCTACCTCTGAGTATTTGTCTGAAGGAAACAAAAACACTAGTTTGAAAAGATACGTACACCCCTATATCCATTGCAGCATTATTTACAATACAAGTAATGGAAGCAACCTAACTGTCCTTTGATAGATGAATGGATAAAGAAGATGTGTTTTACGCGCACACACACACACACACACACACACAAAATGGAATGGAATATTACTCAGCCATTAAAAAGAATGAAGGGCTTCCCTGGTGGCGCAGTGGTTGAGAATCTGCCTGCCAATGCAGGGGACACGGGTTCGGGCCCTGGTCTGGGAAGATCCCACATGCCGCGGAGCAGCTGGGCCCGTGAGCCACAACTACTGAGCCTGCGCTCCTGGAGCCTGTGCTCCGCAACAAGAGAGGCCGCGATGGTGAGAGGCCCGCGCACCGCGATGAAGAGTGGCCCCCACTTGCCGCAACTAGAGAAAGCCCTCGCACAGAAACGAAGACCCAACACAGCCAAAAATAAATAAATAAATAAATAAATAAATAAATTAAAAAAAAAAAAAAAAAAGAATGAAGTCTTACCATTTGTAACAACACTGATGGACTTAGGAGATATTATGCTAAGTGAAATAAGTCAGAGAAAGTACTGATGACTTCACTTACATGTGGAATCTAACAAACGAAACAAACAAACAAAACAAAATACAGACAGACATAGATACAGAGAACAAGCAGGTGGTTGCCAAAAGGGAGGGAGGTGGGAGTGTGGGGGCAATAGGTGAAAGGGATTAAGAGTTTCAAGCCTCCGGTTATATGATAAACAAATCATGGGAATGTAATGTACAGCACAGGGAATATAGTCAGTAACATTGTAATAACTTTATACGGTTTTAGATGGTTATTAGAATTATCGTGGCGATCAATTTATAGTGTATATAAATGTCAAACCACTATGTTGTATACCTGAAACTAATATCGTATTGCATGTCAACAAAACTTCAATTAAAAAGGAAAGAAAAGTCTGTAGAAGGCCAAATACTAGTGTGATTTGGTAACCTAACTATGTTAGGATCAATATATCTGTGATTCTCTTGATCTTTCCCTCCTCTTGTTACCTCATGGTTATAAGATGGCTGCTGATGTCGTAGAATTTATTTCCATGTTCACAGCAATAAGAAGGGGAAATCTTTTACCTGACACCATCTCTTTTATTGTCTCACCAACTCAGTCTACCCTTAAATGTTAGGGTTTCTCCTGGCTCCATTCTTGGTTCTCTTCTATTCTTGCCACACACGTCACTCCATGTATGATCTCATCCCATGTTTTCTATGACCTGCCACACCATGCTGATGACAGAGCAATCTCTATATCTGGCCTTATCCTCTTTCCTGAGCTCCAGCTCCTAAACTGCAATTGGATACCCACCAAGACTTTCAGAGGGAACATGATCAAAGAAGTTTCTTTGTCTTTCCCGTACTACATCTGTTTTTTCATATTTTCGATTAATGGCATTGCCATCCTCCTATCCTCCTATGCTAGACCCTTCCATGGTCCCTCATCAGCTCTCTGGTTCTCTCTGCCTCCCCTCCACCTCTCACCAATATCTAATAAGCAACAAATCCTGTCAGATCGCCCTCAGATAACTACAGTCTCTTCTCTACTCCTATTGTTCTGCTTTAGCAGAGGTCCATATCATTTCATCTCCCCCGAAGCCTTCCCTTGTGCCCACATGTGGTCAGGAGCTCTCTGGAGGCAGCCTCACCAGAGTGGCTGAGAGTACAGAGTTAGAGCCCAAGTTCACATCCTGGCTGTGCCACTCACCAGCCACATGACCTTGGGCAAGCTGTTTAACCTCTCTGGGCCTGAGTTTTCTCATCTGAGAAATGGAGATAATAATATTACTTACCTTTTAGGGCTATCATCATACAAATAAATAAATTAATGCATGCAAAGTATTTTGAAGATTGCCTGGCTCCAACCCTATAAGTGTTGTTACTATCATTAAAAATCAGATATATGTATAAAGTGCTTAGCAGTGCTGAGCTCATGGGGAGAGCTCCGTAAATGTTAATTGCCATTATTTTTGTCTGTGCTCTGTCTTTCTAATGCTGAGTTCAGGGTCCTGTTGAAGCACTTCTCACTGTGTTTTATAATTTCTCTCTTAACATCTGTCTCCTTCACTAGACTGTGTACGTCCCCTAAGCAAAACACAGATAGTGTTTTAGTTATCTGTGTGCGCAGCATTTAGCACAGTGCCTGGTACAAAGAAGAACACCAAAGTGTGTTTTCAAGTGGGTAAGAAAGAAAGGCAACAAACAGTCCAGTAGTTCCCAATGGTGTACAGGCTCCTTTGATCTAATTCTGCCCTTCCTTCAGGCCTCGGATACTCCCCACCTGGAACTCCTCCTAAAGTCCTGCCCTGACAGAGCTGGATACTCCTCCCCTGTGTTTCCACACACACAGTGCCTAAGTCCTCCTATTGTTTTTTTAATTATCTGTTTACTCATTGATACCCTTGATAGATCGTCACCTCCTGCAGGGCATGAAAAGAGTCTTATTCAACACTAAACGCCCAGCCAGCGCACAGCATATTAACTGACACCTGGTACTCAATATATATCTGTTGAATAATGCATGCATGAACTAATTCTTGCAACAATGCTATGAGAGAGGTACTAATATCATTCCTTTTAATATTTGAGGAAACTCAGAATTAGTGAGATGAAATACCTTCCCAAAGGCATAGAAACAGAAAATTAGGTTGAAGACATACGAAATATGGATATTAAATTTGTAAGCAAATATGTGTAGCTGCATTAGACAAAGTCCCAAAGTTAACAGTGGCTTAAGCAAGGTAGACGTTTATCTCTGATGTAAGTCTGAGCTGGAATGGCAGCTCTGCCCCACAAAATCAGCAGGGAGCTTGCTACCTTCCATTCCATGGCTCTGCCATTCCTGGGATGCTGTCCTGTTTGCGTGGTCCAAGATGGCTCACACTGTGCCTGCAGTTCAGGCAATGGGGAGAACTAGGACGGGGAGAGCCTCTGTCCTTAAAGGATACCATCTTGAACTTGCAAAGTTCACCGTCACTTTTGCAGACATGGCCATATCTAACTACTAAGGTGCCTGGGCTATGTGGTCTTTCTACTGAGCAGTCAAGGGCCCAACTTAAAACTCCATTCCTTTGAAGGACAGAAATGATGTTGGTAACCAGTGCTCTCTTCCATGGATATTCAAGCTCCCCTTTTCCGGGGTAGGGAGGAGATGATGGAAGAGAAAGGGAATGATACTAGAGATCTACTTCTTCTTTAAGGTAGCATAACTTATTTTCAACATGTCAATGGCATGAAAAAAATAGAGGAGAGGGTACTGCTCTAGATTAAAAGAAACTCAAGAGACATACAACTAAACGATATGTGTGGCCCTTTTTATAGAGTCTCACTTGAATAAAACAACCATAAAAAGAACAATTGGGGAATTTGAAAATAGCCTGATACTATAAATATGATAACCAACTATGCGTTATGATGTCATACTTTGAGTAGTACAATAGTATTTTGGTTATTTTTTTTTTTAGAGATGTATATTCAAGCAGGTAGGCACGAAATGACATGATGTCTGGGGTTTGCTTTAAACTACTTCAGCCAGAGAAGGGGGAGGGGAGATGAAACCATGTGACAAAGCCTTGATAATTACTTAATTATCTTACTTTGGGGTATATTAGAAATTTTCCAGAGTGAGAAAATTAAAACAAAAACAAAAAATAACCCCCATGCCCACTAGCACAGCCCCATCACTGGATATATTTCAGTCCAAAAATGGAGGTAATAAACAAAGGCGCTGTTTCTTTGAAAGTTCCAGGTCCTTGCAGAGCTCAGGGCATGGCAGGTAACATCAATACGTGTGTCCTTATGACTAAGCCTCTCTCCAAATGCTCCCCTGGGGACTCAGGTTCTTCTTGCAGATTACACCAGCATTGACGTTTTAGAAAAGAAAAATAGCACCACGAAGTACTTAGTATGCTGGACCTGCCACTGACTCACACGGAGAGAGAATTAGGAACATGCTGCTGCAGCCTGGGCCTCTCTCTGGGAGCTGCTCCCTCCCTTCCTCCTTAGAATATGGAAATTATCTAAAATCCGGAAGAAAAATCATATCATCTGAGGGAAAATTTGACCCACAGCAGGTCACAACTGCTGAGTTTTTTTCTTTCCAAAAGGATAGGTAGAAGTAATACTTATTTGTCTCTGTGTTATGCCACAATCAGCCAGGGTGCAAAGATGACATTTGTTGCCACTCTGTTTTGTGGGACCAGTGCTGGGAAACTTCAGGGCAGGCAGGGCAAAGAGGGTAACAATTTACATGCTGAAAAGGTCACCTGTAAGTGGCTCTCAGCCTCAGCAGCAGGGCTGATTTTCTCCTCATCACAGTGTTATTGGCTTTCAGAAAAAATTAGAACAAAGCAGCACTCTATCCTCTGTGTTGGTGATAAAAAGTTCCTTATACAGGCAGTGTCAGAGATACACTAGGACAGAATGCTTATGATGAATTAAGTGAATGCAGTTGCTCACGCATAGCAACCTATATACACCCATGTGAAGCCTGCAATATGTGTGCAAATCCGTGCATTAAATTTATTTCAACAGACATGTCTTGAATACCAACTTGTGCGGGATACTGCCCCAAACACTGAGAAGGTAGAGCTGACCCTTACCCTCTGGGAACTGAATATCATTATTCTTTGAAGGTCAATGTCACAGAATACCATAAAATTCAAGTTTACTTTTTCCCTAAGGGACACACTGTGCCCTGCCCTCCACCCAGTTCTGCTTGCTGCCGTATACTACATCCCCCACTAATATACACATATTAACAGGTGATCCTGGCCAAGGTCAAAGGATCATCTGGAAGATTTCCCAAAACGGCTTTAACAGAAGACCAGGTCTATGATCTGCTTCCTAAAAACTGTGTTCTGTTGATCTAATATAACACACTATTCCTTCTCTTAGAGACCCACACTTCTCATTAGCACATCCATCTCTCCCAGACTTTGCGATAAAGAAACCTATTTGACCTAGTGTTTCCCGGACTTACTTAACCTCAGAAACTGTTCATCAAATAACTCTTCTATACGTGTTTCATGGAACATACTTGGGGAAATGTCAATCCAGAGGCATCTTAAGCAGTTAGAATTGTTGACACTGGTCTGAAACTAAACAGAATAAGAACGTGCCCAAGTGGGAACTTCTGTTTCAGCTTTGACTTTTGACTTATTTAAAGCTAAAATCTAAGAGACTGAAACTCTTCTAGGACCTTTTTTTAAAAAATTTAATTAATTAATTAATTTATTTTATACAGTGGGTTCTTATTAGTTATCTATTTTATACATATTGGAGTATACATGTCAATCCCAATCTCCCAGTTCATCTCACCACTCCCCCCCACCCCCCCTTTCCCCCCTTGGTGTCCATACGTTTGTTCTCTACATCTGTGTCTCTATTTCTGCCCTGCAAACCAGTTCATCTGTACCATTTTTCTAGATTCCACATATATGCATTAATATACGATATTTTTCTCTTTCTGACTTCACTCTGTATGACAGTCTCTATGTCCATCCATATCTCTACAAATGACCCAATTTCATTCCTTTTTATGGCTGAGTAATATGCCATTGTATATATGTAGCAGATCTTCTTTATCCATTCATCTGTCAGTGGGCATTTAGGTTGTGTCCATGACCTGGCTATTGTAAATAGTGCTGCAATGAACACTGGGGTGCACGTGCCTTTTTGAATTATGGTTTTCTCTGGGTATATGCCCAATAGTGGGATTGCTGGGTCATATGGTAATTGTATTTTTAGCTTTTTAAGAAACCTCCATACTGTTCTCCATAGTGGCTGTATCAATTTACATTCCCACCAACAGTGCAAGAGGGTTCCCTTTTCTCCACACCCTCTCCAGCATCTGTTGTTTGTAAATATTTGGTGATGCCCATTCTAACTGGTGTGAGGTGATACCTCATTGTAGTTTTGACTTGCATTTCTCTAATAATTAGTGATGTTGAGCAGCTTTTCATGTGCCTCTTGGCCATCTTTATGTCTTCTTTGGAGAAATGTCTATTTAGGTCTTCTGCCCATTTTTGGATTGGGTTTCTTTGATGTTGAGCTCCATGAGCTGTTTATATATTTTGGAGATTAATCCTTTGTCCGTTGATTCGTTTGCAAATATTTTCTCCCATTCTGAGGGTTGTCTTTTTGTCTTGCTTATAGTTTCCTTTGCTGTGCAAAAGCTTTTAAGTTTCATTAGGTCCCATTTGTTTATTTTTGTTTTTATTTCCATTACTCTAGGAGGTGGGTCAAAAAAGATCTTTCTGTGATTTATGTCAAAGAGTATTCTTCCTATGTTTTCCTCTAAGAGTTTGATGGTGCCTGGCCTTACATTTACGTCTTTAATCCATTTTGAGTTTATTTTTGTGTATGGTGTTAGGGAGGGTTCTAATTTCATTTTTTACATGTAGCTGTCAGTTTTCCCAGCACCACTTACTGAAGAGACTGCCTTTTCTCCATTGTATATCCCTGCCTCCTTTGTCATAGGTTACTTGACCATAGGTGCATGGGTTTATCTCTGGGCTTTCTATCCTGTTCCATTGATCTGTATTTCTGTTTTTGTGCCAGTACCATATTGTCTTGATTACTGTAGCTTTGTAGTATAGTCTGAAGTCAGGTAGTCTGATTCCTCCAGCTCCGTTTTTTTCCCCTCAAGATTGTTTTGGCTATTTGGGGTCTTCTGTGTCTCCATACAAATTTTAAGATTTTTTTGTGCTACTTCTGTAAAAAATGCCATTGGTAATTTGATAGGGATTGCATTGAATCTGTAGATTGCTTTGGGTAGTATAGTCATTTTCACAATATTTATTCTTCCAATCCAAGAACATGGCATATCTCTCCATCTGTTGGTATCATCTTTAATTTCTTTCATCAGTGTCTTATAGTTTTCTGGATACATGTCTTTTGTCTCTCTAGGTATGTTTATTCCTAGGTATTTTATTCTTTTTGTTGCAATGGTAAATGGAAGTGTTTCCTTAATTTCTTTTTCAGATTTTTCATCATTAGTGTATAGGAATGCAAGAGATTTCTGTGCATTAATTTTGTATCCTGCAACTTTACCAAATTCATTGATTAGCTCTAGTAGTTTTCTGGTGGCATCTTTAGGATTCTCTATGTATAGTATCATGTCATCTGCAAACAGTGACAGTTTTACTTCTTCTTTTCCAATTTGTATTACTTTTTCTTCTCTGATTGCCGTGGCTAGGACTTCCAAAACTATGTTGAATAATAGTGGTGAGAATGGACATCCTTGTCTTGTTCCTGATCTTAGAGGAAATGCTTTCAGTTTTTCACCATTGAGAATGATGTTTGCTGTGGGGTTGTCATATATGGTCTTTATTATGTTGAAGTAAATTCCCTCTATGCCCACTTTTTGGAGAGTTTTTATCATAAATGAGTGTTGAATTTTGTCAAAAGCTTTTTCTGCATCTATTGAGATGATCATGTGGTTTTTATTCTTCAATTTGTTAATATGGTGTATCACATTGATTGATTTGCATATATTGAAGAATCATTGCATCCCTGGGATAAATCCCACTTGATCATGGTGAATGATCCTTTTAATGTGTTGTTGGATTCTGTTTGCTAGTATTTTGTTGAGGATTTTTGCATCTGTATTCATCAGTGATATTGGTCTGTAATTTTCTTTTTTTGTAGTATCTCTGTCTGGTTTTGGTAACAGTGTGATGGGGGCCTCGTAGAATGAGTTTGAGAGTGTTCCTTCCACTGCAAATTTCTGGAAGAGTTTGAGAAGGATGAGTGTTAGCTCTTCTCTAAATGTTTGATAGAATTCACCTGTGAAGCCATCTGGCCCTGGACTTTTGTTTGTTGGAAGATTTTTAATCACAGTTTCAATTTCATTACTTGTGACTGGTCTGTTCATATTTTCTATTTCTTCCTGGTTCAGTCTTGGAAGGTTGCATTTTTTTAAGAATTTGTCCATTTCTTCCAGGTTGTCCACTTTATTGGCATAGAGTTGCTTGCAGTAGTCTCTTAGGATGCTTTGTATTTCTGCAGTGTCCATTGTAACTTCTCCTTTTTCATTTCTAAGTTTATTGATTTGAGTCCTCTCCCTCATTTTCTTGATGAGCCTGGCTAATGGTTTATCAATTTTGTTTATATTCTCAAAGAATCAGCTTTTAGTTTTATTGATCTTTATTATTGTTTCCTTTGTTTCTACTTCATTTATTTCTGCTCTGATCTTTATGATTTCTTTCCTTCTACTAACTTTGGATTTTGTTCTTCTTTCTCTAGTTCCTTTAGGTGTAAGGTTAGATTGTTTATTTGAGATTTTTCTTGTTTCTTGAGGTAGGAGTGTTTTGCTATAAACTTCCCTCTTGGAACTGCTTTTGCTGCTACCCATCGGTTTTGGATCGTCATGATTTTGTTGTCATTTGTCTGTAGGTATTTTTTGATTTCCTCTTTGATTTCTTCAGTGATCTCTTGGTTATTTAGTAACGTATTGTTTAGTCTCCATGTGTTTGTGTTTTTTAATGTTTTTTTTCTCCTGTAAGTGATTTCTAATCTCATAGCGTTGTGATCGGAAAAGGTGCTTGATATGATTTCAATTTTCTTAAATTTACCAAGGCTTGATTTTTGATCCAAGATGTGATCTCTCCTGGAGAATGTTCCATGTGCTCTTGAGAAGAAAGTGTAATCTGCTGTTTTTGGAAAGAATGTCCTACAAATATCAATTGAATCTATCTGGTCTATTTTGTCATTTAAAGCTTGTGTTTCCTTATTAATTTTCTGTCTGGATGATCTGTCCATTGGTGTAAGTGAGGTGTTAAAGTCCCCCACTATTATTGTGTTGCTGTTGATTTCCTCTTTTATGGCTGTTAGCATTTGCCTTGTGTATTGAGGTGCTCCTATGTTGGGTGCATATATATTTATAATTGTTATATGTCTTCTTGGATTGACCCCTTGATCAGTATGTAGTATCATTCCTTGTCTCTTATAACATTCTTTATTTTAACATCATTTTGTCTGATATGAGTATTGCTACTCCAGGTTTCTTTTGATTTCAATTTGCATGGGATCTCTTTTTCCATCCCCTCACTTTCAGTCTGTATGTGTCCCTAGGTCTGAAGTGGGTCTCTTGTAGACAGCATATATATGGGTCTTGTTTTTGTATCCATTCAGTGAGCCTGTGTCCTTTGGCTGGAGCATTTAATCCATCCACATTTAAGTTAATTATCGATATGTATGTTCCTATTACAATTTTCTTAATTATTTTGGGTTTGTTTTTGTAGGTTCTTTTCTTCCCTTGTGTTTCCCACTTAGAGAAGTTCCTTTAGCATTTGTTGTAGAGCTGGTTTGGTGGTGCTGAATTCTCTTAGCTTTCACTTGTCTGTAAAGCTTTTGGTTTCTCCGTCAAATCTGAATGAGGCCCTTGCTGGGTAGAGTAATCTTGGTTGTAGGTTTTTCCCTTTCATCACTTTAAATATATCATGCCACTCCCTTCTGGCTTATAGAGTTTCTGCTGAGAAATCAGCTGTTAAGCTTATGTGGATTCCCTTGTATGTTTGTCATTTTTCCCTTGTTGCTTTTAATAATTTTTCTTTGCCTTTAATTTTTGTCAGTTTGATTACTATGCATCTTGGTGTGTTTCTCCTTGGGTTTATCCTGCCTGGGACTCTGTGCTTCCTGGACTTGGGTGGCTATTTCCTTTCCCATGTTAGGGAAGTTTTCAACTATAACCTCTTCAAATATTTTCTTGGGTCCTTTCTCTCTCTCTTCTCCTTCTGGGACCCCCTATAATGTGCATATTGGTGCGTTTAATGTTGTCCCAGAGGTCTCTTAGGCTGTCTTCATTTCTTTTCATTCATTTTTCTTTAATCTGTTCTGTGGCAGTGAATTCCACCATTCTGTCTTCCAGGTCACTTATCCGTTCTTCTGCCTCAGTTATTCTGCTATTGATTCCTTCTAGTATATTTTTCATTTCAGTTACTGTATTGTTCATCTCTGTTTGTTGGTTCTTTAATTCTTCTAGGTCTTTGTTAAAAATTTCTTGCATCTTCTCGATCTTTGCCTCCATTCTTTTTCCAAGGTCCTGGATCATCTTCACTATCATTATTCTGAACTCTTTTCCTGGATGGTTGCTTATCTCCACTTCATTTAGTTGTTTTTCTGGAGTTTTATCTTGTTCCTTCGTCTGGTACATAGTCCTCTGCCTTTTCATTTTGTCTATCTTTCTGTGAATGTGGTTTTCATTCCACAGGCAGCAGGATTGTAGTTCTTTTTGCTTCTGCTGTCTGCCCTCTCTTCTAAGACCTTTTTTAACAGGCTTCTTGTTAATTACCTTTTTTCAAGTGAAAGACAATCTTATTCTTGGCTTACCTGAAGCACTTTTTCAAACTGAACTGAATGTTATTGAAAGCTGAGAAACATGCCAAGCACGACCACTGCATAGCACCATTCCTTGGCGGTGGGGGAGGCAGTGCAGTGGTTGTGCTCACTCTTCATGTGGTCACAATGTGAATGTGCTCCCTGGGTTTGTGTGACACAGACCACTTGAAGAAGTCCTGCATTTGGGAAGACTGTGATTGTGAGTGCAGGGAATCTGATTTATTCACCTTTGCATCCCTGGTGTGTAATGCAGTGTCTGGTAAATAGTAGGTACTTGATAAATGAATGAATAGATGAATGACCCGTCTAACTTCAGGTACCAGGCTCACTCAGTATTTGTTCTTCAGGGAAACCAAGAGGCAAACTTAAGTAAAGACAGGCTATAGTTGACAACCAGCAATCACAGTAGTCATCACTTGCAATGCAGGCCTGAGGCAGGAATCGAGCTCCCAACAGAAACGTACAAGCCAAGCGTACTCCTCTAGCCTAATCCTAAAGTTAATCTTAACTTTTCAGATGAAGGGGTTCAGTCAAGGAGGATATGCAGAGCTGGTTCCATGGAACAAAGCTCATGACCAGTGCAGGGATGACATTCCAGCTAACTCTAACTAAGAAATTAAGAGAATGGGGATGGGGCAGAGGAAGGAGGGGAGATCAAAAGCTGCAGAGACCCTGAGAGGAAACTTCTGACCATTTGAACATGAGTCTCTCTTCAGAGTAATATTTCCTGCAAGGTTCAGAGGGGTAGAAAGAGAAACACAAATTGTTTTTATCTTTGAACATCCAACCAAGGTACTGAGGCATCATGCTGGTCAGTGACTTGAAAAACTAAACTTGATTCTGCTAGAGTCACAATATCACAGTTGAGGTGTACCAGTGATGTATGATGTGTACTTTAGAGACCATTTATTACAATCTTCTTTTTATGATGAAGAAGTTGAGACCAAATAAATGAAGTGGGTTTTTTAGACCTCTGTCTAACAGTTCATGGCCTCACTAGGACTAGAAAACTTTTCCTAGTTTCACTTTTTCCTAAGCTTTCTGCTCATATGACATCACCTCATCATATAGGGATGTCAAAAATTCCAGCTACAAAGCCCTGATGGTAGATGATGTTAGGAAGATTGCAGTCAGATAATAAATTTATACAATGCTGAGGGATTTAGACAGTGGGTTGAGAGTGGAAAACCACTGAAACTTCTAAGCATGGAAATAACATGATTCGTTTTTCTAAAAAGTTTAAGAGTGGAAAAAGCTATATAATGCAAACACTAACCACAAGAAAGCAGAGTGGCTATAGCAACATAAGGCAATTGTAAGTGGAGTAGATTTACCAGATTCAAACCCAGAGCGTCTGGCATGCCACTCCAGTATTGGAGTTGTTAAGGGAAATAATTCAATATAAAATTTCGTGCCAACCCAGTGAATCCTAAGCATTAAACCAGACTGTGATGCATATCACAGGCAATCTGTTAAGGAAATTGCCAAGAAAAAGAAATCTCACTCTTTTATATAGCCAAGCAGATACAATTCACTACATACATGTTTAATTGTCTTTACCAAAAGGAAAAATAAAACTTCCATAATTATGAGAAACAAAAAGTTACATCATGGAGCCAAGCATAGGCTTAAACTCCCAAAGATGCAGACACCACCCTCCTTGATGTTCAGAGATAGCCCTGAGGCCTCCAAGGAAGACATTCTTGGGATGCAAAACTGGTAAGTGACTTATTTAACTTTTAGAAAGATTTGCATACATCTCAAAGAAACAGAGAAAGCATTTACAATAGTATCAAGTTTTTCTAAAGAAAATGTTAAATTGAGAGGAAAGGGGAAACTTCTCTTTTTCTGTTGCCTAGAGGGAAATTTTTTTAATTTAAGTAGTTTTTGAAATTTTGTTTACTCTTACAGAGTTTCTTCTCTTGGATTTTATCACAGTTCCAAGATCTTTTATGGTGCTGTATTAGTTTCTTAAGGCTGCCTTCACAAAGTGCCACAGACTGGGTGGCTTAAAACAATAAAAATCTATTCACTCATAGTAACTCTGGAGGCTAGAAGTCCAAAATCAAGGTGTTGTCAGGGCCATACTCCCTTTGAAGTTTCTAGGGGAGGATCCTTCCTGGCCTCTTCTAGCTCTGAGTAGCCCTAGGCTTTCTTTAGCTTGTGGCAGCGTAACTCCAGTCTCCACTTCTGTCTTCTTGTGACCGTCTTCCCTCTGTGTCTGTGTCTCCTTCTCTCTTAGAAGGACACCAGACATACTGGATTAGGGCCCACTGTAATCCAGTATGACCTCATTTTAACTTGATCACTTCTGCAAAAATGCTATTTCCTAATAACATCACATCCACACGTACTGAAGATTAGGACTTCGATGTACCTTTGTAGGGGACACAGTTCAGCCCATAACGGGGGCCAATATGTTCGTGCCTAATGAGGCCTGGGGAGTGTAGAATGGTGTCTTGTTCTCCCCGCAAGCCACTGAAACTTCATCACCCCCTTCAGATTCAGCAACACTCTTCCATGCCATGCTTGGGACACAGGGATTTTTCTGGGAAAATCTAGGGTCCAGAAGGCACCACTCATTTTGCAGGTGTCTCCTCTTCACCTCTGTAGCATTCCAAGCAGCACAGGCAGTGGCCCTCTCCTCTGTGGCTCTGACACATCGTCTGGGACTCCCTTTATTCTAAGATCCACAGACCTCTCTTCCCTCATCCTCCTCTTCTGTTCAGCCTGGCATGTCTCTGAAGGATAGACTTCTCCCTCCGTGACCCCCCATGACAAATGGACTATCCTAGGGAGACATTTTGAGGGTTGTCTTGCCTTCGGTCCTGCCAGAATCGTCCCCCTTCCCCAGAGGCAACTGTCACAGAGTTTGCTACCTGCTTCAACATCAGGATACAGAGGGAGTTATCCATGATAGATTAAGACATCAAAACTGCACCCCAGTTGCAAAAGAATTGAGGTATTGAGTAAAAAGAGACTGCCCTCTGTTAACAAAAAGTTAAAAAAAAAAAAAAAAACCAACAGCAAAAGGGTAATTGATCTCTCTCACATAGAGATACACTCTTTTCTTCTTGCCCCTAATCACTATGAGCTGATATTGCCTTTGGATATACAGTATGGAGAACTGGTTAATTCACCATTTCTCCCCCACCACTTCCTTTCTTCCTCTTCATGAGGAACATTATTTCTGTGTTTTTTCTGCCATTTGCTGCTTACAAACCAGTTTCCTTCATCACCAGCCACCTCCTTCTCACACAAACACGTACATCTCCTTTACAAGATCCTTTTCTGTCTCTTACCTCATTATATCATGAAATGCTCTCTCTCCGGACTTGTCATGAGTGCAAAAATGGCCCTAATTACAAATGATGGGCATAAGGATACTCTAATGATACACTTATAACTAAAGAGAAAAGAGAGCCATAAGTGTTCCGGGAAAATGAAGACATTATAATAACGGTGCCATCACTTGCAAAGTCCTTCAGAGTCCTCAGAAGTCTCCTTCAGAATCTCCCAGAAAGTTTCTGTCTACCTCTCTATCTTTCTCTAATCATACCTGTCCCACTTCAAGTAGCATTGTACAAGATAAGTAAATTCAAGTATTCCTCCATACCATTTGATCTCTGGGAAGGACTTTAGAGATATTTTGTACTGAGGAAATTAAGACTTAGACAAGAAAAGTTACTTGCTGAAGAACACGTGGCTTGCAGACGAAGGGTAATAGGCATATGCCACACTAAAATATACCACCTTGGCATAAGGATTATTCTGAGCTGAAGGCAATTGAGGAGAAGCAGAAACAAGAAAAGCTCTCTGCCTTTCCCCTATCTGCCTAAAAGCAGGACATAAATTTACAAGGTATCCCTCCCCTCTAAATCAGAGGGACAAAGGTTAATTCCCAGAGCTGACCTAAGATCCTTAATAGAGAAAAGGCACCGATACAACAAATCTTACTCTTTTTTAATGCCTTTCCTAATGGCCTTCCCGTAACTGGCATTCCCTACACATTTCTTTCTTTTGTCTTTAGCTGAAGATGGTATTTAAGCTGAGGTTGTAAGCTATCTCAGAGAGTTTATTCATTTCCCCCTGGGTATCTCCTATGTAGACATGAGAGATACAGACAAAGTACATATGTCAATAAACTTCTGTTTGATTTTCTCCTGTTAATCTATCTTTTATTACAGGGGTCTCAACCAAGAACTCAGAAGGGTAGAGAGAAAATTATTTTTCCTCCTCTACACCAATGATAGGAGATTTGAACTGGGCCTTCTTCCTCTCCTCAGACTGCTCATTCTAGCACCTCATGTTGCCTTCTCATACCCCAGTGCTTAAGTTTTATGTCTGATTTACTAACACTGGTGGCCAATAGGGTCCATTCATTCATTCAGTTAATATTCACTGAGTCCCTACTGTGTGCCAGACACACAGTGCTTAACGTAGTTAAGCACTGGCAAAGCAGAGGTGAACAAGGAAGGCACAGTGCCTGTTCTTGCTGAGCTTACAGTCTTTTGAGAAAGGCACGCACACAAAAAAGCAAATAACTAATTAAATACAATGTCTCCTATGAGAGTTGATAGGTTTATAATGGGAGCACTCAGTAGTGCTTACTGGGGACAAGGCCTCCCAAAATGAAATTTAATATTTTTAGTAAGGCAGCATTTTAGCCAGACTCAGAGTTAAATGATATTTGTTGGCTACTCTACAAACAATGCAAAAATGTATTCTGAGTTGCAAAGAAGTAACTTAGAAAATGTTGGAACACAGTTTATCTTACAAGGTGAAAAGGAGACTTGTTTCCTAATATGTTCCCTACAAGGATTTGACCACAGGCATGACACAAAAGAAGAGCTACAATGCTGATGATGACCTGAAATTCTCAAGAGAATAAGCCATCTACATGTCCTCAAGCATTTGTACACACAAACACAGATTAGCAACAGAGCAGGCATTCAAAAAGTATTTTTAAATCAATGAATGGAGAAATTTCCATAAAATTTTAAATCTCAATAGGCAGAAAGAACAATGAGAGAAATTCCTATCCTACCCTATCTTAATTCTCACTGAAAAGGAAAAACCAATTGTTACAGTGCATCATTTTCAGATTATACATTGCAAATGTATAGAAATACAATTGATTTTTGTATATTATCTTATATGCTGCACTCTTGGTGAACTTGCTAATTAGTTCTAACAGTTTTAGTCATTCTTTAAAATTTTCTATACACAAAATCTCATCATCTGCAAAGAGAGATTATTTTACTTCTTGCTTTTCAATAAGCATGCTTACATTTTTTTCCCTTGCCTATGGTGTGGTTAGAACCTCCAGTACAATGTTGAATAGAAGTGATGAGAGCAGGCGTCTTTGTCCTATTCCTGATCTTAGGGAGAAAGCACCCAGTCTTTCACTATTAAGTGTGTTATTAGGTGTGAGGTTTTGTAGCTGCTCTTTATCAGGTTGAAGAAATTACCATCTATACCCAGATTGTTCAGTATATCTTTGAATCTAAGATGTGTTTCCTGTGGCAACATATAATTGGAGCATTTTTTTAAAAATTCAGTCTGACAATCTCTGTCTTTTGATTGGAATGCTTATCCATTCACACTTAATGCTATTGATATGGTTAGATTTACATATGCCATTTTACTTTTTGTTTTGTCTATGTCTCATATCTTTTGTATCACTCTTCTTCCTTTGCTTCTTTCTTTTGAAAGAACTGAGTGAATATTTTCTAATATAGCATTTAAATTTCTAATATATCATTTAAATTTTTTAATGACATTTTTTACTGTATTTTTTTTAAAATTTATTTCCTTAGTGGTTGCTCTAGAGCTTATCATACATGTCAACTTATCAGAATCAGCTTTATATTTATACTAAATTAATTTAGTGAGATACAGAATGTTACTCCTATATAGCTCTATTCCCTTTTCCCCCTTTTTGTGGAATTATTTTTATACCTATTACATCTATTAATGCTGTAAGCCCAATAATACATTGTTATAATTATTTACATAACTTTATGTCTTTTTTTTTTAAGTGAGAGAACAAAGGAGAACAAGTATACCATTGACCCTTGAACAACATGGGTTTGAACTGCACAGGCCCACTTATACGTGGGTTTTTTTCAATAAAAAAACCTACTACAGGACTACATGATACAGTACTACATGATATAGTTGGTTGGATCTGCTGATACAGAGGGCCAACTGTAAAGTTATATGCAGATTTTCAACTGTTACCCAATGCTAGAGCTGGATGAATCTTAGGAACTAGGAAGCAGTCTCTAAGAGAAAGATGAGCCACTTGTCCTGATGGCTTCCTCCTTCCTTCCCCTCCTCCTTCTCCTCATCTTCCTCTCCCTTCCTTTCCTCCTTCCTTCTCTCCCGACCATGTGAAAACAGAGGCGGAGATTGGAATTCTGCTGCCATAAACCCAGGAATGCCAAGGAACGCCTACAACCACCAGAAGCTAGAAGGGGCAAGAAAAGATTCTTTCCTAGTACCTTCAGAGAGAGCACAGCCCTGCTGACACCTTGGGTTTGTACTTCTAGTTCCAAAACTGTGAAATAATAAATTCCTGTTGTTTTCACAGCCACCCAGTTTGTAGTAATTGTTTTACAGTAATTTTTGTACTGAAATGAACACAGGCTGGGTGCTTAAAACTTCTCTGAGCCTCAGTTTCTTCCTCTATGAAATGGGGATAAAAGCAGAAACATATAATAGAGTTCCCTGAAGCCCCTCTTTCAATCAACGTGAGTTCACTTTCAGAAGATTCAGAGGGAAGAGGTGCCCACGGCTACCCTGCCCACGTCTCTCAGCTACAGTCAGGGCTCTGGGAACAACCAGCAACTCCCAAGAAAATTAGCGCTGGTCTGTTGGTGTGAGCATTTTCCTCTTTTCACTGCCTTGGCTCCCTCTGGCTCTTTCTTTCCAGACAGAGAAAATCATCTGGGGGCACCGATTGCTCCTGGAAGCCAGACCAGTTTGAGCTGGTGATAAATGGATTTGCTGTCCACAGGAGCGCTGCTGCCTGACGTCAGAGACGGCGGGCACTAATTAAGGGGCTACTGTGTTTACAGGAAGATGGGGAAATAAATGTCAAGACTGCAGTACTCCAGCTGCTGTTTCACAGGGTCGAGGCCAACTCTAGCACCTTTCATCTGAGAAGGTGGCGGGTCCAAAGGCTCAGGGCCACCCAGGTTCCTCACGTGGCCATGGCAAGCAAGACCTGGTACCCGAGGGGTCTCTCTCGTGCTCTCAGCCCCTCATCTTTTCCCGGCTGGGACTCTGTTGAAGGAGGGGGAGAAAAAGAAGGAGAAAAATTCTGTCCAGTTAATTGAAACATTTATAAAGAAACCACGTTTCCAGTCTCTAGCCCGGCTGCTCATGATCCCCCGCAATCCTGCTGTTGGTATTTGGAACTGATAAATCAGTCTTTCTAAACAGGTCCTAAGAGGCTGCTTGTATTTGGAAGGACAGGAAATTAAAGAGCCTTGGGAGGGGGGCTGACAGCCTGTGCTCTCACACACGGCCCCCATGCCAGACAGTGGCTATGGCAAGAGAAAGCAAATGAAGGAGCAGAGCGGGGGAGTGAGGGGGAGGTTTGGCATTCACATCACTGCCCAAGATCCAGAAAGACCCCCAGGCCAGGACTGACAGCTGCGGCAAGGCATTGATTGCCCAGAGTGCCTAGTCTACAGTTGGCTGCAAATCAAAACCTCATGCCTTCTGCCAGACACTCAGTCAGGAGTTTAATTAGTGAGAAAGGGTGAAAGGACTGAAACCCCACCCTGTCATCCTGACCTATAGTTCCTAACTCTGGAAGCCTTTTGTAGCATGGAGCCCCCAGATATCCCACACAGAGCCCCAGGTTCAAAGGAAAATGGGAAAGGGGGAAGTGGAAAGGATGCCAGCAGCAGTATGGGAGGTGGTACCCCCGGCCAAAAGCAGTTCCCAACAGGGCACAGTCCTGGGAAAGGGGGTCTGATTAAGAAAACAGTCTGGTAGCCTATTTGGATTCAGCTGAATTAAACTAAAAAATTGCAGAAATGCTTCCAAAAATGTTTCCATTTTTCCACGTAGGAGGACTAACAGCTCAGCAAGAACTAAAATGATAACCGTTATAGGTGCCATTTATTAAGTGCCACTACTTGCCTGCAAGTCTGCATACATTTGGTATATTTCTTACAATAACCCTGCAATGTAGGTGGGATCATTCCCTCCGGATAGATGAGGAAACTGAGGCTCAGAGAAACTAATTAAGGTGCCCAAGATCACACAATGCGGAAGGAAGTGGGAGAGCCAGGAATCAAATTTGGCCCGATTCCATGGTCCATGATGGTTCTCCTCTCCTGGGGTTCTAGTTATCTACTGCTGCGTAACAAGCCACCCCCAAAGTCAATGGAGTGAAAGAACAACTGTTTTATCATGTTCATGATCCTGTGTGTAGGGATTTAGGCTGGACACAGTTAGGGATGGCTCATCTCTGCTCCACAATGACTGGGGTCTCAGCTGGAGTAGCCCCAAGAGCTGGAGGTAGCTCTACTGGGGCCATGTATCTGGGGTCTCAATTCTAACTTTCCACTAGTTTCCTTGTTTTTTTCCTCCATATCACATCCACTGATGTCCAAAATAGTTTCTTTCCTCTCACATCTAGTGCTTGGATTTGGATGGCCTGAACAGCATCTCCGTCCCTCCACCCAGCCTCCCTCTGTGGCTGGCTTGGGCTTCCGCAAAGCAGGGTGGTCTCAGGATAGTCAGAGTTTTTACATGGTGACTGGTTTCTCCAAGACCGACAGGAAGAGACAGAAATCAGAAGTTGCTGGTGTTATAGGTATTAAGCCCAGAAACTGGAGCAGTATGACTTTTGCCGTATTACATCGGCCACATGAATCACAGAGCCTGTCCGGATTCACGACTAGCTCATTAGATCCTCTGCTCCTTACCAGCCACCGTGCCACAGAGAAGCTCTTTCCTTTAAATTACACTGTTTTGGATGATAATGATAATGCCTCAATTCTGTTTAGCCTTTTAGATTTACAAAGAGTTTCCAACTGGATCTTATTTGAGCCTCATAAAGGCAGAGCAGGTTGTACCATCCTGATTTGAAGAAAACCAAGATTTCAAAAAGCAAAAAACCTCACCCAAAGTATACGGTGGGTAAACTCCCAGCCCACCCTACTCCATGCAGCCTCCCTGATTACAGCTGAGACCTTTTTCTGCCATGCCCTCTGCACTGCTAATGCATGCTAATTTGTCATGTATTATTATTCTGCAGCTCAAAAAATTTCTAGAGGGCTTTCAAAATAATAGGTCTATTAATATAATATCAGGCTAGAAATAGTAACTCCCTTTTACCAAATTTAATGATGAAGAAAGGTATGTGTTTTACCTTAAATGAAGTTAAATGTTTCTTTCTTTCTTTGTTTTTTATTGAGGTGAAATTCACAAAACATAAAAATAACCATTTTAAAGTCTACAGTTCAGTAGCATTTAGTACATTCATAATGTTGTACAACCTCTATCTAGCTCCAAAACATTTTCATCACTCCCAAAGGCCCTGTGTTTTATAATATAAAATTTATATGATAATTTCACCTTACACTTGGAATCAAAATGCTTTGTAGGTAATTATACGTAGGTAATGCTAGGTTTTATTAAAATGAAAAATGCTCTGTCTTTGGACACAGAGTGACCTGGATTTAAATCACAGCGCTTCAATATTCTAGCCATGTGGGTTTCAGAAAGGTGTTTAGCGGAGCCTGTTTCCTCATTCCTCATTAAAGGGAATAATGATATCTACTTAGAAGGGAAATTGTGAGGACCGGTGAGATAATGGATTTCAAGCACCTCTTACAGGGCATGGTTCTTAGTGGTTGCCTAAATGATGGTAGTTGTTATTCACAGTATTAATAACCAGAAAAGAGTTACAGGACCTTAGGAAAACCATCACAACTCTCTGGGTCTCAGACTCCAGGATGGAAACTGAAAGTGAGTCTATGTGATTCCTAAGCTCTGATATTTAAGATGGTAAAATAAAAGATCTATCCTCCTTCCCCCTCTTTAAAAGGTCTCCTACCACTTTCCTTCTCCCCCCTCCTCTTACACACACACACACACATCAAATTTCTCATCTTCTTTATCAGAAGAACTTAACTTTTAGCAGCTGTATTGAGATATACTTGCTGTGCAATAAACTGCACATATTTTAAGTGTACGATTTGACGTTTTGACGTAGGCGTACACGCATGAAATCTTCATCATGACCAAGATGCTGATGTATTATCACCCCAAAAGTTTCCTGTTGCTCCTTTGTAGTCATCTCTCCCATCTTCCCCAACCCCCTAACTATGTGGTATTTGAGATGTCCCTGTATTTGGCAATCTTGTTATCCCCCATGTGTAGACACACGGATTCCCTTGGGGCACAGACTATGGATGCTTTGCTCATTATTATATCCCCCGCAAACTGGTGGAATACAGGAAAACAGGAGCTGCTCAACAAATATTTGTTATATGAATGAATAACCTCTTTGTCCCTTTACTCCTGATGCAGTGATACTGAAGCTTTTATTCTCTGAGCGCTGTGGTGATTGATGCCAAGACAGAAGAGAGCTCTGGGGGCTGGAGTGTCTGGGAGCATTTCACAGAGGAAGAAAATTGCTTTGAGCCTCTGATGATGAAAAGGGCTTGTTGAGGAAGGCAGAGCTAATGGCTTGAGCACAGGCCAGGAAGCAATCTGGGAAAGATGAGAGAGCATGGAATGGATCGGAGGCAATGTGGCAACTGACATGACTGACAAGTGACAAGGATTAGGCTCCCTGGAGCTGTAGGAAACTTGAGACTTTGTGAAATAGGAAAACAAAAATAAAGGCAAAGCAGGAGCTGCTAGTACCTTGGCTGAGACTCATGCAATGTTAGAACTGGCATAGATATTCAAGGTTAGACAAATACCGTCATAATGCAGATGAAAAAGATGAATTACAGAGAAGTGAAATAAATTTCTCCAGCTCTCATAGTAGAATAGTGGGAGAACCAGGCATAATCCAAGTTTCTTAGTCTTTGCCTGCTTTGTCCATTCATCTTTTAATGTTTATAATTTTTAATAATAAATTAATGAATAATTAATTTATTGAGCTCCTACAATATGCAAGCAAGCACTGTGCTAGGCACTGGGATCATAGAGGGGTGAAAAATATCAGTGGCCTCATAGCCTAGTGGAAAAGACAAAACAGGTCAGAGAGATGCAGTATAAGAAGCATTTGACCTACCGGTTATGGCTTTGTAGATGGAGGAAGGGTCTGAGAGCTAAGGAATGTGGGCAGCTTCTAAAAGTTGGAAAAGACAAGAAAACATTCTCTCCTAGATCCTCCAGAAGAGAATGCAGACTGCTGACACTTTGATTCAGCCCAATGAGACCCACTTCTAACTTCTGAACTACACAGCTGTAAGATGAAGTCCAAGATCAAGGTATCTGGCAGGTTTGGTTTCCCCTGGCCTCTCGCCTTTGCTTTCAGATGGCCACCTTCTTGTTGTGTGCTCACATTGCCCTGCCCCTGTGCGTACATCTCTGGTGTTTGTGTGTCCAAATTTCTTCTTCTTATAAGGACACCTGTCAGATTGGATTAGGGCCCATCCCATTGGCCTTATTTTAACTTAATCACCTGCGTAGTTTTAAGCCACCAAGTTTGTGGTAATTTGTTATAGCAGCAATAGGAAACTAATACAACCCTTTTCTAGCTAGAGAGCTTTAGAGTTAGTTAAATTCTCTGGACAAGTTTCTTTACCTAATAATCGTGGTACTTAACCCTTTGCTTATTGTGAGGAACAATTGAAGAAGCAGAAATAAAGTCACTAGAGCAACGTCTGGTGTTATGGACAGAACTGTGTTTCCCTCCACCCCCAATGCCTCCAAATTCATATGTTGAAGCCATAATTCCCTACCTCAGAATGTCACTGTATTTGGAGATAGAGCCTTTAAAGAGGTGATTAAGGCCAGGAGAAACCAAACCTGCCAGATACCTTGATCTTGGACTTCCAGCCTCCAGAACTGTGAGAAAATAAATGGTGGTTTAAGCCATCCGTCTGTGGTACTTTGTTACGCAGCCCAAGCAAACTAATACACCACCCAGGTCTGCCCCCGGGCTGGGATACTTGGGCTTTGATCTGCACCTGTTTCAGATGTCCATCTTCTGATACACAGATTTCTCAAGATGTGCTGCTTATAAGGGGACTCATTTTGAGAGACACATTTGGGGTTGCTGGGCTGCAGACAGACTGAGGGTACTTCAGCCATCCATTCATCCATCTTCTCCTCTCTGGCTACATCCAGAGCATATAAAAAAAAAAACCATCTGGCAGATGAGGGCCCCCGGCGGGCGGTTACCATGGTGAGGCAGAGTGGAGCCGGGAGACTGGGGAGTGTGTGTTGCTGTCTGACACTTGAGCCCAGGGAAATGTCAGCCTGGCTCGTGTTCATTTTGGACAATATTTTTATCTACCTTTTTTTCCCAGCAAGGTTGTTTAAAAAACTTTTGTAGGTCCAGTTCTGATCACTTGGTGTTTTCACCTCCAGATAAAAAGCTCTTTGAGAACAAGGACTGAGTGTTTTCCCATTTTATTCCTGCTTTCTGGCCTTTCCCCTTTCCTCCCACACCCCTCACATTCCCTATAGCATTTAAACCTGTGTCTGTCACTGACTTGATACTCAAAAAGTATTTGTCGAGTTGAGTTGAATTAATTAAACTTTGGAGAAACTCTATTTTCCTGTTTGCTTCTGATTTTAAAAAGCACTGACAATATCACAGGGAGTTCATTCAAGTGGCAGGCTCTGATATTCGGTTTATAGCTGCAGCGGGATTGAGACATGTGAGCAGAGGGGCTGCTGCCAGGAATTGGTGCAGAGACACGGCTTGAGAGCAAGGGTTCTGGACTTGGTTGGACCTGGGTTTGCAGCCAACTCCTTGTGTGACTTGGGATCAGAGACTTCACTTCTCTGGACTTTTTCACTGTCCTCAAATTGGGAGTCCTAATCATACCTGTTTCATGGGGTTCTTCTGAGGCTTAACAGAGAGCGCACAGGTAGAGCCCTGCATCTGGCACTCAGCTAACAGCTGTTATTCTAACACAGTTGCAGGTTTGCACTGGGGCTTTGTCCTCAACTCCGTAAGTTTGGGCTCTATTTTTTTCCTGATCTCTAACATTCCAGGAAATGTTCTCTCTCACTAAGGTCATGTCTGGGGGCAGGTTTGGACGGACCACAGACCTGCATCTCCTCCCAAGCCATCCATAGGTTCCCTTCAATAGTCACAGGGTGTCTGAGGCTTCCAGAGGCAGAGGCGTCTGGGGAGTGTGCAAGACTGAGCCTGGACAGGTTTCCAAGGGCAGGGACCTGACAGCCAGGGGGGAACTGGCTCAGACCAGCCTCGTTCAGACTCAGGAGGCTACAGACCCCAGTGTTCAAGGGTGTGGCAGGTGGCTTCATTGACATGCAGTGCCAGGCTCTGGAAGGGACCACCCAGAGAGCCAACAGCAGTTAGAGTTGTGGAGATAGCTGGCTTTGTCCCTCTGCGAGCTCAGTCTGGTTTCTCTCTCCTTCCTTCCCTTCCAAATCAAGCACCCCCTTTTTGGTTTACGCAGAAGCTGAGAGGTGGGGTCTGCTGGACTCTTTCATCCTCTGGCAGCTCACCAGCTCCAAGCCTCAGAGCTCCAAGTGGAAGCTTCCTTCTCCCTCCCACCCCTGCACCACCTCCCCCCCCCCCCACCTAGTCATGCTCCAGGTCACAGATGGGCTCTTGAGGTGGCTCTACACACCACAGGAGGTAGCCATCTGTTAAGGGGTTTACTGGGTGCTTAAATCCATCCAATGGCAAAATCTGCCAGCATTTATTGCGTACTTACTACGTGTCAGGCATCTTGCCAGGTGACTCACATTCTTTAGTCATTTAATGTCCCAACAACCCTAGGAAGCACGTTTTTCATCCTCGTTACTGTGATTGAGGACACAAGTCCTCAAACTTAAGGGACATGCTTAAGGTTTCATAGCAAAGCCAGGATTTGAATCTGATACATCAATGTAGCTTCAAAGTGTGTGCTCCTGGGCATGGAGAGGCGGAACGAGGGGAGCAGGGGTACAGAGACAGAGTGCCACAGTTTGAAACCTGATCCACCACTCACCACCTCGACAAACTTGGGAAAGTTCATTGATCTCTCTGTACCTCAGTTTCCCCAACTGTAAACTTGGGGATAATCATGGTACCCCCTTCACAGAGTTAAAGGATCGAATGGGTTCATATGTGTAAAGAGCTTAGGTCAATGTCCGCACACAGTAAGCCCACTATGCATGTTTGCTATTATAATTAAGCATGGCATCAGGGTGGCCTCTGTGTCTTGGTGACCTCTCTGGAAATCTGCCTGAAATCTCTACATCAGAGAGAGGCTGGAGCATCCTCAGATGTACCTGCCCCAATAATCCTGGCCAGGACCCCACAAACCTTCAGAAAGGGGATAAATAGGCTAGGGTATGGGGAGACCTGCCATTTCCCTGCTCCCCGTGTTGGCCTTTTCCCTCATGCATGCTTAATTTTGGCAAAATTAATGATGAGAAGGAGCTGAATTTCACAGACCTGGATTTGCATTCTGGCCCCACCTTTTACTAGTTGTGTGACTTTAGACAAATTAAAAAACCCTATCATGCCTCAGTTTCTTCATCTATAAAGTAGAAACTGGTTGAATGGAGGGAAACAAGAGTGAGAAGGACCTGATGGGGGAAAGCCCCAAGCCCAGAGACACTGAATTCCTAGTGGATCTGCCCACTGTTCCTTAAGAGAACAACTCCTTAGTACCTGCAAGGATTGAACATCTTTGAGTGGTTCCTCAACTTCCTTGGGTTCTAAACATTCTGGTCAAATTCAAGGTTCAGTGTTCGGCATCACTAGTTATAAAGGATATGGAAATCAAAGCCACAATGAGATATCACCACATACCTGTCAGAATGGCTATTACAAAAAAGATAAGAAATAACAAGTGTTGGCGAGGATGTGGAGAAAAGGAAACCCTTGTGCCCTGTTGGTGGGAATGTAAATTGGTGCAGCCACTGTGGAAAATAGTATGAAGGTTCCTCAAAAAATTAAAAATAAAACTACTGCATGATCCAGCAAATTTGATCCTGGGTATATATCTGAAGGAAAGAAAAACACTAACGTAAAAAATATATATTCCCCCATGTTCACTGCAGCATTATTTATAATAGCCAACACATGGAAATGACTTAAGTGTCTAGTGATGGATGAACGGATAAAGAAAATATGAGACACAGATATATAATATTATTCAGCCATAAAAAAAAGAAGGAAATCCTGCCGTTTGTGACAACATGGGTGGACCTTGAAGGCATTATGCTAAGTGAAATAAGTCAGACAGAGAAAGACAAGTACTGTATGATCTCACTTTTATGTGGAATATAAAGAAACAAAAACAGAACAAAACCAAACTCACAGATACAGAGAACAGACTAGTGGTTGCCCGGGGCAGGGAGTCTGGGGTGGGTAAAATGGGTGAAGACTGTCAAAAGGTACAAACTTTCAGATATGAAGTAAATTAGTCCTGGGGATGTAATGTACAAAATGGTGACTATAGTTAATATCACTATATTGTATATTTGAAAGCTGCTAAGAGTGTAAATCTTTAAAACACGAAAAATTCAAGGTTCAGAAGAATAGGTGGTTCTAGCTTTAGATTTGTCATAGGTGCTAAACCAGAAAGTTGCTTATTAGATGTGTGGTGATGGGGCATTCCTGGCCCCTGTGGCTCAATCCTCTTTAATTAATTAATTAATTAATTAGTTTTATTGAAGTATAGCTGACATATAATATTGGTTTCAGGTGTACAACATAGTGTACAATTCAATTATACACATTATGAAATGATCTTCATAAGCCATCTGTCACCATACAAAGTTATTACAATATTGTTGACCATATTCCCAATGAGGTACATTATATACCCTTGACTTATTTACAGGCATACTCAAAGATATTGCAGGTTATGACTACAGACCACTACAATAAAGCAAATATTGCAATAAAACAAGTCACACAAATTTTTTGGTTTTCCCAGTGCATATAAAAATTATGTTTACACTATGCCTTAATCTATTAAGTGTACAATAGCATTACGTCTAAAAAAACAATCTACATACCTTAATTTAAAAATACTTTATAGCTAAAACATGCTAAACATCAACTAACAATGCAGGGTTGCCACATACCTTCAATTTGTAAAAACACAATATCTACAAAGTGCAATAAAATGAAGTAAAATAAAATGGGGTATGCTTGAATTATATAACTGGAGGTTTGTACCTCTTAATCCCCTTTATCTGTTTCATACATTTTCCCATGGCCCTCACCTTGGTCACCAGTTTGTTCTTTGTACCTATAAGTCTGTTTCTGTTTTGTTGTGATTGTTAATTTGCTTTTTTTGATTCCACATATAAGTGAAATAGCATGGTATTTGTCTGACATACTTCACTTAGTATAACACCCTCTAGATTCATGCATGTTATTGCAAATGGCAAGATTTCATTGCAAATGGCAAGCTATTATTCCACTGTGTGGAATGGAATATTTATTTTCTTTATCCACTCATCTATTGATGGACACTTAGGTTGCTTCCATATTTTGGCTATTGGTTATTGTTAATAATGCTGTAATGAACATAGGGGTGCATATATCATTATGAATTAATGTTTGGATTTTCTTTGGTTAGATACTCAGGAGTGGAATTGCTGGACTGTGTGGTAGTTCTAATTTTTCAAGGAAACTCCATATTGGTTTTTTTTTTTTTAATCTTGACTTCTTGATTTATTAGATTATTATATGGTAGAAAGAACTTTTTTTTAACCTCTTTATTGAAGTATAACTGCTTTACAATGCTTTGTTAGTTTCTGCTTTATAACAAAGTGAATCAGCTATACGTATACATATATCCCCATATCTCCTCCCTCTTGCGTCTCCCTCCCACCCTCCCTATCCCACCCCTCTAGGTGGTCACAAAGCACCGAGCTGATCTCCCTGTGCTATGCGGCTGCTTCCCAATAGCTATCTAGTTTACATTTGGTAATGTATATATGTCCATGCCACTCTCTCACTTCGTCCCAGCTTACCCTTCCCCCTTCCCATATCCTCAAGTCCATTCTCTACGTCTGCATCTTTATTCCTGTTCTGCCCCTAGGTTCTTTAGAACTTTTTTTTTTTTTAGATTCCATATATATGTGTTAGCATATGGTATTTGTTTTTCTCTTTCTGACTTACTTCACTCTGTAGGACAGTCTCTAGGTCCATCCACCTCACTACAAAGAACTCAATTTCGTTTCTTTTTATGGCTGAGTAATATTCCATTGTATATATGTGTCACATCTTCTTTATCCATTTATCCGTCAATGGACACTTAGGTTGCTTCTATGTCCTGGCTATTGTAAATAGTGTTGTAATGAACACTGTGGTACATAACTCTTTTTGAATTATGGTTTTCTTAGGGTATATGCCCAGTAATGGGATTGCTGGGTCATATGGTAATTCTATTTTTAGTTTTTTAAGGAACCTCCATACTATTCTCCATAGTGGCTGTATCAATTTACATTCCCACCAACAGTGCAAGAGGGTTCCCTTTTCTCCACACCCTCTCCAGCATTTATTGTTTGTAGATTTTTTGATGATGGCCATCCTGACCGGTGTGAGATGATACCTCATTGTAGTTTTGATTTGCATTTCTCTAATGATTAGTGATGTTGAGCATCCTTTCATGTGTTTATTGGCAATCTGTATATCTTCTTTGGAGAAATGTCTATTTAGGTCTTCTGCCCATTTTTGGATTGGGTTGTTTGTTTTTTTGATATTGAGCTGCATAAGCTGCTTGTATATTTTGGAGATTAATCCTTTGTCAGTTGCTTCATTTGCAAATATTTTCTCCATATTGTTTTAATAGTAGCTGCAACAATTTAAATTCCTACTAACAGTGTACAAGGGCTCCTTTCCCTCCACAACCTCACCAACACTTGTTACTTACTGTGTTTCGATAATAGCCATTCTGACAGGTGTGAAGTGATATTACGGTTTTGATTTTCATTTCCCTGATAACTGAGCATTTTTTTCATGTATCTGTTGGCCATCTGTATGTCTTCTTTGGAAAAATGTTTACTTAGCTCCCCTGCCCATTTTTTAATCAGATTGCTTGTTTTTTTGTATTGAGTTGTATGAGTTCTTCATGTGTTTTGGATATTAACCCCTTACTGGATATATCATTTGTAAATATCCCATTTAGTCGGTTATCTTTTCATTTTGTTGATAGTTTCCTTCACTGTGCAAAAGCTTTTTAGTTTGATGTGGTCCCATTTGCTTATTTTTGCTTTGGGTGCCCTTGCTTGAGCGGACAAATCCAAAAAGATATTGCTAAGACTGATGTCAAAGAGTTTACTGCCTATGTTTGCTTCTAGGAGTTTTTATGGTTTTAGGTCTATATTTAAGTATTTAATCCATTTGGAGTTTATTTTTGAATAAGGTGTAAGAAAGTGGACCAGCTTCATTTTTTTTTTTTTTTTTGCATGTAGCTGTCCAGTTTTCCCAATACCATTTATTGAAAAGGCTGTCTTTGCCCCGCTTATATTCTTGCCTCCTTTGTCATAGATTAATTGATCATAGAAGCATGGGTTTATTTCTGGACTCTATATTCTGTTCCATTGATCAACGTGTCTATTTTTGTGCCAGTACCGTACTATTTTAATTATTATATCTTTGTAGTATAGTTTGAAATCAGGGTGCATGATACCTCCAGCTTTGTTCTTTCTCAAGATAGTTTTGGCTATTGGGGTCTTTTGAGAGTCCATACAAATTTTGAGATCATTTGTTCTGGGTCTGTGAAAAATGCCATTGGTGTTTTGATAGGGATTGCATTGAATCAGATTGTTTTGGGTTGTGTCAACATTTTAACAACATTAATTCTTCCAATCCATAAACACAGTATATCTTTCCATTTGTTTGTGTTGTCTTCTATTTCTTTTATCAACATATTAATAATTTTCAGAGTACAGGTCTTTCACCTCCTTGGCTAGATTTACTCCTAGGTATTTTATTCTTTTTGATGCAATTGTAAATGGGATTATTTTCTTAATTTCTCTGATAGTTCATTATTAATGTATAGAAAAGCAACAGATTTTTATAGTAATTTTGTATCTGTCTACTTTATTGAATTCACTTATTAGTTCTAATCATTGTTTTTTCAGTGAAGTCTTTAGGGTTTTCTACACATGATACCATGTCATCTGCAATTAGTTTTACTTTTTACTTTCCAATTTAGATGCCTTTTATTTCTTTTTCTTGTCTGATGGCTGTGGCTAGGACTTCCAATACTATGTTGAATAACAGTGACAAGAGTGGCCATCCTTGTCTTCTTCCTGATTTTAGAGGAAAAGCTTTCAGCTTTTCATCATCAAGCATAATGTTAGTTGTGGATTTGTCATATATAGCCTTTATTATGTTAAGGTATGTTCCCTCTATACCCACTTTGTTGAGCATTTTATCAAAAATGGATGTTGGATTTTATGATCATGTAATTTTTATCTCTCATCTTGTTAGTGTGGTGTATCATGTTAATTGATTTGTGGATATTGAATCATCCTTGCATCCCTGAGATAAATCTTTCTTGATCATGGTGTATGACCCTTTTTATGTATTGTTGAATTCGGTTTGTTGGTATTTTGTTGAAGATTTTTGCATCTATGTTTGTCAGGGATACTGGCCTGTAATTTTCTTTTTTTCTAGTGTTTTTGTCTGGTTTTGGTATCAGGGTAATCCTGGACGTATAGAACTATAAAATTTATTGGAATAGTTTCAGGGGGATAGGTATTAACTCTTCTTTAAATGTGTGGTAGAATTCACCATTGAAACCATCTGCTTCTAGACTTTAGTTTTTTGGCAGTATTTTTGATTAATGATTCAATTTCACTACTAGTAATAGGTCTGTTCATATTTTCTATTTCTTCCTGCCTCACTTTTGGAAGATTGTATATTTCTAGGAATTTATTCATTTCTTCTAGGTTGTCCAATTTTTGGTATATAATTGTTCATAGTAATCTCTTATGATCCTTTGACTTCTGTACGTTGGTTGTAACTTTTCCTCTTTCATTTCTGACTTTATTTATTTGGGTCCTCGTTTTTTCTTGGTGAGTCTGGCTAAAGGTTTATCAATTTCATTTATCTTTTCAAAGAACCAACTTTTAGTTTCATTGATCTTTTCTGATTTTTTTGTCTCTATTTCATTTATTTTCACTTTGATCTTTATTATTTCCTTCCTTCTACTAACCTTGGACTTTGTTCTTTTAGGAGTAATGTTAGATTATTTATTTGAGATTTTTCTTGTTTCTTGAGATAGGCCTGTATCACTATAAACTTCCCTCTTAGAACTGCTTTTGCTGTGTCCCATAGATTTTTGGTACATTGTGTTTCCATTTTTATTTGTCTCAAAGTATTTCTTAAAAATTTCTTCTTTGATTTCTTCAATGACCCACTTGGTGTTTAGTACCATATTGTTTAGCCTCCACGTGTTTGTGTTTTTTCCATTTTTCTTCTTGCAATTGATTTCTAGTCTCATACCATTGTGGTCAGAAAAGATGCCTGCTATGATTTTAGTCTTCTTAAATTTATTAAGACTTGTTTCGTGGCCTAGCATGTGATCTATCCTGGAGAATGTTCCATATGTACTTGAAAAGAATGTGTATCCTGCTATCTTGGGATGGAATGTCCTTAGATATCTATTAAGTCTATCTGGTCTAAATGTTAAGGATAATGTTTCCTTACTGATTTTTTGTCTGGTTGATCTATCCATTGATGTAAGTAGGGTATTAATGTCCCCTATTATTATTGTTACTATTTCTCCCTTTATGTCTGTTAATAGTTTCTTTATGTACTGAGGAGCTTCTATGTTGGGCACATATTTATAAGTGTTATGTTCTCTTGTTAGATTGATCCCTTTATCATTATGTAGTGTCCTTCTTTCCTCTTGTTACAGTCTTTGTTTTAAAGTCTATTTTGTCTGATGTAAGTATTGCTACTCCAGCTCTTTTTATTCCACTTGCATGGCATATCTTTTTCCATCCCTTCATTTTCAGTCTGTGAGTGTCTTTAGATCTGAACTGAGTCTTTTTTAGAGGGCATATATATGTGCATCATTTTTTTTAATATCCATTCAGCCATCCTCTATCTTTTGATTGGAGCATTTAGTCCACTTAAAGTAATTATTGATAGGTATGTACTTATTGCCACTTTGTTAATTGTTTTCTGGTTGTTTTGTAGCTCTATGCTTCTTTCTCTTTTCTCTTATGATTTAATGCTTATCTTTAGTGTTATGGTTGGCTTACTTTATTTTTTGTGTATCCATTATAGGTTTGTGGCTTGTGGTTACCATGGAATTCATATAATGACCTGTGTAAAAGCTATTTTAAGTTGATGATCTCTGAATTTGAACACATTCTAAAAGCCCCATGTTTTTACTACTTCCTTTTTATACTTTTTATATTTTTGATGTCATATTTTACATTTAAAAAATTTGCATATCCCTTAAAGTACTTATTGTAGATATAGATGATTTTACCACTATTGTTTCTTAAGATTCATACTAGCTTTAAAGGGGTTGATCCACTCCCTTTACTATATATTTGCCTTTACAATGATATATTTTTCTTTCATATTTTCTTAATTCTGGTTGTGACCCTTCCTTTTCTGCTTAGAGAAGTCCCTTTAACATTTCTTATAAGGACTGTTTGGTGGTGATGAACTCCTTTAGATTTTGCTTTTCCATAAAACTCTCTATCTCCCCTTCAGTTATGAATAATAACCTCGCCAGGTAGAGTATTCTTGATTGTAGGTTTTTTTCCTTTCACTTTGAATATATTGTCCTACTTTCTTTCGGCCTGCAATGTTTTCACTGAAAAGTCAGCTGATAGTTTTGTGGGAGTTCCTTTGTATGTAACTAGTTTTCCTCCTGCTGCTTTTAAGATTCTCTCTTTATCTTAAATTTTTGCCATTTTAATTATAAGGTGCCTTGGTGTGGCTCTCTTTGGGTTCATCTAGTTTGGTACTCTCTATGCTTCCTGGAGTAGGATGTCTGTTTCCTTTCCCAGGTTAGGAAAGTTTTTCACCTATTATTTCTTCAAATAAGTTTTGCCCCTTTGTCTCTCTATTCTCCTTCTGTGACCCCTAAAATGTGAATGTTAGTATGCTTCATGTTGTCCCAGAAGTCTCTTAAAACTGTCTTCATTTCTTTTTATTCTTTGTTCTTTTTTCTGTTCATCTTCAGTGATTTCCACTACACCATCTTACAGTTTGCTGATCCATTTTTCTACATCATCGAATCTACCATTGATTCCCTCTAGGGTATTTTTTATTTCAGTTATTATATTCTTTTAGCTCTAATTGTTTTTTTAATATTTTTCTAAATCTTTGTTAAAGTTCTTACTTGTTCTTCCATTCTTTACCTGAGTTCTGTGAGCATCTTTACGATCATTACCTTGAACTCTTTATTCAGTAGATTGCTTATGCCCACTTCATTTAGTTCTTTTTCCAAGGTTTTGTCTTGTTCTTTCATTTGGAACATATTCCTCTGTCTCCTCATTTTGCCTAATTCTCTGTGTTTACTTCTTTGTATAAGGTAGGTCCATTATACATCCTGATCTTGGAGAAGTGATCTTATGTAGATGTTTTATGGTGCCCAGCAGCATGGTACCCTCTGGCTCCCAGAGCTAGAAGCTTCAGGGGTGTTCCCTTTGTGGGTTAGGTGTGCCTTTGTGTTGTGGCAGGGTTGGCTACTGTGGGTATGCTTGTGGGTGGGGCAGGCCTGGGTGCTAATAGGCTAGAGGGAGGATTACTAAGTGACTTTCATTAGTGACAGTGTCAGCATGGTAGAACAAGATCACAGAAATTTCTGCCATCAGTGTCTCAATCCCCACAGGGAGTCCCAGCTGCCTCCTGCTTCTCCAGGAGGATCTCCAAGATCAGCAGGTGGGTCTGATCCCAGCATTTTCAAACTGCTGTCTCTGTGCTGGGATTGGGGTGATTGAGTTTTTTGCTCATGCCCTTTAAGAGCAGAGTCTTGGTTTCCTACAGCCATCTGGCTCTCCTAAACAGAAGCCCCACTGGTTTTCAAAGCCAGACATTTTGAAGGCTCATCTTCCTGGTGCAGGACCCCAGGCTGGGGAGACCCATGTGGGGATCAGACTCCTCACTCCTCAGGGAGGACTTCCATGGCTGTGATTTTCCTCAGGCCTGTGGGTCTCCAAGCAAGGGGTGTGCATCCAGACTAGATTGCATCTCTGCCCCTTCTACTCATTTTGTTGTGGCTCCTTCTTTATATCTTTAGTTGTGGAAAGTCTTTTCTGCTAGTCTTTGGGTCATTCTCAGAGATAGTTGCTCTGTAATTAGTTGTAATTTCAGTGTGCCCATGGGAGGAGGTGAGCTCAGTTTCATCCTTCATCCTACTCTGCCATCTTGATCCAGACGTCTTTAATTCTCCTTAAGTCTTAACTAAGCAAAGAAAGAAAAGTGTCAAAGGGCCCCAAGCTAAATGACAGGGTCCTGATCCCCTGGCTCCATGCTCCCCTGTGGCAGTTGTGGGAAAGGCCTCTGCCTTCATCCAAGTCAACCATGAGCAGCCCTTCAGAAGAGCTCAGCAGCTGACATGGATATAGAGAAGAATGGGGGAGAGGGCTGGGGAGGGCTGGTGCCTGCCCGCTCACAGCCGCTGCTAGCTGCACTCATCCAGACTGAGTTTTAACATCATCTTTTCACTGGACTCTACATTCCCTGGAAGGATACTAGCCTTGTCTGGCTTCTTGCCACTTATGTCCCTAGTTCTTGGCACAGTGCCTGGCACATGACTGAGGCTCAACTGATATTTGTAGAATGATAACTGAGTGAATGTTAGCTACTGTTTTTGTTGTTGTTATTACTGATATAAAGAGTCCTTTACTGTGGTATAAATTTATGCTTACAGAGCTTGTGATCTGTTCAAGAGATAGCTTCACATATGGAAGCCTCAGGTTCCCATATTTCCAACTGGATAAAGTTGTCCCAAACTCTGTTCTATGAAGCACAAGTATGTTATAATGTTACAAGACAAAGATCTGCCAAAATAAAGATTATTAGGTCAAATAAGCTTAGAAAGTGCTATAACCATATTTCTTTCCTCTCAGTTCTCACAAAATATGTTAGTTGATAAAAGGCTCTCTCTTTAACTGATTGCCCATGGAACCATATTCTCATATAACACTCACAGATATCTCTTGGTATATAATAATTTGGAAACTGCTGAATTACACTATGAGCTTTTTGAAGGCAGGAGCTATGTCTTGAAAATATTGGCATTACCTAGCAACGCCATACGCATAAACATTGGTCAATAAGTGCACATTGATAAACTGTTCTAGCAATTTTCTCCCTATTTTTGTTCTTATTTTTTTTATGTTTATTTTTGAAAGAGCAAAGGCTTAATTGCAGCTTAATGTAATTGCCTATAAATCATAATGAATTTATTTCCCTCTTTGCCAAGATTAAACCATGGCAATTTGTAATGATTTATTTACAAGTATAATGGAATCACAGGATCGATTCTAATTCAGGTTCTGTCACTCTCTAGCTCTGTGGTCTCAAGCAAGTTACTAATTTTTAGATGGTCTAAGAGCCCTTGATGACTACCTATCAAACCTCATTCTTCCACAGTCTTCTACATGTAGAAAATGGCATCACCATCAACCTTTCCGCTCAAGCCAGAAACCTAGGTGCCATTTTGGATTCCTTATTCACATTTCCATCCAATCCACTAGCAATTCCTATTGATTCTACCATTGAAATACATTATATCTCAAGGTTATCCAAGTTCTTCCACCTCCATTGTCACCTGGAAGGGACCATCAACCATTCTCTCTTACCATAACTCATAACCAACTCAATGGTTGCTTGCTACTTTTTTATTCCCTGTGCCTATAATCTATCACAGTATCAGCCAGAGTGATCTTCTTAGAATGTAAATTAGATTATGGTACTCCTCTGCTTAAAAACCTTTCAACCTTTCCATTGCATTCAGAAAATAAGCCAAACTCCTTATCATGGTCAATGTATCTTTGCTAACCTTTGCTGCTACTTCTTATCTTTCTTCTCTTTGCTCTCTGCAATCCTGATATGAGTTGCCTTTCATTTTTCCAGACAATCTAAGCTTCTGTCACCTCAGAATGCTTACACATAATAGTTATTCAACCTACAAAAGAGGTCTGTCTACTTCACATACAGGGTTCTTTCTTACACTTTCAGTTTCAGGTTATAAATGGTACCCAGCAAGACCTAGCCCAACTCCCACCACCTATCCATGGTAGGTCACTTCTCCCCTACTTTTTCTCTTTCTGTGCCTTGTTCATTTCCTTTAGAGGAGCACTTGTCACCATTTGGCATTGTTTTTTGTGGGGAGGTGTGTGTGTGTGTGTGTGTCCCCAGTGGAATATAACCTCAATGATCCAAAGACCACGTCTATTCTTTGTATCCCCAATGCCCGGCAGAATGACTGCAAATACACAAGAGGTGCCCAGTTTAAAATAAAAAAGCCTTCATTTCCTCAACTTGACAAACATGAATATTACTTATCTTTGATTGAGCCTTACCACATACCTTTAAACTTGCTCTAAGGAATGTATTCATACAAAAAAAATTTTTTTGTTGCGTCTCTACCACGTGCAAAGCATTGTGCTAATAAGTGTGACACATCTAGAAGGAGAAGCCAGTCCTACAGTGGAGAGAGGGGCTTGAGCTTTGGGGTCAGGAAGATCTGGATACTAACAACTTCTCTTAACCCTCACATTTCTGGTTGAATGTGAGGGTTAGGAGGAGGGTTTTGTTTTGTTAAAACAAAAACTAAACCATTATCCTAGCTGCCCTACTTACCTGCCTCAACAGTCCCCGACTCTCATATCTTAGCATTTATCACTACAGGCAATGGTCTGTGTACCCTTCTTTGTTTTCCTCTAGACTCCTGGGGACCATTTCTGTCATGCTCACTTTTATCATCTCATCTCCCCCCACCCCTGCGACAGTATTGCAAAGTCTAAAACTTCATGTGCTGCCTTGAAATCTTTGAGCCCAGTAGCACCCCAAAGGCCTGTGAGTTCCACTGCTTTCACCAGGCCTATCTCTTATCAGCGGAGTCAGCTGCACCCCACCCAGTCCTCAACCTGACGGGTCTCAGCTTCCTGACAGCCCACAGGATTATTCGAACAGTCCAATCACATCCTCCCACAGGAACCAGCAGTCACCTCACCCTTTTCTTGTTTGTTACAAAACTTGCCCCCCACAGTCCCTGCTGGTTTACTCTGCTCCCCCGGGGGCATTCTGCACCCTCCATGTGGTCCTGCAGGGCTACAGTGTCCTCCTTCCCTGGGCTGTGAGTTTACTTGTCTAATAAACTCCTGTAGATCTCAGCTTCCGGTGTTGTATGTTTGGATACCCTCCAAACCCTAGGCCAAGATTCCCTCCCTCATTGATGGGGTGAAAAAGGTTATAAAACACCCCCCCACACACACACCCCCCAACAGGTATGATCATGCCCTACACAAAATTGGCTATATATTTTTCTCTGTCTTAAATGGGCATCAAAATATACTTTGGAGTTTTAAAAAATATTGCCTCTGGGCTCCACTCCAGGTCCAAGGAATGAGAATAATAGGGGTGAGGCCCAAATGTGTATATTTGTGTAAAGTGCCATTACTGAATCCGGTGGCTAGCCAAGACTGAGTGCCACTGTGATGGTTGTGCAGTAGCCACCTGTTGACTCTCTGACGGATGGGACCGTTGTGCCCTTCCTGGTGACATGGCTCAAAGGACAACCCTATCATTCTGGAGGGAGCGTCTGACAGAGACTCCTGCTCAGGGATGACAAACACTTAGCAACAGCTTTCAAAACCCTCCTGAGCCCTTGGTGACACTGCAAATTGACCATGGCACTCTTCCTGTTGAGCCTGGCATCCAGCTCAGAATCCTTATCAGCTTCCACCATTTGATGAATGCTATCAAGAGAGATGAAACCTATAGTTTTTCCTCTGCCCAGCCGTCCCCGATTTGTGCTCTGTGATGACAGGAACTCTGCCGCCTGTGACTATTCCTGCAGCCCTCACCTCTGCAATTCCACACCTAGTACCAGGGCATCTCACTGGACTAGAAGCCTTCTCTCAGCTCTTGCTGCTAGCCTGCCCAAGAGCCAACTCTCCAGGGCATTTTTTGATTGGCTCAGGCCATTGGCCAAACCTCTACCTTATCCTTAATGTCTTCTTTTATGGGGTCTTAACATGTCATACTATCTTTATATTCCTCTGTGCTGGCTCAGATCTCTGGGTTTGATCCACATGGAAATAAGCAAAAAAAAAAAAAAAAAAAGAATTATCTGGTACAGTAGAGAGGACTCAGGATTTGAAATCAAGATGGGATTTGGTGACTCGTCCTTATTGAGCTGTGTGACTGTAGGCAAATCATCTCTGTACTTCAGTTTTCTCATCTGCAAAGTGAGAGTAACAATAATATCTGTCCTTCCACCACTGTATAATGTTACATATTAATGTAACATATAATGTTATAAGGTAGCATAAACGAACAACATTTGAAAAGTTATAACTCCAAGGTGTTTAATAGCAGCTTGTGGCTATTTCTTGCCTCTGCAAGAAAACTCTCTCTCCTTTCTCCAGGGTGGCTGAATAAATAGGGCAGCTTTTCCAGGGAAGCAGTCACAGCACACATTCCATTATGCGAACGTACATTCAATCAGAATGTAAAACGCGAGCCATCAGTCTTGAGGTGTTAATGAGCTGCCACTTAAAAAGACCAGGGAAGCAAATTAAGTGTATGTGCATAAAACATCAGAATTGCCAACTCTCTACCTGACCAAAAGCTGAGCTTCTAAGATCCTTGTCCTCTGCTTCTCTCCTCCCTCAATTTCTAGAAGCTCCAGCTGGTGCATTGGGTCCATATGAATAAGACCGCTGGACTTCCTCCATCCCCTCCTGGACCCATCTCTCCAGACCCTGGCTAAGCAAAGGGAGTTGAATACATCCTGAACTTGATTTCATCAGCAGTGGGATGGGTGGGCTGGTCACAAAGAAGGCAGGATGCCTACTCCATTCTCACTGGAAAACATGCCTTAAAAACTTCCTGATAAGTGTCTCTGTTGCTATACAAAATAAAGTTTTGAAAAAAAAAAAGAATGCTCCCTGGAATATTATAAACAACATTCGAAGACTCAAAATAACAAGAATGAATCATAAAATAATAAAATTAGAAAACAGATGATGTTATATAGAATATCTACTATGTGCCAGACACTGTGCCAACTGCTATGTCTATTTAGTCTTTTTAAAATTTAATTTCAAATTAAAAAAATATGTAGACGGTTTCCAAAGTTAATTATTTCTACAAGGCTTATTAAAGGTAAATCAGCCAGCCTGCCATACTCATCACACTCCAACAATCGTCCCCACTACCCAGAGATGACTGCTGTGAACGCTTCTAGCAGTTTATTTGCTTATTTATCTATGCATTTCTTAATAACATGCTTCCGTGACTACTTCTCCATTTTAGGCATTATGTCTTCACTTCTTGCTATGGAAGACAAGGATTCCATTCTCTTATCCCTCCTAAAAAACACATACAAACACACATACACACACATCCCCCATAAACTTCACTTCCCCCATCCTCTTAAAATATTTATATCATAATATCCGGTGGCATCAAAATGACCAGGTGAATTTTATTCATAGTTGAACAATAAGGTATTCACTCTTGCACACCTTTTTTTTTTTTTTTTTTGGTTTGGTATCTGCAAGCTCTTCTTCTGAGCTTTTCTCTTTTGCTACCATATTTTTAGATTTCCAAAAGCTCTGTTTCATGAATATTCCTTGTAATAATAAAAAGCTGTTCTTATGTTGTGGCTGCAATAGAGTCTCCCCTCTGTATGAGGATATTAATGATAGCTATTTTTCTCTTTTAAGTTCCTTGTCCCTACATTGTTTCTCTTTCCTACAAATTCCCTTTTTATTGGTATTTGTGAGTTTGAGTCTCCAATATTCAGGTTAGAGGTTTTCTTCAAGTGTCTTCAGCCAACTCTGAGCTGTCAGCACATTTTTAAGAGCAGGATACTAAGAAAGCGATATGGAGGCTGGAAGGCGCACGAGCAGAGCTGGTGGATGGATAGAATTCATGGCAGGTGGGTCAGAATAAAAAATGGCAGTACCTCCATCTCTTCTCTCATGGTGTGGGCAGGTTACTTAAAGAAGGCTCTTCTAATCTCTAGCCTGGAGACTACAAGCCTGACGGCCAGCCTTCTCAGAACCTAAGGGGGAAGGTGGTAAGGGGGTCTTGGAATTCAATATGTGGATTTTCATTAAAATCCCCCATTTTCAGTACCTTATACCTGCCCACCATCTAGATGTCCCCCAATCCAGAATCCCTTTGGCTCACTCTCGCCAGAAAGTCAATTTCTGTCTTCTACTTCTAGGGCAGGGGCAGCTATCAGCTTAGAGAAGTAAGAGAGGGGGTCTAAGGGTTTAACTGTGTTAAACAGACTTTCAACCAGTCTTCTGGTTTTTAGCCACTACACACACCCCTCAACTCCTAAGCCCCCCACCCCGTCACACATACACAACCACAGAACACACACACACACACCACCACAGCACACACACACACCACAGCACACACACACACCACAGCACACACACACACACCACCACAGCACACACACACACACCACAGCACACACACACACACACACCACCACAGCACACACACACACCACCACAGCACACACACACACTTTCATGGATCCCTGATGTTGCTGATTCTCAAGTCACTCTGCAGCTCTGCATGCCTGTCGGCTTGCTTCTGCACTCTCCCGTGGACAGGTTAGGGTTCGATGTCTGAGGTCATCTGCTCATTCAGTTTTCCTCGATCCTTTTGTTTTCCAGCTTCCAAGTTTTTTGTTGCTTTTTTTCCTCTCCTGTTTTCTTTATACCTTTAAAAGAAAATCCCCTTATTATCTTTTTTTTTTTTTTTTTTTTTTTTTTTTTTTTTAAAGTTTTTACTTGATTTTATTTATTTATTTATTTATTTTTGGCTGTGTTGGGTCTTCGGTTCGTGCGAGGGCTTTCTCCAGTTGCGGCAAGCGGGGGCCACTCTTCATCGCGGTGCGGGGACCGCTCTTCATCGCGGTGCGCGGGCCTTTCTCTATCACGGCCCCTCCCGTCGCGGGGCACAGGCTCCAGACGCGCAGGCTCAGCAATTGTGGCTCACGGGCCCAGCTGCTCCGTGGCATGTGGGATCTTCCCAGACCAGGGCTCGAACCCGTGTCCCCTGCATTAGCAGGCAGATTCTCAACCACTGCGCCACCAGGGAAGCCCCAAAATCCCCTTATTATCTTTTGAATGCGGCTGAGGGATCCAGGGAAAGCCACATGTGTTCAATCTACCATCGTCAACCAGAAGAGAGGAAACATCAACACAAAAAGATGGAGAGCACGTAGGACTTGTATGTCCTGACAAGCTGATGCTGCCACAGATTCAGAGCCAAAAGTAGAACTTGGGTTTCTTATATCGTCTTAGTCCTAAATGCAATTCCACAAAATAGTCCTAGTATCCAAATTTATTAATAAAGAACAAGTAATAGTAAGAATCAACATTTTTGACTACCTAGTAGGGCCACAGGTCTGTTAGGGCTGTTAGGGCTGCCATAATGAAATACCACAGCCTGTGGGGCTTAAGCAACAGAAATTTTCTCACAGTTCTGGAGGCTGGGAGTCCAAAATGGAGGCATTAGCAAGTTCAGTTTCTCCCGAGGACTCTCTCCTTGCCTTGCAGGTGGCCGCCTTCTAGCTGTTTCCTCACATGGCCTTTCCTCTGTGTGTGTGTGTACCTTGGTGTCTTTCCTCCTTTTTATATACACCAATCATATTGGATTAGGGTCCCTCCCATATGAACTTGTTTAATCTGAATCACCTCTTTAAAGACTCTATTTCCAAATACAGTCACATTCTGAGGTAGAGACTTATTCACGTCAACATATGAATTGGGGGGAGGGGGTGTAATTCTGTCCATAACACCAGACATTGCTCTAATAACTTATTTCTATTCCTTCACTTATTCCTCACAATAGCCAAGGGTTACATATTATTCTTTTTATTATTACATATTGAAAAACTGTTGTTCAGAGAATTTAAGTAACTAATGCTAAGGTTCTATAGCTAAAAGGGGGTTGTATTAATGTCTTATTGCTGCTATAACAAATTACCACAAACTTGGTGGCTTAAAGCTACACAGGTTTACTATTTTACAGTTGTGTATTTCAGAAATTTGAAACGGGTGCCACTGGGTTGAAATCTGGGTGTAGGCAGGCTGCATTCTTTTCTGGAGGATCTAGGAGAGAATGTTTCCTCAACAAGTTGCTATAATGACCTTCTGGGTCAGTGGAGGTGCAGTTTACTGAAATGGAGACTTCTAGAGGAATAATAATAGGTGATACTTAAATAGATCTTATTTTATACCAATTTCACCCTAAGTACATAAACTCATTCAATCTTCACAACAACCCAGTGAGGCAAGTAGTATTAACATCTCCTTTTTATCAGTAGAAATGGGGAGGTACAAAAAGGTCAAATAACTTGCCCAAGATCTCCCAGCCAGTAGTAAGTGGATTTTGAATGCATAATGTCCAATTCCAGAGTCTGTGCTCTTATCCACTGCACAATACCACCTTATGGAAGAGCAGACCTGGGGAGAAAGATCAAACTTCTTCCCATATCTTCAGGTCCTTCAGAGTACATGCTTGACGACTTTTTTTTTTTTTTTGGCTGCATTGGGTCTTAGTTGCAGCATGTGGGATCTTTCATCGCAGCGCACAGGCTCTAGGGTGATCGGGCTTAGTAGTTGTGGTGCGTGGACTCCAGAGCGCGTGGGCTCAGTAGTTGTGGTGCGGGCTTAGTTGCCCCAGAGCATGTGGGATCTTAGTTCCCCAACCAGGGATCGAACCTGTGTCCCCTGCATTGGAAGGCGGATTCTTAACCACTGGACCACCAGGGAAGTCCCAGGCTTGATGACTTTAACACTCCCCTGAAGATAGCCTCAAGTCCCATTTCCTATGATACTTCCATTGTATTCACAGGGCAACACCACCACCCCCCGCCCTTGAATCAATCAACTGTATGCTTTATATGCTCTTGGACCCAAGGTGCTAGACACTGCTGGAGAAGTCCACAGAGCTTGTGGAATTGTTAATTACAGTCATGGCACCTTGGTCCATAGACCCCTCAACAGCAAGTCATCCCTCTGTGTTTCTGGAGTGAGTTTTCTGTCCCACTTCCCACATGGCCCTCTCTAATTTCACCCTGCTCAAGTTCCTCTGCTCCGTCTCTTACTCTGGACACTTAGTAGAGAACCCTGGACCCTATTTAACCAAGAAAATACAAGCATTAGGTTGACATGTCCTCATCCTTTGGAACCCCTGCCCATAAACTGATCCATATTCCCACCTATCCTAGCCTCTTTCATTCTCAAATTTTTGGAAAATACATCTTTCTTCCCAATTAAGGTCAATCCATCCCTCATGTAGTGTTCAGGATTCGGCCTCCTCAGGGACCACCTTCAGGGATCATTCTAACACTCTCCCAACCTTTCCACTTCTCTGACTTGTCCTGCACCTTACCAGCACTTAAAGGTACTCAATGTTATGTTACACATGCATTGTGTCACTCCTATCACAGCTCTTGCTTAGCTGGTATCATATATAGGAGAACAATGTCTAGTGCACTATGGTAAACTTGAACCACAAACATTTCAGTTCTTTTGGGTACGAGGCAATTTTAAACTATATCTTTACGATCATTTCTTCCATAATTAAAAGTTGTTGATTTCTTGTCCAGTGCCAGAACAATTATTCAAGTCAAATCTTTTAGACAATATCCAACCATATTTCTTTCTAAGAATAAATTTCATAAGCGTAAGGAGGAAAAAGCCAGAGGCACACCTGCCTTTGAGCTTCAATCTACTCTGATGTTGTACTCCACCCCCCACCCACCTGCAGTGTCTAGTCAAATGGACGTGTGCCGGGGATGAAACACAGAGGAAGAACAAAGCTAATTCTATCTGGGAGTGATGGAGGGAAAGGGCCGCTCTCATGTTTCTTAAGAAACATTCCATTCCTTCATTTGCTTAGTCACTCAGAAAGGGTTATTGAATTTCTGCTCTGAGTCAGGCATGAAGCAAAACAAAAGCTAACCCTGTTTTTAATACCTGCTGGGGATGTTATGTCTTTAACAATAATCATTACGCAGGTCCACAGTCCCTTAGTCACAGTTCCAAAGTCCAAAGAACTTCAAAAATAGAAATTTTTTTGGAAGTTTGCAATGCTCGTTTGATAGCAAACCTGCTGAGACTGATCTGAAGCCATTTATAGACTTTTTTCCAATTATTTAAATGTATGCCATGTATTCAGATATATCACTGCAGAATATTAATATGTTTAATTTATAATGTGCTGCCTGATGGGGGCATTATGAATACGAAAATTCTCAATTCTGAAATGCTTCTGGCTACAAGAGTTTCTATATATGGATTACATGCCTGTATAAAGAGAGGGGCTGGTGTGGAAACAAAACATTTACTGAGTACCTCACTGAGTATCAAATACCATGCAGACCACTTTATAGGCATCATCTCACTTAAACCTCAGGACAGCTCAGGAGACAGGCATTGCAACCTCCATCTTACCGATCAGGACCCTGGGCCTCCACTGGGTTAACTGACTTGCACGAAGAAGGGGCTTAGCCAGGATTCAAGCTCTTATCTGTTGATATATGCCTGCTGATATATGTATCAAACCACCCAGGAGCGACTGAGAGTTAAAATTTGTATCTGAACCTGGTTGGTCACTAACTCACACTGTGTCATAAAAGACACATGAAAAAAGAGCCACAAAGCCATATAGGCTCATATGTTTAAAAAATGTTCTAGAGGGGCGTGTGGAGGAGGCAGACATATGTTGTTTCAGGGGTTTAGGAACCTGAGGAGGTGGAATTTGAGCTGATGCTTAAGGAGTCGGCAATTGTTTTGCTCGTAAGCTAGTAAGCATGTTTTGTCTTCTCTGCTTGATGGAAAACAGACTCCTGGAATGGGTTCCGGCATCTGTTTTGGCATGAGCTTTCTCCCCCAGGATTCCTCCCTACTGTGCTCCAGGAGAGGAGACCGAGCCGGGGCCCACGGCTATGCACAGGCCTCTCCCTTTGGGGTCAGGAGCGGGCCCCTGGGCTTAGGGCCTGCATGTCAGCCCGGTGGCACAGAATTTGAAGCTCAGCATCCAGGCCGCCTGCCAAAGAGGTGATCCTGGTGATCTCGTAAAATATATTTTACTTGAGCAAGCAGCTTACTTTTGTCCTGAGCGGTTGTACATCAAACTCCTTTCATATGTCTTGAACAATGAAAAGGGTTTGTCTTAGCTTTTCGGGGCTTTTAAGGGCCTAGTTTTCTTTTCTTTTCTTTTTTTTTTAAACATCTTTATTGGAGTATAATTGCTTTACAATGGTGTGTTAGTTTCTGCTGTATAACAAAGTGAATCAGCTATACATATACATATATGCCCATATCCCTTCCCTCTTGCATCTCCCTCCCTCCCACCCTCCCTATCCCACCCCTCTAGGTGGACACAAAGCACAGAGCTGATCTCCCTGTGCTTTGCGGCTGCTTCCCACTAGCTAGCTATTTTACGTTTGGTAGTGTATGTATGTCCATGCCACTCTCTCACTTCGTCCCAGCTTACCCTTCCCCCTCCCTGTGTCCTCAAGTCCATTCTCTATGTCCGCGTCTTTATTCCTGTCCTGCCCCTAGGTTCTTCAGAACCTTTTTTTTTTTTTTAGATTCCATATATATGTGTTAGCATAAGGTATTTGTTTTTCTCTTTCTGACTTACTTCTCTCTGTATGACAGACTCTAGGTCCATCCACCTCACTACAAATAACTCAATTTCGTTTCTTTTTATGGGCCTGGTTTTCCATGGGACTTCCAGAATGCTGCTGGCCTTTGCCTCCCTGGGGCATCAAACAAGCGTCCATTGCGAGCTTCTCTGGTGGCACGTTAGTTTTTCACCTGGAAGGAGCCTGCAGATGTGAAGGTTAGGCTCAGAATCCGGTCTGGCAGAATCCTGTCAGCACGTCTGTGTTGGGGTGGAGGTGGTGGAGACTCAGAGAAAGGCAATTGTCTTCCTACCAGGCCTGAGGTGCTTAATGAGAAACGGAACAAACAGAAAAACTACGACCAGGTAGGACTCAGGCCATAATCACAGTGGAGAATTGGAAAAGGGGTTTCTAGTAGTGCAGTACTACACTGGGGACATTCCCAACCAGGGCTGAACAGGCTAAAGTGGGGGATGCTGGGCTATTCTATTCTGTGACCATTTTATCCTCTCTGTTCGATGAGGGTGTGGGCGATGAACTAGATAATCATTGAAGTCCCTTCTAAACCCATAATTCTTCGTGTCTGTAATTCTGTTTTTAATTTCACACTTAAAATATTTAAGTTATAAAGTCAAGCCAGCATATATATATATTCAGATAATATACATTCAGACACAAATTTTAACTCTCAGTCACTCCTGGGCGGTTTGATACATATATCATCAAGCGTATATCAACAGATAAGAGCTTAAATCCTGGGTAAGTCCCTTCCTTATGCAAGCTATTTAACACAGTGGAGGCCCAGGGCCCTGGTCTGTAAGATGGGGATTGCAATGCCTGTCTCCCTGAGCTGTCCTGAGGTTTAAGTGAGATGATGCCTATAAAGTGGTTTGCATGGAACATATATATAATATAATATATATATATATATTTATATATATATAGTTTTTTTTTTTTTTTAAGTGAGAGGAGGCAGAGAGAGGTAACTGGGGAGAGGGTTTTATCAGAGGATCACCAAGTACTGTGCTGTGACAGGAGAATCAGAGTGTGAGGGGTTAAAGTGAGTCATGAGCCCTGCTCTGAACTGACCACTCTGGGCAGCAGCCTAATCTCTAGTGAATCTAATAAGCCCACCCTGCGACAGCAGGTGCATCTGCCAGGCTAGGGCAGAGTCAGCCTTAGGTTTTGGCTGCCAGTCTAAGGATAATTATCACCTAGCCAATGAGAGACAGGCTCACTGTGCACACCTGTAATGGGAAAAGCACCAGGCCGTCTAGCTTCAGAGCCGACACGGAGTGGAGACTCATTCCACCTCTGGCTTCTCCTTGTCTCACTCCAGGTGTGTTCTGTCCAGCAGTACATGCTGGTTAATAACGACATCTCAGAGCCACCATGGTGACTTCGTGGTTTAGCACTCTCTCTTTGGGCCCGAGGCTTTGTCAATAGACCATGCGCTTTCACAATTGGGGGTAGCATGGATGGGATATCAAATTGGAAGGTGACTCTAAAAGCATGAGAGTCTGTATTACTGCATTAAAATTTCTTTGAAAAATCATAAAACTATGTAAAATACAGCATGTTAATTTAACTGCAGGGTCTGAGTAACGTTTGATCTGATCACTGAAGCAGCCTGTGTATAAGGAAGCTTTTAAGATGCATCTACTCCTTTCCCAAACATATATGGATCATCTCCATGTGCCAGGGCAGTGCTAGAAGCAGGGATTGCCAAACTGAGCTGGATTTGCCCTCTGTCTCCCCTTAATGCTATAAGCCCTTTGAGGGCAGACATGTAAAGAGATAATTGTAATATAATGTGATACAATGTGGTGGGTCCTTTGACAGGTAGGGACAAAGGGTGCTGGAAACACATCAAAGAAACAATAGATATATTTAGTGAAACGTGTATATATATGTGTACGTGTACATAACACACAAGCCTTCCCATAGTGAAGGTAAGGATGCATCTAAGACTTGAAGGATAAGTGCATACTTACTAGATGACAAGTGTGGGAATGAAATTCTATAATTTCAGGGGAAGGTGCAGAATTGCCAAGCCACAGGATAGTTGTGGTGGTGGTATGTACAGAGGAGAGGTTCCCTTATTCGGCAAATGGTTATTCATCACTGCTATATACCGGGAGCTGTGAGAAGGCTGATTCCCAGGAGTGGGGAACAAGAAATAGTCCTAATTTGAAAAGATACATGCACTCCAACATTCAGAGTACATTATTTACAATTGCCAAGATATGGAAACAACCTAAGTGTCCATCAACAGATACATGGATAAAGAAGATGTTGTGTATATATGTGTGTGTGTGTGTGTATATGTACTTATATATACACACACAAAATACTACTCAGCCATAAAAAGAACAAAATTTTGTCATTTGCAGCAACATGGATTGACTTGGAGGGCATTATGCTAAGTGAAATAAGTCAGACAGAGAAAGACAAATATTGCATGATATCACATATATGTGGGCTCTAAAAAATACAACAAACTAGTGAATATAACAAAAAAAGAAGCAGACTCACAGACACAGAGAACAAACCAGTGGTTAAGAGCGGGCAGGGGGGCAATATAGGGGTGGGGAAGTGGAAGGTACAAACTATTGGGTGTAAGATAGGATCAAGGATGTATTGTACAACACAGGGAACATAGCCAATATTTTGTAATAGCTGTAAATGGAAAGTAACATTTCAAAAATGTACAAAAATTAAAAAAAAAAAGAAGACATAGTCCGGCCCTGATAGATTCTACATTTTGGTTGGGGAGCTAGACCAAAAATAAGTAAACACATTTTTTAAAATGCAAAGTGTAGTCAAGTAAGTAAACAAACAGATAATGTGGATATAAATCAATGCCATGAAGGAAACTTAAAAAGAGCTGAGATAGAATCGTGGGGGAGATACATGGGACAGGATGTCAGCTCCTAGAGTAGGTGAAGTTTAAGTGGAGACCAGAAAGTTGAGGGGACTCCACCATGAGAAGCATGGTCAGACAGCATCCAGGCAGAAAGCACAGCATGAATGAGGGCTCCAGGGAGGAAAGACGTCTTTGAAGACCTGGGAGACGACTACTATGACCAAGGCAACGAACAAGGTCAAGAGAGAGGAGGAGAGTGGCACCAGCGAGGCTGAAGGGAAGAATTCCAGTATTGCTTCCCTCCGCCCACCACCTGATCTTGTCTCTTCCAGCTCTCAACGCTTCTCCAGTGCTTCCCACACACTTACAAGAAATCCAGAGTCCAATCAGGCCCCCTTGACCTCTCCTGACCTCACTTTCTACTACTCTCCTCCTTGCTTGCTGCCCTCCTGGCTCACTGTCCCTCTTGGTTTTGCTTGAACTCTCCAAGCATGTTCCCATATCAGGGATTGGGCGCCTGCTTCTCCTGCTGGGGATGCTCTGCCCCCAGTCATTACCGAGATTCACTCTCTCAGTTCATTCTTGTCTCTCCTCAAATATCATCTCATCAGAGAGACCTGACCTGACCACCCTAGACAGAGTATAGATACACCCCCATCCCCTGACACTATCTCCTTTGCTCTGCTTTGTTTTCTGTAATACTTCACTATCACCACCAGGTATCTTAGCATGTATTTCCTTGTTTATACGTTCATTTTCAGTGTCTTCTACTGAAGATAAATTTCATGAACTGTACATGTTAGACCAGGGCTGACTTAGGAGCACTGGACCTATGCAGTTGAACAGGGCTGCATGCCGAGAGGGACATGGTGCTTGGTTTATGTCCCTGCTGCTGCTGTCTTGAAATTCTTCACAATTTTACCTTTGAACTTGTGTGCAGTACATACAGTCTAAAGTTACAGTGGGGTATGCACAGAGGAGAGGATGAGCAGAGGAGATACTCTGGACAATAGCATGCACACACACAGCTGTGATCCAGCAGCCACGCCCACATGCACAGTCGGTCTGGCCGTTTGATGTGCATGCACACACCGCGGGGCTGTCCAGGGTGCTTTGCGGCCTTGGGTGTAGGGACAGGATGAGGCTCAGATCACCAACAGTCACAGCGACAACAGCGGCAAAAGCAGCAGTAGCCATGGATGTAGGAGGGAGCAACTCCAGAACCCCTGGTGGGAGGTGGGCTTGCCCATCCATCCCGGGAGCTTGTTCTTAAGGCTTTGCACAAATATTAACTTTCCATTCTAAGTGCTGGACAAAAATTGCTTGTGCTCAGACAGTAAACTTTGTCAGCAAATAATTACAAAACAAAAGCACATACATTGAAATTGCAATAAAGCATATCAGGGAGTCATTACAATTCTTCACAGTTTGGAATCCCTGATTTTTGAAAGCTGCTGCAGTATTACAAAGTAAATATTCACAAACTTAGAAATTAAATGTAAAGACGTTGCATTCAATAGGAAAGGACACCATTTTCATACGAAGTTTCAGATGAACTAATTATTAACAAGGAAGATAATTTTTAAATGAATGTTTCTATCTAATTGAAGAAACAGTGATAGAATGCAGAAACAGGCATTTAAAATTATATACAAATCATGCAGTCACTTTCATTTCCTTAAACAATATCCATGAACTAAAGAAAGTCAAAGGAAACATTAAAATACTATTGTATAAATTTGTATTTAAAATTAAATGTAGACTTACCTGAAACTCATTTGTATGAAGTTAAATCTTTTCAGAAAAATTATCCCACAAAAATCATCAGCTCTAAATGCAATACAATTTATATTTTAAAATAATTTGCCTGAAATTTATCCCTATTTGTCACAGCCTATGAAATACTCTTAACAGTTTATTAATAGGTGCATCAGCAGAAAGACCCTTCTCAAAATTAAACTTTTTCAAACATTATTTGCAATCTTGCATTTGTCGAGAGTGATTGATGTTTCTTTAATTTATTTATTGAAATGAAGTTGCTAAAAGTATTACATTTTGATGACCTAATAAATTAATTTGCAGAAAAAGTGATCCAGAAGAAATCTTATGATCAAACTATTATATTAATGTTATTTATTGTATTATATAAATTTATGACACCAGAAATACTTTTTTCAATATATATGTTATTACTCATATATCAAAATTACTGCAGTTACATTTTATAAACAATAAAATATTTTTAAAGGAAAAAGTTTTAAAATTTACCTTGAACATTTTTTTTTCCTGCTTTTTGAATAAGGGCCCACCATTCTTATTTTGCATTGGACTTCACAAGTTATGTAGCCAGCTTTGAATCTGGATCCTAGCAGAAAGCAGAATGCAACTGCAGTGGTTCAAGGGACTTTAATTAAGGGAATACTTACAGAATGAGAAGAGTTAACCAGAAAAGAATACTGAAGCATCCATAGACCAGCAATGGTAGGAAGATGTTACCACACTTAGAGCTGTAGGAACAAGAAGAGAGAAAAGCATTACAGATTCCAGTGAGAGCTGGGGCCATGGAGGAGCGATTACCTAGTAGGAGCTCATGGTCCAGAAGGATGAAGTCATTCCTAGAATCCATGGACCAAAGTCCTGGGAGTGAGCGGAAGAAATATCTTGACTTGTCTCACCTCTCAACTTCCAATTTCCTGCTATACCTTCCATTGGCCAAACCCTTACCAAAAGCTAGAAAGCCAGGCAGCCCAGGTTGTGAGGTCTGTAAGGAAGCAGACTCCTGGAACACAGAGGAGGGCAGAGAAAGCACTGCTCTGTGTCTGTATATGTGTGTTTTGCATACAGAGGATGAGGATTTAGTCTGTTAAATCCACTGCTATATCCCAAACACCTAAAATAGTGCGTGGTACACAGTGAGTGTTCAAAAAATACCTGTTGAATGAACAGAAGAACAGACAACTTAACGTCTGCTTTTAGCGCTAAATAGTAGTAGCTTCCCGTAGATCATCATTCCTTTTTTTTTCTCGTGAATGCTTTCCCCAAGAAAGTGCCTCATTCTATGAGGCAGGATTCTCAGGAAGAACCTCTGAAAACTCAGCTGTCAGGAGCCCACCGGGTACGCAGCTACCTCATAGGGAAAGAAGCCCAGTGGGCCCAGCTCTCCTCTATATGGACTCCTATGGCCAAGGCAATGCCCTTACAGTGAATCCAGCCCTGATATCTCAACCATGGCTGATTGGGCCAGATTTGTATGTGACCAAGTAGCAAGGAAGTCTCTGCCTCTGAGGGTCCTGGCAGGATATCTGCCCAACAAGGGCAACTCCATACTGAGAGACGTCAGTCAAACCCTCCTTTTGGGGAAGTATGCCTGCTGAGTGAGCAAAGAGAAGGCAAATCTTTTCTTACTCTTGCAGACCCTACACGAAAGACTAGAAATTGGGCAGAAAAAGACACCAGCATTTGTGAGAACCTACAACGTGCCAGACATTTTGCGTGAGAAGCTTGTCTTGTCTCTCCTCAAATATCATCTCATCCATGTTGTATCCATGATGTGACCAGTGTGAGGACCAAAAGCCAACAGGCTATGCACAGCTGAGTAAAAGGATGAGAAGAACCGTGCTGATGTTATTATTGAGCTGCTGAACCAATACTAGCAATCAACTAGCTGAACACATTTATTGCTATATGAAAAAAAAAAACCCTGTATTTGTTTCAACTAATGTTAGTTGGGTATTCTGTTAGTAGCAGCACTCCTAATGGATATGCTGGTAACTGTCCCAAGATATGACCCTTTTCTTTCCTCTTCTTTTTCTTCTGCTTTTACCTACCATTGGCATTCATGGGCGCTTACTCACTTCATTGGGAGTTCTCTCGGCTGATGAATTTGTGGGACTCTTGGATGGAATTCCATCTTCTCTAATATTGTAGGGTTGGAGGACACATGTATTAAATGTTTAAGGCTATTTTACATTTGGTGGGAAGCAGCCGCATAACACCGGGAGATCAGCTCGGTGCTTTGTGACCACCTAGAGGGGTGGGATAAGGAGGGTGGGAGGGAGACGCAAGAGGGAGGAGACATGGGGATATATGTATATGTATAGCTGATTCACTTTGTTATAAAGCAGAAACTAACACACCATTGTAAAGCAATTATACTCCAATAAAGATGTTTAAAAAAATGTTTAAGGCTATGTGAAAGTTTCATTACTCTATTTTGCTGCATTGAAATCATCTTTGTGTTATAATTCTTGAATCAGTAACACAGTTTTAGGGGTGTGTGTGTGTGTGTGTGTGTGTGTGTGTGTTAATTCCTGGAACAGATGGTATTTAGCCTACTGTTTTACCTCTGGATTTATGAGGCACAATGCAGTGGGAAATGTGCAGCCTAAATTTTAACAGCAGGGCAAGTTGAGATGGGAATATAAAGCACATAAGCAATCAACATGACACTTTTAAACGGGTTTTGTGAATGTGCGGTTGTTTTAAATTATCCTCGGAAGCAGGAGATAAAGTGAGAGAGTAGACAAGCAATGAAAGCTGAGGAATGAGGAAGCTGTCTCCTAATGAAAGAAGCTGGATGGCCATGCTTTGTCTCTGCTAGGCAAAGAAGGTTAGCTATTACATCAAACCATATGAAATTGCTGATATTTGGCATTTTTTTTACTTATTTTATCTAAGCTTATTACAGCCTCAATTACCAACAACCTAATTTTCAAAAAAAGTAAAGAGGAATAATTTTTTACAACTACTTACATACTATTACATAAGAAACACGTTTTCTGAAGAAAAAAGAAAATGCACATATACATGATATATCCATACTTGCTCTTTTTGATTCTTAAAATTTTCATCTCTCTGCTTACATTATCCACCTATTCTTACATGCTGTCTATTTTATCCATTAGACACCTTACCATGTAAATCATAGTTGTTTTAAATTCCCAGTCTGATAACTCCAATATCCCTGCCATATCTGAGCCTGGTTCTAATGTTTGCTTTGTCTCTTCAAACTGTGTTTTCTGACTTTCAGTATGCCTTGTAATTTTTTTCTTGATAGCTGGCCATGATACATTGGGTAAAAGGAACTGCTGTAATAGACCTTTAGTAATGTGATGGAAAGGTGTGGTTGGAGGGGAAGTGTTGTATAATCCTATGCTGAGGTCTCAGTCTTTTAGTGAGACTGTGCCTCTAGATTGTGAGCTTAGCATTTGCTTCTCAGTGCCCCTTGCCCCATACTTTAGGTGAGACAGGATGGTTAGAGCGGGCTGGAGTTGGGTATTTCCTTTCCCTCAGGTCGGTTTGGCTTTGAAAAAAAACTGAATAGTTTAGGCTCTGGTAAAATGGTTTCTCTTGAGGGCAAGCATTATTAAGAACAGAATTCTTTGACATATTTCAAAATGGTTCCTTTTCCCCTCCCCCTGCTGGAAGCACAAAGGGATTTTTCTCCAGTCTTCAATGTGAAAACCTGGTTGAGATCCTGGAGGTAAAACTCACAAAAGTTTGGGGACCTCCTATGACTGGGTTTCCCTGGGGGTTCTCTCTCTCAGGCTTGTCTACACTGAACCTCCAGTGATTCATCAATTACAGTTTCAGTTTCCCTACCCCGGCACTGGTTCCCACAGAGGATTCTTCCATGAAGTTTCTGCTCCAGTAAATTATGATTCTCTGTATCTGCCTATTTCTCCAGTTTGGGGGGCAACAGTTTGCCCTGTGACCTCACATCTCTGATGGATCCAAGAAGAGTGGAGTTTTCAGTCTGTTTAGCTTTTTACTTGTTGGGTTAGAGTGGCAATTCTAAGCTCATTTTATGCTGAATTGGAAACTGGAAATCTACATGCTCTTTCATAACCTAATTTTTTCCTTTACAATATATTACGAATATATTTGATATCAGTAAATATGTTTTCAACAGTTTGATATATATTTCATTATATGGATAGATTACAATTGATTTGAGAACTGGTAAACCTAATGGTTAAAAGCATAGTTTCTGGAGTTATTCAGCCTACATTCATATTCACCTCTACTACTATAAATGGGTGACTGTGAGCTAGTTAGTTCACCTCCTTATGTCTCACTTTCTTCATCTGCAAAATAGAGATAATACTAGTACCTATGCCATAGGGTTCTTGGGAGGATTGGATGAGTTACTATATACATAGAGCTCCTGGAACAGTGCCTGGCACGTAGTACCTCTGTGAACATGTTAGACATTAACTCCTCTTCTGCTGCTGGATATTTTAGTTACTTTCAATTTTTCACTATGATAAATAATTCTGAAATGTCTCTACTTAGATCAAAATCTTCTTATACATCCTTAATTATATTCTCAGCAAATGTATCAATTAAGACTGTTTTGACTGCAACTGACAAAAAAAAAATCCAACCTGAGCTAATTTAAGCAAAATAGATAATAAAAAAAAATCCAACCTGAGCTAATTTAAGCAAAATAGATAATAAATGGACAGTTAGATAATTTAATAAATAAAAGTATCAGCTCGTATAACTGTAAAATCCAGGGCTAGAGCTGGTGCTGCTTGATCCGGGTACTGAATCATTTCTAGCAGGACCCGGTGCCTTTCCACTTCTCTAACTTGCTTCTTCCATTACTAGACTTACTCTCAGGCTTCACAAGGTGACAAAACGGTCCCAAGCCAATTCTTCCTGTATTCCAGTCCAGCGAAAAGGGGGAAAGTTTCTTTCTCAGAACTGGATAAAAATCCTAGGCTCATAAGGACCATACTGAGTCGTGAGTCCACCCTTGAATCTGTGACTGTGGCTGGATGGGTGGAAAGCATTGAACGGCTTAGCCCTGGAGCTAGAGAGATACCAGCTCAACCCAAGTTGTATGAAATGATAATGGAAAAAGAGTGGCTTCATAAAGGAATTTAACATACTAAAGACAACAACAACAAACAAAGAAAGGGGAAAGGATGCTGGGTGGCCAAAAAATTAAAAGATGCCTTTTTCTGTTTAATTTCTTAGATGAGTATTTCCCCGTGAAAGAGATAGGATATTTTAACGACTTTTGATACATTTTGCCTATTTCTTTAAAAAGTTTGTACTAATCTGCTCCTTTGCTAACAGTATAAAAGATGAACCATTTTCTGGCACTATAGCTAACACTGGTGTTATCATAAGAAAATTATATCTCTCAATCTGACAGGCCAAAATTAAGTATATAATTTCAATTTGCATTTCTCTGCAAACTGAATTGCATATTATTAGTGTGTTATATTTTTATGTTTATTGACAATGTACAGTTATTCTGCTGTAAAGTATGGCATTTCATTAACCCTGAGACAATACTGATTGTAAAACATAACTTTATTTTATGTACCACCAAGAAAATTTTCAAATATACCCTCTGCTGCTAAACTATATCACAAATACTTCTTGTTATCATTTGAAATAGCTACTCTGACTTCAGAGGTGTTAAAATATAGAAAACGTGCATCCTAGAATCAGTGAAATATGGTACCTACTAACGTTCTCCTCTTTTTCTATTACATAGTCTTCTTCTACTTATTGAATTCGTTGGTGATTTATTGTAGATATTTTTTCCTGTTTATCATTCCAATTATAATTTTAATTATAGTGTTTTAAAAAATATATTTAAGTTACTATTATTATGAATAGAATCTATCAACCTGGGCCTGGCTCAGGTCTCAGGTGAGGGCCTGCAAGAGACATCATATTTTTAGAGTCACATTTTCTCACCTGTAAAATGATGACTTTAGACCAAATTATTCTAAAATTTCTTACTGTGTCAACATTCTGGGGGACTACTGATGAGTAATAAAATTAACTGATAGAGTTTATGTCCTTTTTGATCTTGCCTATCCTTAGTCAGTAGAAAGAAACATTAAAAGGCAAGGACCAAGCGAAGGAGCCAGAGAAACATGTTGCCCATATAATCTTTAAACTCAGTAGTTAACCCTTGAGGGCATGAACATCGTGAAATAATACTGGACACAGTAACAGAGCCAGCAGCTGTTCTCAGGCAACAGGAAAAATCTAATTTAATGTTGGCCTCTCATTAGCATCTCTTTTTACCCCAGATATTCAATTTGGTCCTGAGTAGACACCTAAATGTAACTACTGCCTTGTAAGAAAAGAATCTGAAAGAAGGAACAGGGAACACCATAGCAGCACAATAACTGTTGTTTATTCACCAAATGAATATTTATCAATCACATATTTTTTCAGCACTCAGTGTTCCAGACATTAGAATTGGACCTGTGTATAGCTCAGGCATCTACTTCCTTTCCAGGAGGGTGATATAGAAACAAACATTCATGCAATGGATTATTTAGGTACTGTGATAGTAATCTTAATTAGATATTGCGGGGATACGGGAGAACGCATTTAATTCTGCAAGGATACCCAAGAGAGGCATAGAATCGCTAAGCCTGGTTCCACATTGAAAGCAGAAGGTGGAAGAATATGCCCACAGAGGGAAGAGCAAGAACAGAGGTACAGAGGCTTGACACAGCCTGGAGGGGCTGCGGGCCAAAAATGTTGGTGTGAAAGATGCAGGTCACAGAGGTGGTAGACACACGAAAAATATGAAAGGTACTTTAAACCATGTTAAAAAATAGGTTGGAATTTACCCTGTGGTGAGGGCTGTGGGAAGGTTTAAAGCAGTGGGGTGGTGTGGGCAGACTTACATTTTAGTACGTTCATTCTATCAACTGTGTGCAACCTGGATGATGTGAGAGGCTTTGAGAGTGGATGCAAGGAGACCAGTCAGGAGACAGCTGCGGTGGTCCAGGGGAGAACTAAGTCAAAGTAGCCATAGGAAGGTGAAGAAAGTGGCGCGTCTGTGAGATGGTGACTTTGTTTTCTATTGCTGTGGAACAAAATAGCACAACCTTAGCAGCTGGAAAAAAAAGCACCGTTTTACTAGCTCACAATTCTGCCGGTCAGAAGTCTGGGAGTGATGTGGGTGTGTTCACTGGACAGGGTCACACGAAGCTGAAATCACATGTCAGCCAGGGCTGCAGTTCTCATCTGGGCCTCAGGGTCCATCTCCATCCTCATTCAGGTTGTTGGCAGAATTTATTTCCTTTCATTTGTACGACCGAGGTTCTAGTTTTCCCGCTAGCTGTCCGATGGTAGCTACTGTTAGCTCCCCGAGAACATCCTTCTCCATCTGCAGCTCACAACACAGATGTTTGTTTTCTTTAAGTCATCCAGATTGCGTCTCTGACTTCCCTTTCTATGACCACCCTGAATAAATTCTGTTTTCAAATGACTTATGTGTTTGGATTGGGTACACGCAGACAACCTGCTCTTCTTAATTGATTTTATTTATTTATTTATTTTTGGCTGTGTTGGGTCTTCGTTTCTGTGCGAGGGCTTTCTCCAGCTGCGGCAAGCGGGGGCCACTCTTAATCGCGGTGCGCGGGCCTCTCACTGTCGCGGCCTCTCTTGTTGCGGAGCACAGGCTCCAGACACTCAGGCTCAGTAATCGTGGCTCACGGGCCTAGTTGCTCCGCGGCATTTGGGATCCTCCCAGACCAGGGCTCGAACCCATGTCCCCTGCACCAGCAGGCAAACTCTCAACCACTGCGCCACCAGGGAAGCCCCAACCTGATCTTCTTAGTCAACTGTGCCATGTTACTAACCATTGCCATTACTAATGGCAAGAGTAAAATTCATCATATTCACAGCCCCAGGGATTATGCATGATGCATACGTGGCAGGAAATCTTGGGACCGTCTTAGAATTCTGCCTACCACAGATTATACAAAACAACAACAGCAAAACCTAGACTAGATACAAATTGCTTCCCAATTGCATGGGGGAACTGGGAAGAGGAAAAGACTATGTGGTTTGTGTGACTGGGTGGTGTAGTTCATGAAGGTGGGGAGCACAAAAGGACAAAAGGCCTAGGGTTCCACTTTGGACTTGTTGAGGTTGACGTGTCTGTAGGCTTTGCAGGTGGTGCAGGAGATTGTAGCGTATGAATTATGGGAGAGTAGTTGGAAGGAAATACAAGATTTTTAGTCATTAATAGAAGATGCCAGGAAAGACGTGAAACTGGATGAACTTGGTTTTATTTTAATTGTGTCAACTTCTATGAACTCCTAGATTATAAATTCTTTGAGGGCCGAGTCCATGTGTTTTCATTTCTGTATATTGGGTTCCTTCCATACAGTGTGTACTCAAAAATGTAATGGATGGATGAGACTACGCAGCATGCCAAGCACTATAGAGTTTATTGAATCCTCAAAACAATCCCACGGAATTAAGTATTTTTCTTATATAGAAGAGGAAATTGGGGAGCAGAGAAATTTAAAAAAATCCTTGATCACACAAATGGTCAACAGGAGAGATGAACTATAAATCCTGGATATCTGACTTCAGAGTCTAAGGTCTTAAACACTAAAGGATACAGCTCTCTCCTTAACCTCCCCCCCTCACCCCATCTTGCTGAAGAGAAAGATCTCCTAACTGGCAGAAATAAAAAACCCAGTGGAAGAAAATGGCATTTGAACCTTTACACGTGAGCTGGACTTTGGCAGCAGAAATGGGGGAACCTGGGCAGGGTTGCCAGATTTATCAAATGACAGTATAGGATGCACAATTACATTTGAATTTCAGATAAAGAGCAATAATACTTTTTTAGTCTTCACTGTATAATTTGCTCCAATTAGGCCAGGATTTTCACTCTCCCATGTAACTTTTTACCTACATACTTCATAGCTCATGCTATTCATCTCTATGGGACACACTACCCTTTCTTTTTGCCAACCTTAAAGGAAAAACCCATCCTTCAAGGTTTATCCATATTAACCATCACTTGTTCAGCATTCTCCCACCTACAAAATGCATTTACATAGAGGACCTTGTTCGATTTACGAATTAGCCTTTCAAATAAGCAGGGTATGTGTTAGTATTAACCCCTTTGTGCAAATGAGAAAAGTGAGGCTTAGATCCAAGTTACACACATCATTCAACCACATAACTGGGACTTCAGGGTCTTGTGACAGAGATTTTTATTCTTTTTCCACTAATGCCTACCGAGTCCAATCTCAGGCCTTCCATTTTGACTCTCTTTCTTCTTGGCCTCTCAATTTGGCTCCTGACTTAAAGTTTACTCTTATTGTTCAAAATGTGTAAGGCTCATGTTTCCAACAATGTTTAAATTCTCTTAAGACAGGAGTCTGCCTTGTATAACTTTTGCCTCTTCCCCTCTTCATAGATACCCCAGTCACACTGATGAACTTTCCAAAAAGCCTGTGGAATGGTCTTAAAATATGTCTGAGCAATCTGCAAACTTCTGTGAATTCTTGGCAGGGTGAGTTGCCAGTACTCGTGACTAAAATTATTTTTTGTTTTTCGTAGAAAGTCAGAAATTGCCTGCTTCCAAAATGTAGTCGAATATTCTTCCTTGATATCTCCAGGTTAATGGTTTCTTCCGGGTAGACATTCCCATTCACTAAAGTATGTCCAGGGCAAATAGCCAAGGACTAGACTGATTTATCTAATAGTAATTCATCCTTCCATCGTTATTCAACAACACAGCACTTAATGACACCAGCAATGTGCTAGGCATTGTGTCAGGCAGTGGGGATGAAAGATGAGAGAGATATGGTCCTCCTGCTCAAGGAATTCAGTCTATTAGAGGTGATTCAACTTCACACAAATGCCAGAATACAAAGCATAACAGATAAATGTTGTGGGAGTTCAGAGACGGGAGATATTTACCTCCAGCTTGAAAGAATAAGAAAGTATAACTTCAAGTTTTAACCTTGATTTTGCTTTAAAATTCATAGAGCCAGTCGTGATATATTAATTATGCGGATTGTAGCCTCAGAATAATTACTGTGATTATCTCAAGAATTTTAAAAAGGACTAAATGTTAATGTGAAAAAAATGACAAACTCAACAAGAGGCATTAGAGGAAGCTGTTAAGTACAACGGGAAAGGTTAAGAGCACCCACTCCCTCCCATCTTTAGCTCCTTCTCTGCTCCTGTAAGAAGCAGCATGACTCACTTGCTCCCTTTTGTAATCATTATTCTTTTGCTCGTGGCAATCTTATGGAATTAATCTCTCTCCTTTTTCCTCTTCTCCCCCCCCTCCTCTCCTCCTAACCTTACAGGCATGTCTGTCTTCCGTGCCTTATTTATCCTAGTATCCTTTAGCAACCACCTTTCCTATTTTCTGGAACTTTTCCTTTGTATCATTCATTCACCATTCACAGCTGCCAGGACAAACTGGTATTTGTAATTATAATTTGGTAATTGGTGTTCAATGAATGAGTTTTGGATTGAATATGTAAGCTATACAATAATACGACTACCTTGCTTTGGAATATCACTTTCTTTTTTAATGGTTTCTTGTGTCTCATTTTTTCTAGTTTTGAGAAGTAATTGATATACAGCAAGTACTGTATAAGTTTAAGGTGTACAGCAAAATGATTTGACTTACATATACTGTGAAATGATTAGCACAACAATTTAGTTACTATCCATCATCTCATACAGATACAAAAAAGAAAGAAAAAATATTTTCCCTTATGATGAGAACTTTTAAGATTTACTCTTTTAACAACTTTCCTGTATACCATACAGCAGTGTTAACTGTAGTCATTATGTTGTACATTACATTCCTAGTACTTATTTATCTTACAACTGCCAGTCTATTGATTATCTCTTTTTAATACAGACTTAGAACTCAACCACCTCAAAATTAAACAGATGTCCAGTGTTTCTCAAGATCCTTAAGTTAAATCTATTGAGATCCCTGACCTAGCTCCTCAAGTAGCCAGCTCAAACCTTCCCATGCCTGGCAGGCAGACATAACCCTGACCTCCCCCCTCCTCCAATGGGTGTTGATGACATGAAGGATAGCCCATCCAACTGCCACTGTTCTTAATACACGTATCGTCAGTAATCAGACTGTTTCAGAGGAGAGTTGCCAATTATATTGGAAAATAGGCATTGTCCTACTTGGTCTTATTACAGATCTATTACTATTCCGAATACCCTGAAGGAAGAGATGCTCTAGCCATTCCTGAACAGGTTCCTTTACACTTAGACATCCTCCAACTGTTCTTACAAGGACCTTCTTGCATTTATTTTGCCTCATTATTGCACTAAATAGGCCAGGCCACCAGGCTCTAGACATATTAGAACTATTAACTGAACATAAATCTCTCCCGGATAACAAAGTGTACCCAACACAAGCAAAGAGTAGCCTCAGTAAAATTTATAATTATTACAATGATAATAAAAATAAAATAGGGGTCTCTCAAACAAGCCCCCATTAAGACCCCATTCCAAATGTTTGGTACAGGAGACTGAGGGATTTAGGATTCTCTAATCATCTGATTTGGGGAAAGTCCACCAGGGGCAAGCCTTACTCCAACAAGTCATTAAATCATTATTTGTTCCTAATGCCATTTCCAATATTGCTATTGCTCTTCCAGATACCATGCCAACCATTGCTTCACTCAAGGCCTTCTCTCCCCTCCATCAATGGAAGCCCTTTACCCCATTAGGGACCTCACAGTTCTTGGATACCATGACCATCCCCTGTGGACACATCCCATATACTTCACTGGAGTTATATTGGTCTCCACATAATTTTCAATTTTTATAGCCCTCTTTGATACTGGACCCCAGGTCACCTTACTGCTCGTTAACCCTTCAAATTTTAAAAAGGGGAAATCCTTAAGTATCAGCAGTGTCACTGGACATTGAGTCCATGGAGTTCAAATATCTCTCACCTTTACCACAGGCACCATTAAACTTGAAAACTCTGCAAAGTGGTTACCCCAATGAAATCACCCAATCCTACCATAGGTATAGATTCTCTAACTAAAAGAGATTCACATTGGTTTAAGCCCAAATCCATTGCCCTTACAATTGACCATACTAAGTGGACCCCAGTGGATCTATCACACTCTATTAAAATTGTAAACACCTTACAATATTACATTAAATAACATATGAAGGAATTAAGACCCATTGTTCATAATTTGGTTGCAGAAGGAGTCCTTATTCTCACCATTTCTCGCTTTACTAGCTCTATTTGGCCTGTCTGTAAGCCAAATAAAAATGAATGGTTGGCATGATATATCCAATGTCCTTAAAGGAAAAAACCTACAACTTAAAGTAATCTACTAGATCATTTAGAATAGGAGAAATAAAGAATTTCTCAGACAAGCAAAAACTAAAAGAGTTCAGCAACATTAAACCTACCCTAAAAGAAATACTGAAAGATCTTCTCTAAATAGAAAAGAAGCAAGAATCTATAGGAAAGGGAAAATCACAATAGGAAAGGCAAATATATAAGAGGATTCAAGATCACTTAAATAAGCCAGTACATAGATTAAAAGACAAAAAAATTTTGTAAAAGCAATTAAAACTACAATTAATAGCAAAATGATATGCATGAAGATGTAACTAGAGCATCAAAAATCACAAGATGTAGGGGAGGGAAGTATGAAAATGTACATCTTTTAGAATGTGTTTGAACTTGTATGACTATCCACTTAAAGCAAGTAGGTATAGTTATGGGTCAACATACTTGAAATCCTGGTAGCCACAAAAGGAAAACCACAAAAGAAAAAACAAAAAGTAGAAGAAATGAACAAAGAAGAACTATGAAAACAACTAGAAAACAAGGTTTAATATGGCAGTAAGTATTGATACAAACATATCAATAATTACTTTAAATGTCAATGGACTAAATGCTCCAATCAAAAGATACAGAGTGGCAGATAGGATAAAAAAAACAAGAACCTACAACATGCCACCTAAAAGAGACTCGCTTCAGGGCAAAAGACACACACAGACTAAAAGTAAGGGAATGAAAAAATGTATTTCATGCAGATGGGACTGACAAGAAAGTGAGGATAGCAATACTCATATCAGACAAAATAGACTTTAAAACCAAGCTCATAAAGACAGACAAAGATGGACATTATATAATGATAAAGGGATAAGTATAAGAAAAGGATATCACACTTGTTAACATATATGCATCCAATACAGGAACACCTAAATATATAAAACAAATACTAACAGACATAAAGGGAGAAATTGACAGGAATACAATAATAGCAGGAGACTTTACCACCCCACTGAGATCATCCCAATAGAAAAATCAATGAGGCAACAGAGGTCCTAAATGACACAATAAACCGGTTGGACTTAACTGATATCTATAGAACACTACATCCAAAAAACAAAAAACAAAACCGAGAATACACATTCTTTTCAAGTGTGCTTGGAACACTCTGTAGGATAGACCACATACTAGGTCATAAACCAAGCCTCAACAAGTTTAAGAGGATAGAAATTATTTCAAGCATCTTTTCTGACCACAATGGTATGAAACTAGAAATCAACCACAGAAAGAAAAACAGGAAAAGAATGAACACATGGAGACTCAACAACGTGCTACTAAAAAAACAATGGGTCAACAATGAAATCAAAGAAGAAATCAGAAAATACCTTGAGACAAATGAAAATAAAAAACACAACCTTACAGAATCTATGGGCTGCACCAAAAGCAGTTCTAAGAGCGAAGTTCACAGTGATACAGGCCTTCCACAAGAAACAAAAACAATCTCAAATGAACAACCTAACCTATCACCTAAAAGAATTAGAAAAAGAAGAACAAACAAAACCCAAAGTCAGCAGAAGGGAGGAAATAATAAATATCAGAGAGGAAATAAAATAGAGATTAAAAAAAAAGACTAGAAAAGATCAATAAAACCAAGAGCTGGTGTTTTGAAAAGGTAAACAAAATCTACAAACCTCTAGCTGGGCTCACCAAGAGGAAAAGAAAAAGGACCCAAATAAACAAAGTAAGAAATGAAAGAAGAGAAATAACAACTGACACCACAGAAACACAAAAAATCATAAGAGAATACTATAAACAGTTTTATGCTAATAAATTGGATGATGTAGAAGAAATGGACAAGTTTCTAGAAACACAGCCTGCCAAAACTGAGTCAAGAAGAAACAGATAATTTGGACAGCCCATCACTAGAAGTGAAATAGAATCTGTAATTTTAAAAACTCCCTAATATTTGCAAATGATGTGACTGACAAGGGATTAATTTCCAAAATATATGAACAGCTCATACAACTCAATAACAAAAAAAACCCAAACAAACAACCCAATCAAAAAACGGGCAGAAGACCTAAACATACACTTTTCAAAGAAGACATACAAATGGCCAAGAGGCACATGAAAAGATGTTCAACATCGCTAATTATTAGAGAAATGCAAATCAAAACCACAAGGAGGTATCACCTCACATCAGTCAGAATGGCCATCATCAAAAAGTCTACAAATAATAAATGCTAAAGATGGTGTGGAGAAAAGGGAACCCACCTACACTGTTGGTGGGAATGTATACTGGTGCAGCCACTATGGAGAACAGTATGGAGGTTCCTTAAAAAACTAAAAATAGAGCTACCACATGATTCAGCAATCCCTCTCCCAAGCATGTATCTGAAAGATGAAAACTGTAATTCAAAAAGATACATGCACCCTACTGTTCACAGCAGCACTATTTACAACAGTCAAGACATGGAAGCAACCTAAATGTCCATCGACAGATGATTGGCTTCAGAAGATGTGATTTTTGGGGAGGGGGAAGGGTAAACTGAGATGAAGTGAGAGAGTGGCATGGACTTATATATATTACCAAATGTAAAATAGATAGCTAGTGGGAAGCAGCTCCATAGCATAGGGAGATCAGCTCGGTGCTTTGTGACCACCTAGAGGCGTGGGATAGGGAGGGTGAGAGGGAGACGCAAGAGGGAGGAGATATGGGGATATATGTATATGTATAGCTGATTCACTTTGTTATAAAGCAGAAACTAACATACCATTGTAAAGCAATTATACTCCAATAAAGATGTTTAAAAAAAAGATGTTATTTATATATATATATATATATATATATAATGCAATATTACTCAGCCATAAAAAAGAATGAAATAATGCCATTTGCAGCAACATGGATGGACTTAGAGATTATCATACTAAGTGAAGTTAAGTCAGAGAAAGACAAATATCATATGATATCACTTATATGTGGAATCTAAAAAATGATACAAATTAACTTATTTACAAACAAGAAATAGACTCACAGACATAGAAAACAAACTTATGGTTACCAAGGGGGAAGGGGCGGGGAGGGATAAATTAGAAGTTTGGGATTAATAGATACACACTACTATTTATGAAATAGATAAGCAGCAAGGACCTACTATATAGCACAGGGAACTATATTCAATATCTTGTAATAACTTATAATGGAAAAGAATCTGAAAATATATACATATATATATATAACTGAATCACTTTGCTGTACACCTGAAACTAACACAACATTGTAAATCAACTATACAGCAATAAAAAAAAAAAAAAAAACTCCTTCCAGAAAAAAGAAGTCAAAATGGCTTAACAACTTAAATATAATACATGACACTATAAATCTCCTAGAAGAGAACATAGGCAAAACATTCTCTGACATAAATCGTAGTAATATTTTCTTAGGTCAGTCTCCCAAGGCAAAAGAAATAAAAGCAAAAATAGACAAATGAGATCTAATGAAACTTATAAGCTTTGCACAGCAAAGGAAACCATCAACAAAATGAAAAGACAACCTACAGAATGGGAGAAAATATTTGCAAACAATGCAACCGACAGGGGGTTAATATCCAAAATACCTAAACAGCTCACACAACTCAATATCGAAAAAAACGACCCAATCAAAAAATGGGCAGAAGACCTTAATAGACATTTCTCCAAAGAAGACATACAAATGGCCAACAGGCACATGAAAGATGCTCAACATCGCTAATTATTAGAGAAATGCAAATCAAAACCACAATGAGGTATCACCTCACACCAGTTAGAATGGCCACCATCAAAAAGTCTACAAATAATAAATGCTGGAGTGAGTGTGGAGAAAAGGGAGCCTTCCTACACTGTTGGTGGGAGTGTAAGTTGGTACAGCCACTGTGGAAAACAGTGTGGAGGTTCCTTAAAAAACTAAAAATAGAGCTACCATATGATCCAGTAATCCCCTCCTGGGTATGTCTGGAAAAGATGAAAACTCTAATTTGAAAATATACACGCACCCCAATGTTAACAGCAGCACTATTTACAGTAGCCAGGACATGGAAACAATCCAAGTGCCCATTAACAGAAGATTGGCTTAAGAAGATATATATGTATGTATATACATGTATATACACACACACACACACATATACACTGGAATATTACTCAGCCATAAAAAAAGAATGAAATAGTGCCATTTGCAGCAACATGGATGGACTTAGAGAATATTATACCTACTGAAGTAAGTCAGACAGAAAGATAAATATTATGTGCTATCACTTATATGTGGAATATTAAAAATAATACAAATGAATCTATATATAAAACTGAAAGAGACTCACAGACATAGAAAACAAACTTATGGTTACCAAAAGGAAAAGGGAAGAGGGGAGGAATAAATCAGGAGTATGAGATTAACAGATATGAGCTATGATGCATAAAATAGATAAGCAACAAGGATTTACTATATAGCACAGGGAGCTATTTTCAATATCTAGTAATAACTTGTAATGGAAAATAATCTGGAAAAATATGTATACATATAACTGAATCACTATGCTGTATACCTGAAACTAATACAATATTGTAAATCAACTATACTTGAAAAAAACGAATGGTGCTCGCAGTCAACTATTGCCATCTACATGATGGTACCCCCTAATTAAGGACACTTTGCTAAATATTATTAAAATTACTGATTCCATTCACTCTGCCACAGGAAAGTTCTTCATAGCTGTTGATCTAGATAATGTTTTATTTTGTCCCCATTTCTCCAACACCACAGCCACAATTTATAGTTACTTTTGAGGAGTCCCAATATACATTCACTAGTTTACCTATGGGATATGTTAATAGACCACCATTGTTCATAATTTATGCAGACAGAATCTTTAAGGTTTACTTTGTCCTCAGGCACTCTGCTATGGAATTACACTGACAAGTTCTACAGAGGGAAGAAATTCATGAAGTTATTACAAAAGACATTAGAACTGTTGTCTAGACTTTTAATTACAACTGGATCATTGCACCTAAAAATGTCCGGGGGGGACTTCCCTGGTGGTCCAGTGGTAAAGAATCTGCCTTACAATGGAGGGGACACGGGTTCAATCCCTGGTCAGGGAACTAAGATCCCACATGCCGCGGGGCAACAAAGCCTGTGTGCTGCAAACTACAGAGCCCACGCGCTCTGGAGCCTATGTGCCACAACTAGAGAAGAGAAAACCCGCACGCCACAGCTATATAGAAGCCTGCGCACCACAATGAAGAGCCCGTGCGCCGCAACGAAAGATCCTGCAACTAAGACCCGGAGCAGCCAAAAATAAATAAAATAAATAAGTAAATAATAAATAAATCTTTAAAAAAAAGATCCAGGGGTCCACCACCTCAAATTTCGGGGTATAACTTGGTCTGCGGAAGGTCAATTCATATTGCGAAATTGCATATTTGCAAATGATTTTTGATGCTCTCCACTCCACTACTCTGAGGCCCAACACCTATTTGACATAATTGGCCTCTGGTAACAACATATTTCCCATTTACAAATTTTATTAAAACCTATTTATGCTCACTAGAAAATTAGTTCAATTCAAATGGGGCCACTCCAACAATAGGACCTTGAGGCCACCCAAAATGTCATCTGTGATATGTGGAATAATGGTCCCCCAAGGATGTCCATGTCCTAATCCCAAGAACCTGTGAATGTATTAGGTTATATGATAAAAGGGAATTATTGTTTGCAGATGTAATCAAGGTAGCAATTCAGCTGTCTTTAAAATAGGGAGATTAACTTTAATTACTCCAGTGGGCCCAATATAATCACAGAGGTCCTTAAAAGTGGAAGAGGGAGTCAGAAGATAGGGTCAGAAAAAGATGACAAAAACAGTACTATGTTGCTGGATTTGAAGATGTAGGATAGGAAGGAGGAAATAAACCAAACCACAAATTCTATTCTATTTCTACAGTCTCTGGACCACACATGATGTCACACGACTCCCTACGGACTTCTGGAGCAAATAGGTCCCCTCAACAGCCAAAAGATATTCCTCTTGAAATACAACTCTTAGTGGCCTATTGGGTCCTTCTTGGTCCAGAGCTACCATGGTCCTTGACTCTGTGATCCTTTGGAAACAACTGCTCATTCTACCTTGGGCCATGGAAATGACATCCCACAAGCTTAGTACAGCTCATCATAGCCTCCTTTTCACAATAGAAATGGCACTTGTAGGACAGGCCCTCAGACATACCCAAACTACAAGAGGATGTGGCTTCCCTTGCCACAGTCCATAGATCTAGGAGAGGGCACCCCTCTTCCAGCCCTGTTGACAACTTGGGGGCCCTCTAGGATAAACTGAGTTCAGCAAAAAGGGAGTCCATTAATTCATGAATGGCAGCACCACCATCACACGTAATAGAGCCAATATGATAGCTGCCATTTCCCATCCCCTTACTGGGACATTCCTGTTATAGGATGGGGTCCAACTGTTGGCCCAACTCACAGATCTGATTATAATTACCTTGGATACTGGAGGATGCCCTCAATAAATATAAGCCCATTGTTCACATTTTTAAGGATTCCTGTGTAGTAATTAATGGTCTTGTTTTTTGGTTTAGTCAATAGGCTCAAACAGACTTGATATTCAGGATCCTGGGACTGGGATTCTATTACTCCAGCTCAGTGCCAAATGCCTTAGGCTCCTTTCTGCCCTTGCTGTCACCCCTACTTGTTTGGGGCAGTCAATCAGTCCACAGCTTCCCAATAACAAGTTACTCCATAACTCCTAGAGGGAAAGGAATACTGATCCTCAGTCATATTTGTAATAATTTCTCAAGCGTAAAACTTTGCCTCAAGACTTTGGGGCTAGTCCAGGACCCACACCAGGAGCCTCCACACCAGCCACACTAGGGTTCTTACAGCCACTATCCACAATCAATCCCAGTCAACAGCACAATCACCTCGGGAACGACCACCTCAGCCCAGCAGACAATGCATCCTAGATGGTGACCTCGGCACAACCAATAATCCCAGGCTCAACACTGGTACTCCAAGGTATCCTGCTAACACAATTTCATGCTGAAACCTGCCAAATAAAGATTCTGCTCCCTGATCCTCTCTCTTGTCCCAAATCTAACCGTGGCTCTTCCACACACCTGTATCCCCTATAACTTCCCAACTTCCTTTCCTTTCTTGCTTTCTGACTGGCTCCTCAAATTTCAATCTATGCAATGCAGTCCTACCTAGATTAATCCTGTTCCCAACCTGACGGCCACCTCACCAGGCCTATTATGGACTGTTTAATATAGATCACATCCACCCAAATTATGTAAGTCTCTACAACTCCATATCCTCTCCTGTACAATGTAAGGACACCCTGCAAGAAGCTAATGATTACTGCCAGGCCCTGCCCTGCCTAGACATACCCAAGCCCTGATGAATGGCACTATACAGGGACCTACCTTTGCCCTAACCCACTGCAACAAGAAACTCACACTAGATTATTTAGATTTTGCTTGATGCACTCTTTTCCCTCTTTATGGAGTTGCTTCTTGGTGGAAGCTAGCACCCTGCAAATTAGCTGACCTACTGCACTGGTGCCCTACAATGTATCTCTCCCCTGAGATACTTAACACCTGAATTGGGATCCCAATCTCCACTATCCCTACACAAAAGCCTAAAACTCTACTCCCTACCATGCTTAACAGTTGAGACCTGGCTACAATAACTACTCCTATGACCGCCCGCACATCATTTCCCACCATGACCCCTACAACCACATAACAGCTCTGATTTCCTCTCATCCAACCACCTTCATTTCACTCTTCACTAATCCCTTGTCATCAGCTCCACTCCCTACTTTCCTGGACCTGATGGACAATATCTAGGTAACAGTATCAGAGCATGTCACCTGGAGCTAAACCTCCATCAATGTGAGGCCTGCTTTCAGGCACCCGAGCCTAGACAACCACTATACAACTAATTCCTGCCCTTTTATAGACCTGCAATATTCATCTTAGCTGCCTGTCATCCTCTCCAGTCACCCTCCAGCTCAGGACTCCCTCAGCCTCATCAGGTGCTTCTGTATTAACCTTCCCTCCATGGACTCCTTACCTTTCTGCCTCCTTGACCAATCAGGATTACATACGGCTGTGTCTCCCCAACCCCCTGTTGGGATTATTTGGTCCTCACATGTCTGCTTTGATACAAATTTGCCCACCAGAATCTCCACCCAGTAAGACCCCTGGGCTACTAGTTCTCCTGTGGCACTATTCCTCCTCCACGGGGTCCTATACTCTACTCTTCCACCCCACCCCTTCCCAGCTAGGTGACTTGGCCTGTGTCCTACACACATACAGTACCCAGGTCACTCTATTTCCAACTAGAGAATTCACTTCTCTCATGGAGCCTTCCCTCAAAGGGGCCACCTTTTAGCTATTATATTGGACCTCATCCCAATCTTTGGTGCAACAGGCATAAATTTAGGTATTTTCAATTTTGTAACTCAGAGAGGACACACAAATGCCACAACTCCTGGAAGACCACATATATCAAACAGCCCCAGCCCTAGATGCCATTAATGAGGGACAAAGCTCTCTGGTTGCTATGGTAGTTGGTAATAGATTGGCATTAGACTACCTACTGGCATCTCAAGGAGAGTGTGCCTTGAAGGGACGCTCCTATTTCATGTGGGTCAATAACACTGGAAAGAGCTACAGAAGAGTTCAACAAATAAAACAGCAAACCAAAATAGTCAATATTATTACTAAAATACTCGAAGAGATTCCCTGTACTCCACTGATTTCTTCTCCTGGCTATCTCCTTTTGCTGACTCCCCACTATCTTTCAAGGAGCTATCATAACAATTGCTGGCCTTAATATTTTGTGTTGGCTTTGTAAATTTAGTCTCTGCTGAGTACACGTTTATTTACAGGAAAACTAGGAGGCTGCTGTATTAATCCAAATATCTCAGATGAATTACAAAGAACATAGGAAAGAAACTTGGTCCCCCAATTGACATTTGATTTAGTGCCAGTAAACTCTAAGTCTCATCTCCTGTCTGTGTCTGTCAACTCCTGTCCAGTAAGGTTCACACTGTTCCACTCCCGTCCCTAAAGCTTATGTGTGCTCTTACTGCCTCTTTCAAACTTCATGGCAGTGAGTGGGCTCTCCTCCCACTGGCAGGACTTTCCTCTCTATAAAATGCTCATGCGCTCTACTTAATGCACTGTGGTGTCCTAAATGGGAAGGAAATCCAAAAGGGAGGGGATATATATATATAAGTATGGCTGATTCATTTTGCTGGGCAGTAGAAGCTAACTCAACACTGTAAAGCAACTATACTCCAACAAAAATTAATTTAAAAAAATGCTCATGTGCTCTCTACACTCTCACTTCTGGATCTTTTCCACCAGACCCATCCCCCTTGCTCCTCACCTTGGGGCTTTCCTATCTGTGTGTCATACCTCTTTCTTTCTCTGATCATACTCTTAAGGGATTTGACATCTGAAGCTGACCTTGGGAGGGGGGCTTCCGCATTCTATGATAGAGTTGCTATGACATATATTATTACAATTATTTTGCTGATGAGCAAACTGAGGAACTTTGAAGTCATTCTACACGATTAGACCCTACCCAAGAGTTAACACTAATATGATCATGTCGTTGAAGCCAAATTGTTTACCATAAACTTGAACCTACAAATCTTTTCTAAAAATGTATTTTATTGAAGTGTAGTTGATTTACAGTGTTGTTAGTTTCTGCTGTACAACAAAGTGATTCACTTATACATACATATATTTTCACATTCTTTTCCATTATGGTTTATTATAGGACATTGAATATAGTTCCCTGTGTTATACACTAGGACCTTGTTGTTTATCCATTCTATATATAATAGTTTGCATCTGCTAATCCAAAGCTCCCAATCCATCCCTCCCCCACTCCCCCTCAAGCCTACAAACCTTTTGGTGTGTGGTAGGATGGCAGCCAGAAGATTTCTCTACCTGGAAATGATATCGTATATTTGTGACAAAAATTAAGACGGAAGCTTCTAAGCCACCTAGAAGTGGGGTGGGTAGGGCTGGGGCTCCTATGCTAGGAAGGAGAGGGCCTCCCAGGAAGTCATTCCTGTTCCTGCTCACTGTGTGGCCAGATTCTTGTGATCAATTTGTATGACCATGTACCTCATGGGAGAAAATGCTTCGGCTTTCTTAATCCCCACCAATGACTTCTTGGGTGATCACAGTAAAACCACAGGCTCAGAAAACTCAGGCCATAAGGATATCCTGGAATATATGGGTTACCAGACTTAGCAGAAGAACCATACTGCTTAATCTCTGCTGATGCAATATTCCCTAAAACGCATTAATCTGCTTTTCTTCCAAGAGAAGGTCAGTATGCTGAACATGATTGATAGTCTCTCTGTACAAAGAAACCATGGTACAGTTTTCTGCTTCAACTGTGATCTTAGAGGAGCCTAAGATGATAAATGGGGTGTATATGGGCCAGTATATACCATGAAATAGTAAAATAATAATGAATCTCCTGTCTTGAGTATGTGCCAGGTAATCTATACACATTATCTCATAATCCTTACAACATGTGTGTGAGGTCGTCACTATCGCCATCCCCATTTTACAGAAAAGGAAAGGGGCACATTTCAAGGTCACTTAGCTAGCAAAAGACAGAGCTGGTTTTCAAGTCCATGTCACTCTCTGTATCTAAAATCATAACCACTGAGAATTGGGGATTTATCTTTTATATCAGTTAGTGTTCCTTAAACCATACTGCACCCCTATTAAGTGTACATAATTAACCTCATGCTTAATGGCAGTGAAATTAGGGCTCAGAATGATGAAATAATTTGACCAAGGTAACAAATTTGAAAGTGGCAGAGGAAGAATTCTGACTCCAAAGACGATTGTATTTCCACAACGCTACAAAGTGTCATATATAAAACTGTTGTTCAATTGTCCCTTGAACAAATCCGTTTTTAAAAAAAGTCTCTGAATCACAGATTTTAGGTCTAGAGGCACTTTAGAGATTATCTTCCTTAAGTCTCTTACAGCACTTCAAAGACGAGAAAAAGGGGCCTAAAGATGCAAGTGACTGGCCCATGTGAGGGACCAGAACCCAAGCCTCCTTTTCTTCACCCAAATGGCCCTGTATGTCAACTTGCTTTTTAGTTAGAAATGGTTTTCAAACATTTTTATATAATATCACCCATGATCATTGAAGGTAGAGTATCCTCTTTAGGATTAAAAAATATATATTTTTTTCAAAAAACCTCTAAAGCTGTTGCACAGCATGATATATATTTTTAGAACGTATATAGAATACTTTACATATGTGTATATATACATACACACACACACACATTGTTGTAATTTTAGTCTCTTATTCTATTGAGACTAAGTTATCCTCATGCTATAAAAATAAAAGTGGCAGAGCACTGAACAGATGGAGAGCTAAAAGAATGAGTTGAGGATTCCACATCTTGGCAGTCTGAAAATATGTTCTACTATAGTAAACATATTTTTAGCAAACAAATAATGGCAACCCACATGTTGATCTCTCACTAGAACTCTCTAGTTTGGCTTATTTGTTCTCTAAGTATAGCTGAACTTCTTTGCAATAAATGACGACTTCCCCCACTTTTCAAGCCTGGGAATGAATTTAAGATTGCCAGAGAACAGGGTAAAATTGTAAAACTACAATTATGATTTTGCACTGGGTGAAATTTTTCTCGTGAGATCAAAACATGCGTACAAGATGGACCACTTTGATTTCTGATACTGAAATGATTTTTAAATTTAACATGGAAATTCTAGTATGGAGTGATTTCTCCAAAAAGCCATAATTTCTTTAATAATGACAGCTCTAGGAAAGGGAGGTCTGAAAACCTAAATATACAATATGTCATGAGATAACAGCAGACCCACTGTATTTGTGGTTCTCCATGATAAATTTTGATTTCAACTCAGCATATTAGCATCAAGGAATCTCAGTGCTGGAATAGAACTGAGCATAGAACTATTACATAGTTCTAGGGCATAGAACAAAGGGTGTCTCCAACTTCTATTACCTGAAAATTACCTTAAAGCTATATCTGCACACTAAATATGCTATTCGTTTCTTAGTAGCTTTTCTGTAATTAAACTTTCAAACTAAAAGTCAATTTAAACAAATTATTAGTTTTCTTGAGGTGTAACCCACATAAAATTCACTCATGTAAATTCAGTAATTTTTAGTGAATTTACTGAGTTGTACAACCATAACCATGATGAAATTTTAGAACACTTCCATAACCTCAAAAGGATCCCTCCTGCCCACTCTCACTCCTGGCTCCCATTCTCAGCCCTAAACAAACAATAGTCTACTTTCTGTCTCTTACAGATCTGCCTTTTCAGAACGTGATATATAAATGGAATTCCACAATATGTGGTCTTCTGTATCTGGCTTCTTATGTTCCCTTGGAAGTCAGTCAGTCTGTCCAACTAAAACTTTGGTGCAGGTCACTCCTGGGACTCCCCGAGGGAGCTGGAAGGGCAAGCCACAGGTGACACCTCAGCACAACTTGATTCTTGATTGTGATCAGCTCGCCACACTGCATCAGATCCTTCTGCATAGTGCAGAGAAGAAACAACAGATCTTGATCCTTCCCCATGTTCATTTATAGAAGCCTTGTTATGACTTTACTTCTTTTACAACAGCGCTCCACCAGGGCCATGGCCATTGCAGAGCGGCTGATCCCCAGTGCTTTAACACCATACGGTCAGTAAGAGGGACTGACTGAATGTATGAAGGGCAGGGACTCAATGAAAGTTTATGACCTGCACTTACTGGGGACTCCTCCTTCAGGAGGAATAATTGCAGTTATGGATTGGGAACTGAGTTCAATGCATTACCCACACCTCTGACATGTGTTAGGCGCACCCAGAGCTGGTCACTATAGTTGGGGCATCCCTGGCCATCCAAAGGCATCACAGAGTTGATAATGGTCAGTGTGAGGTGGCTGACCACCACTTGTCCCTGTAAGAAGCTGGGACACACTGGCTGCTCAGGGTCACGTAACTAGTTAACGTGCCAGAATCCCCCTCCTTATCAGAATTAACCAGATGAATCGCTCCATCAACTTAGAACGTTCAGTAAGGAGCCATCAATCTTGTCTGTCTGGGCTGGCCAAGGATCCCCCTGTTGAATCAAATTAAGTCACAGGTGCCACTGCTGGGGGTGCCCTTCTTCAATTCCCTTATGTTTAAGCTTTGCAACCATACTGCCCCTAGAACTCAGAGACTGGTTTCCCAGAAGATGCCCTAAGTGTCGTGGGAATTACATTGTCACATAGCCTAATTTGCATTGCTTTATCTCTACCTTGATCAAGGATGAAAGTTAAAACATTCTTGATAAATAATTCTGTTTCTTCTGTCTGTACATGAATTTCACCTCTAGCAGTGCAATACAAATATCCCCCAGCTGTCCCTCGAACCATGGCTTCGGTTCTGAAGACCAACAAAACAGAACTCTGGAAACTGTGCCGCAATGAACACTGGGGTGCATAGAAGCAACCTAAATGACCATTGACAGATGAATGGATAAAGAAGATGTAGTACATATATACAATAGAATGTTACTCAGCCATTAAAAAGTGAAATAATGCCATTTGCAGCCACATGGATGGACATGGAGATTATCATACTAAGTGAAGTAAGTGAGACAGAGAAAGACAAATATACGATATCGCTTATATGTGGAATCTAAAAAAATAAAATGATACAAATGAACTTATTTACAAAACAGAAACAGACTCAGTCTTAGAACAAACTTATGGGTACCATGGGGGAAGGGTGGGGGGATAGATTGGGAGTTTGGGATTGGACATGTACACACTGCTATATTCATAATAGATAACCAACAAGGACCTACTGTAAAAAAAGAAAAAGAAAACACACACACACACACAGAGGGACGTCCCTGGTGGTCCAGTGGTTAAGACTCTGCGCTTCAAATGCAGGGGCGCAGGATTCGATCCCTGATCGGGGAACTAGAATCCCACATGCTGTGTGCTGTGACCAAAAAAACCCAAAAAACCCAAACAAACAAAACCCCACATAGAACTGTGGTCCTATTTCCTTATTCATGGCTGTGGTCTCCAAGGGGCTTGGAATGGCTTTGAATACTTTGCTTTTTTTTTAAACAATAAACACTCTGGGCCCGTGGGACACTCAGCTGAGCACATCAAGGGTGTTCCAAGAGGCAAGCGGCAGGGACAAGCAGCATGATGTTTCTGAGGTTCATCCATGGTGCAGCATGTATCAGTACTTCATTTTCATTGTATGTGTGTACACAGTTTGATTATCCATTCACCAACAGGCATCTTGCTTATTCCTTCACTATTTGATGGGCATCAGGATTGTTTCCTCATTTTGGCTACTATGAATAAAGCTGCTATGAACATTCACATGCAAGTCTGTGTGTATGTTTCATTTTTCTTGGATATATACCTGGAAGTGGAATTGCTGGGTCATATGGTAAATTTATGTTTAACATTTTAAAAAACTGCCAAACTTTTTTCCAGAGTGGTTGTGCCATTTAAAATTCCCACCATCAACGTACGCCAGTTTCTCCACATCTTCCCCCAGCATTTGGTGTTATCACCTTTTTAAATTTAGCAATTTTGGTAGGAGTGTGTGATATCTCATTATGGCTTCAATTTATATTTCCCCGATGGCTAATGATGCAGAACATCTTTTCATGTGATTATTTGCCATCTGTAGATCTTCTTTGATAAATGTCTGTTCGTGTCTTTTGCCCACTTTCTAATTGGAATTTTTTACATGTTGAGTTTTCAGAGTTTCTTATATATTCTTCATAGGAATACTTTGTCCAATAGGTGATTTACAATTACTTTCTTCCAGCCTGTATATCTGTCTCTTCATCTTTTTAATAGAGTTGTTCACAAAGCAAAAATTTTTAATTTTCATTTTCATGGTGATGAAAATATTTTAATTGTTCCTGTTATAGATCATGCATTTACTGTGAAGCCTAAGAACTCTTCACCTGGTCCTAGGTTCCAAAGATTTTCTCCTATGTTTCTTTCTGAATGTTTTGTAGTTTTGTATTTTCCATTCAAGTCCATGATTCATTTTGCATTAATTTTTGCATGAGGTGTGGGGTTTAGGTTGTTTTTTTGCCTGTAGATGTATGTTAATCAGCTCAGGTTGCCATAACAAAATATCATAGACTGGGAGGCTTCAACAATAGAAGTTTCTTTTCTCACGGTTCTGGAGGCTGGAAGCATGAGATCAGGATTGGGTTCTTGGTGAAGGCCCTCTCTCCCTGGCTTGCGGAGAGCTCCTTTCTTGCTGTGTTCTCACATAGAAGAGGGAGCGGGGAGAGAGGAAGAGACCCTAGATCTCTCCCTCTTCCTCTTCTAATATGGATTAGGACCCTATCCTTATGATCTCATTTAACCTTAAATACCTCCTAAAAGCCCTATCTTCCAAATATAGTCACCTTGGGGTTAGAGTTTCAACATATGAATTTGTGGGAGAGTGGGACGGACACTATTCATTCACAACATCCTATCACTCCAGCACCATTTGTTGAAAAGGCTATTCTTGAATTGCTTGTGCACCGTTGTCAAAAATCAGTTGGGCGTTATGTTACAGGTCAGTTTCTGTGCTCTCTGTTCTGCCCCCTTGATCTGTGTGCCTCTCTCTGCCAGTACCATACTGCCTTGATTACTGTAACTATGTATTAAGCCTTAACATTGAAAAGTCTTTATTCTTTATTCCTACTTTATTCCTCTTTTAAAAAATTATTTTGGCCATTCTAGCACATTTCCTTTTCCATATAAATTCTGGAATAAGCTTGTCTATGTCTACCAAACCATGCTAGTGTTTTTTATAAAAATTGCACTAAGTCTATAGATCAACTGACTCTTATGGACTGGCTAAATACATACACAGGCCTAGAGAGAACATGGAAGGGTGTGCAGAAGCAGTGCCAAAGGGGCAGGTGGCCTAGGATGGGTTAGTGTGCATTTATCAGTGGCAATTCTGCTTTTGGCTGAAGGCAATTGGAGCTCTGTCCCCACCCTTGTTTCTAGATCCTACTGTGGGTTCCTGCCAGAGTCCCTGACAAACCAATCACAAGGCTAGACAACTACCAATGACCTTACGCTGCCAAGTTTCATGAAAGCAACACACAGAGAACAAGCCTGGGGAAACGGACCCTCTCTATTATTAGCTATGATTTAGACCTAGTCCCTCTGTGGGACCCTTGGTCCCAATGAACAGAGCTGGGAAAATGTTCAGGACTCTTCACCCCTTTAGCTTTAAGTCTAGGCTAGGAACTGCCTCAGAGACAGAGGAAGCCTCCCTTTCCCTGAGCCCCTCTATTGGTGCCCTTGTGGCATCTACTTGACCTTCCCAGGGCACTGATACCCCTTCCTTAGCCCCACAGGAGAAGAGAGTTCCAAAGCCAAATCTAGAAGGCAAAAAGGGAAAAGTCAGAGACACCATGGCATTTGGATTCCAGCATCGTTTCTTGTTTTGTTTTTTAATCGTTTTCCTTATCACCCTGGAAGCTCTGCCCCAGCCCTGTGGCTTTATGTTCCAGGGCCTTGACCCCAATCAGTGCTCCAGTGTTCCATGGAGGTGGAGCTGGGGCCATGGGGGGAGGGTAGCCTCGGTCTCTCCCTAGAGGCTGCCTTTCCCCAGGCTCTTCCTAACTGCACAGCTAAATCTGTTTGCCTGTATTGGTGGAGAAATTGAGTTTCATAAATCATCATGCAGTTCACGTGGGCGCTAACATCAGATAAACTGCCTGACAGCCTAGCTGTAACAAATCATTGCTTGTTGCTATGCTGCTCCTTAGAGCTCAGAGAGAAAGATTCCACGGTGCAATAACAACCGGTTATGTGTCCCAGGGGCAGCCAGAGCCATGGCTTTCGCCTTTCAGTGCCTTTGCTCATGTTGCTGCCTTCGTTTCAGGGAGACCCCTCTATCCATCACCAAACCCAGCTCAGCCGCCTTCCGTGGAGTCTCCCTGCCCTCCCCCCCACTGCTCCCGCAGCAAAAGCGTCTGAATCATCCCCCTCCCGTTGCCCTAACAGTCCTCTTCTATTATTGTTCTTCTAGCATGATTGGTTTTGTTCCTTATTAGATAGTAAGCTGTGGGCAGTGGGGAGCCAGGGAATGTTTCTGAGCCGGGCAGAAACCTAACCAGATTTGTGCTTCAATCAGATGACTGCTGGTAATGGAGCATGAGATAGTTAGGAGAAAAATCCGAGGCTGAGTCACCGGAGAGGTAGTTCTGACAATGTGAGGGATGATGGGGGTGGATCCAGCGTGGGGGGCAGTCAGAATAGAGAACATTGACTTTAATTCCAATGTGTTGGTACGTTTTACCTGAAACATGTGATTTAGATCTCTTAATCAGCAAAACACGGCAGGGACTGCTGCAGATAGATTACGGGAGATCAGGCATGTACCACACCTCGTCCGAAGCCTGGCACTTGATCAGTAGCTGTTGCCCCCCTCCTCCCACTGCAGCGGTCACTTCTGGGCTCTCATCTTTGGGGGGTGAAGTGTGATGTGGAAGCAAACCAGGGCAGAGGACTCATCTGTTACAGGTGAAAAAGACTGACCTAAATAGAGGCAGATGGATGGATGGCCTACCCACTCTTGCAGCTCAGTGTTGTAATACATCTACTCATCCAAGATTTGAGTTTCAAACATGAACAAGAGTCCGAGTGTCTACACTAAAGAAGGTTGTTGAAATTCACAGAGCAGAGAAGCTCTTTAAGAGACAAGATTCACGATGGTCTTTTCACAAGGAAGCAGAAGATTTATTACAAGCACAGGTTCTAATGTACGTTGTGCCCGACGCCCTCCCTCCTTAGCACAGGGAAGAGGAGAGACGCCAAGGGCGTTCATCTGGGTTCTCCCCATAAGCACCTCCCGTGTCCCTTGTTCATGGCTGCTTGAAGACAGGAAAGGCTGGAATTAAGTCACACTGACCACCAGCCACTGGTTTATGCTCTCAGAATCTTTACTTTTTTACATCTATAGTTTGGAAGTCACCACACTTTTTCTTGTCTACCCTACAGGGTTTTGTTAAGATTGAGGCAAGGGAAAGGGAGCTACGACCTGGTGTCACGTATCTACCCTAAGCCCACGCGTCGGCTACAGAGTTCTTTTAGAAACACTAAACTGAGTCTGTGGCTTAAGCCTTAAAACAGCCTCCTACTGCCCTTACAAAAGTCCACAGTCTTTAGCAGGTCCCAGGATGCTCTGGCCCTACTCACTTGCCACCTTCAGCTTGTACCATGCCCTCCTCTGTTCTTGGTACTCAGCTGCATTGGCCTTCTTTTCAGTTCCCTTAAAGATACCACACTCTTCCCAAAGTTCTAGGCCTTTGAACATACTGTCCCCCTGCCTGGAAAATTCTTGCTCCACATCTTCACTTGGTTAACTCTCATCCTTCTTTTAGGATTCATACTAAATCAACTTCAGTCATTCAAATCACAAATACACCCCTACATACAAACCTTCAATATGCAAACTTTCAAAGACACAAACTCGTGTTCCATCAGCGTCAGGCGTGAGTGAAATTGCAGCTTGCCCTCCGTCTCCTATTGCTGACGATCCTTCAGCTCTACCATCTCCCACCCCCTCTCTCTCCTCCAGTCATTAACTCTTCTTGCCTGTTCACTTGATGCCAGCCCCTGTATGCCAGCTGTTGTACTGTACTACTGTACTTACTGTACTGTAAGATAAAAAACACACAAAAAAACATTTTTAATGTATTATTTGTGTGAAAAGTATTATAAGCTTATTACAGTACAGTACTATATAGCTGATTGTGTTAGTTGGGTACCTAGGCTAACTTTGTTGGACTTATGAACAAATTGGGCTTATAAGCACTCTCTTAGAATGGAACTCATTCGTATGTAGGGGACTTACTGTATTTGAGTACCTACTGTGTGCCAGGCCCTGTTTTAGATGATGGGGACAGCAGTGAATAGAAAGGCAGAGCCCTGGGTCCCATGAATCATATTCTAGCACTGGGGAGACAGAGTAAACAAGCAAACAATGAACAGGATGATTTTGATGGTTGTTAAAAGACAATAAAGGGATGGGGGAACTCCAGGCTCTCTGTATACATTGATTGGTTCACCTCTTAGTGACCTGAGCTGTGACACTGATAAGAAGGATACACAAGAGAGGCAGCAGCAAGTGCAAAGGTCCTGAGGCAGGACAAGCTTTATAAAGTCAAGAGGCAGGGGGGAAGGCTTGTTCCTAGGGCCAGTGATGGAGATTGAAAAGTATACCATAGGTCATAGAGGTAGGTGGGGCAGATCATCTAGGGCATTATGGGTACAGGGCTCAGATTTTAAGTATAAATGGAAGTCACTGGGGCATTTTAAATTATGTTTACATTTTTAAAAGATTACCCTGGATGTTATGGAGAATGAGTAGTAGAGATGACAGAGAAGGCATGGAAGGAGAACCTTTGGAGAACCCTGCAGGAGGCAAGGTGGACATGTTAGTGGTTCAGACAAGGGTAGTATTGGTGGAATTCAATAAAATTGGGGTTTATTTTAGAATAAGAGCCTGTAGATCTTGTTCATGGACTAGATGGTGGGGGTGAAGAAAACAGAAGTGACGATACAGAAAGTAAGGAGAAATACCCCTGGGGAGAAATGAAGATTTCAGTGTCTGCTACACTAAGTTACCTTCATACAGAAGACTTCCCTGATCTCCAGTCCTGGTTTGAGCCTTTTATTGGTTGCTCCTAGAGCAATGTATAGTTCTCATTGGTAACACCCCTAACTTTTATCATTTGTATTTGTTCAAAAAATTCCTCCACTAGACCTGAGGGGAGGAACCCACCTGTCTTATTTAACCTTGTTTCTCCAATGCTTTGCACAGTGCCTGGTAGTTTATAATGTAATGTATTGATATTAACAACACTTAAAGAGCAGTTTCACTGTGCCAGATACTATTCTGAGTACTTCACATGTATTAACTCATTTGATTTTCACAACAATCCCCTGAAATGGATACTATCACATCCATTTGACAGATTGGTAAACTGAGGCACAGAGAGAGTAAACTTGCCTAGGTCACACAGCTAGCAAATGCCAATAAATGAATAAAGTTATTATAAACAACACAGGATTTATGCTGCATGCCAGCACAGTGAGGTATGCTTGTGTTCCCTTCATCGGTTTGAGGCCAGCGAGACATACAGACCTGTTTACTGGGCCAATCATGGGAAGCAGAGTCAGCAGGGTTTGGACCATCTGGAGGCTAATTGAGGAAGGCTCTATTGTGGAGACAGCATAGTACAGTGGTTGAGAGCACTCACTTCGGGGCCAGGCCAGCTTGGTTTGAAACACACCTCTGCAACTTACTGTGTGACACCTGCGCTGAATTACTTACAGCCTCTGTGCCTCAATTCCCCCATCTGTAGACCCTGGCACCCTTAATAGTACCTGTCGTCATTTGGACCAGATGTGATAATATTTATAGAGCACTTAGCATAGTGTAGCTGTTATGAGAAGGAACTGTAGTTTGCCTATAGGAAATGTCAAAACACGAGGGTTCTCTGCTCCCCCAATCTTCCCCAATAGGGCATTCATCCTGGATTAAGATGTTAGGATCAAAGAATCATTGGGGTTAATGTTGACAATAACCTAATTAATCCCCTCTTTCTCATCATACAGATAAACAAACTGGGGCATGCTATGAGGATGAGTGGGATGAAATATGACAAAACCCTGGGAGTCCCTTGGAGAAATACGAGGCCTTCTGTATGTTAGAGGTTTAAAGAAGATTAGACATGTAATATACAGAGCTAGAAATATCCGGCATCATTATGATTGAAAAAAAATTCTTCCCAATCATTTCTAAGACAAATTCTCAATTTTCTGTGATTTGAGGGTCAAAGAGCAGGGATTATTAGAGTGTTCACTTACATTCTAAGTTTATTCTCCCATCAATCAAAAAAAAAAAAAAAAGCTTGGGCATCTTTGATTTTCTTTTCCTTTTACTCCTTCATTCAGTCCTCTGGTGGAGGTGTTAATGAAAAGTGAAATGGTCAAATCCCATCTCATCAGAAGGAGACAGAACAGGGCTAAAAATTCATGGTAATCAGGCCCTAAATCATCAGGACTGCCTACGTTAAAGCTGACTTAAAAGTAAGATGTCTGTTTCATTAGGTCCCATTTGTTTATCTGTGTTCTTATTTCCATTTCTCTAGGAGCTGGGTCAAAAAGGATTTTGCTGTGATTTATGTCATAGAGTGTTCTGCCTATGTTTTCCTCTAAGAGTTTTATAGTGTCTGGCCTTACACTTAGGTCTTTAATCCGGCCATCATCAAAAAATCTACAAACAATAAATGCTGGAGAGGGTGTGGAGAAAAGGGAACATTCTTGCACTGTTGATGGGAATGTAAATTGATACAGCCACTATGGAGAACAGTATGGAGGTTCCTTAAAAAACTAAAAATAGAACTACCATACGACCCAGCAATCCCACTACTGGGCATATACCCTGAGAAAACCATAATTCAAAAAGAGTCATGTACCAAAATGTTCATTGCAGCTCTATTTACAATAGCCAGGACATGGAAGCAACCTAAGTGTCCATTATCGGATGAATGGATAAAGAAGATGTGGCACATATATATAATGGAATATTACTCAGCCATAAAAAGAAATGAAATGGAGGTATTTGTAATGAGGTGGATGGAGTTAGTCTGTCATACAGAGTGAAGTAAGTCAGAAAGAGAAAAACAAATACAGTATGCTAACACATCTATATGGAATCTAAGGAAAAAAAAAAAAAAGGCCATGAAGAACCTAGGGGCAAGATGGGAATAAAGACACAGACCTACTAAAGAATGGACTTGAGGATATGGGGAGGGGGAGGGGTGAGATGTGACAGGATGAGAGAGTGTCATGGACATATATACACTACCAAATGTAAAATAGATAGCTAGTGGGAACCAGCCGCATAGCACAGGGAGATCAGCACGGTGCTTTGTGACTGCCTGGGGGGGTGGGATGGGGAGGGTGGGAGGGAGGGAGATACTGGAGGGAGGAGATATGGGAACGTGTGTATATCTGTAGCTGATTCACTTTGTTATAAAGCAGAAACTAACACACCATTGTGAAGCAATTATACTTCAATAAAGATGTTTAAAAAAAAATCCATTGGAGAAAAAAAAAAAAAGTAAGGTGTCTGAAAAGCCAATCCTCCCATTTCTTTAAAGAGCTTTATCCAAGTTGCATTCCTTTCTGTCAGGCAATGAGCTCAATGACGTCAATTTCATTTCTACTCCCATGACATAAACAGTTCCTTGTCAAATGCCCCGGCCACTGCACAAACCTGGCTTCAAGAAAGAACTCTCCTGATCTGACACACAATCCAAGTCAAAATATTTGAAATCCAATTTAAAACTGTGGTCTGGCATAGTTGACACAATTCAGGGCCAGATATTTTAAAAGCTGATGCAGAATGTACAATCCACTGGCAGAACATTTGCCCAGGGCTGGTGGATATGCAAATTGTTGCAGTCTTTCCAAAAAGCAATTTAGAAATACAGATCAAGAACCTTAAAAATGCTCAGACCCCTTAACCCAGTAATTTCACTCGTAGGAATTAAACCTGAGGAAATATTCAGAGACAAGGGGTAAGGTTAACGTACAAGGTTGTTCCCTGCAGTACTATTTGCAAGTACAAAAGCAAAATAGGAATCAAAGAAAATATCCAACAATAGCAAATTACTTAAATTATGCCATATTTCAATCAACCAAATACATGGTTGTTTAAAGAAATGTTTAATAGAAGGGGAAAAACATTCGCAATTTGACCATGGAGGTGGGGTGGGGGAAGGGAACCCCGGGATTCAAAACGACAAGCAATACAATTCCAATTTTGTCAATCAATTCTATCTATTTATCCATCCATCCATCACCTCTCAATCTACCTAGAGGATATATGCCTAGAAAAATCCCTGGAAGTAAATAAATATGTTAATGGTAATTACCTTGGAATACTAGTCTCATGGGTGTTTTTCATCTTTACACTTTTCTGTATGTTCTAAATTTCCTATAGTGAGCACGAGTTACTTTAAATGTGAAAGGGAGTTATAAGGAATATCAACTGCAGAAACAAGCTAACCCTATGTCTTCTTTCAAAGAAGAGGATCAAAGAATCACTGGGAATCACTGGGGTCCTAATTCTATATTCCCCTGCCTTCATTCTCCCTCTCCTTCAACTCTTCTGCTATACCTTCTGCCATGTCACTTTTTCTAAACCATTCTTTTTATTACATAATCCCTTGCTTTAAAGATTCTCTGGCTGTTCACTGCAAATATATATATATTGTGTGTGTGTATATATACACAATAGCTCCTAAACTTGGCCTTCCAGGTCTTCGGCAATCTTGTAACAATATACGATCTGTGTACTTTTACTAGCACTTTTCCTCCCTCAAATCCTCATCCAACAGATGTTTATGAAGCTCCAACTCTGTGCCAGGTTGCCTCCATGCCTCCCCCCCTCACCTCCCATTACGCTCCATATATTGCCTCTGCCCCGGACCAGTCTCGTATGCGCCCACCTGCAAGTTTCTGCTCCTTGGCACACTCCACTGTGGAAGACCCAGTGCACTTGCAAACATCCTCTTCTTATTGAACCAGGTTCGTTTCTCATTTCCCCGACGTGCAGCAAGTCAAACGCTGAGACGCTGAGGTTTGCAGCAGAGGAAGGGTTTATTCACGAGACAGCCAAACAAGAGAACAACTCTCGGGCTTCCCTGGTGGCGCAGTGGTTGAGAATCTGCCTGCTAATGCAGGGGACACGGGTTCGAGCCCTGGTCTGGGAAGATCCCACATGCCACGGAGCAGCTGGGCCCGTGAGCCACAATTGCTGAGCCTGCGCGTCTGGAGCCTGTGCCCCGCGACGGGAGGGGCCGCGATAGAGAAAGGCCCGCGCACCGCGATGAAGAGCGGTCCCCGCACCGCGATGAGGAGTGGCCCCCGCTTGCCGCAACTGGAGAAAGCCCTCGCACGAACCGAAGACCCAACACAGCCAAAAATAAATAAATAAATAAATAAATAAGAAAATCCTAAAAAAAAAAAAAAAAAAAAGAGAACAACTCTCAAACCAACCTCCCCTAAAAATGCGAGGCTGGGGGGTATTTAGGGGATAAAGCTGAGGCGTGCAGAGCGTGGGGAAAGGTGATTGGAGATAAAAAGGTGACGTAATCATCCTTCTGCGCAGGCGTAACTAAGCTACAACCTTCTTCATAGGATGCACGTTCATGAAATGGAGGCATTAGCACGTTCTGAAGGTGGAGTTTTGGGCCCTATGACGTCAAAAGGCCACGAGCAAACACCCGTGCAAGCCCAAGTTGGAGGGTTGGTGGTCCTAACAGTCTTAATTGGCTTGAGCTTAAATTGGACACAGCTGACTCCAAGTTCCTGAAAACAACTTGGGCAAACTTCTTTATTGTTTAGGCTACGTGACACTTGGAGGACATGCAAGTTTTTTGTAGCAACAATTAAAGTGAGCTTGCTCAGTGAAGACAGGTTACAGGTTTAATGGATCTAAGTGATGATTACCCTTGGTTTCACTCTCAGAGACTTTAACTTATTCCCCCCCCCCCCAACGGGAGCACATGTTCTAGGGATTTAGGCAAGTGCCTTAATTCCGGCTTGCTTCAGCTTTCCCATTTGAATAACGAGAACTGTACTAATAACATGTGCCCTATACATTTGTTGTGAAGATCAAAAGACCTAATACATGTCAAAGGCTTAGAGCAGTGCCGAGCATAATGTAAGAGCTAAGAAATGTTCCTTATTCGTGTTAGAGGATGTAAATTCCTTAAAGGTAGGATCCTAATTTCATTCCACTTTTTAACTCCCACAGGACCTGCCATCTTGTTTTTGACTCCTATTGGATACTCAATGAATATTTGTTGAGTGAATGTATGACTGAATGACAGTTATGTGAGCCTTTACTGACCATACCCCTCACCCTCTGGGCACCCTGTGACTATAAATCGTATCCACATCATTCATGTGGTCAGTATCAATGCCAACACAGGCAGAGCCTATGCAGTAGCTGTTTAACTCGGCACCGTGTTTCTTCCGCTCCTAAAGCATTGAGGTGGGGTAAATGCCTTATACTCTACTCCTAGGTTTCTACACTACTCAGATTTTTCCATGGCAAGTTGCAGAATAGCTACCTAACATTTTCCAATCTTACTAATTTTCCTGGCCACAGCTGAAGAAAATTGCATTAAGACTTTCGCTTTGAGCCCACACATTGTACTGTCGCAAATGAACGTCAGGAACTGTGAGTGGACTGCACAGGGACCACCTACACAATTCATTTCCAAGTTAGAGAAAAATAAACAAATGAAGGCAAAATATAACCAATTTATTTGCATAACCACCATCGTGTACTAGGTACTGCGATAACATTTTCATGCAGTACCCTGCTGAAAAATTTTAAAGGTACTTAGAAGCTGTATGACCACAGTCAAATCAATTTGTCCCTCTAAGCCTTGGCTACTTTCCCCAGGCCACCTCTTTTCTGCCCAGATACCTCTCCTATCCTCTGACCCACCTGTCATCTGTCTACTAGAAAACTCTACTTTGCATGTGCAAAATGGAGTTAATTATTTCCTGCACCAAATCCACTCTTCCTCCCCACCACCCACTCAGCTGCCCAAGGCAGAAACCTGGGGGACACCCTCCCTACCTTCTTCTCCCCTCACACATAACTCATCACAAAATTGTTGCAACTCTACCATGCTGCCTTTGTTCTCCAGATTTACTGCCACGACTTCAGTTCAGTCCACTTTCATGTCTCATCTGCTTTATGGCAACAACCTCCTGGCTGGGCCCTCACGCCATCCCCTCTCAGCCTTTCTAATCTAGTTTCCTCATTAGAGCCCATGATCTTTCCAAAATAAAAGTGACCTTGTCACTCTCCGGCTTTTAAGCCCTCAGTGGCTCTCCATGAACTCCATCAGATGCCATCTGGCCCCTGCTTCTCTCCCAAGCTTTATCTCCAATCCATCAGTTCCTCTACTGCATACTTTGGACTTTGTACATGACACAAGAGGTTCTCAAAATAAGATTTGAGGACCCATGGGGTCCCCAAGGCCCTTTCAAGGGGTCTGAGGTCAAAGCTATTTTCATAATAATGCTAAGACAATATTTGCTTTATTCACTTTCATTCTCTCATGAGTATTCAGTGACGTTTTCCCAACGCTACATGATGGGCCATACTCCAACAGACTGAATGCAAAAGCAGGTACAAGGAGCCAGCTGTCTTCTATCAAGCCCAACAAGAGATTTGTAAAAATGTCATTATGTCAGCTTCTCGCTAAATTTTTTTTTCTTATCAAAATACTTTATTTCTACTGACCTTTTCACATATAAGGCATCTACTTCTTTTTTTTTGAATTTTTGAATTTTAGTTTATTTTTTCATACAGCATGTTCTTATTAGTTATCCATTGTATACATATTAGTGTATATATGTCAATCCCAATCTCCCAATTCATCACTAAATTTTTTGTTTTGGAAAATGCATTTAATATTCATAAAAGATAGGTTATTGATGTTAGTACCTAATTGGCTTATTATTATTATTTTAAGTTAATAAACACATTTAAAAATTTTTAGTTTTAACTCAGTGTTTTACAGTAAATATCCATAGATATGGCCCACATAAGAAAAATCTTTTGAGGGTCCCGAATAGTTTTTAACACTATAAAGGAGTCCCAACACCAGAAAGTTTGAGAACTACTGCGCTAGCCCAGTGGAACCACACAGAGTATTCCAAAGTGTCATGTTCTCTCTCTCCTTCTCCTTCAGGTTTCTTTTAATGACTCTCTTTGGCAGGGATACCTTCCCCAGTCACATAACTTCCCCCTCCCCCCCTTGGCCTTCCAATACTTCTGCACATTTTAGTCCTCAGCTTGAGAGCCATACTTCAGGGAAAGACTCCTTTCAGCTCCCCAGAGCAGCTCCAGGGCTAACTTTTACTGAAGGCTTCTTATATGCCAAGCATAGTAATCATTGCTTTACCTGCATTTTCTCTTCCTCTGAGTTAGGTTGGGGCAGGGAAAAGAAAGCTCAGGGAGGGGGAAAATATAATCAGTTCCAGTCTAGAGCTAAGGAAAGTTAGGCTCAGAGAGGTTTAGAAACCACTCGGGTCACACAGCGAGTGAGTGGCACAGTTGATTTGAATCCACTCTCTTTCCACTCTGTCAGTCGTTCTTGTACTTGAGGGTGGTAAATCTTCAACAGCTGGTTCTGCAGAGGGACCAAGCCCTGATCTGTAGTGTTTGGCAATTTCCAGGGTGTAAATACTCCTATGGTAGCCAATTTCCAGCTACCAACGTGACATCACTGAACCCAGTGTTGGGAAGGGCCATGCAGTAGCTCATGTCATAGAGTATTCCCACCATACAAATATAGTCAACGTAAAAAACCCAAGAGCACAGATAATAGTAACCTGTAGTAAAATAATTAGGAATGATGATGTTGAATTTGGGGTATTTTGAGTTTGAGTATATTTGTTTTAAATATGATTAAACATAATTTATTTAATTGTGGCTTTATATAATCTAATTTTTCACAATGGCCGTATTTAGCAACCAGCTCACAAAATTCCTGAATATTTAACGATTGGCTCTGGTACCTTAGAATTAACTGTTCAGCGTTTGACAATTTCAGATGCTCAGGCTCTACTCCACAATTACTAATTCCCCAGGGTGGGACCAGGCTTTTGCATTTTTACCAAGCCCCCCAGCTATCACCAAGCCCAGAGAGAGTCATTTGTACAATCTTCCTTTCATTCAGGTATTCAACCCACACGTTGAATGCTGAAGGGCCTGTTGTGCCAGACACTGTCTCAAGGTGCCAGGAAGGTCACACTGACTAAAACAAAATCTCTGCTACTGATGTTTAAGTGGAGGAGACTGCGCATAAACGCAGAAGCAGATGGACTACTCTGGTGGTCCAGTGGTTAGGACTCGGCGCTTCCACTGCAGGGGGCACGGGTTCGATCCCTGGTCGGGGAACTGAGATCCTGCATGCTGCATGGCGCGGCCAAAAATAAAGTGAAATAAAATAACACAGAAGCAGAAATTATACACTATATGTGAGGATAGCAATAACTCTTTGAAGAAAATAGGGTAGGAAATGGAAAGCAGTGCAGGTGCAGTGAGTGGTGAAAGGTCTGAGGCAAGAGCAAGTGGGGTGGGCTTGAGGAACAGCAAGGGGGGCAGGCTGGGTGGCACACCTGAGCAAGAAGTGAGTGAAAGGAAGTGAGATCCAAGGAAGGCAGGGCTGAGCACGGAGGGCCTCGGGTTGGGGGGTCAGGCTGAGGGGCTCCAGGCTTCACTAGAGCTCCCATCCCAGCACTTGCACCAGCCCTTTCAGCAGACCTAGTGTTCTCTCTGCTGTATTCTAAGTGCCTGCCCAGTTGTCCACATTCCTAACAGACTGCGTGCTCCTTTAGAGCATGGACAGTCTATTTCCCAGAGTTTGGTGCAGTGTCTCATACATCATGCAAACTTCACAGATATTTGTGCTAGAAAAAAAATAATAGCAACAAACCAGCATTTATCTGACTCAACTTTGACCAGCCCAAATCCCTGGGATTGAAAAACATCAGTGGCAAGACTGTAGGCTTTGGCATCAGAGGGGCTTGAGTTTGACTCTAACTCTTGGACAAAAGTTAATTTACTACTGTCCAGTTTCCTCCTCTGTAGGAAAACTGGTATGTACTGAAGAGGAGAAGCACGTGCAAACATGTTTTTTGTCCCATGCTTAACAAAGTGTCCTGGCCATGTTATCTAAAAAACTCCTCTGACATTCTTGAAATCCTCATCCTGTGTTATTTTTCTTCATAACATTTATCACTGAGGTTATATTATATAATATTTATGTATCTGTTCAATGTCTCCTCCCTCTACTCTCCACCCCACTAGAATGTATGTTCCATCTGGGCAAGGGCTCAGTCTGCTGCATTCATCTCTATATCCTCAGCATCTAAAAAAGTCCCCAGTACCTAATAGGCCCCAAGTAAATATTTGATGGGTGGGGATTGATGGATGGATGGATAGGGATGGATGGAGATGGATGGGATGGATGGATGGATGAAGTTTGATGATTGGATAAATGGATGGATGGTTAGATAGATGGATGGAGAGCTCAATAAAAGTTGGTTGTTATTAATAACTTAATATTTTTTCAAATATCTCCCTTTGGATTAGGGGCCCCATTGGGTGGCTCACTTGTACCTGCTTGGGTCTTGAACTTGCTTCCTTTTCATCTGTGGCACCTGCCATGGCCTCCTCAAGCTCCTGGCCTGTCATCATGTTATCAGTTCCAAGACATTGTGGTGACACCATCCTCCCCAATGTGTTCTGGGGAGGTAAGAAGTCTACTTGAGAATTTTATTTCTTATTCTGCCAGGAAATCTTTCGGTCTGTTACTAGGATCTGACATCCCAGAAGCTTCTCTACTTCATACCTGATGAAGCCAACCTCAGAATGACAAGTTTCCCGGCAACAATGGGGTAATTGCACTTCAAAGCATATATTTAGCTCTTGTTTTCGATCTGCACAGAAAAGTTGGTTGATGACTCTGACTTAAGAACAAAATCCTACCTTCAGATTTGTTTGACTTGTGCTCTCCCTTGGGAGAGTGAACTTGGGAATAGAACATGAGGCTATGCTCTTGGTTATGGTGGTTAGGCGATCAGGGCTTTTGGAATCGGGCAAATCTAGGCTTGAATCCTGGTTCTGCCCCCTTACTAGCTCTGTGCCTTGGGAAGATACTTAACCTCTCTAAGCCTCAATTTCCTTTATAAAATGTGACTTCCTCCATTAATATGTATTTATTCAGCACCTATTAAGTTCCAGGCATTGTGCTAGACTTTAGAGGTACACCAGTGAGCAAAAGCCACTCATGGCCTCATGCTCATAGTCTTATCCTCTATCTGCTTGCAAAACCATTAAACAAGTAACAAAGCAAAGGGGAAAGACAAGGTGTGATGGGAACTTACAATGGGGAAATAACCCAGTCTGGACAATCAGAGAAGGTTTAACTGAGGCAGTGAGGGTTAAACTGAGTTAGGCAAAGAAGGGATGTGGGTGAGTGGGCTGCAAGGAAAGAGGGAAAAGTTTGATGTTGAGCTACGGTTTAGGATTAGAGATGAAGATTCTGTTTTCATAAGAGGTTTGGTAAGATTCTAGGAATAGGTCATGCTACTTTGGGGACCAGGTGACAAAGTACACAGTATCTGAGACAAGGCAATTATCCCAACTTCTGCATGAAATCCTGACATTTTCGACCATTGGGAACAGCATCATGTGAACTTGGCTTTGGACCTTGCTATTGGGAGACTGAGTAGCTCTGGAAGAACATGGTAGATGCCAAGTGGGACTGCAGTTAGTTGAACAGTTTGTATATAATTGTAACTCAAGGGGCTCTCAGAAATTCTTGGTGGGAATTGAGGTGGTGAGCGCTAGATAACCAAGTGAGGGTGAGAATACAATCTTTTATATAAGGTGTTTTCTCATGAGTTTGAGATAATTAAAGAGGGAACACATGTCACTAGTACAGTCATAAACAGAAGCAAAAATTCTAGCACCTCAACTAGTATTTGATAATAAACTGGTCATCCAGAATATGAATATGTTAACACTTTTATTTATTTATTTAAATTTCATTGAAGTAGAGTTGATGTACAGTAGTATATAAATTACAGGTATACAATATTATGATTCACAGTTTTTAAAGGTTATACTCCATTTATAGTTATTACAAAATATTGGCAATATTCCCCATGTTGTACAATATATCCTTGTACCTTATTTTATACCTAATAGTTTGTACCTCTTAACCCCCTACCCCTATACTGCCCCTTCCCCCTTCCCTCTCCCTGCTGGCAATCACTAATTTGTTCTCTGTATCTGTGAGTCTGCTTCTTTTTTTGTTATATTCACTAATTTGTTGATTTTTTAGATTCCATATATAAGTGATATCATACAGTATATGTCGTTCTCTGTCTTACTTATTTCACTTAGCATAATGCCCTCCAAGCCCATCCATGTTGCTGCAAATGGCAAAATTTCTTTTCTTTTTTTGGCCATGCCAAGCAGCTTGCGGGATCTTAGTTTCCTGACGAGGGACTGAACCCGGGCCATGGCAGTGAAAGTGCTGAGTCCTAACCACTGGACTACCAGGGAACTCCCCAAATTTTCATTCTTTTTATGTCTGAGTAATATTCCATTATGTTTATATGTATATATATCACCTCTTCTTTATCCATTCATCTGTTGATGGACACTTAGGTTGCTTCCATACCTTGGCTATTGTAAATAATAATGCTATTAATATTGGGGTGCATATATCTTTTCCAATTAGTTTTTTCATTTTCTTCAGATATATACCCAGGAATAGAATTGCTGGATCATATGGTAGTTCTATTTTTAGTACTTTGAGGAGCCTCCATACTGTTCTTCATAGTGGCTGCACCAATTTACATTCCTACCAACAGTGTATTAGGGTCCCCTTTTCTCCACATCCACTCCAACATTTGTTATTTGCAGATTTTTTCTTTTTTGATGATAGCCATTCTGACAGAAGTGAGGTGATATCTCATTATGCTTTGGACTTGCATTTCTCTGATGATTAGTGATGCTGAGTATCTTTTCATGTGCCTGTTGGCCATCTGCATACCTTCTTTGGAAAAATGTCTTATTCAGTTCTTCTGCGCATTTTTACTTGGATTTTTTTGATATTGAGGTGTATGAGCTGTTTACATATTTTGGATATTAACCCCTTATTGGACATATCATTTGCAAGTACTTTCTTCCATTCAGTAGGTTGTCTTTTTGTTTTATTGATGGTTTGCTTTGCTGTGCAAAAACTTTAAGTTTAATTAGTTCTCATTTGTTTGTTTTTGCTTTTGTTTCCTTTGCCTAAGGAGACAGAGCCAAAAAAATATTGCTGCGATTTATATCAAAGAGTGTTCAGCCTATCTTTTCTTCTAGGAGTTTTATGGTTTCTGGTCTTACATTTAGGTCTTTAATCAATTTTGAGTTTATTTTTTATATAGTATGAAAAAATGTTCTAATTTCATTCTTTTACATGTAGCTGTCCAGTTTTCCCAGCACCACTTTTAAAGAGACAGCCTTTTCTCCCTTGTATATTCTTACCTACTTTGTCGTAGATTAATTGACCATAGTGCATGAGTTTATTTCTGGGCTCTCTATAGATTTGTTCCATTGATCTATGTGTCTGTTTTTGTGCCAACAATTTCTAATTAATTGTCATTGTTTAAAAATTGTGAGATTCCCCAAAAAATCGGAAAAAATTTGTAACACTGGGTCCACATCTCCCAATAGAACTGAGTAGAGGTAGCTCCCTATAGATGGGCATAATCTTCCCGCATACCATCAACTAGACTCCCTACTTGCCCGCTGTGGACCTTGAGTATGAGATTCTCTCATTTCCAAGATGAAAAGAACTGCAGTCCGCAGAAGTTTCCAGAGGCTGCCAGCTAGTTAAGAATAGCAGAGCTGATATCATAGTTAGTATCTTAAGGAGTCCTTCTACCAGCAGGATAGGAGGCATTTTTCACTCAGGTGGGCATTTTCAAGCAATAATTCCAAACATGTGATAAACTGTCTTGTCCTCAAACAGCCTGGCCTGATAGCACTGCTTAATTCACATTTAAATTACACTGGGAACAAATACATTTCACAATGTTCAGCTCCAGGTTGCAGAGAAAAACACACTAATAGAGCTCTGCAATTACGAGTAATTTTTCTCTGAATCCCTCTCTTTCTCTCCCACTCTGGATTAATGACTGCCTTCACAAAGAGTCCACATGAGCTTTCAGAGCCAAAGGAGTAAACAGGAGGACATGCATTAACGTGGAGGGCCGGTTACCTCCCACGCCTGAGTATAGAGCTTTTAGAAATGGAATTTTTTAGATGATGTGCGTCTCCTACAAATATCAGGTGAACATAATCTCTGAGGCAGTGGATGTTGGGTTGAACAACATTCGCATTAGTCATGGAATAAATACCCAGAAGTAAAGAGGGAAAGAAACAACAATCCAATTCAACCGAGCAGTGGAGCACTTACTATGTGCCCGGCATTTGTGTACAATGCTTTCACAGGTTTTAGTTTATTCCCTTTGCACAACTCACAAGGCTGTGAGCAGCAAAAAATAAAAAATAAAAAAAATAATAATAAGGAAGGAAAGACAGTATTGAACGCACATTTTTTGATTCTGGGTTCATCTTGGTGATGTCAGGAGGATCTGGGGAAGAATCCCAGCTCCAGTGATCCCAGTGTGTGACCTTAGGTTAATTATTTAACCGTTCTGAGCTTCATCTGTTCCTTGTCTGTTAAATGCCATATGCTATGTGCACAATACACATAGTTTTTTTTTTTTCTTTCAATTAGACTATGTGGTTCCTCACTGGGGTTACTAATATTGAATATAATTTAAAAAGCACTGGGGGTTGGTGTTAGAAAATTTGGATTCTAGATCCCACTCTTTCCTTTCCTGCTGAGACTCATAAGGAAATTATCTGGATTTTTCAATAATTAGAAAAACAACATTGCACATGGCAATATAATTCAAACTGTATTAAAGGTTATAAAATGAAAAGTGGGGCTTCCCTCCCCATTAAACAGCCAGTGCCTTCCTCAGAGGCGATGCCTATTAACATTTACTTGAATATCCTTCTAGAAGAGTTTTCTATTATGCATATACAACCACATACACACACACTCTAACCCTCAAATTGGAGCAAATTTAAAATGAGACTTGGAGATATGGCATGTTGGCCCATATCACCTCATTATTTTAATGTAGCTAGGCCCATACTGATAGTCAGGTAGGTAATTTCCAGTCTTCTGTTGATAATAGCGATAGCTAATATTTATGGATTGCTTGGAATGTGCCAGGCACTATTCTAAGTACTTTATATGTATTAACTCATTTAATACAACCGTCCTGGATAGAAACTATTATTATCATCCATTTCACATCTGAGGAAAACGATGCCCAGAGGACTTGCCCCACAGACACACAGCAAGTGGGAGAGGTAGAATGAACAATGCTGTAACACATCTTTGCATAGTTTTGTGCACATTTGTCAGCATATCTGGCAAATGATGGCTCTTAAGAACAGCAGCAGTGTAATCAATTTGCATTTTTGAAAGATCAATATAATAGCAGGGTGGAGAATGGACTCGTCTTATAACACCTGTCATACTCTGCTGTGCATTTTTTTCCCATCTCCCTTGTTAGATTATGAGCTTCTTGAAGGCAGGGACTCTGAACCCCAGGGCTTAGCACTGGGCCAGGATATTGCTGACCCTTAATAACATTTGTGAATAATTAGTATTGAAAAATAAGGAAGCCTTCAATGGGACTGGTATTTGGTATTTGGGCTGGGTTTTAAAGGGTGAATAAAACTTTGATAGGCAGAAAATGAAAGAAAATGTTTCTTCTTTGTGTGAAGAAACAACAAAGGAATGACTACATAGGATGTTTGAGGGAACAGAAAACTGTCTAGGCTGTTTGGGGAAAGGGTACATGGTGTGATGTGCTCACAGAGGAGACTGGAAAGGAAATTTGGAGGCAGACATGGGGGATTCTAATGCTATGCTAAGTTTGTGAGATCTTTTCTAGGCCACGTCCATTACCCTGAAGGACAAAACAGATGAGCATCTATGAATGCACCCACATAGACCCACAATACTGGTGTCAAATAGTTACATTTTTTGAATCTCAGTTTATAAAATTGTATTTATGTCCATACCAGGTTTCTTTCCTCCACGTTTTCACTTCGCGACATCAAACGGATGGCAGGTTTTTCAGCATCAGTAGCCTGAAAAAACATCATATCAGTGCAGTGGGCATATTGTCAGTTTTCATTTATTTTAATCCTCACCAACTCCCTGAATTCACTCTCTTACATATTTATTTTTCCAAGTTCTGGGCCTGTGGGTCCAGGTTTATAGATGTAGCTTATAGATGTACTATTCACATTCATTTATATGCAGACATACCTCTCAGTGGATTTTGTTACATTTCTGTTAATCTTGAATTTCATGAAGTTACATAGACATCTGACAACATATATTATTTTAACTACATGCTAACGTTTTTCGGCACTTGATTGTTGATCCTAGCAAATGTATGTAATAAAATTCAAATTAGAAATTAGTTCTGTTAGCCACTCTTACTACGTATCAGCACTGCCCGACAGGAATATAATGTGAGCCAAAGATGAGCCACAAATACAATTTTAAAATTTCCAGTAGCCACATTTAAAAAAGTAAAAAGAAATACCAAATTAATATGTTTCATTTAACCCACTATATCTAAAATATTATCTCAACATGTAATAAATATTAAAAATTATGAGATACTCTACCTTCGTTCTTTTTGTAATAATGTGATATATTTACAATACATCTCACTTTGGTCTAGCCATATTTCAAGTGCAGAAGTTACGTAAGGCTAGAGGCTACTGTACTGTATAGTGCAAAAATAGAAGCTATAGGTTCCAGCTCCTTTGAATAACACTATTAGCTCGAAGAATGGTTAGAATGGCTTATATCTTTGCTGCTCCAAGCAGTAATAATGTAAAGCTTCTTTCTTGCTTGTAATTATTTTTGGGAGAGCCCTACTAAGTCTCTAGGCATAAAAGATTCCAACCATGTAATCCCTTCAGGGAAAAGTTTTCTAACACCTCGTATAAAATGCTCTCTTCCCTGTTTCTAAACCACCCTGAGCATTTTGTAATTGTCAATTTGCTTCTTTGCCTACCTTCTGGATTCTAGGGAGGCTCTGAGAAAGCTTCCTTTTCCACATCTGTATAGCACAAATAGAGAACAGAAAAGTCAATGCACTTGTCCTTGGACTAGTCATCTTAGAAAGGAAGTATATCATGGTGGTCAAGAGCACCGACTCTGGAGCAGAACACCTGGCTTTAAATGTTGGCTCTGTCACTTACTGGTTTTGTAACATTTATCTGTCTGCAAAATGGGCATAACAGTATCTACTTCATTGAAGTGTTGGGAGGATTAAATAATATAATGTAGAAAGATTATATAAATATTTGCTCTAATGTAATCTAGAAACATTGGCATGTAGATAGACTGTACATATATGTGCTATAATTTAAAATATTTTTTACTAAGCATTACTTGCAACATTAAATCTCCTCCTTCCCCTTTCTAAAGGGTAGTATTTGCCACTTAGTAATCCCTTTGCTCATCTACAAAGAACAACAATGAATGCATATATTTTTTCAAGGAAAATTCACCTGGAAAATAGCCAAGATAGAGTGTTTTCTTTTAGAAATGGAATTACTCCATTTGGGATGTTAGCTAAGAAATATTTTTTTAAAATAGACTACATTAAAAAGCAATATGGAAGAACTACTTAGGTATTTTCTAGTGGTTGAGAATAACTGCTTTGAAAGTGAATAGGAAAAATTTTAAATAACTATTTAAAAGAATTCACTGAATGAATTTTCTGAGCTCAAAACTCTGACTCTACTACTATGAGATAGATGTTTATGATTCCTTCTCAATGATGTACTTCTCCCCTAAAAATCAAGTTATAAGAAGCCATTTTAAAAAAACACATTTAAGTTGTTCAATAAATACTTATCCAATAAGGAATATTTTATGGGGAAAAAAACCCACCAGACTAAAAGCCTCCCCCCTTCCCCTTAACTGAAAAAAACCCCAAAAACTTGAAAACAAGAACATGTATAGATATGGATTCCCTCACTCAAAAAATTATGTTCAAATATAAAATGAGTCTTTAAAAAAACTCTCTTAAGGAGAAGTTTCTCAGATTTCAAATCCCACCTGTTTCTCCCCTTACCTTCCATCCCACTCCCCATTCCCTGTATCCAATACTTGTTGAGGAAAGACTTTTGAGACAGCCAAAGGCTGAGGTTTGCTTTTCACCACCCCACCTACCTCCAAGACAGCAGCAGAATGAACAAGCAACCCCTTCAAAGATGCCTGGAGTTCTGGATGTCAGTCCAGGAACGGTGATGGATACAGACCAGCTCTGCATTGCAGGGACCCATGAACCAGCACCCCCGCTCCCCCGCCACTGGCTAATTTCAAGAGGGCAGGGGCATCAGTGTGAAAAATTCTTATTAGAAATCTTCTCCAGATGTGACTGGCAATGTGATAATGCAATGGGTGATTTTTGTTGTTGTTCAGTGAAAAAGAAATTATTACAGCTGATTGCATGCAGGAAAAGCTTTATTAAGTCACGGAACTGTTACAATTTTTTTAAACTGCAGTGTAGAATACTCAAACATTTTTAAATGACTTAGGAAACAATTGGCATATATTTAGTAAGCAAGTTCCACTATCACAATTTTCTCTGCTCCCACACTCAATGCTCAACTATAGAACATTCATTTCTTTATCATGTTTAGTATCTCTGTCTCACAGTCATCTGTCAGAGATTTTGTTGCAAAAACATCTCTCTTAACAATTAAATACACAATGGGAAGATATGATCAGACATTTACAGGACTTGAAATGTTTAAGAATAATACACAATAATAGGATTACAAGAAGGGCAGTGACATCTTTCAATTCATTTCGCTATTTCCATTCTCTTTCTTAAACATTAATCTCTAAAGTCCGTCCAAGTCCCATCCTTTAAAATGCATCCTGTTCCTTTTTCCTCTCCTCCTCCAATGTCCATATTTCAACAATTCGAGTTCTCTTGCCTGGGGAAAAGAAAAGTTACTAACTCACAAGGGACATTTATTGACATTTAATTGTTACAACCCAAACCACAGCACAAAAGTCAGTCATGTACAGGTGACAGAGCACAATGGGGTCGGTCCATGTTTTCAGCACACTGAAGGAGAAGAGGGTCGGGCTCCTTAAGGCTCAGGGTTCACATGATGATGCACTTGCCCAGCAGCTTCTCGGCGGTCTTGGGGATCTGGGATTTCTTCTGGGGAGGCTGGGCGCCGGCGGCGGCGGCGGCGGCGGGCTTCTTCTCGAAGTTGATCAGCATCTGGAACAGCTCCTGCACATTGATATTCATCTTGGCGGAGGTCTCCAAGAAGGCGCAATTCCACTCCGACGCGTAGGCGGCACCTTCCTTCTCGCTCACCTCCCGGTGGCTCTCATCGCACTTGTTGCCCACCAGGATGATGGGGCACTTTTGCGGGTTGTTGCCTTTGAGTTGACGGATCAGCTCATAGAGGGGCTTCAGCTCCTCCAGGGTTTGCTTCTTGGTGACGGAGTAGACCAGGATGAAGGCGTGACCCCTGGCAATGGCGAGGCGCTGCAGGCCCCGGTAGCGGCGGCCGCCGGTGGTGTCGGTGATGTGCAGCGCGCCCGCCTTGCGGCTGCAGCCCAGCGCCTGGCGGTAGGTATCTTCGATGGTCGGCAGATACGCCTCACGGAAGTTGCCGCGCACCCACCTCTGCACCAGCGCGCTCTTGCCCACGCCGGCCGAGCCGAGCACCACCACGCGGAAATCTCTGCTCCTCCTCTGGGGCAGGCAGGTACGGATGACGATCACCGTAGGCAGAGGCCGCAGCCGCTTCATCAGCCGTTCCTTGAGGCCAAAGCAGGAGTTGCCCATGGTTGGGTATTGGCGGGGAGATGCGTGCACACCTTCTCTGGCACTCGGCCAGCAGTGAGGGAAGCCTAGGCAGGAAGAGAGAAAGAGAGGAAGAGTGAGCGATGGGAGTCTAACCCGGAATGGTGTCTTGTCGCAGCGCCTGCCTGGCCCGCCGCTCCCTGGGGACTGGGGGCGGGGGAGGTGGGAGGGGTGTCTGCCTCATCTCGCTCCCTAACCCCACCCTCCTCCCCCTTCCCTCCTCCCTCCTCTGCGGCGAGCCCGCCACCCACCCCACGCACCTACGGAAGGCAATGCTGGCGGGGAGGAGGGCAGGCTCGCCCCGCACCTCTTCCAATGATACCTTACTGTTACTTTCGCGGTGGCTACGCACCCATTTTTATTTCATTTTTATTTTTCACGCCACACTACTCCACTCTAGAGAATGCCGCAATAATGGACAGCTTGCCAACCCTTAAAACACGCACGTCTGAGCGATGTTACCAAACATTTTTTCCCCAAATAAGCCCTTGTCTTCCCTCCTTCGGTATGAAAAACTGTGCGCATCTCTGACATGGATCGATCACTGCGGGCAAGGTTAGGTTGCTGCAGACATCGCGATCCAGGGTGTGGTCACGGGGGCAGCGAGGGGCGCCCAGGGAGCCCACAGAGTCCAGGATTCGTGGCGCTAACAGAGACCCCTTACCTGCAGCAACTGTCCCCAGGTACCCGCTTCCCTGACAACGCACCCACCGGTTTCCACCCCACGATAACCCAGGCTGGTTCGCCCGCTACGCTGCACGTTCATGTGCCCGAAAAAAAAGGCGGAAGATAGCTTTTACCTCTTTCCGAGGCGGGAACCTCGCGGCAAATTCACTCCTTGCCGGGGTGGGCTTTGGCCGCGGTCGCAGCCGCGGCAAGTAATTGCGTAACCAAGCTCCGAGCTGCAGCTGGCAACCAGCGCGCTCGGAGGCTCGGGGCGAAATGCTCCAACGGGGGGACTGAGGCTGGTTAGCCAGAGCCAGGGGGCGCAGGCTGGGAGACTCCACTTGCATAGCTCACGGAGGGGGGATTGGGCTATGAGGGGCTGACCGAGCCCAGACGCGCCCCCCACGCAGTCCCCCCGGCGTCCCCCACACGGGTACCCACAGCCCGGGCGGGGGCGGGGGTGGGAGGCGGTCCTGCGTTCACAGGCGCCCGCCCATTGAGGGGGCTCTGCTTACAGCGCTGGCGATGCAGGCATTTCTCACCTACTGCATTCCTCACCACTTCTGTGCTTTTGCCCCCTGCGGGGTTAGCCTTTCCCAAGCCTCGCCACCTTCTTTTCACTGCGGAATGGCCAGTTAGAATTCTTCCCACTACTGATGCCAGACACTTCACCGCATCTCGTCCACTTCACTTAGTAAACATTTGTCCAGCGCAAAACCCAGTTTCTGTCTTTGTAGGGGAAGACCAACAGAAGTCTCTTCTGTTACACGAGACTTCGGAACCTGCCCCCTGGTAGGATTTCCTGTTGTATAGACATGTGCTGTGTTTAAGGGTTGAGGGGTATCCTCTGCACCCAGCGACATTAGGCAGCTATCACATCCATCATCGCTATGTGTACAATACGTCTCATTTAGTCATCATCATAAAAACCTCATAAGAGAATCGTGACTGGAATGTGGGCAGCCTTCTAGGAGCAGAGAGCGACCCCTGGCTGACAGCCAATAAGAAAACATGGACCGCAGCGCTAGCAACCGGATTTTCCCAACAACCTAAATGAACTTGAAAGCAGATTCTTCTCTACAAACTGCGCATAAGATCAGACCGCCAACACTTTGATTTTAGCCTCAATTAAGCAGAGAATCCAGTTGAGCCCATCCAGACTTCCGACTTGCAGAATTGTGGGTTCTGCGGTTGGGAGTCGTTTTAAGCCACAAAATTTGTGGTAGTTTGTTACACAGCAAAAGAAAACTAATGCAGCAGGTAAAATTACTTGTTCAAGGCTACAGGGCTCATAAATGATGAACCTAGACCCAAACCAGTTCTCTTCACTCCAAGTCTTGTTTTTTTTTCTGTTATTATCATTCTGTGTCATTAAGCTGATACACTATATTTTACTCACTAGTGAAAACATGTTTATAGCTTTTCTTTCTTACCCAAAAGCTCATGCGTGTTAGGTAGAGATCAAGAGCACACGTTTTAGAGGCAGAAAACTAGGTTTAGAATGTTTGTGGGTTTTTTCCCTTTTCCTTCTTTTGAGTACATCTTAATATGCCTTTGAGCTGTGGGGTCCTGGAGAAATTACTTTTCTGTAGAAGGGGAACTGACACCTGTGAGAAAGAATTGTGGGGAGGATTCAAGGAGCTACTGCCTGAAGACTAATTAGAAGGCATATAGAATACAATAGGTAACATAAACGACAGCTATTGACCTTCACATAGTAATACAGAAGTCTGTATACACATAATCCTGTAGTCTTTGAGCATTTTAAGAGTGGCTTTTTTGGAAGTGGCAATGATCTTTTTAGTTAATCCAAAGAACAGCAGATTTCAGTCTGGAAAACATAGCAGGTTTGGAGATAAATAACTTGATAGAAGAACTTGGGTCAGGGAGGAAGTAGGGTGAGAATTCTAAGCATTAATGAAATCTTTGCACATTCCTCCTAAACCACAAGAATCACTCTGTCTGTTGAAATTAGGGCAACTAAAAAGTCTTTAGAAATGAGAAAAACTAGAAAAGAGGCCCCGGAAACTGAAACTGACAGGCATCGGTTTACCCCAGAGCAGGCTACTTGGTGCTTGACAAGTTGTCCTCTATATTGGGGGGTAGTTCTAATTATTAGTGAAGTTTTCTTAGTTTACCTGTCACTCCACCCACTGATTCTAGTTTCATCTTCTGGAGTCTGGAACTGCATTGATCAATCTGCTCCCTTGGATAGCTTTATATCCTTTCAGCCATTTGAAGACAGTCATGTCCCATCACTAAGTCATTCATAACATTGGAAGTTGCCTGAGGACCATCTAGCCAAGCCCTTCATTTTGGTGATGAGGAAACTGAACCTCAGAGGCCACGTCATGCCCCGACTCCTGACCAAGCTTACTCTTCTCTCCCTCAGCCTCGTCTTCTGTTTGAAAACAACTGTTCCTTGTGGGGTATGGGTGTCTTTTTCTCCACTGCTTTTTAGATTTTTCCAATTTTTATAACGCACATTTGTTTTTTTACAGTAAAAAACACACAAAAAACTAAAAATACATGTCTTAAACATAAAAAAACAAAAGAAAAGAGGCTCCTGAAAACACTGATATGGAAGATGAATGAAGGTGCCTCTGGAGGCAAGACATTTAAAACAAAGAAACACCCAAAAAGAAGATGAGAAGCAGAAGGTGGAGGTGGAGGAGGAGGAGGGGGAGAGGAGGAGGAAGAAGGAAAAAAGCTAGGGGGTGTGGAAATATATATTCCAAAGCTAAAGCCTTCAAATGCCAGAGAGATGAAATTAAGAGATTATAAATTGAATTCACAAGGAATGATGAAAATTTGAAACCATAGGTTCTACATCCAAACCAAGTCTTGCACCTCAAAAGCCAGTATAAAATATCTCACCTTAAGAGCCCTAGCCCAGGGAACCAGCACTGTGGTGGGCCAGAAGTGTCAAAGGAATGGGCCATTGAGTAGAGTTCCCTGTGCTTTACAGTAGGTTCTCATTAGTTATCTATTTTATATATAGTAGTGTATATATGTCAATCTCAATCTTCCAATACATCCCACCCCCCCTGCCCCCTTGCTACATGTATAACTGATGCACTTTGCCATACAGCAGAAACTAACACTACATTGTAAAGCAACTGTACTCCAATAAAAATAAATTAAAAAAAAAAAAAGGAATGGGCCATACCAGAGTTCTGGAGCAAATATTGGCTAGTTAGGATTCTCAGTTTGGAGATATATCAGGGAGAAAAGACAATTAATTGAAACTAACACTGAGATGAAACAGATGTTGGGATTATCTGACAAAGACTTTAAAGCAGCCATCATAAGAATACTTCAACAGGCACTTACAAATTTTCTTGAAACAAATAAAAAAATAAAAACATTCAGCAAAGACCTAAATAGACGTTTCTCCAAAGAAGACTTACAGATGGCCAAGAGGCACATGAAAAGATGCTCAACATCGCTAATTATTAGAGAAATGCAAATCAAAACTACAATGAGATATCACCTCACACCAGTCAAATTGGCCATCATCAAAAAGTCTACAAACAGTAAATGCTGGAGAGGGTGTGGAGAAAAGGGCACCCTCCTACACTGTTGGTGGGAATGTAAATTGGTACAGCCACTGTGGAGAACAGTATGGAGGTTCCTTAAGAAACTAAAAATAGAGCTAGCGTATGATCCAGCAATGCCACTCCTGGGCTTATATCTGGAGAAAAACATAGTTTGAAAGGATACATGCACTCCAATGTTCATTGCAGCACTGTTTACAGTAGCCAAGACATGGAAGTAACCTAAATGTCCATCAACAGATGAATGGATAAGGAAGATATGCTACATATATACAATGGAATATTACTCAGCCATTAAAAAGAAAGAAAGAATGCCATTTGCAGCAACGTGGATGTACCTGGAGATTATCATACTAAGTGAAGTAAGTCAGACAGAGAAAGACAAATAACATATGATATCGCTTATATGTGGAATCTTTAAAAAAAATGATACTAAATGAACTTATTTACAAAACAGAAACAGACTCACAGACTTAGAGAATGAACTTATGGTTACCGAGGGGAAGGGTGGGGTGGGGAGGGATAGACTGGGAGTTTGGGATTGACATGTACACGCTGCTATATTTAAAACAGACAACCAGGGACTTCCCTGGTGGCACAGTGGTTAAGAATCCGTCTGCCAACGCAGGGGACATGGGTTCGATCCCTGGTCCGGGAAGATCCCACTTACGTGGAACAACTAAGCCTGTGTGCCACAACTACTGAGCCTGCACTCTAGAGCCCATGAGCCACAACTACTGAGCCTGCATGCCACAACTACTGAAGCCCATGCACCTTGTGCCTGCACTCCACAACAAGAGAAGCCACTGCAATGAGAAGCCCGCACACCACAACAAAGAGTAGCCCCCGCTTTCTGCAACTAGAGAAAGCCTGCATGCAGCCATTGAGACCCAACACAGCCTAAAACAAATAAATAAATAAATATTTTTAAAAATAAAAAATAAAATAGATAACCAATAAGGACCTACTGTATAGCATAGGGAACTCTGCTCAATACTCTGTAATAACCTAAATGGGAAAAGAATTTGAAAAAGAATAGATACATGTATATGTATAATTGAGTCACTTTGCTGTAAACCTGAAACTATCACAACATTGTTAATCAACTATACTCCAATATAAAATAAAATTTAAAAAAACGTTCAGCAAAGAAATAAAATGTATAAAAAGGATCTAAATGGAAATTATGGAACTGAAAAATACAATAATAGTAATTTTTAAAATTTTCTGAATGGTCTTGATAGTATCATGGAGATGACATTGGATGAATCAGTGAACTTGAGGGAGGATAAAGAAATAAAATTTACTCAATATAAACAATAGAGAGAAAATAGACTGGGGAAAAAAATGAACAGAGTCTCAAGGACCTGTGGTACGTAACCAAAATCCCAACATTTGTATCATCAGAGTCCCAGAAGGAGAGGAAAAGAAATCTAAATGAGTATGGGAAGAAATTGTGGCTGAAAATCTCCCAAATTTGGTGAAAGACACAAACTTACAGTTCCAAGAAGCTGAGCAAACCCCACCAGGATAATTCCAAGGAAATCCATGCCAAGACACATAATTGAATTCTGAAAACTGAACACAAAGAAAAATTCTTGAAAGCAGCTAGAAATAAACAATGTATTACCTGTCAGAGGAACATTATTTCAGACGATGGCAGACATCTCATCTGAAACCACAGATGCCAAAGGAAATGGCATGACGTTTTTCAAGTGCTGAAAGAAAAGAACTGTCAACTGCAAATTCTATATTCAACAAAATGGTCCTTCATGAAAAAAGACATGTTCAGATGAAGAAAAACTAAGAGAATTTGTTGCTAACAAACCTACCCTTAAAGAGTGGCTAAAGGAAGTTTTATAAACAGAAAGGAAAAGATAATTTGGAACTTCATAAAGGAAAGTAGAATACCAAGATAGGTAAAAGAAAAAGTAGGGGTAAATATGATAGACAATCCTTCTTCTCATAAGTTTTTACAATCACGATGATCAAAACAAAAATTATAACACCTGATACTCAAGGCAATGATATTAAAAACTGGGGAAGGCAAAGGGACCTGAATAGAAGTAAGGTTTTCATACTTCACTCAAATGGTAATAGATTATGATGTCATATGTGCATATTATAATACCCAAAGCAATAACTTTCTATACAAAGAGATATACTCAAACACACTAAAAATAAATCAAAATAGAATCCTATAAAACATTACAGTAACCCACAGGAAGGTGATAAAAGAGAAACAGAGGAAAACCAGGAAACAAATAATAAAATTGCATACTTAAGTTCATATATATCAAGAATCACCTTAAATGTAAATGGTGTAAATACACCAATTAAAAAGGCAGATTGGGGGCTTCCCTGGTGGCGCAGTGGTTGAGAGTCTGCCTGCCAATGCGGGGGACACGGGTTCGGGCCCTGGTCTGGGAGGATCCCACGTGCCACGGAGCGGCTGGGCCCGTGAGCCACAATTACTGAGCCTGCGCATCTGGAGCCTGTGCTCCGCAACGAGAGAGGCCGCGATGGTGGGAGGCCCACGTGCCGCGATGAGGAGTGGCCCCCGCTTGCCGCAACTGGAGAAAGCCCTCGCACAGAAACGAAGACCCAACACAGCCATAAATAAATAAATAAATAAATAAATAAATAAAAATTAAAAAAAAAAAGGCAGATTGGCAGGGTGGATAAAACAAACAAACAAACAAACAAAAGAAACACAAGCCAACTGTATGGTGTTTGAAGTAAGAAGAAATTCACTTCACATTCAATGACATAGGTAGGTTGAAAATAGAAGCATGATTTTATATAGTAAGACAGAATATATGTAAACCAGAATTAAAAAAACACAGTATTATTTACAATCACTCTATAGAAAAGTTAATACTTTGTGTATAATTTACAAAACACATAAATAGTCTGAATGCTGAAAATTATAAAATGCTAATAAAAGAAATCAAAGAAGACCTAAATAGATGGAGAGACACAGTGTGTTCATGGATTAGGAGACAACTTAGTAAAGATGTCAATTCTCTCCAAACTGATCTATAGGTTTAATGAAATTCTTGTCAAAATCCCAGCAAGGATTTTGTAGGCCTAAACAAGTTTATCCTAAAATTTATAAGAAAAGGCATAGTATCTAGAATAGCTAAAACACTCTTGAAAAAGAGGAATAAAGTGAAAAGAATCACTCTTCTTGATATTAAGGCTTACGATATAGCTACAATAATCATGCAAGTGTCATATTGGTGGAGGGATAGACATATAGATCAATGGAACAGAACAGAGAACCCAGGAGTAGGCCTACACAAATACAACCAACTGATTTTCGATAAAGGTGCAAAAGCAATTCAATGCAGGAAGGACTGTTGTTGTCCTTTCAACAAATGGTGCTAGAGCAATTGGATATCCATAGACAAGAACAAACAAGCAAACAAAAAAGTCAACTTAAATCTCACACCTTATATAAAAATTATCTTAAAATGGACAATGGACTTAAACATAACATGTAAAAATACAAAATTGTTCTTTTGAAAAGAATATCTTCAGGATTTAAGTCTAAGGAAAGAGTTCTTAGACTTGATGCCATTAGCACAGTCCATACAAGGAAAATTTGATAAATAAAAGGAAAATTAAAAACCTTTATTCTGTGAAAGACCTTGTAAAACTAATGGAAAGAGAAGGAATACACTGGGAGCTATATTGGCAGGCCACATTTCTGGCAAACGACTAGTATGCCAGAAATATAGAACTCTCAAAACTCAATAATACAAGTCCAATTAGAAAATGGGCAAAAGACATGAATAGACATTTCACTGAAGAAGACATACAAAGAACAAATAACCATATGAAAAGTTTTTTAACATCATAAGCCACTAGAGGAATGCAAATTAAAAGCACAATGAGACAGTGGAATATTATTCAGCCATTAAAAAGAATGAAATAATGCCATTTGCAGCAACCTGGATGGACCTGGAGATTATCATACTAAGTGAAGTAAGTCAGACAGAGAAAGACAAATATCATATGATATCGCTTATACATGGAATCTTAAAAAAAATGATACAGATGTATTTATTTACAAAACAGAAATAGACTCACAGACATAGAAAACAAACTTATGGCTTCCAAAGGGGGAAGGGGAGGGAGGGATAAATTGGGAATTTGGAATTAACAGGTACACACTACTACATATAAAGTAGATAAACAACAAGGACATACTGTATAGCACAGGGATCTATATTCAATATCTTGTAATAACCTATAATAGAAGAGAATCTGAAAAAGAATATATATGATATATATACATTAGTTATATATATATATTCATTTGTTATAAAATTAATGATGCAACTAAACATACAACCCAGTGTACCTACCTACTACTACTAAACATACATACCCAGAGCTCTTGGGTATTTATCCCAGAGAAATGAACTTATGTTCACACAAAATGCACACAACTTTATGTGTGAATTTTGTACACAAATATTTATAGCAGCTTAAATCATAGTAGTAAAATACTGAAAACAACCCAGCCATCCTTTAGCAGGTGAATGGTTAAACTATGGTACATCCATATCATGGAATACTACTCCAAAAAAAAAAAAAAAAAGAGAGCAAGAGAGAGAGAAATATTGATACAGGCTACAATTTGAATGAATCTCAAGAGAATTATGGTGAGTGAAAAAAAAGCCAGTCACCAAAGGTTGTATACTCTATGATTCCATTTATGAAACATTCTTGAAATAAAATTACAGAAACGGTGCTAGTAATAGGGCTTAGAGATGAGGGAAGGGGTATGGAAGGAAGGTGGGTATGTTTGTAAAAGGGCAACAGGAGAGATTCTCATGGTGATGGAACTGTCCTGTATCTTGACTGTTGTAGATATGCAAACCTATACATTTGATAAAATTCCATAGCATTAAATGCATACACAGATGAGTACAAGTAAAACAGGGGAAATCTGAATAAGAGCAGTGGATTGTATCAATGTTAACATCCTGGTTGTGATATTGACTACAGTTTTGCAAGATATTACCATCGAGGGAGACTAAGTTACTCAGGCTCTCTCTGTATTATTGCTTACAATTGCATGTCAGTCTTCAGTTATCTCCAAGTAAAATCATTAATTTTAAGAGGCACTTGTTACAGTGGAGGATTACTGGACTGAATGTCAATATTATGACATAGTATGAGTGTGTTTCGTGTTTGGTAATTGCAATCATTGTTGCTTTTGTTGTGGTCATCCATGTACAATGCTTGGTGTCAGTCTATTTATCTCTTGTAAAAATAAAATACAGTGTGTGTGTGTGAAAAAAAAACAAAAAACTGAAGTCCAGCTAAATTTAGTAACTTACCTAAAAGAAAACTTAACTTTACATTAGTGTGATTTTATTACAAATCATTAAATTACAAATATACAAAAAAAAAAGAGGCATTTGCAAAAAAGCCAAAAACAACACATCTCTTGTGGCTCCCTGTTGCCTACAGAATTAAAGTTCAGACTATTTATCTTCAGATTTCCAGCTCCCTGCAAACAGATCCCAGATTCCCTTTCAAATCTTACCTTCCACAAGTCTGCACACACTGGCTTAATAACTGGATATTCTTGGGAGTTCCTGTGTCTGCTTCTCCATTCAGTTCATCCTCCAACCCCATTCCCTCATCCACATGCCCCAATCCTGCCCTCCTTCTAGGTTCACCTCCAAATGGCATATCCAGCTGGAGGGAATCCCTCCCTCTGAGTTCCCACGCACCTTTTCACCTTGTATTATAGCTTTGTATATACTTGTTTTATACTCTCCACAAAGCTATGGGCTTTTCTCAGATCGAACTGAGATTCATTTATCTCTGATTCCCTCACAGATGTTAGTAAGCACTGGCATGTAGCTCTCAGAGGTGACCAGGATGGTGTGGGGTAATATAGATTCCATCAAGAGGGGTAGAAGTCACTGTAGGAGTTCCCAGCTCTGGAGCCAGCTGGCTTCTCTCCAGCTCTGGTTCCACCACCTGTTTATAATTTGGCCTTTAATTCTATCCTTAATATCCTCAACTGATAATAGAGAAATACATGGCAAGTGCTGACATGTTAAAAGCACCTTCCTCAATACCTGGCAACAAGTAGACACTCAAAATGCAGCTGGAGTTTGGAGACCTGGTCTCCAGTTCCTGTTTGCTCACATACCACTTTTTTGGACTTAGACAAATAACTTGTTTTCCTTTTATATTCAGTTTCTTCATCTGTAAAAAGGGGTCAAAAGTACCCCTGTTTGAAGTAAGATTGACTTATGTGTGTAAAATTCAAGCAGGGTATTGCTTGTGGAATGTGAATAAGCTAACATCCATTTGAGTCTTTGCTATGAGCCTAATATATTACATGTGTTTATTCATTTGGAACTTATATTATGAGACCATGAAGTGGAACTAATACTGTCTCCATTTTACAAATGAGGAGACTAGGCATAGAGAGATTAACTGCATGGTACAGGCTAGGAATTCTGGCTACCTCTCGGACTTGCGTATTTCACACCATGCTGCCTCTCTAGCAGAGACAGGTGGTGATGTTTAGGACCCTCACAATCATAATTTGGGGAATCTCTTTTCTTTCCATTTCTTTCTGGGTTCTTCCCCTCTTTTAAGCTCTGTAGACAACTAATGGCAGTTGTGTTCCCCATCCTTCACCAGAAAATAGTATCTTCTTTACAGTTTTGACTTCCAAGATCAGTGTTGCTTCAGACTCTCTTCCTTTATCCCTACAAGGATCTTCTCCCATTCCTATGACTTCTATTCCCAGCCTGACTGCTTTCTCCTAGCACCCTGACGCTATAAACAGCTCCTTGTTCATAGAGACATTAGCTCCTACCTCATAAAGAAAGGAGGACACCAGATAAAACTCCAGCAGCCCCTAGCCCACACATATCCTGCAGCATTTTCTCTTTTCTCCATCCAAGGCTGATGCCTTCATCTGAGCCCTGGAGTGCTTTTCAACCTGTGGTCCTAGGATCACCTGAATTGGCATCAACTGGGATGCTTGTTAAAAATACTCAACCCAACTTACACGATGCTACATGTCAAATTTTTTCAATTAAAAAAAAATACACAACCCACATCTACAGAATGAGAATCTATGGGTGATACCTGGGGGTCTGCATTTTAACAAGGCCCTCAGGTGATTCTGATACAGAAGAAAGCTTGAAACTACTTCTTTAGCACCTTGCTTGATCCATCATCCCATCTCTAACCTAACAGAATGAGTGAAGGGGGGTCAAAAGGTAAAAAGGAAGAAGAGATAACAACAAGAAAAAAGAAACACAAGAGGAAAAGCAAAACTGGAGGAGAAAATTTTGAGTATGATTTTGAATATGTTGAATTAGAGATGCCTGTGGGACACACAGGAGACTATTTCTAGTACTCAGTTGGAACTATTGAATAGAACTCCAGGGAAAGATGGATATAAATCCACTATATTTAAAATGGATTTCTTGTAAATATATATATATATATATATATATATATATTAGAGTTTTGAAATATATATATATATATATATATATATATGGTTGGATCTTCTTTGAAATATATATATATATATATATATATATATATATATATATGGTTGGATCTTCTTTATCTACTCTGTCTCTGTATTTTAATTGGTATATTTAGACAGTTCATATTTAATATGATTATCAGTGGTTAGACAGATTTCATGATTATATTTCCTGAAACAAGAACTGGAAACCATGGTTTGCAATGGATTTCTGTGCTTCTCCCAGATTCAAGAGAGAACATTTTAATACCGAAGTGTCAACATTCTTGGGATATTTCAGTGTTTTAGGCAATTTTCTTAACTTCTCTATCCTCAGTCTCCTCATCTGTAACATTGGGATAATAGTAGTATCCTACTCTATAGAGTTCTTGTGAGTAAATAATGAGTATTTCATGAGTAAATAAATACAAAATGCTTGGGACAGTGTCTGGACATAGTAATCACTCAGTAAATGTTAGCTATTCCCACTTATGGGGACAATAGGGCTAAATATTTAAAAAAATAAAAGGTGTACAGGTTGGAAAGGAAGAAATAAAACTGTCTTTGTTTGAGGGTTACATGATTGTCTATGTACAAAATCCCAAAGAATTGACAAAATAAAAAACCCACCTGAAATGAGTAAATGACTACAGCAAGGTCACAAGATACAAGGTAAATGTACAAAATCAACTGCTTTCCTTCATACCAACAATGAACACTGGAATTTGAAATTATTAACACAGTACCATTTACATTAGCATCAAAAACCTTGAAATACTTAGGTATAAATCTATCTAAATATATATAAGATCTATATGCATAGAAGTAAAAAACTCTAACGAAAAAAGTCAAAAAAGATCTAAATAAATGAAGAGATATTCTGTGTTCGTGGATTAGAAGACTCAATATTGTTAAGTTGTCAATTCTGCCCAACTTGATTTATAGATGCAATACGATCCAAATTAAAATCTGAGCACCCATTTTTTGGATATCAAACAAACTAAAGATTATATGGAAAGGCAAAACAAACAAACAAAAAACAAAACTAAATAGCCAACACAATACTGAAGAAAAACAAAGTTGAAGGACTGCAATTACCCAACTTCAAGACTTACTGTAAAGCTATAGTGATCAACATGGCATGGTATCTGTGTATTCTGCTATTGTTGGATAAAGTATTTTATAAATGTCAATTAAGTCTAGTTGATTAATGGTGCTGTGTCAGTTCAACTGTGTTATTACTCAGTTTTTGCCTGCTGGATCTATTAATTACTGAAGGGGTATTCAAGTCTCCAAATCCGTAATAATGGATTTGTCTATTTCTCCTTGCTGTTCTATTAGTTTTTGCCTCGTGTGTTTTGATGTTCTGTTGTTAGGTACATACACATTAAGGATTGCTATGTTTTCTTGGAGGATTGACTCCTTTATCATTATGTAATGACCCTCTTTATCCCTGATGATTTCCCTTGTTCTGCAGTCTAATTTGTCTGAAATTAATATAGCTATTTCAGCTTTCTCTTGATTAGTGTTACTATAGACTATCTTTCTCCATCCCTTTACTTTTAACCTATCTGTGTCTTTATATTTAAAATGGATTTCTTGTAAATATATATATATAAAGAGAGAGAGAGAGTTGGGTCTTCTTCTTTATCTACTCTAACAGTCTCTGTATTTTAATTGGTATATTTAGATAATTCATATTTAATGCAATTATTGGTATATTTGGTTTAATATCTACCATGTTTGTAGCTCTTTTATATTCATTGTACTTGTTCTTTGTTTATTTTTTCCCTCTTTTTCTGCCTTTTCTGGTTTTAACTGAGCATTTTATATAATTCCATTTTCTCTACTCTTAGCATATCAATTTATAACATACATTTATAACAAATTTAAGTCCACTTTCAAATAACACTTCAGATGAAAGGCAGGTGACCTACAATATTCCCAATTAATCCCTCTCATCCCTTATAAATGTATGTCATTCATTTCACTCATCCATATGCTATAATCACCTAATATATTGTTACTATTATCACTTTGAAGTTATCTATTAGATCAATTAATTAAAAAAATAAAAAAATTTATTTTACTTTTATTTATTCCATCTCTAATGCTCTTCTAGTCTTTATTTAAATCTGAAATCTGAGGAAAGGCTTTAGAGAACATGCTGTCTGGAGAGAACCTTGAAGGGAGAAGAGGCTATTGGGGAAAAGATGGACAGAAGAATGATGCCAAAAGGGCACAGAGCCAAGAAAGCATCTATGGATGAAATAGTAGTTGAATTGGAATCCCTCCTAGAAATCATCTGTGGTTTAATTACCTCATTTCCTAGGTGAGTAATCTGCCGAAGTTTACACAGCTAGAAAGTTGCAGAACTGGGATTCAAACCCAGGAAGAGTGACTTCAGCACCTATTCTAACCACAGAAGGACATAAGGACCTGCTCAAGGTGTCTCAGCCAATCAGACACAGCCAGGACAAGATCTTAGTCCCTGTCTCCCAGACCCTCACCTTCCATTCTCCCACAGGTACGCATCCTGAAACACAATTAATACTCAGAAAAACTATGGGGATTTTAGAGAGTTAACATAGTTTTCTGGGGTCAAGGTTAACACAGTTTTCTGGGGTCAAGGTTAAAAAAGGAATCAGAAATGACACATCCTCAGGAGGCAGAGAGGATTTGTAGAGTTTCACTCATTACAGCTTTGAATAAGCTGCCAGCATAGTCTTCTTTTTTTTTTTTTTTTTTTTTACTTTCTGTTTTTATTTTTTAACATCTTTATTGGAGTATAATTGCTTTACATTGTTGTGTTAGTTTCTACTGTATAACAAAGTGAATCAGCTATACGTATACATATATCCCCATATCCCCTCCCTCTAGCATCTCCCTCCCACCCTCCCTATCCCACCCCTTCAGGTGGTCACAAAGCAGTCTTCTTAATGAAACGAGCCAGAATCCTTTGGAAACTTTCCTAGACAATCAGGTCTATGTAAGTGAATACTTATACCCTAGACCCAAGGGCATGCACCAACCAAATGAAGGCTCCTTGAGGAGGGGGTTGGTGGGAGGAGAGTGTCAGACACTACAATGGGACTGGCAGAGGAGGTCTTTCCTTCTTTCTTGCAGTATTACAGGTAAAAGATTATGTATTCACATAACAACAAGGATGGGTGTTAAAAACATAGTGCTCACTGTAAAAAAGTAAGAAAGTGGGATTACATAATTACATAATTATATAAATTAAAGATATATGCCCACAAAACAATATTATACATTTTGCAGGAACACACACATACAAGATACATATTAACACATTAGAATAGCTGCATATGGGAGGCAAGGAAAGACAGTGAGCTATACAGGATATATATATATATATATATATATATATATATATATATATATATATACACATACATACATACACATATATATATTACATATTTACATTTCTTATACATACTTGATTTATATAAGGATATATATAATTTTATCTCCTTATATAAATCGTGTGTGCATGTGTATATTACAACCCTGAACAATGATAAGGTGCTTGAGGGCAGCATCTGTAAATGACTCATTTTAGAAACCCTCACACTTCCTGGTTTATAGTAGGCAAACAAATATTTCTGAATGAATGGCTTCATTTTCAACTTCCCCAATGTTCTGAGCAGTACCTGCCAGACAGAGCAAAGACCTTTCTTCCCAACACCTCCCTTGCCCCTGCTCCCAGTTCTCTCTGTGCCACTAAGTTCTATTAAAGTAGCAGGAAAGAGCTGCCCACAAAGAGAGGACTAATTATTAAAGAATGAAAATAATTATCCCCATTAAAAGCAAGAAGCACATTTTATGCCCCTTTTAAGTAAAAAAGTTTAGTTTTGCAGCGTATTCCCCTTTGATTTTTTCCACGTGCACAGTATTTCCACTGTAAAATACTCATTGCCTAAACAAAAGCATTCTTTGTACAAGTCAATAAAGAGAAATAAGTTTTCACCCCATTGTGTTATTTCAGCAGGACTCTGAATGCTATTTTTTTTGTGGAACACAATGGTATATACTCCTTGTTTCACTGTTTTCAAACAAAATCATATTTCTGCCAGTTAAATTGAATTTGGCAAGACTGAATTTTTAAAAGGATTTAAAAATATTATAACAGTTTTAGATTCACAGAATTATCGCAAAGATAGTAAAGAGAGTTCCCATATACCCCACAGCCAGTTTCCCCTATTATTAACATCTTACATTTGTATGGTACATTTGTCTCAATAAATGAACTGATATTGATACATGATTATGAACTCAAGTTCATTTTTTATTAAGATAGCCTCATTTTCTTTCCTAATGTCCTTTCTGTGTCTCAGGATCCCAGCCAGTTTACCACATCATATTTAGTTATCTCCTTAGTTTCCTCTTGGTTGTGAGTTTCTCAGACTTACCCTGTTTTTGATGACCTTGATAGTTTTGAGGATTATTGGTCAGATATTTTGAAGAAAGTCTCCCAAGTGGGGCTTGTCTGATGTTTTTCTCATAATTAGACTGGGGTAATGTTTTGGGAGGAGGACCACAGAGGTACAGTATCATTCCCATCATACCAAATCAAGGGATACACCATCAACATGACTCATCACTGTTGATATTATCCTTGATCACCTGGTTGAGGTGGTGTTTGTCAGGTTTATTCACTGTAAAGTTATTCTTTTTCTTCCTTTCCATCCTATACTTACAAGCCTGCTTTTAAATGTTAAGACTAATTAATGAAATTCCAGAGGCTGGTCTTAAAAATGAAGTCTTTACAATTAGCAAAAGGATTCTTAGAAAAGAGCGAGAAGAGGTTTCCCTTCCACTGTACCAACTGTGGGAGAGCTGTTTCCTTCTGACACATGAAGATTGCATGAAGAATCTGATTTGATAAAGCTTTAAATTGACAAGACTCACAAGAATGTTACTTTTGTTTTCCTGTACAATATGGAGATGTGAATATGTGTAACTTTCCAATTGGTTCTGCTCTTTGCTAATGTACATTTGTCCTTGGCCACATAATGTGAGAATACTGTAACATATCATAGAAATAACGTAGGAATCAAATGCAGAGATTAACAAAGGACTATGAGAATATTGGAAAAAAGAACAATTTCAACCAGGCAACTTGAGGACAGTTTCATGAAGGGTAGGACATGTGAGTATGATTTTAAGAGACAGAGGAGGCTGAAGGAACATCACATGCACTAACACAGAAAAGGAAAGGACAAGGCACAGGAAATGGAGAGCTCTAATAGGTGAGCACACAGGATGGGCAGAACTTTTATACTAGGCTAAAGAGTTTGCACTTTATTCTATGAGCATAGTTGTGGGGGACATTGAGATTTTGGGGTAAGGAGAGTAATATGATCATGTCTGAGTTTTAGAAAAGTAACTGGCAACTGTCTAAAGGAAATTGGAAGGATAAAAACTTAGAGAAAAACAGGAGTTATAAGGGCTTCCCTGGTGGCGCAGTGGTTAAGAATCCACCTGCCAATGCAGGGGACACGGGTTCAAGCCCTGGTCCAGGAAGATCCCGCATGCCATGGAGCAACTAAGTCCATGAGCCACAACTACTGAGCCCGTGCTCTAGAGCCTGTGAGCCACAACTATTGAGCCCACATGTCACAACTACTGAAGCCTGCACACCTAGAGTCCGTGCTCCACAACAAGAGAAGCCACCACAATGAGAAGCCCACATACTGCAATGAAGAGTAGCCCCCGCTCGCCACAACTAGAGAAAGACCATGCACAGCAGCAAAGACCCAATGCAGACAAAAATAAATAAACTAATTATTTTTTTTTTTAAAAAAGGAGAGGAGCTTCAAGATGGTGGAAGAGTAAGACGTGGAGATCACCTTCCTCCCCACAAATACATCAGAAATACATCTACATGTGGAACAACTCCTACAGAACACCTACTGAATGCTGGAAGAAGACCTCAGACTTCCCAAAAGGCAAGAAACTCCTCACGTACCTGGGTAGGGCAAAAGAAAAAAGAAATAACAGAGACAAAAGAATAGGGATGGGACCTGCACCAGTGGGAGGGAGCTGTGAAGGAGGAAAGGTATCCACACACTAGGAAGCCCCTTCACGGGCGGAGACTGCAGGTGGCGGAGGGGGGAAGCTTCGGAGCCAGGGAGGAGAGCGCAGTAACAGGGGTGCGGAGGGCAAAGCGGAGAGACTCCCGCACAGAGGATCGGTGCCGACCAGCACTCACCAGCCCTAGAGGCTTGTCTGCTCACCCACCAGGGCGGGCGGGGGCTGGGAGCTGAGGCTCGGGCTTCGGTCGGATCACAAGAAGAGGACTGGGGTTGGCGGCGTGAACACAGCCTGAAAGGGCTAGTGCACCACAGCTGGCCAGGAGGGAGTTCGGGAAAAAGTCTGGACCTGCCTAAGAGGCAAGAGACTTTTTCTTGACTCTTTGTTTCCTGGTGCTCGAGGAGAGGGGATTCAGAGAGCCACCTAAACGAGCTCCAGCGACGGGCGCAAGCCGCGGCTAACAGCGCGAACCCCAGAGACAGGCATGAGATGCCAAGGCTGCTGCTGCCGCCACCAGGAAGTCTGTGTGCGAGCACAGGTCACTCTCCACACCGCCCCTCCCGGGAGTCTGTGCAGCCCGCCACTGCCAGGGTCCCGTGATCCAGGGACAACTTCCCCGGGAGAACGCACGGCGCGCCTCAGGCTACTGCAACGTCACGCCGGCCTCTGCCGCCGCAGGCTCGCCCCGCATCCGTCCCCCTCCCTCCCCCTGGCCTGAGTGAGCCAGAGCCCCCGAATCAGCTGCTCCTTTAACCCCGTCCTGTCTGAGCGAAGAACAGACGCCCTCAGGCGACCTACACGCAGAGGCGGGGCCAAATCCAAAGCTGAACCCCGGGAGCTGTGCGAACAAAGAAGAGAAAGGGAAATCTCTCCCAGCAGCCTCAGGAGCAGCGGATTAAAGTCCACAATCAACTTTATGTACCCTGCGTCTGTGGAATACCTGAAAAGACAACGAATCATCCCAAATTGAGGAGGTGGACTTTGGGAGCAAAGATATATTTTGTTTTCCCCCTTTTTTTCTTTTTGTGAGTGTGTATGTGTATGCTTCTGTATGTGATTTTGTCTGTATAGCTTTGCTTTTATCATTTGTCCTAGGGTTCTGTCTGTCTGTTTTTTTGGGTTTTATTTATTACTTTTTAAAAATTTTTTCTTAATAATTATTATTTTTTTTTTTAATACTTTATTTATTTATTTTATTTATTTATTTATGACTGTGTTGGGTCTCTTAGTTTTCGTGTGAGGGCTTTCTCTAGTTGCGGCAAGTGGGGGCCACTCTTCATCGCGGTGCAGGGGCCGCTCTTCATCGCGGTGCGCGGGCCTTTCACCATCGCGGCCCCTCCCGTTGCGGGGCACAGGCTCCAGACGCGCAGGCTCAGTAGTTGTGGCTCATGGGCCCAGTTGCTCCGTGGCATGTGGGATCTTCCCAGACCAGGGCTCGAACCCGTGTCCCCTGCATTGGCAGGCAGATTCTCAGCCACTGCGCCACCAGGGAAGCCCCAATAATTATTTTTTATTTCAATAACTTTATTTTATTTTATCTTCTTCTTTCTTTCTTTCTTTTTTTCCTCCCTTTTATTCTAAGCCATGTGGATGAAAGGGTCTTGGTGCTCCAGCCAGGCATCAGGACTGTGCCTCTGAGGTGGGAGAGCCAAGTTCAGGACATGGGTCCACAAGAGACCTCCCAGCTCCACGTAATATCAAATGGCGAAAATCTCCCAGAGATCTCCAGCTCAACACCAAGACCCAGCTCCACTCAACGACCAGCAAGCTACAGTGCAGGACACCCTATGCCAAACAACTAGCAAGACAAGAACACAACCCCACCCATTAGCACAGAGGCTGCCTAAAATCATAATAAGGGCACAGACACCGCAAAACACACCACCAGACGTGGACATGCCCACCAGAAAGACAAGATCCAGCCTCATCCACCAGAACACAGGCACTAGTCCCCTCCACCAGGAAGCCTACACAACCCACTGAACCAACCTTAGCCACTGGGGACAGACACCAAAAACAACAGAAACTACGAACCTGTAGCCTGCAAAAAGGAGACCCCAAACACAGTAAGTTAAGCAAAATGAGAAGACAGAGAAACACACAGCAGATGAAGGAGCAAGGCAAAAACCCACCAGACCTAACAAATGAAGAGGAAATAGGCAGTCTACCTGAAAAAGAATTCAGAATAATGATAGTAAAGATGATCCAAAATCTTGGAAATAGAATGGAGAAAATACAAGAAATGTTTAACAAGGACCTAGAAGAACTAAAGAGCAAACAAACAGAGATGAACAACACAATAAATGAAATTTAAAATTCTCTAGAAGGGATCAATAGCAGAATAACTGAGGCAGAAGAACGGATAAGTGACCTGGAAGATAAAATATTGGAAATAACTACTGCAGAGCTGAATAAAGAAAAAAGAATGAAAAGAATTGAGGACAGTCTCAGAGACTTCTGAGACAACATTAAATGCACCAACATTTGAATTATAGGGGTCCCAGAAGAAGAAGAGAAAAAGAAAGGGACTGAGAAAATATTTGAAGAGATTATAGATGAAAACTTCCCTAATATGGGAAAGGAAATAGTTAATCAAGTCCAGGAAGCACAGAGAGTCCCATACAGGATAAATCCAAGGGGAAACACGCCAAGACACATATTAATCAAACTATCAAAAATTAAATACAAAGAAAAAATATTAAAAGCAGCAAGGCAAAAGCAACAAATAACATACAAGGCAATCCCCATAAGGTTAACAGCTGATCTTTCAGCAGAAACTCTGCAAGCCACAAGGGAGTGGTAGGACATATTTAAAGTGATGAAAGAGAAAAACCTACAACCAAGATTACTCTACCAAGCAAGGATCTCATTCAGATTTGATGGAGAAATTAAAAGCTTTACAGACAAGCAAAAGCTAAGAGAATTCAGCACCACCAAACCAGCTTTACAACAAATGCTAAAGGAACTTCTCTAGGCAGGAAACACAAGAGAAGGAAAAGACCTACAATAATAAACCCAAAACAATTCAGAAAATGGTAATAGGAACATACATATCAATAATTACGTTAAATGTAAATGGATTAAATGCTCCCACCAAAAGACATAGACTGGCTGAATGGATACAAAAACAAGACCCATATATATGCTGTCTACAAGAGACCCACTTCAGACCTAGGGACACATACAGAATGAAAGTGAAGGGATGGAAAAAGATATTCCATGCAAATGGAAATCAAAAGAAAGTGGGAGTAGCAATTCTCATATCAGACAAAATAGACGGTAAAATAAAGACTATTACAAGAGACAAAGAAGGACACTACATAATGATCAAGGGATCGATCCAAGAAGAAGATATAAGAATTGTAAATATTTATGCACCCAACATAGGAGCACCTCAATACGTAAGGCAAATACTAACAACCATAAAAGGGGAAATTGACAGTAACACAATCATAGTAGGGGACTTTAACACCCCACTTTCACCAATGGACAGATCATCCACAATGAAAAGAAATAAGGAAATACAAGCTTTAAATGATACATTAACCAAGATGGGCTTAATTGATATTTATAGGACATTCCATCCAAAAACAACAGAATACACATTCTTCTCAAGTGCTCATGGAACATTCTGCAGGATAGATCATATCTTGGGTCACAAATCAAGCCTTGGTAAATTTAAGAAAATTGAAATCATATCAAGTATCCTTTCTGACCACAATGCTATGAGACTAGATATCAATTACAGGAAAAGATCTGTAAAAAATACAAACACATGGAGGCTAAACAATACGCTACTTAATAACCAAGAGATCACTGAAGAAATCAAAGAGGAAATCAAAAAATACCCAGAAACAAATGACAATGAAAACACAATGACCCAAAACTTATGAGATGCAGCAAAAGCAGTTCTATCTAAGAGGGAAGTTTATAGCAATACAATCCTACCTTAAGAAACAAGAAACATCTCAAATAAACAACCTAACCTTACACCTAAAGCAATTAGAGAAAGAAGAACAAAAAATCCGCAAAGTTAGCAGAAGGAAAGAAATCATAAAGATCAGATCAGAAATAAATGAAAAAGAAATGAAGGAAATGATAGCAAAGATCAATAAAACTAAAAGCTGGTTCTTTGAGAACATAAACAAATAGATAAACCATTAACCAGACTCATCAAGAAAAAAAGGGAGAAGACTCAAATCAATAGATTTAGAAATGAAAAAGGAGAAGTAACAACTGACACTGCAGAAATACAAAGGATCATGAGAGATTACTACAAGCAACTCTATGCTAATAAAATGGACAACCTGGAAGAAATGGACAAATTCTTAGAAATGCACAACCTTCCGAGACTGAACCAGGAAGAAATAGAAAATATGAACAGACCAATCACAAGCACTGAAATTGAAACTGTGATTAAAAATCTTCCAACAAACAAAAGCCCAGGACAAGATGGCTTCACAGGCGAATTCTATCAAACATTTAGAGAAGTGCTAACACCTATCCTTCTCAAACTCTTCCAAAATATAGCAGAGAGAGGAACACTCCCAAACTCATTCTACGAGGCCACCATCACCCTGATACCAAAACGAGACAAAGATGTAACAAAGAAAGAAAACTACAGGCCAATATCACTGATGAACATAGATGCAAAAATCCTCAACAAAATACTAGCAAAGAGAATCCAACAGCACATTAAAAGGATCATACACCATGATCAAGTGGGGTTTATCCCAGGAATGCAAGGATTCTTCAATATATGCAAATCAATCAACGTGATACACCATATTAACAAACTGAAGGAGAAAAACCATATGATCATCTCAATAGATGCAGAGAAAGCTTTTGACAAAATTCAACACCCATTTATGATAAAAGCCCTGCAGAAAGTAGGCATAGAGGGAACTTTCCTCAACATAATAAAGGCCATATATGACAAACCCACAGCCAACATCATCCTCAATGGTGAAAAACTGAAACCATTTCCACTAAGATCAGGAACAAGACAAGGTTGCCCACTCTCACCACTATTATTCAACATAGTTTTGGAAGTATTAGCCACAGCAATCAGAGAAGACAAAGAAATAAAAGGAATCCAAATGGGAAAAGAAGAAGTAAAACTGTCACTGTTTGCAGATGACATGATACCATACATAGAGAATCCTAAAGATGCTACCAGAAAACTACTAGAGCTAATCAATGAATTTGGTAAAGTAGCAGGATACAAAATTAATGCACAGAAATCTCTTGCATACCTATACACTAATGATGAAAAATCTGAAAGTGAAATTAAGAAAACACTCCCATTTACCATTGCAACAAAAAGAATAAAATACCTAGGAATAAACCTATTTAAGGAGACAAAAGACCTGTATGCAGAAAATTATAAGACACTGATGAAAGAAATTAAAGATGATACAAGTAGATGGAGAGATATACCATGTTCTTGGATTGGAAGAATCAACATTGTGAAAATGACTCTACTACCCAAAGCAATCTACAGATTCAATGCAATCCCTATCAAACTACCACTGGCATTTTTCACAGAACTAGAACAAAAATTTTCACAATTTGTATGGAAACACAAAAGACACTGAATATCCAAAGCAATCTTGAGAGAGCAAAACGGAGCTGGAGGAATCAGGCTCCCTGACTTCAGACTATACTACAAAGCTACAGTAATCAAGACAGTATGGTACTGGCACAAAAACAGAAATATAGATCAGTGGAACAGGATAGAAAGCCCAGAGATAAACCCACGCACATATGGTCACCTTATCTTTGATAAAGGAGGCAAGCATATACAGTGGAGAAAAGACAGCCTCTTCAATAAGCGGTGCTGGGAAAAACTGGACAGCTACATGTAAAAGAATGAAATTAGAACACTCCCTAACACCATACACAAAAATAAACTCAAAATGGATTAAAGACCTAAATGTAAGGCCAGACACTATCAAACTCTTAAAGGAAAACATAGGCAGAACACTCTATGACATAAATCACAGCAAGATCCTTTTTGACCCACCTCCTAGAGAAATGGAAATAAAAACAAAAATAAAGAAATGGGACTTAATGAAACTTAAAAGCTTTTGCACAGCAAAGGAAACCATAAACAAGACCAAAAGACAACCCTCAGAATGGGAGAAAATATTTGCAAATGAAGCAACTGACAAAGGATTAATCTCCAAAATTTACAAGCAGCTCATGCAGCTCAATATCAAAAAACAGACAACCCAATCGAAAAATGGGCAGAAGACCTAAATAGTCATTTCTCCAAAGAAGATATACAGATTGCCAACAAACACATGAAAGAATGCTCAACATCACTAATTATTAGAGAAATGCAAATCAAAACTACAATGAGATATCATCTTACACCGATCAGAATGGCCATCATCAAAAAATCTATAAACAATAAATGCTGGAGAAGGTGTGGAGAAAAGAGAACCCTCTTGCGCTGTTAGTGGGAATGTAAATTGATACAGCCACTATGGAGAATAGTATGGAGGTTCCTTAAAAAACTAAAAATAGAACTGCCATACGACCCAGCAATCCCACTACTGGGCATATACCCGAGAAAACCATAATTCAAAAAGAGTCATGTACCAAAATGTTCATTGCAGCTCTATTTACAATAGCCAGGACATGGAAGCAACCTAAGTGTCCATCATGGGATGAATGGATAAAGAAGATGTGGCACATATATACAATGGAATATTACTCAGCCATAAAAAGAAACGAAATTGAGTTATTTGTAGTGAGGTGGATGGACCTAGAGGCTGTCATACAGAGTGAAGTAAGTCAGAAAGAGAAAAACAAATACCGTATGCTAACACATATATATGGAATCTTAAAAAAAAAAAAAATGGTCATGAAGAACCTAGGCGCAAGACAGGAATAAAGACACAGACCTACTAGAGAATGGACTTGAGGACCCGGCGAGGGGGAAGGGTAAGCTGGAACAAAGTGAGAGAGTGGCGTGGACATATATACACTACCAAACGTAAAATAGATAGCTAGTGGGAAGCAGCTGCATAGCACAGGGAGATCAGCTCTGTGCCTTGTGACCACCTAGAGGGGTGGGATAGGGAGGGTGGGAGGGAGGGAGACGCAAGAGGGAAGAGATATGAGGACATATGTATATGTATAACTTATTCACTTGGTTATAAAGCAGAAACTAACACACCACTGTAAAGCAATTATACTCCAATAAAGATGTTAAAAAAAAATAGTAGGTGGAAAAATTTTTTTTAAAAAAAGGAGTTATAAGATTTAGGATAGAAATTTTAAAATGTGATACTGTAAATAGAGAAAAGTGGAAAACTTTTGGAGGCAGAATAGACAAGATTTGGACCAATACTGTAGTTAACAGTAGCAGAGACCAGCAGGATGCTTACCAAAGCCATCTCTTCTTCCTAGGCACACAGCTGGACTCCATTCCCGGCCTCCATTCTATTAGCTGGCATCATGTGACTGAGTTCCAGGTGGACAGAAGGTTACGGATGAAAGTCAGGGATGACACTTCCAGGCCCATCTCACTCTCTCTCTTTCTCTTTTTCCTTCCCCATCATACTGGAATGGAGTGAACTCCCAAGTTCCCAACTCTGAGAGCCATGCATTGTAGATGGTAGAACCACCGGGTAGACGGAGCTGTGTTTCCTGAATCACTGCTTCGAAAAGAATGATCCAACCTGCTAGACCTTGAGACAAGTGAGAAGTAAACTGCTTTCTTGTTGAGCAGTTTGACATGACAGTTTGACATGACATGCTTGGGCCTGTCTGCAATCACAGCATTGCTTAGACTACCCTAACCAAATTAGAAATTGGTACTTTGAAGTGCGTGCTCCCGTAACAGAAGACTAAAGCATGTGACACTGACTGTGTGAGGAAACAGGTACTGGAGACGGGCAGGCTGGGGAGTCTTGTTTTGCTATGGCAAAATATCTGATAAAACTGTTGCCTGAGTCACCGTGCAAGGGATTGCGGTGTGCACTGGTGAACCTTCACAGGAAGCCTGCAGGCATCAGTGGCTCCTGAACCCCTGATTTAAGGGGCTGAGGGGCAGTCCTTGGGCTGGAGTGAAGCCTGAACTGCATACATACAGTACTTTATATCAGATGTTGAAAATGCCAATTGTCTTCATCCAAGAATGGGGTGCAGAAGGCGGCAGAATTATGAGGGCCTAAAGCCCTCCCTGCTGCCCACACGCCTGTGGAGGCGGTCTTCTCGGCTTTCCCCCCTCACAGAGCTAACCTCAGAAATGCCTCACCTGGACATTACCTTCAAGGGCAACTTGCCCACGAGTTGGGAGGTGGCAGATGGGTGCTGAAAGAGGAAAACTGTCCCGCTTCTAACACTCCACAGGTCTGGGGGACCCAGAAACACTTTTCAGCTAGGAGGTGTGCACTATTCTGTTTGGGGTCCTAGAATAGTAAAGCAGGAGTGATGGCTGGAGACATCAAGTAACCTATTCAGGGTCATTTAGCTGCTTCTCCATTTAAATGGTTTGCCAGCATGATGCAGCAAATTAGAAGCAGAGTTTAGACTTTCCTAGAACTCATGAAATCTAAGAGGAGAGCAGAAACGGATGTTATGGTGGCCATACTGTGGACGATCTGATCCAACTTTCATTTACAGAGGCCCAAACAGAGAAGAAGAGGAAGAGCCCGCTCTCCCACAGGACCTACTGTGTGCCTGGCACCCTGCAGAAAGCTTCCCACGTATTAACTCATTTCATCCTCACAACAGCACTACAAGATAAGTACTATCATCTCCATTTTGCAGATAAAAAAAACAGGCTCAGAGTGGACAAGTGACTTCAGAGAGGGCGAGTAACTTACCTAAAGTCGTACATCTAAAAAGTGACGGAGCCAGGATTCAAATCCATGCAGTCCGGCTCTAGAGTCTGTGCTTGCAGCCGCTGTACTACACCAGCTCTGAAACTAGTGAGGATCTCCCGGATCTGTATTTCCAGGCAGCTCGCTGAAGCCTTCGTACTCGCACGCACTGTCTTCCTGCTGCTTGTTGGACAGGGCTCCAGATTAGCATGCACTGATCTGACATGGACCAAACATGGTCAGGCCCAGCCTCATCTCTCCCAGCTTCTCTCCATAATGCTGCCTCAGCCTCCTACACCCTGCACCCCTGCCCTCTCCACATCTGTGAACAGCTCTGTGGCAGAGTGGGGAGCATATCCTGACGAGTCAGTTTTGGGTTTGAGTTCTGGCTCTGCAGTTTATTGTCTCTAGAATAACCTTGGGCAGATATATAATAGTATCTACCAACTAGGATTATCATGAGGATTCGATGAAATAATGTAGATGAAGTGTTTCATATAGTGTCTGGCACATGATATATACTTTAACAGCAGGAAAAAAATTATTGATGTGAAATTCCATTATTCCCAGCTTCAAACGTCTCATAGATGGCTGTTCATACCCATAAATGGTTGACAAGTCCCCTGCAGACTATGCATTCTGATTTAGGGTATGGAAAATAGGGTCAGTTAAATAGCCATTAGAGTGAGCAGGAAAGAGCACTCACAGGGACTGGGAATGGTCAGTGAACCCTTCTGGTGGAAGCTGCATTGAATTCAGCCTTGAAGGCGGAATTGATTCATCTAAGTAGAAATGAGTGGGGAAAGTAGGCAACAATGCTTAAAAGCAAGAAGCACACAGTATTTTGCAGTAGTGACTTTTGTTCGGTTAATATAGGCACCACCCAGGGGATCAGTGGGAGATATGTTTGAAAAGGTAGCTTGGGGAACCATTATAAGGGTCTTGAAATCCAGGCAAGAGAATATGAGATTTCTCACTCCCTCCTTCCCTTTCTCTTATAACAACAATGGCAACAGCAAAGACAAAACCTCACAGAGGAAAACAGCCCAGATACCAATCCGTGCTCTCCGATTAAAATTTAAAACCCAAATCTCAGCATCCCACGTGTAGACGAGGGAGGTTGTGGCCATACAGAAGGGTTTTGGCAAGTGTGTTCCTCTTACAATAAAGCCCTCCGAGGGCTGCATGCACTCAGGATGAATCATAGCAATTTGCAGCTTTGTGTTATTGGAAACATTTCAGTTCTATGAACCAATCAGTACTCAAAGAGTTCTGTCCTCATCTGGTCCAAGATTAAGACAAAAGACTCACTGGGACCAGAGGAGGTGTAAGGTGGGTATGAACCAGCAAGAGCCTCATAGGCCAGGACAGAGTGTGCTTGAATGCCAGCAGGGCCCAAAGTCTTGAGTCAGGCAAGAAGCCTTCTTCTAAGGTGTTTGATCTTTGTTGAACTTCCTTCTTCAAAATCTTCAGGTTACGTTGTGTGTGTAGCTTTCCTTCCATGAGTTCAACTTTATTTTTTATTAGCAGTTATTAACCATAGATAATTTCTCACTTTTGTTTCATCAATGTCACTTATAAATTGTCACATCAACTATTATGTTATTGTAACTGATAGTATAAATAAATAATTCTGTAAGATTAGTCTGATTAGGGCATTGCTGAATTTTTTTTAAAATTATTGAAATGTACCTCACTAAATAAGAATGTACAAATCGTAAGCATACAACTTGATATAATCCATCATCATAACCAATAGGACATTTTTAGCACTTCCAAAAGCCAAGGTCAGGTCCCCTTTCCAAAACTACTTTCTCCCTATTTAGTTACTACACAGACTTCCAAAGCTATAGTTAAGTTTTGCTTGTTTTTGACCTTATATAAGTGGAGTCATACAGTATATATTCTTTTGTGTTGGATTCCTGTTCTCAAAATAATGTTCATGAGATTTGCTCATGTTTTATGTTTCCATGGTTTTTTTCATCATAAGTGCTGAAGAGTATTTCACTGAATGAGTACACCACAATTTCTATTATGAATGGGCTTTTGGGTTGCTTCCAGTTGGGACTGTTTCAAATAATGCTGCAATGAACATTCTCGTAAACGTCTTGGTACACATATGCTTGCACTTCTGTTGGGTATATGCCTAGTAGTGGAGTTGCTGGTCACAGGGTAGGTGTGTTTCAGTTTGTATTTCCTTGATTACTAATGAGGTTGAGCACCTTTTGTAGATATATCAGCTATTTGGATATCCTCTTTTGTAAAGAAGATATATTGAATTATCTGTATTACTTACTGATTTATAAAAAGTTTTTCACGTATTTTGGACATAAGTCCTTTGTCAATTATGTGTCACAAGTATCTTCTCCTACTATGTGGCTTACTTTTTCACTCGTTTAGTGATGTCATCTGATAAACAAAAGTTCTTAATTTAATGTAGTACAATTTATCAATATTTCCTTTATTGTTGGTGAGTATGTGTGTCATTTAATAAATACTTTTCTCTATCTTCACATCATGAAGATATTTTCTTATTTTATCTTAAAGAAATTTCACATTTAGAGCTACCATCAATTGAGAATTGATTTTTTATGTATGCTGTGACATAATAATCAAGTTTCTTTTCTTTTTTCCATACAGTTACCCAATAGACAAAACATTGACTGAACTGTCCTTTCCCCAACTTATATGATCAAATGTCCAAATATGTGCAGACCTGTTTGAGGACTTTTTTCTTAGTCTGTTTGTCTACCTTTACACAAATACCACACGGTCTTAATTACTATAGCATTATAATAAGTATTGATATCTAGTGTGTAAGTTCTTTGACCTTACTCTTTCATAGTATCCCTTTTTATTTCCATATATATTTTAGAAGCAGCTCATAAGTTTTTTTCTTTTTTTTAATTGGAGTATAATTGCTGTACAATGCTGTGTTAGTTTCTACTGTACAGTGAAGTGAATCAGCTATATGTGTACGTATTTTCCCTCCCTCTTGTACCTCCCTCCCCCCATCCCACCCATCTAGGTCATCACAGAGCACCGAGCTGAGCACCCTGTGATTTTTATCATGATTATAAACCATGGAGTTTATGTCTTACAGGGTTTTCCAATCCATAAACATGAGATATTTCTCTACTTATATAGGTCTTCATTAATTTCTCTCAATATTGTGTTATTTTTGTGCAGAAATCTTGCACGTATTTTGTAAGATTTATTCATAGGTATTTGGTGTTTTGTTGCTACTATAAATGGTATCTGATTAAAATTTGTATTTTCTAATTTTTGCTGCTTTAATTGATTTTGTACCTTGACCTTGTATCCACAAACTTTGCTAAACTCACTTATTATTTCTGATAATTTAATTGTAAATGAATTTTTTCTGCATACAACACTTTGTAAACAATAATAGTTTTTTTTAAACAATAATAGTTTTATTTCTTACTTTACATTCATTATAACTTTTGTTTATTTTCTGTTCTTGTTGTACTTGCTAGGATTTTCTGTAAAATGCTACATGGAAGTGGTGATGCTGGGCATACTTGTCTTATCCCTAGTCGCAGAGAAAAAGCTTTCAACATTGCACCATTTAGTATGACGTTGTGTTTTTTTTAGCAACCCCTTATGAAACTAAGGAAATTCTTTCCTATTTCTAATTTTTAAGAAGTTTTTTCTCATGAATAGATGTTGAATATAATTAAATATTTCTTCATCTATTGAAATGTCCAAAAGATTTATAGCTTTCTTAATGTTAATATGGTGAATTACACTGCCTGTTTTTCTCCAATGTTAAACTAGTCTTGCATTCCTAGAAAATATCCAACTTGATTTTGATGAATTGCTGGATTGAGTTTGCTAATATTTTCTTTAGGGTATTCGCACCTAAGTTCATGAATAATATTGGCCTATGATTTTTGATATCAAGGTTATGGTTTCAAGGTTATAGGACCTCATAAAACAAATTGGAAGCTTTTCCTCTTTATCCTCTGAGATAGTTTTTGTGAAATTAGAATTATTCTTTCTTAAATGTTTGGTACAATTCACCAGTGAAGCCCAACTTTTCTTTCTGGGAAAGAAACTTAGAATTAAATTTTAAAAAATATTTATAGGACTAATTCATATATTCTATATCTTCTTGGGTCAGTTTCAGTAAGTAATGACTTTTAAGGAATTTATCCATGTCATGTAAAATTTCAAGTTGATTGGCAAAAATTATTTATATTATTCTCTTGTTAATTTTGTAGCATCTGTTGAGTTTAAGCAAACTGCCCTTCTAGCACATAGCACAGTGTCTATCAGCTGGTAGCATTCAATAAATTACTTGAGGAATGAATGAATAAATTTGAGTGAAACAGAAACACATGAAGACACAGTGACCAAATACTACTTACTGTCACATTAAGCTGGGAAGCACACAGTTGAAGAAGACCCTTGTGCATGCCCGAAGCCTGTATATTTGAGTCCTTAGCCAATGGTTCCCAAACCTATCAGACACAACACCATCATTGTAAATATACATTTGTAACTCCCCCCTTTGATATCTTGAAAAGAAATTTACAAATAGCCTAAATCTTTAGAAAATAATACAATATCCTCTTGAATAGAAAATCAATAAATGAAAAGTAATTTATAATAAAAAGAGTGTGTATTTCAACATGGAGATGTTTAGGCATGATTACACTAGAGACATGTTGAAGCTGGCAGATGCTTGCTCCTAGTTATAATGAGCAAGTTTGGATGTATGAGAAGTAAGACAATACTTAAATAATGTTTATTGTTGACACTTTTTCTTTATATTGAACATTTTTAGATAAACGCTAAATGAGCATATTTGTATGTGTATATATATAAGTAGTATCAATATGAATGTGACAGCTACAAGTGTAAACTGATATAGTATATTGAATTGTTGACTCAGATACCAGAAGTGCTATTGTTGATGATGGAATATTTCCAAGTGGTGAACAATTCTTTGTAAAGTTCTGAAACAAAGTTCAATCTTCTCTTGATTTACACGGGAGTTGCATCCCTGGAAAATTCAGTATATGTCAAAACCATGTAAAATATCCTTTTAAACATATGTAAAATGGAGTTAGGTGTTAGGCTCTGGTAACCATAGAGATTTTTACCTACATATATTTCCAATAGGGCATTTGTCATTTGTGTGGGGCTGTCTCCCTCACTGTAGGACTTTAGTGGATTTGTCCCTCACCCAGTTTATCCCAATAGCACCCCCCCCCAATCATTGCAATAATCAATCCCTTCCCACAATAAATTTTCCGACAACCCCTGCCCCCGCCAGGAAGTACTGTCACCCTTGCTGAGAACCTGAACCTTGTTCCCCTGAAGTAGAGCTGCCTCCTCACCCCAACTATCTCTCCCAAACTCTGTGAAAGCACCACACAGACACTGGAGGATACAGCAAGCCCCTTAGAAGGATTCCAAACTTGCATCACTGAATCATCTTTATATTTATCTTTATTATTATTCTTAAAATTTCTTACCATCTTCCCAAAAGGATGTTTTGGTGAGTGGCAAAGAGGTATACTCATAAACAGGGGGAAAAAATCTGGTGGGGTGAAGAATGAGAGGAAAACAGGCAGGCAGAATGAAGCTGGGAGTGAACCTAGTGCCTAAAGCACACACTCTCAGGGCTTGTACATTTGCTAAACGTAAGAGGTAGCCTGGGTTGTCAAGTTAAAGAGGGGCACTGGATCAGTTACACAATTCCACTGTCCAGGAGATAAACACAAGGTAAGAACGTGGACTCTGGAGCTGGACTGCTTCGATTCAACTTGGCTCCATGCTTACTAGTTTTGGGACCTCGAGTAAATCTCTGTGTGCTTCAGTCCCCTTGCCCATCAACAGGATAATAATAATAATACCTGGAATACCTACCACGTGGACTATTGGGAGGACTAGATAAGTTGATATTCATAAAGTGCCTAAAACAGTACACAGTAGTTACTTGTACATGTTATACAAGCATTTGCCAAACAAACAAGCTAAAACAGTTGCTCAGAGAAAACACAGCTTTTCCTAGCAGTTTCTCTCACTGAGTGATGTGAGATTGAATTACTTAGCTCGGATGCTCAGGGGAAACTCAACATTCATCAATCCCAACCTGCTTGTGCTACAGTGCAGGAAACTGTTAGCAGAGAGTGGAAATCTAGTGGCCGAACTCATGTAGCTAAGGTAGTGGAAGAGCCAGGTCACCGGCTCCAGTCTGCTGCACTTCCCAATACTCCATGGCTGCAGCTGGCCCAGGGAGAGGATGCAGAGAATGGGCCTGTGATCTCTGCACCGAGCGTGTCTGCAGGTTCCAAAATCCCGCCTTCCCCCAACTGTCCTCTTAGTCTCCAGACTCCTATTTGTCCCTAAGTACAGAGAGCAAAGAATGAAACAGATCAAGTGTGAGTGACCCATAAACTCAAACACTCAAGGCACATGCACGTTCAAAGTGGATTTCCTTTGAATAAATCTCCAACTTTGGGGAAGAGGAGGAATGGATAGGTAGAGGGTAAAGGTTTTGGCAAGAATTTAAAATGAAATTGTCTAAGCTGGCAACGTTCCACCACTTTCCAGCGAGACTGCACAGAAAGTTACCTAAGGGTCTCCAAGCCTCCTTTTCCTCATCTGTAACGTGAGGATGATAATCACTGCTCATGGGATTGCTGTGAAGATTAAATGAAATAACGTAAATTGCCCAGCACCATGCCCGGCACAGGGTCAGGAGCCGATAAATATTATCAGGCATCAGCAACCTACCAGAAGAGAGAGATTTTTCCTTCACGCTCCGAAGAAAGGAGGCCACATGTTATTCCACCCCAGAAAGATTTTATTTCGGTGTTTTCCTCCTCCATGAACCCAGTTATCTCGTGGAGGGGAATGGGGGGTGGGGTGGTGTCTGGAAAGAAAGCACCTGAAAGCCCAGTCACTCTAGGCCCATGAGAAGCAATGCAAGGCAGCACGGATGTGGGCTGGAACCCAACTCGATCACTCACTGCAGTGAGTTCCTGAGCATGTTCTCTTCCCCCTCTGACCCTTAGACGAACATTTGTTCATTGCCCAGAATACAACACACATCAGCGTTTGCCATTACTAAAGTGCTTGCTCCTAAATGAGGAACTTTGAAAAATCGTACAAGAGATCTAGAAAGGCAGTGAATTGGGGATGGATCTCCCACTGGTGACAGTTCAGAAAGACTGGCAACAAGGGACTTTGCAAAATGCACGCTGACACGCTCTCCTTCTTTGCCAAGGAGCGTTATGAAACCCTACAGTTCAGTCATAGTGAGAAATACTGGAAAACTAAAAAAAAAATGTTATACCCTTAAAAATTCAATAACTCAATAGCGCCACTCTACTCAAACCTGTCATTGGACAGAAATGACATGTCTTACTGCAGATTTTAATTTTCAATGGGACTTTGACTTGTCCGTGTATGGGCGGCAGCTGCTGGGAGCTGCAGGCTCTCCGTGCACACACAGGGGTGCAGGTGGCCAGACGTCTTTTGTCTGGGAAGCAAGAAGAGGCGAAGTGCGTCCACCAGGAGCCAGCTACGTGCCTCTAGTATTTCACTCAACACCCCCCGGCCCTGTGTTAGGGAATCCTTTTCTCCCCTCCGGCATTCTTGCCAGTCCACAAAACAGGAATCTCTGCCCTCTTTGGGGCACTGGAGAGCTGGCTCGCACCCATCTTTCTCCCTCTCCTTCATTTCTTCCCAGGGGAGGGAAAGACTTCTCTTTCTGGTGAGATTGGAGAAGCGTCCTGAAACGTGGGCTCTCTTTGTTAGGCTGGCTGTGTGCTGGATGGAGAGTGTTTTCACTGCTTCTGCTTTCCTGTAGGAACAACAGTTGGATCCCAGTCCACAGTCTAGGGGGACACGTCTTTCTCCAGAATTCATGGGTTCGAGGCAAGCTGCACGCTCTTGTGTGTCTGAGCTGTAGCCCCAACTCTGCCCACGTGCAGGTCCAAACTCGGTCAGGGTTGTGCCACTTTGAAGGTCATTTGGTTGTAGGTCCAGTTGAAGTGCTCCAACATGACCACCAATAAAGCTGCTATTTTCATCTCTATCTGACTATAAGTATGACTATATTTTTAATTGTTCCAGTACCAGATAAGTCCTACTACCCAGAAGAGCTAGAAGGGGGCTTGAAAGGGATATGGCTCAAGTCTCTATCGTACAGGTAAGAAGCTGCAAACTGAATGCCCTCCTGCTGGCTGGCCCTCCCAGACCCCACCGAGGCTAGCAGTGTAATGAAGTATGTTGCCCAAGACTGCTGGGTTGCCTGGCCTGGCCCTGCTGCATTAAGCACCGCCTGAGCCCTGCGGCACTGCGTATGCCTTCTCTGCACCGGACCCTACTACATCTCATCATCGTTCACATAGACTCCTCGCCTCAAACTGTTCTGTGCTCATTTTCACTCACTCAGAAGCCCCTGAGTCTTCGTTCTCCTGGCACTGCTCAGACCCCTCTGCTTTGCTGGGGCGCTGTCACCAGGGTCTCGGGATGTCTTCCTGTTCTGGATCTGACCCCCGGGGACTGGAGCCTGCATATAGGTCTCCTGCCCCCTCGCCCAGTGTTGTTTCTGCCCACACCAGGTGGGTACGCGCTGTGAATTACAGCTGGACTTCTCTTAACAGTGGACTCTATTAAATAGAACAATAGTTTTATCTCATTGTGTGATTCAGAGATGGTTGCCAGGGAAACCACTGGGAATATGTTTAATTTGTAAATCCTATAATTGCCCTAAATTAGAGAAATTCATGCTCTCGCTTCAAAGGCATTTGGACTGAGCTGGCTGGGAAGCAGGTGAGGAGAGAATGATCACAGGTTGGCTCCCATGGCAATCTGTTCACACTCCTTATGAAGTGTTTTTTCCATCGCTTTGCCAAAAAGGCTATGGGGATTAGAGGGGAAGCCAGAGGCAACACCATGGTGTCCTTCTACTGGACCCGGAAATCCAGAAAACCCAAGAGGGCAGTCTCTCCCTTCTTATGAATTCAGGTGGTCATAGCAGAGGGACTGAGGGTTACACCGATAGTGATGTAGAGAGGTAAAGGAACGTCTGCAAAGACTTTTTATTTTAAAATGGATTCAGAATCCTAACACTGTAATTCAGAGGGGACTGCTAACTCCAAACAGGGAGGATCAAGCTACTTGGAAAATTTTATCACCAGCAAAAAGCAGGGTGGTCTAAATGTAAGATCATGGTGTTAGTTTGGAGGAGGGCCCAGCATCATCTCTGCCAAGCCTTTTCTCGATCCACGTTCATTTTCAGAGGGTCACCCACACTCTGCTCTTGCACATTTCCAATGATGAGGAACTCACTCTTTCCCAAGACAGCCGATTTTACTTTTAAACAGCCCTGATTGTTAGGAAATCTGCCTTCTAGTGTGTCAAAAAATGGGATGCGGGGTGGGTGGCACTTTCCCTGATTGATGCAGTCGACTGGCTAAGTTCCCAGAGGCTTGTTTATAAGTTGAGACATATCCTTCCTCTGTCCTATATGCTCATCATCAACAAGCCACACTGGCTCTGGGGCCCAGGCCCATCCATTCAGTTGGGGACGCCTACCTTCAGATGGAGGGGAGCAGCAGTGGGGAAAAAACAGAATGTTCCTTGATACAATGCTTGGTTAAGATCAAAGAGAAGAGCCACTGTCTCTAGGGCCCCGGGATGTTTATTTCATTGCGATAAAAAACCAAAATCAAAGCACAGACCCTGTTGCCCAGCGTAAATGTCATATGAAACTCTTCTTTATACAATATCAGCATCAACAGAGGATGACTCGGTGGTTCAGATGTCGCTAAGTCTGGGGGCGGGTGTGGGGTGTCGCTGTGCTCTCTTTTGGAAACACCATAGTTCCGTGGATGCGGCTGAAGGTCACATTAGCTCATGGCTGCTACATCCCAGTGGTGATTCATGTTGGAGTCTGTAATCAGTGAGAACCTCCAGACTGCTTCTCCTTTGCTGGTGCAACTTTACATGGCCCCCAAATGAAGCTCCACTGGGACCGTGGATGTCCAGGGCTCCTAGCTCCTTGTCTGCTTCTGTTGTCAAGTTTATGAGCTCACCTTCAGCATTGGAAAATTCAGGATCGTAGAGGTGGCAGCCTCCTGTCTCTGGCTCTTTGGCACCTCTCCTGGTCTTTAAGTTCCCAGGAGGTCACTGCCTGTGGATAATTGATCTCACTGGCATGGTCCCATTCTCCTCAGCTCTAATTTATCCAGACCAGTATGTTTAATGAAACTAAATGTCTAATCCACCCTTCATCAATGTCTAGCCTCTCTTTCCAATTCCTTGACAGAAAAGTTGGAGGAAAGGCAGGGGCTGAGGAGTCCTGCTCCTTCTCTGATCTACTGAAGCATCATAATTAGTTTATCTGGTAATATATATATATATATATATATATATATATATATATATATATATTATCCATGTGAGAGGTAATAGTTTAGGATTTTGGAAAAAGACTTCCAACCTGAATGTTTATATTTTGTGTAGCCCTTTCACATTGTTTAGTATTGCTTGTTTTTGTGCTACTTAATTGTTTTAACGAAGAGTTCCCGGGTCTATACAAATGGACACATTCAGTTCAGTCACTTTTATGGAAAATCTAGTCTTATGTGCCACAAAGCCATAACCAAGGTCTGCGTCATTGGAGAGAAAGATTCCAGGAAGAAATAAATGGTCATGAGTGGCAACTTTGCAAATTTCAAGCTATGAAACGATGGCAGACTTCACTGTCAAAGGGGCCCTGGGCTCTCCAGAAAGTCCAAATCCCAGACAAGAAAGGATCCTAGTTTTCTCTCTGAATTCTGCTCAAGAATTACTAAGAAACTAGCTACCATGTAAAACTGGAAAATTATACTTATTAGAATGTGGAGGGTGTGGGTAACCTCAGTCTTAGAGCAAGGAGTCTGACTTAGGAAGCAGGGATGGGAAGGCAGGACTGGATTCTGAGGCTACATCTATGGGAAACCTTTTAGTACTATACACTGAAAGTCAGAGGAACACACAAAGACGTTCAGCAGGAAAGTGGGAAAAGGATTATTCTATAAATCGTGTGTGTGTGTGTGTGTGTGTGTAGCTTTACACTTCATAGCTCTGCATCTTTGGTCAACTCACTTTACTTCTCAGATTCTCAGTTTCTTCATCTTTTAAAAGGGGGCTTAAACAGGGGTCATAATGTACCAGGATTTTCTTGAGAACCAAATGAAGTCATGGAGGATATTAGAAATGCCCACCACTGTCTCCCTGCTCCCTCTAAGGCAGTACACTCACCTCTCCTGCCCTGCTTTGTGTTCTGTGATCTACCCCCAGCCCCCAACTCCCTTCTCTACTGGGGTTGATTAGAATGAGGTGAGCAGCTACACCAAAGAGTGGTGAGCTGGCCTCAAAGAAATCCATCAACATGCTGAACAGAGTCACTTGGAACATCTTTCTCTTTTGAGATTTTTCACTGAGAACTGAATTTTTAATTTCATTTAATTTTGATTAATTTAAATTTAAATAGCCACATGGAGCTAGTGGCTATCATACCGAACAGTGCAGGCTTATAGATTTATTCTCTGGAGAGGGTAAAACAGAAACCAAAGAGCTGAAAAAAATTGAAGAGATTTTCTTATCATGGGAAAAATTCACACACCAAAGATGCTACAGATTCAGAGAAAGGCCAAAGAGATACAAAGGAAACAAATGGTATTGCCTAAACATGTTTGGGAGGTAGAGATGACTGTGAAGACCAGATAGTTTCTATCCTGACCATCTACACCAAAATTCCCTGTTAATAGAATCCAATAGTGAAGTGTTAATAAGCATTTCTGGCACTATGGAGAACTACATGCTATGGAGTCTCCACTGCTATGAAATGAACACAACCTGATAAAACATACCTTTTATTTCATTCCCAGGCTTGCGAGAAGGGATGTATGACTCTTCCACACCCACACTCACCCTTTCCCAAAGATCTGAACTCACAGTGATAAGTGATATGTATGGGAGAAAGGTAGTGCTGCCCTGCTGGCAAATCCTGATATTAAAACCAAAAATCAAAGCTAAGTAACAAGGTGAAGAGATTAAGTCTGGGATTCTATAGGGGGGCTAAAGTATAAGCTGGGTAACACTGACTCTCTGACTCTCAGCAAATGCCAATACAATTCTGCTATGGAGAAAAGCTTCCTCGTTTAGGGTTTCTAGGATTTCCACAGATTAAGATCAACAAAATATAAGCTCTTAATAAAATTTAAGAAACCAAAACATAAGAAGTCAAACCACTTTGGGCCAGAGGCAGCAGAAACAAAGTACACCAGATTTAGATCTTCAAGGACTTTAAATATTAAAATAATCATATATAAATATGAAATAACTATGTATGAAATCCACAATCATTTTGCAAAATGATTTGGTACTGCATAGTGAAGTTGAAAATTTGCTAACTCTATGACCTATCAATTCCATTCCTAAATACATACCTGGAGAGACTCTTGCACATGTGCACTAGGAGACCTGTAACAAGAATGTGAAAATGAATAAACTACACCTATTTGTATCAACTAAAAAGAATCTCACAAACATAGCTTTGAATTTTAAAAAAATGTAGCTCACCTAGGGTATGATCTTTTTCTAACATTCCAAAGCGAGCAAGATGAAACAATACATCGTTTAAACATTCATAAGAATGTGATAGGGACTTCCTTGGTGGTGCAGTGGTTAAGAATCTGCCTGCCAGTGCAGGGGACACGGGTTTGAGCCCTGGTCAGGGAAGATCCCACATGTCGTGGAGCAACTAAGCCCGTGCGCCACAACTACTGAGCCTGCGCACCCTAGAGCCTGTGCTCCGTAACAAGAGAGGCCGCGATAGTGAGAGGCCCGCGCACCGCAACGAAGAGTAGCCCCTGCTCGCCACAACTAGAGAAAGCCTGCACGCAGCAACGAAGACCCAACGCAGCCAAAAATAAATAAAAATTAAAATTAAAAAAAAAAAAGAATGTGATAAAATGTGAAAATAAGGCAAAGGAACAGTAAACAACCAAAGCCACACATGACCTTCTCTATCTAAGTGGTGATTTGCCATTGGGTTCACCTCCCTGAAAATAACTGGGGGAACCCCCTCCTTGCTGGGGGTTGTGTCCCAGTGAGATAACTCACTCTTCTGAGGAGGCTAGCCGAGGACCTGGTGGGAGGTAGTGGCGTTGCCCACGCAGCAGCCTTTGACTGAGGCTGGGACCCTTGCTTCTATCTACATGATGCTAGCTCAGTTCTCATTTGGGGGTGATTCAACCCTCCTTAGGGAGCCTTTGAATCGTGCAGGGGAAAGTTCCTGGTTGTCACAGGGACTTGGGAACCAAAAGGCCAGCAGTGGCCCTGGTGAGACACACCGGCTCTCCCATCCTCGGAGCCCTCTGCGTCTCTCTGTTTCGTCTGTATATGTGATGTTCACTCCTGCCCAGCTGGTAACTGCTGGCCTCTGGGAAGCAAGCAAGTCTCCGCCCAGACCCCTCAGGACAGAGGGCTGCTGGTCCTAACTTCAGAATCTTTAGGGCTGCAGATGCTCTGTCCTCACTCCTTTCCTGCTTGGGAGCAGTAAGTCGTCCTCGCAGTAAGATTTGGTTAAATTCGGTTGAAGGGGACAATTACAGACAATTTGCTCGCTGGTCTGTCTGCCCAGGAGCAGAAAACTGGCTTGCTCGAGTTCTAGCTGCATTCTCAGAACAGCTCTGTGTTCTGGGCTCTGTCGTCCTGTGCAAAGCTGAGCAGCGCCCTCCCTGGGACACCCTGGGAACGTACACGACTGGCTGCTCTGAGAAAATGCCTTGCCGTGAGGAGAAAACACCCATGGCTGTGGCTTTAGAGGATCAGACCACTGCCAGCTTGTAGGAGTGACTTTATGAACACTGGATGGAGGGCCCCTCTAGAAGAAGGCAGCCCCATGCCAGGGTGCATAGCTTGATGAGTGAGAACCTGCTCCCTTGCCCAGGTGCTCTTGTGCAGTGCACATGCTGTACCACTGTACCTAGTGGTCAAACCCTCTTGCTCCCTATCCGTCTGGTGACCCAGACTTGGCTTCATTCAGGAGGAGCCTGCCTTTCTGTGACTGCTTCGTGGCTGCCTGAACTGGACTCCAGTTCTAAAGAGATGGGTCCAGGTGTCTAGCCCCCATGGCCTGACATTCAAGGCCTTCTACACTCTGCTTCCAATTTGCATTTCTATCCACTACACATCAGACTTTCTTCTAGGCAGGCTACTCTAGTCACTGTCTTCCAAAAAATGCTTGTGAAATTTCATCTTCACACTCTCACACTCTTCCTTTATCCTGCCCTGTTATCCACCCACTTGAAGACTCAGATCATTTTCGCTTCTCTGAGAAGCCGTCCCGAATTGCCCCAGCTCAGAAACCACTGAAAAGCACCCACTGTACTTCCCTTCCCACTGGTCATTGGCTGCACAGCTCATGTACTGAGAGCCTAGCTCCCTAAAAAAGATCATAAGTTTCTCAAAGGTAGGAAGTTTTGAGGAGACTTATGCTCCCCAACTTAGGAAACTTGCTGGAGGATATTATGCTTAGTGAAATAAGTCAGAGAAAGACAGTACTGTATATTTTCAATTTCATGTAGAATCCAAAAACAATAAAACAAATGAACAAATATAACAAAACAGAAACAGACTCACAGTGGTTACCAGTAGGAAAAGGGATGGAAGGAGGGGTGAGATGAGAGTACGGGTTTAAGAGGCACAAACTACTATGTATAAAATAAGCTACAAGGATATATTGTACAGCACAGGGAATATAGCCAATATTTTATAATAACTAAAAATGGAGTATAATCTATAAAAATACTGAATCACTCTGTGATACACCTGAAACTAATATAATAAGTCAACTATACTTCAATAAAAAAATAAATTAAATAAATAAGAATCTCACTGAACAGTTACCATGGTAACAAATAGCTTCTCCTATTCTCTCAGATCAAAACAAACAAACAAACAAACCGTTGAAGAACAAGGAATTCGGCTCCCTGCCTGGACCCGTAATGAGAACATCAGGACAAGATTGAGGTGAAATCCGTGAACCTGGTTTAATAAGTTGCCCATGAACTCGGCCTGGGCTACTTCGGTCCCATCTCACAGAAAGTGCTTCGTTCTGGAGATACTGGCCCGCCTGTAGCTCACACCCCTGAATGCCAGAGCGGGAAGCACTAGCTCTTCATGAGGGCTTGGAGGCCACATGGGCTGAAGCTCCCATAACAAGAAAAGCAACTGTGCATCACAGGTGGAGGACTCACCTAGATGTTGGCCCGGTCAGATGTATGAGCTTAAGAAAGAGATGCTTTGGACGGTTTTCAAACTCTTTGGTGAGTTTGCAGCAATCTCAGACCACTTAAAAACTCAAATCCACCACAACTCAGCACAGCATGTTTCCAAAAATCCCTGGAAACGGGCATCTTTGCTGAGTTTCCCTAGTAACACCATCATTCCGCAGGTATGACTGAGCCCCTCTGCGATCCAGGCACAGCTCTAATTTCTGGACATACAGCCGGGAACAAAACAGAGGGAACTCTCTGCTCTCACGAGCTTCCACTCCAGCTCAGTGCCCAGCTCACTTTTCACAGGACCCGAGCCCTTGAGCAGGTGTTAAGGCTGTGACGGGGAGGTCACAGGAGCCCCTGGGGTAGGGACCACAGCACACACCTTTCGGAAATATCTTCTCAAACCCCACTGTTTAAAGTGTGGTCTGTGGACCAGCAGCATCCCCGCGACCTGGAAGCCTGGTAGAAACGCAGGATCTCAGGCTCCTCCCGAGATCTTCTGAGTTGGAAACTGCACCTGACTAAGCTCCCAGGTGAACCATGTGCAGGTGAAGGTTTGGAAAGCACTGCGATAGAACATGTCCCACACAAAAAAGAGTAGCTGGTCAAATAAGTTCGAGGAAGAGCCTACCCGTCCCTCCCTCACAGACTCAGAAAGCTGGCATGCAAAAGGTGCCGATGTCCTCAGAAAAGGAACTTGTTTAAAATGCCAATGTTCCTCAAACTCACTTGACAGCCCAACAATGATTCAGCACCTGTAAACATTCGACGGAACTAGTGTCCTGTGAAACCTACCTTGGGAAAAACCGTGATGGCTCTCTGACAGTCACAGTTTCAACTTACTTGGCTTAAACAATTCCAGATGGAATGAGCCCATAGCACGATAACTGGCAGCTTTGCTGAGGCACAGATTTGAATCATGCCTACTGCTGGGGCTCTGTGCAAAAGTCTCAGCTCTGGGGAGCTTTTGGGAGGGTTGTGGGGGGGGACCCGGGGATTGCTCCTTCACGTGGCTGGGTTGGTCTCTGCTTATGACTGAGTCCGTGACAAAGCTCATGGGGCAATAAAAACACTGCATCTCAATGAATACCACCACTGCATGAGAGATAAGCCTTCGAGATAATTTAAATTGCTGGTCAACGTGCATTGTGAGGATGTACGTAGGAAACACTGCATTCTAGATGGAACATGTCATTTGGAGAAACCCAGGAGCCAATATAAGCATTCCTTATTTGTCATTTAGGGAACTGGAAAAGGGTCTGGGCTACATATACTCACAGGTGTCAAGAATCCGTGGCGATGACGACGATGATAACAGCTAACATTTATGGAGAGTTTCTGGCACGCCAAGCACTGTCCTAACCCACGTTTCCTTACAACGCAATGAGATACACAGTGTGAATCATTTTACACACTAGGAAACTGAGGCGCAGAGCTGGTTCCTCACTTCAACCCCTTTTACGCTGAATGCAACTTCTGAGATCTAGGTGACAGGACCAAACCAGCCAGAGGATGAAGTGGTCCCTGGGTCCCCTCTATCCTCCTAGCCAGCCCCCAAGAGCTGAGAGCCTTGCCCAGAGCACCAGCCTGGCAGTGGCCATGACTCAAATCTGTGCCTCAGCAAAACTTCCAGTTACCACGCTATGGTCTCCTTCCTCCTGAAATAGTGGAAACCAAGAAAGTCGAATCCCCTTTGGGAGAATGTCTCTCCTGTCTGCAGTTTGGGGGTGTCACTTCAGGCGTGAGGTAGCCCTAAGTGGGCAGGTGCAGACCTGAGCAGCCTCGGTAGTGGGCCGGGGCCGGGCTTCTGCGTCCCTATCATGCCCCAGGCGGTGCCAGTGCTGCTGGGGCAGCCGTGGAAGGCAGGACAGAAGGGGGGACTCAGCTTGCTTCTGTAAGGCCTGGCCTCTACCCGCTCTGGCCCCCAGCTGCTGCGGGGCCTCTGGCACGCCTCTTCCCCTGGGCCTTAGTCCCTTCTCTTTCGTGTTCGGAATAATGATACCCCTCCTCCCCGTCCCCACATGAAGCTGCTGAAAGTTTCTCACCGAGTGTGTGTGACAGTCCCCGGCATCTCCTGTTTCAACTCACTGACTGCTTCTCACGAGGTCCTTTCCGGGGCTCCCTTGGGCTTGTGGTTGCTCCAGGCTGGCAGATCCGGATCACATGAGAGCTGGCCCAGTCACCCCTCTCCCACGGACATGCAGATCTGCTGCTTCCAAATCACACGAGAGAACCCCAGAGATGAGGATAAAACCCCTATTGTGTGTTCAGACAAAACCCACGGATAAATCATCTTTGCTTCTTGGGGTGACACTTAGAAGTCCCTGGGACCTAGAAGTCAATTGCTCAGTTTATGGTGTTTTCCTCACTTGGGGACATTAGTATAGGGTGGTGGTAATGGAGTCATCCAGGCACAGCCTTGAGAGTTGGCTGTGTGACCCAGAACAAATGACTTAACCTCTCTGAGTTTTAGTTTGCTCATCTGTAAGTGATGTGAATAAAGTACCTATGACATGGAGCTGCTGCGAGGTGCTGGTGCATCTTCAGTGCTTCCTAAAGAGTAGCTCTCATAATGTTATTTAGACATTGGTTACAAGAGGGGATTCTGGGGTATACAATAACAGAATACTTCTTAAATTTGCCTTTTAAAAACATCAAATTTCTGAAGAGATTTTTTTAAAAATAAAATTTAAAAATATGTCCTCTCCGTATAAGAGAGACATTTTATATGAGGTTGGACACACATGACAAAAAAATGAACAAGTAGAAATCTAGGGTTTGCAAAATTTGAGGACTTCCTCGCTCCTCCTGTGCCCCACTGCTCTGGACCCTTTCCCTCCTGGCAGCAGCCGCTGGCATTTTAGTGCAGCTCTCCCTGGAGACTGGGGGAGCTCCATGTCCCAGGTCAGTAGGTGCCAGTTCTCCCCTGGAGCTGACCTGAAGCCCTCTTGCTGTATGCTGTCCCTTTGCCCCAGAAATCTAGGCCAAGCAGGAAAGAACTCTGAGTTTCATCACTGACTTCCAGGTTGCCTCCTGCCCTTAGTGCTGAACTGGAGAAGGACTCACTGGGACCTCAAGACAGAAGCCTGGAGCAGCAGGTTAGAGATCCCACCCCTCCAGCGGCTTCCCTGACCCTCCCATCTGAGGGTCCACTTAGGGGATGGAGGAAGACAGGGAGAACACTTGGCAGGACCCTGCTGTGAGCATGCCCTCGCCATGTGTTAATCTGCCCACAGCTGCATGGGCTAAGGGACTGGCTCGAGGCCACACAGGGGCTGAGATGGATGAGTGGCTGAGCCAAAGGAGCAGGTGGGTGTTTGCCTTTCCACCTTTCCACCTCGTAATGCTGACCCCTGCACAGTATTTGGGACAGGATGAGAAGCGTATCTGCCAGAAATGCCAGTAAAGGCAGTGAATGGAGGGGTTAAGAACAGGCTCTAGAAGCAGAATGAATTAAACCTGGCTCAGTTATTTCCCAGCTGTCTGACCTCAGGGAAATCGTTTAACCTCGATGTGCACCAGTTTCTTCAGCTTTAAAACGATGGAAATCGTCATACCTACCTCTTAGGACTGATTTGAGGATGGAAATGAATTGATAGATATCAAGGAATTAAAATGCTACCTGGCACATGCGTAGCATGGGATCTATAAATGTTAGATATTATCATTGTTGTTATTGAATTAAATGCCATGAAGGTAGGGATATTTGTCTGTTTTGGTTACTGGTCTGCTTTGGAACAGTGCCTGGCACTTCATAGGTGCTCCGTAAATATTTTGGGGGTAAATAAATATCATTATTACAATCAGTTAAAACTCTTTTGTAATGCAGACATTATTTATTTTGACCAGCAGAGGGCAGCAAGTAGCTATGACTGACAGTCATTCTGGACAAGGGGGTTTTAAATGTTCATTTTGAAGGCTAACAGGACTGTCCCCCCCTGAGCCTGCTGGTGGGTTGAAAGGTTGCTGTTGCACCTGTATGAGTGGCCCCTACCCCTCCCACTTACCTTTATGCAGTTAGATGATTGGCAGAAATTCCAACTCACGACAAACCTTGGTTCGATATTCTCACAGGGCTAACTTATTTTCAACTTTCTTCTTCCTGTCCTTCCTCCTTCCCTCTCTCCCTCCCTTCTTTCCCTCCTCCCTTCTCTTTCTCTAATTATGTCTCTCTCTCTCTCTCTCTGTCACACACACACACACACACACACACACACACACTCACTCCAATGCATCAAGCTAGTACACTGTACACATTCCCAAATTCTATCTGTACTACTGCACCTTGTACTCCAAACCATTAAGTCTAGAGTGGATATTCTTCCCAATCAATTACTGTTGCTAAATATAGTATAATAGAAAGAACATCTGATAGATTAAAAACTAGACCCAGAGAGGTACTGTAACTTGGCCAAAGACACACAGCAATTAGTTGCAAAGTTAGAGCATAAACCAGGGCATTCTGCTCTGTCCATCCCACCAGGTCATCCCTCACCTCCCCTTCTACCCACAGAGAAGACTCAAGCGGTCCCCATTTATTGATCCAATCAATGTGGTCATCAGCTTCTGACCCCAGATGCTATTCCCGAGCTCTGCAATGGAGGAGCTGACTGCTTCCCAGGGCATCCCCCTGGGAGGTCCAGGCACAGGGGACAGTCAGCAACCACTGCCTACTTGTCCCTCAGCAAACTCGGCCCCTGCCCACAGCTCTCAAGTTTCCTCCATGACCCAGTGCAAGTCCATCTTCCCCAGTGACAGAGCCCACACCAGCAAAGTCAAGGTGAGGACCTGGGTGGCACCTGGGTAGTGGAGCACAGAGAGCTCTACTTCTCACAGCCAGCTTCTAGCGTGCCTGGCGGCTGGAACGGTTCCCACACTTCAGCCTCAAGGCTGTCCCAGAGTCTCAGCTCATGGGTGGCCCACTGCTACAGCCTCCCCAGTTTGCTTAAGATAGTGCCTTTCCCAATCATTATCCAAAAAAGCTTTAGAAAAAAGTATTTGAGATTCCTACTGAAAAACAAATTCCATACGAATTAATGAATTAAAGAAAGAAAACTTAAAAAGAAAATTGAGAAAACTAGAAAAAAATATGGTTGACCTGTTCTATTATCTCAGATTAGAGAGATTTCCTTCAGCATTACAGCAAAGGTAGAAAATATAAAGGAAAAGATTTACAGAATTGACTATATACAATTAAAAAGCTCCATGCCCCCAAGAAACATCAAAAACAAAATCAAAAGCAAGTAACAATTGGGAAAAGCTTGGCTACATGTATGAGAGACAAAGGATGAATATCCTAAACCAGAATATCAGAGGAAAACGGATGAAGAATCTGAACTGACAACCTAAAAATATAAACTCACAGGAATATAGAACATGTTCAGTTCTCACTGGTCATGAAATATATGTAAAATGCAACTTTTTTTGCATCGTAAAGTGGCAAATGTCAAAATTGCATAGTGTCAGTGAAGATGTGAAGCCACAGGCCCCCATTCTGCTGGTGGCACATTTCTGGGGGCCATGGTAAGCTTACAGGTGTCCATCATGAACGCTTTTTTCCATAGTCTTTATCACCATCACTGTGTTTATTTATTACTTATTCTCCCTCACCGCTTCCCCCCACCAGGTCAATATGCACCTTGGTGACAGGGACACTGCTTACTTGTCTGTCCCAAGTACTTAGAACAGCACTAGCCCATAACTAGGGTGCTCAACATACACCTAATGAATGAATGATTGAATTTTTGCCCCAGTAATTCTACTCTTAGGAACTGATCCTAAGGCAACCATCAGAGATCTACAACAAGATTTATATCCAAGGATGTTCATTTCAGCATATAATAGTCACATTTTGCAAATCATTTAAATGTCCAAAATAGGGGCTTAATAAACAAATGACACATCCTTATTTGAGACTACAATAATAAAAGTCATTAAAATCATGTTGTAGATGATATAATGATATGGAGTTTCTAGATATAGTGTATTGTGAAGAAGGCAGGTTACATAATACTGTTTTCTAGAGAATTTCTGGAGAAATTCTCCAGAAATCTTTTGTATATAATACCATTGTAATATATATAAAATACATGTTATATCTATACACATATATTTGATATATACACACATATGATATACGCACGCATATATAAACATAGGAAATATGATCTATGCATATATATACACACATGCATACATGCATATAAAAACTTGTGTGAGAACACTGACATTTTAAGTATTTATGTCTAATACTTGGTGTGATCAATGAAAAGTTTGCCTTTTTTTCTTGACTCATGCATCTTTCCAAGGGCCTGTTTTGCTTTGGGGCATCAGGTAAGAACACAACGTAGCACCCATATTACTCAAGCTGACTCTGGTTCCAGGTAGCTAACAGCTCAGGGGTGACCCTGCACCAACAGAGGTCGGGTGCTGGCTAGGCCCTGGCTCCTTGCTCAGCGGGGCTGCCGCTCATCTTTCTAGTGAGCCGGAAGCCCTGAGTGAGCAGCGCAGTGGTGACCGTTCCGAGCTTTCCCTTTTCTCAGCGTAGGTTCCGCGCTCCCTCTCAGTGTCTCCTAGGACCGCCTTACAAACCTGCACACGAATCCTTGTCTCAGCAGTTGCCTTTCGGGGGACCAGGCTAAGCCACACAAACGTGATTTAACACTCCTGCCCATTCCTAGCAACAGCTCCCTTTGTGAAGCATTTCACGAACAAAGGAAGAGTCTCTTTAAAACGGATTCGCAATTCGCAGTGAGTCTTGACCGGCTTCTGGCCTTTCCGTGCTGGCCGTGCAGTTTCCATCCGGTCAGCATGTGAGGAACGTCCACCAAGCACGTGCGATGGAAAGATCTCATGTGTTGGCCGCTCCTGTCTTTGGCTCACTTTCAGTCTCTCAGTGTCCCTGAACTGAGAAGAGTTCATCATGGGAGTGAAGACCATCCTGACCTTGACTCATCCCCCTGGAAAGAGTTGCTGGGTAGAGCAGCCACTTGAGGGAGCTCAGAGCTTCAGAGGAGCTCAGAAGAACAGTGAGAAGGATCGGAGGGGCCTCCGAATCAATAAATGCAGGGGATCTATTTACACTAGCACCCCGCCAGGCTGCGATGCCAGCGCATCTGCCCACAGCGGATCTGGATCAAGTGCCCTGCATTGCTGTAAGATGTCATTAACACATAGCCTCCTTTACCGTTCTTAGAATCAGGGCTGGTGAGGACTTCAGAGATCACCTAGTTCAAGGGGGATGGGGTATAGGCAGCTGCCCTAAGGGTCCCAGAGCAAAGTCATATGCAAAGCTATGACAAGAACTCACTAAAAAGCAATAATTATCATGGAACAACTGCAAATTCCCCCATTCCAAGGTCTTGACTTTTGTTCTAAGAATTTGCTCAGTGGTAACTGTCATCCTCCCTTTGGCCGGAAGAGGGCAGACACTTGCCATCGATGGAAGTGGAGAGGAAGCAGATATTTTTTTTAGGCTGGAATAACATCTCCCCATAAGGTCATTCTGCTCTAATGAGAGTTGCAGCTCAAAACAAAATTCTTGACTCTTCTGCTGCAAATATGCCACTGAAGAGGCAGGTTCAGAGACTGAAGATCTCTTCTTAGTTCCAACTTTGTCATTTCACTTCTCTGAACCTCACTCCTTTATTATGTAGTCACTATGTGACTATGAAGAGGAGATATTAAAGGAAATATATGTAAATTATAAAGTTCCATATTACAAAACACATGCACATGAAAAAAGGAGTTTAACAGTAATGGGGTGTGTGTGTGTGTGTGTGTGTGTGTGTGTGTGTGTGTGTGTGTGTGTGTGTGTGTAGAGAGAGCTGGGCAAAGGAGAGATCCAGGCTGAGGGAGGAAACTCCCCAGCAGTTGAAACCAACCCATTTTGCACTTAGGTCTTAACTACTTTTATTTACATACTGTGTATGTAATACATACTTACATACTTTTTCAAACTGTGCTTATTTAAAAGTTAAAGATGTGCTTTACCTATTGAATCTGTGTGTGGGAAAAAGTGAAATTCACAGATACACTTGTAAAGTCCTACAATTTAGTTGAAAAATATTGCTGAATACAAAGGCGGGTATTGGCGATACAGGCATACGTTGGAGATACTTCGGGTTTGGCTCCAGACCACTGTGATAAAGTGAATACCACAATAAAAGGAGTCACATGGAGTTTTTGGTTTCCCAATGCACATAAAAGTTATGTTTACACCATACTATAGTCTATTCAGTGTGCAGTAGCATCATGTCTAAAAAACAACGGACATACCTCAATTAAAAAATACTTTATTGCTAAAAAATGCTAACCATCATCTGACAACAGAGGGTCGCCATAAACCTTCAATTTGTAAAAATTGCAGTATCTGCAAAGTGCAATAAAACAAGGTATGCCTGTATTAATTTTAAAAACTCTTAAGTGTTTTAGTGGTTACATGTTCATGAGAAGCAAAAAGGTAAGAAGTGGATAATTTTTCAAATCTAGTGCCATTTTCTTAGGATGTCGAGCCCTAGTAGAAGTATTATTTTCACACTAATCTGTGCCAGCTGGAGCAATGCTGCAGTCTGAGTATCAAATTCTAAAACAATGAGGAACTAGAAGGCAGTTAATAGGCGAACAGTCATGAGGCAAGGGTCCAGAAACCACATCTGGAGGAGGAACTGAGGAATCAAGACGTGAGCCTGGAGGAGAGCAGTCCTGGGTGGGACAGGACCTGTGGGAAGAACTGCAGTCAGAACAAAAAGGCCAAAGTCGCAAAGGGGGCCTGGTCTCAATACTGAAGGGTCTTAACCACCGGAGCTAAGTGCATGATCATAGAGACAGGAAGCTCTGGACACGGGTGGTTCAAGGAGTGCCCGGAAGAGCCCTCTGATGTCAGGAGAAAAGAAACGCACCACTGACACTGTCTCAGAAACCAAGTCATCCCTGTAGCAAAATGTGACAGGAGAGAGCAAGCAGCTGAAGTCAGAATGGTTCCCGTAGCACAAAAGTACGAGAGGACCTTGAAATACAGGGAGTGAGGCATAGGCTCATGGAAGTCAGTCTACACCCACACATTAAGCCTAGTCAACTGCACTAACGTATCCTGATGCTGAATGGCAGTGAAAGGAGCAGGGTCTGATTGAATCAAGGGAAGAAGGGCATCCCCAGCAGTCAGAGAGAATGGTATGGGCTGAGGTGCGTTCACTGGCTCACCCACCAATGCTCCCCAGCTGGACTCCCGCACTGTGCTAAGCACTCTTCAGGGAGCTGTGTGTATTTTCTTTGGAGGTCCAGGGATGATCCCTCAGGCTTCATCACGGTTGAGATGTTATTTCTTTCAAGGGCTCTCATTTCTCTGTGCTTTTATCCCCTGTGCACCAAAACCCTCCCATTTCCTCTTTTAGCCTCCATGGCTACCCAACAATAGCAAGGAAGAACACGTCCTTGATGATGGAGACACAAGGCGTGTCGAACGCTTCACTGTGAGACTGCATGGGAATTGCCATCCATTGAGACTCCCCGATGTGACCAGGCAGCCTCTCAAAGCTGGATCAGTTTGAAAGAGTTGACAAAATAGAGTTTCTAGAACTGCCAAGATGGGGATGAGACCCAAGACCAACCTCCCTTCTGACACTTCTGTAGAGCTTCTCAAGGTACCTGCCAGAACCCCGAGGGGTCTGACTTCCAAAGGCTTCACCAGCTCTTAGATATCAGAATTGAGACATCATCTCAGTTCTGAGAAATGATTAGAACTACCGAGAGGTCGTGAGAGAAACCACTTATTTCATTTTTATGGACGTCTTCTTCCCCTAAGGGGAAAATGTAGGACTAACACCTCGTGAACCCAACGGCTTAACCAACAGTAAACTGATTGTTTTCTACGGGAAATAGCAATTGTACCTTACTTGTTTGATGAATATAATCGTAAATTCTCTTATTTTTTAAAGGCAGATAGTTGGGGAATTTTATACTTCTTCTCCATAATATTCTTCAAAACTACTTTAAAAATTTAAGATAATTTGTAAAATGCATACATGGCCAATAATTAACTTTTGCTCTAGGTTGATAGTCCTTAATAAAGGCTTTTTCTCACCTCTTGAAGGGTTTCTTGAAGTTTCCAACTGATTGAAAACAATTCTGTTCCACCTGCATTGTTGAGACCGAGAACTTCTTCAGCAGAACTCCAAGCTCATTTCATGTTCGTGGAGAAAACAGAACACACAGAGGGACGGGCTGCAACTTCTCTCCTTTTGACCTAAAGTTTCTCCTCTAACATCCATCAGTTATTTCTCTCCTGTCTCTGGACAAAAGTGACCTTTCACTCTTTCAAAGCTAACTCATCAGCTTGTGTCCTTTATCCCAAGTCTCTGACCTTCCTTGGGGCTTATGTTACTTCATCATTGTCTTGACTTCATGGCTGACTCTCACCCCTCAAAGTTTACAAACTCAGTCCCATTCTCTCCCCAGACTCTGGTTCCTCCTGGACCACCGTCCTACCTCTTTCCTTCCCATCATGAGAACTCTAATGTCTGCCCTTGCCATGAGGTCCCACATGTCCAAACCACCAAATCCAACAGGCCTTATTCAATCTTTAAATGCTGTTGAATCTCTCAGGGTATTGAACTTTTTTCCCTTGGGTCTGGTTCTTTCTTTGGCTTCTTTGACACCTTGTGTTCCTGTGAGTCATCTACCTCAGTTTCTTCCTCTCACCTCTTGAATGGGCTGTGCCCGGTTCATCACTCACAGCTATCTGATGCTTTGCTGCTCTGCCAAGCTGAACTTCATTCTCAATGATGATGGCTGCAAAGCCTCCTGCCCTGACTGGTCCGCTTCTTCTCTTGTTTCCAACTGCTAGCTTGTCAATTCCTCCAGAAGATGGCTTTTAAAACCCAAAACTCCAAACTCCTCATCTGGCCCACTGTAATTCATCTTTTATGATTGTGTGCCCAGCTCAAAATGGATTCTCCATTCTTTAGAAACTGATGTCAATCCACAGGGTACGCTGCTCGTGGCCACTTGACTTGGCTTCCTGATCACAGGTGATCTGCACAGGGGCAGACACCTGCCTGAGACTGAGCTGCTCATGCACCCTCCCCTAGTTTTGAAGCGAGAGAGACAAAGACTTGGACTAGTCAATGGTATTGTTTTAGGGGAAAGGTCCATGAATTCCTGGTGCTGGGTGCTCTTGGAAAGTTCTACTAAAGTCCCTCTTTTAGTTAAGCTTGCTAGACTTGGCTTCTAGTAATTACGGACCCTTAGGTAATAGATTCACTGATACTTCCTCTCCAAAAATCCCTAATTCTGTCAAGGGCTCTAACGTTCCCTCACCTAGGAGGGCTTGAACTTTGACTCTGCTCTTGCTTTTCATGAGGTCCACATTCAGAATGCTCAGACCTTGGTGGTTTTATCTCCAAAATTAATCCCCTCTTCTCCATGTCCTCTACTGTTGCCCTGGTTCCAGGCTCTGTGATCTTTTTTTGCTGGGCTTGTCCAGCCTTTCTGTTGCTCCAGCAGTAACTCTGATCTTATCACTTTTCTGCCTAAAACTCTAGGCTCAGTCTGATAGCTCTTCCCATAGCATTAAGGACCCTTCTCATTCTGGCTCACAGATGCATGGGGCCCGTCTTCTGCTATATCCACTCCTTTTATGTGCCAGTCAGGCCTGATGACCAGCCTTGTCCAAACATTCTCTGTTCTTCACTTCCTCTATGATTTTTTACTGTTGTTCCCTTTGTCCTTCAGCCCTCGTAAAATCTTACTTCTTCTTTAAGGCCTATCTCAGGCCTTTTCCCCATCTCCTTAGAAGAAACTCTCCCTCCATCCTCTGGGGCAGGAGATTACTTGTCGTGTTATAAGTTCATCTTCCCTTCCAGACTTTGAAGCATGGGCTACATTTAATTCCTGGCATCACAGTGGTCGATCAGAAGTGGATGTTGACTGCATTGGATTAAACATCATCAAATGTTTACCAGGACAGGAAAAGGCCTGAGAGAAAAGCCAAAGCCATAGTATTTCCTCCCATCACTGTTTTCCATGGATTTAGCCAAAATCAGGGAAAAGAAAGGATGAAGAAGGAGTGCCGCGTAGGCGAATTAAATGGATTGTGCCCCAAACCTCCAGGCATCAATGTCTGAAAAACAGGACACTCACAAAATTGTCTTTAAAATCCAGAAAGAACATAGTTACACAGCTTCAGAGTTTAAAATGCATTTCCATACACATTAACTGACTTAATTTGCACTGCCACCCTGCGAAGCAGTTAAAGTTTATGAATGCCAGTTTGTAGGTGAGGGAACAGCCAGGTCAGGTGGCTTCAACAAGGTCATGCTATGTAATAAATGTTGGGCCTCTGCTAGGAAACTCTGCCTTCTAATCTCAGATCCAGTATTCTTTCTCTCTGCTGCACCATGTTGTCTCTCCAATGGCAGAGTTAAAATACAATGAAACAGGCTATCTGGGGAAGTGGGCATAGGTAGGAGGGTCATAATTTACTTCTAAATCATGTACATTTCCCCCCCACCCTTTCTGTCACACATGCCAGCCTAGGTAGGTTAACCATCCAGTGAAGAAAATGTTACCCTATTTCCAGAAATATATAACACCCCCAAACACTTTGATTTGATGGCAAAATATTTTAATTTTTCATAGAGCTGTTTCCCCCCTACCCCATAGACGCAACACGGAAAAGAATCTGCATGCACGTGTTCTGGCTGAGCATGAGGGCGAGGTGTGCATATACATATATGCATATACATACAGGTTTATTTAAATGATCGGATCTACACTTTCGGAGGCTGTTTGAAGCATCTTATCAAAAGAAAACACATTTTAAGCAAGAGGTTAAAAAAGCTTTTCAGACCCAGAGGCCATTTAATACGATAAATCCTACTTGGGTAGTTTAGCAAACATTTTTTAAAACCCACATCCAACAGACTGGTTAGTATTGAATATACAGATTTGGTTTCAAAGCTGAAATGCCCCTGGTGTAACAGACCTTCTCATGAAATTCAGTTATTTTATATTATGCCATAAAAAATAAGGGCACATATCTATTGACAACTTAAATATTAACTCGATAGGCTACTTGGTGATATAAATAGGGGGAAAAAAAAGTGGTCATGGACTAGGAGAAAGAAGACTATGATACCAGCCCATCTCGGACAGCAAAGAATGTTAAACTCTATCCTAGAATCTAAAACAGGAAAAAAAAGAATCAAATATTCCACTCCATATAGACCCCATCTGGCCCAAACCATCCCCCAAGGAGTGCACCCCCAACACATGAGGTTTACTAACCACCTGCTACAGCTGTTACTATGTCACTAATTAACAATGATCACAGAACATGTGTCATACCAGAGGGTTTGTTATCATACACAATGCATTAGTGGCTGCAGGAATCTTCCTCCAAGAGTTACCATCAGAAGGCAAGCTGACAAACATCCACACTGCTGGTCCAAGTAAACCACAGCTAAGAGACAGAGCATTCATTTGCACGTGGAGCTCTCTGGCACGCTCCCCACTCTAGTTAGAGGGGCTGGGGCGTGGGGGACAGTCCCAGCCGGGTGCTGCAGCCTCCTACTCCTGGGCCTCCTTGCGGGTCAACTTGTAGATCTCGGTGGGTCCATCCACGTGGGTGATAGTGGTGGTGAGCTGGAGTTCTTCCCCACTGTGGACACCCAGATCGCCTGAAACAGGGTTTTTGGTGTTAGATGTGATCAAGGAGAAAGCTGGGATTCGTCTCAGTAACAACCGCCCAACGCCAGAGCTCTTTCACATTCTGAGCTTAGAGAAAAAACCAGGGCACAGACACCTAAAACTAGGGCTGACTCCCACCCTTTGCACTTGGACTTGCCAGTAATTTCTTAGCATTTCCGTCTCCCAGAGAAGACATTTTAATGATAGATGAGTCAGTTTACTGCCTACATTATTCGTAATAATTATTAACATTTAACAGAGCTTACTTTGTGCCTGACGCTATTCTTGATGCTTTATACGTGATGGTTGAAATTTGTCAAATGCGTCTTCTGCGTCTATTGACACGACCATGCGGTTTTTGCCGTATTTAATCCTCACGAGAGCCCTCCGAGGCAGGAACTCTGGTCTTGCCAGCTTTACAGGTGAGGAAGCTGGGAAGGGGGGTCAGGAAGAGGAGCAGACACACGATGGAGCCGGGAACTAGGCCAAGGAAGGTAGGTCTGACTCCAAAATCACGTACACATTCGCTGTGAATAATTTACAAAGCAGCTACGGCCATGTGAAGATAAAGAAGACCTGCCTATATTTACCAACAGATTGGACAGGGCACTACGTGTAATGCTTTTAGGAATAATTAGGGGTTTTCTCCTCCAGGAAAAAAGCATAAGAAACGTGCTCTGAATTTTCTGTTGCCCCCCGGATTCTACACAACATCAGTGTTCTGGAGTCATCACCAGTGGACAAAGGTATTCCTCTGCTAAAATGGAATAATGTGGCCTCTTCTCAACTAGCAGGAGAAAAATAAGTTTCTGTGTTAAACCTTTAAAGTCTGCTACCTGACGTAAGACCATTAAGTGAATATATAGTTGGCAAAGGGAAAACGAATAACACCAAGACCCAATGGTTCTCAGTTAGACTGTATATGGGGTGCACATGTACAGGCATATTTGCAGAGAGGGGTGCTGGAGAACAAAAGGTTAAGGTTATGTCTGGGATTTTTTTTTTTTTACTTACATTGTACACATATGATTTCATAGTTTCTGGAACTGAAATTTTTCCTACTTCAAAGCATGGAATTAAACACACAAGCGCTGTTTTCAATTGGGATTCCATACTATTACTTAGAAGAAAGCTCTGGCCCAACTAATATCTTGTCACTAGTTTAGGAATTGCTGGGCATCCATTAATCTGATGGCCTTAGGACCCTAGTGGTCACCCAACTCACTGGCCCTTCAGGCTGCTTGGCTGATGCCCTTCATGTGTGCCACGGGGTATTCGTTTTTCACTGTAGACCCTCAGCAACTGTGCAACTAAATCAGTCTTATGAAATGCTGGAATTGCAGCTCTCTACCCAGGAGAATCTTTAGTCCCAGAAGCAGGGTCATTAGCTGTTGCAGAGACTGTTAATAGCAATTTGGGGCTGTCCTAGCAAGTGTCCAATCCAAGGACAGGGGGCAGAGCAGGTACCAAAGGGGTATCAGCCCAGACTCCAATGCAACGGCCCCCGGCATGCACCAATAGGGTGGAAAGGCTGCTTAAAGGCTTTGTACAGAGCTGCCTGGGGCCACGTGGAACCATTCATTATACAATGAGGGAGTTTTCCCAGGTCACTAACTTACATTCTCGTTGCTGCAAATTCTAGTCCACTCCTCAGTCAAGAACGGGCTTAAGCCTCAGATTTCTTGGTCAAAGCTAGTTCTGGATTTGCATATCTGGGTGAGCCAACCAAAACTTCAAAGCCGATTTCCTGATCTGCATGTCTGAGAGTCATCAAAATTTCAAAGAGAGTCCTGAGCACCCCAGTAGACCCATTAGTACCTCCAAGTGTTTACCTAAGGAATCCCTTTCACTGAAGACTTCATAGAAATAGATACTAGATTGTAATTCTACTCAGGTTTTGACCCAAAGGCACCAATTATTTAAGCTTAAAATGTGATTCCAATTAGCAGGTCCTGGAAAATGTGTATGATGGTACAGATCCCATCACGTGAAAAAAACAGCCAAAATTACTTGGGCTTTTTAATTTTAACAGGTACCTATATTATAGTGCTTGTCCTGTGTCTGACTCCATTCTAAACACTTTACAAATATTTATGCATTTAATCCTCATTACCAGCCCTTTGAGAGAGGTACTATTTCATCATTTCCATTCTTTTGAAGAAGAAACTGAGGCACAGAGAGGTCAAGTAACTTTCCCAAGACCCAAGCTGATAAATAGTGATGTGGGGTTGAAACCGGAGCAATGAGGCTCCTCAACCTTAGGTTATGCTGACTCTGTGTAAATATTCAAGTTCCCAACACCCATTGAGACTGCCGGTGAAGTACAAATCCACATGCAATACGTTACTGTCATGGATATATATATACACAGCAATTTGGACGAATTGTTCAGCATATTAATTTTGCATTTGCATCTGATGAAAGGAAGTTTATAGCACACAACATCAGTGTACTGATAGTAAGGAGAGCTATTATTTATGAGTATATACCATATGCACTTTTAGGGGCTTAGTGTGCCCTGTATTTCCTAATAAGATGCGAAGACACCAAGGCTCAAATAGGCAATGAATTTCTCTAGTGTGACCAGGCTTGCTCCCAGCAGAGCCGGAATGAGGACCTGGATCAATGAGACTCTGGCTAGGAAAATCCATGATTCATGTGTGGTTTCATTGTACCTTGAAGACCAACATTTTCCCTTTAGGGAACGGATGGGAAAATGACAGTGACATAGCAGGAGTAGGGATCCCGCCATTTGTCTCCAAACTCCATAGACTTCCTCTTCTGCCAAGGTCTCACTCCATCTGCTACCCTCCCTCTCTCAGCTCCAGTGCACAAACATGTTCAAAGTCTCTTCCCTTCCAAGACAACAAAACAAAACAAACCCTTCTGAAAATGTGATATGTTTCTTATTAGGGGGTAGGGGCAGAATAAATGGAAAAGAATAAATTATGAAAGGAAAAGATTTCTTCAGTTTGCAGTAAGTCTCTTTTCCTACTTATGATGTCAGTTCATCTCAGCTAATTAACAATAAGATGAAGGCTTGTTTCTAACCATTGTGAAATGAGACCAATCTCTGCCATGGGATTTAATCTCAAAGGACTATCAGTAGATCCACATCTATGGTATGACATCCACAGATATGCAGCTGCTGCTTGATTTTAACTGCTGGAATGCATACTGGGGATGCAGAAAGCTACATAAACTGCACTCTAATGATATAATGATGAGCACAGCTTCCTAAGACTGGCAGCATTTTAATGACAATTATTTGTGTAAATGTGGCTACTTTAGTCAAAGAAGGGAAACTTCTAATTTAATTCCAAGGCTGTTTCACAGAATTTGGGAGAGATCCACATTCTTCTAATATTAATAAGGGCTACCTAATTCTGTCCTCACAACCACTAAGGCAAATTAATAACCTCATTACCCAGATGTGGAAGTCAGAAAGCTCTCACACTATGAGTTTGTATTTATTTCTTGAGGTCATACACAGTATACTTTGGAGCCAGCATTCCAAACCATCTGTGTCTACCTCCAAAGATTATGTTCTTTCTATAACACTCCTGACCTTTCTGTGGAATTTTTTACAGTCCCACAACAAACCTCTTCCCATTTTCACCTTCAAAGCTGAGCTCAAATGATAACTCTCTGTAATGATATCCCTGGTTCATGGCAAAATGAGAAAATCAAGGAGAGCGTATTGTTTGTAAAGCTAAATTATTTCCATGCCAAGGACTGTTGTTTACTCTACAATTATATCCTTTCTACATTTTGGGTGTTAACAAAATACTGTATGGTAGGTTTTCTAAAACCTTTAAAAATAAAAAAAATTTTTTTTAAAGAATGTAAATCACCAGCACAGTATCTGCTATGTAATAAGTGATCATTAAAAACACCCACCAATACTTCCTCACATGGGCCGGTCCAGCTCCTCCCTGCTCTGCTCTGCTCTACACGGCTCATCTAGCCCAGCACCCCAGCACTGGAATTCCCCACTGGGGTTTAGGGACAAACACTCAGCTAGAAAACACGTGTGCTTTGGGATGACTCAGCCTTTGTGATCCCTTCTGGGGGATAAGGCAGAGTGGCCTTGGTAGGAAGGGTTCAGGGATCTCTCAATCCCTTTCAACGATTAGATTGGTTTATACCAGGCTTGAAGTGAGCCGTTTCCCATCTACCTCCAAGGTACCTCCAGACACTCAGTGCCAGGCACCTCTAAGGAGGGGAACAATAAATCCCAGACATTTTGCATGAAATCTTAGCATCGTAGTTTGAATTGTACCTCCCCGCCAATCCATTTGTTGAAGTCCTAATTCCCAGTACCTCAGAATGTGACTGTATTTGGACACAGGGTCTTTAAAGAGGTGATTAAGTTAAAATGAAGTCATTAGGGTGAACCCTGATCCAATATAACCATAATTTCTCCTTCTGAGAAAAAAAGAGATGAGGATACAGACATGCACAGAGGGAAGACCATGTGAAGACACAGGCTATCAAGACCCACTTCAGAATCTGAGTCCAGCCCTGGAGGGAAGACCGATTCCATCACTACTCACAGACATCAAGGGGAAGCCAGCCTGGCCATGGGTAGGTGCGTGTCACTTAACACACAAGCAGGGGAAAGATCTGCAACAAAAGGCAGCCACTGTCAAAGCCTCATGACTCAAACCAAACATTTACTGAGGCAACAAAAGCCAAAGCCACCTTTCCTGTGAAACAAGCAGCAGGAGACCTCAGAAGCCTCCAGAAGCAAAACTGACACTGAACGGTAGCTACCAAGACACAGGGCCTGGGGTTGCTGCTGTGGCTTCCAGCAGAAAGAATGTATCAGACAGAAGACATTTAGTGGGAATAGAAATAGAAAGGAACCTGTTGGCACTTAGAGTGTCTCCTGTTCCCTCTGTCATAGTCATCCAGTCAGGAATTCCATTTCTCACTTTTTTTCCAAAACCTTCTGATAAGAATTTTATAAACAAAATAACACAAAATGAAAGCTAGTATCAATAACTGACTTCATAAGCAACTCCAACTTTTTTTCCCTACATGAACTGGTGACTGAGGGGATCTGGACAGTGTGTCCTGTGTGCAGGGCATCAATGGTGTACCCCTGAGAGATGAAGCCTTTGCTCCAGGCTAAGGGTTAACATCAGCCTGTGTTGCAGTTTGTTTCTGCCTGGGAAGAGATCCAGAATGATTCGCAGATTGATTATGCAAACAGGTAAAAGGAAAAGCTTTAATGAAAAGGCATCAGGAGCACGGCAGAAAATGTGAATGGTCCTTGAAAGAGAAGGTCTAAAGTATCTTTGCTAAATTAAAGAAAAAAAAGTATATGTATGTCTATATATGTATACACATATATACATATATACACATAAAATGACTATATGTAAACAGATACATATGTATACATTGATAGTCTCTCTCTATATTTTTAACACATTAAAAACTATTCAGTTTTATTAATTAACGTATATTAAGTACACACATGGTCTAAATAAAGCCTTTCAAAATCCACTGTATGATTCTCAATCAAAATACAGATTACACGCATTCAAAAACACTCCTGTTCTTCTGATATAAGAATCTGAGAATTGGGATCTCTATGGTTTACAAAACTAAGGGTAATCGTTTAGTAAACATGGACGGAAATTAATTTTATGACCATATATATATAGACTGACTTGAATGTGTTTACACCAACGCTGCAGCTATGGTGGATCAACCGACAGTCAGGAACCTGGAGCACCATGCCCTTGCGGCACCACTCAGCCGCTGACAACATGAAAACATTCTGGCTTGGACACCCTGGCTGGAGTTGTCCTGCCACGTCCCATGTTTCAGGAGGCAGAGGAGGAAGTCTTGTCTCCTAGATCAGACTACTAGCTCTGTGAGAGCAAGCATGAGTCTTTGTCACTCATCCTCTCAAACCCAGCACAGTGCGAAGCAGTGAGGCGCTCACTGGTTCATTTTTAAGGCTCATTTTCCGAGCCACACGATAAACAGAATTATGTGAGAGAAAATGTTCTTTGGAAACTGACCCTTTCTCAAATCTGCTGCCCGCTTTGTTTCTCTCTGTCCATTCCTTGACCAAAAGGGAGAAGCAAAAGTCTGTGCTCTCTGCTTTTATTTCCTTCCTATCCACTCCCCCTCTACACACACACACACACACACACACACACACACACACACACACACACACACATTTCTCGGCATCTCTCTCCATGTCCCAAACAAAACAACACTTCTCAATGGTTCTTTCTCTTTCCTTAGCCCCTCTGGCCTCTGCTGCATCAGAAACTGCTTGCCAAGTTCCTGGAAATGAGCTTTTTCCAGAGCTTCACTCAGGATCCATCTCACGAAGGCAAGAAGAGCCACACATCTAGGATTCATTCTCCATAGCAAGAGATCCAAATTCTTGGCTCTGGACCTTAAAAGCTAGAGTGGGGAGGGAGTCCAAGCCATTTAAAAATAAAAACTTTCCACAAGAAAGGAAAAGGAGCATGGGAAGGCTGAGGAAGGAGGAGGAATGCCATCCAGAGAGTCGGAGAATTTAAAAATACAGTGTAGGGCAGTGTGGGAAGACGAGGAGTTTGTGTCTCCCCACAACTTGGGCACCGGCAGGATGCTGGTGGGGGACCTCGAAGCCCAAGGTGACAGGAGGAACCCCCAAGCGAACTGGTAGGACGTGGGGGGACTGAGGAGGTAGGAGAAGTGGAGGCCAGACAGGACCAGTGCCCTCGAAGGGTGGCTGAGAGGGGGAAGGGGTTCACCCTTGGAGGCTTGGATTGGGGGAGTACACCTAGTGCATCCCCTGCCCAATCGTCCAGAGAAGTCTGCCTGACTCTTGGGCCAGGTCCTATGCCCTCAGAGGCCCACTCCAGGCTGCGTGGGTCTTGGGGGCAAAGGAGGGAGACCGGGAGGAGATCAGGAGAGGCGGGCAGGAGGCGGCCTCCAGGACCAGAGGAGCGGGAGAGGAGCACAGGGCGTTGGCCCCACCCACTCGAGCCCGGGAAACCTACTGAGCTCCCAGGTGGGGTCCCCAGTGCTCTGAGACCAGAGGCGGGAAGCACGCCTGGGCCCCTTCTGTTCCATTGAGCCTAAGCCCCACCCCCAACACCCCCAGGGCCTTTTCCAGTCCTGTGGGTCCTAAGCATAGGGCGCACCCACTGCCCAAACTCCACCCCTGCTTAGGCCCCACCCTCCATAGCCAAGGCCTTTTCCACCTTTCCTTCTTTTCTCCTCCTCTTTTTTACTATTGTGGTTCTGTTTTGCCTTCCAGTTGTTGTTTCATCTCTATTTTTATTTTTATGTTCTTTCTAACATATCTGTTAATTTCTTAGTATAATTTTATTTTTTACTTTGTTATTATTCTCCCCCCCTTTTTTTTTTTGGCTGCTCCGGGTGGCTTGTGGGATCTTGGTTCACGAGCTGGGGGTCTGGCCCAAGATCCTGCGGTGGGAGCTCCGAGTCTGAACCACTGGACTAACAGAGAACCTCAGACTCCAAGGAATAGTCACCAGAGTGAGGTCTCCTGGAGGTCCTCATCTCAGCACCAAGACCGAGCTCTACCCAACAGTCTACAAACTCCAGTGTTGGAAGCCTCAGGCCAAACAACCAGTAAGACAGGAACACAATCCCACTCATCAAAAAAAAAAAAAAAAAAAAAAGAGACAGCAAAAAAATATGTCACAGATGAAGGAGCAAGGTAAAAACCTATAAGACCAAATAAATGAAGAGGAAATAGGCAATCTACCTGAAAAATAATTCAGAGTAATGATAATAAAGATGATCCAGAATCTCAGAAATAGAATGGAGGCACAGATTGAGAAAATACAAGAAATGTTTAAGAAAGATCTAGAAGAACTAAAGAACAAACAAACACAGATGAACAACACAATAACTGAAATGAAAAATACACTAGAAGGAATCAGTGACAGAATATAACTGAGGCACAGGAACGAATAAGTGAGCTGGAAGACAGAAGGGTGGAAATACCTGCCGAGGAGCAGAATAAAGAAAAAAGAATGAAAAGAATTGAAGACAATCTCAGAGACTGCTGGGACAACACTAAACGCACCAACATTCAAATTATAGGGGTCCCAGAAGAAGAAGAGAAAAAGAACGGGTCTGAGGAAATATTTGAAGAGATTATAGTGGAAAACTTCCCTAACATGGGAAAGGAAATAGTCACCCAAGTCCAAGAAGCACAGAGAGTCCCATCCAGGATAAACCCCAAGAGAAACACATCAAACCACATATTTATCAAACTAACAAAAATTAAATTCAAAGAAAATATATTAAAAGCAGCAAGGGAAAAACAAAAAATAACATACAAAGGAAATCCCATAAGGTTATCAGCTGACTTTTCAGCAGAAACTCTGCAGGCCATAAGGGAGTGGCAGGATATACTTTAAGTGATGAAAGAGGAAAACATACAACCAAGATAACTCTACCCAGCAAGTATCTTATTCAGATTCGATGGAGAAATCAAAAGCTTTTCAGACAAGCCAAAGCTAAGAGAATTCAAAACCACCAAACCAGCTTTACAACAAATGCTAAAGGAACTTCTCTAGGCAGGAAACACAAGAGAAGAAAAAGACCCACAAAAACAAACCCAAAACAATTAAGAAAATGGTAATAGGAACATACATATCGATAATAACCTTGAACATAAATGGATTAAATGCCCCAACCAAAAGACACAGACTGGCTAAATGGATACAAAAACAAGACCCATATATATGCCTGTCTACAAGAGACCCACTTCAGACCTAGGGACACATACAGACTGAAAGTGAAGGGATGGAAAAAGATATTCCATGCAAATGGAAATCACAAGAAAGCTGGAGTAGCAATATGCATATCAGATAAAATAGACTTTAAAATAAAGACTGTTACAAGAGATAAGGAAGGACACTACATAATGATCAAGGGATCAATCCAAGAAGAAGATATAACAATTATAAATGTTTAGGCACCTAACATAGGGTGCATAAACCCACCTCAAGACATAAGGCCAACGCTAACAACCATGAAAGGGGAAATTGACAGTAACACAATAATAGTAGGGGACTTTAACACCCCACTTACACCAATGGACAGATCATCCAAACAGAAAATAAATAAGGAAACACAAGCTTTAGATGACACAATAGACCAGATAGATTTAATTGATATTTATAGAACATTCCACCTGAAAGTTGCAGAATACACTTTCTTCTCAAGTAGACACAGAACATTCCCCAGGATAGATCACCTCTTGGGTCACAAATCAAGCCTCGATAAATTTAAGAAAATTGAAATCATCAAGCATCTTTTCTGACCACAACGCTATGAGACTAGAAATCAATTACAGGAAAAAAACTGTAAAAACCACAAATACATGGAGGCTAAACAGTGAGCTACTAAATAACCAAGAGATCACTGAGGAAATCAAAGAAGAAATAAAAAAATACACAGAAACAAATGACAATGAAAACATGATGACCCAAAACCTATGGAACACAAAAGCAGTTCTAAGAGGGAAGTTTATAGCAATTCAATCTCACCTCAAGAAACAAGAAAAGACTCAAATAAACAATCTAACCTTAGACCTAAAGCAATTAGAGAAAGAAGAACAAAAATACCCCAAAGTTAGCAGAAGGAAAGAAATCATAAAGATCAGATCAGAAATAAATTAAAAAGAAATGAAGGAAACGATAGCAAGTCAATAAAACTAAAAGCTGGTTCTTTGAGAAGATAAACAAAATTGATAAACCCTTAGCCAGACTCATCAAGAAAAAAGGGGAGAGGATGCAAATCAATAAAATTAGAAATGAAAAAGGAGAAATCACAACTGACACCACAGAAATACAAAGGATTACAAGACACTACTACAAACTATATGCCAATGAAATGGACAACCATGAAGAAATGGACAAATTCTTGGAAAGGTACAATTTTCCAAGACTGAACCAGGAAGAATTAGAAAATATAAACAGACCTATCACAAGTAATGAAATTGAAACTGCAATTAAAACTCTTCCAACAAACAAAAATCCAGGACCAGATGGCTTCACAGGCAAATTCTATCAAACATTTAGAGAAGAGCTAACACTGATTCTTCTCAAACTCTTCCAAAAAATTGCAGGGGGAGGAACACTCCCAAATTCATTCTACAAAGCTACCATCACCCTGATACCAAAACCAGAAAAAGATATTACAAAAAAAGAAAATTATAGACCAATATCACTGATGAACATAGACGCAAAAATCCTGAACAAAATACTAGCAAACAGAATCCAACAACACATTAAAAGGGTCATACACCATGATCAAGTGGGATTTATCCCAGGGATGCAAGGATTCTTCAATATATGCAAATCAATCAATGTGATACACCATATTAACAAATTGAAGAATAAAAACCATATGATCACCTCAATAGATGCAGGAAAAAGCCTTTCACAAAATTCAACACCAATTTATGATAAAAACTCTCCAGAAAATGGGCACAGAGGGAACCTAACTCAACATAATAAAGGCCACATATCACAAAGCCACAGCAAACATCATACTCAGTGGTGAAAAACTGAAAGCATTTCTATTAAGATCTGGAATAAGACAAGGATGTCCACTCTCACCACTCTTATTCAACATAGTTTTGGAAGACCTAGCCACAGCAATCAGAGAAGAAAAAGAAATAAAAGGAATACAAATGGGAAAAGAAGAAATAAAACTGTCACTGTTTGCAGATGACATGATACTATACATAGAAAATCCTAAAGATGCCACCAGAAAACTACTAGAACTAATCAATGAATTTGGTAAGGTTGCAGGATACAAAATTAATGCACAGAAATCTCTGGTATTCCTATACACTAACAACAAAAAAATCAGAAAGAGAAATTAAGGAAACAATCCCATTTACCATTACAACAAAAAGAATAAAATACCTAGGAATAAACCTGCCTAAGGAGGCGAAAGACTTGTACTCAGAAAACTATAAAACACTGATGAAAGAAATCAAAGATGACATAAACAGATGGAGAAATACACCATGTTCTTGGATTGTCAAAATGACTACACTACCCAAAGCAATCTACAGATTCAATGCAATCCCTATCAAATTACCAATGGCATTCTTCAGAGAATTAGAACAAAAAATTTTACAGTTTGGAAACACAAAAGACCCTGAATAGCCAAAGCAATCTTGAGAAAGAAAAACGGAGCTGGAGGAATCAGACTCCCTGACTTCAAACTATACTACAAAGCTACAGTAATCAAGACAGTATGGTACTGGCATAAAAACAAAAATATAGATCAATGGTACAGGATAGAAAGCCTAGAGATAAACCCACGCACATATGGCCACCTAATTTACGACAAGGGAGGCAAGAACATACAATGGAGAAAAGGCAGCCTCTTCAATAAGTGGTGCTGGGAAAACTGGACAGCTACATGGAAAAGAATGAAATTAGAACACTACCTAACACCATACACAAAAATAAACTCCAAATGGATTAAAGACCTAAATGTAAGACCAGACACTATAAAACTCTTAGAGGAAAACACAGGAAAAACACTCTTTGACATAAACCACAGCAAGATCTTTTTTCACCCACCTCCTAGAGTAATGAAAATAAAAACAAAAATAAACAAATGGGACCTAATTAAACTTAAAAGCTTTTGCACAGCAAAGGAAACCGTAAACAAAATGAAAAGCCAACCCTCAGAATGGGAGAAAATATTTGCAAATGAAACAACGGACAAAGGATCAATCTCCAAACTATACAAACAGCTCATGGAGCTCAATATCAAAAAAACAAACAATCCAATTTAAAAATGAACAGAAGACCTAAATAGACATTTCACCAAAGAAGACATACAGATGGCCAAGAGGCAAATGAAAAGATGCTCAACATCACTAATTATTAGAGAAATGCAAATCCAAACTACAATGAGTTATCACCTCACACCAGTCATAATGGCCATCATCAAAAAATCTAGAAACAGTAAATGCTGGAAAGGGTGTAGTGTAAAGGGAACCCTCCTGCACTGTTGGTGGGAATGTAAATTGATACAGTCACTACGGAGAACAGTATGGAGGTTCCTTAAAAAACTAAAAATAGAACTACCATATGACCCAGCAATCCCACTACTGGGCATATACCCTGAGAAAACCATAATTCAAAAAGAGACATGTACCACAGTGTTCATTGCAGCACTATTTACAATACCCAGGACATGGAAGCAACCTAAATGTCCATCGACAGATGAATGGATAAAGAAGATGTGGCACATATATACAATGGAATATTACTCAGCCATAAAAAGGAACGAAACTGAGTTATTTGTAGTGAGGTGGATGGACCTAGAGTCTGTCATACAGAGTGAAGTAAGTCAGAAAGAGAAAAACAAATACCATATGCTAATGCATCTATATGGAATCTAAAAAAACAACAACATAAAAATGGTACTGATGAACTTAGTGGCAGGGCAGTAACAAAGACGTAGACATAGAGAATGGACTTGAGGACACGGAGGGGAGGGGGAAGCCTTGGCGAAGTGAGAGTAGCATGGACATATATACACTACCAAATGTAAAATAGATAGCTAGTGGGAAGCAGCAGCATAGCACAGGGAGAGCAGCTCGGTGCTTTGTTATGACCTAGAGCGGTGGGATAAGGAGGGTGGGAGGGAGGTTCAAGACGGAGGGGATATGGGGATGTATGTATGCACGTGGCTGATTCACTTTGTTGTGCAACAGAGGCTAGTGCAGTATTGTGAAGCAGCTATACTCCAATAAAGATATTTAAAAAAAAATACAGTGTATCCCTCTGAGAGTTCATTTTCTAGGTTTCCATGTAATATTCCAAATTAGCTTTTTCCAAGGAGCTTCAAAATCTTGACAAACGCTCCATAATTCCTACGATACACTGTGTGATCTGGCGGCGGATGAAGAGATGAAAAGGGAAGAGAGCAGAGAAGGAAAATGATCGGAGAACCCAACTTGGAAGAGCCCTTTCCAAATGCACAGGGCACAGCACCAGTCAGGTAAGCTAAGGGCACAACAAGCTGCTAGGGGCTTACGGGCTTCTGCAAAGTCACAGTGGGTCATGTCACCACTGCAGGGCTGCTAAATCGTGTGACTAAAAATTGTGTTTATGATCAGAACAGGGTCCCAAAAGAGTCTGCCTGCTAGATTGCTTGAATGTTTTTCAACAAGGGCCCTATTGGCATTTTGGGCGGGATAACTCTTTACTACAAGGGACTGTTTTGCTCCTTGTAGGACATTTAGCATCCCTAGAATCTGGCCACTAAATGCCAGTGGCACGTCCCAGTCATAAATGACAATCCAGTACAGCCATGGACATTTCCAAACACCTCTTTGCAAGGGATTCAGTGGATATGACCTCCTGTTGAGAATAGCTTTTGAGCTTTCAGTGAAATTACAGATCTGTGTGTTGTGTAGACTTCAAAAACAACAACAAATCTGCTGGGGAACAAATCAAGTTCTATTGTCAACGGCAAGGTTCGAAGCCTAGGAGGGTCGCTGCTGTGCTGTGTAAGACGTCCTCGTGGGAACTGCCTAACACTTGGCTCGCAGCTCAAGCATCTGACCCCACAGGGTAGCAGGCAGTCATCCTGCCTCGGCAGGCCTGGCCACAGCTCTGGCCTCCCATGTGCCTGAAAGTGTTGGGCTTGGGCGAATTCTCACCAGTGTTTAGAAATCCCTTACGTGTGACGGAATCACCCCCTGGGCTGCCACTTTAGGAAAGGAGGTGCTCTTCTGCCCCTTCCTTGCTAATGGGAATGAAGAGAACCATAGAGTTTTACGGTCCCAAAAGATTTTAAGAGATCACGTACAGGTGGGAGAAGTGGTGCACAGAGAGGGAAGCAGTTCGCCACCAGTCACACAGCAAAAACAACCAGAATAGTTTACGTCTATAAAGTGCTGTAGCACGCAGTCAGTACTCAATAACTGTTACCCGCTAGGATTATTATTCCAACATCCCAGGAAGTCCAGCCATTGCTTTAGGTGGTATTTCCCTGGAAGGCAGGAACTCCACTTACTAGGTTCCTGCTTAATACTCCCAAGTCAAGGACAAGTCCATATGGTTTCTGTCAAAGTCCAAGAGGATGGCCATGAAATGAAATCAAGATTCTTGTTCACAAGCCCAGAATCCCTTCCTTTGGCATTATGGAGGGCCACTAAGAGACCACATGCTCCCATTACCACGCATACAGTAAAACACAGAGTGCTGGCAGTGGAAAGGAAGTTGAAGGCTACCTGGCTCACAAGCTTTGTAGAAGGGAAGTCAATCAAACCAAGAGCTGGGCAGGTGGGTAGGTGAGCCAAAGGTCTTTGTTCTTGCCCAGGACCCACGGCCAGAGATGGACTTGATAGTGTGACAGGAAGTCATGGAGTAGAAAGAAAGAGAGGCCTGGTGTCTAGGATGCTTTTGTACAGAAGAGGCAGGTGTAATACTGGGGACAGATGGTGGTTGAGACCATTCCACGACCCTTGATCCTCAGCACAGATGCCCTCCTCTCCCTGCTCCATCCCTCATGTCATCTCAAGGTGACCTATCTCAAGATCACTGGCCCATCTGTGAAATAAGAAAGCTAATCTAGAACTCTTATTTCTAAAGCATTAATGCATTCAACATTTTCAAAGCACCCTTAAGAACCGATCCTGGCCCTTAAGGAGTTAAGTGTTCCAGCAAGAGAGAGAAGGCACAGGCAAACTCATCTACTACACCTACACAGTGAGTGTCACGTGAAAAGTGTAGTCATGTTCCCCCAGGCCTGCTCTTCAGAACACTAGTTCCAAAAGATACCATGCCTGGAAAAAGGGTTCCAGGGCCAAATGATTTAATAGTTTGGAAGTGGGACTACCCTGGTGGTCCAGTGGTTAAGACTCTGTGCTCCCAACGCAGGGGGCCCAGGTTTGATCCCTGGTCCGGGAAATAGATCCCGCATGCCACAACTAAAGATCCCATATACCACAACTACAGATCCGTGTGCCGCAATTAAGACCCAGCACAGCCGAATAAATAAATAAATAAATAATTTTTAAAAATAATTTGGAAGTGCTGTTACCCCCACCCATTTTAGAAGACATAGTACAAATTAATGTGCTAAAGGCATTAAGATATCTTGCAGTAAAATCATATTAATGCTGATTAAAAACCCAATGATTCTCAAACTCATTTGACTACTAAAGCCTACCAACATCCCATGGCAACAATATTCTATCGAATGTAATTTGCCCGACTCCAAGTGGGGTGATCAGGAATGGATTTGAAGGAGGAGAAAACATTTTGAACGGACCCAGAAGACGAGTAGGGTTTTATCAGGCCCAGATGGAGGGGGGATATGAATCCATCAACTCAGCAGACACTTGCTGAGCACTTCCTATGAGCAAGGCCAACCCTTGGTGCCATGCAGACATGCAGACCTTAAAGCCCTGATCTCTGCTTCAGGGCAGAGTGAAGGGCGCTGCCTCTGATTTGACAAAAAGCATCTTTTGTTGGGGGAATAGGAGGCACATGGCCAGGGTAAAGCAGGCATGAAAAAGGGAAGAAAGAGTAAGGGTGGAGCCAAACAATGTAGGCCTAAGTATGCAAAGAAAAAGGAGCTCTCAGATGTGTTGTTTACCAGGTCACCTCTTCCATGTTAACAGCACTGGCCCAGGCAGTAATGTTCATTTCCCTCTGCCATGGCTGGTAGAGAAACCCCAGGCAAGCCTCTCCTTTCTCTGGGTCTCAGTTTCCTCATCTATAAAATGACTGGACTAAGTTCTCCAAGGCTCCTTGCAGCAGCACCAAAGACAGCACATACAAGCACTTCAGGGGAGGAAGGCTATGGGGACAGGAGAATAGCTACTGGTTTGGATGTGTCAACAGGCTTGCAGGAGAACGAGCAGAGGAAAAACGAAGCTAGCTCCACTTCAACTCAGGGCTCAGTCCCCATCCACCCGATATCTCAGCTTGTGGTTCTCAAACTAGAAGAATAAATGTAGCACACTTTCCAACAGTCAATTTTGTTCAAAGAATTGAAGAAAGTAAATTTAATGTTTGTCCTAAGACTGGGAGATATTGTAGACTAGAATGCAATATTCCCAATGTATTTTAAAGATTTTTTTAAAATGAGGACTTATAGAAATATCTGCCCTATGCTGGCATTTTGTCTTATGGCCCCAGAGTCCCTGGAGGTGTTCATTCACACTTGGAGGGAACGTTCGACTGGGGAACCCAGAGTCTTTGCTATCTAAGTCTTGTAGAGACAGAAGCCTACTTATCCTGATTAAGGCTATGCCAAAGAGGCTGGAACTCACCATTGGACTGGTCTTCCCCATAGTTCTTATGGGATGGCGCATACAAGAACATCAAAGCAAAGACATACAGGTTCCACATGCCATAGATGCCTGTAAAAAAGGCACTGTTCACTTGGACCGTGACGCCGCCCCACTTCCAATGGCCTTCAGTCACCTACAGGATAAAGAAGTGACATTCAGTTGGAACCAAGAAGAAACAACTCCAACATAGGAACCAACTAACACAAACACCAAGTCTCTTCCCTATATGGGAAAGTGAAGGGCCCTGTAAGATTCCACCTTTTAATCCGAATCATACTAGTATGAATTAAGGTTAATTGAGGGCTTACTATGTGTCAGGCACAAAGTCAGTGGTTCTCCTCTTGGCTGCACATCAGCATCACCTGGGTAGTGTCTCTTCCTAAAACAGCAGCACATCTTTATCCCTAATTTAATGAAACGGCATTTGAGTCTTAACGTTTATCTACGATTATAGTTCCTCCTCTGCTACCTGTCTTCCCAGCTGGATGTAAACTCCCTGCAGGCAGAGACCAGTTCTGGGTTGTTTTCTGCCGTATCTTCAGCACCTGATATACCACAGGGTTGGTTAAATAAACAAATGGGTCCTCGGAGTGAGTAGTTTTCCTGAGGGGGGCAGTATGGAGAAGCAGAAGGACACAGGCTGGAAGTCAGAGACCTGGATTCAAGTCCAGGCTCTACCACTCACTTTCTGTTTAATGTAAGAGAAGTAAGATTAAGACTCTAAACTTCAGTTTTCTGAAGTGCAAAACAAAAACTTGCAGGGTTACTAAGGAGAATTAAGTAAAAATATTTCTAGAAATTTCCTGGCACACAGAAAACCCTCAAAAAATCTTATTTTATAATGTCACCCTATGTAAGTCACTCACGAAGGTAACTATGAAGCTTTCATATGCTTTACAATTTGGCAAGAATGTTTTGAGGCTGGTTTTGTCTATGTTAACGACTTGGTAATTGTTTTAAGGGCTGATGACATATGGTTTGCACTAAGAACTGTCAAGAAAACTGTTGAGCAGAGGAACTAATAATTTGTGCCAGCTCTGAGATCAATGAAATGATTTTGACCACTTCTGCTTGCTACAGGAAATCTTAAATGGGAGTAAAAGAAAGTATTGGACAGATGTTCTTGTGATGAGGCTGGGTTATGTAAACCATATCTAGGAGCCCCTCCTTCTAGGAGCTAAAGTGTAAAATGGCAAGCTACCTCTAAATGTTAATGACTTAAACAAGCAGGTTGATTTCACCTCCTGTTTATGAGGCAGTGGGTCTATATTCATTTGGTACCCTCTGTATAACCCATGACCCACAGGGGCCCCAGGCAGAATAAAGCTATAAGGACAGGTATTTCCTTCTGAAAGACCTGGAGTGTCAGTTAACCAGGTTAATGGATTATAGACTTGCCAGTTTTAGTTTGGCCTTGTTAATACATAATTTTTCATTTTTGTGATTCATAAACAAACCACCACCACTAACTCTTATTTACTTTGGGAAATAATTCACTTTATATGACATGCTCAGGAAAGTTTTTTTGGCAAAGAAGGATTTCATAACCATCAATGATTTTAGAAAAATGTACCAGCATTCAAGCTATTTAGGACTGCTTCTTAGAAACATCTCCAAATGTCACTCTTCTTACTTTTAAGTACAGAATACCCTATCTTTATAAAAATTACAATACTTAGAGCATACTTAAGATGATTTTTAATGTATATAATGGAAGGGGAGAAGTAGCCTTAAAACAGTTTTTGGAAATCCATGTACCTGCTATCATAACAAAGGGAACTCTTCTTTATGTGATCAAGGAGGGGAAATGAGGCTGGGAGAGCTAAAGGTAATGTGGAGTAAGGCATTTCTTATTTTCTTCTACTCTGTTAAGGCAGTGGGCCCCTCAGCTAGGGGAAGGGCCTGCAGGAGAGCCTACTTCCCATAATATAAGCTGGGAATACTCAGTACTGACAACTTTGCTGAAATTGATTCTTGCTGGGACTGGCATAACTGACCCATCTAAGGAAACACCCCCCTGCATGCCTGGTACACAATGGCGCTCTACAGACAGATATTTGTTGAATCAATACGGGCAAAAGCACAGGGACGCGTGCAAGAATGCCAGCACAAATACAGGGAGGTAGAAAGGGGGTACAGAAAGAGTCACTTTTAGGAAATATCTGACTAAGAAGTAAAAAGAAAATATTGCAGTCCATAGTAAACCATAATAATTACACTTAAAAGTAAAAGGAGTAGTCAATGACCTAATGAGTAGTCAATAGGTCAAATCATTTAAATAGTGCTCTCTACTATATTCCTTTATTATCACTTAAAACAAATCGTTAACGTAGATATTAACAAAGCTAAGACTTTTAGAAATAATAACAAGGATAATGATAGTTAACGTTTATTCAGTGCTAATGATGTGTCAGGCACTATACTAAGAACTGTACGTGGAAGATATCATTTAGTCTTAATAACAATTCTATGAGGTAGGCAGGTAATATCTCCACTCAACTGATGGGTAAACTGTGACACAGAGTATCTTGCCCAAGATTTCTCAGCCAGAAAGTTGTGGCTCTGACCCACCAAAAAAGGTGGGTGTTCCTAACCATTATACAGCACAAGAGTAGGAATATTATCTTAAATAGGATGAGTCTCTTAGTTAGAGAGACTAAGAGGCAACTATTATGTCAGGTCAAATTTCCTTTGAAATTCACTTAATTGAGCACAATGCACATATTTATACAGTATGTGTGTATATATATATATACACATATACATACACAGGTTTTTATATTCAAATCTGTAATTATATGAACTATGTATCCCAGATGCAGTAATGTTCGGTATATAGCAAACTAGATATATATGCAAAATGCAGTTTTACAGTAGAAACACTGAAAGGACATGCTTATACTATGAGAGACGCACTGGAACCAGGACTGGCTGAGGACACAGTAGATTCATGCCCCCATCTCACGCTTGCTTTGGGACACCTGCACTTGTTTAAAATGGAGTTGCAGAATTACCCACACTATTTGATTTGTAATCTCTAAATGCATTACTTCCTGCTGAGGGCAAGGAGTTGCATTTGCATAAACGGACTGTATACATAATGTCACTCTACTGTTTGGAGACCCCATTGTGCTTTCCCCTCTTCTCTCTCAATTATTCATGCCTGAGACATCCTGAGCTCCGAGTACATTCCCACCAATATGTACCACGATGAGCAGCCTCAACAGAGCAGGCCTTGTAAATCCAAAATCTTATTAATGGCAAGGCAAAGAGGTGACAGTCACCCCCTTTAAACTTCCAGAGAGAAAGATCAGGTAGCCCCAACCAAAAAAAAAAAAAAAGAAAAGAATCTCCCCTCTGCCTGAAGTCTTATTTCTAAAAGTCCCCGTTTTTCCTGATTTCACATTTGAACAATTTACTTTTGTGTGAAACCACCCAATTATACCCCTGTAGCCAAGTGAAGGTCAAATCCCTTTACACCCAGTAGTCTTGACAACCAACATTCCACTTTACAGCGAGATTTCCAAATCCCAGACACAGGCTCTCTTACTGGAAACATTTCCTCTGTAAGTAACAGAATGAAGTGATCACATACAAAAAAAAAAGAACTGGGGAAGGCTCTCTGGGAGTTTGCTGCACGTGGCTCGACCTGAATGTCAGGCACCTGGAATCCCCTTAGTGAAGGTCAGTGACCGTCTTTCCTGCATTGCACTTCTGTTCCCTACTGCCTGCCACCCCTAAATGGAATGCCTCTCTCTTTGCCAGAGGGAAGGGGCTAAAATACCAGACTGTGAGGTGCCATCACTTGGTTGCTATGCCTGAGGCCATTTAAATGGCAGGCATTAAAAGACTGCACCTCAGTCCCCAACTACAAAGCCTCAAGGTCACTGCATTCCACAGCTTCCGTCGGCCTTTCATTCCTGGCCTCAGAGCTTCAATATCCTGGCGAGATCCCCTTGCATTATATTTCATGGGGCTTAAATGCAAGCTCTCCCAGCAAGCCTGAGAGTATAATGGGAGTTTTAATACATTCCTTTTACCTAAGGCTGGGATCTATTTCAGAAAGTTACCCAATAGGTTTTCTTTCAGGTGAGCTCATTGCTGAGACATTCCAAAATGACATTAAAAAAATAAATCCTGTGATGACTGTATTAACACAGTACCTGGGACACTGAGAGTTATGCCTGAAAACGTCTTAGATATCTATAAATAAACCTTAAAAAAAAAAAAATAACCCAGCAGGAGGACTCTAAGGAGCTAATGGAATCCAAAAGACCTCATCGCTACGCCCTTAGAGTTGAAACCCACTCCAGGCCAACTGTCGCAGCAGATATAAAAAGCCAGCCACAGGCTGCAGCCGTGTTAGAAAACACTGGGCAGTAGAATATTAATCTTTTTCTCCGAAGAAAAGCCACAAACTCTGCGACTTGGAAGGTTGGCCTCCTTTGCTTCAGAAAGGTGTACTAATGAAACATGTACAAGATTAAATCCGGGCAACATGTAGCCAGCTTCAAGATCAGCCAAAAATCCCTCTTGCCTTCAGATGGGAGAGACGCTCTGCAGAAACAAGAGAGTAAGTGGGATGGGATGGGGCCACGGGGGAACGACTTCAGCTTTCTAAAGTAGCAGAAGCACGTTGTTAGGAGCAAAGGGGTCCTTTCTTTCTGCCTCCCTGAGAACGTATCTTGGCGTTACCTTTTATTCCTCAGCCCATCTTCCTCGAGGTTCTGTTTCTCCAAGGAGTGTGTCCTGCTCTCGCAGCCTTGCAGAACTGGCTGTATTAAGCGTCACAGGGCATTACTGAGGGACTAGAGGACCGGAAAGCATTTTGGACACATGAGGGAATCAGCCAAGGGATAAGTCTGGCCTCACACACCCTTGTTTGAGCCTCAGCTGGTTGAATAAAAAACTCATTCAGAATCTGAAATATTTTTACTGCATTTGGAGTGGAGGGTGAAGTTTCCAAGGTTTTATAAACAAACAGTCTGATACAAACACAGCACTGTTATAGGTCAAAGCAGAGGTGGTGAACAGAACCTCTGAAGATGTGTACGTATATTTGTTTTATTTTTTTCTATTCACATCAGCCTTCAGCAGCAGCACTAACACTGCCCAGTGGGCGTAGCCAACAGGGCTCTAGGGATTAGAGGTACCCTTGGGTATCCTTGGATAGAATTCAAGGGGTCCATGAACTAGAGTGGGGAAAAAATTATGTCTTTATTTTCACCAGTCTCTAACTGAAAGTTACCATTTCTTTCAATTATGAATGTAAAAAACAAATCCCCATAATATTAGCAATACCTGTAATTTTGTCACCGATAGAAATCATATTTTCATATCAATTACACTTATATATCTGAAATCTCTGTAATATGTATAACTGCAAATATACATCGCCTATCTATCTATCTAGGTATCTATATGATTCCCTTTGAAATCCAAAGTATTTTGTTCCTTTTAAAACATTCAAAGAAGAGGCCTTTGGATGTTTGGAAGGCCATGGCCTTCACCTAAGGTTACCTAAGGGGTCCAGGACACAAAAAAGCTTAGGAGCCCCTCTCCTAAAAGGAAGTTTGCTAGCAGAATGGGGCAAGTCTTGTCCTAAGGCTCTATCTGCACTACTAACATTCTCACTTTTAATCAAATATAGGGATGACAGAGCAGCTGGCAAAGAAAATCAAAAGACTGGATTCTGGTTTCTAACTCACTGTATGTCCTTTGGTACAACACTCACCCTGCTGCTATTCATAAGAGCGCAGCTACTCACGCTCACAGCTTGCCAGGCCCTCTGCAAATCACTTTGCAAGCATTACTTCATATGATCCTTACAGCTGCCTTCTTCAGGTGGTGCTATTATTATATCCATTTTATGGATAAGAAAATTAAACCTTAGAAGTGTTCAGTAATCCATCCACAGTCCCACCCAGTTGGAAAACAGCATAAATGAGAAATGTCTCTAAGGCCATTAGACTTCATATTCTAGCAAACTGGCATAGCAATTCCTATCCTACTTACCCATCAGATTTCTGTCAAGCTCAAAAGCATGATAGGTACGTAATATGTATGATTTAAACAGTATTTTCCACTTTCCAAAGCAAGTTACCAATATTTAAAAATCATTATCATTACCATTATTGAGATTTTCAAGTAGAGCAAAATGTTGAGCTTTGGAAATAACCAGCAGAAAGATAAAGCTCTATCAAGGGGAATTTTGAATTACACTTCATATTTAAGTGGCAATATAATTGTTACAAAGAATGGCTGATGGACTGTAAAAGGATCTATGTTAATGCTAGATAAGGATCAAATCAAATTAATACTTGCTTGTTGGTAATCTGCTAAGGGGCTTGAAAAGTTATTCTCTTAAGTAAATGAAACAAGTGCCCTTCAGTCTAGCTGCAGGCTTTTAATTTATTTAGCAACTTTTCCCTCCTACGGGGCTGTACTGAAAGAAAAATTCAGTCTACCTCTGGCCAGGTGATAACAAGTCCCAGATTAGAGCAGCCTAAAAGCAATGGCTTGATCAGCTGCCCAGCATAACAGCTTCTCCGCTCCTTTCACAGTAGCTCTATAGAATTTTCTGTGCAAAGCAGAGGCACCTTTTCAGGACATTCTCATCCTGACCTCTCAGGGTCAACTTACCTGACTAACGATGAAGAAGATGACAGTCATGGCAGCACAAGCCAAGGTGATAAGCATGAGGAACTTGAACCTGAAAATCAGCCCCTATTAGGAAAGAGAAAGAGCAGTTTAACATTCTACCAGCTACCACCAATCCTTTTCTCAATATGTAAGTGTATCAAAAGCTAATTTTAAAGAAATCTGTAAAACCAAATCCCTAAGAGTAACAGTGAAATAATTTCACAAAGTAACATTTCTCCTGCAGAGGTGAATATGACTGGAAAATTTACTGGGCCAAATTATTTCCAACGTTCTTATCTGTCATGAAACAGTGATACCAGAGCCTGGGAAATTATATTCACAGCACGTCATGAGGCTGCTAATTTCCCTGCTAAGCTAGTTATGCTTCTCTGCAAGGGTTCAAAGTTACCAAATCCAAGTTTTCTGCGGTTGTAATAAAACTCTGCTCCAGTGAACAAAGAGAAATGTGCATATTAATCAACATGAAGTGGATTTGGTTGAATTTTCTCATGTGTCACTCCAGCGCTAGACACAGGCAAAGCTTCTGAAAGTGCCCCTGCTTCCCGAGAGGAATTGAGGGAACCTGTGTTTCAGGGAGAGACGTCTCTTATTCAGGGGCTCTTATTTCCGCTGCATATAAAAACCCTGTGGTTCTGCAGTTTCTGTTTCTCTTTGCACAAAGGAATTAGGCCCATGTCTCCCAGGACAGCCACTTAGGCATGAGCCTAAGGGATCCTTGAAAAATTAAGAATGTGTTGCCTGCATTAGAGATGTGAGGCTGTCAGTGTGTTTCCCTTGAATAGGGACATGATCTATAAACAGAGTGAGCACCTGCTGGATATTTTAGGGGAAAGTTGGTTAATTGAAGTCTGGAAATCAGATCACCTGGGCTGAACCCCACTCTCAAGGTTGATTCTCAGCAAGAGAACTTTAAATAAAGCCTCACTCCAAGCCAAATCCCAATTCTACCATAGTCAGGTCTCCTATCTAGTACACACCCACATTCCATTCCAAAGCTGAAGAACCTGCTGAACAAGTTTACTCCTTATTGGGGATAGAAAGACATTTATACCACAGAAAACTCCAAGATCTAGATAAGCCAGACAGCTAGATGCCTCTCAGAGTAGGATTTAGCCTCTTATTTTGCCTAGAGGTTCTACATTACATGAGAATCTCTCACTGTGTATTTGGAATAAAGGCTTCCATCTCCCCTACATCTCCAGGTGTAGCGGGCGGTGTGTGTGTGTGTTCACATCAAGCAGGAGACGGTGAGCACCAGCTCCTGAATGAGCCCAGAGATGTGCTCACCTCATAGTGCAGCCGCCGGACTTTGCTCATGGCTGACAGGCTGGACTGCTTCCCGCTGATGTTCCGAAACACCTGAAAGACCATGAAGCACAGAAACAGGAAGTAAAGGCAGAGACAGATGCCAGCCACAATGATGAAGGCCATCTGATGGCGTCCAGTCAAGGAAACGGCCAGCTCATCGCCAAGGACTCAAGGACTTCTCTCCCCATCTCTGTGGGCGATACTCTTTGTCTCCAAATATTTAGGCAGTTCTCGGGAGGATAAAAATCTTAAAACCTGGCATTCTCATACCAACAACAGAGAGGTTTTCTGACACAAAAGTACCAGTGAGGAATGTTCCAAATTGCTTTCTAAGCTGAGTAAGAAGAGGAATGGAGCCTTGCTTTTAGAAATGCAGACTCTAGGGTCCACCCTAGACCTACTGAATCAGAATCTGCCTTTTAACAAGGTCCCAAGGAGAGCCATATGCACAGTAAATTTGAAAAGCACTAAAATATTGGATATTGGTCGTAAAATATTGATCAAGTGGAAAGTTGCATTAAAATCACCACAAGAGTTAAAATACAGGTGCCTAGGTCTCACTGCAGATCTATAGAATCAGATTTTCCAAGGGCTGGGAAACCAAGTACAACCATGTTTGGGAACCACTGAGCTAGTCCCTGGATTTTTATAAGGAGATTGAGATACCCTGGAATCTGGAGGGGATGGAGTCGGGTTGGGCGCAATAGTAGCAGCTGCTGCTACAAGGGATACTGGGCCTGAGACTGCAGGTCTTCAAGTAAAACCAGGGATGAAGTTCTGTCGCCATCTTCTCTCACCATGAGAAAAATCTTGTCAAATGGAATGAGGAGCAGAACACATGGCCAAAGTGGGAGCTGAGGGTGGGAGCAATATACTCTGAGGCATCGTCAAAGCTTAATCTGAGAACCAACCAGGTTTGGGGTAGAGTGAGGTGGCTTGGGAGGCAGGTGACCGGACTCCAACTTTTTTCTGCTACAACTCCATGCCAAGTTGCATATTTTAAAAAATTTTAACAAGTGTGAACTCAGCATTTATATTTCATTAAATAATATATTTAATACGGTTTCTCTTTCTTTCCTAAAATCAATGGTACCCTTGGATGAAGAGAAAAGAGTTGTTTGCTGCAAACAACTTGACAATTTATTTGCCTCCTTAGACCTCTATCACATCTATAGAATGAAGGGGTTGAGGCAGACTTAACATTATAAATATTCTTGGTGTCGTGCGGCTCACATTTGAGGGGGCGCGGCGCGGAGAGGGGGAGCTCAACTCTCTCGTCTTTAAAGCAATGATACTATTATTGATCATGGCCAAACAAAGCATATTCACCAGCACATGACAAGATATCATCTATCAAGAAAGAATACAACTCAAGCCCCCTCTCCAGAGGACAGTCTTTTTCTCCTGAAGCACTTAACATATTGTTGAGGAAGATAAAATATTTAAATCCAGCATCCTAAAAGGGATAAGCTAAGACTGTCGCTTCTGCTTCATAAAGATGACTCAGACACTTTATGCCAACCAACCAGAAGCCTGGGCGACTCCTCTGGAACTAATCCCCTTAGCCTCATCTCCACTTGGTCTTGGAAATGAATAGCAGCAGCATGGAATGCCAGCACACCAAAGTCACTGTGAGAAGCCTTGCACACAGACGACTTCAGAAACAGGCTCTCCCACAGGGGCCCAGAGATGAACCTCCGTGGCTCCAGGGAAAAGCTAGTCATGCTTCGGTCTGCAGTAAACGAGTGTATAATATAGATCATTTAGACAGGCAGCAGTAAGACCAGCTACTCTGATCCTTCTGCCGTGGGGATGTGCTGCTACCTCCTCATTTGGCCTGCTCTCACCCAGGCTTGAAAGCAAGCATTCATTCTCCTCTTTATTTGCCTTAATTGTGCTGTTATCACTGGTCTGAAGATCAAAGCCCTGGCTGAGCACATATGGAGAGCATCAGCGGGACTTAGAAAATGATCTTGGGGACCAGGCGGCTATGGGACGAAATAAAACCCTCAGCCCATCAAGAAAGGATACAGCCAGCTCTGTTCCAACATCTGTAGTCCAGATACTGTAGAAGGGATTCGTGAGTTGTACCCCTCTACAAAGAGAAACGAGATGGAAAGGCAAGAAACAATTAATACAGAGGCAAAGGGGAACTTTCCTTCTTACATACTCTCAGCTTTTCAGCCAGAGGGGCAGAGACTGTATTTAGACTAAGTCACAGAGGACTTAGAAGAGAAACGGAGTTTGAAGAATACAATCAGCTCAAATATTTTGTATCTATAAAGAGCTCTGTCTCTGATTTAATCCCAGTGCTTATCTGAGGATGTGACCATGTCCAGTGCTTTCATCCTACAGGCTCCCGACCACCCCCTCTCCTTTTCAGATACTTTTTCAAAAGAGCTGGGAGTGGACCTGGTGACATGCATTTCAGCCCAGGGTCCCACGAGCCCCCTGCTCACCTCTCACACATGTCAAATATGAAGAGGCAGAAAGAGCCAACAGCAATTGGTCCGACTTGCTTCCAATACCCTGCTATGTGATTCCGCTCGTGCTGATCCTGAGGAAAACCAAGTTGAAAAACGAGATAAAGGTGTGGGAGAGCAAAGCAATTCTATAGGTGACTCAGTCAGCCAACAATCCCTGCTGACCACGTGTTGTGTATCAAGCATCGCACTAGACCAGCATACGAGCCCATCCATGAGGGCTCTCATCCTATTCTCATAAGAACAGGATGCTACAGGAGGCAACACAAAGAAAGGCCTTGTACCTGTCAGGGAGGAAGATATTTTCCTCTACCCTTCCAGGTTCTTCTGGCTGGTCTAAGAATTAAAGTGACATGAGACAGATTAACAAGGTGAAAATCAAACAAAAGTTTAATAACATGGGAGAGTCCCAGGAAAACTGAGTAACTTGCCAAAATGGCCAAAACCCTCACCTCCCTTTTCTTTTGATAGCGATAAATGGGTGGAAAATTTACTTAGAGAAAAATGCACCCATTCCATAATTCCTTATTCCTTCATGATATAGATAAGAAACATAGTGTTCACAAATGGAAAACATTTCTCTAAGTTGTACATAGCTTTTTGTTTTTTAAAAAAAATTACATCATAGAGCCTTATCGACTCTTTCTTGACATCTTACATAAATTATCTAAATAATAGATCCACACTTTGCTTAGCTTTTATAAATACTTTGACCTAATCACCAGACCACTGACCCTCACCTCTTAAATACTATCTTCAGCTAAAGACAAAAGAGGATGTTGGGGGTAGTGGTTTGGGACTTCAAAGGGGAGGAAGGCAATTCACATGGAGATGGAAAAGCAAATGTTTGGTAAATAAATGTTTGCTGGGCCCTGCAGATGCAACGAGATGGAGTAAACTGATTTTTAAGGCCCTGCCTAGAGTTTTCCCCACCACACCCAGCCCATAGTCTTGCAGATATCTCTGGTGATAGCTCTATTCAGGGAACAGGCCCTCTATCGAAATTCTTTTAGGCAGTTAGGCGGAAGGTCCAAGTTTCTTCCTGAGTCTTTTGAACCTTGATTGTTTCAGCTAGAAATAATTCACACGCCAAAGAGATATTTTGGTTTTGAGTGGCAAATTTTGCTCCCCTACATACCTTAGATAGTGGAAGTTCTGTGATCCACAAAATCACTCATTCAGAATTAAATTCCTATGTGACTTATCACTTGTGTTTTTTCAGGTGGGGTAGTTCCCAGAGGACAAAATAAAGACTTAAATGCATTAAAATACGTCTAGTGTAAGCGGTCTCTTATGGTTAGGAAACTAGAAATAAAGTCTATCTTCATTAAAAAAGAAGAATGATTCCTCTTGATAGATAGACAAAGATGCTAAGAGACAGAAAATGAAGGAATGTAAAGTGAGAAAACAGGGAAAGGTAAAAGACGTGTCGTAGCATCCAGGTTAGGCAATCCACCCAGACTGGCTGTCCTGCTGCTGCACCTGAGTCCCCTCAACTCCCATCCCTGCTGCCGAGGGCTGAAGGACCCCTCACGCCCACCCCAGCTGTAAGGAAAAGCCTCTCTCTCCTCTCACTGCTCTTGTGGAAGGGCTGCAAGCCTTCAGAAGCAATGATCAAACCATAATGGAATTTAAAAACAGGCCGCTCTACTATGAGGCCCATGTGCCTGACACAAGGACCAAGCTCCAGCTGGCCTATCCTCCTAGCCACAACGTGATGACTGCACCATTCTTATTTTTATCCATGGTATCTTCAATCCCTCTTGAAATATGATTTGGTGTGTGTGTGCAAACTGAGACCAGGGAGGTCAGTATTTCAGGGTAATAGGGGTTACTAGGCCACCTGGACAAATTGCCAGCTGGAAAGAGCCCGGCCCACATTCTCTGGCGGTTACCTTGGTCCTAGGGACAAGCAGAGCTGAAGCCAAAGGACAAGAAAGAGTGATAATCATTAATGTTTGTGCATTTACTTTCTGCTAAATACTTATCCACGTTATCTCATTTAAACCTCACGAGAAACCTATACATTAGCCTTTAAAACCCATTTTATAGTTGAGGAACCTGAGATTCAGAGTGATCAAGTCACTTGCCAGCTAGTTTATAAGTGGTAATGCAGGAACCTGAACCACGAGTCTGACTCCAGGGCTCTTGAGCTCACTACTCCTGTAACCACTAGTTTATTCTGCCTCACCCCCTGCCTCTTCCCCAGGGCGCTCTTACCATCATGTGCTCACCACAGAAGATGATCCAGAAGGAGAGAAGCATTGCATAGAAGATGCCCTGTCGGATATCGCCAAACAATAGCATCCAGGTCCAGTCAAACCCAATGGAAAACCATTCCACTGGGATATTGATAAAAGTCATGGAAATCCCAAGGGCAAAGATGACTCTGATGGTGAGAAAATATCAGGAAAACTACTTTGTTCATCTGGGAGGCAAAACATTTTTGATTTAAAAATCAAAACCCAGTTTTGGGAACTGAGATGTTACATATTGGGACTGAAGCCATATGATCAGTTTCTTTGCTCTCATAATGAGTTTTTACACGGAGATGCTAAATGTCTTCTTTCATTGGCACCACTGCAGAATGAAGGAGTGTTACATTAATCTTTCTACACAGTAACTGAACCTAACCTCCTGAATGCTCTGAACTTTATCTTGGTGCCACCTCAGATCAAGAGCTTCCTATAGTGTTTTCACCCTCCCTTGCCTTCTTAAACAGACCTCACTGAATATAATTATCTGCTCTTACCTATTCAGGTTATCATTAACCTGATCATTAAGAATGATATTATGACATCCTCAGCAACTATAAAGTATACAAGCATATTTGTTTCAATAATACATGACTCCAAACAATATGAAATACAAATTATTTTAGCTGCTTGTTTCATTTTTATTTTGCTTTTCTCCTGTTATTTCCACTTCTCTATCAAAATATCAATCATTCTGTTACTGACTTATTCACACTTTCATTCATACCCATGATATGTTTATTAAGCACAAATCATGTACCAGGCATTTTGTTAGGGACATACATACCTAAATGAATAGGACCAGTTCTTTCCTTCAAGGAGGTGTATTCAGTGGCTGAGCCAAAGTGTGATAAGTAATGTGACAGAAGTGTGCACAGGCTGCTACCAGGACTTCTCACTTTGATAGAGACAGAAATTGAACTGAGTTGTGAGTCAAGATTAGGGAGGTGGAAGGGTGTTCCAAGCAGAGGGAAGAGCCTGGAGGGAGGCACAGAAGTCTGGAACAGCCTGAAGCATTTGGGGATCTGTATGTGGCACATATCAGGAAATGACAGGACATGATACCAGAGAAATAAAAAAGGCTGAGCTGGTAAAGAAACTTGCATACCTCATTAGAGAATTTGAAAGTTATCTTGAAAGGACTGAGGATCCAATAAGAAGGTTAAGCAATGGAGTGACATCATTCCATTCATTCATTCAACAAATTTATATTTATTGAGCTCCTACTATGTGCCAGTCACTATTCTAAATGCTGGGGATATAGTAGTAAACAAAGTAGGCAAGAATTCTGCTCTAGTGATGCTTGTATTCAGATGGGGTGAGCGGAGGGGTATGGGAGGAATGATAATAAATAAATAGAGAATGAGTATTATGAAGAAGTATAATAAAGCAAGGTAGGAGAATGGAGAGAGATCAGGTACAATTTAAATAAGGTAGATGGGAAAAAGCCTTTAAGACAGAAATTATATCAGGTCCTGAAGGAAATGAGGCATTGAGCCACAATGATACCTGGGAAGGAGCACTTCAGATGAAGAGAACAGCAAGTGCAAAGGCTCTACGGTGGGCGCATGCTGGGCATGTCTGAGAACCATCAAGGTGGATGGTAGGTGGTGCAGAGAATAGGAGATAAAATTAGAGGTGGTGAAGAGCTGGGATCATCGAGGGTTTATAGGCCAGAGCAAAGGAAATGAAAAGCCAATAGAGAGCTTTGAGCAGAGCAGTGACGTCATCCAATTTCTACTTAAAAGGGAACAGTCTGGCTGCTGTATGAATAGATTTCAGGAAGGAAAATGATGGAAACAATAGGAGCATCTTATAGCAAATAATAGGCTATTTCCTATAATCCAGGTTAGAAATGAGAAATCATGGTGAGTTAGATTAGGGTGGTAGGAATGGAAATGGTGAGATTTCCTGGTGTGTTGGAAGAGGCGTGTGAAAAAAGAGAAGTAAAGGATGCCTCCTACATGTCTGCTCAGCTGCTTCTGAGCAGCTGAAAGGATAGAGTTGCCAATTCCTAAGACCAGGAGGCCCCAAAGAGGAGCAAGTTTGAAGTGAGAGGAAAACAAGTGTTCTTCATATGTGTTACATTTCTGTGTAAATGAAGATGTTAAGTAAACAGGTAGAGTATTTGGGTCTAGATTTGGGAGAAGCTGAGGTTGACCATGTAAATGTAGAGTCATCAGAGTGTAGATGATTTTTTAAGACCACAAGACTAGATGAGATCACCCAGGGAAAGCAGCGTAGCTAAGAAAAAGAAGACGTCCAAAGACCGAGCCCTGGTCCCAAGTTTAAGAGGTCGGAAAAATCGTTGGAAGCAGCCATGGGGACTGAGTGGTCAGCAAAGGAGAATAACAATGAGAATGTGGAGGAGGCTCTATGAAGAAAAAGGGAGTGATCAGTTATGCCAAATGCTAATGACAAGTCAAGAAAAGCGAGGACTGAGAAATGAGCATTGGATTTGGAATGTGGAGGTCATTGGTGATTCTGTTGAGCAATTTTAATAAGGGGTCAAGGAGCTCAAGAAAAAGCAGGACGAGAAGATATACAGACAAGATTTTTGAGGAGTTTTGCTGTAAAAGGGAGCAGAAAATTGGTGTGGTGGCTTCAGGGGGAAGTACAAAGAGTTTTGACTAAGAATGGGAGAAGGCAGAGTGTGTCTGTGTATTAGTGGGAATAATCCAGCAGAAAGAAAAAAGTCAATAATGTGGGAGAGAAAGGAGCTATGTCTACAGAAACATCGTCCTTCTGGCAGTGAGAGGGGCTGGGATCAGTTAGCAGCAAGGCAGTTCGTCCACTGTAATAGAGAGAAGTATCTGATGCAGAACATGGGAATGAAGAGCAAAGATACAACAGAGAGCTGGAAATATGAGAGCAGTAGAACCCCTAAGATTTAATAATAATTTGCACATGAAAGCTGAAGGAGAAAAAGGAGTCCAGGCTGATGTGCGGTCAAATCACCAGCCCAAGTATTGATAACACACTGACCACTTGAACTAGGCCCCCAGCAAAACCAGGTCCATGGCAGGCAAATCACAGGATACCAGTTTTCCTTAAGGGTGCTCCAAAATCAGCTCTTACTTTTCCAGAAGCACTGGGGGTCGAGACATCATGGTGATCCTCCTCCAGTACCACACCATAATGATGAAGATGCTGGGTGTAAGGAAGGTCTTCATGGCAAACCACACCTTGGTGAAGCCTCCATTTTGGTGAATTCCCTAGATAGAGACCAATCATAATTTTGAAGGTCAATATATCTTAGTGTTATTTTCTACCAGTAGATGCATTCTGGGGAGAGGTAAATGGAGATCTTTTTTGCTGAACTTTCAAGATCAAGAGCGCTAACATTCACAGCATGTACTGTTCTAATACTACCTCCCTGGGCCCCTCCTCAGGCATTGTAGAAATATAAATCAAAAGGCATAAAGATAGACTCACTCTATCCTAAGGGAATGATTAAGAACATGATCAAAGATTTGTCTGTAAGGTTTTCATTGAAAAATTGGAGCTATCTTAGATGCCCAAAATGTTGGCATTGGTAAAACGTGTTAAGGTAAATCTACTGTGGAATGCTAAGCAGTACTACAAAGTATATTTATACTGTATTCACAATACACCATTAATTTTTTTTTGGTCACAAACTCTTTATGAACTCAGAGAAATGTATTATATTATCAACATCTTGAATACATATGTAACTTTACACATACCCTGGCCATTCATTGGTAAATCAATCCCAGATCTCAACACAAATATTTTCCATCACGTTTTTAATAATATGTGGGCATTCAGTAATATGTGGGTGTCTAGTTAATACACTCATTAGACAAATATTGAGTGCCTACATTGTGCCAACAGTTGGAATACAGTTGTAATGTGATTTGTTTCTATTAATACAGTATTGTTAATGATAACAACTTTTTTTTTTTAATTTGTCAGAGTGGCTTTCAGGTTATTCCCATAAAATTTCATTATACCTTACTTGTGTTACAATAGCCTTCCTTTAGTGGAGAGAAAGGGGTGGAATGGATATCACTGACACAGGAGTTGCATATAAACACATTCTCTCTTCAAGAAATGAAAAAGATTTTGTGGGTGCCTACTGACATAGTATGCCCATGAAAGTTGGTATATACGTAAGCACCAGCCACCGTATCTCACAGTGAAGAAACTCTTAAAAACCACTGTATCAAAGTGCATTTAGTATTTGCTAATGAAGATACAGAAACACTGAAATTCTGCGTTTCATGTAGAATAATCCCAAATTAAGACATTTTAAATATTCTCAAAATTTCTTCCAAGGAAAGATACATACAATTAATTTTAAAAAGCAAGGAACGAAAGAGTCAGTTGAGTATGATGGCCTTTTTTTTGTGAGGGAAGGATTATATACGTATATACACAGAGAAAAAAATTGAGGAGATACAGCATAACCTCAAAGTGGTTATTTCTCTAGATGGCAGGATGTTACAGGTAATGTTTATGTTCTACTCTGCGCTTATTTGTGCTTCTAATTTTCTAGAGTAAATATGTATTTGTTTTTTAGATGTAAAAAAACCTAAATTAGATATAAAAAGTCATGCTGCACATTCTATTTTTTCCCCTACTAAAGAGATAAAATGGAAAGAACCTAAATCACGACTGCTCCCTTTAACATTTGTGCTTGCAAGGTGAAACATGTTAAAAATAAAATTACTTTTATCTTGGTGTTATTCACTATATAATCATGATCATCATAATAAAATCTTAAATGGACACAATAATTGCATTACTTTCCATTTCCATGGGTTTGTTATTCTTCTTATTTCTTAATGAAATAGTTGAGACATGGAGAATTCAAGAGTGAGATGGAGCGTCTTTCCAATACACATGCTCACAACCAGTGTTCTTAGCCAGTGCTCTGATGTGACAGGCTGCCTGGATCAATCAGATTCACTTACCACCAGCCGGATATCCTTAATCTCTCCAATCCCAACGTTGATTTTCTTCTTCTCATTCACAGGCAGCCGGATGTTTAGAAGGTAATACTTATGAGCCACAGACCCAATTTCCATGAAAGGAAGGACGTCACATTCATAGTAACGGCCCTCATGTTCTGCGGTCTGGAAGAAGAGTGGAGGGTTTGAGGCATGGTCACTATTTCCAATAGACTATGTCTGAATTGTCTTGCCTTTGCCTCATATCACCAATTCTAAAAAGCTAATGCTTAAAGGTATACCTCAGAGGTACAGATAATAGGGTACACTGGAGGCATGGCATCTACAAGCTGCCCCTCCCCCAAAATAAAACCCAGGGACTTCCCTGGTGGTACAGTGGTTAAGAAGAATCCACCTGCCGATGCAGGGGACATGGGTTCAAGCCCTGGTCCAGGAAGATCCCACATGCCACAGAGCACCTAAGCCCATGAGCCACAACTACTGAGCCTGCGCTCTAGAGCCCACGAGCCACATCTACTGAACCCACGAGCCACAACTACTGAAGCCCGTGTGCCTAGAGCCCGTGCTCCACAACAAGAGAAGCCACCGCAGTGAGAAGCACGCGCACCACAACGAAGAGTAGCCCCCACTCACTGCAACTAGAGAAAGCCCGCGCACAGCAATGAAGACCCAACACAGCCAAAAAGAAATAAATAAATTTATAAAAAGATAATAATAAAACCCAGCCACATTCGAGATAGAACCAGAAATTTTAGGTAACAAGCAGAAATTTCTTCTATTTTGACACCTTTCTCAGCTCTTCAGTCCTCATTAGAGCCTCACGTCAGACTAACCTGGTCTACCAGGGCTACAATTTTATTTGCAGCGTACCGTCGGAGACCTATAAGGCTCTGTGGAACAGTCAACTCAAATGTTCAGGAGGAAGCCCTTGCTAATGTTCATCACTTTCTTGGATGATGACTACTTATTTACATGGTTTTGACCTGCAGGAGAAGCTACAAGAAGCTGAAAATATCTACTTATTATTGATTTGACCAAAAAAAGAAGCTACCCAAGGAGCCCTTGGAATTTGGGGAAGACACAGAGGGATGAAAGGAAACAATGAGATTAGCTTGCTAGAGATGACCACTCGCAATTCTCTGCCTCTAAAGCTTTCTAACTGCCCAAGAGACAAGATGGCAGAGGGAGCAGAAATTAAATAAACAAAAATTTAGCCCAGTTTCTAGAAAAGCCTCTTGGACTTCCTGCCAAGCAATTTAAGAGGTAACAGCCAGCACATGGCAGTGGGAGATTGGCAAGTAGTACAACTTGCTTTTGAAAACTAAATTCTGCTCTACCTTCGCAGGACACATGGCTACGTGTCCCAGCTGAGGGGTGGGGGAAGTGGGTACGTATGGACACATATAGGCAGGAGCTTCAGCAACCGAGGACTCTTCCCTGATAAAGCAGATGAGTGTCTTGTCTTCACTGCTGGGTTCGTATGCCAGCTTCAATGTTTGCTTGATACCTCCTGATGAAGTGATGGGGGACTGATTTGGTGTTCCTAAGCCTGAATTCTCAGGGCCTCCAAAATTTTTTGTAAATCTTCAGAGTAAAAAGTCCAGTGGAGAAATCAAAAGGAAGATACCAAGGAGTCTGTTTCTTCTGTGATCTTGGGGTGGGGGATGGGGGGTGGGGAGGGGGGCTCTTTACTGGACAGTCAGAGCTTAGAGTGCAATAAACAGACCTTTGTACAGGAATGGAAGACACACATGACATAAGTAGAGGTAGAGCAGGCAAATATCTGGCTTACGCACTTCCATTTTTCCCTTTCCCATTCATGGCAGACATCACTAATCAATCATGGTAATTTTTCATCCTCTAAGGTCTAAGGGGCTCTTATCAGAACTACCAGTTGGGGCTTCCCTGGTGGCGCAGTGGTTGAGAATCTGCCTGCCGATGCAGGGGACACGGGTTCGAGCCCTGGTCTGGGAAGATCCCACATGCCGTGGAGCGACTGGGCCCGTGAGCCACAACTGCTGAGCCTGCGCGTCCGGAGCCTGTGCTCCGCAACAAGAGAGGCCACGATAGTGAGAGGCCCGCGCACCGCGATGAGGAGTGGCCCCCGCTCGCCACAACTAGAGAAAGCCCTAGCACAGAAAAACGAAGACCCAACGCAGCCATAAATAAATAAATAAATAAATAAATAAAAGAACTACCAGTTGATTAGACACGGCATGTAAGATTTTAAAAATTCTTCTGTAGAAATGATCCTTCTTTCCCAAACCTCAGCTGCAGGTTGGATGAGTCTTCCTGTATAGATCTGTCTTCCTCTCCCCTCTGCTCCTTTCCCTTATACTTACAAATCAAGGCTATTATTAGGACTCTGCAGAACTACTGAAAATACAGTGCAGGCTCTAATTCAGCCTCAGATGAAGCTGCACTCAGGAGGCTGATTACCTGCTATGGTAACAGCAAGAGGTGGGTTTTCTGATGTGTTTCCAGTCAGGGTCTTATTTATAGAAATTGAGAGTTTGAAGGAAACAAAACTTATTTAGTCTAATGCCACTGGCTTGATTATGTGGCTCACCCAAGGTCCAAAAGTCATAGCAGAATTGGGTTGAGGACGTGGGTCTCCCAAGTCCAGCCTCCAGCTCTGATGCAGAGGAGGACGCGTGAGTGCAGCAGGAAGAAAGGAATGCTGTTTTGCCTCAGACATGCCTGAAGGCAGGCATTGTGCTGGGATAAGGAGGGCACTGAACTTCAAGCCAGGAGGCTGAAATTCTAGTCCTGAGCTCACCCCTTGCTGGGTACCTGGGGAGGAACATCCACCTCATTTGGCCTCACTTTCTTCCTAAGTAAAGCGAGAAAAACATAATTCAAAAAGAGTCATGCACCAAAATGTTCATTGCAGCTCTATTTACAATAGCCAGGACATGGAAGCAACCTAAGTGTCCATCATCGGATGAATGGATGAAGAAGATGTGGCACATATATACAATGGAATATTACTCAGCCATAAAAAGAAACGAAATGGAGTTATTTGTAGTGAGGTGGATGGAGTTAGAGTCTGTCATACAGAGTGAAGTAAGTCAGAAAGAGAAAAACAAATACAGTATGCTAACACATATATATGGAATCTAAGGAAAAGAAAAACAAAGGTCATGAAGAACCTAGTGGCAAGACGGGAATAAAGACACAGACCTACTAGAGAATGGACTTGAGGATATGGGGAGGGGGAAGGGTAAGACAAAGAGAGAGAGTGGCATGGACATATATACACTACCAAACGTAAAATAGATAGCTAGTGGGAAGCAGCCGCATAGCACAGGGACATCAGCTCTGTGCTTTGTGACCACCTAGAGGGGTGGGATAGGGAGGGCGGGAGGGAGGGAGATGCAAGAGGGAAGGGATATAGGGACATATGTATATGTATAACTGATTCACTTTGTTATAAAGCAGAAACTAATACACCATTGTAAAGCAATTATACTCCAATAAAGATGTTAAAAATAAATAAATTAATTAATTTTAAAAAAAAATTATGTGATCTCTGGGGTTCCTTCTAATGCCCCGTCATGGGTCTCTGTGTGTTCTCCACTTCCCTGTCCTTACAGAGAGGGTAACACCACCACATGAGACAAATTTACCTAAGTCCAACAAATGAGAGAGACACACAGGGTCCTGGGATCCTGGCCTGGCCTACCTGTCTCAGAGACAAATTCACTGTATCCTGCTGGGGACTTTTCCTTATTCACTGAGGTTCTGCCTCTGCCAGTATTTAGGGCATTTAGGAAGAAAGATTTCCTTCTCTCTCTTCCTACCTCCTTTTCCTTTCCCCCACGCCCCTCCGCCTTCCCCCAAATCCAGCATAAGCCTGGCTAATTAGGACAAATTACAGCAGGTGGCAACTTGACTTATTTTTTTTAACTTCACAATCCACCAGGGACTAAAAAGCTTTAAAGCAATTTCTCATTTAATCTTCAAACTCAAGTCTAAATTTCACTGCAATCAAAAAGCATAGATTTGGTGATTCATTTCCTTCACACTTTTCAAGGTTTAATATCTTTCTTGAAAGGCATCAGCACATCCTAAAGATAATTAAGCAACTGTCATTAAGAAGCAGTTACAGTCTTCTTAACCGCCTCCCCCTGACTCTGCTTCTCAGTGCCCTCTAAGTGTATACGTAAGGTGAGAAATGACTTTTCCCTTTTCTGAGGTTGAAATTCCATATCCAAAAGCTTTATATCCTTTAGCTTAGACAGCCAACCTGTCTTAACTCTGAATGATGAGGTCAACTTTTAATTAATTTCCTCCACTGCATACAAAGATCTAGAAATATTACATATCTCTCTCCTGCTACCTCCAATTTCTCTTGACCATTCGTTTTTACCTATAGATTGCCCCCAAAGGCCTACCCAAAACAATTCCAGATGGCTTTTGGGTGGGGGGAACCCTATATTTGACCATTCAGCAAAGGGTCTACTGAAGTGATTTTCAAACTTTATCAAGCTTAAGAGAAGGAATTGAAATCCTGTTAAAACACAGATTCCTTGGTCCTACATGCTGAGATTTTGATTCATAGGTTTGGGGTGTGCCCTGGGAATCTGCATTTCCTACAAGCCACCAGGTGATGCTGACGCTGTTAGTCCTTAGACCACACTTTCCATAGCTCTTGTATAGGGAACCTGGGGAGGGAGAATTAACAAACACCAGGTGCCCCAAAAGGTGCTTATGTGCAGGGTGCATGGTTTGCCCATGAGAGTTTTAATTTATACCTTTTGTCCTGTTGGCCTGACTGGTGAAACGTGTCCCAGACTTGATTTTAAGTGATAAGGTTCATTATCTCATCTGGTCCTTATAAAAATTCCCAGGGCAGGTATTATTATCCCATTCTGCAAAGGAGAAATTGAAGCTTGGACAGATGAAGCAAGCTTGCCTGAGGTCATGCAGTCAGTAAGTGAAACAGCCTGGAAGTGAAGCCAAGTATGTTTTGCTCCAAATCCAGGCCTTTAACTAATGTTCATGAACCTGCCCGGCCCCATCTTACTCCTCTTCGGGGCAGGATGGACAGGGCAGGGGCATGGTACTCAGAGGCTTCAACCTGCCGTTCTTACCATTCCACAGGGAGCCCCAACTTTCCAGGTATAGGCAAAAGTAAAGTTAGGAAAGGCCAATGTTAGGAGAAGAGAGGAACTAAATCAGTCAACAGAGCGAGTACTACAAAGTAGCCCAAATCCTTCAGGAGCAACTGACCTGAAGATGTCAAGTGACAAATGACATAATCAGGAATGTGCTTCAGTGCAGTTTGGCCTCTCATGCGTTTCATGCAAAGAAAACAAGACTATTTATGTCTATGAAGGGACATCAGAGATCACCTAGCTGGTGGTACTCCTTGTCAACACTCTTGAGGAATGTGAGTAACCATGAGTAAGAGTAACTACGGCTCCATTTCAACTTCACAGAGACTTTCAAGGGGGGAAAGGGGTGGTGAGTGGGGAGGAGGACAGAATCTTGGGGAGGCATGTGTGAGGGCAGCATGTGGCACTGGAAAAGGGCCCCTCACTAATTCTGATTTGGTCCTTATACAGACAAATCCCACTATCCTCTGAGGGTCACTGAGTCCATGCCTGTATTTTAATTCCTGGAGAATCTAAGGACTTTGTCCAAGAGAAAGTGTCTCCCTACTCTCAATGAAGGATAGTGGCTTTCCTCCCCTTGGTGGTTAAATGAGTCTTCCTGGAAGAACCAAAGAAAGGAGAGTCCTAAAAGTATGTAAGAGAACTGAGAGGTCTCAAAGGAAACTAGATTTCTCCCTCAGGTCCTCTTTTTGTCTGTGGTGTTTGTTCCCTGGGATTGTTAGTCTTCACACCTGCACACTGACTTTGGCAACAGAGATGCCGATGAAACAGAGAAGCAGACAAATGCATTGAACCAATATGAACAGATTTGTACACCTAAAATTAACTTAGCAATGATCTTCAAACACTTTTTGTTAATATCCAAAGAACCAAGAATTTACTTTTATGGAGGTATTTCAGAGAAACAACTAAATCACTTCAAACAGACATTCCTTCTTCTGTTCTTTCCTCCTTTGCAGGGACATGAAATATCTACATTGCCCTCTTCTAGGACAAAGGACGGTGACTACTAACCTTTGTGGGTCATGCATGCTTAGGAACAAGAAATGTGTCTGAGCAAATGTTCCCACATACCTGGAAACCAAATAAAAAACCCCATCAGGGCTTCCCTGGTGGCGCAGTGGTTGAGAGTCTGCCTGCCAAGGCAGGGGACACGGGTTCGAGCCCTGGTCTGGGAAGATCCCACATGCCGTGGAGTGACTGGGTCTGTGAGCCACAGTTGCTGAGCCTACGCGTCTGGAGCCTGTGCTCCGCAACAAGAGAGGTCACGATAGTGGGAGGCCCGCGCACCGCGATGAAGAGTGGTCCCCACTTGCCGCAACTGGAGAAAGCCCTGGCACAGCAACGAAGACCCAACACAGCCATAAATAAATAAATAAATAAAATTAAAAAAAAAAAAAACACCCCATCAACTGAGACTTCAAGGTACCCTACCTTGGGTGAGGTGAAGGTACATTTGAGTTTCCGGGGCACTCTCTCATGGGCCATTTCAGTCCACTCAGCAAACATATCATCTCGGTAAGCCAGGGAAACGTCCATGGAAACTTCTGCATTTTCTCCTGCAAGAGAAAGGATGCACAATTCAGAAACAGCTTCTGGGAAGGTACTTTGGAAACAGTTTAAAAATTCTTATAGGCTCTACCATGGAAACCAATAAGACAAAAGAGACGTGTCAGTTCCTATCAAATGCCAAACCTGACTCTCCAAACCTGAGGACTTAAAAGTCATAGGATGACTGTCTAAGCTGGTTGTTGGGTCCCCTCCCATAACCAACTGCTCTGCCAAGGAGTCAAAGAGCATCCACTTAAATTCCTCCAGAGATGGGGTCTCACTCTATCTGAGGCAGTTCAAATGGTTAGATTCCAACTCATGGTCAGCATTCATCCTCCTTAACTTGCACCACTGGTTCTAGGTCTGCCTGTAGGAGTCCCACAGCAGATGAGGTCCTTTTTCCACAAAAGTTCCTTAGGTACTTGAAACCTGCAACTCATCTGCCTGTGTTTCCTCTCCTCTCTGATAAAAATGACCAACTTTTTCAGCCACCCCTCAGAGACATGATTTAAGTACCTTGGGTGCTTTCTTCAGGACACACTCTAGTCTGAAAGCATCCTTTTTAAAATTACCCACAAGAAGCTCTCAAATATAGGCTCTGCTGCTTCTCAAAACCCCTTCTTCAGAGTATGGACAAAGTTAATATAAGAGGTAAAGGGTTTTTCCAAATTAAAGACTTATACACAGACAGGAATATAATAATAAGTTCATAATTGTGCAAAGGAACGTTCACATACACTTCCATATCAATAAGGACCATTAATGGGTTTAACTCACCATAGAACTCATTAAGGAGATTAGAGTAAAAAAAACTGCCTCTATCCATTTTGTCTGTTTTATACTCTGTTGAGCAAGTTCAAGAACAGAGGAGTCTTAATGGAGGAAAAAAAGCATAGACTACATTTCCAAAATGACCTTGGTGAGCCAGCTCCCACTGGGGTTATGAGACTGGGCTCAGTTCTAGGCTCTGGAACCTGAATATCAGGTCACAAGGGAAACATAAGAATAACTGCCGTCTGGAAAATTAGGGCTGTTCTTTCCACTAACCCAGTGTGGCTTGAAGACAATTTGACAGTGTGGTGAATCCCTGGTTCTCTGAGGAAATCTAGGAAGAGAAGGAAATAATGCAGGAAAGAAGGAATTTGAGGCCATTCTGATATAGACCAAACCTTCATGAACATCAGCACCCACTCCTTTATTAGTATCATTTAAACCCTCAGTCACTAATAATGAACTATCAGAAAGAGAAAGTAAAAAAAAAAAAAAAATCCCATTTAAAATCACATCAAAAAGAATAAAATACCTAGGAATAAACTTAACCAAGAAGATATAAGACCTATACTCTGCAAACTATGAAATACTGATGAAGGAAACTGAAGATAATACAAAGAAGTGGAAAGATCTCCCATGCTCTTGTATCAGAATAATTAATATTGTTAAAATGGCCATGCTACCCAGAGCTATCTACAGATTTAATGCAGTCCCTATGAAAATACCCATGACTTTTTTCACAGAACTAAAACAAATAATCCTAACATTTATATGGAACCACAAAAGACCCAGAATTGCCAAAGCAATCTTGAGAAAAAAAGAATAAAGCTGGAGGTGTCACCTTCCCAGATTTCAGACTATACTACAAAGCTACAGTAGTCAAAACAGCATGGTACTGGCACAAAAACAGACACATAGATCAATGGAACAGAATAGTGAGCCCAGAAATAAACCCATACACCTGTGGTCAATTAATCGATGAGAAAGGAAGCAAGAATATACAATGGAGAAAAGATAGTCACTTTAATAAGTAGTGCTGGGGAAACTGGACAGCTACATGTAAAAGAATGAGATTACAACATTTCCTCACACCATATACAAAAATAAACTCAAAATTGATTAAAGACCTAAATGTAGAACATGATACCATAAAGAAGATAACATAGGCAGAACACTCTTTGACATAAATCACAGCAATTTTTTTTGGATCTGCCCCCTAAGGCAAAAGAAATAAAAGCAAAAATAAACAAATGGGACCTAATTAAACTCAAAAGTTTTTGCATGCAAAGGAAAGCAATGATAAAACAAAAAGACAGGGCTTCCCTGGTGGCGCAGTGGTTGAGAATCTGCCTGCTAATGCAGGGGACACGGGTTCGAGCCCTGGTCTCGGAAGATCCCACATGCCACGGAGCAGCTGGGCCCGTGAGCCACAACTACTGAGCGTGCGCGTCTGGAGCCTGTGCTCCGCAACAAGAGAGGCCGCGACGGTGAGAGGCCCGCGCACCGCGATGAAGAGCGGTCCCCGCACCGCGATGAAGAGTGGCCCCCACTTGCCGTAACCAGAGAAAGCCCTCGCACGAACCGAAGACCCAACACAGCCAAAAATAAATAAATAAATAAATAAATAAAGTAGCTATAAAAAGTCTTCTTTTTTTTTTTTTTTTTTCCACACACACACACTGTATTTTATTTTTACAAGAGATAGATAGACTGACACCAAGCATTGTACATGGATGACCACAACAACAGCAACAATGATTGCAATTACCAAACATGAAACACACTTATACTATGTCATAACATTGACATTCAGTCCAGTAATCCTCCACTGTAACAGCTCCTTTACTTTGCAGTGAAAATTGATTTGTATATTCTTTTCCTCTGAGTCCTTGTGGGATTTTTTTTTATTTTAATTCAGACAGAAAGTCACAAAAATTATACTCATCCTCATCAGTTCACTCAGTCCCATGTAATTAATTTCTTTTTTTTCATCTTGATCTTTTGTTAGCACTTTTATGAGTTCATCAGTTTTTCATTAGAGTTCTGAAAATGCTTATTCATTCAGTTCAGCAGTACAGTCAGTTACCAGAAACCTGTACTTGTCAGAGTCTTTTCCATGAATTTCTTGAAGATGAAACTCTTTTATAGGAACATATTTGCAAAATCATCAGAGTACACCCAGAACTGTCTGTAAATGCCAAAAGACTTAAAAATGACCATGGTTAAAGATTTGATGAAAGTTCATAATAATGCAGTTGACAAGAAAATTAGTTATTTCTGAGATATACATTTTAAAGTAATAACTAGGATTATTACTTATAACATTATACCAGAACATATAAGATTTTTAGACGTTTCCTGTAATGTCTGAAACATTTATATTAACATATTTCCATACATATTTCCATACAAATACAAATATAAGATTTTTAGAAATTTCATGTAATGTCTGAAACATTTATATTAACATATTTCCATACATATTTCCATACAAATACAAATATAAGATTTTTAGAAATTTCATGTAATGTCTGAAACATTTATATTAACATATTTCCATACATATTTCCATACAAATACAAATATAAGATTTTTAGAAATTTCATGTAATGTCTGAAACATTTATATTAACATATTTCCATACATATTTCCATACAAATACAAATATAAGATTTTTAGAAATTTCATGTACTGTCTGAAACATTTATATTAACATATTTCCATACATATTTCCATACAAATACAAATATAAAAAGTCTTCTTAAAAAAAAAAAAAAAAACAAAAAGACAGCCTACAGAATGGCAGTAAATATGTGCAACTGATGCAACGGACAAGGGATTAATATCCAAAATATACAAACAGCTCATACAACTCAATATCAAAAAAACAAACAATCCAGTCAAAAAATGGGCAGAAGACTTGAATAGACATTTTTCCAAAGAAGATATACAGATGGCCAACAGGCACATGAAAAGATGCTCAACATCTCTAATATTAGAGAAATGCAAGTCAAAGCACAGTGAGATATTACCTCACACCCATCAGAATGACTACCATCAAAAAGTCTACAGAGGGCTTCCCTGGTGGCGCAGTGGTTAAGAATCTGCCTGCCAATGCAGAGGACACGGGTTCGAGCCCTGGTCTGGGAAGATCCCACATGCTGCGGAGCAACTAGGCCCGTGAGCCACAACTACTGAGCCTGCGCGTGTAGAGCCTGTGCTCCACAACAAGAGAGGCCGCAATAGTGAGAGGCCCGCGCACCGCGATGAAGAGTAGCCCCCGCTCGCCGCAACTAGAGAAAGCCTGAGCACAGAAACGAAGACCCAACACAGCCAAAAAAAAAAAAAGTCTACAAAAAACAAGTGTTGGTGAGGATGTAGAGAAAAAAGAACTCTGTACACTGTTGGTGGGAATGTAAGTTGGTGCAGCCACTACAGAAAATAGTATGGAGGTTCCTCAAAAAACTAAAAATAGAACTACCATACGATCCAGCAATTCCACTCCTGGGTATATATCCAGAAAAAATGAAAACACTAATTCAAAAAGATACATGCACCCTAATGTTCATAGCAGCACTATTTTCAGTAGCCAAGATATGGAAGCAATCCAAGTGTCCACCGACAGACAAATGGATAAAGAAGATGTGGTATAAATATATATATATATATATATATATATATATATATACATACATAAATACACACACACACACACACACATAAGCACACACAATGGAATATTACTCAGCCATAAAAAAGAATGAAGTTCTGCCATTTGCAGCTATGTGAATGGACCTAGAGAATATTATGCTTTGCTTATGTCAGAGAAAAATAAATACTATATGATATCACTTATATGTGGAATGTAAAAAATAATACAAATGAATGTATATAGCAAAACAGAAACAGATATAGAAAACAAACCAGTGGTTACCTGCAGGGAGAGGGAAGGGGTGAGTGGCATGTAAGGGGTATGAGATTAAGAGATACAAACTGCTATGTATAAAATAGAAAAACAACAAGGATATATTGTATAGCATAGGGGATTATAGCCATTATTTTATAATAACTGTTAATAGAGTATAATCTGTAAAAAAAAAAAAAAATTAAAAAAAAAACCTGATGAAGAGTGGCCCCCGCTTGCCGCAACCAAAGCCCTGGCACAGAAACGAAGACCCAACACAGCCAAAAATAAATAAATAAATAAAATTAAAATTAAAAGTATCCTATGAAAATTAAGTCAGAAAGCATTAAAAACCTACATAATTTAAAAAAAAAACCTGAATCTCTATGCTGTATATCTGAAACTAATATAATAAACTATAACTATAGTAAGTTAACTATACTTCAATGAAAAAATAACTAGAGATAATAAATCTCAGTCAAACATGGTGAATTGGCTACTTATGTTTTCCTCCTCTCACTCCTGAAACTCCACAAAAAAACCAACCAAACAAACAAAAAAACAGTAAAAGAACACATAGGATATTAAATCACAAGGGGAAAAAAAAATGGTAGTGACATGAGCAAACCAGAGACTGCAACAATTTTTTCGAAGATGAAAAACAGATGGAGTAGGATTTCCTGACAGCCACAGAGATGGGCACAGCCAAAACTCCACAGAAGGGATATTTTGGAAAAGTGAGCCAACATGTCCAATAGACCCCCAAGCCACTTAGAACTGGAAAGCACCAGGTGTTGCATAAGACAGAAGAGGCAAGATGTTGACAACAGGGTAGCGGAGACCCCCAAGCCACTTAGAACTGGAAAGCACCAGGTGTTGCATGAGACAGAAGAGGCAAGATGTTGACAACAGGGTAGCAGAGTCAAAGTCTGTACACAGAATCGCTGGAACCCCAGTTCTCATCCATCTTCCCATCTCCACATAGTCCAGGAGACTCTGGACTTGAGGACACCAGGCTGTGCAGAGACCCAGGGCTGAGAATGGATAATAAGAGTCTGTATAAGAAACTGTGGGACGCCTGGCTTGGCAGAAGCAATGCTCAGAGTTTGTATATCCTCATGGTTAGGAACCAGAATGGCTACAACTGTTTGTCACTTGGCAGCCTCAGTGGTCCAAAGAAAGAACTGAGCAGAGCTCCCATCTGTGAGTTGCATATTAGGCACCAGGGTACCTCCTTTTCATTTCTAACATTGTGATTAGGAATTGGTACTTTCAACTCTGTCGAAAGGGCACTTCCAGAACCACAGAACTCAACAGTATAAATCTGAAAGGTATAAAGGAAGTTATCAATACTCATATTGCGCTCCTTGGAGGACCAGGGTTCAGAGCAGCACTGGCCTTAGACACAACACAGCAGGAGGGGCCCTGAATCTGGGCGCCACACTTTTAAAGGGTCCCGCTCTGTCTGGCCCTTTTCCAGCTGTTCTCTTCCTCTCCAGATGAGAAGACCCTGAAGTGAAGGGGACATGTCCATCAAGAGCCTATCCCCTCCCCCAATTTTTAGAACATGGTCCAGGAACTCAGGACCCCAGAATACATACCCAGACAGCTCTGAGCCTACTTCCACATCGTGGGACTGGGGGGGACCTCTCCCCCAGACCTGGCCTCCCAGAGGGAACTACACAACTACTTGTGTACCCTTGGGCTCAGGATTGCTCAAAGGGCTGCTGTTTGGAGGAGGATACGGACAGAGATTGAGCTTGGAGGGTGGGGTGTCCACACAGAAACACACTCTTTGTATGGGACGGAGCCAGGGGTGGGAAGAAAAGACATCTAGAAGCCCACACTCCCTGGTCCATCACATTTTTGGCACAGAATTCCAAGGCATCCAAGAATCTTAAATTCACATCCAGACTTCCAGTGCATTACAAAAGTAAATTTGTTACAATTGGATGATAAGACTTATTTGGCTTAACAATTTGCTAAGCCAAGTTCATCACTTTAAAATATTTAGACATGTGGCAGCCATGCCTTCATAGGTACTCTTACCTTGCGCCCCACAAATGTTAGGGGTGGGCCTGGTACAGAGCAGGTGACTCAGGGAGAGAAAGGGCCAGACAGACTGGCCTCCTGGACTGCTCCCTGCTTTAAGAGTTATTGCCACCTGTTGGGAATCCCCAGACTGTTTTAAAATATGCTGTTAAAAACAAAGAAAAATTTTAAACACTGTTTTTATGTACAATTACTCTGTGTTAGGCTCTCGTGACTTCCGTGCTTTCATTTAAATGACCTCATGGAACAACTTATAAAGTGGGCATGGATATTTCCTTTTGATTAGTGAGTAAACCGAGGTCCTCAGATAGGAAGTGACTTGCCTGAAGTTGTATTATTGTTGGTAACATGAGAAAGAGAAGTATTCTGAAACTGTCTTAAAAGACAACCACCTTTTTTGTATGGCTTAAAGAAAACTGGGTAACTTGTGATGAAAGAAGCCCCTCAAACTAGTCACAAAATATGAATAGGTAGGTCTTTAATAAAAGCAAGTCTCCACGTGTACACTGTCCCCTTTGATCCTCACACCCATCCTATAAAGAAGAGGTTAGTTATATAAATTGTCCAAGAGTACATGGCTAGTAATTGCAGAGTTGGGCCTTAAACCTCAGTCCGGATCACCCCAGACCCCACCACCCTCTGTTACCTTTGATGGTAGAAACAGAATTCAAAAGAAACTTAACAGTTGCATCAAACACACTGCATGCAGAGACCACTCAACTCTGACCAAACACAACTTTCTACAGGAGAGAAACACGGCACTACTTCAGAAAACTGACTGGAGGAGAGTGATGCGATCCCCCCAGCGTGGAGTTGGAAGCCTGGGCACGCTTGTGCTCATGTTGTGGATCTGGCCCTAACCACGTGTGTAGTCAGGGACAGGAGTGAGCCCCGTGGACTGGGGGCAGCTGCTTTCAGCTCCAGCCATCATCGTAAGGCAGCACAGGTCTTCCGACCAGACCTGCTGCTTCTTTCAAGAGAAGCCAGAAATTCAGATGGCTATACAACATCTCTCAATCTTTAAATGTCAATAACCAATTCGCTAAAAATACAAGGAAACAAAATCTCTGCGCAGGTCAGCTAATAAGACATCAGGCAATCCGTGTCATTCTTTGGGGGGACACTTATCATACTCCCCCCACACCACCGTTCTTTTCTTTCCATTTCAGCATTAGGCGAAGTTCTTTCTAAAGCTTTCTATTTTGGTTCATGAACTTTACCACATGCTCTGCCTAATCCTCACACATCACCTCCTTCCTTCCTTTTCCATCTGGGGGCAGGTGTTATCATTCCTGTTTGTGAGGCAGAGAAGCCAAGACTCGGAAAGCTTTACCCCTAGAAACATCAGACACTCAAGCTTCTAGAGTTTCATGGCGTATAGTTCTTACGGAAACCACAGGGAGAATGGCCGGTTCAAGTGGCCCTCGAGCCTTCGCTGGCTGGACTCTGTGATCTCCCCTACCCACCCTGCCATGAACATTCAGGTTCCTTACCCTGTTGGAATAGGACTTGCCTCCTAGGATTCTGTGATCATTAAATTAGTTACTACATGAAAAATCCTTAGAATAGTGCAGAAAGCATGAAGGGTTAGCTATTGTTTTTATCATTTTATTAGGGAAGTGAAAGTCAGTCTTATACTTACTTTAATTCAAAATAATTACCGGGTTTCAGGGACATGGAACCTCCCACTATGAACCCGTATCCAAACCTGGAACACAAAACTCAGAAAAAGGAAAACACTGGGCAGAGAAACGCAGCAAAGCTCTGAAGTCAGCCACCAGAATCACTTTCTCTTCTGTCTCCAATGGACTCGGAAACAAAGTTCAGCTTTAATGACTATGTTGCATGTAATAAAACACTGGTCTCATGACACCCCTCTCCTCCCCACAGAGATAATGAAAGTAAAGCATCCAATTTGAACTCCCTGGGAGAATGGCAGCAAGGCCAAGGCTACCTCTGGCACCTGGAGAACCTTCCCTATAAAACAAGGACGCTGGTTATACCAGTTCCATGGGGTAAAGTTGTGAAGTATCAGCACAGGGCATTTATAGATTTGAAATGCATGGTTTTCCGCACCTAAACGAGACCAGCAGCTTTGCTATCCTGTGGGTTGTCGGAACCTCGCGTTTCTCAAATGGCTTTGGAGACACATTTTGGTTGCAGGGAAAATCCATTCTCAATACCGGGAAGGGAGGTGTGAAAAGGCACACTGGCTATTTCCATCCTGTTATGGGAGCAGTGCTCTGATGTGAGGAACCTGCACTCCAGGGTTCCGGAGGAGCAGACCCAGACTGCAGAGTATCATTACAAGCAGAAAGATCTGTGCCTTTCCATATTGGGAAGTATAGACCAATCATATCCTTAAGAAGCATTTATCTCTGTATGAGTTAAAACGCCCTGCCCTTCATGAGAAAAGTGTTTGCCAATCAGTTTTCTGAAGACAAGTGGAAGGCCAGAGAGGTGAGCAAGTCCTTAGCATAAGCCAAAAATGGGGGGGGGGGGGGGACACATAGCTAGGAAAACAGTGTGAGCACCTCAAGAAACCTAGGGCAGCTGCTTAATGTAAGAATGGCCCCTGGGAGGAGGGGCTGAAGTGATGAAAGATGAGCTTCCCTTGAGGAAAAAGAAAGAAAGTAATCAAAATGCTTCTTACTTACACTTTTAGAAACAGGTATTTGCCAGCCAGGATAGTACAAAGAGTTTGGAGGCCAAACAGATCTGCTTTTCAATTTAATCTTTATGTCTTCCTAGCTAAGAGACCTGAAATGTCTTAGTTTCCACCTCTGCAATAGAGAAATAGTGGGACCTACCTCCCAAGGCTGTTGACAGGACCACTTGGCATATAGGTACTTAAAAATACTCACTCCCTTTCCATCCAGTCCTAGGATGGTTATGTTATATTATTGATCATTTAACTGGAAACAAAGGGGAAAGGGGGGAGGACAAGTTACATTAAGAGTTAATAAAGAATTATTTTATGGTTGTCAAAAGCTTTTCAGTTCCCTGAGAAATCCTGATTTCCCTGGGCCCTTGTTCTGGGAAAAAATTAAAGAGATTTCAAAATGCTCACATGCATTCCCACGTTACATGGGGGAGCTGCCAGTCACCAGGTTTGTTTGGGTAACCTCAGAAGGAGGCCGCGCAGACCAGCCTCCTCCCAGCCTCCTGCAGACATATAATCTGGGGTTATTTATGCCAGCATTCCTACCCTGATCAAAAACTCCCTGACCTGGCTTGTATTTTCTTGACGTTTTCAATTAAGGAAATAACAAAACCAACCCTGTCCTATATCCACGGTTAGGTCTGGCAAAAATGGACTCAGCTAATTATAAATTTGGTCTCAGCTGTTTTCTTAAGATGCCCTACAGGCCTGGGTGTAAGCAGTTATAAAATGAATGAGCACAATTATTTCGCAAACCAGCCTAACAGTTTAGTTCACACCACCTCTCTCATTTTTCCCCCATCACGTCAAGCATTTGCGTTGTGGAGAAATATTTTCCACATGTAGGAAGACATTTTTCTAAGCATCATCAGAATGATCCCTTGCTATATTCTGAAGCAGTATCTCCTAATTGAAGTAAGCTGTCTATGAAACATGACTAGGGCATGGGGGAATGTTCCTCACATCAGGCCCTTTGCAGTTAGAAAACATCCACTCACGCTTATTGCGCCCTACTGGACTGCTTAAAGGCTATACATTTGGAAAAGTATCTGGGGCATCGAATGTTTTGTAAACAAATGAATCTGCAGGACCACAGAATATAGAAAAAATACATCCTGGTGTTCACTGGGTTGTAGAGTAGCTCTTTCCCCTTCCAACTCAGCTCACTTGCCCTGAGGGGTCTCATCTGCTCTTGGGACACCAGCCACCCCTCTAGTTCAGATTCCCCTCCTAAGTTTCAAATCTGCACGCTCACTACCCACTGGATGGCTTTATTTCTGTGGTTCAGAAAAGAAAGCCAAACCACCAAATCTGGTCAATTCTCTCAGCTCATCAAGTCTTGCAGATTTACCCCCGTCTCTCTCCTCACCACCACTCCCCGTGTTCAAGGCCACCATCATCTCAGGTCTAGATGACGCAAACACATGCCCCATGCCCGTGTTTCACACTGTAGCCAGATAGATGATTTCTGAGATACTTTCAATGTCTTTACATTACCCTCAGTCTAATGTTGAAACTCCTTAAATGGCATAAGAGACTAAGATCTGATTCTTGGTTAGCATCCCAGGGTCTCATCTCGCAAACCCACCCCTATTCCTGCCCCCCCAGACTAGTCACCTTAGCCCGCCATCTTGCCTCCAGCCTGGAAGATGGGTAAGAGTTCAGGCTCTGGAGAGAGGCAGCCTGGAATCACAGCCCACCTTGGCCACTTGGCGGCCAAGTATGTAAGGTGTGCAACAGTAGGCAAGCCACTGAACTTCTCTCTATATAAAAGGGGGATAACAGTATGCCCATCTCCTATGGCTGTGAGGACTAAATGTGCTAATCACTCAGCACAGCCCTGGCATACAGTAAGCACTCAGTAAATGCTGACTGCTTTTTAAAGTCTGCTACTCAAGGTTACCTACACTTACTGCACTTGGGGGTCCCTGCTTGCACACCAGGTTTTTAATAGGTGTCCCCTTTGAGAGGATGAATTACAAAAGAGCTTCTTTGCCTCTGGGCTGCAGACAGTACTCTGCAGATAGTGCCTGGCATTCCCACTCATGCCAGAACAACTCCTGCTCATCTTCTAGAATTCTACAGATTCATTCCCACCTTCCCTCACCCACTCAAATGGATGAAGTGCCCCTCCCTCTTGCTCGCACAGTACCCTGTGTGTCCAGCACTGTAACACGTATCCTACTGCAGTTCAACTACCTGACTACGTACCTGTATCTCTTTCCCTACCCACCTCTCACTTAGACTGAGAGGTTCCTGAAAGCCAGGGACTACCTCAGTCACAGCTATAGCACCCATGTCTTTACAAAACAGAGAGTCATTAAATATTTGCCAAATTAATGAATATCATTCTTCTTTCTCCAAATATTCCTACAATCCAAAATTCCCTCCATCACTCCATCACCTCTATAACAAACGTGTGTAGTCTATAGTTTGCTCTGTTTTGGTGGCATTCACTTTCTTTTCCCCACTGCCTGCTTCTCTTCTCCCACCCACCCCCCCCCCCCCCCCACACACACACTCAGAAAAAAGGATGTTCCTCAAATTTGGCCAAGGGTCCCATCAAGAAGCAACATGCCTGTTCCCGGGACTGGATGGAAGGGGAGTGAGCCTGAGGGAGGCACCGTCTCCTTCCTCCCGTTCCATCTGAATTATAATATGGGGTTGCAGTAGTGTTCTGCTTGAGACGACTAGTAGGGGTAAAGGAGGAGAAAGGATTTAGCCACAGGGACTAGAAACCAAAAAGTTCTCTGACCTGTTCTAGAGTTTAAGGTTTAAGTAAAGCAATAAAAAGATGGGTCTTTGAGGTGTGTATCATGCCTGCCCAAGTCTACAGGGATAAGAGAATAGATGGAACTACTGACAAGAGACTTCAGAGAAGAAAAACTGTACAGCACCCACTTGGGTATAACACGTCAAGTCTCTGGTAATCTACTCAAGCCTATTTTTCCAAGACAGAAAAGAAGCCCATCAGGAACTCATAACAGGAAGTCATAACAGCTGGTGTGGCCACCAAGATGGAATAATATACCTCTGAAACCTCTAATTCTAAATGGACCATCCAATCCAATTCATTTTTTCCTCCACCAAATATGTTTAAGCACCTACTAGTTTCTATGCACAATAGTGGGGATGAAAAAGACATACGAGGCAAAGTCATTGCCCTCGGTTGTTCACAGTAAGGTGGGGATGGCAGGCATATACATAAATAAGTATTACCTCATGTGGGTAGTACATCTAAAGTAGTTATAGACAGTCAGTCCTCTATATACAGATGCAGAAGCTGCAGACATACAAGGCTGACTGTACTGCACCATTTTATATAAAGGACTTGGGTGTCCATGAATTTTGATATTCAGGTGGATCCTGTAACCAATCCCCCAGGGATATCGAGGGATGACTGTAGTCAGCACAAAGATGTCAAGAGTGCTAGGTAGGGGGACAAGAAATGCAGCATAGAACACACGATCTTCTAGATTATCTCATCTAGAAGAGATGATGTTTAACTGTGAATCACAGGATGAGTAAGAGTTCACTAGGTAAGGAAGCAGGAGAAGAAATTATAGGCAGAGGGAGCTGCACGCCTAAAGAGTCATGGAAGCAAAAAATAGGACAGCGTAGTCAGAGAAATCAACTAATTCAATACGGCAGGGAATGGGAAAAGGAGTGGAGAAAACAGACAAGGTTGAGAGGAGGAAGGATTTTCTGACAAAGAGAAGAAACATGCTCTGAACGCTGCATTTTATTTATTTATTTACTTTAATATTTCACTTATTTATTTTTTTTTTTTGGCTGGGTTGAGTCTTCGTTGCTGCGCGCAGACTTTCTCTAGTTGTGGCGAGTGGGGGCTACTCTTCATTGCCGTGCGCGGGCTTCTCATTGCGGTGGCTTCTCTTGTCGCGGAGCACGGGCTCTAGGCGTGTGGGCGTCAGTAGTTGTGGCTCGTGGGCTCTAGAGCGCAGGCTCAGTAGTTGTGGCACACGGGCTTAGTTGCTCCGCGGCATGTGGGAACTTCCCGGACCAGGGATCAAACCTGTGTCCCCTGCATTGGCAGGCGGATTCTTAACCACTGTGCCACCAGAGAAGTTCCAGCATTTTCTTTAGAAGGATGTTTTTAAGCAAAGAGATCTGGCAGCTGTGTGAAAGGCAGAGTGGGATAAGGTGGGGGAAGAGGTAGAGAGATCTAGAAGAAACTGTGGCCCGCTGCGCTTACACAGTTTTCAGCATGTTTAAGATTATTTCATCTCATAGTAAAGATCACCAGAAGGACCTTCCCCATTTTCCAAGGAATTTGAACTCAACAATGAACCAATCTTTTCCTAAAAAAGCTAGAGAAATCAGAACCATCCAAGATGGCAAGTGTTAAAACACTGGAGAGCAAATGTGGCAACACTGCTCTTTCCTATTTGACCATAATCAACATAAATGTGGAGTAAAAACAAACTTGACAGCCAAGGGAGGGAAACACACAGTGGGTTTCTTTGCTTTCTCCCCAGGACACCATCAGTGCACAGAGCATCTGGAACAATAGCCAACGTGATGGTTACGAAAATCTACCTGCCTCTCTCTCTCTCTCTCTCTCTCTCTCTCTCTCTCTCTGTCTCTCTCTGTCTCTCTCCCTCTCTGAATGCAATTAGAGAAGAGAGCTTCATTCACACTGAATCTAATAATAGACGATGGCGGAGTTCACAGACTGACAGCTGCATTCTCATACAGTAACCAGGAGAGGAAAGGGATGGCTAATTTAACTTAACAACTCCCAAAACAAACAGTGCAGAAGAAGTCCAGGATAAAGAGAAAACACAAAGGTCACTTCTTCAAAGAGCTGGAAGAGGAATGGGGTCACTCTGTGGCAGTTTATTAGTCCTCCTCAAATCCAGATGAAACCAGTGAAGTAGTGTGCCCAGATCTGCCCAGAGTCCTTCAGACAGGAGCTCTGGCAGATGAAACGGCTGAAGAAATGCAATCAAGATCAGGCAGGAGGGCCAGGACTTGTCTTAACTTTTTCCTACATCACCTGGATACCTTAAAAGCTAAGAAACTCACTCCATTTTCTAGATAAATGAGCTCTTCCCCCCTGCCCCGCCCTACCATCACCATGTCTAAATCACACTCTGCCTAGCCTGAGGCAGGAAAAAAAAAAAAAAAAGTTATCCAGGAAATTAACATGGATCATTAAGGGAAAGAAACCAGGTGTCTCAAAGGAGTTCACCCTTTCTTTTTTCCTCTCCTCAGTCCCAAAACGTTTTGTTCCCCAGTCTGCCCTGCCCAGGGAGGGGATTATGGTTGGGCTTCAAAAGAAACAAGGGAATGCTTGTGGGCAGGAAGCAGATTCTCTCTGCAGCTCTCCCACAGATCTGTGCTGGCTCTCAGGGCGGCTGCCAGCCAGCTAAATGTCAGATCGCTGCACCCCGCATTCCCGAGCCACACCACCTCCATTGCCCCGGTGACTAAGCTGTTTCAACAGCTGTGTCACTGCTGGAGTCGGGCCAGTGTTATTTGCACAGAGTATGTGCTTCGTGCGGCTTAGGTGGGGAATTATTGCAGACGGGACTGGGGTGCTATTTGCAGAGCAGGTCCTCCCCTTGATCATCAGCTAAGGGCATCCCCTGACCTCCGGGCAGCAACGGGACAATGTTGGGCTGCTGCTCAGGCTTCCGGGAGACGGTTGGACTCATAACACCACAAAGAGGGTGGAGAAGGCGTGTGTGTCTGTGAGACAGAGAGAAGAAGTGTAACCAAAAACCAGGACCCTGGGTTGGGCCCCGAAGACCTCAACGGCCCCTCCCTCAGTAAAAGCCACCAGAACTAAAAGGAGGTTCCTTCTTCTGCCCTTCCTCTCCAGCCGTCTCCCTCCGTCTCTCCTTTGAAAGCCTCTTTCCTTTCATGTAATGTTGGCACCCCCTTCATCTCTGTAGGTCTCTCTATGCACCTCTCCACACACTTGCCTCTGAATGACACTAGGCCTGGGCAACGTCCCCTTGCGTGCCTTGTGCCCGTGCCTCTTGTGTTCCCTCAGCCCCTGGCCTCCCCCTCTCCCACTGCATCGCCTACCGTCGTTTATGTTTATCTCGCTCCTGAAGCAAGCTGGGCCCGTGGACTCTCGTTCGTGCCCTCCCACCCCCTACAGTCTAGCCTCTTGCCCATTAAGGCAGGCACAGCAGGCATCCCTCACTAACTGCTGAACAAAGCAACCCAACTCCCTTCCAGCGAGGGCTGATGGGACCCAGGCAAAGGCATTGCACTTGTGGCCTTTCTTATCTGGGGGCAGGACCAGTTTCCACTTGTAGTCCATTCTACGCCGCATCCAACCAGGAGCCCTATTAGCCTGCTCTCCCTCCTAAGTTGTTCTCACAACAGCAATCGGGCTACATTTTCTGACATTAAAGAGATCCCAGAAATGTGTTTTCTTAACCGTAATTCAAAAAGAGTCATGTACCACAATGTTCATTGCAGCTCTATTTACAATAGCCAGGACATGGAAGCAACCTAAGTGTCCACTGACAGATGAATGGCTAAAGAAGATGTGGCACATATATACAATGGAATACTACTCAGCCATAAAAAGGAACAAAATTGAGTTATTTGTAGTGAGGTGGATGGAGTTAGAGTCTGTCATACAGAGTGAAGTAATTCAGAAAGAGAAAAACAAATACCGTATGCTAACACATATATATGGAATCTAAAAAAAAAAAAAAAGGTTCTGAAGAACCTAGGGGTAGGACACGAATAAAGACGCAGACGTAGAGAATGGACTTGAGGACACGGGGAGGGGGAAGAGTAAGCTGGGACAAACTGAGAGAGTGGCATGGACATGTATACACTACCAAAGGTAAAATAGATAGCTAGTGGGAAGCAGCCACATAGCACAGGGAGATCAGCTCGGTGCTTTGTGACCACCTAGAGGGGTGGGATAGGGAGGGTGGGAGGGAGACGCAAGAGGGAGGAGATATGGGGATGTATGTATATGTATAGCTGATTCACTGTGCTGTAAAGCAGAAACTAACACACCATTGTAAAGCAATACTCCAATAAAGATGTTAAAAAAATAATAATAAAGGATATTCTAAAGACATAAAAAAATAAAAAATAAAATAAAAATTAAAAAAAGAAATGTGTTTTCTTATAAAGGAGGTCTTGTATTTTAAAAAGAAATAAAACAATGATTCTCTAAAGCTCACATTTTTGAGTGCCTATTACGTGCAGACATTTTCAGCTGCACATAGATGCCAGCCAGATATAAATGATCACCTGCAATCTCAAAACGAGGAAACTGGGAAGGAGGCAAACTGTGAACCAGGCCTGCCCACCTCCACCACTCCAGGCCTTTCCTATCATGTCATGAGTTCGGGGATGAGACCTGTTTCTTGCTCTAGAAAAGCCACTAATTAGCTGTACGATTGGAGTAAGTCACTGTACACATTGTATTTTTTCATTAAATACTTAAGTTGAACGTATGATGACTAAGGTCCTTCTAGTTCTAACATCTCATGAATGCAGAAAACTAAACCACTAGCTGCTTAACTGCCTTCTACCTTTGAGGCACTGCAGTAAAAACAAAGAACAGTAAAACAATTCCTGCCCTCAGGGCACTTATAATGGAGTTGGAGCAACCAGGGATAAAAACTTGATTTTGACTAACATGAGTTAAACAGAAACAAATACAAAAATACCAGAGTCCATGGCAGTCCTTGAGAAAAAACAAAGTCATAACTATAAAAGGACAAAAGTGCATTTCAACAATGGTTTCTCTCCCCCCTGCAAAAAATACTTTTGTGCTGCTGGCAGGAAAAGCCAGCTACCAGAAGGGATCCCGTCTGTTTCACGGGAAAGCTTTGTTTCTGACAAGTTTCGTAAAGGAAAAAGTAGGCTAGAACAAGCTTTTTATTTCCAACCCACCTTTTCTTCGTTCCCATGAATGAGGAGGGGATAAGAATGACAGCAGGCAGCCAGGGAGAAAAATAATATGGCTGGTGGGTCCTGACCTCTTGGATTCCTACCGACAGAGAAGCCCGAGAGGCAACATTTAATTGTGAAAAAACCAGCCTTGCTCGCCTCTTATCTTTCTCCTCTGTGACTTAAAACCCACAATTACTGGCAACCCCTAGATTCCGAGTCACTCAGCTGGTGGTGGCAGCAATGGCTGTGTCTGTAGCTGAAAAGAAAAAGGGGAGTTCGATTTTACCTGCCTCGGAAGCCAGCCTCATGCGAAAACAGCCCTAACCCAGCTTTACGACTTCTCCCATTAAAAAGTTCACAGATGCCCTCCTGTTGGGAAGACCACCATGCGAGAAGTCCAGATGGAAGAAAAAAGAAATTCGATTTCCAGCTGCTGTATAATTCAAAGGACAAGCTATTCTCAAATCCTGAATTCCACATTTCATTTCAGCCCTAAATATGTGATTTTCAATTCCTTTTCTCAAGGATCAAACTCCAAATTTCTTAGCCCGGTCATCAAGGCAACTCACCGACTGGCCCCTCTAACTTTCAGGAGCTTATCTTTTCTCTCCAATCTAGAATTCTTCTAACAAGTAAATTTACTGTCCTTTGCATACAACACGTCATTTCACAGTATTTCACGGTGGAAAAATATGGGTCTTAGTCCTGCCTTTCTCAGCTGCAAACCAGATGACCTTGGAGAAGTCACATACCTTCTATAATCTCAGTTTGCAGACCTCTAAAAGGTTGTCACCCACATACCTCCACTCCCATCTTGACTTATTACTCTATTCCCAAACATTTTAATTTACATATTCATATGTTTACAGTCAAATAAGATTAAATCATCCCTTGTGGACATATTCTCCCAAGGATGCTGAGAATTTCCCATAACTTCTATTTTAGGGTGTTCTCCAATTGCTTAAGTGGTGATCAACATGCAATTTGGCACTCATGGGGTCTACCTATACCATGAAGTTGGAACTCTTACCTTGAGATTCATAAATCTCTAAATTCCACAGACGACCTTCAGGTCTTCTGTTGAAGTATGAATACAAAATATCTGAATGGGGCTTATGCACATTTTTCTCCCAAGGTCAAGGTCCTTGATCCAAAGTTAAGAACCACTGTCCTGAAGTAATGAAAGGCCTAAGGCCATCATCCACCCAGGTCCTTGTTCTGCACATTTGACCCTGCTGCCTCCCTTTCTGGGCTACTATATTCTCTCCAGAACTCACATTTCTTCTCTCTGCTCAAGTCCAAGAATAATAACTCACCTTTACTGAGCATTTACTCTGTACACTTACTATGTAAAAGCCTCACATGTATTTTATTCTAGTTTCATCCTTAAAACAATCCTAATAAGGGTGGTACTACTATTATATCTATTCTATTGATAAAGAAAATGAAGTATAAGGAAGTTCACAAACTTACCAAAAGTGTCATACAATTTGTAAGTGATAGGTCAGGGATTTGGCCCAAAAACTCTGGCTTCCCAGAACAAAATAAGGCTGCCCTTGGATTGTTTCCTTGCCATCAGATAGTAGAGTCACAAATTCCAACATCTCCTTTAAGACTCCACCCTTCAAGACTCAGTTAAAAAACTATCTTCACAGTTAGTTCATCATTTCCCCTTCTGTGTTCATGGAATATTCTGGGCACTTAGCACTGAACACATTAGTATGATATTCTTGTTTCTTTCTCTCTGAACTAGACAGTGAGCACCTAATTCTTTTGAGTACATCTCAAGTATTTACTGTGCCTGGGGCTGTGCTAGGGACCCAAAGATGAACAAGATACAGTCCTTGCCCTCAAAATTCAGTCTTTCAGGATAGAGAGAAGTAAACAAAGAAGGGTCATGATGTTTTTTGAAACTGTATTATGAAGGATAAAGACTTACCTTCATACCTTAATTCCTGAGTAAAAAATGCCAGCACATAGTAGAAGCCCAATAAATAAGCAATAAATGAATGCAGGACATTGGGAAGGGGGCCTCAGAAGCTGGACTGTTAAATTTAAAAGATCTACCATCCCTTTATGAAAACTCTTTGAGGTTATTTATATACTGACTCACCTAAAAACTGTTTCCTGTGTTGGTGTCTATGATACATTTTTTAATGTCAGACTAAAAATACACTTCCAGTACACCAACCCTGTCTGCCTACCCAAGGACTAGAAATGAACACAAGGTAACACGTAACAAAATAAAAGACAAGAAAACTCATTCATTTCAACACTAAGTTCACCCACTAACAAAGGGGCATCCATCCCCACTCAGCAGCATCTTCTAAAATGGTTACACTTCAGGGTCTTTGAAGTAGCTGATTCACAAAGCTGAAGGGATACTCATGAGATTTTTATAGAGCCAAAGAATCTTAAGTGAGTCATGGACTCTTCAGCAAAAGAGATGTAGAGTGGACGGAACCTTAGGAGTCATCTCGTATGATTTCCCATTCAGATCAGGAAGCCTCTCCAGAGCACTATGGATGGATTCACGCCATAGACTCAGTGGGATCAAGGCACTAGAGTTCCAAGATTGCTTTCACTTATAACCCCTCTATTTCTCAGCTGGGAAACTTTGGACAAATCATTTAGCTTCTCTCATCCTCAGTTTCCTCTGATTTTATAAGGGAGAAGAACTATTGAGATGATCAAATGAAATAAAGTCTTAATCAGAGATGATTTGCTTGCAAGTAACATGATTTTATGCACGCTAGCTTAAGCAGAAATTAGCTGGAAGGATACAAAAGTATCTCAAGAAACTCAGGACACAAAGTGCTGACAAGCTTGAGGAACCAGAACCAGGAAGAGAAAACTGTCAGAGAGAGATTCATCATTTGCAGTTGATCATAATTATACCCCATGGTCCTTTGTCTCCACTTTTCTCTTTGCATCTGATTTTCCCAATCTGCCAAACAACTTTTCTCTCCAACATCTCCAACACCTCTTGCCCAGGTAGCCCCCAGGGCTTTTCAGTTTAAATGCCAATGAAGGTGGGCCTAGAAATAGTGAATCCCCATTTGTTATAAGAGAGAATCTGATTGTTCCCCCTTGGGGCAAGGGCCCATCCTAATCCAATCAGCTGTGGCTGGGGGACTGATCATGTGGCCAGGTGCCCACTCAGCAGGCACGGTGGAAGCCCACACTCAGAGAGGAAAGACAGACAAATTCTGCAGGAAAATGACATGAGGCCAAAGCAAATGGCTGGCAACACAGACACCCCTAGCATTTTTTGCACCCCTAGTACAAAAGTACTTTGTAAAGAAATCACCACCAAATGCAAGTTATCACTTGGGGTCATCATTATGATTCCCTCCTCAACCAGCTTCTGGTTGATTACTGCCAATGACAGGCTGCTCACTACTTGAAGAGACAGCCTTTCCATTGCTGAACAACTTCAACTATTAAAACTCTTTTCTACGTTGACAGTAACTTTTTAGAAGATACTAAATTTAAATGTTTACAATCTTCCCCCAAACTTTACCTTTAAAGAACACATAATCTTGCTTGTTAGGTCAGGCCTGGGCTTTCCTTTGTGGTCATAATATGAATAACCAGTAAGGCAGGAAAGATAGATTCATTGGACAATTACTTTAGGAAACAACCTAAACCAGAACAATTAAAAAACCAGAACCTCTTCTTCCTTTTTAAAGAATTACTACTACCTCTCCTACTAATACCATTAGCACTAACTTACTAAAGCAAAAGAGGAACCGGAACCATTTCTAGCATCAGTGTGTAGACAGTAGGTAGATGTTGAAGAAAGTGGTTTTTTCCATTGTAGAATCCCTGGCACTTTTGCAAGTAGAATTCTGCTTTGCTTAACAAAGGATTTTCTTTCCCCATCTAACTTTCTTTTGCTTTGAAAAGCATCATCCGGAAAATAATCTTACTTCATATTTTCTTAGGTTACCCAAAATAAAGGTATGATTCCCCATAAAATAACCTCATATTAGCTATGTGGTGATTGACTGGCATTTAAATATTGACAAGAATACCCCAAATTAGAAGAGGAGGTAAAAGCACAAAAACACCTTATATATAGTGGAGCGCCAACAAGGAATCTGCTGCTGCTGGTGGCTTTGCTGTTCCCATTTTTCATTGATGTCACCAGGCTTTTATTTTAGTAACCAGGATATACTTGTTACGGATGCAAAGAGAATCTCCTCATTTATATTCTAAACTCAGAGCAGGAAATGAGACACGTGGGTGATCTGCAGCTGTGGCACTATAAACAGGACCAGCCTACCTCCTAGTCTAGATTCTAGACTGCACTACATTTCCTGAACTTGGGAGATTTAAAAAAAAAAAACATAGAGAATACACCATTTTAGAAAGACCAGCACAACTTCTGTCCAAGAATCTTAGAGGCCGCTGTTTGGTAGAAGGCTCACTGCCCTGTATATGGTAGCTACTTGTTGCTAGGTACCATCCACCTGCCTACATGGCTGATATACACCAGGAGATCCTGCTCTGTCTCCAGCCAGCTGTGCTACAGTGGGCAAGTATTGTAAGGTTTTCTCATCTAGTAAACTAAAGGACTTAGTCCTTTAACATTTTTGGGCCAAACACCCATTTGAAAACCTGACAAAAGCCACAAACCCTTTTACTCCCAAAATGCACATAAGTAAATATGACTAAAATTTCACACAGTATCAGGGGCTCGTGTGGCCCTTGAACCCTACCCATAGACTCCTGGTTGAAGATAATTAGACCAGCAGCACTCTCACCAATCTTCCAGCGCTCAGAGTCTGCAATCACACACTGGATGTTTAGTAACAATTACTGCAAATTATTCAACACCATAGATGAGTGTTTTGCTAATACTAAAGACCAATCCAAAATGATCTAGCGCCCAATGTTAAATTGACTGGTAAGTCAATGAATGGAAGGAAGCGGGAGGGAATGGATACAGCAAACTATAAACATTAATAAAAAAATCTTGGGAAGGTTTTGAAAGAGCCCAACTCTGTTTCTCAACTGGATTTTTGCATTTGGAAATACATAACACAAAACCAATGAGCCAGATATAGAGATCCAGACAGCTTTATAGTGATGCTGTCCAAGTCACGTGCTTACACCCATCACACCCAAATAAAACAACGCCAAAGGTTCCCACGCTCCTGCCAATATAAACACGTTCACAATGGTTAATTCCAAAGTTGTGCCTGAAGATTCCCGCACAGGGAAAGATAATCCATCAATGAGAGTAAACAAACATGATGTCCTTAATATTCACTATCCTGGGTTAATCAACAAAACATGGTCTTCTCCCATGATTTTAGTTTCTTTCTGTTTCAAGTCAGTAGCTAAGACTGAGTCATGCTTGTAAGTTCTAGGTTCTAGCCTTGGTTTGAAGAGGAAACACGACTCCATAAGAAAAAGGACTGGCCGTGTAAATCCATCTCGAATAGTGACAACCTCTTTACCTTTACCCACCACCTCATACCCCACTCCATTTAGGTCTGCCACATCTTTCTGGTGTGTTTTGAGCTTTTTCAGCTTATCTTTTTTTAAGGGGGAGGGGAGAGAGGAGAGGAAAATTTTGAAGTTTTTACTTCTGCTCACTTTGACTCTGGGGCAGGTAAAGAAATTTAAAAGGTAACTTAAAAAATCTTGGTGTCACCAGCCTGTAATAACAACTGTCCAATCAGAAATGTTTCTTATAAATAGAGACTGTAACATGGTCATGAATCAAAGAAGGTCTCTTTTAGGGGAGGTGGGGGAATGGGAGTGGGAGGGTAGAATTAGATTTCTTCTCAGTGACTTACTTCAATATAGTTTGTTAAAGAGGATTATCTGATGAAGCATGGAATTCCAGTTATGTGAATACCATATTACCAATGGTCTGTTCCATCACAGTAGTTGTAGTTTTATGGTGTACAGAATCCTCTGCCCCATTAAGCTCTCTTTGTGGACTCTTCCCAAGAAGCATCTCAAAATATAATAGAATTAAGAACCATGACTCTTGCTGATGGTCAACAATAAGATCACAAAAGGATTCCGTCTTTCTTCCTTCTATAAATTCGCCCCTAATCATTTTAGATAACGTGACAGTTTATTTTTTACAGTCAGAAGATTGTTCCTTTATTCTAACTGTCTTCATGTCGTGTCTAACTAACATTCTATAATAGATACACAAATGGAAGCACACAATCATTTCATAAAAAGTTTGGCAATTTCCTCCCAGGACACTCAGCCATCTAACTTGAAAAATGACTGGGTAATAATATCATTCTACTTCGTGTTTTTACTAGAAATGTTTTACAGAAATGTTTTCAGTTTGAGAAAAGAAAAATCACTTGTTATATAAATAATTCCATCGTTACATGTAGTCATTTGCAAGAATGAAACAAGCAAGTAAGACAATACTCAATTATAGCGTACAGCACGGGGTTCGAGGCAAGACATAATGACTTCATTACCTAAGAACAGAATAAACGCTCTGGCTTTCCCCATCCCACACCATTTATCAGTATTTCTTCAGCCTAAGGGATTTTTAGACCCCTGATATCCTAGATTTACTACTCAAGACAGATCAATCCATCTTGAGGCTTTCTGCCAAAGAATTTCAGTGCTTCTATTTCAACAGTAGATTTGAAAGCTGGGTAGAGACATGTCAAGAAAACCCTCCTTCTTTGATCTCTCCATCCAAGTGTCTCAAAAGAAGCCCCATGGAGAGTCTGAGGTTATCCTAAGTATGTGACTTGCAGTTGTAATCAGTAGAGCGACATTCCATTACAAGTGGGTACCATTTTAGCCAACCCAAACCTGTATTTCACAAATACATACATAAATTAAGTGACTGATAAAACACTTTAAAAAGAATGACATACACCCACTCTAGAGGATATTTTCAAATAACAGAATTTGCTGTTACAGAACAATCTAAGCCCATCACATAGATAAGCATTCATTTTTCTCAATGATCAACCATCCAGACACCAGATGTTTAGGTTGACTTTTTTCTGACACTTTTTAGTCCACTCACGCTCCCTCCATTTTCTAACTCTCCAGAGCAAAAACTGAAGTTCTCTCTTTCAACTCTATAGAAGCACCACGTTTGTGCCCTGACAAACACGTTAATTCCATGCCTCTGAAATGTTTAGGTAAAAGTCAGCGGTGACCCAAACATAGATTTCAACAGACAGGTCTGCTCAGAATTTGTACAGTCATCCCTCGTTATCCAAGGGGATTGTTTCCAGGACCACCCTCCACCCCCAACCCTCAGCAAATACCAAAATCTATGGATGCTCAAGTCACCTATACAAAGTACCATAGTACAGTAGGCCCTCAGTATCCAAGGATGAGATACGGAGGGCCACCTGTAATTGGCATTTACTGAAAAGTCCACTTTCTAAGCATCTAGAACTAGATTCTATTCAACTGGCTTTCCCTTCCCAGATCCTGCAGACTATAGTTTTAAAACTATCACCATTTACAAGTTGAACTGGCTACTACTTTTCATACTTACTATTGAATGACAACTGTAGGTTTTTTAAATGTTTATGTTTAAAAAATGAGAGTAGGGGGGCTTCCCTGGTGGCGCAGTGGTTGGGAATCTGCCTGCCAATGCAGGGGACACGGGTTCGAGCCCTGGTCTGGGAAGATCCCACATGCCGCGGAGCAACTGGGCCCGTGAGCCACGACTACTGAGCCTGCGCGTCTGGAGCCTGTGCTCCGCAACGGGAGAGGCCGCGATGGTGAGAGGCCCGCGCATCGCGATGAAGAGTGGCGCCTGCTTGCCGCAACTGGAGAAAGCCCTCGCACAGAAACGAAGACCCAACACAGCAATAAATAAATAAATAAATAAAAATAAAATTAAATTAAAAAAAAAAATGAGAGTAGGGATTCTGTTTAGAATTGCTTTTTCAAGTATGGATTACTTTTATTAAATAACAAACATAGAATATCGTCTTTCTCAACAATCAAATAAAATATACACATTCTCTAAACACTTTTATTACTATAAATTACCCTATAATATCATTTCCCTCCAAAAAACATCAGTCTGATGAAATCTTGAAGTTGATGAAACAATGACCAGTTTTTAAAGTGAATGTCAATGCTTATTCAGTTTCTGACGGATTGTCAAGATCTCAAATCCTAGCCAAAACCTGTATCATCTTAAACTGAAAGTTTAAAAGGAATAAACAGGGCTTCCCTGGTGGCGCAGTGGTTAAGTATCCGCCTGCCAATGCAGGGGACACGGGTTCGAGCCCTGGTCCGGGAAGATCCCACATGCCGCGGAGCAACTAAGCCCCGTGCGCCACATGTACTGAGCCTGCGCACTAGAGCCCGTGAGCCACAACTACTGAGCCCACATGCCACAACTACTCAGCCCACATGCCACAACTACTGAGCCCGCACACCTACAGCTGGTGCTCTACAACAAAAGAAGACACCGCAATGAGAAGCCTGCACACCGCAATGAAGAGTAGCCCCCGCTTGCCGCAACTAGAGAAAGCCCGCGCGAAGCAACGAAGACCCAACTCACCCAAAAATAAATAAGTTTTTAAAATAAATAAATAAATTTAAAAATGGAATAAAATTTAGCACCAAATGACTGTCCTTTAAAATATATAGTCCTTAGATTATTTTATCTGCTCAAAGACCCTTCAAAGATACATGAAAACTCTGAATACATATATATATACACATATATATATAATCCTAACTTTAATTTCATAGTCCAAATGTGAAATCTCTTATTACTTGAAATCTGAAACTCATTTCACAGACTGTCTAGGAAAGTTTAAAGAAAAAACAGGATTGGTCCTGACTTTTCCTTCCATTTGAGGTAATATTGCTAGAGCTGAATCTCTGATAAACAGAAAGCCATCCACATATAACAGGATCTTGTTCACCACACTTATCTTTTTTCTTCTGCCCCATCTCTTGCTGTCAGAAAGGCATCCAAACAATGATAAAATATAAAAAGTGAACCGGCAGTTGCACATACTCTTTAATATAAGGATCAGGGGAAAACCCAGACCTACCATGTCTTATAAATATTATTATAATTTAAATATATGTATGTGTGTATATGTCTATATCAATCAACAAAGACATACCATCCCTCTTTAATCAATGCCCTCCTTAGTGCCCATAAGCAAAAGGTAAGGAGAATACATTTAAGGAAAAAATATTCTCATAAACCCAAAATGTAACATTTTCATATTAAAGTCAACAGCCCCCACCCAGAGCTACTGCTCAAAATAAGCATTTTTTGATCTGGTTTTCTTGATGACTCTATGGTTTCAGTTATTTTATACATTTATTGAAGGAACTGTTAGCTGTCCGTCTTGTTAAATTTTTAGTGTGGGGGGCTTCCCTGGTGGCGCAGTGGTTAAGAATCTGCCTGCCAATGCAGGGGATACGGGTTCGATCCCTGGTCCGGGAAGATCCCACATGCCACGGAGCAACTAAGCCTGTGTGCCACAAGTACTGAGCCCACACGTCGCAACTACTGAAGCCCGCGCACCTAGAGCCCCTGCTCCGCAACAAGAGAAGCCACTGCAATGAGAAGCCAGTGCACCGCAATGAAGAGTAGCCCCCGCTTGGAAAAAAAATTTTTAGTGTGCCCCTATTAAGTGCAGACCCTCACGTTATAAGAAATTAAAGTATGTTTCTAAGATAAAGAATCTTTAGTCCACTCTTTTTCTAGATGAAGATAAAATATATTTTGGAACCTGAAGATGTACTTGGGAAAAAAAACCATAAGATGCATTTACATTTCATTTACATATAGCAATGTTTTAGTTAAAGCCTTACCAACATAGGCATTTTTGATATTTAGAATTAATATTTGATGGGAAGCAATTCATCTGTGAAGTTATTAAAATATGTAATAGGTTCTGACCACCAATAAGGATGGGGCGTGAAATTTCCCACACATCCAACAATTCTGACGCCAGCAGGGTGTCCTACAATTCAACTTAATTCTGACACTATCTACCCAGAGATATCATCAGATCCCACAGGTTAAGGGCTCAGTCGCACAAAACTGCCCCTCTCTTCAGATGCTAATCACAAGCCCAGGCTGTTACCTGCGCTTCTGACCTACTGGCTACAGATTGGAGGATACCACGATCCCCTCCTTAGACTTCAGATGCCAGCCGCCAAGTCCAGGTTGTTACCTGTACTTCTAACCTAGTAGCTACGAATCAGAGGTTCCCACGACCCCCTTCTCAGGTTTGACTAATTTGCTAGAGCTGCACACAGAACTCAGAAACCCATTTATTCACTAGATTATAGGTTTATTACAAAAGATATTAAAGTAGATACAAATCAACGTCCAGATACATAGGGCAAGATCCCTAACAAAGGAGCTTCTGTCCTCATGGAGTTTGGGGTCCAGTACGGTGCCACGTGGAAGCATTCTGATTCCCCAACCTGGAAGCTCTCCTTCTGGGTTTTTATGGAGGCTTCATCATATAGGCTTGATTGATCAACTCATTGGTCCTCAATGATCTCCATTTCCCGATATTCATGCCCTATATAATCTCCCTCAAGTGTGGGCTGGACTTACTCGTTCACTTCTAACCAGTAGAATACAGTAGAAGAGATGAGATGTCACTTCTAAGACTGAGTGGCTTCTGTCTTAGGCACCTGAGTTTTCTCTCTCTCTCTCTCATCTCTTTCTCTCTCTCTCTCTCTCTCTCTCTCTCTCTCATCACTAGCCCTTACTGGGGGGTGGGGGGGACCTACTGTAAGACAGCTCCATGGCAAGGCCCATGTGGTGATGGAACAAGGCCTACCAACGACCACACGAGTGACCACATGAAGCAGATCTCCCCCAGTTGAGCCTTCAAGCCTTCTCATGAGACTGCAGACCAGACCAACAGCTTGACTGCAACCTCAAAAGAGAAGCTCAGCCAGAGACTCCCAAGTTAAGCTGTACCCAGATCCCTGACCCAGAGAAATAGAGAGATAATACATGCTTATTGATTTATGCTGCTAAATTTCAGGATAATTTGTTATACCCAGCACTAATACAGTCAATACAGAACAATTATTTAATTTCTATTACAGGGTAAATCATTTCCTTTATACTTGGAGCTAGGAGTCTGGGAACATTATTCCTGAAATACACAACAGGCAACCAGATAACAGAGTACTCTGTCCTTGACCTTCACACCAAAACACAAATAAGCCAGTTAATCTACCCATGTCAGCCTACCATGGCTCCTCTAACTGTTGTAATTCTCCTTTTCTTGAATACATTCTTAGAATTAGGAATATGAAAACCCAAACCTCAAGATATATACATTAGTTTTAGTCTCAGTTTTTAACCTCATAGCAAAGTTTCCTTCCCGAATCTCACACATTATATGGCATATTCCTCTCTTTATAGCACTTATCTTTCCTTATGGTATGTTTAAGTATCTTTCTCCCAACCACTTCTTCCCTAGTGCTTTGTTCAATCTTGTATCTTCAGTACCTACTGCTTAACACATGGTTGAGACTTAATACAGCTTGAATGAACAAATATGTTAACGCAAGCAATGAATGAGTAAGCAAGTCAATAGGCAAGAGAATAGGGATGTGGGAAGTATCACTTGAATGCTGTTATGAAGGTCCAGATGTGCCCATCAGCCATTACTTCTATCTAAAGTGCTCTTCCACTTGCACCCACCCTCACCCCAACTCCTTGTCAGGGTTTTCACTATTTAACACTCGCCTCAAAGATGTGTCTGCTCACCTCTACACACACACACACACACACACACACACACACACACGTGTGTGTGTGCGCACCAAGGCAGCCTTCCCTTTCTCTGCTCTGAAGCCTTTTCTTTATGCTCCCACAGCTCCTGCGTATACCTTGGTCACAGCACCTAGCATACTATACTGTAATGACTGGTTATTTGCCTGTCATTTCCACTTAACTATGAGCCCCTTGAAGGACAGTGTCTTCACGGGTAACCACATGTCCAGCCATCAATCAGCCATCAATTTGGTATGTGGCCGTAGTGGGTAATCAAAAACAGTTTGAAATAATGGGTAAGAGACTGAAGGAATTAGGGGTAGGGTGGAAACTCTACATTCTGAAAAATTATCTTAGCATAATCTGTTCCAGATAAAATGTCCATCAGGCATATATACTGCTCCTACTCCTAAACAGAGTAAAATCAATATGATTGTGTATCAAGATAATTGTTGATACAGGAAAATTAGAATTAGAAAAAGTGCTTTAATCCATGGACAGGCCCTAGGCAGAGCTGTCTTCAAGACACCTTTTTCTCTTTCACTCTCACCCCTGATCCTGCTTCAGTAAAAAATGTTCTCTTCCCTCTCAATTTTCAGATTCCCTATACTGTCCTCAGATGCCACAAGTGGATCTTCCTCTCCAAAATCACCCAATAATCTCCTCCTCACAAAATGTTTATATGCCTCATGCCCTCGGAGTCTTGAATCACAATTGAGTAAGCTAGAAAAATAACCCGGTTTGTGGGAAAATGGGTGCTCGTGGGTTGGTGTTCCCATTTTGACAGGTATATTTTTCTAAGGCAATGGCTTCACTCAAAGCCCAGCCAGAAAAGACATTTGGAAAGATGGGACCTTTCAGAAACCCTCAAATCACTCCACTAGGATGAGCTCCCTCTCGGCACTAGAGAGGTGATGAAACTTGGTTAGGGCAGGGCTCTGGCTGCCTGACTTTGAATTCCAGCTCCTCCACTCTCTAGCCTTCTGACTTTGGGCAGTCTCACTGATGCCTGAGTTTTCTATGTGTAAAATGAAATAAGACTTACCTCTAGGAATTAAATGGGTTAATTCAGGTAGAGTACTCAGAAAAGTGTCTAATAAGTAGAAAGCAGTCGATAATTGTCACTAGTAATACTATTATTTTACTGTTATTATAACTGGCTCTGAAAAGCCTGAAGAGAGAAATTCTCCAGGATAGGAGAGGGATGGGGAGAAAGCACTTACTGATTTGGTTGTTCAGCTTGAATGCAATGTCCAGCTGCAGGATAAACAGCATGAACTGGAACCAAGGACTCATCTCCATGGAGGGGAGGGGAATGTGAACAGAAAACACAATGTCATTGGCTTCGATTTCCCTTGGAATCGCTTCCTCAATGTCTCGGATCTTGTCACACTGGTTGGGTCCCCAAGGCATTAACCATTTTGTCTTGTGATGGTTTTTACGGACATCCACGCATTTCACTGACATGTAGGACACTGCCGTTGTGGGTCCTGGAGCTGAAAAGAGAATATTTTCCTGTTTTAGAAGAATCATCCACGCAAGTGCCTATTTCTGTCTAATATTCTTTCCACTACTGTCCTCTCTCCATTTTTCACACCACCTTCTAAAACTTGAGGTCATTAATACCAAGAGATCTCCCAGATCCAGATGAGGATCCTTCAGTGACCTCCAGAGGCATCATAAAGCATCCCCAAGAGCCTTCCCACTGTTTTCAGTGACTGTTATTTATTGAAAGAATACATTTGTTCTCTTCAGTGTTGTTCAGTTACCTCCTCATTCCAAACAAATGTCACAAAAATCAACTGTGCTTCACTTTCCACCTGCCTGAGGGCTTGGAGACGTCTGGGGCTCCACAGAACACAGTGTCTGAAGTCAGAAGACCTGGGTCTGAAGCCTGGTTGAATGACTTACTCTCAGATAATTTTGGGTAAATTGGTTAAATCTATAGTAGCTTCAGGATCCTCATCTGAGAAGTAAGATGGTTGGCTTCTAAAATTCAACCAAGACGGCTGGTTTCTAAGATTCTTCTTAACTCTGAAATTCTACAACACTGCTTTTGATTGAGAGAAAGAATTTTTCTGACTTTGGGCCCCCATTTAATGTACCTATCAGAGGATGGAACCCAAACACTGACTGACACTTTAAGGGTATACTAAAATACGATACATGCATTTCAAGAGGGATCATCAAATTTGAAATATATAACATTAACAACACAATTTTGTGATTATAAAATGGTCACATAATTATAACAGAAAATTTGCAAAATACAGAAATGTTGAAGTTCAAAACAACATTTACCCAAAATCCCACTAAAGAGAAGTAACCACTGTTGGAAAAATATCAAAGTATTATCTGTCTTTTCTATGAGTGTGTAACTAGATACAAATTTATAGAGGAATTAATTTGTATAACTTTAAAATACATACTAATATTAACACATATTGTTACAAAATAGGGTCATACCTATTTGTAGCTTCTTTTTAATCACTTAGCAAAGTAGAGTAGAACAGTGGTAAATAAAACAAGCTGTGAAGCCAACTTGCCTGGCTCTCTCATTTCTGGTTGTGTCACCATGAATCCAAGCTAGCAAAGTTTGGGGTGAATTTCTAAACCTGTCTGTGTATTAGTCTTGTTATCTCTTAAATGGCAACAATAATAGCTTGAATGCCGTATCCAGCTGCAGGATAAACAGCATGAACTGGAACCAAGGACTCATCTCCATGGAGGGGAGGGGACTGTGGACAGAAGACACAATGTCATTGGCTTCGATTTCCCTTGGAATCACTTCCTCGATGTCTCAGATCTTGTCATACTCTCTGAGCCGTATATATTAAACAAATTAACATATGAAAAGTATTCAGAACAGTGCTTGAAAGTACATGAAAAAATATAAAATTAATTTTAGCTATTATATTATAAATATTTTCTGTATAATTAAAATTTTTCAACTAGTGGTTGCAAAATAATCACACGATACACCTTTTTAATTTACCTATAACCCCCCACTCCTTGTTTTGTAAAGGTTGTCTATAAATAAGAATAATTCTTTGCCTAATATGTTTTGTTAGTGATTTACCTCAACTTTTCCCTCTGCTGTCTCAATTTGTTTACGGCATATTTTAATACAGAGAAATCCCAGATTTCATCCCAGATTTCAATCACACTTTTATGTTTTTCCCATTCTTCTGTGTATAGAAAGACTTTCTAATCTCCAAATTCAATAAACTTTTACCTTCTAGTCATCTTTAACAATTTCATTTTTTAAATATTTAAATAGTTGATCCACCTGGAATTTGTTTTGTTATAAGGGATGAGGTGAGAATCTAGTTTCATTTTTCTAAATATTTAAATTATTCTTTACTGAACAAACTCTCCTTTTTTGTTGCTTTATGACATCACCTTTACCTTATGTATACAAATAGGTATTTCTGGACAATCTAGTCTATTTCCATGTATTGGACTGTAAATTCATGGCCCAACACAACATGGTTTTAAGTCATGTAAACTGATGGTTTATATCAATATCTGATAGAGTAAAACCCCTCCCCCATGCCATTTCATGTTTATATTTTTTGCTGGGATCTGACTGAAATTACATTACATCTATAAATGAATGTGGACAGAGTCGGCATCCTTTCCTGACATTTAGTTTTCTCACCCAAGAACAGTGATCACTTCTCTATTAACTGCAGTCCATTTTAATATCTCTTTGAAAATTTTCCTAGTTTTATTCATGTAGATCCTTCTACTACAATATATTCTTAGATCTATTTATAAAACTTTTCTCTGAAAGTAGTGGAAGGAAAACATAAATCTGGTTTATGTACATGGTTTAAATATGTTTAATTTTGCACATATGATACTTGACATACAGTGCTTTCAGACCCTTTATGAACAGAAATCATCTCTTACTTGACAGAGATCAAATAGCAGCTAGAGGAATATGTAAAGCAAGAGGAAAAGTCACTTATGATGCAAGAGTGTGTATTATTAATACTTTGCCCTACTTCTAGTGCTCAAATACACATTTTTCTATCCCTAAATATCAATCCTAACAGTAAATTTTGAGTAGTAAAACGTTATGTTCCCAGAAAGTTGGGACGATGCCTACTAAAACTTACCAGAAAACACAGCACTGCTAAACTCTAGCTGAAAGTTCTTCAATGCAGTATCCTCAATACCACAACACAGAGCCACCACTAATCCATGCCAGGGAAGTTTTTCTTTAAAACTCAAAACTGTATCATGAATACATTTTACACCTAATCCATCTAAAATCAGACATCTCACTTATTATTAGAAATATGAACCAATCAAACTTTGGTTATCCTGACTCTGCTAAATAGCCCACCAACATTACAAAGACCAAATGGCACATTTAACTAAACTTCTTTTAATGTGGTTGGAGAATAAACAGGGAGACAAAAGTCATGAATTCTATTTTTGGCTAACATACTCAAACTGACTATTTGCTGCAGAAAATAGTTACTACATTTTAAAACTTCTATTCTTCCAAAATGAACCTAACCTTTTTTCATTTCTTTATTTTTTCCTTTTGAAAAACAAGTCTCTCCCTCCTTAGACCAAAATGAAAAATAACTATCTGAGTTCCTAGTTAACCTCCAAAACCACATTCCAAACTTAATAACAGAGAAGCTGAACACTTTACAGGCACAAAGGCTGCATTTTTAATGGACACGGTGAACGCCTGCCTTTGTAGCAGCCTGACTTATGTTCATTCTTTCATTAGTCTAGTGTTTCTTACATAAAGAAAAAAATCCCAGGAATACTAATATTTTCATAAATATCATGGCAATGAACGTGGGAAGCCGCAAGTGCATCTCAAGCTATACTATAAGAATCACAAGTATTTTTCTTCACTTGAATAAATCTAGTCTAAAAAACCTTTTGTATAACTTAAAAAACCTGAAGATAATTCAACATTTTCCATTTCTAATAGTGCTCAAAAGGCGAAACCCTTGTATCATTTGAGAAAGTAAACAGACATTCTGATATTCAAACATGGACAGTTAATGTTCCCTGAATATGTTTACAGTTCAAGACAACTTCCTACTCCAGCTAAAAGTGAATTTCCAGGTGTTTCTTATGTAGAAAGCATATCAAAGTAAGCCAAAAACAAAGTCTATAGCTCTTAGCTGATTGCCTACTATAGAAGGTGTTTTCATCAGCTATAGCCAACAATGTGACTACGTAGATCACAAAGCAGTGTCTAAAATCAAAAGAACTTTGATTTCTGTCTTTAAATTTTTAAAAAGTGTGAGGGATTTTATTGTAAGAGAAAAGAATGAAATGGGAGAAGCTGAAATTATCTGTAACCTTTGAACAAGCCACAGTCAACTAACCAACAGTTATACATAAGGAAGGCCTCAGTCACCAGCGTGGTTCTAGGGATTAATAGTTTGTGTACTTAAGAAGGAACTAGATGGATTCAGGTCAACAAACTGAGTCATGTTTGCTCAGGTGAAAGCTAAAAATAACCACTCCTCAGTATTCCTAGGATAGTAATGTAATATCACCCAGCTGCTTCGGCACATATTATAAATGTCTCCTCTACCCATTCGTAGGACTTAGTTGAAAACAAGTGGCCCAAAGCTACTTCTACATCAGTACAATTTCATAGACAGAGCAGTTTGGCCCAAAATGAATATGCCCAGGCACTATGGACTGGTTAGTTTATGGTAGGTTAACACAACTTTTGGAGTAGGCACAGAAGTTATAAAACACAAGCTACTCTTTGAAAACACCACCCCATTTTGAGGCCAGTTCTCTACCGTGTCAAACATAGGCCATTTTTTTCCCTTTTTTTAATCTGTATTTCAACACAGTATTTTTGGCCTCCGTCTCTCCACAATAGCAGAGAACTGTGAAATCTGACACTACACAACATTTAAAGTGATGTGAAATCAATAAGACTTCTAATTCGAGGCTGTGAAAAACTGCACAAACACAACATGAAGCCTCTTTAAAAATTCAGTGACCCTTCAGTGACATACATCACTAAGGCTCATACTGCATTCACCAAAAATGTCTTGAATACCTACTATGCACAAAGCACTGTTAGGTGCTTGAGGGAACCTAACAGACACCAGCCACGTGGAATGTAAAAATAATGGGGAAAACAGACAATACATAAATAATTACAGGAAAAAGTAATTATAGCTGTGGTGATACTATATTTACCCTGACATTACCTGAGAAAGGGACATAGTCAGATATTTGAAAGGCAGGAGAAATGAATTCACTAGAATGAGGCAAAAATTCCAGTCATCATTACAATGCAACCTTGAATAAAAATGTAAGTGAACAATGACTAAACCTGTACTTCTTTTGGAAGAATATTCATTGACTCCAGTCAGCTTCCTGTTATGGCATCTCAAATGGCTGTCCAGTTTACAAATTACTATCTGGCCAACCACTACCGCTATCATGCTCAAAGTTGAGTCAACATCAAATCATTAGCCCCTACTCCCGCCAGAACCTTTAATTAGAGAGTTGGACAGAGACACAAGACTTGGTTGCCTCCTAGAAAAGTTAAAATAAAATTACAACATGCTGACATGACACATGGTCTCCGTTTAAGCCAACACAGACTATTTATTTCTTTGCTTTATTACAAGTAAAGAAGATTCCTGTAGCAGTTATCTAGGAGTATTACTATTATGCGGGCACTGTGCAACCTAAAGATAGAGACAAATGACAGTCCCAGACCCTGAGTTGCTCACAGTCGAGTGTGGGAGGGTGAGAAGTTGGCAGAGAAGTCCATCCTGATTGAAACGTGCCCTTACAGATGTTGCACAGGAGGCATCATTCGTGAAGGGGGCTGGGAGAGCTGCCTGCCCGAGGCCTGGACTTAGACTTCAAAGAGAGCAGGTGTTAGTTAGCCAGGTGGAAAAGGAGACAGGAGCAGGGAAGGCGCTGAAGAAGAGCATGTGCTGGGTCAGAGGCTATCTAGAAAACCACAATACAGTCGTCCCTCTGTATCCGTGGAGGATTGCTTCCACGGCCACTATGGATACCAGATTCTGAGGATGCTCAAGTCCCTTCTATAAAATGGCACAATATAGTCAGCCCTCCTGATGAGCAGATCGATCCCTGGCTGGTTGATCTGAGGATACCGAAGGCCAATTGTACGGTCTGTGTTTGAACATCAAATTTAAGAAGAGATCATTTACTAGGTGAAAATGCTGCACAGCCCTAGCCTTGTTACAGCCCTTTGCTTTCTCTACCAGGGGTCTAGTTCTCTAGGGGGCCTTGGCTTCTGTTCCCAACAGGCTCAGCTTCACTTTGTACAGCGACATGAAGAGACCCACAGATAACAAAGAACTTTTATTTGGGGGAATCTTTCCTTCTAAGACACTGTTGGCACCTTATAGGTAGCCACAAGGCCAGACATGAGCAACACGGTGCCCCGGAAGGAAGGGAGAAGGCAATGGGGTCTCCAAAGAGCCTGTGCAGTCTCCATTATCAGCATAGCCTTCACCTAAATGAGAGGAAGACTGTCTTCCTTGCAACCGAAATGATATTTCAGGATTAATGTGCTTTGGGCTCCAAGGGGAAGGAATGTGGAAAACAGACCAATTAAAAGGGTAATTCATGTTTACAAGCATTAATAACCAGAACCTCTCTAATTGAAAAAGTAACGATTTTAATTAAAAATGGTCAAACATTTCAGAAATATTTTAGAGAATTTTATTTTTATAATAGCATCTTAGCTAACAAAAATGAAAAAACAAAACTATACACACTGATTTAAAAACACAATCATTTCATGATGTATGTAAGTCAAATCATTATTCTGTACCCCTTAAACTTATACAGTGTTGTATGTCAACTATATCTCAATAAAACTGGAAGAAAAACATTAAACACACCCTTACAATTAATGAAATGAAACAAAGCTGAGTAGACTCCCATTAATTATATGATCTAATAATGAATATATAATAACGGACAGAATAACCCAACCAGTATAAGACTGTCCCTAGAAAAAAATGCTGTAACAGTACTTATTCAAAATTTGTTTTAATGTCAAACATAAATGAATAGTTAGATCTGTAAATTAACATCTTGAAAGTTAAATCACTTGCTTCCTGTCTTCATAGATTTTATGGTCTGGTAAATCTTTGCTGTCTGATTTGATCCCATTTAACTATAAGATTTCTACACATTTTGTACCCTACTGTATTCCAGGAAAATTGTTTTAATTGTCTGAATGAAAGAAATTGTATTAATACTTCATATAAAAGTTTACAAAATATCCAAGCTGTAAGCAACTATCCCTGAGACCAGGTCATTTTCTCTTCTGGAATGAAATGTGATATATAATGTTATAAATTTGGGGACTTAACATTTAAATCTGGAGAAATTTTTAAACTGTTATGAAATATATGCAATAAGTCTGATCCAGGTAAACTATAGAGCTGTTTAAACAAAGTACATTATTTATATTCTTACAATTATTTACTTTCTTGAAAGTGTTATTTTTCTTTGTTGTAGAAAATGGTGCACTTGTATAAGAGTTCATTACTCTTATTTTTGATTATTTTGCTTTTGCTAATTAATAAAAATTTAAGGTGTTATTTCCTTTAATTTCATTCCTATTTCTTAAAATAACTTATTAAGCTGTTTATATAGGTGTAAAAAATATGTGACAGAATTATATTTAGAAGAGAGACGTATTAAAATATTAAAGTGAAAATAAATAAATAAATAAATAAAAACACAGACAATTGCTAGCAGATACTTTCTACTGACTCAAGAGGGAGGTTGATTTAACTCTTGAAATCTGGTCTTACTTCAAAATCTGCTGTCATGATCTCCGACCTGTATAAACATGAATAATTGGTTTATTTATTTTTTACAATTTAATTTGTTTATTTGTTCTCTACCTTGTTCCCTAAAAGATTTTGGATACTAGGAAGTGAATATTAGACTTTATTTTTTAAAAAGAGTTGAGGCTGATTTAAAAGCATGGAATTAATGTTTGGCGCACTAAGAATTACTTGGCCTATGTCTGTATCTATGAAAGTAGAGAATAAAAGCAATAGCTGGATAATGTAAGCCCCACAGTTTTCACCTGAACTACAAAGCTAAATGGCTCAATATCCATTTCACTTTGTAATATAGAGAAAACTTCCATTGCCTGGCTATGAACGGTATGTATAAGATGTTCATCATGGATGGTATGTATAAGATGTTCATAAAAGATTATATACTCAAATTGGTTCTAAGCTGTGCCTATCTGAATATCTACGCTTGCCTAAATGAGAATTTATATGAAATGCATTGGGCCTTTAAGGCCCTTGGACAATTCCAGGGTTTGCTTAGAAATTTTTGATTCCCTCCCAAGGGAGGGCATGGGGAAAAGAGGGGCAGAGGAACATAGGTGGCCACAGAAACCAAGGAGACCAGATGAATACCTGTTATTTCTACAACTACAAGTTTTATTCAAACCACCCCCCCAAACACTCATTTAACATAAAGGAATCTTCAGCTAAATTTAAAAATTAGCTTTTAAATGTATTAAATTGAATTCCCTCAGAGATTGCACCTGCCTTTCTTAAGCTCAGAAACCTTCTACCTTAATTCCAGTTAAAAGGATACATGTGGGATATACTGTACAACTGAAGTAGCCAGAGCATGTTATCTGGTTGAGTTGGGAGGTTTTAGACAACTAGCAATTCCTTGACCAATTCTACTTACTGTTCCCTCCAGGTCAGTTCCTAAAAAGATTTCTTAGTATCTACCACAGCATGTACCTAAGTTTTAGAATGTCTCATAATAATGACCACTTCAAAACTTTTCAGCTAAAGAAAGTGTAAATACTTGTGTTAAACTGAGTGCTTCAGAATTAACTGACTCAGTCTGTTAATTCCTTTACATAAATTGCTCTGAAGTTGTAATGGTCAGACACTCACTCTACCTCTGCCATTGACTTTGAAGATAAAATTCTCCTATATTTCAACCATACCAATTAAATCTTACGAGATTACTAACTAAAATATTATTTCACGATTCAATCTCAGTCACTAGAGAACCAAAAGTGGGTGTGCAGGGCCAAGATCTGGAGAAGTAATTTTCAGAATTATCCTAGCTATGCCCCAGTGGGCGTAACGGGGTACACTAAGTGACGTGTAATTCATTCTTGCCAGCCGTTTTCAGTAAGTAGTAGTTAATTATGCTAACATCTGTTCTAAGAAAGCTAAATTTTTAAACACAGCAGAACATTCCTCTACACTAACCTACCACCACCAAAACACACAAACACACACACACCCCACATAGCAGAGATGAATGCAAAGTAATTTGTACTGTACACACACAAGTCAAACACGTATTTTAAAACAGTTCCCTACAACATAAACTTATGAATAAATGACAGAAATTTTGACAGGAAAGGTTCAGAAATTGTAGCAAACACTTGTGTAATTCATTCCTTCCTTAAAAGATATTGAAAAATAGTGTATGTTTACATCTTAGGTTGATGAGGATTTTAAATGCTTAGCCTGCAACCTCAATTGTTCTGGAGCCAAAGATGCAACAGCTTTGAGGAATAGAAGAATTACTCTACATTTGTCAGAATCTACACAGCAAACATGAAGCGCCACTTGGCTTCCATTACTTGTCTGGCTTGGATCCCGTGGAATTGAGGAGCGCTGGAACCAAGAGGAAAAAAATTACTGTGCTTTGGGACACAGAGCCAAATTCTTACATAGTATTTGAAATGCTGTGGTAAACATGAAGTTACTTTAGGCTCAAGATTAGTGCCAGTTTTTTTTCCCTCTTTTTGAAAAAATAATAAAACGCACATAAAGAGCCCTGCCAGAGTTTTAGCACATAAAATCCGCCAACCATTAGACGTGCTAATTGGGGGAGCAATCCTGAGTTCAGATTAAAAACACTGACCCTCACCTTTGGTGTCTGGCAACGAACAGAGATTAAATTAAGAAGCTTGACAGGTACATCCAGTATTTCTAACCTCTAGCTCTGAAAAATACCTACAATTACTGTTTCTCCATCACTTCAAAAATACTCAAAACACTAGAAACTACACATGAAGTGAACACAAAAGTCCTCCACAGAGAAAGCAAACGGCTCATCTGTTGACACTATTGCTCATCGCTCAGCAAACCAGTCATCTGGGCTGAATTTCTGACTTTGTGCCAGTGAGTCAAAATCAGCCACCATTCAGCCAAAAGGCTGTGGAATGCAGCCAAGACCACCTATGGAAAGTGAATTATAGCATCTTATAATTTACTACCTTGGCTATGATCTCAGAAACCCAGCATGGAGGGTGAACAAGCTTTTGTGTGGAAAATCTCTCAGAGCCCCTGTAGAGGCCCCCAAAGCTGCTCTTGGCAGCTCCGTGGGTAGGGGAGACAAAAAGGTGGCCACCTGGCTCTATGAACCAGCAAGCTCACCACTGGCACACCTTTGGAGTGAAACTTTAGGGTTAGAAAACCCCCAAATTAAATCTCCTAGGAGAAACAGCTGCTTTGTTCTGAAGTACCTATTACATTCTACAATAATTTCACATGTTTATTACCTATCATTTATTGTTATCAGACATGTATTATTTATAAATTATAGATATTCTACTTTTATCAATATTATCAATGTTAACAATAAACATGAACACTAACTAATATGTGAACTGCACGTTGCATTTTACAAAGCACTTTCAGACACCTGGATAATCTAATCCTCATAGGAAACAGGTGAGGTTGTTATTATAATGGTCCGCACTGCATATGCAGAAGATTGGTGGCTTTGTCCCACCAGTAAGTGGCAGAGCTGGGACTTGAACCCCGGTCTCACTTCACATCTGCTGCTCTTTCCAATACACCACATTGCCTCAATTGCCAGTTTACTTATTAGCCTTCACCTGTTTACTATGAGGGTTTGCAGCCAATATTAAAATTGTGGGAGCATGTTTAGATACCACTCTTCAGCATTATTTCCTGGAAACTGAGGTTCACAAAGGTAGGACTTAACAGTTATTTACCCTATACCAGCACTGCCTTGAAGGGATCAAGTCCTGCATGATGGAAAGAAAACAGGAGACAAAATGAGATAAAATAGTCACATCTTAGACTTAAGCGTATATAATTAATGGCTGCAAATTTGAAGATTTTATAACAAAATCTATATTCCTAAGAACATATATAGGGAAATTTTTGGCTGTTTCATTAACATCCCCTACACAAGTCACTTGCTTTTAAAGGCATCAAATCCTACTTTTGAGATCAAATCTACAAAACAGCTCAGGCAGAAACCTGGGCAAAAGAATCTCCTGCGGCATTATGATCTATTTACCTAGCAGCTCTAAATGAGATTTTCTCTGTGGTCCAATGAATTACATACGAAAGTTCACAAAAGAGTAGCAAAGAAAAGCAATGGAAGACTTCTGGTGTTGAAGGAACTGTGGAGCACAGGATGGTATCAGAAGTCTTGAGATGACACACGGAGCTTCTGAATGGTGACGGGCAAATGCAATTGTGACTGAAGGGAAGAGCTAGTTAGGAGGAAGAATTTGTGGGCCCTGTTGGTTAACGCGGGACATGAGTGAGAGAGAGAAGTCAAGGATGTCCAAGTTCCTTGCATGGGCAGCAGATGGATGGCAATGTCATTTGCTAGGAGAGGAATCAAAGGAAAATGAGTGATATGTCATATGACAGGCAGAATATAAAGAAGCTGGGGGTGTAGAGCTCGTTAAATTAAAGAGCTCAGTCTGTATGATGCAGGGGGTGTTACAGATAAAAGGTCAAATACATGAATGACTAAGATTTGGAAGAGGAGTTAGATTTATTCTAGGTGGTTCCAATGTTGCAAGTTCTAAGGAAGGAAATCTGAGAGCAACAAAAATCAGATGGTCCGAAGTTAACCTGACCAGTTGAAGACAATGAGTTGCTCATACCTGTGTGAGTACAAATGCTCCTACTAGAAACACGTGGTAAGTGCAAAGAGTGCAGAGGACATTTGAGCACTGGATGGGGATGGAAAGACAGCCTTTAGGGCCTTCTCCATCATTATATTCTATGAGCACTCTTCAGACATTTAGAGCTTCAACTCTGGGCCACAAATTGGTCTGCTATCCTGAATTACTACAAGTTTTAGGATAAGAACCTTGGCAAAATGAAGTATCCTAGGAATCAGGATTGTGGAGTTCTAGTACTGGATATGCCACTAAGCAGGCAAAGTATTCAACCAATCTTGGGCCCCAGTTCTCTCAACTGTAAAGGGCAGTATTTTAACTGCTGGACACTCCTAACTTAGAAATTCTTCGACTCTAAAGGGAATTTATATGTTCTATGTTATGGTGAAAGTCATTCTTTTAAGGTTGAAAAATACCCTTTGAAATTAGGATCAATGTATATGCCAACACTACAGGCTGCCATGCCTTGCCCATCTAGCCCCTTCTCCCCTCATTTTCCTTGTATTTTCACATCTGTTAGAGGAAAAGACTGTAATCTCCTACTCATCTCTGTTGCTTATTGAGGCCGAAATGGGCTCTGGGTGTTTTCTATCTTCCAACAGCTGCTGACATCAACAAATTATTCCAGAAAGCAAAGGCAAGCTAGAGCCAACTGTATATGTAAAATTTCATACTGATATATTCAGCACGATGAAATATACCCCTGTAATACATACTATGGGAAGGTGGTCCAACCTAATCATAATGAAAACGTTTAGGGTAAAAAACCCAAAACTCCATTCCAGCTTCCAGCCAATGGCCCATACACTTGCAGTATAACAACACAAAGACATTCCAATACAATGAAATAATCTGGAGTATGTCCAACCTCTATTTTTCAGGTTGATAGAAAAAGGCTCAACAGAGCTGAGTCTATTATTCAGAAGAAATGGAAGTCATGGCAAACACTGCCCTAAGCCAAAAGATCATGGACAAAATTTGCTAACGAGACATCAATCCATAACATTCATTCAGATTTTCATTTAAACTGCTGGGTTCTTAATATATTTCAAAATTTACCCAGATTACCCTCTATGAAAAAAATGTTCCATAAGAGAAAATGACAATTACAGTGCAGCAAGGGAAATGCTTTCACTGAAAGGGTTCTTTAGGTTGCTGTAGGCATCTACAAAAACAGAACAAGAGAAATTAAAAGCAAGGGCTCTAGACTCAGAAAAACTTGGGATCAAATCTAACTCTGTTTCTTACTAGCAATTTAGTTGGGCAATTTTCATGGCCTTACAAAATGCCGGTTTCTCCTTTGTAAAAGTTTACTATGAGTACCCACCTCGTAAGTTTGTTGTAAAGATAAAATAATTAGTAAAAAGAGCCTATCACAGTACCTTGCACATAGTGAGGCCTTAATGAATGTTAACTACTGATAATAAGAAAGCTGCCACCAGATGGAGAAGAATAATCTGGTGGGAGATGGTGACATGCTCCTTGCTCTCTATCCTGTCTCCCCCTCCCTCCCCCTAGGGATGTGTTTATCTAAACATTCAAGGAACTAGAAGGTCTGAACCTTGGGTCATTAAAAAAAACAGAGGTTCTCAGCAATCGGAGATCATTCTATCAGAATTTTAACTTGAACGTCTAAGATGTCTTTCCCTAAGAAACATCCCAGGGATATCCTAAGCAGCCTGTTGTTTGAACACAGAATTAGCTCTTAATTTTCTCCTCAGTGAAATGGGCTTAATAACATTAGAAAATAACTATAGCCAAAAGTATTAATGTGGGTCTTCCCTACTCCATCTCCTCCTCCCTGCAGATAGAGAGAATGCTGGTTTTGCTTGCTCTGTTGCAGGCCCTCACCAGCCCCCAGCAAGGGTTCAACTTATTGCTAAATGGATTCTTTGAGTTTTCATGATACACAATCAAGAGAAAAGGGACAAGTGGAAGAGATGGGCTTGGGGGGAAATTTTACCAGAGGAGGTTTTAGGGTATTTTGGAAGAGAGAAGTCAGAAGCATCGAAGAAAAGGGGGATTTCCAGAAGTAGTGTTACAGATTATATGTCTTCTTTACCGTGTTTCACAGTATGAATAGAGAACTGAAGTTATTATACGACTTTAAATTCATTTTGGGGGGATTGCCCATTTCTTTGACAGAATCACTACTTCAGGATGGCTCTATTAGGCTAGTCATGTCTTTACATGGGGGCAACACAAACAAAACAGATTAACAGGTGCAAAAAAATGTCATCTAAACCTTTGGCAGGACTTATTTAATCAGCACATGACACTGGGAAGATGGAAAGGATTGACATTTTAGAAAGGCAAGTTAGGATTATGGGGCTACACCTACACTATATCATCATCATTTTATTTCAATATTTTGTTCAAAGCCTGGGCTCTTTACAATCAGAGAACTGCACATGCCTGTTCCCTCTTAATACTCCTGGCTACCCTGCCCCCATCCCTCTACCCCAGGGTTTCTCAACCCCGGCACTGTTGACATTTGGGGCTGGATAAATGTGGAGGCTCTTCTGGGCACTACAGGGTATCTGGCAGCAGCCCTGGCTTCTATCCACTAGTTGCCAGGAGCATCTTCTCTCCTCCTCCCGAATGTAGTGCAAATCAAAAATGTCTCTAGACATTGCCAAATATCCCCTGGGGGGAAAAATTACTCCTGGTTGAGAACCCCGGCTTTATCCCAATCACTCGGGCTTCAGAGAAAAATTCATACCCCACTAAGCCAATTTGCGACACTCCCTTTTCAGAGTTTGCAACTACGGGGATTCCAAGCTCTGAATAATCCATAACCATCACAGTTGCCTGCATGCTGGACTGGCTGCATCAGGCATCAGGTTGTCATCTACAAATTATAAATGATTATAACAGCTACCAATCGTTGGGTATTTCATATGTGCCAGGAAGCAGGCTAGGGGATTTAACTGGATTGATTTTCATTCTTATACAGCAGTAAGTGGTAGATATCATTATCTCCATTTAGAGATGAGTAAAATGAGGCTCTGAAAATGTAAATAACTCAACCAAGGTCACAGCCAATAAAGGGTTGAGCTGGGGTTTGAACCTAAATCCATCTGAGTCCAGAGTCTCTCTCCGTCTCAGGTCACCCTATTTCTCCTAATGAGAAAAACCAGTGCAGACATATATGCGAAGTACATTTGGCGTAAGTTACATGAGTTAAAATGGGGAGGCCAGCACATAGACTGTTGTAGAACTCGGTGCTCTCTGAACTAAGCTGATCACCAGTAATAGAGGCGTGTTTGTTCTAAGGACACTAACAAGTTGATTTTTGAATTATGGATTTTCTACTGAAGACAGGAAAATGGTGGTTTCCTCTAAGTAGAAACAACAAGCAGTAGCTGGTTGCCATGGTAGCAGAGGTAAACTTAATCTTGCCTGGGAATACAATCACCAGACAGGGACAGCAAGATTCTGGTAAGGAATCTTACCAGACAATGGTGTTTTCACCTGGAAAAGGGAAAGTCAGAGAGAAATGATAGTCATCTTCAATTATTTGAAAGGCCACCATCTAACAAAAGGGAAGCAGCACATATTCTAGATTATTCCAAAAGGAAAATCCAGGATTCATGAGTGGAAAATACAATGTGGTAATGGAAACCAGTTTTCCATTGAATTATAAGAAAGAACATTTAACCATCATAGTGTTTCAACTAGATTGAAAAATTAAACAATTTTAATTGTCTGTTGAGCAACCGTCACTGGAATGGAAAAAAGGCTGCCAGGGAGGTCGTCTGTGTTGGGGAGACCCCAGTGTGGGTGAGGTTAGACTAGACAAATTCCCAGGACCCTTACAAAACAAGAATCTCTGTTTCTCTAAAGAATTGGGAAATTGTGGATTCCTGCTGAAAACAGACAAATGGAGTGTGGGAAAGGTGGGGATCTCCATTGGGCAAAAAAGCACCAGCAGTTCATTGCCATAATAGGAGAGGTAGACTCCCATCTTGCCTGGGAAGAAAATATCATTTAGGTGGTACCAGATAAGAGGGGAAGACCTTGTGGGGGATTTTTTTCTCTTCTGAATAGATGACCAAGGGGTAGGGCAGTAGGGTTTTAAAAAAAGGACCAAGAATCAAGCAGCTCTTTCTTTTGTCTTCCAACCCTAAGACACTGTGATGCCTCTTTCTTGGAATTTACAGCCAGCTCTCACTATCTGATTTAAACAATCCATTCAATTTTTTAAAGAAAATAGACAAACATCCAGGTAAGGAATAGCTAGAATAACAGTTGACAGCTTTCTTCTAAACACTAATATTGCCTTTGGTTTCACTATCCTTGACTTGCCCTCAACCAACAATTCGTTATAAAACAACTCACCACCAGATTCAGGGAATGGATAGGACAGGGCTAACTAACCTCAACCTTTCCTCTTGGAAAACCCACCACATTGTAAATTTGCTGGACCTGTCTTCGAAAATAAAATTGTTACAAAGTCAACTTCTGCTAAGGCACACAACCTCCCTTGTAAAAGGGAGGAGGTGCTAAAATAATAACAGGTTTTCAAAAAAAAAACCATACTGATTCATCTTACCATATTATATATGAATAATACATTAAGAGAATTTTCCCTATCTCTTCATCTCTAGGGCACTCAAAGCATTTACATTCTCATTATTTTACACCCATTAAGTGGGTACCAAAGATTATTATCCTCCTTTGATTTCTAAGAAAGCAACTACAGAAAGGTTACACAAGTAAACTGTCCAAGTTGCTCAGGAAATTGAGATGTTTGGAGTTGTCCACTCAGTGCTTGTTTTAGGGACTTAGTACTACAAAGTGACTGAATCCTAAGTCACCAAAACCCCCAAGTCTTACCTATCTCTTCCCCATTTCTCACACACGCATGAAATTTTCATCAACTAAGCACAAAGCTGCCACCATGTAGATCTTGGACAAGGGTATCCTATCAGACCAGCACCACGTCTGCAAGAAGCCTGTCACCACACCTGACTTGGTTTTCCAACCAGAATCAACCCACTACTTTATCAAGTGAAGTTGATTCTGCCTGGCCATGTCTGGGAAATTTTTAACCCCTCGATTAGCTATTAACAATTGGTTTCACTCAGACGAGACAAAGGACAAAATAATAGTGGTTTAAAAAAAAATGCCTCCACCATTCTGATTACAAAGGAGGCATGATTAACGAAGTTCCCTTTGTGTCCAAGCTCCATTCTGAGAGCCAGAGAAAGAGATTTCCACCCCCCTTTTTTGATTGCTGAGTCTTTTCCTACTTGTCTCATCACCCACACAATCTGTTCATAGCCCAAAGAGACAATCCCGCCAGTCTGTGGAGAGTTCCTAAAACATTTATGTCGTGAAAGCAGACAGGATGAACAGGACCTCATCTCACAAAGGATGATGGGACATTCAGCAAAAGAATTCACAAAGGGAAATACAGACGGAAGGCCCTAGGCTGAATGGATTTGCCCACAATGTCTAACACAATGCCCGTCCTTATGGATATTTGTAAACCTTCTGGTCAATTTACAACCACCCCCAGGTTTTGTCCCTAAAACTCCACCGCTTTTCGAACTTACAGTTTTTAAAGAAAATACAATTATCGAGTTAAAGAAGTCCAAATCAGTGCTTTAAGGATCGTTCAGTCTCTCTAGACCTTTAAACATGAAAACAGCAAGTGAAACAAAGATTCTAGTTCCAGTTCAACCATGTTAGTGGGCCAATATAATGCATATAAAACACTTAGCACATTGCCTAGCACATAGTAAGTGCTCAATTAATATTACCTAATATTTTTACCACACCATGCTCTGTTTTATTAATGATATTTTTATATATGTCCTGCCTGTCTACTCAGCTAAAACGGTGCCACCTCGTTTGTCTTTGGTACATTACAAAAGATAAGTGTCTTGCCTTCATACACATCCTCTTATTTACCGATTTACAGATCTATGGTAGGGTACAGACAAGATACTAAAAGCAAACCTAGTCTCATAGCTGGTGAGAAATAGGTTCCCTGAGATCTCAACTCATTAACTTCACGCTTTCTCTCCATGACACGACAGATGAGCAGATTATCATGATTTGTGCCTCTTTATGTTCCCCAGAATTTAGCAAAGTGCTAAGATATACCTTAATCACCATCTAAACAAATTTCTAATCTGCCGGTAACCTAAAGACTCTGAGGACTTACTTTAATGCCTTTAACAAAAAGAAAAGAAATGGGTGGAAAAAGCCAACGTATTTGGCTTTGAGAAAGACATGCCTCTGTCTTTATTTGCCAAGGGAAAGCATTACCAGGTCTACTCAGCAAATAATCAAAGGCAAGAAGAAGCAGGAGAGATTAAATGATATGTCTAAGGAGGCAAATGGGGCTAGAGCCAGATCTCTTGATACTCTGCTCATAGCTTTTTCTATTAAGCTTGCTCTTAATTCAGTGCCTTGAATGACTTGAATCTTGTCTTGAATTATGTACATCAAATTGTGCTTCCAATGACCACCCACACTGCGAAGGCCCAGGTCAAACTCCCTAATTCTTCAAAAAAATCTTTATATCTGATCTAAAAAATACTTAGAGCACTTAGTCCATTTCACCCACTTTGACCTTGACAACAGACTATCTTCTTTTATCGCTCTTATCTCTCTAATCAAAGTTAAGTTGCCCAAAGGCAAGATCCATGTGTGCATCCCTTCTGGAGCCCATGACTATCCCAGCTCAGAGATTGTAGTAACATGTGCCAGCTCAACCTTTGTTCTGCCTCACAGATTTCTGGATGCCCCAAAGAAACCTCGAGTCATCATAACACCTACTCAAGTTGCCCAACCATCCCCCCAAACACTAGCCTGCTTGGGCAGTCATTAAGCTTCTCCTGTGGTGCCGTCAAGAACTTCATTTTAGCTGCTGGGACATCCTCTTGCCATCCATTTCACACACACATCTAGCTCAGCAGGAGTACATGTTGCAATGAGCTTTGCTTCAAAGCCAACAGCCTGGCCAAGTTCCAAGAATTGTCACTAGTGATCTTCACCAGCCAGTTGGTGCTCCAACCGTGATACAACACACACACACACACACACACCATTTCAACTACTGCTATAGTTGGAAGAGCTGTGCCTAACAGAAGTTGGTTCCATACCTAATTTTATTTTTTAATTGTTACCAAAGACCTAAGATGAGCAAACTCTCCAAATACACCTTCTACGATATAGCAGCAGTCTCCATTGGCCTATCTTTAAACCAAAGGCATAGTAAGTAAATCAGTCTGGGGTCTTTTGGTTGCAAAAGAAAGGAAACCCTGCACAAAGCTGCTTGAGCAAAAATTAAATTAATCAATTAGCAAGGTGAAGATGAAAAATGTCCAGAGACAGCATGGTCTTTAGATAGTGGTTGTTTTGAGAAATCAAATTATATCAACAGACCTCATCTCTCTGCAGTCACTGAATTCTATCATATTTTACTAGCTTCATTTTCAGACTTCATTGGAAGGGCTCCAGCAGTTCCAGGCTCATATTATCTGGGTTCAGGTTCAGTAATAAACAGAGAAGACATCTCTTCCTGGTAGCTTCCACAACAAATCTCAGACTTCATTCTGATTAGACTAAATTGAGCCACGTGTCCCCTGTGGCTTGGTCACATGTCCATAACTGGAGTCAGAGATGAAGATTCTCTTAAAGCTCATGGTCTGAGAGTGGGAAAGGGGAGGTACCACAAAGGAAATGCAGGATCCTGCTATCAACAGAATTAGGCTGAATCATCCTCCTCCGGAAGTCTTCCCTCTTTCCCTAATCTCTAACAAGTTGTATTACAAGGATGATCAACTTTGAAAATAGTATACTAAAGGAAGGAAACAACCAGGCAAGTCACAAAAGAGTATAAGTAGCCAATAAGTATATGAAAATAGGTTCACCCTCACTAGTAATCAAAGAAATGTAAATTAAAAGAAAAAAATATTCTTGGCACATTAGCAAAATTTTTAAAAATAAAATTAATGCCCAGTACTGGCCAAGATGCAGGGATATGGACACTCCCAGGATTGACTTATGAGGTATATGTGATGGTTATCATTGATCTCGAGGGGCAAGATGGAGATTATCAAGATCTTTAAAAATGGGCATGATTTTTGACCTCAGATAAATTCACAGAAGTGAAATTGCTAAGAAAATAATTAAGGGTATGAATAAAAATTTAACTACATGGGAGGTTTTCCCAGTATTGCTATTATATAGCCCCCAAACTGGAAATAACATCAATGTCCAACAGTAGGAGATTAGGTAAACCAACTATGGTAATCCATTCTATGGGCTATCATACCAACACCAAAAATGGCTTTTCAATGCATACTTGTTGGCATGACTTTAAGGGAGAAAGGCATACCATGTAAGAGTTACTAAGTGGGTGACCATACCACAGCACCATTTACTAGCTAAAATTAGTAAATTAATTTCACTCTCATCTCTAGGTGCTCCCTGGCTCCTTCTTTAAGATTTTCCATAGGGTTCTAAAGACCCAGATCTGCCCAGGGAAAGGTCAAAATATCTGGACACCTTCAACAGGCTAAAATTTGTTGTTCCTTCAAAGAGATATTTTTGACATATTTGCTTAACAATTGTTTAAGGGAGCAGGTGAGTGTTACATGGGGAAATTAAAGATGATGGACCACAGGTGACATGTACTTGTCCTAGAAGATAGCTCAGAAAGTAATGTTTGCTTAATATACAGCAACTTCTGTAAGACTTAATTCTCTATATTAAAAAACTAAGCTTTTTACTACTCTTTATCCTATATCATCATGTAGCAATTAATCTTCAAATCCTGAGTAACTCCACCACAAATAAATCTTACCAAATCAACCCTTCTCAAACAAAACTAATCACAAACACAGCTATTCTCCATTTCAGTTTCCATAACTTTAAAATGTGAATATTCCTGGTGGACTGACCTGTCTCAGAGTGCTGTTATTAAGATCAAATGAGATCATTTCTATGAACGTGCTTTGAAGAAGGATAAAAGCACTATACAAATATGAGGTATTAGGAGTATGAAGTCATCACCTAGGTTTAACATGCACTTAACAAAGCATCTCTGAGTCTGTGTCTAGTCTTTGGCTCTGCCATAGCCTTCACGTTCTTTTCCTGTAGTCATTTCTGAAAACCAGACATTGGCCTGCAGAGTTTCCCTGCAACAAAAGGATAGGGCCCTCTCTACTTTCAAATTGGAATAGTGATTATAAAAGCATGGTGTTTCTAGCTGTTGAAACTTAGGTAATTAAATAATAGGGAGAAATGTCAAAGATAATCCAAAAAGCAGACATACATGCCTCATTTAGACTGGAGCCTGAAATGGAAAGAGGCAGCAGCATAAATGAGTAGAGGGGTTAAGGGTTTTCATATTATCTCATTCAAGCCACGGCAATTAAAAATCCTAAAAGATGTAAACTTTTGAGAGTGGGAATTCTTTGAGAATTAGCACCTAATACTAAGAGTAATATTAGTACTACTAAGTACCCTTAGTGCAATCTTTTATAGCACTCCAAATATCTTCCTAAAGGAAAGCATTGCTTTAAAAAAAAAAAAAAAAGAGTTGTTTCTTGGTAGGGCTGTGCCTCTGTACTATGGACTTTTATAGGGTTTTTTCCTACAGTCTTTTTCCCATTGTGAAGAATGGTAAAAGTTTAAATGAAACATGGATGGGTCAATAATAAGCCCACTGAAGTTCTTAAATTCCCTTCTTTTTAAGCCTCCACCCCAATTACATCCCTCCCTTGAGGATATTTACAATCCTCTATGACACATGCTCTGTACCTTCTTGGTTCAAGGAAAACACACCTACAGCATTTCAAATTAACTACTGACCCTTACTCTCACACTATAAACAAACCCTTTTCAAAATCTCAATTGCATTGTGTCCACATTGATTAAAGCTTGAAGCCTGGTGACCTCATGTGGTGTTAACTTCTCCCATGCACCAACAGCATTCTGCCTTTCTACTCAATTACCCCCTTTGGTGCCAGAGGATCGCTACCCAATGAACATACACAATGGACTTCTGCTTCATTACACTAACCAACAGCAGGATAGAAATAAGCAGAAGAGGAATAAACAAGCTAATTTATCATGAGGACAGAGCAAGCTTTCACCAGTCTCGCCATGGAAAACTTCAGTGGTTAACAGGAATATCAATAGTCTGGGGGTGATGTTTATGATCTTACAGATTGCAGACAGAGCCAAATAGACGCTGGTGATTAAAGAATTTTGCAGATTAGCAGGTGTGAACACATGCACACAAAAACCATGCCTTAAAACTCTGGGCTCCTACATAAAACCTACTGAATAATTATTTGGGAAAGCACAACCCAGGGCTTTGGATAATGTGGACTGACACCCTGGTAATTTGCCCCAAGTGTTCGACCTAACTGTGGGGTCCCTCTTATTCATCTTTGACGAGGTGGTCAGGAGGGACCCAGCCTCTTTGTGAGAGGGGTCTGGATACCCCCCTCCCTTCATTAGGCATGGCAAGGGCACAGTGGCTGATTGAATTAACAACTTTGGAGGGCTTCGGTCCCAGTTCCCAGACATTAGCACCATCATCCAGAACAAATTAAAAGTCTCACAGCAATTAAGCAGATTTTGAAAATGAATTTCCCATGGTTCAATGGTTCAACAAGCAATCTTGAGTTAAGTATGAGAGAAGAGTTTTAGAAGGAGAGGAGGAACTGACTGCTGAATTTCCAAAGAAAACACATAATTGGTAGAGGCATAAACAATAAACGTCTGAGCCTCTGCTAACTAGGCTTTTACATAAAGTTGGAAATAGTCACAGAAGTGTGAAAAAATAAAAAATTAACACGAATTGTATTAAAATGGTGCATTTTAGGAGGATTCTTTTCCTTTTTTCTTTGCTTTTAATTCCTTTAACATCATTGTGTTCTTGCTTAAAAACAAATAAAATTAGGAGGGGACAAAAATGCATGTTTCTAGTCACTAGATTATAATTTCACACAAGCAATCTAAACCCGACTCTAGAACCACCTATATCTCCCTTAACCATTGTATCCAGGTTCGGAGCAGGCAGAAAACCTTTTATGTCAGCTCCCAAAGGACTCTGGGTGATTTAACACTGGGAAATCATTCTTGGGTTAAAAGAATAAGACTAATAATAAAATAACATGTAGCATATTCTATGTGGTTACAATTTGCAAGTTACTATACACATACCTTTCATTTCACAGATTATTTCATTTAATCCTCACAGCAATGTCACAAGCGCTACTACTCCCATTTTACCCAAGAGGTAGATGAGGAAACTCTGGCTCTGAGTTTAAATAATTTGTTCAAGGCCACATAGCCACCAAGGGGTAGAGCCAGGATTTCTATCCAGTCCTCCTTCTGAACGCAACGCTCTTGCTTACATTTAGAATAGCAAACTTCCATTTCCGCTGTGGTTTTACCTAGCCTTTAGAGCAGTGGATGGGTTCATAGCATACACACACACACACACACACACACACACACACACACACACACATCACTATTTTAGAGGGAAGGCCTGCATGATGATGTGATGACCCAGCCGAGGAGGAACTCCTGTCGCCTCTTTCAAGCCCGTTTTCTCTCCATCACCACCGCCTCCTCTCCCCTGACTCTTGTGTCAGCTCTGTGTCCCCTCCCCAATACTTCCACCTCTAGCTGGAAGGTCTGGCTAAGAGAAGTCCAAGTCCAGCTTTTGTGTAGCTTTCTCCTTGGTTTTTTTATTTTTTTTTTTATTTTTTTTTTTCTCCTTGGTTTTTGCTTCCTTCCCTTTCAGTGTACATCTGCTGCTTAAATCTCTGTTCCCACCTTTCCACCTGGCTCCACTGGAAAGTCAGCAGGCCCAGGTTCCTCTTTGCCTGCAGGCACCTATTCCACACAGCATGTTTCAGTATAGTTCAGGAACCTGGAAGAATGTGTGGATGAATTCATTCCCACCCACCAGATCAACAAGCTGAACACAATGGAATGCAGAGGTGGTTATTTGAATGTCTTATGCTTTCTTGTCAAGGGCAGTTAGAAAAGCTGACATCACAAATACATTACTGATCTCTAAGAAGAACCATAAATACATCTGCAAAATTCTTGGAAGGGAAACTTTGAAAGATGAATTTTCCATCTTTAAAAGTTTATAGAAAATTAAGCAAATTATGTGATCTTCTTAAAGAAGCCCCTAAAAAACAGCTCTCAGGGAGCAGAAGAAACACACTTACTTCTTAAAGATAATAAATCACAAAATTCCATTATGGTTCCACGTTCCCACTTGAATATTCAAGATTCATGTACTAGGGTGCGTTCCTTTTTCTCAGCAAACTTTATCAGCTAGTATGGATAACCACAATCAATTTTCTGCCTTTATGGCCAAATAAAGACCCAATACATAAATCAGACCTAGTAGTAATCACTGTAACACTAGGCATAGGTAATGAAACACTCCCCTAGCAGTCAGGAAACTTGGTTCAAATCTTCTCTCATTGCAATTTCTCTGCGCTTTAGTTTCTATTATACAACATAACAAGAAAAGGTCCCTTCCCAAAACTCCTCAAACTTACAATTTTATAAATCTAAGCATATAAACCATGAAGGTGACATAATCTTTTAAGTTCAAGTAAGTAATAAGAAACCTGTCCTCATTTAAATTATAAAAGAATAGCCCAGAATAGAGTGTTAGAAATTTTAGGGCTGACCTTAAAGTTGAAGCATTTTAGCTACCCCTGCAACAGGTCCAAAATGCAAGGCATTTATCTATTTCTTCAAAAAGTATTACCGAGCACCTACACTGCACTACCCTGTGGTAACCACTGGAGATAAAGATGAGCACATTAGACCATCCTTGCTCTCATGTAGCTTATAGTCTTACAGGGATTATATTTTAACTTTATTTTTCTTTATAATTCCTTATAATACAGCACGATAAATCTAGCTAAAGTTTCAGAAGTAGTTAATATTTTATAAGAAAAAGATCATTTCTTTCCTTGAAGCTTGACTTTCAAAGGTCTTTGTCATTTATATTATATCTAGAAGCAAAAACATTTCCCAGTGGATGATGACTTCAATTTTATAATGTAAAACAGAACAACTGGGATTTGCTATGCAGCAAGCATGGATGGAATCTCTCTTCCACATATTGAGTGGTATTCATTTAAAAGTCAAGCTACCTGGGCTATATATGCTATAAAGAGCCGTGACTACTGGCAAGCATTTTAAAAGGCAAAATTTAAGATTCAAATTAAACCTTGGTGAAAACTATCACTAACTGGATCAAAAAGTAAGTTAACTGCTCTAATTCACCAAATGTGTGGATGACATGCTTCTTGAACTGCTGGCTTGCATGGATTATGCTTAATGGGAAGGCTATCAAGCAAGGTTGCTGGGTTTCTAATTTTATGTAATTCACTAAGAGGCAGAAATAAGCTGCCATGAGCCTAACTAGACATGGGATGACTCAAAAAAATCCTTAAAAAGTTAATTAGTGACGACTTCTAATTCAGGGAAATGTCTAACATATATTGATGGATCTAGCACATATGCACAGGTAACTTATGTTCTCTCATTTAAACCCATAGCCTCCTGTGAGGGAAAAATGTTTAGACGAGGAAACTGAGGCTGGCTCATAGAATGTAAATGGTTTGTCCAAGTTTGATAACAAACCGGATCACACCCACTGATCAACCCAAAAACCGCATGCCAGCAGTTAGAAATCTGATCACTTTAAATCAGTAAGTCTATCACTGAACAGAAACATCATATGGAAAACCTTGAGCCAACACCATGTTGTTTTGCAGTGTGACAATTTCCTAGGAATCTTATAAGAAGCCCAAGTCATTAAAGGCAACTTCCAAATTCCTGTAGCATCACTGCTTAGCTGGGAGAGCTACTCTAACGTGAGATGCACAGAGAGTTGGCGGCTTCCCTGGACAGAGCTGGTATCAGTACCTAACCACATCCTGACCTGGAAATGTTGTCTTCTCAAATATATACTAGTGCTGATTTTGTTCAAATCCCAAGCCTACTGCCTCTCCCAAACTATATTTCCTCTCTTTGTCTTTTTTAACAGGTAGGTGGGGTAGAGAAGTGACATGAGAGAAATTCTCCCGATCTCTAGAAAAAAATAAGATGCTAACTGAAAGGGGACCTTAGCATACTTTTAGTTTAAAAATCTTAGGCATCTACAAATTATTCTGTTTCTTTCTCTTTCATCAACTATTATCCAGAAACACCACGTTCTCATAGAGCATAACTCTGTCCCGTTTGGGCACGTTCAAAGAACGATGCCGGCCGAGGATTTAACACAGGCTGGCTCATGGACATGCAAAGGCTGTACAGTTAGGAGACTGGGTGACTGAACGGATGCCCAAGGCCCTGGAGTTGCCTGTCACAAGCCCCTCCCCAACCCACCCACTGCCACCTCACAATTCGGAAGAAGCTGATCCCTTCTAAGTACAGATGTGTTCTTTAAGTGACAGCAAGACCCCTGGTGCAGTCTTTCCAAAGCCTCAGTAAAAATCTTATCTACAACTTCCTTTTGCCCAGGCACGCAGGGGCTGAAGTCAGAGCCCATTTCACACACGCCAGAACTAGCTCAACAGAGCAGAGCAAAGAAAGGAATGTGGGGATGTGTCTTTTCTACATTTGAGGCATTCCGTTCTCAGGCGAGTTCTAACCTAAATGAGAGCAGATAAAATATATAAGAACCCGGAGTAAAAGGAACAGAAAAAAGACTTGATCTGCCTTGAGAGAGGGCTGGGTTTCACAGATACGGATCCCAACTTTTTGGTTGGGATCACCTGAAGGCAAGCATGTTAAAGAGAGAATTAAAAGAAAAAAGAATTCATTACAGCTAAATCAGAGGACGCAGAACAACAGTGCTTTGTGACTCTGCTTAGTTTCAGCAAAAATAAAAGAAGTAGAAGAATCTACCCTGTAATACTGGCACTTCTGAAATCACAAAAATATGCTTGTCAGACACAACTGCATAAGGCCTTCAACATTTTAAGCCCTGTTTCGGCAATTTGAATTTTCTACTTGCAATTCCCTTCAGAGTGCAGAAATGGCAGACACAAAGGATGAGCAACTTTGTTGTTTCTTTTGTACGTAAAATAGACCCAGAAAATACAGGGCATGTCACTTCCCCTAAACTCACTACAACTTCAGAATTATGCCTGCCACAAACATCCCCTGAAAGCACAAATGTTAGTCACAGACATTTAGACAAGGAAGCTTTAGACTGATGAAGTCTTTAAACATGAGGATGTCACTTTTGGTTGGATTGGTAAGGACCATAGTGCACAGTTTTGTTTTAAGTTTTAAATTTACATTTTCTCAAGCAGGAGAAAGGGGATGTACCGCCCGCTCAGCAAACAAGGAAGAAATTTAGCTTTATTTTTGTTTTTTATTATTATGTGGTGTTCTTTCGAATCCACATAGAACAGCTTAACACTCCATATAATCTTATTGCTTCATCAGAAATTAGCTAAGAACATTAAGTACACAAAGGCAAACAGAAGACAGTAAAGTTATTGCTACTTTATTTTCAAGTAACAGGAAAGTCAATAGAGCTTTAAGAACCACAAGTTGGAACTTTTCTGCACATTAACGCTACGATGGAAATCAGATGATCTTCATGCTGAAACGCAGAAAGAGATATATGCTTGGAGTGCTGACTGGCATTAGAACCTGAGTCTAAACCAAGGCTCTGCCTCTAACTGTGTAAACTGAGCCCCTTCCCTTTCTTGGGACTCCGATTCCTCCTCAAAGGAGGTAGGACAAGACGGTCTCCAAGGCCCTTTCATCTTTACAATTTAATAGCAACAAGCTCCACAGCTTCCATTAAGGCCAGATACCACCAAAGGGGACAGACACACCGGATCCAAAAAGCTGCACTCATGGCAAGTGATAAGATCGCAAAGCTTTAGAGTGGAATCAATTAACATACCCCAGCCTATAATGTAACGATGCCACTGGAGGGGGAAGGGGTGCTACTGCTAGGTGTGAAATGACTTGCCTATATCCAGAGACCCCAGAGCCCGGGGCATGCTCCCTTTCTCTTCCTGTGTCCTCATGTGACCTACTACACGTCTGCATCTCTCTGCTGCCGGTGAGTTTCTGTGGCAAATTGTCCCAACTGCTGTAGACTTAGAAAATGGCATAACCAAGCTCTATTAAAATTGCCTATAAAGCAAAAGTAATTAACCTGGAGCAAAATGTGTATGCTTTAGGACAATGATTTAGACTCATGTTCTTTTTTGCTAGTTATCTGCAACAATATTAATATCTACCATTTGGGGAAGGCTCATTCTGAGACATACAGTTATAATGGGAATTCATGTTAGAAAGCAGGTTGACCTCTCTGTGCACCTTCAAACCCAAAATGAGTAATGCTTTGGGTCATTCCACTTCCCTCTGCCTAAATAGATCCATGAATCTGGAGGTGTTTGACAAAGTGGTGGTGACTCAAGAAAGAAAAAGAATAGAAAATAGACGACGTCAAGGCTAAATTCTTCCAGATCTAAGAGCAGAGAGGTACAGAGAGAGAAAAGTAGGAGGAACGGATAAGGGTTAAGCAGATGGTTTCAGCAAAATGTCCTCTGGGAATCAGATCTCTGGTGGGCCTGGCTCAGTGAGAAACCCAAAGGGTGCCTTATCCTCATGATAGTGGATTCCTCACTACAGTCATCCATGAAATAGGAGGCCTCTGCCCCACATCACAGTTGAGGGTGGGAGCCAAGGAGCTTTTGTGACTTACTTGCGATCACGGAGACCACAGATCGTCTGCAGAGTTACAGCCAAGTTCCTCTCCACTACATGATGCTGCCCTGAGACCAGGCACTCTCTCCCTGGGAGGGTCTCAGTCCAAAACTAAAAGCAGCAGATAACTGGCCCCCAACCAGCTCTCATGAGCTTAACCTCCTTAATCTGGGGCTTGAAGAAAAAAAAAACTGAACCAGTCATTTACAGACCGGTTACCTTCTTCATAAAGAAAAATCATAATGCCTTGCCAAAACAAATGTAATAACTTGGCATCTTCTTTCAATTTCTTCTGCTTTCTTGGAAATGTGTATTTATGGATAAAGCCTCTTAGTTAACCCAGGGAATTAACTAGAAGATTAAGAAGGCCCTATAATTCCTGTGGGCCAGTGAAGAAAGAATACCCTTTACCAGGGAATATTAAAAGAATAGAGTAGAAAAGAAAAAGAGGGAGCAGAAATTGCACTTTAAGGCCCAGGATTTAAACAGGCAAGTAGGGAGAAACACTAGCTTAGCTTGGGAGGAGTGGGTGGCATAGGAAGTAGATTCTGGAAATCCAGGCATAAGCTATGTTCCAAAGAGACGTTCTCATATGTTTACAGGGGCCTTAATTTTCCTTTCCTGAATCCATATTCTACTCCTATCTCCCTTCTCCACACCCACATTCCCCTCTCTTGTATTTAACAGCTATATTCAGGACCTATTGTGTATGCTAAGTCTAGCTGGCATTCAGGTTGAAGCAACTCTTTGACAAGTTTTCAATTACAACTCTCAGTTACTCTTTGCAGTGTGTAATAATTTCTTTTGGTTGAGGGGGGGGAGCTGGGGTGTAATTTCCTCAGGTTCAGCCCTCTTCAGCATGGCCTGCAAGCACTGGCCAACATTTACAATAGCTGGTGAAAGAGGTTAATATATTTTAGGAATTGGGATCATTTGTATGGGAAGTAACTAGGTCAGTGAATAGTACCCAGGCAGTGATGGGAGTATGTGTTCTGGGAAAGGGGTAGAAGCAGAAAAAGCCAGTCTGAGCTTTCATCTTCTATTGAATCTGTGTAGAATGTTTCATCACACTTGACTCTTTGTTTCCCATAGAAATTGAAGGAACAATAGGAGGAGAGTGGCATTAGACTTGAGAGCATGGCTTGATTCAGTTCAGGATCATGGGCTTGAATGCCAGCCCTCTTATTTACCATCTCTGTTAACTCCGAAAAGTTCCTTAAGTGAGCCTCACATTCATCTGAAAACTGGAGAAAGTACCTGCTCCTCTAGGTTGTTATGTTCATTAAGTGATTCAATACATGTAAAATGTTTTCCATAGTCACCCAATAAATCTTAAAAAAAGCAGCAAATCATAATTAGCCAAATCCCTCACTACCGGTCAGATGACGCTCTGATTATTGCTTTTGCTCCTCTACAAAATTTAATTATGGGTGGAACATGGTAGGGTGGGAGGGATGGAGGGGAGGGAGAGGTAGTGCTAAAGGGCTAAAGAACCTTAGGATTTCTGTATTCTAAAACATATGAGTTGCTCTTTTCTGTTATTTATCAATTCTTTTTGATTAGTCCTATTATGAAAAGGGAAAAATGCAAAACATTTCATCATCAAGTTTGAGAACTTCAGTGCCTCAAGTTCCTCCTCTCCACTCCCATCCAGGCACTTTTTCTGGGAACCATCCACATCTGACACTCTTGTCTATTCTATTGTGCCACCGTTACAACACCTCAGAGAAAACAGAAGACAAATGAAATAGACATGATCTTTTCACGTCTTGATGCTCTCTGTCTCCCTTCATCTCTTAGAGTCACTATCAAAACTGAGGGCAGTAAATCTCTCAATAGAGAAAATCCATCAGCATTTTTTCCAATAGGACATGTACCTATTCATGGTGTCAGCATGGAAGACTCCGGTTTGAAATGCCCTCATTATTATGCATGGGTGTATATATAAACAAAAATTATCCTTTGGGGAAACTGAATTTTCAACTTTCAGTAAGAGGCTCTTCTTTCAACTGCTCTCACTGCCAATCCACACCCTCTAAAAAACCTCTCCAACCTCAGTTAATTTCTTCTCTTCTCTTCCTTTGAAAAAGTCCAGACTTACATAACTGTATAAATATGTTAAAACCACTAACTAGAGAAAATAAAGTTGAGTTATCTTCCTTAAGGTAGCAGAACTCAAACACTTTGTGGCTAATGAACTTGGCTGCTCAGCCAGTTTGATTATTCATAGAATTATGGGGACTGGTTAGAACCTGTAAGAAATTGGTTGGACTGGCATATATAGACGTCTCAGAAGTTGTCCTCCCTTAGCTGGGTCAAGGCTCTGCTTTATTAAGTACAGCTGGACTCCATTTCACCTATCATCAGATTTGATACTTTTTCTTTTAACATGTTACCTGTTGGTTAGAAATGAGAAATTAGTTGCATTTGCAGTGTTACTTATCATGTCTCTCTACATTCAAACCATTTCTATTCAGCCCTAGAAGTCAAGGCTTTGGGAAGTGGGGTCAGGAGCACCTAATGGTTGATAATTCTGGATTGACTGGAATCCAATCCGAGTTTTGACCCTGACTAGCTAGGTAATCTTGAGCAATTTTTCTAGACCTTTCTGTACCTCAGTTTACTTATATGTAAAATGGGTACAACAGTACCAATGTGGCAAGGCTTTGCGTGAATCAAATTAAACAAAGTCTGGCACACAGTACATATTTAACACATGTTTAGCATTATTTATATTGTTATATTAATATGTTTATGTTAAGATAAAATATTAATATAACTATTTGATGATGTAATTAACAGGGCTTCTCATTTCACATGTTCTCAAATTCCCAGTAGATGAGTGAGAATTATCATGATATTAAAAACCTCATCATAAGAAATCTTTTGCTAGTGAACTTGGATTAAGAGGGACTCTTTTCTACCTCTGGCTCCCCAAGGTTACTCAGGCTTCAAGTCCCCTCTTTCCTAAGCCCTAGTCATCATTGTAGCACTATGCTGGGTACACATTAGGCTCTAATCAATATTTTGCACATTAGGTAGGTAACACACATGAGCTCTAAGCTAAGGACTTCCACACAATTCCAAATTCTAAACCTCCATAGAAACACCTTTATGAGGAAGATAAGGTAAGAATCTTTCCTCAGTCTACATGGATTAAAAAAAAAAATTTTTTTAAGGCTGCATTATTGCAAAATGTCAACTAGCTAGGAAAGGCTTTTAGTCTAGATCTGGGTTCCAGGCAGGGGACTTGAAAACCTTACAAAGCCACGCTATTATCTCAAGGAAATGTTTCTCACTTTGAAAAGGGAAAAGGGAAAGTTCCAATAGAAGGCTAGACAGGCTGTACTGAATGATTAGATGAAAGCATGATTAGAGATTGTTAGCACTAGCATGACTTTGTTGCAGTAACCAAGTAGATAGCTTAGATAGTTTTTTAAAAGTCAAATAATGTAATTTCAATTACAAAAAATTTCCCACTCTTTACAAAAGAATTTTTGAGGTTGCACAGTACTTCTACAAACCATATTAGATACTCTGACAGTTAACAAAGAAAAAAATGATATGGTTTGGTCAGATATGAAATTTTACAAAATAAGAATCAAATACAGAAAAATGTGGAGTAACATCAACCAAAAGCAAGTTCATTAGTTCTTTTCTCAAAAGATACCCAAACACTGCAGGATTGCCAAGTATTGCACTATTAATATATGTTAAAATGTAATAAATACCACAACAAGTTTAAAACCTAATGTGTTGGGAAGCAAACACTTATATACTCTGCATAACTGTAATTTTATTTAATTTCTTAAAATCCTGCCCCTTTCAAATAAGTGATAGTGGCAGAAACAAAAACTCTTCATATGAATGGACCACAATCAAAACCATCCATAGTTTCCATTCAAACAATAATAGCACAATAATATGGGCTATATCATTGAAAAGCAGTAGATAAGTCCATGCTAAAATTGAGAAAACTGATTATACATGTGTGCATATGTATGTGTATTATACATGTATACACACATATAATATTCTCAGCAATAAAAAACAAGAAAAGGCTGCTCACATACTAAGCCTTTGAAAGAAAGCAATCCTTCCTAAAAAAATAATAATGGGCAATTTGTTGATACTTATTTGGGTTTAAGTTTGGAATATTCTAATTTATGGGTATGCTTAAAACAATGCAATAATTTTCTATTCATCCAATCCTGATCTTTATACTCTTACCAGTTTTAGAACAGGTGGGAAGGGTGACCTGCTTTTCCAACCATTATATCTCCCAGACATGACTAATTTGAAGCTGAGCAAATTGCACATAATAGGCCAGGGAATCAAGTTCATGATTTTTAGTCGGCTGCACTCTTGTTTCAGCACACATGGTCTCCTTCCCCTCCCCCCTTCTACCACCCCTGCAGCTGCTTCTCCGTGAACTAAACTCACCAAACGTAAAATCAAAGGAAAATTATTTTTTAAATTTTCTGCAGGCTTATTTTTAAGGAGGCTAAAGATTAAGCTGTATCTCTAAAAATATTTTCTTTTCCTTCAGGGGTTCTTAAATTTTTAAATGAATTCTAAATACAAAATAAGTTAGCCACTTAAGAAACCTTCTGAATACATAAGAAAACAATCAGATGCATGATTTTATAATGACTCAAAGTTTTTACAAAAGCATGGCATAATTCAGTGAATTCTTAAGTACCCCAAATTCTACCACATAAGATATTGCTTTCCAGAGACTTCTTGAAAAATCCCATTAAAGGCTTAGCAGTATACAGACCCTGGCACAAAACAAGCACAAAAATAAACAAACAAACAAAACCTTGGTTCTAAGAAGGCTGTTGGAGCAGGGGAGGATTTAAGCTGACTAAACCAAAACCCAATCCCTCTTATTTCCTTTTTACCTAGTGTTTAAATTTTTCCCCATCAATTCTAGAAGGCTACAACCAAACACCAGTCTGAATGCCACATAAACCTTAAGCACTGAAAAATTCATACAATTTCACAACTGAAAGGAATCTTAAACTCATCAACCTACCCACGAGGAGACTGAAGCCTGTTGGTTAACTGAAAAAGTGCCTGTCACCTTGGGTGCGTGGTTTGTCATTATTGTTTGGGGGTGGTGGTTGATTGTTTTTGTTTTGCGTCTGCGTGCGTGGAGTACTTACACCCTTACAATCAGGAGCTTTGCCATTCGGATCCTCCCCTTTCTAGGCTGTTATGTTTCCTTTCATCTAGGACAACAGTGATCAAAAAGGAACATTATATACCAAGGCCAATTCAAAGTGAAGATTTCACTTTCTCACTTGGCCTCTGCAGATGAATTAGAAAGACACTGCACACCCAAGACACCGGACTTCCTACGGATCAATAGGGTTGAGCAGTGAAGAAGTTCTGTTCTCACTGGGGAAGGTGGAAGAGGAGGTTTCTGGACTTTACTTAGACTTTCCAGCCTACACACTTCTCCTTCAGCCACTGATTCCACTCACTTTCTTGAAGTTCCATCCTTTGCTTAGTTTCACCTGCTTTCCAGTTTAGGGAAGTTTGGTGGGAAAACATATCACTTACCTTTTGTTGATATTTATTTCCCATGTTTGGGTCTTATAGCATACCTAAGTTCTTAGATTTGTTTAACAGCAAAAAAAAAAAAAATTACTCTATCTCTATAACTGGTTGAGGTAAAGGCTAAGCCACTATTCAAGTGTTACGGTGAAATGGATCTGATCTTTTCAGCCTTCAGGCCGGAACTAGGGACATAGCCTTGGCAACTGAGGAAGGAGGAGAGGTAAGAGGTAAACGTAGACAACAATTTCCCCCAAGAAGTGTTATACAGAGATAGTTTTCTTTTTCAAGCAAAGATGGAATTAAATCAGTTGATTTATTGAGGGGAATCTAGACCTATCACTAACTTTTTGAGATTGTTATCAGATACGGTCACTAATCAAGTTCTCGGGGAAAAACAACCCTTGGCACCACTTGCTCCAAACAAACCCCTCCTTGAACATACAACTGTTCTGATCCTATGGCAACTCCAATGTCCAGCAGCCACTCACCAGTGCCCTTGGACCTTCTCCACAGTACTAAGATTCCAGAAATTATGCTAGTTCCACAAGTGCCCTAAGAAACCTACAACAGTGGATAATGGGCTAGATCAACTTTAGAAAAAGAAACACACACCAACAAATACCAGGGAACTATGTGTAATGGTTCACTGCTTGTGCAAAAACCTCAAAGAGGATGAAGGTCAGACAGGGATAATAGGCCAATTTAATTCTGAAAGCACAAGGTGCAAGAAATTTTAATTATGGTCTGCCACTGAAATCACACAAGATCCAATGGCATCTAACTGCAACTGCTCATCAAGGGAGACAAGAGGTGTAATTGTAACCGCTGCATAATCACCGTGAGGGCACAGAGAAGGCTGCCTTCAGCTCCCAGTAGAGAATGTATTAAGAGCCTCGAAAAATCCAATACAGGGAAACATGGAGATTGCACGTAGCTAAACAGGAGCTCCTAACGGGAGGGGTGGGGGGAGGGTTCCAGGAATAAAAAGATTAAGCTGTTTGACCCAAATTGAGGATATGAGCTTGGAAAACTCTGAACCTCCTTCTGCTTTGTGGATACACACACAGCGAAAGGCACGATCTCCTCCAGAAATTTCTCTCCTTGGTGAAGCTTCACCCACTCTCCTTTGTTTCAACAATTAGCTTGGATGTTACGGTGATTTACAGAACCAGCCTCCCTTTCATTTGTTCCCATCAGACCCAAGTCTGGAGACAAAACGCCACGCACAGGACTCGAGGTGCCCAAGCCTGTGCAGCTCTCACGACCACGACGACACCCGCGCCGCGCGGGCTCCGGAAAAGGGACGCGCGCAGAAAGCCCCTCCGTAGACTCTCCACTCCGCAAAGTTTTACAGATCTGCGAAATACGGAAACCAAGCCTCTCATCCGCACCCGTGGCGAAGTTGGCGCTGAAGTTTGCGCCGGGACGTCCTAAATCTCGAGGGTAAGGGGAAAGCGAGTGTGCGGAGAGGCGGGAGGATGGATGGAGATGGAGACACAGCGAGAAAAAGGGAGTATTTTTGAGTGGAAGGTCCGTGAAACCATCTTCTTCACCCGGAAGCGTGTTTGGCTCGAGAGGTCCGGGCGATGCACGCCAGGGGAGGTCTCCCAGGGGGGGAGCTGTCACCTGCGGGGGGCTGCGGCGGGGGGCGCAGGCCGCCCTCCTAGGCGCCAAGGCAGGACCCGGGGCTCCAGACTCACCGGCTCTCGGAGCTCTAAGAAGTGGGGGAGGGGAGATTCGCGAGAGGGCGGGAGGCCAAAAGCAACACCTTTCTGATACGCCTTTCCCCTCCGACTTCTCCAACTTCCCGCAGCGCCATCCAAGGACTTTCTCCCACCGTACCTCACCCCATCCAGGCTCCGGGCCAAGGCTCGGACCTTGCGGACGGCCACGGCGGGGCGTGGGATGGGAGTGCGACGAGGAAGCCGAGGGCACGAAGGTCAGGACCCAAAATGCAAACTCTCAGCCCCCAGCTGAGACAACCCAAAGCGTTTACATATGCAGAGATCACAGCCCTGTAACAGGGCTCTCTGGGTTTGCGCCGGGCGCAGTTATCCGACTCTTCAGTTGTTCCTAATAAAGTCGATTACGTTGCCCTCCGGGAGCTGATTGGGAGGGAAGCGAGAGGAAAAGGGGGGGAACGCGGGAAAAAGCGGGGGGAGCGGCAATCAACTTTGTAACCCAGCGCTTCCTCGCGCGATCCGTCGCCATGCTTAAGATTCCCACCCCCGCTACCCCCCTCCTTCCTTTCAAGTGGATACTGAAACTAGGCCAAAACTTTTCCCCCTCCTTTTCTCTTAGCCACTAGACTGGATTGTGCCCCACGGAGCCCCATGGAGCTCTGCTTTCTTAAGCACAATAGCCGGACTAATTAGATCATAGAAGCAAGGCAGTGATACTGTAACAAGTAGCCGAAGAGGCAAAGAGGGAAGGGGCCCGAAAAGAGAGAAAGGGGGAAAAGTTTGCAGCTCTCGCACTTACCAATCAAGCCTCCCACCAGAAAGGCGATGATTTGGAACAGGAGCAGAATCCCACCAACAATGCACAGCTTCTTGGTGCTCATGTTTTCTATAATTGCCCCAGCCATTTTTGCGCCCCCCTTTTTCTTTTCTCCTTGAAATAAATGTTTTAGGGTGTGCTTTTTGCTCCCTTCCCTCTCACGCTCCCTTCTCCCTCGCCTCCTTCCTGGGCGCTGCAAAACTTCAGGGGTGCGGGAGCGCGGCGAGGATGGGACCGGGACGGAAGGCGCCCGCACGGATTCCCCCGGCACAGCCGGCTCGGGCTCCCCCAATGCCAGGAGCTGTGATTGTGGCCGCTCCGCCGCCTGTGGACGCTTAAAGGAGCAGGGAAGCGGATCACATGACGCCGCCTCCCTCCCTTTCTTCCTCCCTCCCTCTCGCGCTTCCTCCCTCCCTCCCTCCCTCCCGCTCTTCCACTCCCCCTTGCCCTTCAGTGCGGGGCTCCGAGCTCTGGCGGGTGCTGGTGTCCCGCTCCCGGGTCTGGAAGGCAACCTGTCCCGCCAGGGGCTCGTGTCGTTTGGGGGTTGATGTTGTTGTTTAGTGGGTTCCCCCTACTCCGCTTCCCACACGTTTCCTCTTCTGGTGCGAGATTTAAATCCCCCGTGGGCAGCTCGGCAGACCTTTAACTTACGCGTTGACTTTAGGAAATGGTCCCCACCCCCAACTGCTAGAACTCTCTTTAGGAAAGAGGAGGAGAATTTTTTAAAGGGACCCAATAGATGCTTGAGTCAAAGCACGGAGATGCGGAATAAAGTCTCAGCTGGGCTTCCTTCTGCCTGATCCCAGCCTCGTTATTGGGCAAATACCCAGCTAAATCCCCCCCACTGCACCCTTGGGGAACCCTGCGCTCCAGCCAGATCAGGCCACTGTTCATTACCACATTATCCCCCCACTCCATAGGTTTCCAGAGCCTTAACCCTGGCTCTTGCCTTGAAAGAAAATATATTCTACCCCATCGGAGTTTTAAACCTCATTTAAAAACCAGCTCGCCTGAAAAATCTTTCTTACTTTCTAAACCACCTCCTTTTACTATCTCCGGGCGTTAAGCCCCTACAATTCCTGTGTTTACGTTCTTACCTCCTATTGCAAGGACTTGTGTGTACACGTTTGTCTCCACCATTTAGCTGTAAACTCCTGGGGGATAGGGACCGAGTGCTCTTCATCTTTGTACCCCCTGTGGTGCTTAACAAAATTCTAGCTCTAGTAGGTCCTCTGTAAAGTTTTGTGGAATGAATAAATAAGTGAATGTGAAAGCAAGCCCACGGTGTGCATTTCAAAAGCCTGAGACCTTATTTGCCTTAGAGGGAACACATATTAAGTTACAATGTTTGTCCTCTCTTTGTAAGGATATATTTATATTTATGCTTAACTTCCAGGGGGAAAGGTAAGTGGGACTCTCGAGATTTCCTGCTCCAGCAAGTCTGAATTCCTGGGCCTGGCTGGCTGTTCCACGTTACATAAACTAGCCACTTGGCCAGTATAACTCACATTGCCCAACAGACCCTTGGTTTGGTAACACCCTATTCGCACACATACACAGCGTCCACCACCCACCACCCCTTACATACCTGGTTTCTTGTCCCTCGCCTCCACCTACACCCTCCTCATGCCAAGGGAATATCCCAAGTCCTGTCTCCTCCTCTACTCTGTTCCTGATTTCTCGGTGCCCTTATAGAAGATGCCATGCAGGATACACTTAATAGAAGTGTTAGATTCTAATCTCCAACTAGACTAGGAACTCCTTAAGGACAGGTGCCAAACCATACATATATAAAATTCCATCTCCTTGGAGTCTAACAGTTTTTAACAGTTCTGGGGATACAGTTGCTATTTATTTATTCTTTCCTTTAACCAATAGGCACATATTGCGCCCTTAACTTGTCCCAAGCTTTCTTTTCTAAGTACTTGAGGATAGCAAGATGTGAAGACACTTGCCCTTGACCTGGAGGAGCCCCAGACTAGCTGTTATTCACTGACTAGTGATTAACCATCTTTAAAGAACAGCAGATCAAATGGCAAATGGTCAGAAATAGACAGAACTGTTGTGAACAATAGCGGTCAACACTTTGGTACCCAAACATAGATAGACCAGCGTGGGTTATTTTTGCATTCCTTCTTTACCTTTTCAGAATCTTACATCATTATTTTTTTCCCTGTCAGAATTGGTTCCAGAGCATCATAAAAAGAAGTAAGAATGTCCTTCTCACCTTACTGCTAGTTAACTCCACATTCTGTTCTCATCTCAACAAGCTGGCAACTTCCACACATTTAAATAATAATGCCTTAGGGTTAGAATTCCTTTTTTTAATATCAAGGGATATTTCTAAAGTAAGGTTGACAGGATTCAATATCAAGATTTACTCTCCATTTGATATTACATTTCACTATTTAAGAAGAAAGAAATGGGTGTCCCATGCACTTCAAGTTTGAATTGGATCCATGAGATATTCTTGGCTAGTTGCATTGGTTTATTCATTTAAGATTAATGAGTCCTCAACTCATTTTTCTATCAACTGCTACAACACACCCCATCCCCTGTAGCTCCCAAATGCATCTCTTCAGAGTAACTGGCTTAACTCCTTATGTTCCAGTGTCCACATCTGGAAACCAGAGGCTTGGGATAAAATACTGGTTCCCCACAAATATGATCCCCTATTTTGAACAGGCACTTATATAACCATTTTTATTAAAAAGAGATATTTCTAATTGCTAATAAATGCTTCTAGCTTGCCTGAGATTACCAATATTGCCAAACTGAGTGTAGGGCAGACAACATGCAATATTCATCACCATGAAATGCTTTTAAAAATTCACAATGTCTATTATGTCTTTATGAATATTAAAAGTGACTATCGGATCCTTATTTCCCAAGGGAATAACACAGATGAGTAGGAAAGAGCATGAGTGTTTGAGTCCGCTGGATCTGGGGTGTAGCCTAGAGCCCAGCTCTGCCTCTTGCTGTGTGTGATCACCATAAACCATTACACAGTCATTTACCCACTCTGAGGCTCAGGTTTCTCATCTGTAAAATGGAGATCATAATAGCACCTACCTCATGGTATTCTTGCAAGATATGATGATGATGATGATGATAACGATGATTATATTTAGGAACCCTTAGAAGAAAACAAAAACCTTGTGTTAAAAGACTAGTAAAACTGTTCACTAATTGGTTCTTTCTCAGCTCTAAGATTTTATCATGTTATAATTATTTTTGGAAGCATATTTTAGGAGCAGTCTGGGTGATTAACTATTTGACAAAAGGGCTAATAAGGCCAACATCTGGTATTGAACTCTGAACAACACTCGGTGAACCTTAAATATAGATATTCTATTCTAAAAACTGCGCCCAATCACCAGTAAAACACTTTTCTGGAGTCATTAGGTACATTGTCCAAAAGACAGATAATCCAAGGATGCAATTCAACTCTGCCAACTGAAGCTGATCATTCCAACTCCATGTCACTAGACTTTAAGTTGGGGATCCTGATTTATCCATTGATTTATTTGAAGGGTTTGGCATATGGAAGGTCATAAAGATTGCAGTGCATATTTATTGAATGGATGAATGAATGAATGAACCAACGTATGAATAAATGAATATCTAACTGAAGGTGGATTCACTGCAATTCCTCCCCCTCTCCCAACCCCCATTCCTGTATAGCGTTCACTGACTAAATGCCTTTCTGGCACATTTTCCTGTGCTGAAGTTTGCACATCTATCTATATATGTGCTGTGTTGTCACCCGTGGCTGGCAAGCTCCTTAAAAACAAGGAGATATGACCTGAGCCTTTGTGTCTCTCACAGCCCCAGCACAGCAACTTGCACAGAGCGAGGCTCAGTTCCTCAAGTTGAGAAAGCCCCCTTTGGAAGCCAAGGGTGGCATATCATTATTATCATCGCAGTAAATGTAACATAGAAATACAAAAGAGTTGCACCTACCTACTCAAACACGTAATTTACTTCTCAGAGGGACCTAACGAGAGTAATAGTCTCACTCTGAGGCTTCTCATTCTCATAAATAGCTTTTATCCATAAATGGCATCCCTGCAGCTCCTCCGTTGTTGGTATTTTCTCACAGTTAGTGCCTGTGAATGTGAGCAGGCATTTTGGGTTCACACTCTATTATTCAGTGTCACTTTTCTCCCTCTCTCTGTCTCTCTCCCTGAACGTATATATATATATATTCAGTTTCTTTTAAAATGCTTATTTTTTTCCCACACAGAACCACCCTTCCCTTCTTTCTCTGAGTCCCATTGTCTTGTTTCATGTATACACACAAGACCTTTCCCAGCCCCTCCCTTCACAGGCTAACCTTGGGTAGGAACTATGTAGAACCTAGAGCTTGGAAGACCAGTATTTCAACCTGATCTTTAGATGAATTTGTTTAATTAATAAATATCCCACCACTCCTCCCTTTTTACACATCAGCACCTGCCCTGAAGTTCTCCATTTCACTTTTTCTTTTACATTCCACATACATTTCAGACATTAGGCTTATTCATGCCCAACTTTAAGTCTTACTAATTGTGTAAATAAACTTGAGAGAATTACTTACCTTTTTGATATTTATTTTTCTTATTTCTTAAAAAATTTTTAAAAAAGTGATACTATATAACCTTATAGTTTGTGGTGAGCATTAAGTAAAATAATGTTACAAAGTGCTTAGCACAGAGCCTGGCACAAAGTGGGCACTCAACAAACATTTTGCATGCTATAAAGGAGGAGATTTCTGTTCCCAGATAGAAAAAAACAAACAAAAAAACCCCAAAGAACTATGAAACACCTAATTATTGTCTCTTATGAAATTGTCTCTTTGAAATTGCAACCCGGAAGGACAGGTAAGAAACTTTATAGGTTTCCAGAGGCCTCTGGTGGGAGGCAGCTGACAACTTGAAGTAGCCAGCCAGCACCCTGCTGCTTCCCAGGCTTGAAAGACGCTTCGGCAGAGGGCAGACATGCCTCCAGTGTTTAAACCTCAGAGGTCACACATGCTGGGTTCCTGGAGCAGAGGTGGAGGAAAGGGCTTTTTCTCTTAGCCTGTTTTCGTAGCCTGTATAAGCCTAATGGGGTCTGAGCTGACTGCTTCCCCCACTCCCCATGCTCTCATGACTGCCCTCCCTCCCCACCTCACCGTGTACTCTGTCATGCTCACAAGCTCCTTTCCATCTGCTCCTCCCCACCGAGAGTGGCAGTGGGAGGAGGACCTGGAGGGCGATCCTATGATGTGTGGACAACGCGCAACACCGTGGCACAGAGTCAGCGCACAAATTTTGCTGAATGAATGAATGACAAATGAACATGTCCCAGTCTCTGGCTGTCCGGGGGTTCAACAAGGCCCCCCACAGGTGGCCAATGGCAAGAAGAGGGGCTCAGGCTTAACGTCAGCCCTAGACCATCTGGGGTGAGAATAGGCCCTGACTTGGACCAAAGCCCAGTCCTTACCCCATGTTAATTGTAAATTAGCTCAGAATCATCGCTAAGCAGCTCAGCATGAAGGACAACCTCCAATAAAAACAGCTTCAGGCATCTATGTGTAATGTGGGAAAGTAAAGGTTGTATGAGAATAAAATACGTGAAAGTCAAGGAACTTCATATTTCTACTTCCCACTAGCCAAAGGAAACTGGGAGTGAGGGAGGGCAGGTAATGCCCCAAATGTCAGATACATGGCAGCAAATAGCCCCTAATAATAACACCAATAATTATAACAGCAACAACAACAAGAACTTATATTGCTTCCTATGTACCGAGCACTCCGTAAAATGCTTTACATATGTTATCACCATTAATGCACGTGACAACTTTTGAGGTAGGTACTATTTTTATCATTTTTAAAAGGGGAAAGCCAGTTCAGAGAAGTTAACGAATATTCCCTTGGCCACAGAGCTAGTAACATGGGTAATTAAGATTCTAAAGTAGATGCAACACTCCATTCATTCAATCACTGAATATGTACTGAACTCCTCTAAGTGCCAGGGGCTGATCTAGACCCTGGGGAAGAGCAGTGAGCCCAACACAGGCCTTGCCCTCATGCAGCCTACTTTAGAAAGCTCACTTCAGAGCCTAGGTTCTTACCTCCTTTATGTCAGCCATGCCCTTTGAACTTATCAAAGAAAGAACCCCATAAGGCTGTGGAAGTGCGTAGAAATCATGTTGTCATTGGGCTGAGGGGCCTAACTCCTGCTTTCCCATGTTTCCCTCAGGAGACAATCATTCAGAAACCCCTTTTCCTGCCAATTCTGAGACAGGCCCTGTTTTAGTGTTTTTCAGCTACAACTTAGTTCATACACTCAACTCTTTTTTTCTTCAGCACCTAACTCTCACTCAGGTCAAACTCCCTCCAATAAAGCCTTAAATCTTTGCAATTCTTTCCTTGCTTGGATCTGCCACTAAGGCTTTTCCAAGTTGAAGATCAATTTTCAATTCAAATGACTCATAGAAGAAATTGTTAAGCATGATTTCACGGTGTTTTGAGTACATCCTTGAAGAATATACATTAGGAAAAGACATTCAATGCACAAAATTAATTTTGGCTTAGCTAAGCTGCAGATTGAGTCCTAAACCATTTTTGTTTGATATTGTGTTGTCTCTACACAAAGTTTCAAGTTGCTTCATAAATATTATTCATCTTACTGTATCATTTATATGGGTAAAAATTCCTACTTCTGATATGTCTTACCTTTCTAGGAAATCTGATACCTGAAGCCTGAATGATTTGATGATACTTTTTTTTCATTTATTTCATAAAGATTTATTATACCTTTACCATCTGCCAAGTGTCTGGCAAGTGCTGGGATACAAATACAAGAAGGACAGATATACTCTTACTCTCGTAAAGTTTATAATCTCAGGTGTGTCCAAGGATCTTGGTGATGCAATGGCTCTATTAGCCAAGATAGTAAACCCTAAAGAATCACTGGTGTAAGACGCATGGAAGACACTCTGATCTGAGAAAGAGAAAGGGAATGTGCTCTGAGAGGGGGTGTGCCTTCCTTGGCTGGATGTACGAGGTCCTCCACACTCTGGCTCCATTTAACCTTCACAGAGTCAGCATAGTGTAGCAGTGAAGAGCATGGATCTGGGGCCAGGTTACCTGGGATCTGAATCCTTGCTTTGCCAATTACTGGTTGTGTGCCTGGGCCAGTTAGGGTAATTGTTTTGTCACTCAGTACCCTCACCTGTAAAATGGGAATAATAATACCCTCCCCAAGTATGATCATTACGCAGATTAAATGGGATAATTTGTGTAAAGTATTTAAAACTGCCTGATTTTAAGTTCAATGGATTTGCTAAAAATAAATAAACAAATAATTTTTTCCCTTTTCTATCACTCCCACAAATGTACCTTGGATTCTGTTCACTTTAACATCTTGATAAATCCCCAAAGCACCACGTGTTGTTGGATATATATCCATTAATAATTATTATTACTATTATTATCATCATTATTAATATATGGGATATCTCCTATATGCCACGTGCTGTTTGTATAATTATTGGAGGCAGTGTGAGAAGCAAGGATAAAGATCAAACGGATGTGGGTGGAATTCCTTGGGCAAGTAACATGACCTCTTAGAGCCTCAGCTAAGTCACCTGTAAAGTAGAGATGATCACATCTCCACAAAAGCTGTGGAGAAGATTGAATACATTCAATGTATAGAGAGCTTAGTAAAGTACCAGGCATTAGATAAGCACTCAATAATGAGGAACTAGAGGAAGAGTGGGAGGAAGAAGAGGAGAATAATCTTAGAGGTGGCTGACATTTTTTAGTTGGAAAACAGGTTCAGTGCTCTCAACCCTTGCCTTCCCATCCTTCCCTGTTCAGGGACTCTTCCTTCCCCCATGCTTTGTTCCCATCAACTCCAATTCCTTGTAATCCTTCTTGAAAACTCTCTCATGGAACAACCCTGCTCTTATGGAGCTGTGGAGCTGTCTGTTGGAAAGAATGGGATACTAAGCCTCTAGGACTGCTTGCTGAAACTCTATTTTTCCAGTATCACAGATATAACTTGGAGATACTTTTTGATTCTCCTGCCTCATAAGCAGATACAGTATCTCCTTTGGGTGAACCCTCAAATAGCTATGTCTATTATGTCCCTTCACACATGTTACCTGATATTGTAGTTCTTTGGGCACTTGTCATATCTACTCTATTAAGTCACACATTTTTTTAAGGTAAAAGGACTGTGTTTTACTCAGAAGACTTTTTATTTAATTCTATTAGAAACCCAGGCTCTGTAGTGATTCTCCCAGATCTTTCTTCCTGATCTTTGCCTCTTCACCTCCCTCTCAAAACAGTTGTTCTATTTTACTGAGGAAGTTGGGGGAAGGAGCCATCAGGTATAAACATTCTTAGCCTCCAAACTCATCAATATTTTCCGATGCCTGATCTCCAAAGAAGCAATGAACCCCCTCTTGGGCAAAGCATACAACTTTACTGGTGCATATCCACCTTTAGTTATGCTCTTAGGCCTATTTTAGACAGCTGGCCAGCACAGCCTAAGGGTTAAGAGTGTGGGTTCTGTTTAGCCCCTGCCTCCAGGGTGAGAATAAGGATTAAATGAATTAGCCTGTGGAAAGCACTTCCTAGATAGAGTACTCAGCACATGGTATACAAACAATAATTGTTAGCTATTATTATTAATTACCTTCCATCATCTTCTACAACTTGCTTCTTTAATGATCTTTTTTCCTACCTTTCTTCAATCTTACTCTCAAATCTCCATCGTAAAATATATCCTTCGCATTCTCCTTAATCCATCATCTTCACTGGCTTCTTTCTTTTGGCTGTGAATCAAATTTCTGGAAAGAACGGTTCATATTTATAACCTCATTTCCCATTCCCTCCCTGACTTACTGCAGACGATCTAGATTCCAGACCCAATATTCCACTGACTCTACTCTTCTCTAATCTGACAAAGATCACCAGTGACCTCTTTGGTCTTCATCCTACTTGATGCCTCTGAAATTTAACACTCCTTTTGGAAAAGCTCTCCCTACCTCAGCTTTAATACCTTTGCTTTCTCGATTCTCTTCCTATTTCTCTAACATCCCCTTCACTCTCTTTCACCAGCTTCATTTCCTCTGCCCACTCCTTGAATGGTAATATCCCTGAGTATTCTTTCCTTTACCTCATCTCTTCCCATAGAATCTGTGGGCAAATCTGGATCTTCAGCCCTGACCTCTTGACTGAACTACAGACTCATAGAGTCTATAGATGTCACTTCCTAGACATCTCTGCCTACATGCATCTCCAAACCAACCAGGTGTCTTCCGTATCTCACTTAATAGCCCAACTTTCCAACCAATTACCCAAGTTACATGTCTCAAGGCAATCCTTGATTCATTACCCCCACATCCAATCAGTTATCCAGACCAGATTCTTCTGTCTTCCTTATTCATAATGAGCTACCTTTTCATCTCCATCCTCCCCACTTCTCTGCAACTCCAGACCCTCATTTTCTCTCCAAATTGGGACTACTGAAGACCTTCCTTATCAGTTCTCCAGTCTCTGGTTTCTTACTATAGATAATCCAGTCTGCACACAGTTTCCAAGTATGATCATTATAAAACACAGATCTGTTTTGCTCACTTTCTGAATATAATTCTATGGTATCTTCCTACTGCCTACAAATAAAGCCTACTTTTTAAGCCCTTGTCTAGCAAAATTCCACTGAGTACTCTAAGATCTAGTTCTTTTGTACTACCTTTTGTTCCCAGACTCACCAAGGCACTTCTTTGTACTTCACTGTGTATAATTCACAGTCTAGCTTATGTCTTTCTCCTTGTGACATAATTATTGGGATAGACTAGTTGACCCCTAAGGCAATGTTACCAAGCTATGATTTTGTGGTATTTTTCCTGTTGCATTGTCTGTTTAAAAGTGCTGGCTATCCAGAGACCCAATGGAAACCTAGAAATTATCCTAGACTTCTCATTTGTAAATGTAGTCAACAGATACTGACAATATTACCTGCCAGGCATCATAAATAATGCATCATTATAATAACACAAAATACTCATATCATACTTACTACGTAACAGACCCTGTTTGAAGTAAGATAGATAGGGAGATAGATAGATAGATAGATAGATAGATAGATAGATAGATAGATAGAATGTGTAAATATATAACACTTAGAACTGCTAGAGTATAATACAAATATATACCTCAAATAGTTGTAGTGAGGATTAAGTGTTCTAAGTGTACTCTTATACATATCCCTTAGAACATTTTATCCTCACAACAACCATTTGAGATACATGTTATTATTCTATTTTAGACACTGGGGAAACTTTGGTTTAGAGAGGATTAGTAATTTGCCCAGGATCACACAGTTAATAAACACTGGAGCTGGGCTGTGAACCCAATCAGTATAGCACCAAAGTCCTTGCACTTAATAGATGCTCTCTTCTGTCTTTGATTCAAATAGCAGTGATAGTAGCATACCTTAAGGTTTTCTATGTACCAGGCACTGCTCTGAATATATTACATGTATTACTTCATTCAGTCCTTACAACACCCTCTGTGAGGTAGGTGTCATTTTTCTCCTTGATTACCTATACAGATAAACTTAAAGAAAACTGAATAAAAGTTCAAACTGGAAACCCATAAAAACCTTGAAATGAATACTCAGTGCAAAAGAGTATACTTTTACTCTTTTAAAGGCTTGTTTCAGAATTCCTTGGAATTTTCTATTTCTCAGGTCATTTAACACAAACTTTTAGGTACCTTTCCAGTATGAGAGTGAGGGTCTCTTTTATTCAGTCAACCATCTACATATTAAGCAAACATTTATTGAATACCTACTGTATGAAAGACACTAAATACTCCAGAGAATGTTTCTTCTCTTCAGAAAATAAAAATCTAGAAAATGAAAAGGACATTAAAGCCAACAAGTACAATGAAGTATAACAGGTAGAATTACAAAGAGGTTAAGAAAACAGACTCTAGGGACTTCCCTGGTGGTCCAGTGATTAAGACTCTGTGCTTCCACCACAGGGGGCACAGGTTCTGTCCCTGGTCGGGGAACTAAAATCCCGCATGCCTTGCAGTGTGGCCAGAAAAAAAAAAAAAAAAAAACACAGACTCTAGAACAAGATAGAGCTTGTTCAAAGCCTGGCTTTGCCACATACCTCCTGTGTGATCTTAGGAAATTCACTTAAATTACTTATGCCTACATCATATGATTGCTATCAAGATTTTAAGTTTTACTATATATAAAGAACTTTGATCACTGCCTGGAACGTGGCAACACTAAGTAAAGGGCAGCTGTAGCTAGTAGTAGTAGCAGTAGTTGTTGTTTTAATGGAATTACCATATAAGGAAACATGGGCATTGAGAAGCAAGAACAAAGAGTGAGTAAAGGAGTTCATATAAGTCTTTAGAGAAAAAGATAACTCTAGATGAGTTTTTAAAAGTGAGCAGGTGTTCTCCAAGTAGGCAAAATAGATAGATAGATAGATAGGCAATATTAAAATCAGAGAACAGTAACTCCTAAAGCTCATACAAAAGAGGTAGTATAATGTGTCATTGTGTCTCCAACATATTGCTTTGGAGACCTATAGCCATGGGAAATAGGAACATAGCAAGGGTGGAGACGTGATGTTCTCATTATGATTATAGATCTTTAAAAGCTATCATTTGAAACCATGTTTATTATTGGACTGGGAATAATAACACTTCTTCTGTGTTTGTATAGCACCAATTCTGTACAATTTTAAGATACTATCTTAGTAATCTTCACAACCTTGGAGGTCTGGTCAATTATAATTATCACCATTTTCCATACAGGAAAGCAGAAGTACAAGGTAGGGAAGGCAGAAATCCAGGACTGCACAAAAAGTTACTGATGGACCTAGAAATGGGACTCTAAATTGCAGCTCACTGAAGTGTCCAAAATAACAAGATCATGCTAATTCCACACTCTCCCCCCATTCATCTTCTTGTCATGGAAAAATAGAGCAAAATGTTTTAGCTGAAAAGGCTAAGGTGGAGCTAAAGATAATCAGATAGAGTGATGAGCTCTGCAGAAAATCCTGGGTAAACTATGATACAGGTTTCTGATGATGAGTAGGACTGATGTGTTTGGGATAAGTTAGGTTGTCTGCCAGAAGGAAACTTTGTTTTTTTAATTTAGATTGATGTATATATAACTTACATACAGTAAACTACATAAATCATAGGTATACGCATTGATGAATTTCTACAAATGAATACTGTATTTGTTTGCTAGAGATGCCATAACAAAATACCACAGACTGGGTGACTTAAGTAACAAATTTATTTTCTCACAGTTCTGGAGGCTGTAAATATAACATGAAAGTGCTGGCAGAGTTGCATTTCTCTGAGACTTCTCTCCTGGCTTGAATATGGCCACTCTCTTACTGTCTCTTCATATGATCTTTGCTGTGTGTGTTTGTACCCCTGATGTCCCCTCCTCTTCTCATAAAAACATCAGCCATATTGGATTAGGGCCCCTCCCAAATGTCTCTTTTAACTTAATCACCTCTTTAAAGACCTTATCTTCAAATATAGTTACCTTCTTAGGTACTGGGCGGTGGGACTTTAACATATGACTTTGAAGGAGGACATAATTCAGCTGTAGAAAATACATATATAAGATACTGCCTAGATCAAGGTATAGAACATTTCCTTAATCTCAGAAGGTTCTTCTGTGCTCTCTTCCAGTCAATCAATCCAACAATGCTAATCCCTTTTCATCTTTATCACCATTGATGTTTTTTCCTGTTTCAGAACTTCATAATATGGGTTTGTTATCTTTTTGACTGCTGTTTTTCCCCCCAAATGATGTCTGTGAGATCCATCCATGTTATTGCATGTAGCAGTATTTTATTTCATTTTATTGTGTAAATATGTTCCAATGTATGCAATATTTGAGTTGCTTCCAGTTTTTGACTGTTATGATAAAGCTGCTGTAAGCATTCTTACATATGTCTTTTGGTGGACATAATCATTCCTTTCTGCTAGGCATATAGCAAAAGTGGAATTGCTAGGCTATAGATATATGGGTGTATTCAATGTTAATAGATACTGTAGAGTAATTTTCCAAAGTAGGTGTGCCAACATATACTGGCAATGTAAGCTCCAGGTGTTCCACATCTTCATAAACACTTAGCATTATCAGCTCTTTAATTTTAGCCTTTCTGGTGGGATTTGGAGTTTTAATTTGTATTTCCCTGCTGACTAATGCTGTTGACTTTTGGTCATTTGATATCCTCTTTTGTGAAATGTCTGTTCAAGTCTTCTTTCCATTTTTAAATTGGTTGATTTTTGCAGTTCTTTGTATATTCTTGATACAGACCCTTCTTCAGGATTTGTATTGCAGATATCATCTCTTGGGCTATGGCTTGTCTTTTCTCTTTTTAAATGGTATGTTTTCATGAATAGACATTCTTAATGTTAATTCTTAACATTCTTAGGTTCAATGTTTCAATCTTTCCTTTTACAGTTTGTCCTGATGTTCCATTTTTAGAAACCTTGTCTAACTCCAAGGTCATGAAGATATTCTCCTGTGTTTTCTCCTAGAAGCTCGATTGTTTTATTTTCATGTAAAAGATTATGATTCACCTCAAATTAATTTTTCTGTATGTCTAGCCAATTGATCCAGCACCACTTCTATCCCACTGAATTGCAGTAGTTGCTATGCAGCTAATCAGGTAAACATATTTGTGCAGGTCTTCTTCTGGGATCTGTATTCTCTGCCATTTGTCTATTTATCTCAATTTGTGGTAACATTAGACCATTTTAATTATTAAAGCTTTATGCTAAAACTTGATATACATTAAGTTTACCAGATTAGTTCTTCTTCAAAATTGCCTTGGCTCTCCTAAGTTCTCTGAACTTCAAATAAATTTTAGAATCACCTTGTCAATTTCCACAATAGAACTTGCTGGGTTTTGACGAGTATTGCATTGAACCAATTTGGCAAGAATTGACATCTTATTATACTAAGGTTTCCAATCAATAATCATGGGGTCTCTTCTAATGATTTGAGTCTTCTTTAGATTCTCTCAGTCATATTTTCATTTTAAGGGAAGAGGTCTTATACTTCTTTTGTTAGCTCTATTCCTAAATATTGGATTTTTTGGTGCTATTATAAATGGTAATTTAAAAATTTTTATTTTCTAGTTTGGTATCTATTTCTATATTGACCTTCTATCCAGTGACCTTGCAAAATTAAGTTATTTTTATAATTTATTTGTAGATTCTTTTGAACTTTTACATGAACAATCATGTCATGTACAAATAATGACAATTTTACTTCTTCCTTTCCAAACATTACAACTTTATTTTGTTTTCTTACCTTATAGTTACGGCCAATTCCTTCAGTACAATGTAAAATTGAAAAGTCACCACTATTATTTGATATTTATTTTGGAAATGCTAGCCAGTGCAACTAGACAAGAGAATTAAAAAAGAAGCAAAAAGGAAACAAACTTATAATAATTTGTAATTGATATAATTATAAACCTAAAAATTACAAACAATTCAAATAAAAATTATTTAGAGCAATAAAAATTCATTAATATGGTTAATCACAAATTTAATATAAAAGACAGTTACTTTACCTTAATGATTAACTATCAGAAAGTAGAATTAAAGGAAAGTCTCATTCACAATTACTATGAAATATTGAGATTCTAGGAATTAATATAACAAAAAAGGCACAGAAATTAAAAATTCCTCTGAGGTACCTAAAAGAAGAGTTAAATAAATGAAAAGATATCCTTAATTTGGATAGAGGAGTCAATATTTAAAAAGACACCAGTTATCTTTGAATCAATCAAAAATATGAACAAGGTTTTGGGTTTTTTTTTAAGCTTGAACTAAATGATGCTAAAATTCATGTGAAAAATGTACATGTAAGAAAAAATTCTAAAAGAGAAAAATCATGAGGAGAGTAACAAGTAAAGTATTTAAAACTGTATTTCCCTGACCTTAGATTAGACACACAGATCAATGAGACAGAAGAGAGAATTCATAAATAAACTTGAATAATTTTCAGAATTTAATAAGTGATAAAAGCCAACTTTAATAAATTAGGAAAATAGGAATTGTTGAATAAATAATGTTGGTGAGAATGGCTGAACATTTGAAGTACATAAAGCTGAATATTCTTCTTCTCCTTCTATATTAAAATGTGAAAAAAGAAACTTAAATGTGAAAAAAGAAACCATAAAATACCTGGATGAGAACTTGAGATAATAGTAATATATAAACGATTTTGGCATGGGAAAGGCCTTTCTAAAGCATTTTTCAAACCTCTCAAGCTATTCAAGAACATTTAATATCCAAATTTATATCTTAATATTTTAAGTTTTTATCAATTTTAAGACTATGCAATAAAAAAGGGCAAAAATATAGACAAGGACAAATTGGAAAAAATATTTGTAATACATATGAAAAAGCATCCTTAATATACAAGAAATTCTCACAAATAAGTAAATAAAAGATAAATAACCCAAGAGAAAAAATGGGCAAGGGAGTTCATGGAAAAAAATCTTAATAGACAATTAACACATGAAAAGATACCCAACCATATTCATATTTTAAATTGTACAAATTAAAACAAGAATAAATTGTCACTTTTTTCTATTCAATTAAAAATTAAAAGATTAGGTCAGTTCAAGGCTAAAGGGAAATTGAAATTTCTATGTATTGCTGATAGTATAAATTATTATAAACCATTTTAGGAAATTTATCGACATTTTTCCAAATTACTAATGAGCATATCCTTTGACCTCCATGTTGAAATTTATCCTACTCATATACTTGCAAAGGTTTTTGAAGATATATGTACAGGAATTTCACAATTTTGTTGTAGTATTACTTTTAATAGTGTTATGGGCTGAGCTGTGTCTCCCCAAAATTCATATGTAGAAACCTTAACCCCCAGATCCCCTGAATGTGACTGTATTTGGAGATACGACTTTTAAAGAGGTGACTAGGTTAAGATGAGGCTGTTAGGGTGGCCCTACTCCAATCTGACTGATGTCCCCATAAGAAGAAGAGATTAGGACTCAGAGAGATGGAGATGCACAGAGGAAAGACCGCAAGAAGACAGAGGGAGGAAACAGCTGTGTATGACACAAGGAGAGAGGCCTCAGAAGAAATCAACCCTTCAAACACCTTAATCTTGGGATTCTGGCCTCCAGAACTGTGAGAAAATGCATTCCTCTTGTTTAAGACCTCCAGTCTGAGGTATTGTATTATGGTAACCCTAGCAAACTAATACAAACAGTAAAAGTGAAACCTTTTCAACGGCTGTAAAAGGAAGAAAATGTTACCAGTAGTTATCTCCAGAAAGTGGGATTACAGAGTAGGAAGGATAGAAGGCAGGGAAATTTTGTTTTACCTATACCTCTCTATTCTGTTAATATTTAAAATATTGAGCCTATATTACTATTGTAATAAAATAGTTAATTTAAAAAAGTAATGGAGGACTTCCCTGGTGGCACAGTGGTTAAGAATCTGCCTGCCAATTCAGGGGACGTGGGTTCAAGCTCTGGTCTGGGAAGATCCCTCATGCTGCGGAGCAGCTAAGCCCGTGTGCCACAACTACTAAGCCTGCATGCCACAACTACTGAAGCCCACGCACCCTAGAGCCCATGCTTCGCAACAAGAGAAGCCACCGAAATGAGAAGCCTGCGCACCGCAACAAAGAGTAGTCCCGGCTTGTCGCAACTAGAGAAAGCCTGCACACAGCAACGAAGACCCAGCGCAGTCAAAAATAAATAAATAAATAAATTTGAAAAAATAAAAAATAAAAATAAAAAGCAATGGAAAATTTTTGTCAATTGTGCATGTGTGTGAGAATCTTTGAAGTCCCAGAAAAATGCTAGGAAATCTCCTTTGTGAGCATAAAAATTTCTCGTTTTATTTATTTTTGATTTGCTATTTCTTCATGATTTAGCTTTAAAAATAAATGTAATTCATTTTGACTCTTTTGTCTGGTTCAATTGCCAGTAATTCAGCAGTATTGTTTTCTATGGTTTTTCTTTCATAAATCTTTGGATTTATTTCATCTTCTTTCGAAACCTGAGAAATCATAATTTTGTTCACTCAAGAATGGCATCAGGGTATTTAGAAAAATCCCTCAGCTTAAAGTTGAGTTCTTTTTCAAGAAGACATCAACCAACCTACTGTAACATGAAACAAGTAATAACCATGCTGTTGTAATAACCCTCTCTTTTAATTACAATCTAGGCCAAAAGGGTTAGGGATAAATGTATGGTAGATAGCACTGTTACTGGGCAATATTCCACTCTAAGTACAAGTCCATAGCTTTACTTCAAATCCGCTTAGAAACATGAATCTCAGATAACTAAGGGAATACATAAATGGTATAGTCAGTAATTATTAGCTGGCCTTAAATGTTAAGTATAACTTTATTGCCAAGATTTGTTTTCTTTATTTTAGGAGAATATTACTGAAGTCTAAGTAACTACCTCACTCTGGTTAAAAACATGGCAATATGAATTAGTAAACAAATGGAAAATGTGAAGTTTAATTAACCCACCTGAAAATTGTTCAGATGTTCTTTAAGCAGAGTGATTACAGAGTAGGAGTGGATGAGATACACTAGCTGAATGGCAGGAACATCCCTGGGGCTTAACTCCCCAAGCCTTCTCACAATTGGCTTGCATCATCTACAGCCTTCACTGATGTTATAATCCAATTGAATAAGCATTATTTTATGGACCTCCTATGGGTCTGAAGCTTTTGTTAGGCCCTGTGAGAGCAACGAAAGAAGTAGATGAAATCTGAAAGAGCCAAGGTGCCGTGGAGAACATTAGGAATCAGGTACCAGCAGTAGCTTTTGCCTGCCTTGAGCAGAGGGAAGGCCATCCTTACTGCAGCTCTTAGTCTCAGGAGTAGGAATTGCAGAGTAAAAGGACGAGTGGAAAAACCACGTGATTTGATGGAAATTATACACACTATTACCTTAAAGGTCCATGTTTAAAATGCATTAATTATGTATAGCTTACTCATTTGGTCATTCATTTTGTTCAACAAATATATATTTGGTGCCTATTATATGCCAGGCATTATGCCAGACGCTGGAAATATAATGGTATAGCACATGGCCCTCCTGACTTTCAGGAGCTCACAGATAAACGGTATTGACAAAAAGTAAACTAATGACTAGATCTCCCAAATCTTAAAAGATAGCTGGAGAAGTCCTAGATTCATGTGCAAACAGGGACTGTTTTTTATCCACAACGGATTCTTGGTCCACTGTTGAAAAACTTAAGCTTCTTTGTGTTTACAAAAACACTTAGCACAAGGTTAAGAGAAAGGAGAAGAAAGTGGGCCCCCCCTGGATTTGAATCCCAATTCTGCAGCTTCCTAGGTATGTGAACTTGATTTAAGTTTTAGAGCATCTAAGATGCTCCAGTTTCTTTATCTGGGGATATCAAACTGAGGATAACAATAGTGCCTAACTCACAGAGTGGTTATAAGGATTAAATTAGCTCTACATGTGAAGTTTAATAGTGCCTGGCTCATAGTAAGCTCTATGTTGTGTTTACATGTAGGTATTTCAGATTTAAAGACATATTACTCGTTTCAACCTTCAAGAAGAAAACTAAAATAAATTAATTAAATTTAATAAATGTTTAGGCATCATTACAATCTAGAATTATGCCATCTAACTAGTTACAGTTCAATTTTATTCATATATGCAAGAGGGGATAGAAATACATTTTAATATGTTTGGCATGACATGGGGAAAAGTTTTCAATAGTTAAGTCCCTAGGTACCATGAAGATTATACATCATCTGTAAGCACAGAAGAAGACTATCTATTATCAGGCACTGTAAAAGTGCTTTCTTTGCCTACATTACTGATCCACAATGTCTTAGTAACAAATATAAAATTCAAAAAGTTCTGAAAACCAGACTATAATGAGGTTATTTATAATTAGTGTTTATCCCACTTAATATGAGTATATTCATATATTTTACTGAAGAAATGTTAATATGTATGATAGATTTGAGTATTTTACAGAAATAATTCACTTACTTCATTCTGAAATGTATTTCCCTAACTCTGGACTTGGCCATGTGGCTTGCTTTGGCCAGTGGAATGGAGTGAAGGTGATGAGAGCAGGGGCTTTAAATCTGCTTGTGAGGTTTGAATTTGGTTTGCCTCTGGCCTTCCTATGATTCACCATGAAAAAGCCTGCCCCAGGAAATTGCTGATCCAAGAAGAATGAGAAGAAATGCAGAAGAGCCTCCCCAAGCTACCTTCTGGAGCAAACCCAGCCAATCCTAGCTGAGCTCAGGTGACCCACAAGCTGAAGTAGTCATGCCAACTGATCCACAGACCCATAAATAAAAAACATATACATACGATTGTTTTTGTAAGCCATTGAGTTTTGGTGTGTTTTGTTATGAGGAATTATTGAGGCAGTAGCTGACTAACACAACATGTTTGATTTTGGAGTGCTACCCCAGCCTCTAGTGGGGGTATTGCATAATATACGGTATGTTCACCATATTTCCTTTGTAAACATACTATCTAAATTCTGAAACACATTAGGCCTTAGGGTTTTGGATAAGAAACTGTAGTTTTGTATTTTGTACAATCATTACAACATTCCAATGAGATGTTCCCATTTTACAGATGAGGAAACTGAGTATCAGGTGGGTTATATAACTTGTTGAAAGTTTTACCACTAGTAATTGGCAGAGGCAAGATTTGACTCCAAGATTCTGACACAGATCTGTATTCTTAAACATCAGGCTGTTCTGCTTTTCATAGACGGAATTCATTTCTAGTAAAAAATGCAACACATACACAAAAATAATTTATTTGCAGTCATACCTATTATCTTTACTGCTAAAAAATTTCCAATAACTCCTAACCTCAATTTGGGAAAAAATCATAAACATCTGAATTTGCTGAGATAGTCAATAGAAGCTTTTTTTTCCTAAGACATTGAAACTTTAGAAGGGATACTGGTTTGAAATAATCATTTTAATGGTGGGAACACATTAAATTGCTGAAAGCTAACATGTTTTAACTGTTCCTTGTCTAATGTTGCTGTGGATTGACTGCTAATATTCAGAGGTCACAATAAACTGCTCATCTTTGTCACGGAGGCAAATTTGTATTTCAGGTTTATTGATCAATTTCATAAATTAAACCAAGCAAGACCGTTGTGATATTTCCTTTTGGGAAATTTTCATTGACTATTAGAGTTCCTCTGACTAATGTTAGTCATTAGTCAATCTTTTTTAGAAATTATCTGGTTGCTAAATATAAAAAATAAATTATATTAACGGTTATATTACTGTCAGAAATTCAAAACTTTACTTTGTTTAAGGCAAATGTGCCTAAGTCTTTGCTTCATTTCCTGGTCAGAATCAGGTACCTGACTCTTCTTTAGGTGAAACTAAAGTTCATAAAATAAGCATAAGGCAAAATTAAACAAAATTATAAATTTTAGCTTCTACTAGAGGTGATTCAGGCTCTTTCTAGGTTGAATAATTTGGCTTTTGTTACCTCCCTGAGACTTATTACGTAAGAGAAATATTCAATTTTATGAGAGTACACTGACTTCAGAATTGTGGTATCTTGCCAACAAAGATTCCATCAAAAAAAATTCTAAGATTAATTGAACAGTAGAGGACAACAGCAAAGTCAACAACTATTAATTCTTACTTTTCACATTTCTTTGAAACTTTGAAAAGCAGTGGAATCAACATTTTAGAACAGAAGAGTATTCTAATGATAAAAATTAACTATAATATTTTATTCACTTTTCTAATTTAAAAAGTAACACCAATTTGGTAGTATATGTCAGTCAAAATTTTTTTGAAGAAAAAAGAAATCAATTGATCACCCACAATCTCAAATCTAAAATACAGCAAGTGAATATTTCAGTGTATTGTAGAAAAGTATCAATAGAATAACCTGATAGTTTGGAGTAATTCAAACTTTATTCTTCATTTATATAAGCTATGCTTAGACTTGATGGATATAGTGGCTTAAATAATTGTTTTGATTCAGTCATAATAGAAATGATTGAGTTCTCTGAATCTCTCGTTTTCCTCATAATTTTGTTTCTATATGTCTATATATCTGATTTCAATATGCACAACTGACAGAGAAGTAATTTCTGAATTAACTGATTTCCCCATGCTGTCTTTTCTTTGTGTCCTATAAATGGAAGCAAAATTATCAGAGGCCAGGAAATGGGTAGGGTTTCTAATCTTTGGTTGAAAAGCTGGAAAATCTTAGTTTTATTAGTCACTAGCTTAAAATGTTTCAAAAGAGAGAAAGAAATAAAGAAGGAAAACAGATATACCAATTCACAAATTGCTGTCTTCAAACACTTTGGGGTTGAGATATATATATATCTCAATATATTTATATATATTTAAAATCTCTATTTAGAGCTTTTCAAATTTAAACAGAAAATGTAGATTCAGGAATATCTTCAAGGGAATGGCAAGGATTAGGAGTATGCACTTGCTTGTATTCTTGGTTGAAAATGGATCTTGGGAAGAAAGACACACATGCTGCTATGTCTATGAGCAAAAAGGGTTAGTACATTCCTGACACCACTGATTTTGTTTATTGGGTTTCTTTGCAGGAAGGGGAGCAGTGGAGGAGGTTGATTCATTTGTTTGCTTATTTTATAAGAGACCCCAAACTATGTTTAAAACAGGACCAAAACTCAAGGGCAAATCTATGCAATTCAGTCAACCTGTAAATGACATTTGTTTGGGGAGTTGAAAAACATATCTGCCTTTGATTTAAACCTTTCTGCCCAAACAAAGTAAAGATGCTTTAAGTTTACTCTACTCTCCTCAAGAATGAGTTGATTTTCAAACTGACATTTGCTTCTTTAATGAAAAGGTCCCTGTTAGCACTGGTTCAGGTATTAATCAGAAGAAGGCCAGCCTTAAACCACCACTTTTAGCCTGAATTAATGGTACCTGCTGGCTATCACCCCTACCTGTTAGGCTTCCTCAATCCATTCCCTTGTTGCCAACATAGTAATGGTCCAGAGAATCTTTATATGAAGTCTAGACCTAAAAAAGGAAGTAATAGAAGTCACAATAAAAACAAAAATAAAAGGACTAGTCCCTCTGATCTAGTTCTGAGATTACGAATAATGTTACAGAACTACTGCCTATTCATTAAGAAGAATCCTTTAATTAATGCTAAAAATATCCAGGGCACTTCAAACCTATAACCTGGGGCTTGCTAAGTCCCTAAAGAATTATGAATATTAGATTTTGGTCTAATATTTTTGTTGTTATGTCCTGTTTCTCAAAATATCTTTATAAATTAGAACTTGTAGGTTTTTCAACACAAATTTTAATGGTATATGAACATGTTTACTCTTTTTAATATCAGAAATTAGTTGAATCAAGAAAGAAGGTAGTGGGCTTCCCTGGTGGCGCAGTGGTTGAGAATCTTCCTGCCAATGCAGGGGACACAGGTTCGAGCCCTGGTCTGGGAAGATGCCACATGCCGCGGAGCAACTAGGCCCGTGAGCCACAATTACTGAGCCTGCGCGTCTGGAGCCTGTGCTCCGCAACAAGAGAGGCCGCGACAGTGAGAGGCCCGCGCACCGCGATGAAGAGTGGCCCCCACTTGCCACAACTGGAGAAAGCCCTCGCACAGAAACGAAGACCCAATACAGCCATAAATAAATAAATAAATAAACAAATAAACCCAAAAGTTAAAAAAAAAAAAAAAGGAAAGAAGGTAGTGTAGCCCATTGACAGCAGGGCCTTAAACCTCTCTTCCACAAAGGCTTAGAGTTACAACAGTGTTCATATACAGCATCTCACTAATTTTCTCAACCCACTAAGATTAATTGTCCCTGGTCACCATGAAGAAATTTAGGCTCAGAGAGCTAAGTGACTTGTTACAAGGCACATGTATGGTAAATAGTGGCACAAGGCCTTGAACTGAGCTCTCTGCCTTTCCGCACACACTATCTCTTGGACAGGCAGAATGAACGAGAATACAGTTCTGGGCTGTCATTCTGAATGGTCAGAAAATCACACAAAAAACTCATGCTCTTCCTCTCCCTTTGCCCCTACACTTAATATTTTCCACCAGGTGAATGTGACTGTGGAAGCCACTCTTTGGGGAGGAAGGAAGGCAGTGTCCTCAGGGATAATATCAGCTTGGATGGAGTGCTGGGTTATGGAGATGGAGGGAGGAATTGATGCCAAGCAACCAGTCCTGGTATTGGCAAGATGACAACTGCAGGTGTGCCCACCTCTTATACTGGCTCTTTACTTCTCTGTGGCCTGACCCCGGGTGCCTCCGAAGTTTCCTAACCAAAGAATCACCCCACTTTGCAGTGACTGGGAATGGTTCTGCTGATCTACTTGCATTTTTCCTTTGATCCTACTTAAAAAAATATTGCTGGGAGTCTCATCACTTTGGGAATAGACACAAGAACCTTTGAAAATCTACCTGAGAAGATCTCTGCACAAATTGTTAACAGTGGTCATGCCCGGGAAGATTTTTACTTTTAACCACTTCTGTGATACTTTAATTCTTATGACTGCATATTACTTTGCATTAAATAACACAACCAAATATCTTAAAATCTATATAAGCTCTGTCAACTATGCAATGAAAAAAATCAGTATTTCTGCCTTTTGACATTTCTTATAAAAGCTCTCATTGACATCTTACACTACTACTTTCTTTTTTACAACTTTATGTGACAAAGCACTTTTAAAGGCAGTACAGGACTTTCCTGGTGGTGCAGTGGTTAAGAATCCGCCTGCCAACGCAGGGGACATGGGTTCGAGCCCTGGTCTGGGAAGATCCCACATGCCATGGAGCAACTAAGCCCGTGAGCCACAACTACTGAGCCTGCGCTCTACAGCCCACAAGCCACAACTACTGAGCCCACGTGCCACAACTACTGAAGCCCAGGCGCCTGGAGCCCGTGCTCCGCAACAAGAGAAGCCACAGCAATGAGAAGCCCACGCACTGCAACGAAGAGTAGCCCCCGCTCGCTGCAACTAGAGAAAGGCCGCGCGCAGCAACGAAGACCCAACGCAGCCAAAAATAAATAAATAAATAAATAAATTTAAAAAAAGAGAGTACTAGAAGCATTAAAAAGAAAAAAAAGTGCATGTATTTTTAAAAATAATAAAAATAAAATACAGGCAGCACAGGGTGATAACAACAGTTTACCATCTGAAGTCAACTAACACCAATTTGTGTCCTGGCTCCCTCAATAATTTGCTGTGTGACCTTAGCTAAATCATTCAACCTCTCTGAATCTTGGTTTCCTATAATAGAAGTTGACTAAATAATACCTACAAGTTCTCCCTAATCATTCATGGATAGATTAAATCATTATTTCTTCTGTGTAGCATGATTGCTAGCCATCCCTTAGTGCCCATTCTCTTTGTCCCTTATTAGAACTCTCAGCTACAAAAGCTATTTCCCAGTCTCCCTTGTAGTCAATGGGATATGAGCAGAAGTAATGTTTGCGACTTCTGGGTTGTACCTTTAGAAGCAAAAAGCATGTCTTTCCCTTGAACCTTTCCCTCTTCTTGCTTGCAGAAAGCTGATGGAGGAGATGTGTTGGCAATCCACCTTCAAGCACGAGGAGAGAGCACCATCAGGGATGATGGAGATAGAAGGAATTTAGACCTTTCACACTAGGAAGCTGCCTTATTATCATTTATTGTTAAAATGTTCTATGAGAGAGAAATACACTTCTATCTTGTTTAAACTACTTTTGATAAATTGGGCTTTTGTTTTAGTAACTAAAGTTGGAATTTGGAATTACAAGGGAAAACCAGCTTTATTCTATTTTCCCCAAGTATGTTTCAATTGGCCTTTCTTTAATTCCCTAGTTCAACTGTTTCTCCTCTTTTTAGTGGCACTGATTGTGGACTTTAACAAACATGTTGTCCCATGGTAGGAAATTGCCATCATAAACTCTAAGCATATCCTAGTTATGATTGATAGCTTGCTCGTATGGTTGCTTGGTGGCCAGGTAATTATTTGTGTATATGTTTTATCAAACACACAAGATTGATAGTTCTTTGAGTGAAGGACCTGTGTCTTGTTTCTCTTTTTATCCATTTATAGCATCCTGCACAGAGCCTGGCATACTGCAAATGTACAATGAGTAAATGCATGGTCAATGCTCTTGTGAGGAAGAGATGGTGCATCTAGTTATGTAAGGTAAGAACACTGACCTCTGGCTTTTCTAGACCTTATGAGTGGGGTCGATGCCACCTAGCAAGTCATCTAGGTTGGTGGCTGCAGCATTTGGTCCTGAGATGGGCATACGACAGGGCTACGTCAATCAGAAGCAATTATTCCAGGATTTTTGTTTAAAGTGCAGTAAAGAAAAACTCTCGTTCTTTTGGGGTTGTATCTTGGAGCTGCCAGCAGACATTTTGCTCCCAGAAGTGGAGAGTCTTCCGAAGAACAGAGCTCACCCAGTGGAAGGAACAGCAGAGAAAGAGGGCAAGGCCAAATCCTGATGATATTGTCTCAGCCTCTGGATGAAGCCCTACCCATGAGTTTTTCAGTTATGTGAGCCAATACATTACTGTTTTTTGTTTAGTACACTTACAGTTCATCCTGACTAATAAATAACACATGGATTCTAGCACTAGCTCATTAGTCTTGGGGAAACATTTTACCTCTCTGGGCCACACTTCTGAATATTGAGAGAGTTGGATTTGATGATTTCTAAGGCCCTTTCCAGCTCTAATTTCCATGATTCTTTCTTCATGTGTATAGGAATCAGTTAGGTGATGCTAGTTGCTACAGCAGATAGACACCAGCATGTCACTCAGTGACATAATACAAAAGATGTTTATTTCTTACTCATATAAAGTCCAAAACAGACATCTGATAGGCAGGTGGCTCTCCTCCAAGTGAAGATTTGGGACTTCCTTTATCTTGCGATGCTGTTATCTTCAAACTATGGCATCCCAGGTCACCATGCTTATTATCACTAAGCCAGGGGAATAGAAAAGAAAACAAAGATTGTATGCTATGGAGGGATGGAAGGTTATTGAGCAGATCTAAAATTTGCACATATCACTTTTGTTCACATTCTATTAGCTAAAACATAATCACATTTAATTGCAAATAAGACTGAAAAATGTTTCAGGGAGAAGAGAAAATAGATTTGGTGAATACCAACTCAGTCTCTGCCACAATAAGCCCTTGACCCATGATTAGTAGCTGGGTTCTGTATCCCTGTCTCTGATTTAAGTTGGTTAACTATACATGCTCCTTCTTATACCTTAGTAACTGGTCCTGTTGGCCCTGAAAAGGAATATAATTAAAAGAATACACTGGGTCTAGACATTAGCAAGTTGAATAGGTTAAAGTTTATTTAGCTTGTGGAAAATACTAAAAGGAACACCTTAGGTTTGATTCTGTTTCTAGGCTTGGTTCCTTCACAGTGGTTAGAGAGAGGGAAGGTTGGACGTTCAGGCTTTGCTTGTATTTGAAGGGGGAAAAGGGAAATAATAGTACCAATCATACATTCATCCAATAAATTTTATTGTACGTCTCCACTCTGTTGGGAAGCAGCACATTTAAAAACTATGGATAGTGTTGGCACTTGGTACAACAAGGAAAGAGTGAATGCTCAAGGAGCTCCCGCCGCCAAAATACCATCACACTCGCCCACTCATGGCCTCCTTGCTGGCTTCATGCTTCTCGCCCAGGCAGTGGGGTGTCTATGGAAGGGAATTTCTATCTCAGTGCTTTGTACTTCCTTGAAATGAGAAATTTATCTAATTTGGTTCTTTTCAACTTGTTTAAGAATTATTTTCCACTATCATGAAACAAGCTAGGACCCACATTTAAAAGAAATATTCTCTACCACATATGCAAAATTCAAGAAGCCATATACAAAAATCCCTGACCTTGACCCTTCATCCCCTCATCCCTCACTTAACTGTCTTTATCATATGCACTACCATATTTATACTTCCAACTGAGTCTCTGTGGCTTAAGGCAACATCTGATTTTTTCCAGGTTATAACCTTAGCTCCCTTTCCTGCATAATGCGTTCTTTCATTATGAAACCCTCTCTGGGCTATGTGATTCTGAGTTCACACCTTTTACATAGCATTCCTCTCCAGACACAACCTGAACTCTCATCTTGGAGGGCAGCTCCTGCTCAGATTGCCAGTATCACTGGGGTAAGTTCCACACATTTTCTACTTCACTGTAGCAGCTTTTATCACTTGTCCAGCATGATAGTATTTGTATTTTCGTCTGCCCATCACATTCACTCTCCCCACTTCTTCTGGTAACAGAATCCTACAAAGGAGTAATCAAATGACCAAATAAGCTTTATGGTCATAATGGACCACAATCCACAATCTACTTTTTTAACCTCTTCAAAGTCACATGGGAGAAGAGATAGGAAAGAATGTTATTTCCTTTCTGAATATCCCAATCAGTTGTATGCTTCCTCCATTTAAAGCAAAAAACATAAGTGGAAATATACAACACAACAGATTTGTTTTACTAGAGAAATGTTCACAGTGTTCTTTTTTTTTTTGGTTGCATTGGGTCTTCGTTGCTGTGCGCAGGGTTTCTCTAGTTGTGGCGAGTGGGGGCTACTCTTCGTTGCAGTGTGCAGGCTTCTCATTGCAGTGGCTTCTATTGTTGCGGAGCATGGGCCCTAGAGCTTGCGGGGTTCAGTAGTTGTGGCACGTGGGCTCAGTAGTTGTGGCGCATGGGCTTAGTTGCTTCATGGCATGTGGGATCTTCCCGGACCAGGGCTCGAACCCGTGTCCCCTGCATTGGCAGGCAGATTTTTAACCACTGCGCCACCAGGGAAGTCCTGTTCACAGTGTTCTATGTGCATGCTATGACTTCAGATCAAATGATACTCAACTAGTTTTTTTTTTTTTTTTTTTCCTACAAAAAGGCCACATAAAGTTCACAACATTTTCAATGAGGTAAACTGTCTTTGTTCCCTGGGTACTATTGATTGAACAAGGCAAACTTGAATGCGCTTGATGTGAAGAAGGCCAAGTGCTTTGGACTTGGCAATATCTCTGCCTAACAAAGGTACACAGAGAGGAAGAGACAGTGGAACCCAGACTATGTCCTGAATGATGTTGAACATCCCATTCTTGAAAGTACAGGATTAGAGTCAACAGTGACTGATTGCACAGCTCCCCAGCCACACCTTCTTGTTATTTTTATTGGAACAAATTCTCATTACCAAAGACAATCTGCAACTGACTATTCATTACAATCTTAAAGAACCTTATTAATACAGTTAATGTTCCCTACTTCTACTGAAGAAATAATATATTTCTATATATTATATAATTATTTATATATAGAGAGAGAGAGAGAGAAAGAAGATATGATAGGTATTACCTAGACTAAGTTATATATCCCTTGGGTTACCCAGGACAGTCCTGGTTTATACCTATTGTTCTGGCATAATTGTTAACAATGCCCATTTCAATTTCAGAAGTGTTCCAACATGGTCACTCTAACGACGTTAGATCCAAACAAGATCTTATGTAAGACAGAGGATAATTAAATGTTGAAATGAGGTGGGACTATCAGAAAAGGTTATGTAATTTTCTTTGCTGGAAGCTTCTCAAATTTATTATGCAACTGAATGTTCTGAGAAAATGTATCATATCAAAGGGCTAGGCAATGAATTTTGTTTCTGATGCTGTCAGAAGCAAATTTCAAAATACGTTCCGGGTAAACTGATGGTCACAGGGATAAAAAGTCATGTTAACTATGTCCAGAAGTTCCTAATTTATGCTTGGATTTTCTTAATATTTAGCCTAATGTCTTTAATGACATCTTAGCTATGTTCTTGATTTTTGTTTACATTTATTTTCTCAAACCATAGGCAGATGTCAGTGTCTACTCAGTGTCTCTGAAATAGTCTCTGGGGGCTTCCCTGGTGGCACAGTGGTTAAGAATCTGCCTGCCAATGCACGGGACATGGGTTCGAGCCCTGGTCAGGGAAGATCCCACAGGTCACGGAGCAACTAAGCCTGTGCACCACAACTGCTGAGCCTGCGCTCTAGAGCCCGCGAGCCACAACTACTGAGCCTGCGTGCTGCAACTACTGAAGCCTGCGCGCCTAGAGCCTGGGCTCCGCAGCAAGAGAAGCCACCTCAATGAGAAGCCCATGCACCGCAACGAAGAGTAGCCCCCTCTCTCCACAACTAGAGAAAGCCCGTGCGCAGCAACTAAGACCCACTGCAGCCAAAAATAAAATAAAATAGTCTCTGAGTCATTCCCAGTTACCTATCATATTGTCAGCACCCCCCAAGAATAAGTCACAGAGGACATGCAAGCAAAGCATGCCAGGGGTTGAAAACTTAAAATGGGATTCTGTCAGTGCCAATAGACTTCTGATCCAATAGCTTTTGGCTAAAGCTGTCTTCATAGGTTTCAGGGTAATATCTAGCTCATACATCCTATTTCTTGGTGTTCCAGTTCATCTCTATTGCTTCATTACATGTTCCTGCCTCCTTTGTTTTTGTGTGTAGACTGATAACAGTTCCCCAACAGCCATTCTCTCTTTTCCTAGGGTAATAGTGCTTTCCTCCTCCACTCCACATTTTTTGCTGGCAACATGGCTGCCAACTAGAGACTAAGCACATTTGCCAGCCCCCAGGAACCCCAGCATGGCCGTCGTACTAAGACTTTGATTTTGAATATAAGCAGATGGTATGCATATAATTTCTACATAGTTCACTTTAAGGAAACTTTTTGCCCTGGACTTGTTCTCTTTCCCTTTCCTGAAAACTGGAATCAACATATGCCAGCCACCCAGCTTTGACAATGCAGATAATGACCGTGCCGCCCTAGGGCCTTGTTACCCCTAGTGTGGTCTTTGGGCTGGCAACATCAGCATCACCTGGGTGCCTTTTAGAAATGCATAATCTTGGGCCCCATCCTAGTCCCACTGAACCAGAATCTGCATCTTAGCGAGATCCTCAGGTGGTTTGAATGCACATTAACATTTGAGAAGTACTGCCTCAGTAGCGGATGACGGATCAACATCCATGGAAAAAAAATCTAAATGTCAGTTATTTTGTTGAGCAAATCTGTCTACTGGCCTGGTCTGCCCACCTGTAGACTACTATGAGAGAGCACAATAAAATTGTATCTTCTTTAAAGCCACTGAATTTTGGGGTCTTTTTTTGACCTCTACTCTAACTTATATTTTTTATTCCTTGTAATAGCAAACCTACTTTTTAAACCTCTGCTAGAGTCTTGTGGAGAAAGAGATGAGAAAGGATATTGCCTTTCTGAATATTCTATAGTACTTCCTCCACCCTTCAGGAAAGTACCTAAATTTAACTCAATCTATGTTGATTTATCTGGCACTGGGAGAGTGGGGAGTGCTCTTACCCCATCCTCCTGAGTATCACTGCACATTCCAATGATCATTTTCGGTCTCCTTGAGGATGCTGAGTTAAGAAGCTCCATATAAATATTAAATGAACTGAATACACAATGTCTCCAGAGATGGTTTCGTCTTTTTTTTTTTCCAGAAGACCCAAATCCTAACTAGCAGCATTAATCAAATAGACCACATTTATTTTAAAGTACATTAGGGCATGCATGTTTTCCTTTTAACATATAGACTCTTACCCACTATTTAACAACCACCATTCCTCCTTACTTCTTTCCTTCCATCTCTGGTTTGGTAAATATATTCTCTAGACTTGCCATTCCCGTGCTTCAATCCAACTAATATTTACTTAATACCTTCAAAGTGCTAGGCATTATATATATATTTTTTAAATTTTATTTATTTTATTTTTTTTTTGCTGTGTTGGGTCTTTGTTGCTGCACGTGTGCTTTTCTCTGGTTGTGGCGAGTGGGGGCTACTCTTGTTGCGGTGGCTTCCCTTGTTGCAGAGCACGGGGTCTAGGCGTGCGGGCTTCAGTAGTTGTGGCAGGCGGGCTCAGCAGTTGTGGTGCACGGGCTTAGCTGCTCTGTGGCATGTGGGATCCTCCCGGACCAGGGCTCGAACCCGTGTCCCCTGCATTGGCAGGCGGACTCCCAACCACTGCGCCACCAGGGAAGCCCCTAGGCATTATATTAAATGCTAGAAAAATAGTTGTGAATAAGATAAAACAGATCTTGCCATGTATTAACTCACAGTCTAATTGGGCAGAAGACCAATGAACAGGTAGTTACACAGCTGAAGAATGTTAAGAAATGGAAAGTACTTAAAATACTTGCAATAATGTTCATTGACTGAATAAATAAAGAAATAAATTAACTGTTAACACCTTCTCTCCAAGCCTCCATGCAGACAGAGGGTACAGTTCCCTTATTTTCCTTCCCTGCCTCTCTCACTGTTTTCGGTTCCTATTGGTCTTTATTCTTGTGCAAGAGAAGCTGGATAATTAACCAGCTAAAAATAAGGGCTTACAGTTAACGCACATGGAAGATGACTGGAAAAGAACTTGGCAAAATGAAAATAGTTGCATTTGGTGGTAAGACTGTGGCTTATTTTATTCTTTTCCTTGTCATTAAAATATTGATTGTGCAATACATTAAAATTGAAAATAAAAAGGGCATGTTTGTGTGTGTGTTACGCTTCTTTTTCACTTTATAAGGGAAGTGAGGTTGCATTTCCTGTGCAATACCAATATCTTATTGCGGTCCACTGGGACTGACTAATGTCATTTTCCTTCCTGTTTGCCTTACGCAAACAAGCCACTGTGACATCCAGTTTCTGGTATTTGGTCTATAGAAGGTCCAGATTTCCATTTCTGTATTGTTAAACAACTCTGAGTTTTAAATATTTAAATATCTTCACTTAGTCCTCACACCTGATAGTCTTCTCTGGGGTACCAATCAAAGGTCAAGGCCCTTTTCACAACATCACTGATCTGCCTTGAAAATCCATGGACAGTGGATAGATCAGCTAATGGAGTGGTAATTGAAGAAATAAAGAGGAAGTTGCTCAGGATGGGAGATAACAGGTGAAAGAAACAAAACAAACTACTATTGGATAGGGCACTTCTGAGGCTGGGGTTCTGCCCAGGGAAAACCATGCTGTTGATCTATTGCTGCATAAAGAGCCACCCCAAAAGTGAGTGGCTTCCAACAAGAGCCACATTTTTGCCCACAATTCTCCAAATTGGCCAGGGTTTGGCTGGACAGCTCTTCTCTGCCCCATGTGGTCTTGGCTGGGTGGCTCCCCTGGATTGGAGGATCTCAGATGGCTTCACGCACATGACTGGAGCTCCAGCTCGAGCGGGTGGCTAGAATGGCCAAGAATGACTGGGCTTGTTTCTCTCCTTATGGCCTCTCTGTCTAGCAGGGTAGATGGACTCCTTTATATGGTGTCACAGAGGGCTCCCAAGAGAGTGAAAATACAAGTTTCAACACTTCACAAAGCTTGGTGCAATATTACTTCCATTCCATTCTTTTGGACAAAGCAAGTCACAAGGTCATCCCAGATTTAAGAGAAAGGAAAATAAACTGCACTCCTAGAGGAGAGGCCCAGCAGACATATAAGAATAGGAGGTGTTGCTAGTGGCCATCTTTGCATATAATCTACCACACACTCTGTGTCACCCTCAGTAATATCCACTGAGCATCCACAACTGTCACAAAGATTACAGTGTAGAGGGGAGATTAATGCCACAAATGGTATGAAGGTAGGAAACATGAAGTTACCCTACTTATCTTTAAGATTACAATTACAACAACTATTACAACTAAAAGACCTAAAATGTGTTAACCTTACAAGTTAATATCACATAAAATCATTCAATACATCAATCTGCAAGGTTGGTACCATTTCTTAACTTAAAACTGAAAAAAAACAAAGCTTTATTCTTTGTCATATCTTCTCCTTTAGCCTATAGTTTATTTGAAACTTACACATGTATTTATACATTTCTTTATTCAGTTTATCTAATTTGTTTTGGTCCATTGTATGTATTCTTAGAAGGTGTCCTAATTCTGTGAGGCGGATACATAGATAAACAAATAGTTTGCTACATAAATATGTCATTATTTATCTATCTTAAATCAGGTTCAGAGACGTTTAGTGACTTGATCAATATTACACCTTTCATGCAAGACAGAACCTAACCTGGTGCTTAACTTTTCTGGATCTGAAAGAGCTAAAATAATAAAATCCTAACTGTATTCTCCATTTTAGCTTTCCTTAAACTCCTGGGTTACGCCAGGCACACGTGATTGTTTAACACAGAGAAAATTGAATATAGCAAATAATTTTATAAAGTAATATCTTATTCCAACTTGACTTTACTTGAATTAAATTCAGTAAATAATTATTAAGTGATTATTCCATGCCAGGTACTGATCTGGGTGCTTGGAGCTCTTCAGTGAACAAAACATATTTCTGCCTGTAAGGAACTTACTTTCTAAAAATGGCATCTTATAAACAGAAAAAACACATCATTTCATTGTGGGAAAAAGGATTTGCAAAATGAGATTGTGCAGGACATTGAGCAGGAGCTTATAAAGATGACTTTATGGTAGCAACTTGTTTTTTTCTTTTTGAAGTTTTTGTCAAAAGGAATTGAACTCTGGCATTCTCTCCTTGAGGGAGGAATCTGTGTGAGTTTTACCTCTGGCAATATCTCTCTCAGCCTTGAACTCCTCTGGGCATTCAAATTATAGCAATAATTTTTACATAGATTCACAATTCATAATCTAAAGATTTCTTCATATCCCCTACTCCTCTCCTTTGAGGCAGTCTGAGAAGATAGACCTCGATGTTTCATGGATGACCTTTCATTTTATTCTTACCCTCACAACTGAACACAGATATAGGCTGAAGTTCAATAAACATCCATTTGAAGCCATAGATCTGCCACTTAGGGGATCTCTTCTATCATCTCACAATTTTATTCATCACCGTTTTTCACCCATTCTAAAATTAGAAGGGCAAATGCAATAAACTGTTCATATAACAGAACAAACAAAAATTGTTGCCATCCTGGAGGCGCCTACATTTGGAAGTTCAAATTCTTGCTCACTGGGTGATGTAAAGAAGTCTAAAATTAGCTCAGAACAGTCATTTTTAGGAGTGTCAATGTGCAATGTATACAATTTCATACACTGAAAAGATATAAATATGGAAATTTGAGAACAACCTTTATGAGAACAGCAAAAAAGGCCAGACAGATACTGTAAAGTGACATGTAACAATGCAGGGAAGTTTAGGACAAAAGCCAAATAAGTGACATGAGGACTAAACTGATGGATGGGACAGGAAACAGGGTGTTTTGATTCAGATGATGTACTAGGTGCTTGAAAACACTGTCTCATTTAATCCTCCCTACAACACAGTTTTACTGATTAGAATGTTGATGGAAACACAAGAGTAGTTAAGAAACTTGCTCATGGACACGTAATTAGAAAGAAATAAAGCCAGTTTGTCTAACTTTAAAGCTCAAACAATTAACCTTTGAATTGATTAACAATTCAAAATGCACTGAATTCACCTGAACTGAACATTTTCCAGGTCTTTCTAGCTTTTGCATAAGGCTTTGATGATACTACAAAGGAACTTACTTGGAATTAGAAATACCTGAGTTTGAACCTGGATTCTGCCATGTCCTACTGACAGCACTTGGAGCAAGTCAGTTTCATTTCTTTAAAATAGAAAGATGATACCTACCACATATGGACCCTGAGGGCTTAAGTAAGATACCTCAGTGAACAGAACTCACAAAGTTTACCTGGTGAAGAGAAGGCTCCCCTGGATGAATACAAGGTGAACATGGCATGATTGTTATTCCCACGCCATCTGAGGCTGGAAACAATAGTTATCCTAGTCTGGTTCTTACATGTTCACAGGCTCAAGAAGGAGCTTGAAATAGTTTTCTAAATGAGATTTGGGAATTCTTTGTGGATTTCAATTACCCATCCTCTTGCTGGACCTCATTAGCACACGTAATTGAAAACTGACTCTGTATATAATAGGGACAACTGGAATCTCCGGGTTGGAGGCAGTTACTTTGCTGTTACTCATTCCCCGTTCTCTCAAAACACACCGGCAGCCACCCCTCAAACACACAACCTCAGAAGCTGGCGAGAAAGAACCAAAATTCTTCCATTACTACATTTCCTGTGAAATCAGCCTACATGGAGGCTTTTGTTTCATACCATAGTTTTGTAACATGTGGATAAACAATGACAGTACAAAAGGTCTTACAGACTTTCCTTAGGGCATGCATTCTTAACAGAGGACAGTATTATTGGCAAGGAGGCGAAAATTGGTTATAGAGGGTGAGAAAAACCAGATCAGATACTACAATGGTTTGTGGCCCTTCTCAGTACATAAATAGATATGCGGTATACCTGTGGTATTAAAAGTTCATGGGGAGGGGATGATTAGGGGAAAAAAAAGATTGAGAAACACTGCCTTAGAGAGAACATAAAGTTCTCTAGCTCAGGTTTTTATTCCAGGAAGAAGACAGGAGACAGGACTGTTCTTGGTGTTCTATGCTATGACGGCGATTTCAGGTGTTCCAGTTCATCATGATAGTGGTTTAAGAGCAGGGCTCTGAGGCAGGCTGCTTGGTTTGAAGCAGAGTTCAACCATTTATAGCTGTGTGATCTGCGCTAATTAACTAACCTCTCTCTCTCTCTCTCTCTTTTTTTTTATTTGTAAAATGAGTATTGTAATACCTGACACTTAAGGTTGTATGAGGGATACAAGACCCAGCCTATATTTATAAAAAGAGGCAGCAGAAGCCACTCCCACCTTTGTGACCTTTAATCCACATCCTCTAGATGGCCAAATCCAGGCAACGTACATTTTGTAACTTAGAGAATTTTGAAAAATATAGAATATATAGAAATAGAATATAGAAAAGAACAGATGTAATATGTATTCCCACACATGAAAAGTTAATTTATGCTAGCATTTTGTCATATTTGCTTTAGTCTTTTTCTATGTATAAAAATTTTCAATTACACAAGTAATACATATACACATGTTCCCTTTTGTCCTCTCTTTACCTCCAGGTCTACCATTGTGAAGCAAAACTTTTATAAATGCCTACTGCCTGCCAGGTACAATTTCCTTAGAGGTATTCTTTCTGAATGGGTAGCCTAAGCGGCTAGCCATCCTGCAAAGCATAAATCTCTACCCAGACAAGGTAAATGTCTTCATTCAAGTTAAGACCCAAATGACATTTTCTCCATAAACTGAAACAATATTTCTTGGGCACCTACTATGTGGGAGAAGTTTCTGAATTGGGAGCAGAACTGTAGCAGAAGTCAGCTTTTCAAAATGAAAATCTGGGTGGTTGGAATGAGTGGATTAAATTGGTCTCCATGCTTGAGGTGGCATTCCAGATGTTTCTCACAAATGGTAATGAATAACCCTCTCCCCTTATTAATAACAAACCCAATGGTGGCATTTGCAGATGACTCAGTCCTTTTGTCTTTAGCGTGTAGGTCTCAGCAAAGGAAGATGTGAGCTGCTGAGTTAGGATCAGACCTGGGAACCCCACTGGTTTGCACCCTGGGCCAGTGTCCTGGCAGTGGAGAATTCTGCAGTCACAAATGCTTAGGAGGCAAAGGAGTGAAAGTCTTGAGTCCTGAGTGAGGCAGCCCTAGGAAGCTGGCATTGCCTGGGTTCCTCGGGCACAAGGCTGTGACCCAAGGGACTGGAATCTTCAGGAGATGGCAGAGGGCCACCTGTCCTCAGGTGAGGTTATCTACTTATCCAATGGAGCCAAGGAGACAATCTGTTTAGATAGCAAGGGTTGCAAGATAATGGCCACTGGCCAAAATGGCAAGTTGTCTCCTGGGGGTAACTCTTGGACTTGGAATTTGACTAAGAGGAGGGAACACTATGTGGCGCTCATGTAGAGCTCTGGAAAACAGAGCAGTGGAGGCACCCGCACAGCTTCAATTATGGCCCAAACATTTTTTTTCTTTCTCTCTCTTTAAAAGTGAAAATAAACATTTTAAATGTTTGGGTATAATCCACTAAACTGTAATTATTAATATTAATAATGATAATAACAATGCTATCTATCATATACTGAGTGCTTCTCAAAGGCCAGGCCCAGCATCAGGCTACTCTCACAACAGCACTGAGAATCAGGAGGCGGTATCTCCGTGTTACAAGTCAGACCTAGTTTCATTCACTCACTCACTCCCTCACCAACCAGAGAACATTTACTGAGCCTTTTCTGTGTGGTAGGCCTTGTGCTGGTGCCTCAGAGAGTTTACCATCTACCACAACTAACAAGTGGAGACACAATAACTAAAAGTCATTTTAATTTGCTCACTTGAAACTGGTAGAGGAAAGGGTGGTCCCTAAACCAGACAGGAAACGCTGTGCAGTACTGGCCTTTCAGCACATGTCAAAAGAAAACAAAAAAAGTCTCATTAAATTTGTTTCTACTTCCAAACTAATCCTGGGGTGGGGTGGGGAGGGAATGGGATGGAGAACATACAAAGGTAAATGGAGAACGTGCAGAGGAGAAGAAAACTACAGCCTAGTGCTTCTCCCCTTTTCTCCAGCGCTCTTTCCCTGATTGCTGTCCTAGTGCTTTGCGCTAACCTATCTTAGAACAGTACTTGTAAACCACTTATTTGTCTGTCTCCAACAGACTGTAAATAAATTGTAATCAGACTCCTTATGGGCATAGGTTGTCTTATTTATCTTTTTTCCCCCAGTACCTGGAGCACTTTTAAAAGCTCATTTAATTTTATTAAAATGAACAGATGAATGAATGAATAGATACATGGGTTTCTCTTGGGCAATTCTCCTGCGTGCATAAGCATGGACAAACAGATTCACACAAATTCACAAATATTCCCAGAGTGATGGGGACACTGTTTCGTTACCAAAGCCCCCCCTTTGCTGGCCCAGCCATCTTGTGTGGCCACCTCTTCCATCCCCATTCCTCTCTCAAGGCCAGTGCTACCAGCTCAATCCCTTCTCACCACCAGCACCATTGAAACCTCCCTCTGTCAGCTGACACAGGAAACAGTGAACCACCTGACAAGATAATCTAACAGTAGGCCTAGAACAAGACTTGGGCAGCTTCTAGAAGTCCTGGTGTTTTGACTCTGTATGACCCTAGAAGGGATTTTGCCCAGCATTTTTTTTTCAGGCTTCTTGAGTTTCCAAATCATCACATTTAATACTCCCTATAGCCATACCCTCTAAATTTGAATGTCAGTTAATAATACCTGTGTTTGTCTAGCGTGAAGCCATCTTTTTCACTTCTCATTTTACTTTACAATATTCATGATGTGAAAAACAGGACTGGTGAGGGTTATTATCTGTATTTTACAGATTAAGACTCTAAGGCTTAGAAATTAAGCAACCATCCCCAAACAACAGTGAGATTGACTCTAGATTGGGACAAGCATCCAGGTCTCCAGATAATTAGTCTAGTGTTTTTTGTTATTCTAGTTTGAATAGGCAAAGCCCAATAGAAAGGAGAAAGTCTTATTTGGGGAAATTTTCACCTGACTGGGAGAGAGAGTGGCAGACTCAGATAGGATCCAGATGTGAAGACTGCTATGCTCCTCAGTCTTCACAGGTATGTTCAGGTGGGTGTCAGGGAGCAGAGGAACTAAATTTGCAGTGTGTCTTTCATGTCCTAGACATTCTGCTAGTTGCTTAAATGAGGTAGCTCATCTACCCATCATGAAAACGAATGTTTCCACATAGGTGCTATGATTCTCATTTGCTAAGGAGGAAGCTAAGGTTGAGAATGGGAGGGAACTTGCCCAAGACTAATAGTTAAGAAATGACCACCTGAGGAACTATTCAGATTTGTAATGCTGGGGTCATTAGATAAGTTTTCTTTCTTCCTTCCTACTGATATTTATTACATACACAAGATACTGTCCTCAGTAGTACTGGGAATTCAAAGATAGGGTAGACACAGTTTTTGTCTTTAAAACCATATATTGGGGCTTCCCTGGTGGCACAGTGGTTGAGAATCTTCCTGCCAATGCAGGGGACACAGGTTCGAGCCCTGGTCTGGGAAGATCCCACATGCCGCGGAGCAACTAGGCCCATGAGCCACAATTACTGAGCCTGCGCGTCTGGAGCCTGTGCTCCGTAACAAGAGAGGCCGCGACAGTGAGAGGCCCGCGCACCGCGATGAAGAGGGGCCCCCGCTTGCCGCAACTAGAGAAAGCCCTCGCACAGAAACGAAGACTCAACACAGCCAAAAATAAATAAATTAATTAATTAAAACCATATATTAGAATATGAGAGAGTGGGACTTCCCTGGTGTTCCAGTGGTAAAGAATCCGCCTTCCAATGCAGGGGACGTGGGTTCGATCCCTGGTCGGGGAATTAAGAACCCACTTGCCACAGGGCAACTAAGCCCACGTGTCACAACTACTGAGCTCGAGCGCCTCAACTAGAGAGCCTGCGTGCTCTGGAGCCCGTGCCACAACTAGAGAGAAGCCTGCACACCCCAACGAAAATATCCTGCGTGCCTCAACGAAGATCCGGCATGCCGCAACTAAAACCCGATGCAGCCAAATAAATAAATAAATATTTTTTAAAAAAGAATATGAGAGAGTAATATAAACACATACATCATTATGATGTCAGCAGAAATGCTCTAAAATAAGTATAAGCAACTTTCTTGGAAAGTCAGAAGGTGAGAACACTTTCTATAATGCAGCGTTTGAGCTGGGTCTTAAAGGGTGAGTATTATTTCACTAGGAAGAGATGATCTGTCAGGGAGGAAAAACTTTTCTTCTACCCTCTTATGTTCAGTAGTTGGAGGCCTGTGAATTAAACTGTGAATTAAAAAGAAAGTTTAGCATGAGAAAGGACAGATTTTCATTCACATAGGTATATATGAGAGATCACAGAAAAATGTGACTCAAAACCAATAAGCCTTTTTATGACTTAACCATGGATGCAAAAGGCGACCCCCAAAAGGGTGCAGAAGATGCAGACCCCATGATTTAAATTCATCCCCAAAGATAGCCAAAGAGAAAGAAAGTAAAGACTCTCATTGCCACAGGCAGTCTCAGCACTAGCAAGGCAATAAGGAAAGACAGATAAACCCTCCGAGAGCTGGCAGTGGTCAGTACGGTGCCAGCTGTACCGCAGGTTCCTGCATTTCTGTTCAGCTGACTTCGAATTCCTGGGGCCCCCAAACTGATGGTTGGCTGCCTGCACAAGCAGGTCCAACAATCTGCACTCCCTGGCAGATGAAAACTCTCAGAGCAAACACGCTCTCACTAAACACAAGCCAAGCTCTCAGGACACAAAATGAGACAAATAGGACATAGTAGAGACCCATGTGAAGGAAAGGATCTATAGTCAAGAGTAGTAGAAATTGAGAGTCATCCAAGAGTCATAATGCCCCAAAACTAGTTCCTTCAAGTGTTTTCTTCTGCCAGCCTAAAGTTAGAAAGAAAGAACAAAGAGACGCTCTTACTCTTGTTCAACTGGACTCCAGGCAGAAATCCAGCAGACAGACTAGTAAGGAAAGCTTACCCTTGCCAGCTTCATCAGTGGTCCTGAGGTCTCAGCTTCAGTCTCTGGAGCAAGCTGGAAGTCCCAACCATCCCATCCTCATTGCCAAACTGTCAGGGAGGATAAACTTTTCTTCTACCCTCTTAAGTCACTGGGAGTACACAAATTAAACTGACAAAAGAAAGATTAGCAAGAGAAAGGACGGATTTTTATCCACCTAAGTACAATGCACATGGGAGTTCACACAAAAAAAATGTAACTCAAGGAGATAGTTAAAATTTGGGGCTTATGTACTATTTTAATACAGGAAGGGGAGGAGGGGAAGGGCACTTATTGGAAAACAAATGACTTTAAGGAAAGATAAATAAGCCCTTAGGAGAATAGATAGGAGATATGACAGTCTGCTTAGGTGTGGTGCTGATTTCTATTTGCCGGTGATGACAGTCAGACTTTCCTGGTTGCTCCCAGGAAGCGAATTTATGGCAATTGAGTTCTCTTGAGCTCTTTTGGGAGGCTCTGCTCTTAGGCAGATAAGAGCGTTAAGGAAAAAAGACTTTTCAAATGCCATCAGCTCAACATTATGTTTTATGCTACGGCAGAGTATTCTGGGCCCCTTCAATGCAGAGAAAGGTGATAATGTCTTAATACTTATTACTGCTTTGTGAAAAATAAGCCAAGAATACATCTTACCTTAAAAGAAGCAGGATGTTTTGACAATACTTTTGACTCCCTGGCATTTGGAGACCCGAAAAGGCTGATCATTAATTTCATAGTTTTTTCTTCTCCTTCTTCTGTTCATCACTTTATCATCATCATCTTGCTCACTCTTCCCTGAGCCTGAGGTCAGAGTTGAACTGAGTGTGAGGAATAGACATAAAGGTCCTTCAGTTTGCAAATGATGACTGGCACATTATTTGATTTTTATGTTAAAAATCTAAAAGCTTAGTGTTTTTTTTAAGGTCATAAAACAGGAGTAAGTACTAAATGTCTATGGCATTACAAATATTTATGTTCTCATCTTTTGAGCCATGGGGAAATGTCTTTTTGTCTTCCAGAGATTCTGACCTAAAGGTAACATGTCCAAGCAGAGTGACAGAGCCATTTAAAACACAATTCTGAAAGGGATATATCTAAGGCTTATAATCTAGATAGGTTTATAAAATACAAATAGGTGGTTGGATGTAAGAATGAATTCCTGGGTTCTCACATCCAGGAAGGAGCCATGGTCTTGGCTTGCAAATCTCAGGCTCCAAAGTAGAATGATGAATTTTCTAAGAAAAAAACACAGGTTTAGATTTAACTATTGGAAAATGAGGGCAGCAACACATCAAAAGGGGACCCCTGAAGTGAGAAGCATTAAAGATAAATTTTTTTCTGGAATTATAAGAGCCTTGGATTTTGACATGTTTTGCAACTGACACCCAATGAGCCCTCAGGGTATGAAAACAGTACCTTTTAAAAAAAATATCTTAGACTAATTTGGAGAAAAGAAAAAGGTATAATTACTAGATTAAAAATTTTTTAGATTTAATAAATTCCAAATAACCTAATCTAGTAAACATTCTTAAAATTCTTGCTTCAAAGAAGAATAATCATTATAAGTATGACAATTGATATTTTCATCATTTCTGAAAGCCTTTGCATGGATATTTCATTTAAAAACAATAATATCAACTTAGTATTTTCACTGATGATTTGTAAATTGGCAAGTCTTGAAAGAAATAGGCCAGTGCTTGAAAACAGGTTTTGCAAGTTAATTTTTTCCTGATGACAGTGTTTAAATATGAATTTTTAATGCAAGTCCTTTCTTGTAAGAGTGCAAAGTAAAGCAAACAACAAAGATATTTCACAATAAAGTGAAAATTAAAAATGAAATAAAAATACACAGTAGGACGACTGATAGCCTCTAAGGAGCATTGGCGGAAATTTGAAGACAGCCCTCTTTCTTTAGAATGTACTTAGGAAGGCCACAGAGCAGACAGCTTGCAGGAGAAGCCTGGGCTGGATATCAAGGTCCATGCCCTTTCCACTGGGCGCCCTTGTATAAGGCATAAACTGCCCAACATCATGTGTCCACCCTGCAGAATAACATGAAAATACGCTGCCATTTGTGTACACACACACACACACACACACACACACACATGCATAGACTGTCTCTGAGAAGATATATTGATACAAGGAATTGGTAACATTGGGTGCCTGTGGGGAGAACTGGGTGAGGGTAAGAAGCAGGCATGTTTCCTTGAATATCTGTTGGTGCTCTCTGACTAGTATATTGTTGTATGCATGCATTACTTATTAAAAATTAAAAAAAATTAAAGGAGTTTTTATTTTGAAGTAGAGGATAAAGTAAATGCACAAATGAGTCAAAAAACACAGGTATCCTGTTGAGTAATAAGAGTGCTTTGGCATTAAGAGCAAAGTGGTCACCTCTGTTTGGGAGGATCAGGAAAGTCTTTCTAAGGGAAGTGTTGTTGGTCATATGCCTCGGCGGCCTGGATAAAATTTCAATTAACAGACAGTGAGGGTCCTGAAGGAGGCATTTCACAGGAAGGAGAATGGTGAGAACAAAGGCCAGAGGTTGGCAAGGGGACCAACGCCCTGGAGAACTCAGTAGGCCTATTTGTGGCATAGTAGGTCTGTGCAGGGAGGGGTGGTGGATAGAGGTGGCAGAAGTCTGGAATCAAAATGTGGAAGATCTTAGTTTCTAGGCTGGGGTATACAAAGTCTGCATAATAGATAAAAAAGGAAAGAAAGATTTGTAGCTGGAGATGACATCAGACCTCTCCTATAACAAGAGTTTATATATAATAGTTTTTCTTGGAAAAAGGAAATTAACAATATAAGTGCTTATTAGATTAGCGAATACTGGCAATATATCTGAGGTTGTAGTCATTTGAAACCTTTTTTTTTTTCCATTTTTCTACACTAAGTAGAAACCTTATTGAATTTTAATGGCACTAGAACCTAAAAAGTTTTAATCCCAACTCTGCTAAGTAAGAAAACTGCAACAACAATAAAAAAGATTAAGAAAGGGACCAAAAAGCACCCAATAGTGACCAAAAAATTGAAATCAGAAAATCAGTTCAGATTTTCAGTGAGTATGAGGCAGATGAAAATAGACTTCTAACTCTGAGATTATGCATTTCTGTATTATAGGAGTTTCTCGTTTTTAACTCTTAAACATATTAATTTAAAATTTTGTGTGCATAAATGCTTTTCATAGGTTATTTTCAGAAAATGAACTGTGGATATCATATACAGATTCTGAAGGAATGGAAATGTATTTAAATTAAAATGAGAAGCTTAAATTGGATAGATGTGAATGAAATGTTTCATAGAAGGTATCCATAGAAACCACTTAAAATAAAGAGAAATGTTAATTCTCTTTGTAAATTGAGCTCCCAGAATCAAAATGAGAGTGAGGCATTTAGTGTAGGTGCAAATACACTTTGGCCTTATCTACGTGAAACACACTAATTGACAATTATATTTTTTTGGCCATGGTCTCGGCTGATAATCACAATCAATTTATGGCCATATTGCATCATGGTTCAACCACACTTCCGAGAGTGGTTCGAGACCCGCGGGTGCTCTCCAGTCCTTTAAAAAAAAAAAAAATGTATGGCCATATAGTTCATGGGATTCAGTTAGTAAAATAGCTAAGCTACATTGACCCAACTTGTTGATTTAATCAAGTGTGTGACCAAAGAACCATCTCTGTGGTATCCCAACCTTTCAGCAGTCTTTGACTACACAAGACATTAAACTTTAACTACCACTGTATAGTGATTATATATGCCAACTGGGGACGCCATTAAAAATGATTTGTGAAAGAATAAATTTTCCTATGCCAACTTCCGAAAAAAGTCTTCATTTTCCACATTCTATTCTAGGCCTGCGTGAAAGCAGACATGTTTTATGTTGCTGCAGTCACAAAGTTTGGAACTCAAAGCTCTGCTTCTGTTTTTTAATATATAAAATGTAAACATTTTCTGGTTACATTTCTTCTTAATTTCTTAATTTTCCTTTGTCACAATCACAAATGATGTCACTGAGTTGATGATCACTTCAGAAAAGCTAACTTCATTATTACTAACCATAATAATTCATTATTGCTAACTGTACTTTTTTCCTACTCCTCCCCGTTATAGGTAGTTCTGTGATGAACTACTTTTGACTTCACTCACTTCATAATCCAGCTGATGTACTCTAGACCTCCTGTTTGTAATGGCCTTAGACATTCTCAAACATTTTGGCTACAGAACATCTTTATACTCTTAAGAATTATTGAGGAGCAAAAGAGATTTTTTTTTTAATGTTTATTTTTTATTTATTTATTTTCTTACTAGTCATCCATTTCATACACATCAGTGTATACATGTCAATCCCAACCTCCCAATTCATCACACCACTACCCCCACCCCCACCGCTTCTGCCCCTTGGTGTCCATACATTTTTTCTCTACTTCTGTGTCTCGATTTCTGCTCTGCAAACCGGTTCATCTGTACCATTTTCTAGGTTCCACATATATGCATTAACATACGATATTTGTTTTTCTCTTTCTGACTAACTTCACTCTGTATGACAGTGTCTAGATGCATCCACGTCTCTACAAATGAACCAATTCCGTTCCTTTTCATGGCTGAGTAATATTCCATTGTACATATGTACCACATCTTCTTTATCCATTTGTCTGTCGATAGGCATTTAGGTTGCTTCCATGACCTGGATATTGTAAATAGTGCTGCAATGAACATTGGGGTGCATGTGTCTTTCTGAATTATGGTTTTCTCTGAGTATATGCCCAGTAGTGGGATTGCTGAGTCATATGGTAATTCTATTTTTAGTTTTTTAAGGAACCTCCATACTGTTTTACATAGTGGCTGTATCAATTTACGTTCCCACCAACAGTGCAAGAGGGTTCCCTTTTCTCCACACCTTCTCCAGCATTTGTTGCTTGTAGATTTTCTGATGATGCCCATTCTAACTGGTGTGAGGTGATACCTCATTGTAGTTTTGATTTACATTTCTCTAATAATTAGTGATGTTGAGCAGCTCTTCATGTGCCTCTTGGACATCTGTATGTCTTCTTTGGAGAAATGTCTATTTAGGTCTTCTGCCCATTTTTGGATTGGGTTGTTTGTTTCTTTAATATTGAGCTGAATGAGCTGTTTATATGTTTTGGAGATTAATCCTTTGTCCGTTGATTCGTTTGCAAATATTTTCTCCCATTCTGAGGGTTTTCTTTTTGTCTTGTTTGTAGTTTCCTTTGCTTTGCAAAAGCTTTTAAGTTTCATTAGGTCCTATTTGTTTATTTTTGTTTATTTCCATTACTCTAGGAGGTGGATCAAAGAAGATCTTGCTGTGATTTATGTCAGAGTGTTCTTCCTACGTTTTCCTCTAAGAGTTTTATAGTGTCCAGTCTTACATTTACATCTCTAATCCATTTTGAGTTTATTTTTGTGTGTGGTGTTACGGAGTGTTCTAATTTCATTCTTTTTATTTTTTTTTACTAAAATTTTTTTAATTTATTTAATTTTAGTTCACTTTAATTTTATTTTTTTTAATTTTATTTTTAATTTTATTTATTTATTTATGGCTGTGTTGGGTCTTCGTTTCTGTGTGAGGGCTTTCTCTAGTTGCGGCAAGTGGGGGCCACTCTTCATCGCGGTGCGCGGGCCTCTCACTATCGCGGCCTCTCTTGTTGCGGAGCATAGGCTCCAGATGTGCAGGCTCAGTAGTTGTGGCTCACGGGCCTAGCTGCTCCGCGGCATGTGGGATCTTCCCAGACCAGGGCTCAAACCCGTGTCCCCTGCGTTGGCAGGCAGATTCTCACCACTGCGCCACCAGGGAAGCCCCTAATTTCATTCTTTTGCATATAGCTGTTCCCTTTTCCCAGCACCACTTATTGAAGAGCCTGTCTTTTCTCCACTGTATATCCTTGCCCCCTTTATCATAGATTAGTTGACCATAGGTGTGTGGGTTTATCCCTGGGCTTTCTATCCTGTTCCATTGATCTATATTTCTGTTTTTGTGCCATACTGTCTTTGGCACAGACAGTACCATACTGTCTTTATTACTGTAGCTTTGTAGTATAGTCTGAAGTCAGGGAGCCTGATTCCTCCAGCTCTGTTTTTTTCCCTCAAGACTGCTTTCACTATTCGGGGTCTTTTGTGTCTCCATACAAATTTTAAGATTTTTTGTGCTAGTTCTGTAAAAAATGCCATTGTAATTTGATAGGGATTGCATTGAATCTGTAGATTGCTTTGGGTAGTACAATCATTTTCATAATATTGATTCTTCCAATCCAAGAACATGGTATATCTCTCCATCTTTTGGTATCAACTTTAATTTCTTTCATCAGTGTCTTATAGTTTCCTGCATACAGGTCTTTTGTCTCCCTAGGTAGGTTTATTCCTAGGTATTTTATTCTTTTTGTTGCAATGGTAAATGAGAGTGTTTCCTTAATTTCTCTCTCAGATTTTTCATCACTAGTGTATAGGAATGCAAGAGATTTCTGTGCATTAATTTTGTATCCTGCAACTTTACCAAATTCACTGATTAGCTCTAGTAGTTTTCTGGTGGCATCTTTAGGATTCTCTATGTATAGTATCATGTCATCTGCAAACAGTGACAGTTTTACTTCTTCTTTTCCAATTTGTATTCCCTTTATTTCTTTTTCTTCTCTTATTGCCATGGCTAGGACGTCGAAAACTATGTTGAATAATAGTGATGAGAGTGGACATCCTTGTCTTGTTCCTGATCTTAGAGGAAATGCTTTCATTTTTTCACCATTGGGAATGATGTTTGCTGTGGGTTTGTCATATATGGCCTTTATTATGTTGAAGTAGGTTCCCTCTATGCCCACTTTCTGGAGAGTTTTTATCATAAATGGGTGTTGAATTTTGTCAAAAGTTTTTTCTGCATCTATTGAGATGATCATATGGTTTTTATTCTTCAATTTGTTAATATGGTGTATCACATTGATTGATTTGCGTATATTGAAGAATCCTTGCATCTCTGGGATAAATCCCACTTGATCATGGTGTATGATCCTTTTAATGTGTTGTTGGATTCTGTTTGCTAGTTTTTGCTGAGGATTGTTGCACCTATATTCATCAGTGATATTGATCTATAATTTTCTTTTTTTGTAGTATCTTTGTCTGGTTTTCGTATCAGGGTGATGGTGGTCTCATAGAATGAGTTTGGGAGTGTTCCTTCCTCTGCAATTTTTTGGAAGATTTTGAGAAGGATGGGTGTTAGCTCCTCTGTAAATGTTTGATAGAATTCACCTGTGAAGCCATCTGGTCCTGGGCTTTTGTTTGTTGGAAGATTTTTAATCACAGTTTCAATTTCATTACTTGTGATTGGTCTGTTCATATTTTCTATTTCTTCCTGGTTCAGTCTGGGAAGGTTATACCTTTCTAAGAATTTTTCCATTTCTTCCAGGTTGTCCATTTTATTGGCATAGAGTTGCTTGTAGTAGTCTCTTAGGATGCTTTGTATTGCTGCCATGCTGTTGTAACTTCTCCTTTTTCATTTCTAATTTTGTTGATTTGAGTCCTCTCCCTCTTTTTCTTGATGAGTCTGGTGAATGGTTTATCAATTTTGTTTATATTATCAAAGAACCAGATTTTAGTTTTATTGATCTTTGCTATTGTTTTCTTTGTTTCTATTTCATTTTTTTCTGCTCTGATCTTTATGATTTCTTTCCTTCTCCTAAGTTCGAGTTTTGTTTGTTCTCCTTTCTCTAGTTCCTTTAGGTGTAATGTTAGATTGTTTATTTGAGATTTTTCTTGTTTCTTGAGGTAGGCTTGTATGGCTATAAACTTCCCTCTTAGAACTGCTTTTGCTGCGTCCCAGAGGCTTTGGATCATCGTGTTTTCATTGTCATTTTTCTCTAGGTGTTTTTAGATTTCCTCTTTGATTTCTTCAGTGATCTCTTGGTTATTTAGTAACGTATTATTTAGCCTCCATGTGTTTTGTGTTTTTTACGTTTTCTTCCCTGTAATTGATTTCTAATCTCATAGCGTTGAGGTCAGAAACAATGCTTGATATGATTTCAATTTTCTTAAGTTTACTGAGGCTTGATTTGTGACCCAAGATGTGATCTATCCTGGAGAATGTTCCATGCGCACCTGAGAAGAAAGCGTAATCTGCTGTTTTGGGATGGAATGTCCTATATATATCAATTAAATCTATCTGGTCTGTTGTGTCATTTAAAGCTTGTGTTTCCTTACTAATTTTCTGTTTGGATGATCTGTCCATTGGTGTAAGTGAGGTGTTAAAGTCCCCCACTATTATTGTGTTACTGTCGATTTCCTCTTTGAGAGCTGTTAGCAGTTGCCTTATGTATTGAGGTGCTCCTATGTTGGGTGCATATATATTTATAATTGTTATATCTTCTTCTTGGATTGGTCCCTTGATCATCACGTAGTGTCCTTCCTTGTCTCTTGTAACATTCTTTATTTTAAAGTCTACTTTATCTGATATGAGTATTGCTACTCCAGCTTTCTTTTGATTTCCATTGGCATGGAGTATCTTTTTCCATCCCCTCACTTTCAGTCTGTATGTGTCCCTAGGTCTGAAGTGGGTCTCTTGTAGACAGCATATATATGGGTCTTGTTTTTGTATCCATTCAGCAAGCCTGTGTCTTTTGGTTGGAGCATTTAATCCATTCACATTTAAGGTAATTATCGATATGTATGTTCCTATTACCATTTTCTTGATTGTTTTGGGTTTGTTTTTGTAGGTCCTTTTCTTCGCTTGTGTTTCCCACTTATAGAAGTTCCTTTAGCATTTGTTGTAGAGCTGGTTTGGTGGTGCTGAATTCTCTTAGCTTTTGCTTGTCTGTAAAGCTTTTGATTTCTCCATCGAATCTGAATGAGATCTTTGCTGGGTAGAGTAATCTTGGTTGTAGGTTCTTCCCTTTCATCACTTTAAGTATATCATGTCACTCCCTTCTGGCTTGTAGAGTTTCGGCTGAGAAATCAGCTGTTATCCTTATGGGAGTTCCCTTGTATGTTATTTGTCATTTTTCCCTTGTTGCTTTCGATAATTTTTCTTTGTCTTTAATTTTTGCCAGTTTGATTACTATGTGTCTCGGTGTGTTTCTCCTTGGGTTTATCCTGTATGGGACTCTCTGCGTTTCCTGGACTTGGGTGGCTATTTCCTTTCCCATGTTAGGGAAGTTTTCAACTATAATCTCTTCAAATATTTTCTCGGGTCCTTTCTCTCTTCTCCTTCTGGGACCCCTATAATGAGAATGTTGTTGCATTTAATGTTGTCCCAGAGATCTCTTAGGCTGTCTTCATTTCTTTTCATTCTTTTTTCTTTATTCTGTTCTGTGGCAGTGAATTCCACCATTCTGTCTTCCAGGTCACTTATCCATTCTTCTCCCTCTGTTATTCTGCTATTGATTCCTTCTGGTGTATTTTTCATTTCAGTTATTGTATTGTTCATCTCTGTTTGTTTGTCGTGTAATTCTTCTAGATCTTTGTTAAGCATTTCTTGCATCTTCTTGATCTTTGCATCCATTCTTTTTCCGAGGTCCTGGATCATCTTCACTATCATTATTCTGAATTCTTTTTCTGGAAGGTTGTCTATCTCCACTTCATTTAGTTGTTTTTCTAGAGTTTTATCTTGTTCCTTCATCTGGTACATAGCCCTCTGCCTTTTCACCTTGTCTATCTTTCTGTGAATGTGGTTTTTGTTCCACAGGCTGCAGGATTGTAGTTCTTCTTGCTTCTGCTGTCTGACCTCTGGTGGATCGAGATTTTTTAATGTGGATTATATCAACCATATTTACCATATGAGAAGGTAAATCGAGATATTTAAAAAATATTTATTTTAAAATAACGAATTCATTATATGTTAACATAAATAACTTAATTTTTATGGAAAAATATATTTCCCCATGTTAAAAAAAAATTAGTGAGAAGAGTGACATTGTTTAACATTTTGCAAATCTCCTTAATGTCTGTGTCAATGGAAGACAGCTGGATTCTCACATCTACTTCTGCTTTCCATCTGTTGCAGTATCTCACTTCATGTAGCCTCTGGAAAACTGAGTTAAAAAGGCGTGAACATCTTAGTATTATCATGAAAATAGTTTTGACCTGAATGGGTATTGGTTATCCCCAGGGGCTTCAACCACACTTTGAAATACTACTGTACACACCATGGTAAATATGCAAAATTATTACCTGGCTGAAGGGTTGGAAGTCCTTCCCAGACTTCCCAGAGAAGAGTCTTTCTTTATTGTATTTTGCTGTTCAAAGAAATTGATAACAGTGATTTTTTACTGTCAAATTCCCTTCCTATTTACCCCCTCTGCAGTTCAGGAAATACTCACTAGGTGCTAATGAATTAAGTTTCAAATTTACCAGTAATTAATATAACTTTCCTCATTACCATCGAAGTATTTTAGAGCTAGAAATGCTAAAAGAGAAACCCGCAACATCATCTGGTCAAATATGAGATGGGGACCACTGGTTGTATGCAAAAAACATTTTAGGTAATACACAGCCAAACATTAAGTAACATTGAGTAAGGGAGTGAGAAAGTTGTCTCTTGTTGGTTTCTCTTTCCACGTGGTTACAATGAGGCCACGTCTTAGCTTGATTGTTAGTATGTCCTCCATATAACTTAACCAACTTGCAGTGTCTTTAACCAGCTTGCATATTTTCCAATTTAACATAAGGTTAGCCTAAGAAGTCTTAGAGCCTTAGGCAAGCAACAGTATCTAGCTAGAATTTAACGGTATATTTTTTGTCATCTTATTTTTATTTCTACCATCTACTTAGAGCATGACATTTCGGTTTTTAATTTAATAACGTTTAATTTTAAAACATTTGGATTTAAAGAAAAAAGTTATTAAATAATAGTATGAATGGTATGAGTAATAAAGTGCATGATGGAGGTTTGGGAAAAAACTGATTTAATTCTGTCCTCAATTTACAGTTAGGGAAATCAAAGCATGGAGAAAACCGACTTGCTTGAGATGGCCACAGTCAGAGACTTTAACTCTGGCCTCCTTACTCTCAATCAAGAGCTCTTTTTGCTACAGCATGATGAGTGCTGATGTCTAACATTTAACATTTCAGTGTTAGAGCCTGCCCTGAAGTCAGACAAATCCAGGTTAAAACCCCTGCGCCATCCTGGGCTAGCTGTGTAATCTTAGACAGACTTCTTAGCTTCTATCTCCTCGGTTTCTTCACTTATGAAGTCAACATAATCCCCATTTCACATTAACATTTTGCCTATCTTAAATGAGATAATATTTTAAGTGGTTTGAAATGGCTCCTGGCACTCAATAGGCAGAGTTATTTTTATTAGCTGAAGTTACTGTTAGTGAACTGCAGAGCATTTGGAGCAAAAGAATCTTCATAGCCAGGGCTTGGCTCCAGTGTGTGTGAACTGCATCTGCCACTTGGATCCTTACTTAATTAAAGGCTGGAAATCATTGCATTTCTCTGAAGGAGGCTAACACGCCTTTGGTTGCAGGAAGTGAAGGTTAAACGCGTTAACTGGGAAACTTATGTAACCAAGGGTTAAAATAGCCTTGAAGCCAAAACCAAAGAATTCTGGCCTCTGGTGTGTGATGCAAAGCCAAGCATGTTTGCCTTTGTGAGCCCAGGAATGCTTCTGGTGAGCCTTGTTTGTTGTGGAAACTGACATGATCAAAGTGGGGAGAATTAAAACGATCTATCAGAATAATAGTCAAGGCTGTATATGAACTCCCCAGACAGAGCGTTGAACCTGAAGTCTCCCACTGAGGACAGACAAGCCAGCTGACAGAAGCTGGGAAGAAAAGAAATGCATCTCTCTAAGGCAGGCTAGTGCAGCTGGGAGATAAAGACCCTGGGTGAGGAACTCTAGATGAGAGTTCAGATTTAGCAGACGGAAAGGTGAAATGGAATGCTGACCTTGTGGTCTTTAGGATTCTTGCAACACCAAGGTTGTGGTTTTCAGGTGTCAGTTTTTGGAGTGGAGTTACTAAGTGAAGCAGGCACTTTTAGTAGTAAAGCATTTGGGGGCGGGGAAACTGTGCCAATTGCGATAAGATCCTGTGCCAATTGCACTGGAATGTTCTAAGGCATGATGTCATGCTTCTTCCCATATTAATTTCCAAATGTTGAAAAATTCTCATTATGATTAAGTAGACTTAAGGGTCCCTAAGTGGCTGGCATGATTTTGGATTGTTTGGTCACTTAGTCCTTCATCCCAGGATGAAGATTAGTAAAACTCTTTGATGTTCTAGCAAGTATGAAATGACATTGGAGCCCCAACTGTTGGTAAATTCTTATCAAGGCATACAAAGAATCATAAAACAGACAGATTGGAAAAGATTTTAAGGAAATCCAGTCCTACTCACATATTTTAGAGATGGGGAAACTGAGGCCCAGAGAAAGGAAATGACTTGCTCAACACTACACAGAGTCTTCTGCTTTGCAGGCCAATGCTTGCCTGCTGCCATGCCAAAGAATCCCCAGCAAATAGACTATGGCCTAGAATAATGCCCACAGGGGGAGAGTCACCTTCCTGGTGTCCGTAATTCGAAATGCTGCAGGGATATCACTCTGTTTTTATTTTTGAAAATTATACTAACACTCCTGCTTTTTGTTTTGTTTTTCCTTTGTGTATATTGGCTTATCTTTTTATCTCTGTCCCTCCCTGGGGATACGTCACCAGGACTCTCCTGGACAGAGGTAGGTAAATGCAGAATGAGGTTTTTATAAAGATCACGAATACACCCAATACTGAGCCCAATGAGAGAACTGAATAATAATCATACCTTATGCTGAGCGCTTTGCAAATCACAAAACGCGTTTTAATCTCTTCTTCCGTTAATCCCTACACAGTCATTAGGGAGGCAGAGCAGTTATTATTATCATCTGTCTTATGGATGCACTAAGTGAGACAGAGGGAGCCCAGCGACTTGCCCCACACCACACAGCCTCAGAGCGGCTGAGCAGAGCCCGGCGGGGGATTCAGCCCCTCAGGACCCTCAGTTCAGGCACCTCTTACGGCGGCATGCAGGGGCCCAGACTCATGGATTCCCCAGGGTACATTCTCTGAACTCTCAACTTGGTGGGAGTTTCAGGAAATTCTGCAAATAGGCAGCGGGAGGGTTTAGGAGGATCGGAGAGAAATACTCAGAAGGTGCGGGGGAGGGGAAGGCAGTCTGGCAATCTTGCATTTAAAAAGGTAAAGAATTAGCGAAAGGTTTCAGTCGGCCGATCTCAGAGATGAAATCCTTCTCCTTTCTCGGGGCTCCCAGAAACTGCTTCCTCGAAGAAAACGTCTGAGGCTTGCATTTCATGTTACCTGCCTTGCTGGAGCAGCCCTGCCCCTGGGCGCGGCGGGGTTTGGGCTCCCTTGGCTTCCAGGCCCGGGCGCCATTCGGCTCGAGATGGGGGAGAGCCCTCAGGCCTCCTGCCGAGAAGCCCGGGGATGGGAGGGGGAAGTCGGCCTCGCATCAAAGCAATCAGAGGAACCCCGGGGGGCTATTGGCCTGCTTCTCTCCTCCGACGCGGCTTTGCCCCAACTAATTTCCTGCCCGGGCCCTAACCCAGGTCCCGCCCTTTCCCACCCTTCCCGGCTTCACTCCGTACCAAGCATCAGTAAAGTAGGGAAACAGGAAAAGAAAGCTGGGCCCTGCGGGTTTCTGTTTGTCTTTGCAAACCACTTATGGAGCGAGAAGTGGGGACCACAAATGGGGACCCCTGAGGAATGACCCCCTCCCCAGCCCCCTCTCCAGTTGAGTTACCAAATGAGGCCAATTCATTCTCTGGAATGTAGCAGCCGGGCCAATGATGATTGCTACTGACAGGGAAGCTTTCATGTAGCAATATCCCCGGCCACCGGCTGTGAGGCAAAGAGAAAGAACTCTCTGGAATTCACAACATCCCCCCTCCAATTAATCCCCAGCCGCCCCGCTGTGTGTGAATGGGTTGTGCTGGGGATTCGTAGCTCTGATGCGGGGGATTTGCTGATTCCTTTGAGCCCCCTGAGGAGAGGTGATATGGAGAGCAGATAATCAGCATGCAGCGCTGAGACGAGGTAATGAATTGGCTCGCCTGGGCCTGGCTTCACTATTTGTACACTTTTAGGCACCTCGGAAACTGGGTTTGCAGACAAAACCTGTGCCGAGGGGCCCTCAACCCCCGACCTTTTGTGGGCCTGGATGGCTGCCGCCGCTCCCGCTCGCTTAAGGCGGGGGCCTCGTCTCCGAAAGGAGGAGCCGGAGGCGAAGGGAAAGGAGCCTGGGTTCTAAGCGGGCCAGGCCTGCGCGGTACCTCTCCCGCCTCAGTCCCACGCTCGCCCCAATGAAGTCGAGCTTTAACTCGGTTTTCATTCTCCTGCATTGCAGTTTTCAGTCTAAGCCCACTGCTTCTACGAATAAAATGCTGTTTATTTTTGCCTCGTAGCTCCAGGTTCATCTCTGGCAAGAACATGTGTTCAAGGCATTGTGACCGTCCAACGTGAGTTACGATTTGCTGGATGTGGGGTCTGTCTGTCTCTGTCCGCTTCACAGTCTCCCACCGTGCTAAAAGATAATGCTAGTGCCTGCCTAAAAAAGTAACAGCTGACATTTATTGAGCACTTACTATGTGTCAGGCACTTAGAGTTTATACGCATGATCATAGTCAATCCTCAAAGCAATCTCTGAAGGAGATGCCAGTCTCCGGTTTCCTTTTACAAGGAGGAAAAAAAGGCTTTGGAGTTCCTAACCGGCTTGGGGCCGCGGACTGGGGGCGCTAACTAGTAGGCAGGTGGAGTCAGATTCCCTCTGCACAGCCTCTGGGTCCCACAAACCTCGTCTTCGTTTAGACGCTCACTGCTTCTCATCAGGTGCGTCTGCCACAGAGTTTCCCGCTTCCAAGCATGCAGACCGCAGCCCCCTCCACCCTGCAGCCGGGGGGAATCTCCCTGAGACACCCCAGTGGGCCATCCCCTTGCTTAGACTCCTAAAAGGTTCCCCATAGTATCTAGAAGAAAGTTCAAACTCCTCAGCTTAGCACACAAGCCCCTTTATGACGGGCACCTGGAAAGAATTAAAGACAGACCGAGGCGATAATCCTAATCCGCTCTTGGGGGAGTTTGCTAGATGGGGCTGCGAAGGGAACCAGGGCTTCTTTACCTGAGACTCTGGAGTCTACTTGTGGGCCTGGCTCCCTGAGGGCTCTTCCCACTCTGACCCTGCGCCCATCTTGTCTTTCTTGGCAGGTGCCACTCTTGACTTGCCTTCCTGGGTCCCTCTTCTTTCATTCAGGACTTAAGGCGTTGGATGTAGATTTTTGCTCCTGGTTCCACTATTGAAGGGAATTCAAGATGAACGCTTTGGTTTTAAGGGTTTTTGTTGCCAGAAATCACAGGGTACTAGACAAAAACTATGACAAAGTGTCAACCAATCTGCATGTTCATACCTTGCATGCCCGGAAATTACCTTTTATACGCTACAGTTGGGTTTTCCTCCATCCGCTGACAAGCGAACCTTCAGGCTCTCCCACGGGCCCTGAGAACCGGTCACTGTTCAGTTTTAGCAGCAGCAGCATTGTTTTCCTAGCAGTGTTATTACAGTTATTTAAGGATTTCATCATAAGGTGTCCCTGTTTTATAAAAACACACATAAAACTGAAATATTCAACATTCTATCAACTAATGCTTATTGAGAGGCTGTTATAAGCGTGTGGGGAACTGTGGTGAACAGGACAGTTAAGGGCCCTGCATTATGCTGAGAAAGACAACGTACAAACAAATATTCAAGAGCATGGTTAGCAACATAAGGAAATAAACCAGGATGATGTGATAGAGAAGTGGTAGGGAAGGGACTGCTTTAGATTAGTTAGAGGAGGAAAGGCTTTCTAAGCAGGTGAGATTTGAGCTGAGATTTGAATGGTAAGAAGGATCCATCCATAAGAATAATTGGAAGTAGAGCATTCAGGCAAGGGCCAGGGACAGAGGTGGGGAGAAGCTTGCCTTCTCTGAAGACACAATAAGGCTGCTAGAAGGGCTGAGGTATTTGGATGAGCAGGGGATGGGGTGGGATGTTATGCAGGAGATGTGAGCTAACAGATCTTTAAGATCTTGTAGGCCAATGGCTTTCAAACTCTTTTAATGTGACCCACAGTAAGAAATACATTTTATATTACAGTCCACTATACACACACAAACACACACACACACTCCTGAAAGAGAAGTTCTTTCAATAAACTTAGATATTTCCTATTTTGTTTTATTTTAAAATGCTGATCCTTACCCAGTACATTGGTTTCACAACCTAGTAATGGCTTGGTTTGGAAAGCTCTGTCCTAGATTATAGTAAGGAGTTTGGATTTTATTCTCAGTATAATTGGAAACCTTTGGAAAAGTTGTAAGCAGGAGAGTAACATTTAATTCACATTTTGGAAACTGACTTTGACTGCTGTCTAGAGAGCAAGTTTGTATGAAGGTGGGTGAGAGGAGTAACAGCAGGGAGACCAGTTAGGAAGCTGTTGTATTTCATCTAGAGGAAGAAATAATGTTGGCTTGGTAGCTGAAGAGATTGAGAAAAGTGGATGAATACTATAAAATTTGGAGGTAATGCCAACATTGGATGTGGAATGTGAAGAAGAGAAATGAGGCAAGGATGACTCCAAGAGTTGTTTGGTTGTTTATTTTTAGCAATGAGTGGTATAGACCTTTGCTGAAATGAAAAATTGGGGGATGACTACATTTTGGGGAATGGGGATATTGTTTTGGGTATTTCAAGTTTAGGATATCTATACCTCCTATACCTCTTTTTTTTTTAAGAATTTTTTTTTTGATGTGGACCATTTTTAAAGTCTTTATTGAATTTGTTACAATATTGCTTCTGTTTTATGTTTTGGTTTTTTGGCCGCGAGGCATGTGGGATCTTAGCTCCCAGACCAGGGATCAAACCTGCACCCCCTGCATTGGAAGGTGAAGTCTTAACCACTGGACAGCCAGGGAAGTTCCTGTACCTCTTATACATCTTATTGGAGATGTTAGACATATCAGTAAGGGTGTTTTGGTGAAAGATCAGAGTTGGCGATGAAGCTTTAAGAGGCAGTGGCACATGGATATTATTTAAAGCCGTGGGACTACAGGTATTTACCTGGAGAGAATGTGTGGCTAGAGAAGAGCAGTAGGCTTCCTACTTCCCCCTTTCTGGATCACACCGACATTAATAGGTCTAGCAGAGGAGCACTTCCATTCTGAAAATGATGCTTCTTGTAACAAAAATGGAATATGAAAAATCGTTAGATATACTGAGTCTCAAGTAGTCATCCATTGGATTTGAGGTGGACAACTGTGTGTTTAATTACAGAAGAAAAACTAAATCTAAGAATATGTAAGACATGCTGGTGGCAGATCATCTAAAGTGTAATTAGGAGTTTTATAATACATTTAACTTCCTGGGGGTAGAACACCTCTCACGTTGTTTGCGTGACTTCCTGCCGAACTTTTACCCAGATAACTTTAGTGCCTGTTGTTTTTTAGGAATTCTTTACAGAAGTGGGGGACGGTTTATGTCATAGAATTTATTCTTTGCCTCTCTCTAGTTAAATCAGTTGTTCTTATTTCCTCACATCTGTGTTAGATGTTCTAGCTGAAGGAGTTTATACTCTCATTAAATCTAACTTTTCTTTCTGGGGCTGGAACACACCTATTTTTACCTTCCTTTGTAAGAAGACTCTACCCTTGGTCTTCCATCTCTCCCTCTCTTCCAGTCAGATAGGGTGTCAGGATACCTTAATTGTGGAAGCCATTCCAAGAAAAAGAGGACTCTTCACTTTCTTCTTTTCTTCCCTTCCCTTTTCCTTCCTTCCTCCCTCCCTCCTTTCCTCCTTCCCATCCTTCCTTCCTTCTTTTTTTTTTCTCTTTCTCAAGGGCAGTGGATTTTCAAATTTCTAATGAAAATTTAAGTTAAAGCCCAAAAATAGAAAATAAACAATGGAATAATGGCGCCATTTTCTTCTCTTTGTATGAACCTCATCAGCAACTTCATGAAATCCAAGGGTTCCACAGATCATTACTGAAATGGATTCATTTCCTCTTTGAGGAGACTTCAAGTAGAGGAATCACTATTATCTGTGAGCCAGCTGTTTACTCAGAGAAGGCAAATTAAGATTATTCCCTGTGACAGAGTCACTGATAGGATTCACCCTAGAGATATAATGGAGAGCCAGAGAGCTTACACAGGTTGCCTCTTAAAGAGAATCACATTTCATTAGTTGATCAGAAAATATGGTATACTTAATGATTTAAATAATTTATTAAAAAGATACTGGTGTGATTTTTTTTTCAAAAGGCAATGTAGTTTAAATAATGTTCACTTTGGAATCAGAAAACTTGAGTTTAATCTCTGCATTACCTCTTACCAGCTATAAGCCTGACATAAGAGCAAGTAATGTCACTTCTCTGAGCCTCAGATTCTTCATCTATTAGTTGGGCAAAAAAATTTCCCTATAGGTTTGTTGCAAAAATTAAGTAGAAATAATATGCAGAGCACCTAGTACCTGGGAGCACTTGTCATTACCATAAGGAGGCTCTTAAAATAAGACAAATAGTTATTATGATTATATATTTGCCTACTTTTAGTGACAAAGATTAAGGCCTGGGTTAAATATGGCCTCCAACCCTGTAAATGCTGATGAGAATTCTGGCTGATATTGAAATAGAGCATGACATGTATTTAAGGGCTAAGTGAAATGGGTTTTGTAATATATGGTCATACTTTGGATGACTTCTCAGAAATTCAAGTCTGTTATGTACATAAGGAAATGAAAAAGCCAAAAAATTCTGGCACCTGGCTTAACGGCCTGGATTCTTTTGGGTCAATATAGTTTGTCCTCTTTGTTCTTTTTTTTTTTTTAAATAATTTTTTATAAGTTTTTTTAAATAAACTTATTTATTTTATTTATTTATTTTTGACTGTGTTGGGTCTTCGTTGCTGCACACAGGCTTTCTCTAGTTGCAGCGAACAGGGGCTACTCTTTGTTGTGGGGCGTGGCCTTCTCATCTTGGGGGCTTCTCTTGTTGCAGAGCACAGGCTCTAGGCACGCAGGGTTCAGTAGTTGTGGCTCGCAGGCTCAGTAGTTGCGGCTCATGGGATCTAGAGTGCAGGCTCAGTAGTTGTGGCACATGGGCTTAGTTGCTGCACGGCATGTGGGATCTTCCCGGACCAGGGCTTGAACCCGTGTCCCCTGCACTGGCAGGCGGATTCTTAAGCACTGCACCACCAGGGAAGCCCTGTCCTCTTTGTTCTTATTTAATAGAAGTTAGGTCCTGACCATAGCTCATTTCTGTGTTACTTCATCACTGGGATGCCTCCTTGAGTTTTTAGAGCACAGAACACAGAGGATAAACATAACCAAGACATCATATTTATGAAAATGGGAGTCTGCATAACTAAAATTGAGTTTCATCCATTCATTCTTTCATTCACTCCATAAGTATTTCCCAAGCTTTGTGTACTGGGAACACATATGTAGAGACACTGTATTGTGACAATGACAAGACAGACAAAACTCTGCCCTCAAGTAGAGTTAGACAATAAATAAATATACAAATAAATAATTACAGGTTGTGATAAGTGTGATGAAGTAAGTAAGCATGGTGCTGTGACAGAGACTAACAGCAGTAGTTAGAGAAGGCTTCTCATAGGAGACAATGTTTAAGATGAGACCAAAAAGCCAGCCAAGTGAACGGTCAAGAGAGAAGCTTTCCAGACAGAGGCGACAGCAAGAGTACCGAGGTGGGACAGAGCTGGAAAAATTTTAAGAACTTCTAGAAAGCCAGCATGACTGGTGTATAAGGAAGGAAAGACGGGGAGAGAAAGGCAGGGACCACATCACACAAGCCTTTAGGTGTCTGAAGATTTCTTAAGTCTATGGGAAGTCACTGAGGACTTTGAAATAGGGGAATGACATGAGCTGGTTTACATTTTCCAAAAAAATTACTGTAGAGAGGGCAGATGGGAGAGGGGCAAGAGTGGGTGCAGTGGGCCACCTATGAGGTGGCATAGATAAAAATGGAGGGTAGCTTAAAACAGAGAGGAGTAGAGTTTCAGGATATATTTGGGAAGCAGAGCCAATAGGACTTGCTGATAGATTGTGAAAAGTGAGGAAAGGGAACAACCATGGTTTCCGGCTTCAGCAACTATTTGGATGGTTCTGTCATTTTCTTCCCTTTCAAAGGGAAGACTTCAATATGATCAGCTTAGGAGTTGGGTAAAGAGGGAATCACATGTTCCATTTTGGAAATGTTAAGTGTGGGATGTCAACAAGACAGGCAAGGAGACATGCCAAAATATCAGCTGGATATGGAGGCAAGTCTAGAGCTTAGAGGAGACTGCTAAGCTGGAGAGAGAAGTTTGAGAGTCTCCGGAAGTTCATTTGTATTTGAATCTAAGGAGATGGATAAAATCATATAGAGAGAGGAAGAAGAAAGAGCCCAAGATTTGCCTTTGGGACTCCAAAATTAAGATGATTGTAGAGGAAAATGAATTAGCGAGGAAACCAAAAAGCCATGACCTTGGGGTAGGAGGAAGATCGTAAGTGATGACTGTAGGAAAAAAAGAAACCTAGGAGAGGCAAGTGTTGTAGGAATGAAGTAGTCAACTGTATTGAAATCCATTTGTAACCCCTTAGTTTCTTTATATGATAAACAACACCGCCCATCGGGGCAAGGTTGATCTTGGCTAAATCTCTTAAGAGTGTCAGATGGACAATTTATTTAACCTTTTTTTTAAAAAAAGTAAATATAGGAACTTCATTATTTTTTAAAATTTCAGCTTTATTGAGGTGTAATTGACTTATTTAAGCTTTCTGAGTATTAATTTCCTCATTTGTAAAATAGGGCAATACATGCATTTCATAGGCATTTGTAAACATCGAATAAGCTAATTTATAAAAACTATTCACAGAACACTAGGTATACAGAGCTCAATAAATAGAAGCTATTACTATGAAATAGCATTATGTTTAGAAATCAGGAGACCCACATTCTAGTGATTTTAGTGTAGATCCTGCATTTAGCAGTTGTTTCCTTGGGCAATAATAGTTATTTGAATTTCAATTTTCTCACCAGTGAAATGGGGAAATAATTTCTGTCCTGCCCTTCCTTCTCATAGTGCTGTCCAAAGGATATGAGAATGCTCTATAAGCCATTCAGTGCTGAGGAGATATGAAGAATTTCTCATTGTCCAGTAGAATTTCTATTTATCTAGCTTTCAAATCAGTCAAGTGTTTATACTTTAGGAGTGCTGGGAATAGGCTTGAGGGAGGCAAGTAACAAAACTGGAAAATGAAGCTTTTAGCTAGACCCAGACTTATCAGATTTAAAATTCATCTCTGCAATACTCTGTTTTCCTTACTTTCTTCTGAAGGGATCTACATGAATCAAGATATTAATGCAAGGAGAAGCAACTGATTCCTGAGGACATGGGCTATCTTCCCAGAATACCGAATCCACTGTAGATGCTAAAAATTTAGCCTTTGATGGATTGAGAATGCATGGCCAGCATAATCCACGGGCAGGGGAATGCTTCTCTTCCAAATTGTGACGATGCATCCTCAGTTCTCCATGACTCAGGAAGAGGCAGATTGAATGGGAAAAGGGAAGTGAGGAAGAAGAAAACCTCAGGGAAATAGAATGATGCATGAAGAGGAAGAGAAACTCTTAGAAATGAGAAGAGGAAACACCACCCTCAAATTAAATTTGTTGGCATGAAAAGATGCTGGAGGGAAGGGGTGTTGGAGGGAAGGGATGCTGCCTCTGGACCAATCAAAAGACATTTGTTAATGAAGAAACTAAAGCTAGAGGCATAAAATGACTAATTCAAGGTTACTTACAAGAGCTGACACTTTAGCAATCACTGGTGATTTTTCTATGGTGTTTAAAAAATAACAACAAAATCTTGATGCTATCTTTGACATCTCTCCCTCTGTCTCTCACACTCAAATTCATTCATAAGCAACTTCTTTTGAACCTATTTTAAAATATATACAGAACCTGACCACCCCTCATCATCTGTACCACTACCATCCTAAGCAAGCCACCCTCATCTCTCTCCTGAATTAGTGAATGGTCTCATGCTTTCCCCTTGCCCCCCAGCAGAGTGATCTCTGTAAAAACTTAAGATCATACTACCTCTCTGTTCAACACATTCACTGGCTTCCCATCTTAGAGTAAAATTCAAAGAGCCAACTATCACCTAGGAAGCCCTGAATAAACCTACCTCCCCCATGCTTCTTTCATTTCATATCCCACCACTACGCCCACGCCCACCTCACTCCATCCAGCCACAATATCTCTGATATTCCTTTGACAAAAGCAGCATGCTCCTGCCTTGGGACCTTTGTACTTGGTGATTCCCTCCATCTGAAACACTCTTCCCTCAGATATCCACATGGCTCACTTCTCACTCCTTCAGGTCTACTCCAGGGTCAGCTTATCAGACCACCTCCCAACCAGCTTCCTTAATTAGTGCACACACACTCAGCCCTCCAGTTCTCTACTTCAGTGGTGCCCAACCTTTTTGGCACAAGGGACTGGTTTCGTGGAAGACAATTTTTCCATGGACTGGCGGGGAGGGGCGGGGAGGATGGTTTCGGGATGATTCAAGTGCATTACATTTATTGTGCACTTTATTTCTATTATTATTACATTGTAATAAATAATGAAATAATTATACAGCTCACCATAATGCAGAATCGATGGGAGCCCAGAGCTTGTTTTCACTTGCCGCTCACTGATGGGGTTTTGATATGTCTGCAAGCAATTGTTTTATTATGGTCTCTGTGCAGTCAAACCTCTCTGCTAATGATAATCTGTATTTGCAGACGCTCCCCAGAGCTAGCATCGCTGCCTCAGCTCCACCTCAGATCATCAGGCATTAGATTCTCATAAGGAGCGCGCAACCTAGATCCCTCGCATGCGCAGCTCACAGTAGGGTTTGCGCTCCTATGAGAATCTAATGCCGCCACTGATCTGACAGGAGGTGGAGCTCAGGCAATAATGCCAGCGATGGGGAGCGGCTGTAAATACAGATGAAGCTTTGCTCGCACCCGCCGCTCACCTCCTGCTGTGTGGCCTGGTTCCCCAGGGGTTGGGGACCCCTGCTCTACTTCACTGTATTTCCTTCTAGCATTGTCACCTTTGTATATGTTTCATATTTAATTGTTATCTGTCTCCATTCACTAGAATATAAGTTCTATGAGGAAAGAGATTTGTTGGTTTTTTCAATCCTTGATTTCTAAGTCTGGCATGGGTGTTAGGCACTTGAACAAATGTTGAATGAATGAATCAAACCCTATGACTTAGAGCAAAGGAGCAAAGATATTAGGAATTTTTAAAAGACATGGAGATAACTCAATTCTGTCATTTATCGGCCATCAGCTTTTAGGCACATTATGAGACTCTGTTTCTCCCTGCCTTTTACATGTGGCTGGTACCTGACTGCATTCCTTGTAGAGTTTTGAGGGTTAAAGGAGACACTGAATTTAACTGCAGTCAGGACAAGGGAATTAACTTTTATTGAGTACCATCTAAGAGCTGGACCCTATACACAATATCATTCTCATAACACTCTTATAAGGCAGGTATCATTTTCCCATTTAACTGGGATCAATCTGCAGCTCAGAGAGTTCACTTCTTAAACAGGAAGTGGTGGAGTTATGGTTTTCATCCAGGGCCTTATGGCCCTTACATTCATGTCCTTTTCACCATGGGCCCACCTTCAAATGTTGGTTGTTATTTTCAGGACAGCATCAGGAGCCAAATGTGGAAGCCAGTGTTACATATTGAGTTGTCATCAAATCTTGATAAAATGGGAAAGAAGGGATTTAGCAAGTGAAATTTGTTTCCTTGTCCTTAAATCTTGCAAAGAAAACTGCCACTGATTCTCCTGAAAGAGCTCTAGCCGGCCTGCAGGGCCAGTAATGGCCTCCTCAGTCTCTGCCTGACCATTCAAAGCCACTCTGGAGCTTTGGGGGGGCTACCTTCACCTCCGTTCTTCAGCAGATATGGGGTCTGCTGTTTACTGAAGAAATTCTCTCCACTTTGCAGGCTTCTTTCATATGCCAAAACATGGAGGGAGAAGAGGCAGGCCAAAGCAAAATCCTGGCTTTCTTCTTTTTCAGCTCTTTCTAGTCCTTTCTAATGCATGTTGTGATCACTGCCTAAGGCTCAGGGAATTTGATTTTTAGCTTTTCTACTTCCTAAATACATTCTCGGTGAGTGAGGTGTTCTCCCCTTCATGGTTTCTGGGTCATTTGGGTCCAGATGGGTCACTTGGCTCAAAGAGATGCTGCTGATTCTGATAGAAAGCTCCATGAATGTGGGTCTCTATATCACTAGTCTATATCATCACTATCACTATTTTCATTTCAGTTGTACTAGTAAGGAAAAGTGCTTTTTTAACACAATAAATTGCTTTAGCCAGCAATTAAACCAGCAACTTCCCATTTGTTTCCCAGCTTAGGTGGGGTGGCAAGTCTAGTCAGGTAAATAGGTTTCTTAGAACAATAGTTCTCACACTTTTCACATTCAAGGTATTTTTAGCAGCTCAATTTGAAGGATTAAAAGACTCATCTGACAACAGTAAACAAGTCAGCAGTCATTACTGATCAGTCTGAACTACAAAAAATAATGTTGCATCAGATCTAGGATATTTTTCAGCATTCCCTTGATCTCACAGCACCACTGTTGATGTTTGATAGAAATATCAACTATCATGACTACTCTTTCTTATATACACAGAAGACAGTGTTCTCAAGTGTTCCGTTAAACACTTCTTTCTTTGTCACCTGCTTGAATCTGTGATACAATCCTTCCCGGTTCATAGCAAGTTTTGCTCTGCCCTACACCATGTTGCACAACCCATTGGAATGCAGTGCTTAATCTGACAGGCATTGTCAAATAGAGTATCTTTAGTGATAGCCAAAACATATTGGAATATTGATCAAAAATTAGTAACACATCCAAATTTTTTGATACATATGTGTTCTGCATCACATATTTGTAAAACTTTGGTCTGGACAAATGCCATCCAAGATTCTGACTTTCTCTGTTCTCTTTTATTTTTCTCTTTTACGTATAACTGTATTTAACTTCTACTTTTGCTAAGATGGTTTGTGGGGTTTTGGTTTTTTTTGCTCCCTAAATACCAACTTCCTTTTCTCTAAGTCCAGTGAGGTCACAAAACACTAATGTCTAAATATAACTCTGGTTCTCAATAAAGGAATCTAATATGGAGAAATTACACTAGTGAAAAAAATTGAGTTTGATCCCAGCCACTTGGTAATTGGGTAGTATTGGTCTGAACTTACATTCCTTCCTCTCTATTTTACGTAGAGATAATAATGTTACCTACCTATGAAGACTGGCTGAGATAATATATGGAGTATATGTGGTACAGCGCTTAGTTAATATTAATTCCCTTTTCTTTATGGCCCTCTCCTGTTCTGGGTATCTCTATGTGTCTGCTGGTGCTGCAGTCTGAAGGACTTGGGTCAGTTCTAAAGGATGGATGAGTTGAAACTGACAGCCAACCAGTAAGGAAGAGTTAGGCTGACCTCCTGAAGTGGTGAAAAGATGCCTATTAACTCTATTCTTCATAAGATGTTTAAACATAGCCCCCTCTTTTTTATTTATTTATTTATTTATTTATTTATTTTTTTTATTGATTAATTGATTGATTGATTGATTGCTATGTTGGGTCTTCGTTTCTGTGCTAGGGCTTTCTCCAGTTGTGGCAAGCGGGGGCCACTCTTCATCACGGTGCGCGGGCCTCTCACTGTCACGGCCTCTCCCGTTGCGGAGCACAGGCTCCAGACGCGCAGGCTCAGCAATTGTGGCTCACGGGCCCAGCCGCTCCGCGGCACGCGGGATCCCCCCAGACCAGGGCTCGAACCCGTGTCCCCTGCATTAGCAGGCAGATTCTCAACCACTGCGCCACCAGGGAAGCCCCCATAGCCCCCTCTTTTTATAAACCTGGGATTTTATTTTTTTCAAGAAAATCTCAGTAATTCCACTCTCTCTTGACCTGGGTTCTCCTAATCCTGGGCAGCAGATCTGAGGAACAAGGAGAGCATGGTAGGGAAAGTGGGGGAAGAGCCAATAAAAAGGTGCATTATCAAGCTGGCCATATGTGGTATCAAGTGACAGTGTTACCTGATTCATGGGACCTTCTTCTAAGAGACTATAAAAACAATTACTTCTCAAGTCAGTCCTTCCAAGAAAAGAAGGAAGGAGCATTTATCCATTAGCTCCCATTTCTCATTAGTCAAATGCTTGCTCCCTAGGACATTAATTCTTTGATACTTCTGAGCTGAGCATACGTGGTCCCATGTCATCTTATCCCTCAGTATCATCTGAAACAAGAGGCAAGATGTGCTTTGAATAGACATGTGGCAAATGCTGTTAGGTTGTGGCCACATGAAATGAGTTAGTGTCCAGCCAGACTGTGTCAATACAGTGACTGTTGGTTCTGGAACAAGTGTGGCAATGACAGAAACAGCTGAGATCAAGAGAATCTGAAGCAACCATAAGTGGTATATGATACAATTCACCCCCTTGCACTAGTCACCTCAACTCGTGCTCTCATTATATCTGGCTACCATTCTGAAATAAGAGACCTCTCTCTCTTTTCTTTTTCTTTCTTTTCTTTTGGTGGAAACAACATGCTGTCAGCTTCAACTGATTCCAAGGGTATAATAAATATAATCTCCCTTCTTCACCAGCTATTCTAGAATTTCCTCCCCTTCAGTTGCTTGCGTGCTGGAGTGACCTCATTTCTGAGGGTACGTATCCATAGTGGCCTTGCCTTTGTCAGCCTGTGGTTGCTACAATTGATCACTTGCCAGGTATAAAACCGCCAAGAGATACCTCGGTGAATTCCTGGGTTGCTGACACATCCCTTTTTATCCCTATTGTATAGCAGCAATTCTGGATTTCTTCTCATGATAACAGGGATCAATTACCCCGACAAGACATTAATACCTTTTTTTGCCTGATGTTTCTTGGTATAAGGAGCTCAAAATGAACAGGTAGGTCACACCTTCAAGTTAAGTAGGAATTTTTCTGTGTCATTTGATAGATGCATGCTCCCATTCCACTCTACCTATCTGATCCCCAGGAAACACAATCTCTAATCTCGTAGAACCGAAGATCAGAAAGTGCAAATTCTGTGAGTTTTAGAAATTATGGTGAAAGAACCCAGTTCTATTTTGACCCTGTGCTTCCCAGACGCATTTATTTTTGCTATTTAGGATAAAGCATCACTGTGTATCTACCATTTATCAGCACTTACCCTGCATCCTAGAGGACAGCAATCAGTCCTGAGTTGGTGCCTTAGCTTAACCTTCAACATGGCTTTCCAATGTTCTTCTAGACAGATGCTCTTGGTGAGGGGTGTACATTGAAGACCAGTGGTTCCTGTGGTTGTACATCCATTGTAGCTCTTCCTTTGGCATAAATAAGGATCTTGCTCCAAGGAAATGTTGTATGGAACATGATGCTGATAGATCAGGCATTCTGTGAGCTGGTTGGATGGTAGTGCTGAGGGAAGCGCAAGGAAAGGAAAACTAACATTGTTAGTAGATTTCTATGCCAGTGAGACAAAAATCACTGCCCTTTTCATGGTAGAAGTGGCCCACTGTAATTGACCTACTGCTAAAATTGAGGTTGCCTCAAGGGATGGTGCCGTACTGATGGCTCAGATTTGGTCTCTTCTCCTGGGAACCTGGATGGATAGTCACCATGGCAGTAGCTGTATCAGTCTTTTTTTTTTTTTTTTTTTTTTTTAAGGATTTTCTTTTTAATTAATTAATTTATTTATTTTTGTCTGTATTGGGTCTTCGGTTCGTGCGAGGGCTTTCTCCAGTTGCGGCAAGCGGGGGCCACTCTTCATCGCGGTGCGGGGACCGCTCTTCATCGCGGTGCGCGGGCCTTTCTCCATCGCGGCCCCTCCCGTTGCGGGGCACAGGCTCCAGACGCGCAGGCTCAGCAATTGTGGCTCACGGGCCCAGCTGCTCCGTGGCATGTGGGATCTTCCCAGACCAGGGCTCGAACCCGTGTCCCCTGCATTAGCAGGCAGATTCTCAACCACTGCGCCACCAGGGAAGCCCTGTATCAGTCTTGATTAGAGGAAGTACATGCTGTTAGACCCATTTATTCCTCCATATGGCCATTCTGTTGATTGGCCCATTTCATGAGGCTTTAGGTTGCTAAGGAAAGGAGAAAAATAACATCTATAGAGTCATTCTGTTCCCTTAACTATTGAAAGCTTCCTCTGAAAGGAATACTTTCTGATGAGCATTACTGTGAGACACAAGGATCTGCACACTTTGTGCCTACTTTTATAGATTTGCTTACATACCTCTTCCCCAGGACTACTTGTTTTAAACCTTCCAGTGTTATTTGTTCTAAGCCCCTCAACAACTAGCCAAGTCATGCAACCATTAACCAGGAGCCTAAGTACCTCAAGCTACATCTCCCTCCATTAGCACTGGATGGCCAAGCGTATCGCTAGCAGATCTGCCCACTGGGAAGATTTCTCCTCACCATTGTTCTCTAGAAATACCCCTGAATGGAATTATAATGGCGGTTGTCCATTTGCAGTCATCACCAACATATTGTGCCAACCCATCTGTGAACTAAGCCCAAGTTCTTTCCTCTTCTGACAGTTGGCTGTAGGGTATCCCCCATGAGCTATAGGTTTGGGTTTTAGAAGAGGCATTGATACAATAGGGACAGATGATGTGGAAGTCTGAGCTGTTTATGCAATGTACTTGTGCCTTCTCGAATCACTTAAGCCCAAACTCTAATGTACCGTTTCTGTACATTAATGGATTGCAACACAATCCGTTATGTAGAATAATGGATTGTGTTGCACCTGCTTGAATTTATGACACAGTGAATTAAACAATATCCAGGATATAATGGGCAGCTCTGGTCACATAGTGCTTGATAGCAGTACTCAGTCCCTCCTAGGGTCCAGTAGAATGCCAGCTGTTGACTTTCAAACAGAAAGTTGTTCTCCGCTGTAAAAGCCATGGCCTTACTCTCAAGCTCTAGGAGACAATGTAACAACTCTCCTATTGAAACTTGCTTGGTCCTCCACTCAGCATTCTCATCTGCCACTGTTACTTTTAGTTTGTAGCTGAGTGGGCAGGCGGGTTCCCAGCCTCAACTTGCTGCAAACCCCTCTCTTGCTCTGGGTTCTATGTGAAATTGGTAGTCTTATAGTTTACCTGATAAATGAGACAAAGCAATGTTCCTGAGTGCAGTGTGTGCTGCCTCCAAAACCCAGAGGCCAACTTAGTGCTGGGAGGTGTAACTCTGTCATAATGGTAGGAGGTGCAAGATGCAAAAATTGTTCTTATATTAGAGATGTGCTGTCCAATAGAGTAGCCACTAACCATGTGACTATTTTAACTTAAATGAATTAAAATTTTAAGAATATGTAAAAATTCAGTTTCCCAGTTTCACTAGCCACATTTCGAGTGCTCAGTACCTAGATGTAGCTAGTGGCTATTCGATTTGGCAGCACAGATACAGAAAATTTCTGTGATGGCAGAAAGTTCTATTGGATAGCATTGCCTTTGAGGCTATGCTCGTACACGGCAGGTTAAAATTTGAACACAGGTCTATATGGTGCTAAAGCCCATGGTTTTTCTACTTCAGCAAGTTGCAGAGGGTCTGGGTCTAAGCAGATGCTTTCCTGCTATTGTGTTCAAGGGCAATGTGAGCTCTCCAATTAGATTTTTGTGCAACTAAGTAAGTTTTGGTTCATGCAAAAATTCTCTTTGCATTCAACAAATGAAAAAGGCATTTTATCTAAAGGCCAGGTCTGCTGTGGCATCTCTCTGTATCTGACCTCTCTTTCTGGGCTACAGTAGACTCAGAAAGCAGTTTTCTTTTTAAAGAAAGTTTTCATTCAGCTCAGAAATATTATGCATTTTCAAAGAAATGGGGCTGACTAGAATTCTGTGGCAGACAGCAGAATCTCTGAATGCTGTAGTTCTGCATTTCTATCTGTACTCTGTGAAAGACGAGGATCATTGTCCCCACAGAACGCAGCTAAATGGCATCTGGAGCATGAATGGACAGGAAAAACACTCTCTTCCCTCTAATAACACCACTTATGGCAGACAGGAAGGGTTCTCTTCTGAATGTGGTAAAGAGATGCTGTTATGGTAAGACTAATTATTATACATTAGTTAAAATCCCATTTAGGGAGTGTTATATTGCTGCTATTTTATTTTATTTTGAATTTTTGAATTTTATTTTATTTATTTTTTTAAACAGTAGGTTATTAGTTATCTATTTTATACATATTAGTGCATATATGTCAAACCCAATCTCCCATTTCATCCCACCACCACCACCCCCACCCACCATTTTCCCCCCTTGGTGTCCATACGTTTGTTCTCTACATCTGTGTCTCTATTTCTGCCCTGCAAACTGGTTCATCTGTACGATTTTTCTAGGTTCCACATATATGCGTTAATATACGATATTTGTTTTTCTCTTTCTGACTTACTTCACTCTGTATGACAGTCTTTAGATCCATTTACATCTCTGCAAATGACCCAATTTTGTTCCTTTTTATGGGTGAGTAATATTCCATTATATATATGCACCACATCTTCTTTATTCATTCGTCTGTCGATGGGCATTTAGGTTGCTTCCATGACATGGATATTGTAAATAGTACTGCAATGAACATTGGGGTGCATGTGTCTTTTTGAATTATGGTTTTCTACGGGTATATGCCCAGTAGTGGGATTGCTGGGTCATATGGTAATTCTATTTTTAGTTTTTTAAGGAACCTCCATACTGTTCTCCATAGTGGCTGTATCAATTTACATTCCCACCAACAGTACAGGAAGGTTCCCTTTTCTCTACACCCTCTCCAGCATTTGTTGTTTGTAGATTTTCTGATGATGCCCATTCTAACTGGTGTGAGGTGATACTACATTGTGGTTTTGATTTGCACTTCTCTAATAATTAGTGATGTTGAGCAGCTTTTCATGTCTTCTTTGGAGAAATGTCTATTTAGGTCTTCTGCCCATTTTTGGATTGGGTTGTTTGTTTTTTTAATATTGAGCTGAATGAGCTGTTTATATATTTTGGAGATTAATCCTTTGTCCATTGATTCGTTTGCAAATATTTTCTCCCATTCTGAGGATTGTCTTTTTGTCTTGTTTGTAGTTTCCTTTGCTTTGCAAAAGCTTTTAAGTTTCATTAGGTCCTATTTGTTTATTTTTGTTTTTATTTCCATTACTCTAGGAGGTGGATCAAAGAAGATCTTGCTGTGATTTATGTCAAAGAGTGTTCTTCCTATGTTTTCCTCTAAGAGTTTTATAGTGTTCAGTCTTACAATTAGGTCTCTAATCCACTTTGAGTTTATTTTTGTGTATGGTGTTAGGGAGTGTTCTAATTTCATTCTTTTACATGTAGCTGTCCAGTTTTCCCAGCACCACTTATTGAAGAGACTGTCTTTTCTCCATTGTATATCCTTGCCTCCTTTGTCATAGATTAGTTGACCATAGGTGCGTGGGTTTATCCCTGGGCTTTCTATCCTGTTCCATTGATCTATATTTCTGTTTTTGTGCCAGTACCATACTGTCTTGATTACTGTAGCTTTGTAGTATAGTCTGAAGTCAGGGAGTCTGATTCCTCCAGCTCTGTTTTTTTCCCTCAAGACTGCTTTCACTATTCGGGGTCTTTTGTGTCTCCATACAAATTTTAAGATTTTTTGTGCTAGTTCTGTAAAAAATGCCATTGGTAAATTGATAGGGATTGCATTGAATCTGTAGATTGCTTTGGGTAGTATACGCATTTTCACAATGTTGATTCTTCCAATCCAAGAACATGGTATATCTCTCCATCTGTTGGTATCATCTTTAATTTCTTTCATCAGTGTCTTATAGTTTTCTGCATACAGGTCTTTTGTCTCCCTAGGTAGGTTTATTCCTAGGTATTTTATTCTTTTTGTTGCAATGGTAAATGGGAGTGTTTCCTTAATTTCTCTTTCAGATTTTTCATCATTAGTGTATAGGAATGCAAGAGATTTCTGTGCATTAATTTTGTATCCTGCAACTTTACCAAATTCATTGATTAGCTCTAGTAGTTTTCTGGTGGCATCTTTAGGATTCTCTATGTATAGTATCATGTCATCTGCAAACAGTGACAGTTTTACTTCTTCTTTTCCAATTTGTATTCCTTTTATTTCTTTTTCTTCTCTGATTGCCGTGGCTAGGACTTCCAAAACTATGTTGAATAATAGTGATGAGAGTGGGCATCCTTGTCTTGTTCCTGATCTTAGAGGAAACGCTTTCAGTTTTTCACCATTGAGAATGATGTTTGCTGTGGGTTTGTCATATATGGCCTTTATTATGTTGAGGTAGGTTCCCTCTATGCCCACTTTCTGGAGAGTTTTTGTCAAAAATGGTTGTTGAATTTTGTCAAAAGCTTTTTCTGCATCTATTGAGATGATCATATGGTTTTATTCTTCAGTTTGTTAATATGGTGTATCACATTGATTGATCTGCATATATTGAAGAATCTGTGCATCCCTGGGATAAATACCACTTGATCATGGTATATGATCCTTTTAATGTGTTGCTGGATTCTGTTTCCTGGTATTTTGTTGAGGATTTTTGCATCTATATTCATCAGTGATATTGGCCTGTAATTTTCTTTTTTTGTATTATCTTTATCTGGTTTTGGTATCAGGATGATGGTGGCCTCATAGAATTAGTTTGGGAGTGTTCCTTCCTCTGCAAGTTTTTGGAAGAGTTTGAGAAGGATGGGTGTTAGCTCTTCTGTAAATGTTTGATAGAATTCACCTGTGAAGCCATCTGGTCCTGGACTTTTGTTTGTTGGAAGATTTTTAATCACAGTTTCAATTTCATTACTTGTGATTGGTCTGTTCATATTTTCTATTTCTTCCTGGTTCAGTCTGGGAAGGTTATACCTTTCTAAGAATTTTTCCATTTCTTCCAGGTTGTCCATTTTATTGGCATAGAGTTGCTTGTAGTAGTCTCTTAGGATGCTTTGTATTGCTGCCATGCTGTTGTAACTTCTCCTTTTTCACTTCCAATTTTGTTGATTTGAGTCCTCTCCCTCTTTTTCTTGATGAGTCTGGCGAATGGTTTATCAATTTTGTTTATCTTCTCAAAGAACCAGCTTTTAGTTTTATTGATCTTTGCTATTGTTTTCTTTGTTTCTATTTCATTTATTTCTGCTCTGTTCTTTATGATTTCCTTCCTTCTGCTAACTTTGGGTTTTGTTTGTTCTTCTTTCTCTAGTTCCTTTAGGTGTAATGTTAGATTGTTTATTTGAGATTTTTCTTGTTTCTTGATGTAGGCCGACTCTGGGAGGGCTCACCCTAAGGACTACTTCCCAGAACTTCTGCTATCAGTGTCCTTGTCCTCACGGTGAGCCACAGCCACCCGCCGCCTCTGCAGGAGACCCTCCAACACTAGCAGGTAGGTCTGGTTCAGTCTCCTATGGGGTCACCACTCCTTCCCCTGGGTTCTGATGCACACACTACTTTGTGTGTGCCCTCTAAGAGTGGAGTCTCCATTTCCACCAGTCCTGTCGAAGTCCTGTAATCAAATCCCACTAGCCTTCAAAGTCTGATTCTCTAGGAATTCTTCCTCCCGTTGCCGGACCCCCAGGTTGGGAATCCTGACGTGGGGCTCAGAATCTTCACTCCAGTGGGTGGACTTCTGTGGTATAAGTGTTCTCCAGTTTGTGAGTCACCCACCCAGCAGTTATGGGATTTGATTTTATTGTGATTGCGCCCCTCCTGCCGTCTCATTGTGGTTTCTCCTTTGTCTTTGGATGTGGGGTATCTTCTTTTTTTTTTAATTTTAATTTTTTTTTAAATTTATTTATTTATTTTTGGCTGTGTTGGGTCTTCGTTTCTGTGCGAGGGCTTTCTCTAGTTGCGGCGAGTGGGGGCCACTCTTCATTGCTGTGCGTGGGCCTCTCACTGTCATGGCCTCTCTTGTTGCGGAGCACAGGCTCCAGACATGCAGGCTCAGTAGTTGTGGCTCACGGGCCCAGTTGCTCCACGGCATATGGGATCTTCCCAGACCAGGGCTCGAACCCGTGTCCCCTGCATTGGCAGGTGGATTCTCAACCACTGCGCCACTGGGGAAGCCTGGATGTGGGGTATCTTTTTTGTGAGTTCCAGTGTCTTCCTTTCAATGATTGTTCAGCAGTTAGTTGTGATTCCAGTGCTCTCGCAAGAGGGAGTGAGTTATTGCAGCTATTTTAAAAGACGTTTGCTAGCCCCCCAAGTTGTGGGGAGAGATTAATTAGTGCCAATGGAAGGATCTCCAATATAAAAACAAATTAAGCCTCCTCATCCAGCCTTGCCTGGGTGTCATTGAGTTGCTGCTTCCTTTGTGACAGAGAGTGTTTGGTCTGATGTATTCTAATTGGAGAGAAAGGATGGAATGCACGTTTGCTAAAGGGCATCTGATATGCCAGACACGATGATAGGTACTTTAAAAGAAGAAGGAATCTTTGAACTAGGATTTCCCATTGTTCCCACTGAACCCACTGGAGAACATTGCTAAACTGAGGCATTTGAGCCCTAAGACTATGTTTGTGACATAAATTGGATCATCTGTTTTGGGTGGCCCCTCCCAAGTCGTTCCTGATGATTTACTTCCATTATATTCAAACAGGCAAAAGGAAACAAGAATTAAAAAGCACACTCCAACCTGCTGTATAAAAATAAATAAATAAATAAAATAAAATAAGATTAGGACTAAAAAAATAAAACAGATAAGCAACAAGGACCTACTGTATAGCACAGGTAACTATATTCAATATCTTGTAATAAACTGTAATGGGAAAGAATATGAAAAATAAAAAATATATATGTAAAAATAAATAAATAAATAAATAAAGTAGGTCCCCCACCCCTTAAAAAAAAAAAAACACACTCCAGTTGTTTCTTTTAAACTCTTCCATGAATACTAAAGACATTTGCTTCAGGATTCCTGGCTTGAAGGATATTTTTAAAATATAGCAGGTCCAATTCCAATTCCTGAAATAGTGTTATTAACTTTTATCCTTTGTCCAGTCCCACTGCCTATAATATTTCATCATCCTTCCCATCTCATACTTTGAAGTCGTAGCCCAGATTTTCTGAGATAGACCTCATTTCATATACTGTAGCTATTGTCAGGTAAGACAAATTACTACATATGTACTTAAATGTATTTTGATTTTATAAATCTTTGTGAGATTCATCATGTAAATAAATTCACAAATAAAAGAAAATCTTATGGCATGTGCCTAATTTTAGTTTCAGAAAATATATGCAACTATCACCCAAATCTTGACCTATTCCATATGTTTTAATTGGTTTTTGTAACCATGTAACTTTAGACCATTTATGTAACCTCACTGAGACTCAGGTTTTTTGTTTTTTGTTTTCAGCTCTAAAAAAGGATAATAAGATTCACTTCATAGGGTTCTTCTATGAGGATCAAATGAGATGATGTATAAAAGCATTAGTGTGGGACTTCCCTGGTGGCACAGTGGTTAAGAGTCTGCCTGCCAATGCAGGGGACATGGGTTCGAGCCCTGGTCCGGCAGGATCCCACATGCCATGGGGCAACTAAGCCCGTGCACCACGACTACTGAGCCTGTGCTCTAGAGCCCATGAGCCACAACTACTGAAGCCCATACTCCGCAACTACTGAAGCCTGCATGCCACAACTACTGAAGCCTGTGTGCCTAAAGCCCATGCTCTGCAACAAGAGAAGCCACTGCGATGAGAAGCCCGTGCACCGCAATGAAGAGTAGGCCCCGCTTACCACAACTAGAGAAAGCCCATGCGCAGCGATGAAGACCTAATGCAGCCAAAAATAAATAAATAAAATAAATAAATTTATGAAAAAAAAGACTTACTAGATTTCAAGACTGTTTAATTGTTCTCTGCCTTTTGAAAATAAAACATGAAGACTTTCTATCTTGATGTGTTAAATTCCTGTTGATAATTTAAAGCATGAGATCACACCAATTAGGTTTCGACCCCAGCTCTCTTACTAATTATCTACAGAGATTTGGACACGTAATGTAGTCTCTCTGGTCTCAGTGTACTTAGCTGCAAAATTAGGAGACTGAATTAGATGGTTTTTAAGACTCTTTCGCTCTCCTCTAACATTCTGAGATTTGGTGATATATATATTTTTTAATTTTTTATTTATTTATTTATTTATTTATGGCTGTGTTGGGTCTTCGTTTCTGTGCGAGGGCTTTCTCTAGTTGCGGCAAGTGGGGGCCACTCTTCATCGCGGTGCGCGGGCCTCTCACTATCGCGGCCTCTCTTGCTGTGGAGCACAGGCTCCAGACGCGCAGGCTCAGCAACTGTGGCTCACGGGCCTAGTCGCTCCGCGGCATGTGGGATCTTCCCAGACCAGGGCTCGAACCCATGTCCCCTGCATTGGCAGGCAGACTCTCAACCACTGCGCCACCAGGGAAGCCCTGGTGATATATTTTTATATCAGTGTGTTTATGTCTTTGTATAATGTTTTATTTCCATGCAATGATGTTAGAAAATACTTATGTTTGACTCCAGTTCAAATTCTTTCCATGAACATTTACTATAATAAAAACACTAAATTCACTTAGAAAATAAATTTGGAGTTAGGGTCAGTGTTCAACAGAGTAAAGTGGTTCCCAGAGCATCAATAAATAGATGGGGTAGGGACATCAGCTGTAGAGATTGCTAGTGGCAACTTAGTTTCCTCACGGGCTCTAGGATTGCGGGCTTCAGTAGTTGTGGTGCTCGGGCTTAGTTGCTCCGCGGCATGTGGGATCTTCCTGACCAGGACTCGAACCCGTGTCCCCTGCATTAGGCAGGTGGATTCTTAACCACTGCACCACCAGGGAAGCCCTGAAATCTAGTAAGTCGTTAAATTACATAGCTGCATAAAGGAAACTAACTTTTATTTTTGATAGACATTTTGCTCTTTTAACTGATGAGATGATAAGAGTCTATCAGAGAAGTGCCTGCTGCCCATGGATGAATGGATTGGTTTGTTACAGCAGTCAGGATGGGGTTCTTTCTTTAAGAACTAGTAGGCCATTTTTCTTGGATTCCATAATTTAAAATTTAGATCAAGTCAGAAATCTGACAGTGTATATAGTTCTTTGCTTTTAGGTAGCAACATTTCTCAGTTCTACAAATAGACTTGCTTTGCAGTGTATGTTCTTTTCCTTAGTCTGATCTAAGTACTGCCATTTCCCTTCTCTTCTTCCTCTTTTGTATACAACCCAATACCTCACTTACTTGGATTTGACACTAGGGATTCCATATGAATGAATTTTCCAGACAAATGAAGTTTATCTGCATTATCAAAATTTAATAATTTGACAAGGAAATTTGTCTAGACTGTATCACGTACTTATCTATTACCTTAAAAAGAGCCGTGGTATCATCCCTTTAATACAGAGCTTAGTAATTGAGAGCAGAGGTCTGGAGCCAGACTGCTTAGGTTTAAGACCTGGCTCTGACTCTTACCAGCTGCGTGACCTGAGGCACATTACTTAGTTCTTAATTGCTCTGTGTCTTAGTTTCCTCATTTGTAAAATGAGAATAATATTTAGTACATTTATCTTGAAGTAGTTGTGAAGATTAAAAGTTGATATATGTAAGGCACTTAAAGCAGTGTCTTGTATATAATAAGTACTAGCATATGTTAGCTCAAAGCATCACAGTCTACATTGTGAAGGAGTGTGAGGGAGGATGGATATTAATTAATAGAGAACACAAATACAATTACTGACTTATGATAAGTGAAGGGAAAGTACTAAGTGCTATCAAAGTGTTAACAGAGGAACCAGAGTTAGCCTGGCAATGTATTACAGAATTCTTTATATTTTAGTTTTTCCGACCGATATATAAGTTTTTTGAAAGCATGAAGCATGTCTTAATTTTCTTTATGTAACTGTCAGTAAGCAGAGTATCTAGTGCATAGCAGGGACTCAAGACTACTTTGGAAAGAGAGATTAAAGGAAAGAAAGAAAAAAAATCTTGATTCTACAGGTATCATCATGAGAATATAAAGATGTTGGAGGTGACTATTCCGCAGAGGGTAGAGAATTAAGCTCCCTGGTGACCCCGCATCCACAGAGGTGCAGCACCTTTTGCATAGAGGTCACCATCCCAGTGGTTCTGGGCCTCTGCAGCTTAATGAGGATGTATCCATTTATGCATTAATGCTCATTCACTTTGTTCAGAGCAGTCCCTCAGGTCTTCCCGGAGGACTGGTTTGCTTATTTTATACAGGATTCTTAGAATATGCTGACATGTTTGATAATCAGGGAGTCTTGGTTGGGGGAGTGCTTATCTTGGGGAAAGGCAGCAAGCTATGTTTGAAGGCAGGCTTTCCTCCTCTCTTGGGAGTTAAACAGTTTGAAAACAGGCTGCCTTCAGCCTTGCCTGGAATCCAGGGTGAAGGAGAAATACAAGGATGCCATATCAAAGGGGCCCTGCTGTTCTCCTGGCTGGAGGGTGAATTCATTGCACAGGTTGTCCGGTCTGAAAATGCTGCCCTTTTTAGAGGAGAGGAGAAAAGGGAGGAGCAGGTGGCCAGGTGCCTTGCCCCAGGTCACACAGTGGCCAAGCTTGGAGACCTCAGACCTATATGCTCCCAGTCTGACACCCTACACCTTAACAAATGGGAATTTGAAGAGTATGAAACAACTTTAAAATATCTGTAAATGAATAAGGAGAGAGAAGGAGGAGACTGTATTGTTTGAACCTCCCATTTTAAATTGCGTTAACCTGGATGAAAGCCTATTTCAAAATAATGCAATCAAAATAGTTTAAAATGACAGTAATACCAGCAAACATGTATATGTTATTATTTGCTAGCCATCATTCTGAGAGTTTTATATGTATAAGTTCACTTAATTCCCATAACAACACTATGACCTGGGATAATAATAAGGGTTATTATCCCTATTTTACAGATGAGGAAACTGACGCATGAGAGGTTAAGCAACTTGACCCAGGTCACACAATTAGTAAGTTGAAGAGTTAGGATGAAGATTAGTTAAACATTAAAGGAGAACAGTGTCACTACTGAATACCTACTCTGCTAGGCACTTTCCACCTTTGTCAGGGTGCACTTCTCTGTCCCTTTAATCTGCTCCCATTCTCATCCATGGTAGAGACAGACCTTTCAACATTATTATACATCAAAGATATGCTAAGAGAGGCCATCGGGATCAGCAAGAGAGTCTTGTTTCATTTCAGGAGCTCCACTCACAAGGCTCCTGGAATAGGGCTCATCCCAGACTCAGACGGTAGGGACAGACCCTAACTTTGGTCGGGACCGAGGGCAGAGGATAGAAAAGAAAAAGGAAGTAAAGAGGAAATAGAGAAGGCAAACTCTGTGTGGACTGAAATACAACCTGTTGGGAAGAGTAGCAAAACAATTTGCAGAGTCCTCTGGATTCCAAGTGTGTTTGTGACCCAACTGCAAGAAAACTGGACTCTTTCTGGTCATGTTTGATATCTGCATGCCGTTCCAGGTGTTGTATTTCATAAAGGCAATACTTTATCTCGTCCAACTGTCAAAATAGCCCTCTGAGTTAAATATTATATTCCCACTTATATAAATAAGTAGGCTGAGATCTAGATAGCTTACCCAATGTCAGACAGCTAGTACAAAGCAGAGAGGGCCTGAGACCCCAGCCTACAGTTTTGAAACTGATACACTTTCCCTTACCCTAGATGCTGGTTAAATATCCAACTGAGCCCATAAATGCTTCTCTTTTCCTCATAAGTTAGCTGAGTTAGGTACTAGTTGTGCAAGTCTTTTTCAATCCCTCTTGTGCATCTCAGCCCCTCCTCCCAGGGCCTCAGGGCCCTGATGCTGTCCTAAAGGAGGCCAGTAAAACCAGAGCCACACTGGAAAGTCAGAAGAGGGCAGATGACTGGGGTGTGCCAGGGCATGTCAGTGGAGGAACATAGTAGTGTCATGGGCTCCAGCGCCCTTTTCATCGCCCAGGTCCTCAATAACATCCCAAAGTAGAAAGCATCAAACAGCCCAGGCCTTGGCTTTGAGTTGCCACCAAGCCAGGTGGCCAGCTCAGGAAGCATTAGCACATTTTTCTCTTCTAGGAATAAAAGAACCACAACTGTGTCCTTGAGTCTGTTAAACAATGTTAACTAGAGGGAGGGGTCAGGAGAGGGGTACGTGTGGTGGTTTCTGGGCAGGAGATGAGAGAAACCACGCGGCTCATTTGCCCGGCACTAATGGATCTGCAATGAGGAGTCTTGATGCCAAGGGGACTGATGTCTTGAAATGAGAAGAACTGAGAACAAGGGAAGTCCATTAGTGTCATGTTTGTGTTTTTCCTTCTCTGAAGCTGGATTTTAGGCTCACAGGGAGAACAGACCAACGATTTCCATCCTCAAGAGCTTTGCCCATTAGTGTCAAATTATCCCAGGAGGGAGAAGGCAAAAAAACCCAGCAATGTAAACAGAGGATTTGGAAGCTTGCTAGGGAGCCTCTCTCCTCTGCCCGAGCCATAGCTCTGACCTCTTAGGAAGATAATTAGTATTTGATAATTGGGGCAGGGGCTTGTTTCTTCACCCTCTACACCTGCAGGTTCTTAGCAGAGATGGCCTTACCTCTATGGGGTCTGAATCAAGTCCCACTAACTACAAAGTCGTAGTCATCAAAATTGCAATGTACCTTAGCTCTGATCAATCATTAATTTCACCAAAACAAAATAGTTTTGATCTACAGAAATAAAAAGTATCAAAATAAAGTAATGAAAGTAAAATTTAAAAATATCTCATATTTATAAGCACTTACTTTGAGCCAGGTAGTTTTAAGTGCTTTACAAGCTCTAACTCTTTCACTCTTACAGTAGTGCCAAGAGGCAGCATCTGTTTATATCTCCATTTTCAATCAAGAACACTGAGGCCCAGTGGAGTAAGTATTTCATCATCTACTACCACTTAAAAAACGACTCCAACACTATTATTACACTTATTTCATGCTTTTGGGGGTCATGAAACTAGACAGGGCACAGCAGAGTCAGCTCTGCTTTGCTCCAAGATGTCTAGAACCACAGCTGGGATGAGTTGAATGTCTGGGGGCTGGTAAGGCATCTCTCATGCAGCATGGCCTCCCCACAGGCCAGCTTGAGTTTCCTCATTGCATGGTGGCCTCAGGGTAGTTGGCTTCTTGCATGGTGCCCCACGGCTCCAAGAGCAAGTGTTCCAAGAGGCCTGAGCTGAAGCTGCAAGGCTTCTTATGGCACAGCCTCAGAACCCCCAGAAGGTGACTTCCACCACTAAGACGAGCCAAGATTCAAGGAGAAGGGAATAGGAGGGACATCAAAGAACTGAGAATCATTTTAAATATGCCACTGTAAATAAGCAAGTCATATAGCCAATAGGTTAGAAGACAGCATTACTCAGACACTCTTAACCACTAAGCCAAGTATAGCAATCTGGTGATTGAATTTATGTATCATTGAGACAGATCCAGTGGACGATGGCTATTCTGATGTTCATTTGTAATTCAGTTATTTGGCACACAGGATCACATTTTCTCCCAAAGCTGTGATGTTTCTTTCCTCTCTCCCTTCCTTAAACATTTCTTAACACCAACTTTGTGCCAGGCATTACCCTAGGTGTTAGGAATACAAAGCAAATAAACTACTGTCCTATTTTTAAGTGTCTTGTGGGCTAACAAGGAGGGACGAACATCTCTTAATTACTGTTCAATGTGATTAGCATTGCATGATAGGAACTAATATGGAAACTGAGGAAGAAACACCTAACTGTACCTTAGGGGTCTGGGAAGGCTTTTTAAAGGAGATAAGGTTTGATTATATCTTAGAGGATTAGGAGGAGCTTACCAGGTATTACGGACTGAATTTTTGTGTCTCTCCCACCCAAAATTCAAATGTTGAAGCCCTAACCCTAGTGTGACTATATTTGGAGATAGGGCTTTTACTAAAGTAATTGAGGTTAGATGAAGTCATAAGGGTGGGGCCCTGGTCTGAAAGGATTAGTGTCCTTACAAGAAGAGACACCAGAAAGCTAGCTCCCTCACCCTCCTCCTCTTGCCTCCCACCCCAGCAAACCAAGGTAAAGCCATGTGAGGACTAACAAGAAGGCAGCCTTCTGCGAGTCAGGAATAGAGTCCTCACTGGAAACTGAATCAGCCAGAACCTTGACTTTGGACTTCCAGAAACTGTGAGAAAATAAATTTGTGTCGTTTAAACTACCCAGTCTATGGTATTTTGCTATAGCAGCCTGAGCTGATTAAGCCAGCTAAAAGGAGAGGAAGAATGTTCCAAGGAGAAGCAACAGCATATTTCATTGAAAGGTGAATTAAAAGAACATGGCATATTTAGGGAACCAATAGTAAGTAGTTCATCAAGCCTGAAGTATAGTATTTGTGGGTAATCAGTGGGAAACAGACCAGAAAGGTACAAAAATCTGGGTGTTTGACCTTCTTGAATTGCTGAATTAACCAGCCCTGTGGCTGCCTGACCTCTGGATTTCTCCTTATGTGAGATGTTTCCATATTCTTTGAACCACCATGACATGTTTTCCGTTCTTTGTTTTCAAGGGCATTGAATCATTTAGGCAGAATTTTGGCTACATTTTACAAAATCCTAAAATAATCGTGATTTAAACAATATAGAATTGTAATTCTCTCTTGATAAAAATGTACTGATGTTGGCAACCCAGGGTAGACTCTCCATAGTGGCAAAGGCCTGTGTTTCCTTCATCATGTTGTTATACTATTCTAAATAGACGATGTTACGAGGACTGGCTATCATGTTGCTATTCCAACCAGGAAGACAGGAGGATACAGATCACGTCTTCCCTTTTTATGGACATAGAAACCACATTCGACACTTCTATTTGTGTGCCATTGGTCAGAACTTAATCACATGGGAACACATATGTGGAGGCATGAAATGTTGACTTTACTTTGGATGGTTATGCTTCCAGATAACAATCTGTGGGCTTATTGCTAAAGAAGAGGAGTAGGGATGTTGAGGTACGCTTACTAGTCTCTACCACTTAGAGACTCCCCACAATTCCCCCAGATGAAAGGTGGTGAGTGGAGTGGAAATGGATTCTCAGAGGGGATTTTGTGGGTTACTGTGAGGATAATTCTGGTGTGATTGGGCTTTTGCCATGGTTTCTGACATGCAATCAGTTTCCTGCTGGAACAATACGTATTCTGGCCCAATGTACCTAAGATGACTTTCCTGGAGTTTTATAGGATTTTCCTGCAGCTATCCTTGTTGAGAAGGAAGAGACACAAAACAGAGAGAATATTCTTATCAGTAGGATATATGTTCTTGTTATTTCATAGTATTTCACAGTCTGTAAATTGCTTCAGTATCATATAGCCCATCTGGATAAAAAGACAAAAGCCATACTAAAGAGTCATTCTACAGCTTTTACACAGCAAAAGAAACCATCAACAAAGTGAAAAGACAACCTACAGAATGGGAAAGAATATTTGCAAACCATGTATCTGATAAAGGGTTAATATCCAAATTATATAAAGGAATGTATAATACAACTCAACAGCAAAAAAACAAAAACAAACAACCCCAAATAACCCAATTAAAAAATGGGCAAATGACCTGAATAGACATTTCTTCAAAGAAGATATGTGAAAGGTCAACAGGTACACGAAAAGATGCTCAACATCACTAGTTATTAGGGGAATGCAAATCAAAACCACAATGAGATATCACCTCATGCCTGTTAGAATTTCCATAATCAAAAAGACGGTAGATAACAAATGCAGGTGTGGATGTGGAGAAAAGGAACCCCTTGTGCACTGTTGGAGGGATTGTAAATTGGTACAGCCACTATGGAGAACAGTATGGAGGAGACTCAAAAAATTAAAAATAGAACTACCATATATTTCAGCAATTCCACTTCTGGGAATATATCCAAAGGAAATAAAAACATTAACTCAAAAAGATATCTGCACTCCCATGTTCATAGCAGCATTATTTACAATAGCCAAGACATGGAAACAACCTAAGTGTCCATCAGTGGATGAATGGATAAAGAAGTTGTGAGATATATGTGTGTGAGTGTATATATATATAATTCAGCCATTAAAAAATGGGAAATTCTACTATTTGCAATAACATGGATGGACCTTGAAGAGAAATAAGTCAGACAGGGAAAGACAAATACTGCATATCTCATTATAGGTGGGATATATAAGCAAACTCATAGAAAAAGAGATCATATTTGTGGATACCAGAGGGGGAGGGTGCAGGAGGGGGAATTGGAGGAAGGTGGTCAAAAAGTATAAACTTCCAGTTAAAAGATAAATAAGTACTAGGGATATAATGTACAACATGATGACCATAGTTAACACTGCTATATGATATAGGAAAGTTGTTAAGAGAGTTGATTCTAAAAGTTTTCATCACAAGAAGAAAAAAATTTTCCTTACTTATTTTTCTTTCTTTTTATTGCATCTCTGTGAGAAGATGGATCTTAGCTGAACCTATTGTGGTAATTATTTTACAATATATGTAAATCAAACCATCATGCTATATGCCTAAACTTATACAGTGATATGTGTCAATTATTTCTCAGTAAAACTGGAAAAAAATTAGCCATTTTAGTTTGAAGAGGAATTCTGGTTTTAGCTACTGCAATCTTGTTTGCAGTACTCAGGTAGAATACACCAAGTTCAGATATTTACAATAAATTCTAGAGAGCATCCAACTCAGGGCTGGAAGGAGATGATTCAAGGACTGAATCTGTATGGGAGACTGAGAACTTACACATTTTACAAAAGCGGTATGGTAGGATTGTTTATAAGCAATGAGAACGTGTGCTTATCAATGGGGTTCTGACTGTCACTTTCTTTTCTCCTTCTCCTTAAGGAACGGGTAAACATCCTCAGATGGTGTATTTAGTTTCCTGGAGCTGCCATAACAAAGTACCATAAACCAGGTGGTTTCAACAACAAAAATTTAGGGTAGAGGTAGAGAACCAAAAAGTTGGTAGGGTTGATTCCTTCTGAGGGCTGTGAGAGAGAATCTGTCCCAGGCCTCTCTCTCCTAGCTTCTGGAGGTTTGCTGGAAATCTTTGGCTTGTAGATGGCATTCTCACTATGTCTTTACATCTCCTTCCTTCTACGCATGCCTGTCTTTGTGTCCACATTTTCCTTCTTTTATAAAGACACCAGTTGTATTGAATCATATAAGGACACCCTAATGACCTCATGTTAACTTGATTACTTCTGTGAAGACCTTATTTCCAAATAAGGTCACATTCTCAGGTACTGAGGTATTGGGGGTTCGTACCAACATATCATTTTTTTGTGTGTGGGAAGGGGACACAATTCAACCCCTAACCGATAGGTATTGCTGAGGAAAGACCTTTGATTTTGATACCGTTTGATTTATCATCTTCTGGCTTCCTTTGATTTTCCTATGGTGCCCCACATTCTTTTTCCCCAAGTTACTCTGTGCTAGTTTTTCAGGGTACTTAGTAGTAATTGTTTATGTTATTACTCAGAATTCACATTAAGTATTCAAAATTTGTCATCAATATTGCTGAGGAGACCAGATCCCCCAAATCCTGCTGCAAAATGCTGGCTGCCTGATTTACTTTTTACTGTGGGAGTGGTTGCAGTGTATTTCATCTTTGCTTCCCTCATTTAATCTCAACATTTTGGATGTCTCCTCATCCCCCTTCCCACCCCTCACATCTATGTTAATTTTTCTTTTCTCTATTTGCTGCAGTGAAGGGAAACTTTTAGAGAGAAAAGTTATTTTCTGCCTGGAATCTAATCTCTTCCTCCCTAAGCATACACCTTCTGTGTAACTCTTTTTTTTTTGCTGAGACACACAGCAGGAGGGATTAGTTCCCTGACCAGGGATCGAACCCATGCGTCCCCTGCAGTGGAAGCGCATAGTCCTAACCACTGGACCGCCAGGGAAGTCCCTGTGTAACATCTTTAAATATAGCCTAAGAGTGCTCAGGGGGCAGTTTCTATTCACTACTTCTTTCCCAATAGAGTGGACTCATACATCCCTTCCTTACCTTACTTTGAAATAGTCAGTGATGTTTCCTGCCACATACAACATCCCTCAGCCCATCCACAGCCCCCTAATCAGGAGACTAGTGCTTGGCTATTCTTTGAGCAGAAGTGACCACTGATTGGGCCACCCCAAGCTAGTCCTCGGCTTGTTTGGAGATTACCTTGTATGGAGGGCTCCTGTGTTACAGAGGCCGTGGTGGATTGCTAAATCACTCAGACTGGTTCACTTCAGGATTCCATCTAGATTGTGCAGTGAGTACAAACCAGACAGGTGGAGAGAAACAGAGATGCAGTGAGAAAGTCTGAAGAACTTGTCTGGTCCCCAGAGAGTCTCAAGTCCTGATGGCCTCTTGCTCCTGCTCCAGATAGTATATAAGTCCTGGAAATAAACTCCATCCCTTTTTAAAGGTGGTCCTTGCAACCAACACACACACACACACACCTCCCCGAAATCTAACTGATTTCTAACCATTATTATTATTTTTTTAAACTTAATTTTTTCCTTACAACAATCTCTTGAGGTTTGAAGACTTTAAGGGATTTGCCTAATGTCACACAGCTATTGAATGGTGAAGCTGGGACTTGAGCCTGATTGTTCTGATAATAAATGCCATATGCTTTCTTCTTTAAAGTACTACATAACTATTAGTGAAAATATGCTTAGAAGCAAAGCGCAAGGATGACGTTATCTGTTAGAGGGCTGTGGTAGTGGGCATGAAATAGCAATCACAATTCTTAGGGGTTTCCTTCCTTTTACCTCACTAATGTCATTGGATCTTCAAAGCAAACCTGTAGAGACAGGAGAGGCAACTTTATCTTCAGTTTTAAATGATAAAATTGAGCTCCTGGAAGTTAATCAACTTGACCAAGGCCACAAAACCAGGAAATAGTAGGGGCGGTGATTAGGATTATGTCTTTTTTAATACCCAGCCCAGTGAGTGGCACATATTTGACATTCATAAGTGTTTCTAAGAAAGAAAAAAATAAAGGAAGGAGTGAAAGTTGGGAAGGAGGAAGGAGGAGGAAGGGCGAAGGAGAGTCTGTTTTTATAACCTCAAACTATAGTCAATACGCAGAGAGCCAAGATTCTGTGCTGTTCACCAACGCTTCAACCTAGAACGTCACCCAAGCCATGCTCAGCAGTCTCCAAGCTTTTTTCTTGGAATGTCTGTGTTGGGGATACCTAAGGCCTCAATAATTTTTGTCCTCAGTGAGTCATCCTTTCCTCCATCTGTTTATTTAACAAGTCTAACCACAGCCACTGTTGCTGATTACATACTGGAAATGACCTAACAATGTTTTATTTAATGCTCTCCAATCATTTCCATCTGGTCTGTGGGTGGCTGCACAGTCATTATTCATCAATGAAACTTTACAGACATAAACACATATGTATGTATATAATAAAACCTTAATAATTTACACTAATTGGAGGGAAGGCCTACTATCTGAATTAACAAATAGTATGAAATGCTATTTTATTACTTCAAGCTCATGATGTAATTAACCACCTAATGAGCATGTGGCATGGTGGAAAGAGCACTGTAATGGGAGTCATTAAGGAGAGAGATGAGATGAACAGAGCAGACACATAGTCTAGGTCACACAAGATGCAACACTGGAGCATGGAGGCCACAGTTCAGGGTCTGGCTCTTAGATTTGTAGGTCCAGAAATGTGAAAATATTGGTATTGCTAGAAATGATCCACTCAACAAGGCTAGAAGACACATCCCACACAACAAGTAAATGAATCATGCTAAACAAATTCATATGTGACCTAAACATAAAACTTAATGTTGGTTTGTTAATTTTGCTTGAAAACCATCCTTCAGGTGGACCAAATATATATGCTGGCTGATTAGAACATTATATCCCATGTAGGAAAGTCCTCATGATGAACCAATTTTGATTCCTTAGGTTGCATTCTGTTGCAAGTAACAGAAACTACAGTTCAAAATAGGTGATTTATAGATAACATATGTATAACTGAGTCACTTTGCTGTACAGTAGTAATTAACACAACATTGTAATTCAACTATACTTCAATAAAAATAAATTAAAAAAAGAAACAAAATAGGTGAAATGAGTGCGAGGATTTGGTAGTTTCTACAATTGGAAATCCAAAGTAGAATGAGACCTGGAGTTGAACTGATTTAAGCACTCACTGTATTATCAAGTTCTGGTTTTAGTTGTTTGTTCTCTCTGTGTGTGTGTGCGCTCATGTGCCTTATCTCTGCCCCCTGCAATGCTGTATTCATTCTAAGGCTGGTTTCTTTTATGGTAGCAAAATGCATGCATTGGCTTTACATCTGCATACACATGGCCCAAAATTGAATGGGACCAAGAGCGGGTCAGGGAGGAAGATAAAGGGAGAGGAGAGGGGAGGAGAGAAGAGGAAACACAGAAACAGAAAGGAAAGAGTTCTCTGGATGAAAATAACAGCCACTGTCATCCAATTCATGGCATCGCCTCTCTTGGACAGAGATGGAAGCAACATGGCCAATTTATGTTCTTTCATTGCCCTTTTGTAGTTCCCATGCAGGCCAGGCCTTCTCTTCCATTGTTATCTTTCTTTAGGAAGATTAAAATAAAATTCATTGGGCCATAGCTCTTTTGCCCTCGTAAGTTGTATCCTAGTTACACTTTCCTAAGACTTCGTCCCAGTTATTTTGACTAGACCTTGAAAATATACATGTTTATGAGGCTCTTAGGATGGTGGACTTTTTCCAGTTTTGTGTTGATTCCAACTGGTTTCCCTCTCTTAGAGGGTTACTAGTCAATGGGTTCTGGGGACATTAAATCCATTTAGTAGGCCCTTTACATGGGGGCAACCACTGAAATAAATGTAAACTTAATACAACATGCATACATTATTTTATCTAATCCACAGAAGGTATTTGCCCCCTAGGTTAAGGATCTGGCCCAACAGCCCACAGCCTCTAAAAGGTGGATCTTTTCTTCCCACATGTACTCCAGTTTTCTGAGGAGTAAAGATATTAGTCACAGTTCTGCCATTATCTGTGTGTGTGGCCTAGGTTTCTTCATCTTTAAAATGACAGGGGAGGATTAGATGATCTTTGAGATTGTGTCTGATTTTAAGATGTTATTATATGATGTATGGAACTATGGTCTTTCTTAGTCTGCTTTTCCTGAGTAGATAAACTCAGGTATAAGTAGCAATGTATAGTATACAGATAAATGTGGCAAAGGGACTTGAAAACTCTTTATTCCTTTTTACTGTTTAAATATTGCTCTTGAAAATATCCTAAAAAGCCAAAAGATGAGCTCCAGCCCCACTTCGGTGGAATGTGGGTGTCAGAATCAGGGACTGACTTAACCCTGGGGATATGCAGGCTCTTTCCTCATTAAGAATCATGTCCTTTCTTTCTTAGATGCCTCTTATGTCTTTGATGGATCAGGGAAATCTCTATAGCATCTGAGTAGTCCCTGAGATGAAGAACAATGAATGATCTTTCATTCTTTTATCACATATATGTTTGTCTCAATAACAACAAAAAAGAGGTATGAATATTCTCAACAGGAAAGAGAACTAAGCAAATTCACCAGGCATGGTTAGATTTACGCTGGGTAGCAATGGTTGTTTTTTGTTTCTTTTTATAGTACTCTCTACTTGGATTGCCAGAGATGCTGTCTAGTTAGCCTCCGTCCCAGCGTGCAGCGTAAGCTGAAGACAGTTTAAATACTTTCAGGGAGTGTATATAAGTCCATGCCACTCTCTCACTTCGTCCCAGCTTACTCTTCCCACTCCCCATGTCCTCAGGTCCATTCTCTACGTCTGCGTCTTTATTCCTGTACACTACCAAATGTAAAATAGATAGCTAGTGGGAAGCAGCCGCATAGCACAGGGAGATCAGCTCCGTGCTTTGTGACCACCTAGAGGGGTGGGATAGGGAGGGTGGGAGGGAGACGCAAGAGGGAGGAGATATGGGGATATAGGTATATGTATAGCTGATTCACTTCGTTATACAGCAGAAACTAACACTCCATTGTAAAGCAATTATACTCCAATAAAGATGTTAAAATAAATAAATAAATACATTCAGGGAAATTTTTAAAATGCTACTTACATGTGTGAACCAGTTGGCTTAATTAAGAAAGTGGTACTGATTTTCCTTCTCTGTCTGTCATCTCTGCTACAAAACTGATACAGTAGTGCAGTGAACTAAACTTGGAGTCAGTCCAGGGTTAGAATCTCAGGTTTGCCACTTGCTAGTTGTGTGACCTTTCATCTCAGATATTACTGTTGTTTGCTTTCCATCTCTAGAAGTTTTATATGGATCTTTTTTATATCCTTCATTTCTCGTCATGCTTATGCTTTCCTCTACTTTCTTGAACATATGGAGCATATTTATAGAAGTCGTTTTAACATCCTTGTCTATTAATTGTATCATCTGTGGCATTTCTGTATCTGTTTCTATTGACTGATTCCCTGTGCCGCCTCCCCAGGTTTTAGGGCATATTTTCCTGCTTTTTTGAATGCCTGTTAATTATTTGTTGGGTGGGAGACATTGTGAATTTTATGTGATTGGGCACAGATTTTTTTCTCTAATCCTTTAAATATCTTTTAGGACTTGTTTTGGGGGATACAGTTGAGTTACTTGGAAACAAATTGATTGTTTTTTTTTTAAATTAATTAATTTATTTTTGGCTGTGTTGGGTCTTCGTTTCTGTGCGAGGGCTTTCTCTAGTTGCGGCAAGCGCGGGCCTCTCACTATCGTGGCCTCTCTTGTTGCGGAGCACAGGCTCCAGACGCGCAGGCTCAGTAGTTGTGGCTCACGGGCCTAGTTGCTCCGCGGCATGTGGGATCTTCCCAGACCAGGGCTCGAACCCATGTCCCCTGCATTAGCAGGCAGATTCTCAACCACTGTGCCACCAGGGAAGCCCCAACAAATTGATTCTTTTGACTTGCTTTTAATTTTTGTTAGGCAGGTCCAGAGTATCCTTTAGCGTAGGCCTGGTTTAGTCCCACTACTAACGTGATACCTTTTGAGTAGGTATATATCAGGAGATCTTTTTACTCTGGCTACAGGAATATAAAATATTCCCAACCCTGGGTGAGCTCCAGGAATGCTCCTTTCTGATGGTTCTCTCCTTGCACTGGTAGTTTCTTGCACACAGATGCTGACTAGTTCTCAGCCAAAGACATAAGGTAAACCTTCTGCATGTCTCTGGAGCTCCCTTCTGTGTGACTCTTTCCTCTCTAGTACTCTGCCCCAGAAAGTTTAGCTGCTTTGGCCTCCCAGACTCTAGACGCTGGGCTCTGTTTGGCTGGGTTCTGTTTGGCTCCTGTTCCCTTTGGTATTAGCCAGGAAACTTTATGCAGACAGTGAGTTGGGGTATCCTAGGTAGGGCTCACCTCTTTTCTCGTAGGAATCACTGTCCCGCTGTGCCACTTGCTGAATGTCTGTAAACTAGCCTTTTATAGCTTTTGTTCAGTTTCTTAGCTGTTTAAGGTGGGAATGTGAATCTAGTCCCTGTTACTCCATCAAGGCTGGAAGCAGAAGTCCACGTCTCCTGCTTTATCAATACAGCTCCACTGCTCGCCAGCTGTGTGGGCCCCAGCAACTTACATAACCTCTCAATCCTCAATTCCTCTAGCTGTAAAGTAGAAACGGTAGTAATAGCTCTTTATAGTGTTGTTGTGAGAATTAAGTAAAATAATCCATATGATGTACTTAGTATATTTCTTGGCGTATACCAGCTAGATATAAAATTCTAGCAACGATGATGATGTTGGTGCTCAGCAGGCATCTGCTTAAGCTGAACTCAAATCCACAAGTCTCTCTATGCCACAAGTTTTATGTCTACAAAATGACCGGGATCTGTTTTTATTGCTGAGTCTGATCTGGGATTTATGAGGCTCTTTAGAGTAGTCCTTGGTAAACTGTGGTCCATGGGCCAAATCTGGCCCTCTGCCTATGTTTTGTGAATAAAGTTTCAATGAAACACAGTCATGGCAGTTTGTTTACGTATTGTCTGTGGCTGCTTTTGAGCTACAACATCTGCATTGAGTAGTCATGTCAAGAGATCAGATGGCCTACAAAGCCTAAAATATTTACTGTATGGTCCTTTACAGAAAAAGTGTACCAACCCCTCTCTACAGGTTGGGACAGACAAGTTCAAAAGACATCAGCAGATTCCTGCCTCTTTAAATCCCTGTGCCTGGCTCAGAATGATAGGGTTGGGGAAGGGGGCTGCATGTATCAAGACCTACAAGTGGCTTCTCTGGAAGGACTTGGAGTCCATGAGATTCAACCTAGGCCATGCCTTCTGTGGGTCTCCACTCATCCTGACTGGCTTGCCCTTCTCCATGTCAGACACCTGCTCCTTGCTCCTAGCCAGGAATTCCTGGAGTGCTGAGAGTACTGAAATGTCACAGACCAGTTAAAGGTCACAACAAAATGTAAGAAATAATGTGGGTTTGCTCCTTTTATTTTGGCTTATTAAGAATATTTTTTATTTTATAAAAGAAAGGACATTTAATCCCTAGTGATAGTTCCCGTATGGGGTAAATTTAGCTTTATGAAAAACTCATGAGAGTATCCTTATTTTTCTCTTTTTACTGCTGATCAGCTACCACTTTGCCCACAGACAGATGTTTGGGAATAACTGCTCCATGTGTTCCTTTTAGCTCCTGGGCCATCTCCCTGTGGAGTTCCTGACATGTCAGTTTAGTGTCTGGCTCTGGGCTTCTTGTACTCCATAGTTTAAATCCTCCTATTACACCCTCCTGTGGTACTGTACTTCTACATCGGTAGTACCCACTAAACTGGTGACAAGTGCTCAATGTTTGTTATACTCACTACTTCACAAGGAGTAACTTGATCACTGTCATATGCAGAGTAGCTTTCAGGTGTCTTCAATGTTTATTGAATGGGTTTCATTTTAATTTGGGACTGACTTTCCTCTGGAAACTTTCTCTTATTAGATGTAGCCTTCTTGGCCTCTTACACCCTTTCTCCTCCTATGAACTCAGGGACCAGCAGGCTTCTCAAACGGTTTCCTGACCCATCCCCATGGTGGAGAAGAAGGAATGAGGACTCCTGAGGAGTCTAGGGGTATAGATCTAAGCTGCCCACCACATACAGGAAATTTCTTTGAAGTCTCATGTTTCAATTTGAAAATGTGTACAAATATTATATTCTGCTTCATAATATATTCATTTGTTTAGTAGGAAGGGTTTTGTTTTTAGTTACTAACAACATGCAAAGATGATCAATATCACTAATCACTAGGGGAATGCAAATCGGCACATTACATAAATGTAACAACCACAGTGAGATACCCCTTCACGCTCATTAGGACGGCTTTTAAATATATAAAAAAATATAAGAATGTAAAACGGTACAGTTGATATGGAAAACAGCATGGCAGTTGCTTAAAAAATTAAACACAGATTACAATATGACCCAGCAATTCCACTTCTGGGTATATACCCAAAAGAATTGAAAGCGGGGACTCAAACAGATATTTGTACACCGTTGTTCACATTATTCATAATAGCCAAAAAGATAAAAACAATCCAAATATCCATTGATGGATAAATGAATACAAAATATTTTATATATATATATGTATGTATACATACACAAGGGAATATTTCTCAATCTTAAAAAGGAAGGAAATTCTGATCGTGCTACAACACGGATGAGCATTGAGAACATTAAGCTAAGTGAAATAAGAAATAAGCCAGATACAAAAGGACAAATATTGTATGATTCCACTTATATGAGGTGTCTAGAATCGTTAAATTCATAGAGATAGAAGGTAGAATGGTGGTTACTAGGGGCAGGGGAGGGAAGAATGCGGGTTGTGATCTGATGGGTACCGCGTTTCAGCTTGGGATGATAAGAGGCCTCTGAAGATGGATGGCAGTGGGTGGTGGATTGGGAATGTACATAATACCACAGAACTGTACACTCAAAAATGGTCGATTTTATGTTATGTATGTTTTACCACAATAAAAAAAGGAACAACAGTGATAAAGGTTCATTTTAGAAAATTTAGAAACTACAGAGGGGTATAAAGAGGAAAATATTAATCACTTGAATTTTTATCACTAGAGATAAATCCTAAGAGCTTGGTACATATTGATCTTGTCCTTTTTATGCATGTGTACCCATTTTTAATGACTATGAAATCGTGCTGTTTTGTATTTTTATAATCAGGGGTGGGAATTAACATTATTAAGCAACTCTATGTGCCACTTTCACTTACTTTATTTCATTCCATTCATCCAAAAAAATTGTGAAATCAATAGGTTTTCTATCTCCATTCTGTAGATGAGGAAACTTAGAAAAGTTCCTCAGATTTATACAAATGGAAAGAACAGGATTTAAAGCAAGTCTGTGTGTTCACGAAGCCCACATTATTTCCAGGATTCTGCACTGCCTATAGCATGGAAGACAAAACAAGGAGTTCAGAGGCCTGGTTTACACTCATTTTATAACAAAGGGAACTGAGGAGCGAAGAAATCAAAGTGAGTTGCTCACACATTGGGACATTACAAGCCCAAGTCCCAAATTTTCACAAGTATTTCGTGAGGCATGAGATATGGTTTCCAAGAGAGGCAGCATCTGATTCTCCAAATGGCACCCTGGTGTTGGCCTGGGTCACCTGTAGCACTTTACAGGGGCATCTACCATGTGATAGATGGGCTGGAAAGATGTCAGCTGTCCTTGGAATCCTAGTCCCTCCTCTAGGCTTGTACAAGAGTGCTGGAGATTTTGCTTCCTCTTCTCCTTTTATAGCCCCATAAGACTCCACCCTGAAGCCTTAGCTGTAGCTAGGCTGGACTGTTCTGTTTGTTTTGGTCCAAAGTCCCTAAGGCAAGGCCTTCCTGGAGGTGGAGATGGAGGTGGAGACGGGGAGTGGCCAAGCAACCATGTGGCAATCCTGCCAGCTAGTGGCCACACAGAGTATGGGCCTAAACCCAAGACACTGCCACCCAGGGACTCAGCCAGGTTGACTCAGTCAGAGGGCGTGGGCTTCACCCCTTGGCTTTATGCATGATGGAAGATAAGGAAGCCTAGAAAGATGAAGTGATGTGTCCAAGGTGTTGGTAGAGTTGGGATTAGAATTCGGTCTCTCTTGGATCCCAATTCATCTGAGACATTTATTAAGCACATACAGCAGCAATGACAAAACGGACGACTATGTGCAAGATTATTTCTGTTTTTCACAGCAATTCTCCAGTGAAGATACTTCTTTTATGTCTATTTTATTGATGATAAACTTAGGCCAGAGAGATTACTTGTCCAAGGCCACACAGCTATTTGGTAATGAAATTAGGATCCACCAACAATGAGTTGGGTTCCCCAAGGTCAAATCATCAAGACCCCACAATATATTAGTAGATACAGGTTATTTTGGTCTCTGTCACACTTTCTTCCAAATACTAGATAGAAAATAAATTCTTTTTGATAATACATACAGAAAAAAATTATTGTTTCGACCATAACTAAAATCAGCATAAATTGGAAAAATAAAAGCCATCATGGGAGAACTGGTGGTATTAGAGATGAACCTTGAAGTACTGATAGGATTTCAAAAGGCAAGTGATCTGATAATAAAAGGCATCCAGCAAGTGTGAACTGCATGAGAAAAAGTATGGGAACAGTCTGGGAAACAGCAAATAATCCATTTTGACCAGAATCAGATATAGACTGTAATTTGGGGAGCTAGGATATATGAGCTAGTTTGGGGCCCTATTGCAAAGGGCTTGGAAGATGAACTTGTTTCTTTGTCTTGGGTAATTGGAAGTGATAGAAAGTTTTGTTGAACAGGATCATGGCATGTGTGAAGCTACACCTTAGGAAGTTTTTTTTTCTTTTTTGAAAGCTGCATATGGGATAGATTATTAAATGGCATAGTCCAAAAGGAAAGGAAGGGATGGGTAATATGTCATGTGAAGAGGTGTGCTGATATATATGCATGTCTAGGAAAGGAGAAGGCTAACATGTGATATCCTGTTTGTTAAGAGTAATAAAAATAGCAAAGTTTACAAAATATGCCTTTATTGACAGTATATATAAAATAGACAAAATATCAATGCCCATATAAAATTATTATTAAAAAAAATTGGTGTGGTGGGAGTGGTGATGGAGATTATGGAGGAAATGAAGGGCCCCCACACCAAGCTACACTTTGACACTGCCACTGACTATAATTGACCACCTATAAGGGAGGTCAATTCTTCAACCCCTTGAAATCTCTCTCCAGAACTATGATCCACTAGTTTCCTGGGATTTGACTAATTCTAGTCCTTTAGGATGTGGGTCAAAAGGGGGAGAGAAAAGATTACAAAAGATTCTGACTGAGTAGGTCTGGAGTATGGCCCAGGTATCTGTATTTTTAAAAAATTCTCACCACTGGCATAGACAAAAGACAAAAAAGAATTAATAAATTTGGGAAACACCCATAATTTGGAGTTGAGATTAATAAATCAATCCAGCAAAAGAGGGAGAGAAGATGAGGTCAGCGAGGTAGAAAGAGAGCCAGGAGCACGCATTGTCACCAAATTCAAGCAAGCAGACTTTTAAAACCAAAAGTTTAGTTAACAATATGTAATACTAGGGACAAGGCAAAGACAATAAGACCCGAAGAAAGCCCACTGCATTTAGTAATAAGGAATCACTGGTAGTCTTAAAAAGAGCTGATTCAAATGAATGATAAGTTAAGAAATGTTCCAAGGAGTACTTATTCCATGTGATGTTAACAGGTGTTCTGCAGAAAAATGGTTCTATGGTCAAGTGTGCTGGAAAATACTTGATTAAATTAAGTGTCCATTATTTGGCTACTCTGAACTTTTGGTTTGCAGATATGCATTGCCCTGTGGAAATAATTCTGAATAGCTATCAACTTTTTAAGGAACTGGTGTGTTCTATACAACAGAATTTTGGAAATGTTACACTAAAGATTTTGACTTTGCTTGGTTTTTACATTTTCATGATGGAAGAGATCTGAATATATTTGTAGAAAGAAAAGGATTTAAAAAGGAGCGTGAAGATGCAGAGAAAAGTAATCTTTTATAAGGATTTAAGATAAAATGTGATGAAAACACTCTTTGTTAAAAGTGGAACAGGATATGAATTTCCCTTTAGATAATGAGCTGTTTCTTAAAAAGATAAAATATATGGGAATATACTTAACAGGAATTTTTCAAAACCTGTGTGATGAGAGATAGAAAACACTGTTCAAAGACACATAAGTAAATTCAAATGAATGGTGTCTTAGTATGTTATGGCTGCCATAACAAAATACCATAGATTAGGTGGCTTAAATAACAGAAATTATTTTTACTCACAGGAGACTAAAAGTTCAAGATCAAGGTGCCAGTAGCTCTGGGTTCCTCTGAGGCCCCTCTCCTTATTTTGCAGACGGCCATCTTCTCACGGTGTCCTCACCTGGCCTTTCTCTGTGCCTGAGTATCTGTGGCGTCTCTCCCTCTTCTTCTAAGGACACTATTCCTGTTGGTTTAGGGTTCCTCTCTTGTTATCTCATTCAACCTTAATTACTTCCTCAAAGGCACTGTCTCCAAATACAGTTGCATGAGGGCGGGGGTGGGGTTAGGGCTTAAATATATGAATTCGGTGGGGGGGGACACAATTCAGTTCATGACAAATGGGAAATGTTTTTTGTTCTGGTAAGGATGCTTCAACATTACTGATGTGATCCCAATAAAGATCTTAATAAGCTTCTCATGGGATTGGACAAATTGGTCCTAAAGTTCATGGAAAAGTAAACACAGAATAGCTGGGAAAGAATGAAAAGGGAAACTTCTGAATAGAGCCTAGCCCTAACAGATATTAAAAATACAATGAAGCCTCTATAATTAAAACAGTATAGAACTGGCACATGAATCAACAGATAATGGAAAAGAATAGAAAGTCTAGAAATGATCCAACTATTTAAAAATATCTAATATATGATATGATAAAAGTAGTATCTCAAACTACTGGGGCAAATATAGTTCTTTTTAAAAAGTAAATTTATTTATTTGTTTTTGGCTGCGTTGGGTCTTTGTTGCTGTGCACGGGCTTTCTAGTTGTGGCGAGTGGGGGCTACTCTTCGTTGTGGTGCATGAGCTTCTCACTGTGATGGCTTCTCTTTTGTTGCAGAGCACAGGCTCTAGGTGCATGGGCTTTAGTAGTTGTGGCACGTGGGCTCAGTAGTTGTGGCACACAGGCTTAGTTGCTCCACAGCATGTGGGATCTTCCTGGACCAGGGCTTGAACCCGTGTCCCCTGCATTGGTAGGTGGATTCTTAACCACTGTGCCACCAGGGAAGTCCCACAAATATAGTTTTTTAAATAAATAGCTATAATTGGCACAATTAGATAGCTTTGGAAAAAAGATAAAATTAGTACCACTCTTTACAACATACACAAGAATAAATCCCAAATCAATCAGAGCTTTAAACATAAAACCGAAACCAAAATATGTAATAAAGAATAAATATGGATGAACTTTACTACACCTGAGTATAGAGAAAAAATTTCTAACTCTTACTAAAAATACAGTGCAATAAAAGAAAATATTGATTAATTTAACTAAAAATGAAAGAAAGAAAGAAGAAAAGAAAGAAAAATTTTGCATGACAAAAATTTACTCTATGAATATTAGAAGAAAAATGACAAACTGAGATAAGGTGTTTTAAAAATGTATCACAGATAGGGACTTCCCTGGTGGCACAGTGGTTAAGAATCTGCCTGCCAATGCAGGGGACACGGGTTAGAGTGCTGGTCCAGGAAGATCCCAAGTGCCGTGGAGAAACTAAGCCCATGAGCCACAGCTACTGAGCCTGTACTCTAGAGCCCACGAGCCACAACTACTGAGCCCGCATGCCGCGTGCCTAGAGCCTGTGCTCTGCAACAAGAGAAGCCATTGCAATGAGAAGCCCTCGCACCACAAAGAAGAGTAGTCCCTGCTTGTTGCAACTAGAGAAAGCCCACGCACGCAACAAAGACCCAACGCAGCCATAAATAAATAAATAAATAAATAATCGTAAAAAAACAAAAAAAATCATTATTAAAAGAATATATATATATATATATATCTCAAAGGGCTAATATCTTTATTTTACAAGGAACATTTTAAAATTAAGGATAAAAAACCAAAAATCTATGGAAAAATGGGGGAAAGACATGCAAAGATAATTCACACACAAGAGGTATAAAATGGTGTTCAACTTCAGTCATAACAAGAGAAATGCAAATAAAAACTGCGCTGAGATGCTGTTTCTCACCCATTGTATTGGCCAAAATTCCAAAGCTTGCAAGTTCACCCTGTCAGCAAGGCTATGGGGAGATAATACCCTCACACATTGCTTGTGGGAATGAAAAGTTGTACAAGTCATAAGGGGAAGAATCTGGCAACATTTAACAAAACTGCATATTCATTAACCTTCGACCCAGCAGTTCTACTTCTAGAAATCGTCCCTGAAGGTGCATATGCACAAGGTTATTCGTTACAGCACTATTTGTAATTACAAAGTATTGGAAACTACCTACACGTCCAAGCTTTGGAGTTAGTTGAATAAACTATTGCACATTATAGGCAATGGAGTCCTGTGCAGCTGTAACAAAGAATGAGGATGGCCTCTAAGAACAGATATGTAGTGACTTCCAAAAGACATTAAACAAAGTCCAAGACAGCATTTAGAGTATGCTATTTTTCATGCAAGATGGAAGGGAAAACATACACTTACCTGTTATTTCAATAAGAAATAGAAAGAATGACTCAGAAAACAACAGATTGTTTACCTACGCGGGCTTGTGGGGGTAGGGACCAATGGATTAAAAGAACTGTAGGAGGGATCGACCCTTCTCTGAGTATACCTTTTTGTATGGTTTTGACTTCTGAAAGCATTTTAATGCTCTACAAATTTGAGAAATAAAATAATTATTAAAAAGGAGGAGGGCTAAATCTGAAAGCAATTGAAAAAAAAATCTAATTTTAAGTGACTAATCTCGAAGCAGGAGGATAAGAAAAAGGAATGGAAAGGAACACAAAAGGAGGACGAGAAGGAGGAAAAAGGAAGACACAAGTTAATTAATGAACACAGTATTTGACTCTACACCATTAGTTGTGGCCAGAACAGGGTGTGTAGAGTTGTGTGTGTTGGGGTGGTGCAGTAGGGGAGGTGAGAATTGGAAATAAATCTTTAACTCTTTTCAGTAGTTTTGTTTATTGTATTGTGTTTTTAGTAGTATTGGCAAAATTCTGAAACCATTTTAGATGTATCATAGGACTGAGCAAATGCATACATAGTATGCTGTTGGGAACCGGAATTCTTTCTGTGGAGCATGGACATACAAATACGAATACAGAAGAGAAAGAAAGAACTCCGTAGGCATGAATTGGAATTGGAAGAATCAGTGTGAACACTTGATTTCTTTACAAAAAAAATGTGTGTGTGTGAGTGCATGCCTATGTATTTTTATTTTTAAATATTTATGTATATATGAACATTTGCATGCATGTGTATGCACAGATTTTCTATCTCTGGTTGAAAGAGCCAAGAAGCAAAGATCCCTCTCCCCCAACAGTAGGAGTGAATGTACATTATCACCCAGATCTTCATCTCTAATACCATTCCCCGCTAAAAGGAAGTAGGGCTCTTTAAAAAAATGGCTGGTCTCTAGAACTGGAGCCAGGTAGGTACAAGATGGACCTGGAACATCTTGTTATACCAGATAGTAAGAAATGCTGGGGAAAAAAGATGTCACAAAGACATGGGAGCTAGCTTTGCAGGGCTCCCACTGGCCAAATCTGGGACAATCTAAGTAGCAAAATAAAGTTCAATAACGAAATCTAAACCATTGAAAAGCATATTAATTCATGAGTCTATACTGATGATAGATAAATGGGGGAGAAGAAAGGGCTCTTGCATACAGCGGAATGCCAAGGACTGACTGTTCTGGAGTGAAAAAATCACAAATTTTGCAACCATCACAGTGAAGATTGGATTAGCCAAGCATGATCAATCCATGCTAAATCTAGAGAGAAATTTTGCTTTGGAACAGGATATTTGTATGGTCTTAAGTGTCTTCTCACAGATTGCTAATTAGTTGCAGGGAGGAATAAAAAACAATAAATAGTGGAGAAGTTGGACAACACCTTGACCAGATGATCAAAGCTAGTATTTCCAATGAGGGGCAGACAGAAGTCATGGAGCTCCAAATGTGATACCCTGAGAAGGACATAACATCATCTGTGCATTTGCTGGTGGAGAAAGAATTTAATCACATGGAAACATCAGACAATCATAAAATAAGAAATTTTCTGTTTTTAAAAAAGGGAGGTGGGACTGTATCCTTCAAAAATGTTAATGTCTTAAAAAACACAAACTGTGGAACTATTCCAAACAAAAGGAGGCTGAAGAGATATGACAGCTAAATACCTTCCTGACCCTAGACTGGATGCTGTATTGGAGGGAAAAATGCTATAAAGAACATTAGTAGATCAGTTGGTAATATTGGAATATGGACAGTAGATTATATAATTGATTATTTGAGAGACTATCCCTATTTTAAGGAAATAACACATTGAAGTATTTAGGGGTAAAGGGTCATGATGGACAACCATATATAACAGAGTAAAATGTTAAAAAATGGATAGATCTGGATAAAGTATATGGCATATGGGTATTCATTTGTACTATTTTTATTTTTTCAATTTTTTGTAAGTTTGAAATTATTTCTAAATAAAAAGTCAATGTAAAAATGGCACATTTTGTAAGAACATTAAGAATAACTGATAAGGATCTAAAGCATAAAATTATTTAGCAGGTAGGACAAATGGATGCAAATTATTGATATTATGGCAGTTAGACAAAGCCTTCTAGAAAACATATGCTTGATTTACTAAGTAGACAAACAGAAAACAAGCTTGTAGTGTTATACAACAGTTGTTTAAAAGCAACTAAATGTCTTCCTAGTCCGTTTCTGAAGCCATGGGGTAAGCTATAAATATTTCAAAATAAATCAACTTGAAAAAACAAAAAGTTCTCATTCTTAAAAACAAATAGCACTGCTTATTCAATCAGTTATAATGTAGCATTCATTTGGCAAAGGTAAACAAGACTAATTCAAAGATAAACAACAAAGCTAATTTCTTAGATGACTAGCAAGTCTAATGGAAATTATTTTCAACCAAGAAATACCTAAGAAACCCACAACTAGTTGTCTTATTAAATAAGAAGTGATAATTAATGCTTAGTGTCAAAGGACAAACATCCTCCAACTGCTGTTTGCATGACATTATCTTTGACAAGGTATTTTTTTCCTTGTTTATTTTGAGTAATTGTTCATCATATCAGATACCTTTTGTGTGCTTCTTATCTGTCTCTGAGGCCTTTGACTACTTGTTTCAGCCCCAGGCACTGAGCAACCAGCTGTGCATGAACTGGGACCAATTCCTCAGAACAACCTGACATCACTTTGCCTTGTGCCCTCTCTGCGTATCCCTCATGTCTGTTCTGTAGACACTGGAGTGAGACCCCTAAGACATGCTCAGGGTCCACACACACGCAACTCAGACGTAAGGAGGGAATTAATACCCCACTGGGTAAAACTTTAACAATGGATGATTGAGCCAGTCTGGATGGACTGTTCTATGAAGCAACTTTTTATATGGCCTCTTAGAGGAAGGTACGATAAGATCTAGGAGTCAGTTGTGTTTAATAGCAAGAGGTGACTGGCTCAGTAATACAACTTCTTGGACTGACTCTCACTTTTTCCCTGCCTCCTTTTCCTTTTCCCTTATTCTTGCTCCCTGGGATTGCATTCTATAATAAAGTAGTAGCACATAAGCTTTGCCTCAGGCTCTGCTTTTTGGGGAGTCCAGGTTAATAGTTATTAGTTGCTCAATGAATACTGGAAAGTATGGGAAAATCCTACGTACTTGGTTTGTATTTTTATTTTGAGGCTTAGCACCCTCTAGTGGAAACTATTTTTCACATTCAGTCTTACCAAGACAACCCCCAAAGGGTTTTTTGTGTGTGTGTGTGTGTACTGTTTAGCATTCCCAGGCAGGAATAGGTCTGGCTGATACAACAGGAAATAAAGAGGGTGGCCGTCCTGCTTTTGTCCATTCTAGGTGCCGGAGTCTACATATTTCTATTGATACCTGGAGGAATATCAATACTTTAATAATGGAAAAAGTAAGATTGACTGAACTCACATCATATGATGTGCATTAAACATAAACAGAAAAAATTCAATTCTGATTATTTTACAGCAAGACATCTGATGGACCTTCCAGAGAATCTTCACCAAAAATATTTTCTTGGATGTGCCTTATGTTGCTTTTGTCCCATGTGGTCTATGTTCGTGTATCGAGCCAGTTGTTACTGAAAGCCCATAGTCTTGACCTCTGCCAATGCTCAGAGCTGATTTTAAGTACCCCTTCTTTATAAGTGAAGCTTTGATTTTCTCAGATGTCCACCACATCCTGCCTGTTGTTAATCTCAGAAATCATGTTCACCTAAACGAGATAGTTACATTTTGTTTTCACTACCCTGTGTCCCCTTATGCTTTTTGTGGCAGTGGTACATGATTTTGTTGTGGGATATGTAACTCTCCTCCATTTTCATTCATGAACTTCTTTTTGAATATGACTTAAGCCTCAGGCTACAGGATCCAATTAGCATACTTCATCACCCTAAGCAATTGTATTGGTTCAAGGTTGGGCATATGCCCAGATCAAGGCCATAAAGGCTAAAGAGATTAGATTTTGAATTTTTGTTCAACTTTTTGGGAAGAGAATTTCCTCTTACACTGAACTAGTCTTGTGATGGTGTGAGCCTGCAGTTGTACAGGAGCCACCATGGAAAGTCTGAGAATGTAGCCAGTCGGGAGGAAGTAGAGTCGAGAGATGAATCCTGGTGATATCATCCGATTCTTAAATGAGGCCACTGGTGAAGCCAGCCTCTCTAATAGATTTTACAATTAGGTGAAGCAGTATCTTCTCTTCTTTGTTTAAGTCAGATTGAATTGGGCTTCTTAATAACTTGTGACTAAAAGATTCCTAATTGGTAAACTGTTTAATTCTGAATTCACAGCCTTGTCCTTCAACCTGATTCTCTTTTGGTATTTATTATTTTAGTCACTGCCATTATCATTCATCCAGTGTGCTAGCTAGAAACCTAGGAGACATCTTGACACCCTTCTCTTTCTCAAGCCCCATATCTAATCTACCAGTGAGTTTTGGATGTTTTGCCATTTAAATTTTTTTTTTAATCTATCTACTTCTCTTTGTTCAAGATAGCCTCATCTTTCACCTGGGCTATTAAAACAAAACAAAATTCCTAAATATCTCTTAATATCTCCTCATGCATCCTTCAATCTGTTCTCCATTCTTCATCCGGAGGGATTTTTTTCAAAGTACAAATCCTAACATATCATCCTCCACCCATCCCAGTCCTTTGATTAAAACCCTACTGTTGGGCTTCCCTGGTGGCGCAGTGCTTGAGAATCTGCCTGCCAATGCAGGGGACACGGGTTCGAGCCCTGGTCTGGGAGGATCCCACATGCTGCGGAGCAACTGGGCCTGTGAGCCACAGCTACTGAGCCTGCGCGTCTGGAGCCCGTGCTCCGCAACAAGAGAGGCTGTGACAGTGAGAGGCCCGCGCACCGCGATGAAGAGTGGCCCCCGCTTGCCGCAACTAGAGAAAGCCCTTGCACAGAAACGAAGACCCAACATAGCCAAAAAAAAAAAAAAAAAAAAAAAAACCTACTGTTACTTTTAGGACAATGAAAACTCCTGTGAGAAGATCTGGCTCTTACCCACCTGGTCTAGTCTCATCTTAAACCCTTACGCCAGTCACTAAGGGCCACTGTACATGTTAATTCTTCTTCCTGGAATGTTCTTCCCTCCCCTTTTCAGAGCTTAACTCTGAGCCATTTCCTCAAATAAACCTCCCTTTTAAGTTCAACAATACTATTCTAGCCTCTCATACCACTATGTGCTTGATTCGAGATTTATTCCAAATTAAGGGTGATTCCTCTTTCTTGACCACATTTTTATTCTTTAAACAAGAATGAGATGCTAAGACAGAAACCAGCCAAAAATATTCACACATCCTTTTGTCAACTATTAAAAGCAGTGACCAAACTATACTTAGCTATTACCTGCACTGAAGGTAAATTTTTTTGTCTGAAGGTGGTCCTGATCCCAGAGTGGGTGTTGATAGGACAGACATGTAGCTGAAAGGTGAGAGGAAGCAGTGAGGTGGGAGAAGGTGAATGTGAAAAATGATTGATGTAGAGCTGATGCACCAGGTGTCCTAGTTCTTTGTTATAACCTGCTGAATGGGAAGAGGTTGTGACTGATCTTATTAACTCTGGCTTAGAGCAAAATCTTTATAATTTCACTCTAATGTCCAAGTGTGAAGCCCACATCATCATCCCAGAATAGACTTAATGGATCTTGTGGCAGCTAATGGAGTGTGTTGTCCACATCTCCCTTGAAGTGAGAACAAGCTGCAAAGAGAATAGTTAGCTGACAGCCTCCAGATGCTGTAAGTCTGGGATCCTCTGAAGTGTCCATGACAAGGAGGTTACATGCTCCCTGGGCTGCTCAAATCCAATAACCGAGCAAGGCAGGTATACTAGAGCTGGGCCGTTCCTGGCCAACATAGGGCTCCTCTAATGGACAAACTTTGCTCTACAATGCCCCACTGGCCTGGTCAAGCCTTTCTGAGGTCTGCACTGCAGTCTGGGGCCTCTGCCTACCCAATCCTCCTTCCTTCTTCTCTCCTTTCACAAGTGTCAGGTGAGCATCGTGGTCTGAAGTTTTTCCCCATCCACTCCTGCTCCTTCTCCCTTATTCTTCATAGTTGTTTCCTCCGATTAATTATTTGTATATCTAATTCTGTCTTGGCATTTGCTTCCTGAAGGATCTGAAATAACACATACATTCAGTTGGGAGAATTCCAGTGAGAAAGGGTCTGGAGTGTTTTCCTTTCTCCTTTTGCCATATCTGGAGGAAAGGAAGTAGAAGAAATGTTGAGGGAGAAGATATTTTCTTGATCACTAGGATTTGGTGATGGTTAATTGGCTGCACACTCCTGAGTCGATCATCACCTTTGATTTAGTTCACTCCAAATGTCCTGATGAGGGAGATTCACAGATCTGGAGGGTGATGGACTTTTCTCTGAGCAGCTGTCTAGGCATCTGTGTGGTGTCTGTGAAGTATTTGGCTGCACCTTTCACCTGACAGTCATCTAACCTACAACTGTGATGAATGTGGTCCATTTGGCAAATGCCTTTCCTTCCCTTCCTGTTCATCTTTTGATGTCCCTGTCTTCCTGATCTTGACCTCTGTGGGTATGGCTGTGATCCTATTATTCACGCCTCTCAGGAAACATGGTGTGTGTGTGATGGGGAGTAGCACTGCTGTCTTCTGCCTTACTTTGCCAATACCTATCCCTTCTTCCTAAAATTCCTTTCATCAAGATCTGGTTGCAAGCCCTGAGGCTCAGCAGATAAGCAATTGGCAAGTAAGGTGCCGGTCTCCTCTTCCTGTAGTCTCACTGTAACACAGCTGTCTGTCTCATGGAACTCCCCCAAATCAGGAGTGAGGGAGCAAGTGTTCATGCAACAAACTAAAGCACCCAAGAACTTGGATCTGACCCCAAAAAGACTCTTCCTATTCTTCAGCTCATTTTTGTTTTTATATTTCTTCCTCTAGCAAGGGCATAAGGTCTGGGAAGATGAGCCATTCTAGTTTGCTCAGATTTTTTTTTTTTTTTTTTTTTTTGGTTTCATATGGTAAGTTCTTCATTGAGCTTAGTCTAAGGCATTTTGAAGTGGGTATGAGGAGAGCAGGAAAGGAACGTAAAATGGGTATCTTAAGTGGCTATCACAGGTTAAACGTATATCTCTAAACGTATATCTTGTAAATCAGTTATAGTGCCAACCTTATTGAGTTATGAGAATTAAGATAATTCACGTAGGATATTTAGAATGGTGCCTGGACATGTTAAACAATGAATAATATTAGCTATTATTTTGCATTGATTAAAAATTTAGGTGAAAAGAGAAAACAATTTTATTATGTAAAAATCTTACAATGCATATTTCTTGATTTGCCCAACAAAAACTCGAGAATTTGTACACATACTTATTTTGTTCAAAATGGCAAAAGAAAGCATTATGTTGTTTTTATAATTAAAAAATCATAAAATTCTGATTTACTGGGAAGTCCTTGTTTATTTGTAGCTAGAGGTGTGATAAAATGAAGTGCATGATGTTTTATAATAGCAGGGACAAGATCCAGAGAAGAGGGCACTGGGGTAAACTTCCTTCAATGTCATCTGCTTATTTATTTATTTATTTATTTATTTATTTGGCTGCATTGGGTCTTTGTTGCTGCTTGTGGGCTTTCTCTAGTTGTGGCGAGCAGGGGCTACTCTTTGTTGCGGTGCACGGGCTTCTCATTGAGGTGGCTTCTCTTGTTGCGAAGCACGGGCTCTAGGCACGCGGATTCAGTAGTTGTGGCACACAGGCTAAGTAGTTGTGGTGCACGGGCTTAGTTGCTCCGTGGCATGTAGGATCTTCTCGGACCAGGGATCGAACCCGTGTCCCCTGCGTTGGCAGGTGGATTCCCAACCACTGCGCCACCAGGGACATCCCCTCATCTGCTTTTTAATGCTATGATTCCCCTTGGAATGTCTCCTCAGCCTGTACACTGGAGTGTCCCTAGCTCAGAAGTAAATGACTTTCACTGTGTGAAAATAACGAAGTTTTTGCCACATGTAGTGCCCTCTGAAAGAGTAAGTTTTATTCTGTCTGTTACGATCTGTATCACCATGTGTATGTTATTTAGCAGTCTGTTATTGTCTTAACTACTCAGCTACCTCGTCGCATCATGGGTGTATTGTTTGAATTGGGCCACTGTGACTCACTGGGTTATATCTCCCAGCCCTTTATACTATTACTATGTCAAAATGCTAGACCACATTTTTTTCTCAATTATCATAATGATGTGAGTTTTAAAAATGAGTGATCATTGAAAATAATTTTAGAACAGTTCCATTTGTTGAATGCTGCCAGTATTTGTACTTCTAGATAAGTAATCTTTTACAGCAGGGGTGAGCAAACTACAGCCTACCACCTGCTTTTATAAGTAAAGTTTTATTGGAACATAGCTCTTCTGTTTATGCATTGTCTGTGGCTGCATTTGTACTATAATGGCAGAGTTTAGTAGCCATGATACCAACCATATGGCCCTCAAGTCTCAAATATTTCCTATCTGGTCCTTTACAGAAAAAGCTTGTCCACTTCTGTTCTTCAGTGTGATTATTTCTGTAGAAGAATGTCCATGCCTAGGATTCACAGGTGGCTTCTCAGACCTTCTCTTAGAGACAGATCTTTGATGACTTATGAAGAGGAGGGAGGGGGGATATAATTATTTTCTAGATTACTCCAATTGTGTTATATAAACAGAGAGAATGAGCAACAATCAATGCTGTTGCTGGAGAATCTACTATCCCCTGTCCCATGGTCCCATTACAAGTTCATTCTTAGGCATGTGGCCTTTAAGACACAGCTCCCTCTTTCTTTTGGGATTATATTAATGTGTCACTATCAATTTGAACAGGAAGGAAGAGAAGGGTGGTCAGATTTCCCCTTTCATCTATATTTTCCCTCCAGTTGGCAGGCTTTCTTCTCAGCTTTGGTACTCAGCAATTATCCATGCTCCTTTAGTATTAATAATCTACATAGCAGGGGGCAGCTTTTGAAGTCTACCTGAATTTTACAGTTGCTACTGCTCATATTTCCTTCAGAGTTTCTTTACCAATTGATTGAGTGCAGCAGGCGTTCTCACTGTCTCCTTCAGGTGTCTCGTTCTCTACTTCATATCTTCCTTTTGTCTCTCTTGGGCATTGTTTTGTAATTTGTTTTTAATCTCTACTTTCCAGTTCACTAAATCTCTCCACTGCTGAATCTAATCTGTTGCTTTTTTATTTTAATTTTTTCCATTTCTAGAATTTTATTTGGTTCTGTTTTATATCCAGTTGGCCAATAGTCTCTTGTGCCTTTTCAATATTTTCAAGATACTTTTTTATTTTTTGAAACATATTAAACATACTTATTTAATATTTTGGGTCTGATTTTTTCAATATCTATTCTTTGTTGTCTTAATATGCTGTTTGTTCTGTATGCTAGCTTTCACTCATCATGATTTGCTTCCTTTTCAGTATGATAATTTTGACTGTGAACTTACATACCTTAGAACTCTATCTCTGAGAATTTTCTTTGAGTCTATGCCCAAAATTAATTTCTCTGGAGCGGAATTGATTTTTCTGCCAGGTTTCTGGGAACACTCTTGACCAAGGGTCACTCAAATTATCTTTGGTTTAGGGTTTTAAATACATGGGCAGCATGGCTTTTGGCCCTCAAACCATGAGAACGCAGATCTGGGTGAGGAATTTCTTTGGAGACATTTATTTTTCTTTTTTCTTTATATTTCTTTCTTATCAGACAAAGCTAAGGCTGAGAAAGGTGGTATCTCCATGACTTTCTTTTAGGGAGAGGTTGTTTCTAGTTCACTCATTGAGAGAATTGCCCTTGGTGGTCCTGACTCTTATGAAAGGGGTCTTTGATCCAACCTCCCATTTTGCTTAGCTTCTGGCTCTGTCTCCTGTTCACTGCCAGTGGCCCATTAAAATACAGATTTTAGGCCATCAGAACTCAGTAAGTGCCTCCAAGGAAAAGTTTGGCTCTGGCACTTATGTGATTTTTTGTGCATTGTTGAACTTTGAATAATTCTATTCCTTCCCACTAGCTGAGTTATACATTCAAAATTTTGTTGCATTAAGAAAAATCTTTCCTAGCATTTTCTGGTGTGCTGTTCTAGAAGGGATTTCACTTAATGTTTATATAGCCATATTTTCAGAAATATCCATTCATTTAAAAAAGACTTTTTATTTATTCCCATATGTTTACATCTCTCACCCTTCCTCCACAACATCTCTTGCATTTTTCCTTTAATCCTCTTTTTTTCCATTCTCACCCTCTACACCTTAGACTATTGCAAGGACCTCCAATATGGATTCCCGCACTCCCCATCTCATTTTCCAATTCATCCTGCATGTGCTAGCCAGAAATATACTTACACAAATGAAATGCAAAATGGTCAGCAACAGCATTTTGTATCAGCATCTTGGAAAAGAGCTCAGAAAAAATATTATCAGCAATCCAAGAAAAGGAGGCTATATTGTCGGAGGAAACCTGTAAGTAAATAAATATATATATGACAATCAGATAAGCACTTTGCAAGGTGCAAGAGGCAGGTCCAAGAGGCTGTCTCTGGGAGCAGAGAGGAAGGAGAGGTCAAAGCTGACTGGATAGAGGATGGGATGCTAAAGGGCTTTACAGAAAAGATGGTGTCTTACTCCAGTCTTGAAGTAGCTGTTATCCAGGTGAAAAGAGGGTAAGAGGAGGTATTCTGGAAGCAGAAACAATATGTGTGAAGACACCACATATGGTTTACTTGGAGACAAGAAATTTCAGTAAGGTATAGAACGAAGGACATCCCAATGGTAGAGATGTAGTCGCAATTTAGATTTCCGTTCTGCAGAAATATATAAGAAGAACGCCTCTCCAGGTCTTTCCTACATTTTATTATAGTTCACCAACCCAACAGGTTAGCAGAGAGGTAGTATTATGTTTTAGACATTCGAAGTTGCTTTATTAGTTACCTAGTTCATGCCATATCTGAGGTTTAAACTTCTTCCACTACGTTTTTCCAAATGAGTTTTGAGTCCCTTCGTGAATGCTTTTACGTGCAGATAGTGTGGGGCAGTTGTTAAGACCAGACTCAGGAATCAGATTGCCTGGGTTCAAATCCTAGCTCACTACTATGGCAGGCCACGGCCAGACCAGCTGCACTGAAGAATCAAGTGGGCACACTGGCCATGCAAGAGCCAAAACAGGGAGATAACTGGATTAGGTAACAGTGGCTCAACCAGAAATTCTGACTCTGGAACCACAACACTAGGGTCTAAATGATGTGGTTCTCTCCCAGACTAAAAAGAAATGAAGGGTAAGTACGGGGTTGCAGATTCTTCCAACCTGGAGGATCTCCACAGCACATGAGCTGCTGAAACTACTCCACTTTAGGTGTGCTTGAAAAATAAAGTTGTCACGAGAGAGATTTATCTCTTTCCCATCTTGCTCTTCTGTGTATCTTTTGCGTTGCTTACTAGTTGAAGCAATAGTAAAACCGCAGGAAATTTAATCTTAGCTCACCCAGAGTTATCAGTTTTGCCGATCTGAACCTAGACCAACATTTGCATAGCTTAATCACTTACAAGCTATGATTTGCTCATCTGTAAAATAGGACTGATTTGAGGATTATGAGATAATAATTGCAAAGTCCTTGACAGTGGCTGGCTCATGGGGAGTATGAGCTAAGGTTGGTATTATTAAGTCACTATTTCACATGGTTACCCACTTCATTTTTGCCAGATCTTTCTTATCCAGAATAAGATGGTCATACCTGTAAACTCTACATCTTGTTTTTTTTTTCAAATATTTTGTAGAATGAGCCAAATTTCTCCTTCACAGCTATTCTCTTTTCATGTTACATTTATACCATTCAACTTGCCTATCCAAAATCTGCTCCCTCGGTCTTTCCCATCTTAGTTCATGGCCCTCCATCTTTCTGTTTGATTAGAGTCAGTATCGACTCCCTTCTTTTTCTGACAACCCAAATCTAATCTGTAACATCTTCCTGCTACACCTCATCTAAGCCACTGCAGTGTCTCTCCTGGTTTACTGCAGTAGCCTCCTAATTGGTCTCCCTATTTCTGTTCTTATCCCCATTTAATTTATACTCAATGCAGCAGCCAAAGTAATCTGACAAAATAAAAATTTGGTCCAGTCTGTTAATCCTTAGTTCAAACCCTCAAATGACTTTCCTCCTCACTCAAAGTAAATGACAAAGTTCTCTTAATATGAGATATGAGACCCTATATAATTTGAACTCCTTTATCTCTTATCTCATCTTCTACTACTCTCCTTCTTGCTCACCTACATACACACTGACTTCCCCAATATGGTATTTGTGCTATGGTGTGAATTTCTGGGTCCAAATGCATGACTTTACATTATCTGTATGCAAATACCTTTTGCTTAGATGTGGCTTTTCAGTATCATCTTCAGTTCTGGTGCTCTTATCCAGCTAATGGCCATTCCAAGTGCATGTTGTGTTTATATTTGATCAACATGTCGATTATGTCCTCATTCATTTAAGTCATTAATAAAATGTTAGATCAGATTAGCAAACAAAAGACTTTGGATTCACTACTAGAGACCTTTAGATAAGACTATTAAGACTGTTCATCCAGTTGCAAATACATATATTTCTGCACCCTACATTTCGCACACTTGTTCCTTAGTAAGATGAGGAAACTCAGAAAGGATAAATGAATTGCTCAAGGACCCATGACTAGTAAGCAACAGACGTGGATCTAGACTGCTGGTCCAAGGACTTTCCCAATATTACATAATACTTTAGCATTTTTGTATTTCCCACAACACCAAGCACAGTGTTTTTCAAGTCCTCAATGGACATGTTTATTGCTGATTAATATGCCTTGCTTTCACTGTCCTGCAAAGTAAGTCCTTCATTTAGACCTGTGGTTCTCAACCCATGACAATTTTGCCTTCAGGGGACTTTTGCAAAGGCCTGGAGACATTTTTTTTTTTTAATTGAAGTATAATTGATTTACAATGTTGTGTTAGTTTCTGGTGTACAGCAAAGTGATTCATATATATATATATATATATATATATGTATATATATATATGTTTGTATATGCTAAACTACTATTTTATCCCTCCCCCACCCCCTTTCCCCTTTGGTAACCATAAGTTTTTCTGTCTGTGAGTCTATTTCTGTTTTGTAAATAAGTTCAGTTGTGTCATACTGTAGATTCCACATATAAGTGATATCATATGGTATTTGTCTTTCTCTGTCTGACTTACTTCAGTTAGTATGATAATCTCTAGGTCCATCTATGTTGCTTCAAATGGCATTATTTCATTCTTTTTTTTTATGGCTAAGGAATATTCCATTTTATACACACACACACACACACACACCACATCTTTATTCATCTGTTGATGGACATTTAGGTTGCTTCCATGTCTTGGCTATTATAAATAGTGCTGCTATGAACATTGGGGTGCATGTATCTTTTCAAATTAGAGTTTTTTCCAGATATATGCCCAGGAGTGGGATTGCTGGATCATATGGTAACTCTATTTTTAGGTTTTTAAGGAACCTCCATACTGTTATCCATAGAGGCTGCACCAATTTACATTCCCACCAACAGTGTAGGAGGGTTCCCTTTTCTCCACATCCTCTCCAGCATTTGTTATTTGTAGACTTCTTAATGATGGCCATTCTGACCGGTGTGAGGTTGTACCTCATTGTAGTTTTGATTTGCATTTCTCTGATAATTAGCGATGTTGAGCATCTTTTCTTGTGCCTATTGGCCATCTATATGTCTTCTTTGGAGAAATGTCTATTTAGGTCTTCTGCCCGTTTTTTGATTGGCTTGTTTGGTTTTCTTGTTATTGAGTTGTATGAGTTGTTTGTACATTTTGGAAATTAAGCCCTTTTCGGTCGCATCGTTTGCAAATATTTTTCTCCCATTCCGTTGGTTGTCTTTTCATTTTGTTTCTGGTTTCCTTTGCTGTGGAAAAGCTTATAAATTTGATTAGGTCTCATTTGTTTATTTCTATTTCCTTGAGAGACTGACCTAAGAGACATTGCTATGATTTATGTCAGAGAATGTTTTGCCTATGTTCTCTTCTAGGAGTTTTATGGTGTCATGAGTCTTTAGCCATTTTGAGTTTATTTTTGTGTATAGTGTGAGAGAGTGTTCTAACTTCACTGATGTACATGCAGCTGTCCAGCTTTCCCAACACCACTTGCTGAAGAGACTGTCTTTCCTCCATTGTATATGCTTGCCTCCTTCTTGAGACTTATTTGATTGTCGCGAATGGGACATGCTACTAGCATCTAGTGGGTAGAGGCCAGGGATATGCTAAGCATCCTACAATACACAAAACAACCTCTTACAACCAAGAATTATCTGGTCCAAAATGTGCTGAGATTGAGAAACCCTGATTTAGAAATTAGCTTATTGATTTATAAGCAGTTAAGAGAAGGTCTGAAAGGGCACCAAAGCAAGCTCATTGTTTTTTCTCTCTGGTTTCCTTGTTAATAGACCCAGCTTTTAAATAAAACAAAAGAACTCTTGAACTAAAAAAAAACCAGACATGCAAATAAAACCTTGAAGCCCAGCTCCTTTTAGTACCTGAGGTCCTTGTACTTGCACTGAGAGGTGATGGCCAAGTAACAGCCGCCCTCCTCAGCTGGGATAAAGAAGGTTGTACTCATTACATATTCATGTGTTCAATGGCATTCTTCACTTAAGAGATTCAGGGCACATCATTAATTAAAGCAATGAATTCCCCAGAAACAACAGTAATTAAACCTCAAAATCAAAACAGCATAAAAAAGCAGGCCTCATTTTTCCATCCTATCTGAAACACTGAGAAAAATCATACAGCTTCATGAGGCCGTGTGGGGAATGGGATTCATCAAGAAGGCAGACCACACACCTTCACTTATGCTTTCTTCCTATTGTTTCTTTTTTTTTTTTTTTTTTTTAAAGGATTTTCTTATTTATTTATTTATTTATTTATTTATTTTTTTATTTTTGGCTGTGTTGGGTCTTCGGTTCGTGCGAGGGCTTTCTCCAGTTGCGGCAAGCGGGGGCCACTCTTCATCGCGGTGCGGGGACCGCTCTTCATCGCGGTGCGCGGGCCTTTCTCTATCGCGGCCCCTCCCGTCGCGGGGCACAGGCTCCAGACGCGCAGGCTCAGCAATTGTGGCTCACGGGCCCAGCTGCTCCGTGGCATGTGGGATCTTCCCAGACCAGGGCTCGAACCCGTGTCCCCTGCATTAGCAGGCAGATTCTCAACCACTGCGCCACCAGGGAAGCCCGTTCCTATTGTTTCTTGCTGCTAGTTCTAAACATGAGCCAGAGACAGAGCTACCAGGAAGCAAATAGCTGGTTGGTAGTGGCAGTGTGATCACTTACGTGGTATGTGTTTTATCTTCCATGAAGAAGCAGTGGAATTCTGGAAGAGCAGGAGGGTTAGAATTTAAGGAGTCAGAAATCCACCCTCTTAACCTAGGCAACCTTGGCCGTCTCCTTTTCTACTCCATACTTAATACTTGAACAACCTCATAGTTTAACTCCCACATATTTGCTGAGTACTTCCATGTCTATATTTTTCAGTCCAGGTACTGTGCTGAATGGTTTGCATGCCTTATTTTTTAAAACTCTTTCAGCAGTCCTGTGTACTCTTATTCACATTTTCTAATTTATGAAATTAAGATTTAGAGAAGTAATTTGTCCAAGATCATATGTATAGAGGGTGAGAATGTTGGGACTTGAGCCCAAGTCTTTTGTTCCCCCTTCATCCTCAATTTCATTGTTTGGTTCACGTTCCCATTGTTTCCCAGCTGGATTATTGTCCCAGTTTCCTAACTAGACTTCCTTTCATGCCATCCTACACTCTGCCACCAGGATAATCTTTGTTATATTATACTTAATATTCCCCTAATTAGTCTAACTAAATGATTTATGGTTCCTTGAGTATATCAGGTTCCATGTCCTCACTATGTTGTTTCCCTAACTGATATTTATTCTCCTTAAAAATTCAGCCTTATTGAGTAGAAAGGTAGCCATACCTTTTAAAAAACATAGACTTAAGTTACTTGCCTTATTAACATATGTAAAAAAAGAGAGGAAAAAAAAGTTAAACTTTTTGAGTAATCCTCACGTTTGTGAAATAATTTTCCATCCACAGTATTGGAATACTTTCTTTACTTTTGTCAATTATATCATTTACATGGATTTCATTAGGCCTGACCGGCTTATCATTGGATGATAATGAAGTTCACCACTTTTCTCTTTCCCTCATCTCTAAAATGTCAACCTTTTAATTTTTTTTACAGTATTCTGAAGGCACCTCAAATCATATTTCATTCATCTCCTTTACTGTGAGAATTAAACACATACTCAGAGTACGCCTATTTGTGGGCGTATCAATTGGTACCTCTCTCTGTTTTCTCATTAATTGGTGTAAGTCCACTGACGCTCTGACCCATTTGGGCCAATCCCTCAGGAGGTGCTACATTCAGGGAAGTACAGACCTTCTGACTCTGTTTTACTTGTCTGTCTTGAAGAACATAAGTGGGAATGGAGATTATATTTTATGGCAACTCATGAAGATCCCCAGCTACCTCCTGTAGTGCCCAGTAACTTTGCCCTCATTTATGCCATCCCATCCCTATACTCTCTCAGTCTCCTCCCCCAACTCCTCTTGCTCCCGCACCCTTCCTCTCCACCCACCAGCTCTATCAGTTTGCAGCTCTCTCTGCTCTCCTCCAGATAACCACCCAGTTAGCTTTTGTTTTTTCTCCACCTTCCACATTCTGGGGATTCCATTACACGAAAACTGAGTATTAGTCTGGCAGTATCCTGAGGACAGCGGGGAGAGGGGACAAAATGGGCAAAACCAGGTCACTTATACTTTAATAGTTTAATTACAATTTTTTTGTAGGGTAGGGGCCACGCTTCCACTTGTAATCATGATTTTGGTGAAGTGAGGAACCTTAGAGATCTGATAGTCCACTTTTCTAACTACATAGATGAAGAAACAACAGCTACCCGAATAGGTGTGACTTACCCTTGATCACACGGCTGGCCAATGCCATAGTTAAGCCAGACCTTCTACTCAGAGATCAGGATATGTCCTAGTATTCAGTGTTGTTTAAACTCCTCACTCAGTGCTAAGTGCAATGCCTCTTGAAAGATCTGTACAGGGTGAATGTGGGAACAACAACAACAAAAAATGTGATTTAATGATTACAGTTAAAGTAGAGTATCCTTCTCCCCACCACACCATGAAGAGGAACTGAATGGAATAGCAAAATAAGATTGGCTGGCCAGTCTGCTTATGCTATTTTAGTTATGATGTTTCATTGTGGATTACCTGGGAGTCTTGTATTTTATTTTAATGATATAATGAATCTTTAAAATGAAGGTAAATATATCCCACCCCACCCCAAATGGCCTTTTAAGTTTTTATTGGCTGTGCTTTGATAGTAATAAAAATAGTAATGACAATACTAATAGCTACCACTACACATTACATACTATGTGCCAGTCCTCCCACTAAACATTTAATTTCTCTTATTTAATTTAATCTTCAGAATAACTCTGTAAAAAAACAAGTGTGTATATCTACCTTACAAATTAGGAAACAGAGGATCAGAGGAATAAGATAACTTATCATCACTTAGTAAATAGTAGAGTCATAGTGTAAACCCAAGCCCTCTGGTCTCCAAGAAGCTATGCTTTTACTCACTGCCCTATAAGGCAGAAGGTGACAGCACCTACCTCATTCTGCATTATGTTATATGTAGTTCTTTCATTCAAGGGGCTTTTATTACTATACACTGGGACAGGTGGTAGGAAACAAAGTCCAAGAAAATATTTTCTGCTTTTAAGGAGACTCTACTTTAGTGGGGAAAATAGACAAGCAAATCAACAATTATAGTAAAGAGTAAGAAAGGGTTTTCCTTGAGATATAAATGTGATACTCAGAGTGCCACGGGGGACATCAAAACGAGTGGGAGTGGGGATGGTCAGGGAACGCTTGCAGGTCTAGCGGGCCTTTGAGGTGAATGTTTAAGGAGGAATAGACGTCAGTTAGGGAAACAGTATGTCTGAGGACATGGAACAGATGAACTCAAAAAGTGGTGAGTAATTCATTTAGACTGGAGAGAGCAGACCGTTCGAGGCTCTGCAGAAGGAGCTGGAGAGGTGGGCTGTGGGCAGGTCCTGCAGGGCGTTTGAATCATGTTGAGTGGTTTGGAATTGATCCTGAGCACCATGAGAAACTGCTGTGGAATTTTTATCAGAGAAATGACTTAATCAGAGATGGTTTAGGGAGTGTACTTGTACTTGGGTAGGGCTGGGGAGGGTAGAAAGGCAGGGTGGGGCATTGGGTGGGGGGATGGGAGATTATGGACAGAGCATTAGAGGGGAAGCTGCTGTGACCCAGGTACAAAGGCAGCAGGGTGGACTGAGGCACCTGTGAGGGAAAATGGAAAGGAGGAAACGGGTTCCCCAGATTTGAAACAGGTCCTTTGACTGCCATGGGGACCAACTAGATGGTAGGCTTATTTGCTCCGTTGACATTTGACTCTGACCCTTCCTCAGGGAGACTTTACTGAGACTTTACTGGGTGTGTTGTCTTTTGAAAAAGAAGTGGAAGAAAGACCAAATGTGAAATGAATCACAAAGAGATATGACCAAGAAAGAGACTCAACCAAGGGACCTGAGGGAGGTCAAGAAGGAAGAGATGTTTCGTTTCTCTTTTCACCTTGAGCCTTGCGTCCTTTTTCCCTCTCTGGTCTTTCTCATGTCTTCTCACTTATTCTTCCTCTGCCTCTGGACTTTAGCACACAGTGCACCGTGGCTAAAGGTCTCAGGAGAGCCCAGAGCTAAACATTAAGCAGTGCTGAAGCTACAGTGCAGTTTAACTCTAGAATGTGGTCATTGCTAAACTGAGGCTTTTGGAAAAGAACTGTTTCTTGATTCAAACACACTGAATGGGGGAGGGGTGGATCAGGGGAGCTCAGCTTTTGCTTCCACAGTGTTCCTTGAAAAAGCCTAAGTACTGCTTGTGAACAGTATCTACGTTTTTCCATTGATATGTAGCTATTAGTTTGAACCCAGGCCTATGAAGTCGCTGTGATGCTAATGACCTTTTGTTTGTAAAAGATCTCAAGATTCTCAAATTATGCAATCCCCATTGCCAAAAAGCTTTCAGGTGGCCTTTTGAGCAAAATAAAGAAAAATGGCACATAAATTCACACCCATTTTTCCAATGTAAATGCCATTTTATTAAAAATGGAGTCTATAGAAGGGCAATCATAATTTAAATTAATGTGTCTTCAAATAATACTTGTTATTGCCAATTATTTTTTCATATAATATAAAATCTCTGGGTTCATAAATAATAGTCTTTCCCTATTCAGGAAAAGCCATGCTCAGCAATGTGTTATTCATGACTTAATTATTCTATAGATGCTTCATTCATATGCATGCAGATATATCTGGCAGCACTGCATTTTAATGAAGATGCTGAAAGGCAGCAGGCTATAATTTCTAACAGAGAATTCTGTCAGGACTGAACAATAGCAGCTCCTCGAGAGGACTAGGAAATAGCATAGCCCAGAAAGAAAATTAAAAACCCATTTAAATATTTTAATTATAATCTTCATTAGTGAAATCTTGAAATCCTTTTGCACATCCAGAGCTTCTATAGTTTAGGAGCTATTTTGGTTGGAGGACAATAATTTTGAGGAAGGGGAATATTTTCAAGATTCCATGGTTTGAGATACAACCAGTCCCTAGGGAGCACAGGACTGGGCCTCTGTCCCATCCCCTGTGCCCCCTTACCCTGAGTTTTTTTTTATTGAATTAGTGGGGTCAAAATGACCAGTTAAGTCAACCTTGCAAGGTACAATGAGAGGAAGAAGGGGGGGAGATTAATTTCAGGATTTTTACACCATACATATATATACATATATATATACATATAGTGTAAGATTTTAGCACGGCAAAATGCACCTCAAATTTCCATCCCTTGACCCTCCAGAAAGTTCGACTTGACTAGAAACAACTAAGACCTATTTTGACTGTAGAGATGGCCACAATTTTGTTATGGTTTCTCTCTTTCTCATCTTGCTAGAGAGGAAGAAATGTCAGAAAAATGATAGAATTCTCAAAAGCATGTGATATCAGCTAAGTAAATCATGATACAGATCATAATTCTACTTGTTCTGTTACAGAATAAAAGCCAAATAGAACCTGTCACTACCATGTTCAGATATTTTAGGAGAGCTGTGAATATGCAAGTGATAGGGCATTTTAGGCATCTAGGAAGGTGTGGCGTTTTCTGGAAGGGTAATGAACAAGAGACACAGCTGTCCGCGCACTACCCTGGGTTTCCTCCTACTCCATTGAAATGCTGTTGTTCTGGTCATCAGTGTTCCTTGTGTTTTCAAATCCAGTGCACACTCTTCTGTCTTCCTCGAATTCCCCCCTCAGTAGAATTCAACAAAGATGGCAACTTCCTTTCTACAAACATGCTTCTCTCGGAACTCTTGAGACACTGTACGCTCCTGCTTTTCAGACTTCTTGTCCTTTCCTTCTTTTTTCTTTGTTCAATGTTGACCTTTGATAAATAGAATTAAATTTTTTGCATACTTGAATTTTCAATCGTTTTATATGTTTTACATCTTTCATTAAGGAATTCCTTACATCGAAAATTTCCATTTGCTTGTCACATTTTGAGGTAGAGATCCAACGTTTTTGTATTCTATATGTATGACCATTTGTCCCAGAATTACTCATTGAAGATATCTCCTTTCACCAAGAATCTGCAAAGCCAGCTCTGTCATCTATCAAATACTTGTATAAATATAGGGCTGTGTATTAGTTGTCTATTGCTGCATAACAAATTACCACAAAATTTTCAGGTTAAAACAACACCCACTTATTATCTCACAGCTCTGTAGATCTGAAGTCTAGGCAGGCTTGGCTGGGTTCAAAGCTGAAATCAAAGAGTTGGCTGGGCTGGGCTCTTATCTGGAGGTTTTGGAGAATAAACAGCTTTCAGACTCATTCAGGTTGTTGGCAGAATTCAGTTCTTTGAGGCTACAAGAGTAAGGTCCCCATTTCCTTGGCTGTTAGCCTGGGGCCACTCTCAGCAGCTCAATGCCACCCACATTCCTTGGCCTGTGCCCCCTCCATCTTCAAAGTCAGCAATTCCATGTCAAATTCTTCTCAGCCTTCCGATCCCTGAGTTTCTCTTCTTCCACCAACCAGAGAAAATTCTATACTTTTAAAAGGCTCATTTGATTAGACCAGGCCTACCTAGATAATCTTTATTTTTTCATATAATGTAATGTAATCATGGGAAGGACATTTCATATTCTACCTCAGTCCAAGGGGAGTCGTTCGTAGAATTTTGCCTACACAATCTGTTTGTAGCCTTTCTAACCTCTACCATTGGCTTATTCCTGTGTCAATATCTACACTGTCTAATCATGTTCCATCAAGAACCCCACTGATATTGAAACCGTGCACTTCAGACTGAGACTCGAACCCAGCCAAAATCCTGATTGGGACTTGAACCCACACAGCTGGGACTCAAACCTGGCCAAAATCCAGACTGGGACTTGAACCGACACAGCTAAGATTCAAACCTGGTCAAAATTGTCTTCCAATTGAGGTCTTCCAACTGAGGTCACACACCTGGTTTCAGGACTTAATGAAGCTCAGGTTCTTGATGTCTCATCGCAGAAAGAATTCAGTGAGAGACAAAGTGATAGGTAAGAAGTGGATTTATTTAGAGAGAAACACACTCCACAGACAGAGTGTGGGCCATCTCAGAAGGTGAGAAAAGCACCAGAGTATGGGGTTGTCAGTTTTTATAGGGGTGCCTAATTTCATAGGCTAATGAGTGGAAGGAGTATTCCAGCTATTTCAGGAAGGAGCGGGGATTTCTAGGAATTGGGCCACCGCCCACTTTTTGATCCTTATGGTTGGTCTTGGAACTGTCATGGTGCCTGTGGATGTGTCATTTAGCTTACTGATGTGTTACAGTGAGCGTATACTGAGGCTCAAGGTCTAGTGGAAGTCGACTTGTCCGCCATCTTGGACCCATTTGGTTCTAATCAGTTTATGTCATGTCCTACGGCCTATGTAATTCTCTCAAAGGTTGGGCCCTGTCCCCTTCCCTCCTGTTTCAATATTTTAATTGGAATTTCATTGGATCTATAGTTCAATGTTTTTGATATTGAATCTTTTTATTAAAAAAATTATGATGTATCTCCTCATTCATAAGCTTGTTCATAAGTCTTACATATCTTTTCCTTTTTCACATGTCATAATGAAACGTTACAATGACCTCTGTCCCAAAGCAAAAATTTTGAATGTGAGGTGGGACTTCTGGAAAGGTTGAGTGAGGCGGTAGGCAAACCCTCTCCCTAAAAAGCAAATATAAAATCAGACAAAGCTGTTAAAAACAGCCACTCCAGGATTTTGGAAATTGACCAAAGGCGTCTATCTAATTGAGAAGCATTCATTCAAGAAAAACTAAGCATCATTAAGAATACTGGGGGCTTCCCTGGTGGCGCAGTGGTTGGGAGTCTGCCTGCCAATGCAGGGGACACGGGTTCGAGCCCTGGTCTGGGAAGATCACACATGCCGCAGAGCAACTGGGCCCGTGAGCCTCAATTACTGAGCCTGCGCATCTGGAGCCTGTGCTCCGCAACAAGAGAGGCCGCGATAGTGAGAGGCCCACGCACCGCGATGAAGAGTGGCCCCCGCTTGCCGCAACTAGAGGGAGCCCTCGCACAGAAACGAAGACCCACCACAGCCATAAATAAATAAAAATAAAAATAAAAATTATTAAAAAAAAAAAACTTAAAAAAAAAAAAAAAGAATACTGGGAGTCTGTGGCATTTTATCCTGGGGCTTCTGCCATTCCCCACCCAGCTCTGCTGTTCAGTACTTTTATAAGGGCCGGGCAAGCTGTGAGGAATCGCAGCCTCCTTACTAGAGGGGGCTGATTTGCTCTGGAGAGAAGCACAAATACACAAGGGCATTGTCAAAAATGATAACAGGAAAATCCAGGGATAATAGCAAACAATTTAAGAAGGCTACCTGAGGTGCCAATACTGCTTGGGCAAGCCAGAGATTGACAGACCAGCTAGAAAATTAAAAGGGAAATCCAGAGATCAAGAGAGTGATAGAGGGGTTCAGAAGTGTCCACTTAGCCCTGGTGATTTGGAAGCAGGTATATGCATGCTCAATGATGTGCACTCACAGAGGAAAGACCAGATAGGGCCCTGGCTATCTACTTGTCCCTGATGAATGTGAAGTCTTGAGTATGCAGAAAGAATAAGCTAGAGCAGACTGTAAACTGCCTGAACTTTGATGACATTCCTTAAACACACACAGCTTCACAGCAAAGGGTGGAAACCTTACTGGTTCAAGATGTTTATGTACAACCTCTAATCAATCATTGGCTGACCATTAAGTTAGGCTGACCCCTAGGGAGTCAGGCTTAAAAATAAAACAAAAATATATTAAAAAACAAAAACAAAAAAATACCCTGAACAAAGGCGTCAGTGGCTGCACAGTGCCGGGAAGACAGACTCTACAGAGTTAATCCAGGCAAGCCATTACAGAAACAAAAAAAGCAGCAACAGCAACTACCCCGGAGGGGATAAGAATCCAGAGTTGCTGCAATATATTATCTAAAAACTTCCAATTTAAAAAATTACATGCAAAAAAAAAAGCTTAGGAAGGTATGACCATACATACACAGGAAGAAAAGCGAAGGGATTTCTGGACATGTCACCCCAAAATATGCCACCTTGACATATTGATTATTTTGAGTTGAAATCACTTGAAAAACAGCAGGTGAAATTAAGGTACTTGATTACCCTTTTTATTCCTGAAAGCAGAAGTTAAAACTCCCATGTGAGAGCTGCCCTCCCTGTGCCAGGAGGAAAGGAACATTCTTATCACCAGAAATGAGAGTCAAAGCCAGGAAACTTCTGTACTAACAGACCTTGTTAAAATAACTCTTATCTTCCTTTGGTCTCTTCATTTTAGTTATGTTTCCCCTACAGCGTTTGCCTCCCCTACCGTTTCTGGCGGTGACGATGGGATAGTACTGACTGGGTCACTGCTTATCACTCTGGGGGCTGAAGCTGAGAGATCCTGGGACATTTGACAAACGCTGGAAGTTGGTAAGACTTCTTACTATGTCACTCCCTCCCAAATCTCCACCTGTAGGGTCTGGGTGGGAGGGTGAGAGTGATAAGAGTCTACCCTTGTCTTTTTCCCTTTTCAAGTTCAGATTGGCAGGGAAAACCACTGGTGTGAACTAGTTTTTTGTGTATAGCACCTCTAATGTTTTCTGTTTGGAGTACTCTTGTTTTCTGTTGATCTCCTGCCTCCCAGAGATAGTTTTCCTTTGTCTCTGTTTCTATGTCATTGGTCATAAAGAGGAGATTCATAGGGTAAAACAGAGGTATAGGTCTGACAAGGCTGTTGTTTGAGCTGGCCTCACAGTCTGACTAGTTTATAGCTCTCACTAGATCAGCGTCTGTTTAGACAAACTTTGCTGTGGGTCACAGATAAAAACAACAACAACTGGATCAGATTCTCTCTTCATGTTGTTTTATGTCCTGAGAGCTTGGCTTTGTGACCAGTGAGAATATTCTCTCTGGTCTCTGCCAGTCAGGGGACACAGGTTGTTGGGTTTGCCTCAAGTGACCTGCCCACAGGCTGGGAACCCAAGACAAGAAGTGACATGCAGCAGTCTCTTTGTCCAACCATGACAGCTTTCAGGGGAGTTTGTCTTAATAAAGGGTCCCAGTCCCTAAGGGACCTTTGTCTCCCTAGTGCTGGGAAAGCCCCTTCCTAGTATTGCCTACCCTGTGTCACAAACTAGTAGGTCTGCGACTAGAGGAATCTCAAATTCTTGTGGGAGACTGAAGTCACAATTTTCACAAACGCTATTCTTACCTCCCGTGACGATGAAGAGCTCTGCTTTCTTAGGCTAACTCTGGGAATGAACTTCTTGGATCTTGCGGGCTGCATATTCTAGACCTGCTTTGGGGATGTGTCTTGTGTCTGTGCCTAGAAAATTGCCTCTGGTCTTTCCATAAAAAGGTTTACTGGATTGAGTTGCTATTGAAATAAACATACCCTTGAAGATCCTATTTGTCAATAACCAGATGATGGATCCTTTGAATTGGAAAAACTTCTTTATTCAAAAAAATTTTACAGAGCTCTCATCCTAAACAAATATCCCATTGGTTTCTACGGGAAGATCAAATTAAAAAGAGGACACAACGGATTTTAACGGCTAGCCTTAGAGACTCCCTTAAAAAGATTAAAGAACAGAAAACAGATTTAAAAACAAAAGTTAAAATCCGCACCCACTATAAATCTTCCCTCTCTACCCACCTATACTCCCTTTATCCCCATCTTCCTGTTCCTGACCCTTCAGAAGATCTATTGGATCTGTGGACCCCTGCCTCAAACCCCTCTCCTCAAAATCTGGCCCCATCTCCTCAGCAAATTCCTTCAACTTTCCCCCCAAACTGCTCCAACTTCCCCCCCAAATCCCTTAAACACCCAGCTACCTGCTTTAAGTTGCCTTTCCCTGCAAGATTTACAGGAAGCACTGTAGCCTGATCTTCAGGCCTGGAATATACAGGTTATTTGTATAAACACTGATAGCCAGGAAATAAATCTGGCACAGGTTCCAGGAGCTCACAGCCAGGATCACTTTGCGGTACTTTACAACCCCTCTTACTTCCCTGGGCTCTGTAATCAAATTCAGTCATCTCCAGGCCTTCCTGTGCAATGTCCCATGAAGTTGCATCCTGGACCTCCACAGCAAAGAATTCTGCTTCCCTGGACTGCACCAGATCTTTTAAATTCCAAAGCCTTTTTGCCACCACTTTCAGAAGATTCTACCAAATTTAGAGAAGAGTTAGAAAGATTAGTGGCCTTTCACAGCCCCACTCTAGGGACTTGGACTGGCTATTAAAGGACATTCTTCCATCCTTGATTATACTGTAATTATCAGGCTAGATGGCCTCATGGGGGAAATCCTCCCCCAACCCTTCCCCAGAGGAAACAGGTGACCAGAATCTCCCAGGCCCTCCTGCAAATAACAGGAAAAGGCTCAGCCAGGCCAACATTCAGGGCCTGATGTGGGGATAATGGAGGCCTCCCTCTAAGGTAAATTGGTCTCAGGTTGAATTATGTGCTCAGAGAAAGAGGAACATCCTAAAACGTTGGTGGAACGCTTTATATAGACTTTGCAAAGGCACACTGCAGTAAACTCTGGAGTCTAGAACATCTTTTAATTTCTGCCTTGGTTGGAAATCTTCTCTCTGATATAGAGAGATAAATCCAAAATAGTGTCATTGGCTGGGCAGTTTGGTCTCTTAACATTATTATAGAAGCAACTACATAGTTCTTTGAAAATAGTGCTCAGGAAAACAACACAAAAAAGAAACTAAAATGAACAGACCTTGATGGGCACATTGAGTCTTTACAAAAACAAAAAATGATGACTCTAAGGGTAACTCAAAGTCCACTCATTTTTCTCACCAACCACATACCCTTCCCTGTATTTGCAGATATTGTGAGAAGCCAGGACATTGGAAGGACAATTATCCTTAACTTAAAAGAAAAAAAGCTCAAATAACCTTTTCCCTAAGCCCCAGCACCATCAGAAGGTTCATTTCTTCCTTCCTCTGGGACAATACTCCATCAACTGACAGGGTCAGCCAATCCTCAGTCACACTGCAGAACCCACTATTAACCTTAAAATAGAGGATTCGAAGCTGGACTTCTTAATTGACAGTGGTGTGAGTCTCTCTAGCATCTGCTCAGAGGATTTAATACTACCTGTCACCTCTGATTCTATTCTAGGTGTCAGAGACCCTGGACAGCCTGTTCCATTGCCCACATCTCAGGCCACCCCAATCTCCTTAGGCTCTCAACCCCCATTATACTTTTCTAATTTCTGACTCCTCACCAGCAAATCTTTTAGGTAGAGATTTGTTATGTAACTTTAATGCCACCATACAATGTAATAAGAAAGGCAGGGTTTTTTCCCCCTGCCCTCAGACTAAACCTCAAGCTTCCTAATTTCCCTGAGGAAATCTCATCTCAATTTAAATCCTCTGAAGAGGAGGCAACCTTAAAATTGTCCCAACTAGTCTCTGGGCTTCACATGCAAATGAGATTGGATTGCTATGGAGCACAGAGCTTGTGCAGAGCCAGGAAAAGGAACAAACCTTTCCCATCCGTGGCCAGGTAGCCCCTCTCAGGAGATGCAGAGTGAGGGATTAAACCTATAATAGACTCTTTTTTATATCAGGGTGTCCTTATCTTTACTTCCTCACCCCAATTACGCCCCAGTAAAGAAAGAAGGGAAATTTGATTCAGATGGAAATTAAATGTATCGATTTGCATAAGATCTAAGAGCCTCAAACTCCTTTGTAATTCCTCCGCCCCATAGTCCTAATCCGGGTACCATTCTCACGTCAGTTCCTGCTGATGAAGCCTGGTTTACAGTAATTGATGTCTGCTCAGGTTTCTTTTTGGTTCCATTGCATTCTGACCCACGATTTCTTTTTGCATTTACATTTAGAGGAAGATGATTGACATGGACTTCCATACCTCAGGGATAGTGTGGGTCTCCCTTAATACTTTTCCCAGTCCTTAAAGCTGATTTAGATTCTGTAGCCTTGACCCACTCTTATTCAATATGTTGATGACCTTTCACTCTGTACCCAGACTGAACAGGGTGCTGTTATAGACGCCCTCATTCTCCTAAAGGCACTGGCTGAAGGAGGCCATAAAGCCTCCCAGTCTAAACTTCAATAACCTTTACCTACTTAGGACAGGAAATATCTCAGGGCACTCAAAAGCTCTCTCGAAAATGCCTTGAATCAATTTTGTTCATCCCCTTTCCCAAAACAAAGAAAGCAGCTGCATAAATTTCTAGGGGCAGCTGGCTACTGCCGCCAAGGGATTCATCACTTTTCTGCCCTTGTTAAACCCCTATATGCTCTCCTCCAGATACTACCTCGGAGTATATTTCCTGGCCCCTAGAGGCATTAACTTCCTCTGAAGCCTTAAAATTAACATTGTCCACACCCCCGGCTCTTCGCTTATTTAATTTTGACAAACCTTTTCACCGATATTGCCATGAAAAAATAATGGGATTGCTGCAGGACAACCTTTAACCTCTCATACGTCCTAAAGAATATTTCTCATGTCAGCTGGACCTTGTGGCAGGGGGGATGCCCCATGCCTGCATGTTGTAGCCTCAGCTGCTGCCCTAAACGACAAAGTCAGTACCCTTACAGTACATGCCTAATGTAAGAATAAGCATATTCCCCATACTCTCTTACAAGTTCGTAAGACATAGCATCTCTCTACATGGTGGCAGACCACCTATGAATAAGCCCTATTTGCAATCCCTCCGTCATCCTACATTGTTCTAGTACTTTAAATCTGGCTACTCTACCACCCCCCGCTGACAGAGAGCCTCAGTCCATTCCACGTGATTGCCTTGCAACTACATATATAAATGGTCTCAAAGCAACGAGAAGACCTCTTAGATGCCCCCTTTAGACAGCTCAGACTTACTTCTATTTTGTGATGGCTCTTGTAGATACAGTTTCTGGGAAAACATAATAACTGTTTCCCCACATGAAATGCTTGAGGTGTACCCTTTGCCACTGTAAAATCAGCCTGGGCTGCTTACGGATCTTACTAGAGCTTGCATGCTGACAAGAGGAAAAAAATGCTCCTATTTACTGACTGCAGATATGCTTTTCGAGTCTGCCATGCTGTTGGCACAATCTAGAAATCCCACAGGTTCTTAAACCCTGCTGGTACTCCTATTGCCAATGGCTGCCCTGTGAGAGGCTATTCACCTCCATTGTCCAGTCTGTATTAAGGAGACTGATACTATTGTACATCTCTAGGGAATGATAGGGCTGACAGAGCTGCTAAATACACAGCCTAAAACGGATCCCCACCCTTTCTCCACCCAATTTATAAACCTGCCTTTATCCGTGGCTGATATTATTGATTATCAGACAAGTACTCCTCAGTCTGAAAAAAGACAAATGAATACAAAAAGGTGCCAAACAATTGTCAGACACATTTTACATTGGGCCAAACAGACTTCGTGTGGCCCCCTTTCTTCTGACCTTTTGGCTTGCACGGATCTCCCATAAGATGGGACATATGTGCAGATGGGGGATAGTCAAGGAACTAAAAGATACTTGTTTCTGCTCTGGCATTCATAAAATTTCTGACTCAGTTATTTCCCAGTGCACCACTTGTAATCTCACCAAATTTTAGAAGCCAACATACCTTAGGAAGTCTTCCAAGGTCCACACGCCCCTTGTATTACTCCAAATGGATTTAAAGGTTTAGGCTATTCCCACTGTGTGGTAATTGTCTGTATGTTCAGTGGGATAGACTGAGTGCTATCCGTTAGATGTGCTGATGCCACTTTACCACTTTACAATAGTGGTAAAGAAGTTAATAACAGATTATTTTTTGTTTCGGCATTCCTTTACGAATTGAATCAGATCAAGCAATTAGTTTTACAGCAGAAATACACCACTCACTTGCAAAAACTTTGGCATACTCATCAGAATTTCCTACCTGATGACTGAGGATGCTCAGTCATCAAGGCAAGTGGAATGTAAAAATCAAGACATAAAAAGGACTTTAGGAAAAGTCTGTCAAGAAACTGGACTTAAACATTACCCACTGTCCTTATAAAAATCTGGAATACTCTAAATAGTAGACATGGATTAACCCATTTTGAAATAATGTTTGGTTGCCCTTTGCCTTCTGGCATCTCTAACCTTCCATTTCCAGATTGAGTGAATGTTATGGAGACTTAAGAGAACAATTTGATGTTAAGACTAGCTACATATAAGAACTGCCTGGTACACCTGGAGCACATCATCAACAGGTAAGAAAGCATGGCCTCCACCAACTAACTAGCCTCACCATCCTTTCCATCAGGAGATCGGGGGTATATCAAGGCTTCTAAAAGAGAGCACACACTGTCACCTCATTGGGAAGGACTTTATGAAGTATTCCTAACCACCTACACTGCCATCAAAATAGAAGAATTTTGATGAATTCACATGAGTGACACCAAACTAGACCCAGATCAGCAGTCCCAGGACCAGTGGAGGACCATTCTTACAAATGACCTTAAAGTAATGATTTCTAGCATCAATTCGCAAGCCCTGGAAGCAGATGACATCATGAATTAGACAGCTTTTCCCAAGAACATGGATTAAAAAACTCCATTTCCACCTATTTGCTTCCCCTACTAAGTTTCCAACTCCACAAAAAAACAAAACAAACACACAAAAACAACCCTCTTCCTTTTAATGAAGCCTCCCCTTTCTTTGGCCATTATATTAAGGGTTGACTGAGATTACTTGTCCCAATCTGTCCTATTCTCCCTCTGATCCTCCACTAGGGCCTTTCTTTCAAACTGTATCTCATTCTTATTAACCCTTACTATTTTCTCAATAGGTCAGGGACAGACCTGACACTCCTTTACATTGTTTTTCCAAACCTTAGCCACATTAGCTAACCAGTCTAATTACTCGTTATGTCAACATCTAGATCATGCAAAAGAACCTGACCTAATTTTTGTTCTTACCAGTGTGAACACCTGGTAGAACAGTTCTAGAAAATGGGTGTATGGTATCCACAACCAAGTAAACAACATCACCTACTTCTCCTTCTGCTGAGTTCATTGGACATGAAAACAATCTCTATAGACTCTCAAGGACCATCCTTTACTCAGATGAAGTCATTAGAAGGGAATTTTTCCCTTTGCACTGAAAACAGTCATGGTGCTTGACCCTTCCTAGGTGACATACAAAGGCAATGCTTCAATCAGACTCTGTGGTTTGATTCCACAAAGGTGACATGCTCAAGCTTCACACAAAGGTTATAGATGGTCCTAGCACTTATGGTACAAACACTTGCCAAATCATCAGATATTGCGGCTAGGTCACAAGACACCTTTGTGCAATCTTGGGTAGCTCAGCCACTCAGCTGCTTCCCTAATTAGGATGCTCAATGCCAAAGATTACATATGGGGTAGTCTTTGTAGACCAAAGTAGACCAAAATTCTGGACTAGGCTGGCCACGTGACAAAACCAAGCCTCATAACTACCAAAGCTGAACTGCAGCTCTCCTATATTAGATATTTTGCAACCTGTTCCATTCCTGCAGACTGATGGGGACCTATGGAAGATGGAGTTGTGCAGATGCCAATATGACAGGTGACAAAACACAACAAACTCTACCCTAGTGGGTCAAAAGTTCCACTCTGACCTTAACCATGAGCATTGCTGGTCTTTTTGGCTTATGCAATGACAAGGATTCCCATCTAGATAGTCGGGACAATGTGGATTTGGATACCTGATGCCTTCTGTCACCAGGTACTTTACCTTAAATAAAATTACAAACTTAGGCACCTTTGTTCTTAAAAGAGTGCCACATATTCATACTAAATGTACTAGGCAGGAAGTCATAGAAAACCCACTTGTGTATCACAATCCTAAATTCTTTTCAGTATTGAGATCCCTTTGCCCAGGCTTTGGAACTCATGAGCTGGAAAAGGCAGTTTGAAATCTTTTCATAGTGATAGAACAAGAGTTCAGCATTAATGTGCGAATACTGGAAGCACTTCAATTGGAGTTAATACTTTAGCTTCTGTTTAACTCCCAAATCTTTGTGCTCTGGACACACTGATAGCCCAACAAGGAGGAGCTTGTGTGATCATCTGTGGAGAATGTGGTTTCTATGTAAATCACTTGGAACAAATAATGTCTAATCTACATTATTGTCCTTTTAAAGGACAAGATAAACACTCTCCATCAGATAAATCATCAGATAAATGAGTATCAACCTTTTTTTTTTTAATTGTACTGACCTATTCCCAGGGATGGGAGACTAGTTTAATGGGATATGGGGAAACATACTTACATTTTTTTTTCTTTTCTGTTTATTTATTAGTGTTTTATCTATGTTATTCTCTTCCTTTGAAGATTTTTTGCCAATCAGCTAGTAACCTGTTCCTTCTCTCCTCAGCCTCCAACTCAGCTTTTCATATGTGAAAGTTCTGGGGAATTTCCAAATTTGGGAGATGAAGGGGTTAAGGACATGCTACCCAAAATAAGCTGCCCTGATATATTGATTATTTTGAGTTAAAGGCACTTAAACAGTGGGTGCAAGAAAGGCACTCTGATTCTCCTTTTTCTTCCTGAAAGCAGAAGTTAGAACTCCAATGTGAGATCTGCCCTCCCTGTGCCAGGAGGAAAGAAACATTCTTATCACCAGAAATGGGAGTCAAGGCCAGGAGAATTCTGTACTAACAGACATTGTTAAAATAACTCTTATCTTCCTTTAGTTTCTTCATTTATTTTAGTTATGTTTCCACAATTGCCACTCTTTATTCAATCCAGTATGTAAGCATTCAGGTTTTGCCACTTCTTTGGGTCCTTCATTTCCTTATGAAGGCTTCCATGTCATATAAAACTAACCTTAAATAAATGTGTATGCTTTTCTCCTGTTAATATGTCTTTTGTCAATTTAATTCTCAGGAGCAGCCAGAGACTTTAAGAGAGTAGAGGTAAGGTTTTTGCCTCCTCTACAAAAGCAATAAATAGAAACAATCTCTGAGGGGGTCAGATATTGGACTTAGCAGAGGAAGGCTTCAAAGCAATTACTGTAAACATGTTAAATAAAGGAAACAATAGTTAAAGAAGTAAAGGAGGTATAACAAGGACTCATTAAGTAGAGACTATCAGTAAAGAGATAAAGATTATTTGAAAAATCAAATAGATATTCCAGAGTTGAAAGTACAATAATTAAAATGAAAAAAATTACTAGAGAGGCTCAATAGATCTCAGATGGCAGAATCAAATGAATCAATGAAATTGAAGCTGGATCAAAAATTATAAATTACAGAAAGAAAAATGAACAGTCTCAGAGACCTGAGGAACATCATCAGGTGATCCAACACAGGTGTTCCAGAAGTACAGGAGAGAGAAAAAAGGGAAGAAAAAATATTCAACAAATTGTGCCTGATAATAACTAAAATATATATAGTCAAAGGCATCTGTATTACTCTGCTCAGGCTACCATAACAAAATATCATAGACTGCATGGCTTAAACAACAGACATTTATTTCTCACGATTTTGGAGAATGAGAAGCCCAAGATCAAGGTGCTGGCAGATTCAGTTCCTGGTGAAAGCCTTTTTTCTGGCTTACAGATGGTGGCCTTCTTCCTGTGACTTCATGTGGCAGAGAGAAAGAGAGCTCTGATCTTTTTTCCTCTTCCTCTAAGGACAAAAATTCCATCAAGGAGACCTCATCCCCATGACCTCATCTAAACCTAATTACCTCACTAAGGCCCCTACCTCCAAATGCAATCACATTGAGGGTTAGAGGTTCAACATATGAACTTTGCAGGGAGACAAACATTCAGTCCATCACAGTACCCTACAGATGAATTTAAATGGTGCACTAGAAAATATTTAATACAGGGGACTTCCCTGGTGGTCCAGTGGGTAAGATTCTGCGCTCCCAATGCAGGGGGTCCAGGTTCAATCCCTGGTTGGGGAACTAGATCTTGCACACATGTGCAGCTAAGAGTCTGCATGCCACAACAAAAAGATCCCGCATGCCGCAACGAAGATCCCACGTACCTCAACTAAGACCTGGCACAGCCTAAATAAATAAATAAAAATGAAAATCTAAAAAAAGGAAAATATTTAATACAATACAGGCAATAAAGGAAGAACAGAAAAAAAAATGAGATATGTAGATAAATAAATCCAAATAAAATTTCAACAAATAAGTTGAAAGCAAAAGCATGGAAAAAACATATTATTAGAATAGCTAAAATCCAAAAACTGAGAACACCAGTTGCCGGTAAGGATTCAGCAGGAACTCTCATACATTGCTGGTGGGAATGTAAAATGATGCAGAGACTTTGGATGACAGTTTGGCAATTTCTTATAAAACCAAACATAATCCTACCATATGATCCAGCTATTGTGCTCCTAGGTATTTACCCAACTTATTTGAAGACTATGTCCACATAAAACCTGCACATGGATGTTTATATTAGCTTTATTTATAATAACCAAAATCAGGAAGCAACCAAAATGTCCTTCAGTAGGTGAAGAGATAAACTGTGGTACATCCATAGAACAGAATGTTATATTCAGTGATAAAAAGATATGAAGCCATAAAAAAGACATGATGAATTTTAAATGCATATTGGTAAGTGAAATGAGCCAGTTAGAAAGGCTACATACTCTATGATTCTAATTATATGACAATCTGGAAAAGGCAAAACTACCGAGACAGTAAAAAGGTCAGTAATTTTCAGGGTTTTGCATGAGGCTGTGGAGGAGTTGGGGGGAGATTCAGTAGGTGAAGCACAGGGAGTTTTTAAGGATGTGGAAAGGATTCTGTATGATAATATAATTGTGGTTATGTGACATTATGTGTTTGTCAAAACTTCAGAACAAAAAGGACAAAAATGTAAAAAAATCAATTAGGAGATTGGAGGAGTCTCAGGATTGAATGCTGTATGTGACGGAACAATCAAACTGTGTGTATTACAAATGTATGAAGCAACCTCACTGAAGGGGGTGGGGGTAGGAGGTACTAACCTAAGTAACTTTGGAAATGAGTGGAGTCTGTAAAACTAATGACAAAAGAAACTGTGCATAAGCACTGTCACTAGTTGATAAAGTTATTACCCACGGGCATATAGCTTAACAGTTCTGATACCGCTATTCTGGAATTGAACAGTTAAGTAAATTGATGTCAGATGATGGGAATCAGATGTTAGATGATGTCAGAAGATGTCTCACTGTTGCACTGAAAAGTTAGAGATATGCAAAGGGAGGAGGCTAGAATCATTCAAGTGGAAATGGGTTAGAGTTTGAGATGTCAGTAGGAACTCAGGTTTAGCTTAATATCAGTAAAGATGTTTACACACAGAAATGTGTATATACACAGGTTAGTATATACACATATATTTCCTTGTTCTGTCAGCTGAGCAGGCCCAGAAGCAATAACACTCCAGTAGAAATGAGCACACCTAGTCCCCAGATCTTGGTTTCTAAAACTATTCTCCAATCAAAGGAGCCAGGGTTCCTTGGAGAACTGGCTGATTCTAGAACTGGGACAGGAAATACACAAAATGAGCCTGGAGCATCTTATGGTGCCAGAAAGTAAGAAAGTGCTCAAAAAAAACTAACCAACCAACCAACCAATCTACACGTACAATGTTGGAGATATGTCTGGGGCACAGGAAGCAAATAAAAGAGCTCCCAGTGGCCAAGCTGGAAGAGTTTGAGGAACAAAATGAATAAAGTACTATTGGATCATAACCCTACCCTAACTGTAAAATAAGTATCCATGAGTCTATAATGATATAAATAAATGATTGAATCAATAATAAATGGGGGAGAAGAGACCAATCTCCTATGCAGAAGAATTACAAATAATTTATGTAGATACTCTTCCCTCAAAAATGTGGAACGTAATTCCCCAATCCTTAGGTTTGGGCTGTGTATAGTGACTTCCTTCCAAAGAGTGTAGTGTGGAAAGGAGAAAAAAAAGAGTACATATATAGTGGAGAAAGCTGACAAACACTACCTTGATCAGAGGATCAAGGTCAACACCAACAGTGATGTCACGTTGATAATATGTATCCTTGATAAAATGTGGTGAAAGTGGCACTTTACCTTTGTGGTTTTCCTCTGCAAAACCCATAACCCTGGTCTAATCATAAGAAAAACATAAGTCAAACCCCAATAGAGGGACATTATGCAAAATACCTGACCAGTACTCCTCAAATAATGTCAAGGTTATCACAAACAAGGCAAATCTAAGAAACTGTCACAGTCAAGAGGAGCTTAAGTAAACACGATGAGTAAACATAATGTGTCATCCTGGATGGGATCCTGTATCATGAGAAGGACATTGGAGAAAAACTGAGGAAATCTGATTAAAGAATGGACTTTAATTAATAATAATGTATTAATGTTGGTTCATTAATTTTAATAAATGTACCTTAATAATGTAGGATATTATTAACATCCTACATGTTAATAATAGGGGGAAATGGATGTGAGTTACACAGTAACTCTGTACTATCTTGGTAATTTTTCTATAAATCTAAAACATTAAAAATAGTTGATTTAAAATATATATATGTACCTGTGTGAGTGTATGCAAGCAGTAAACTTAAAAAAGATATAGCAGCTATAATAATATCAGGGGAAATAGAATTTAAGATAAGAATATTTATAATAGAGAAACAAAATGCGTTATGTCCACATAATGGAATAGTATTCAACAATAAAAAGGTATGAACTACTGATACCTGCTACAACGTGGATGAACCTCAAAAACATTATGCTTTGAAAAGAGCCAGATGCAAAAGACCTCTTGTTCTATGATACTATTTATATGAAACATCCAGAAAAGGCAAATCTATAGAGACTAAATAGATTAGCGGTTGCCTAGGGCTGGAAGTGAGAAAGTTGTTTGGCTGCAGATAGGCCTGAGGAAACTTTTGGGAGTGATGGAAATGTTCTAAAATAGGAGTGTTGTGATGGCTCTGTAAATTTAAATTTATGGAAAATCATTGAATTTTACATTTAATATGGGCAAATTTGGGGGGAAGTGTATTTTCTGATTGTGAATTATGTGTCAATAAAGCTGTTTAAAGCATTAAACATTTTTTTTTACTCCCTAGAAGAGCTAATGATTAATAGCATACCCAGCAAACAAATATCCTAATGATTTTTAAAATCATTAAAAATACATATCTCCAATGATCCAATAGCTTAATATGAACATTTCACAGAAAAGGCAACTGCTTCCTGAAAAAATTGAAGAGGGTGCTCAGTTTATATAAATAAGTTTATTTCCTGACTTTCCATTCAGATTGTTTGTTCTTCAAGGACAGGACTATTGCTCTCAGAGAATAAACTTAGATATACAATTAATATAATTATTAATTATTGTTTTTTTCAATTAATTATTGTTTCAATTAATTATTTTTTGACTTCAAAGATTTATGCAACACTTGATTAAAGACCAAATGCTATAATTTATTGGGCTAAATCAGTGTAGCCCAAGATGAGGTGAAGTTTCAGATGCCCTCTAAAAGGAAGTGTTGTGAACTATATTATTGTTCAAAATATTTATTCCCTCCCCATGACCTCATGGGAAGAATTCTCTTCCCTAACTCAATTGATGCTGGGCTTGATACTCTATGATTTGCTTTGGCCTCAGCTGAGCAGAATGTACTTCTAAACTCCTGACCTTGGGCTTGGCTATGTGATTTGCTGTGGCCAATGGGAGTTAACAGATGTGATGTAAGTGGAGGCTTAAAGTGTGATTACAAGGTTGAACTTGCCATCTTGTGCTTCTGCTATTGCCATGAGAACTTCTCCAGGGAAGGCCCAGGTTCTAGGTTCTTCCTTACCAGCCACAGGGGGCCCTGGCCTTTGCTGAGAACCTGGTGTGGTACATAGCAGCTAGACAACCTCCAGGATACCTGGAATTCTATATCTTTTGGCTTCCCTAAAGGCAACCCCAGGGTCAGTGGGTCCTTCCCAGTGCTGGATCCATCAACCAGCCCACAGATCCATCAGAGAAGCAAACCTCAAGAACAGTGAAGCCTGTATAAAGAGGTAATTTCACACACAGGGGTGATTCTGTGGTGGCTGGTAAATCCCCCAATGGGATCTGTGAGCCTGAACTGAGTCATGAGAAAGTTAAAAGCATCACCATCATCATTAGTGATGTGAGGATGGTGGGAAAGAAGGGAGCCATTGCATGTTACTCTTTTTTTCCCAGCACTTTATGTTGGGTCCTGTCTTCAGACCTTTGCACACACTCCCCCTTTCCATCCTGTCTCTCTTTCACCTGGGGAAATCCTTTACCACCTTTGAGATTCAACTCAGATGTCCCCTCTTCTGAGAAGCCTTCCTTGACCCCCTTAGCCTTAATGCAGCACACTCTCCTTTATACTCCTTGGGGCTTGGCACCCATCTTGGGTTTTTGTCTTCCTCACATTGTATTATGATCATATACCTCACTGTCCTCAGCCTTAGATGAGGACTATCTTCAGGGGCTGAGCTGAACTGCTGATTCATCTCTATGCTCCTAGTATCATGTACAGTGACTGGCATGGACAAAGCTTTTAATAAATATTTCATTAATGAATAAGGAATGTCTGAAAGAAGAATGAAGAGAGGCCAGGCTCCAAAGGAAACTTTGAAGTTTCCTCTTACCTCATCCCTGCATCCCCTAGTTGGTCTGGGTTGCCAAACCCTTTGTGGGACTAGGTGCTGTTTCCAGCCCGGTTTTAAAAAATGTTTTTATTATAGGTTGAAACTTGCAATGTTGAAAGTGATCTTTCAAGATCATGGCCTTCAAGCCTAGAATTAAGTTGCAAATATGTGTCTCTGGTTGTTAGCAATGAAAAAAAGATTGAATGGGGAGATCTTTCCATGGAAATGACATTTGATATTGTTACAAAGAGTAGTCTTTATAACATTGCAAGGGAATATCAAGGTTTTTCAAATGTTTTACAAGGAGGCTGGGGAAGAGGGTGACTTTTAAGTCTCACCAATTCTGTCTCTATGGTTCTACTTATTGATTTGCAAAGAGACCACACTGCATTGTTCTTAGCCAAGATAAGCACTCTAAAAAATGCCTTGATGCATATCCTGCCTCCCATATTTGTGAACTTAAGTTCATTTCATACTTCTTTCTTCTCTCTGAGCAAAAAATTTACCAAGATAAACAGATATATGGTATATCCTGAATCCTCCTGCAATGCACGTCTTTCACAAATTTGACCTCCCTTTCTCCTGGCATACAAACCTCTTTCTAGAAATATGCTTATTTTACCTGTGACTGTTCCCTGGAAAGCATTTCTGTCCCCAATTCAACCCAGTTCCCAGATATCCTTGGAAAATTCTTATTATTTTGTACCTGATTGAGTTGGACTGGTTTGTTTGTTTGTTTTAGCATATAGGGTTTTATCGGGGGGAGGAGTGTTAAAATTTGGCCTCCCTTAGTGCACCTATTTAGGATGAGTCCACTCTTCCTCCATGCTCTTGCATAAAAACTTAATGCAATGTATTACAGACCCTTGTGTACATGACTGTTCTTTCCATCTCCTTGAAGGTAGAGACCAGGTATGGTTCCCCTCCTTATCCCCAGCACCTAGCCCTGGGCCTGACACCTTGAAGGCACTTGGTAAATGTCCTTTGAATGAATGGAAGAACAGGTGAACAGTAAGTTAATAGAAGGCTGTGATTTTTTTTTTTTTTTTTTTTAATTTATTTATTTATTTATTTATTGGCTGCGTTGGGTCTTCGTTGCTGTGCGCGGGCTTTCTCTAGTTGCGGCGAGCGGGGGCAACTCTTTGTCGCGCTGCGCGGGCTTCTCACTGCGGTGGCTTCTCTTTGTTGCGGAGCACGGGCTCTAGAGCGCAGGCTCAGTAGTTGTGGCGCTAGGGCTTAGTTGCTCTGCGGCATGTGGGATCTTCCTGGACCAGGGCTCAAACCCGTGTCCCCCGCATTGGCAGGCGGATTCCCAACCGCTGCGCCACCAGGGAAGCCCCAAGGCTGTGATTTTTAACTTTTACCATTGGAAGCCCAGCATGGCTATGTTAGCACCTGTAGCACCAGTGTTAGTAGAAGGATAAGAAGGTGGGGATGTTTGGGTAGTGTTTGAGAATTAATGGTGGCAAGGAAGATCTCTCAGATGAGGAAAGGGATGGAAGAAAGTAGAAGACAGTTAAATGGGGCAGGAGAATAGAAAAGAGGAATAGCGGAAGAATCCCCATCTGTCAGACTCGGTTCTTCCTTTTTCCCTCCTCTCAGCTCCAGGCCACTGAACACTTTTGAGTTTCTCTTTGTAGTCCTTCCCCACTTGCTCCATTTCTGGTCAGAAGAACTGCAGTTCAGGATGGGGAATTGTAAGCAGGTGAAGAACAGCAACTAAATAGCCAAGCAATTTAAAGTTGTGTTAAAATGCCAGGCTGCATTAAAATGTCCGCAAGGGGTAGACCTTCTAAATGACTAATCACCTTTCACCCAATAAAATGCAGTATGCTCTGGTGGAAACAGCCCATGAGCAGCCTGGTGTTCCATTTTTCCAGCGTCTGCCTGGGTTGCTGCTGGGTTGATTCATTGGGTTGGCTGGGTTAGGCTAAGGTTAAGCCAAGAAGATCTTTTCAAAGTAAGTGGCATTTGGGGCCAACTACTATATGTTTCCAAAGAACAGATGATGTTGACAAAGAGATGTGACCTTAAAGGTACGTGACCCCAAAGACAGGTGACCTTGGTCTTTTGCCTGATTCTAAAAAAAATAGTCAAGAAAATGTCTGATCAAGGGTCATGTTTAAAGAAAAATTACAATTTGCCAAATTCTGTTTTTAAAACATCAGTTTCTTAAGAAACAAGGAATAAACACTGATTGTAATGCAGGTGTATTTTTGTTTAATTATGAAAACATTTTTAGGATCTCTCAAATGCCCTCCAGAATCTGGCAACTAATATTTAAGGTATACATGTTTAAGTGAAATAGTGAAATAAGAAACTTGCCTGCTGGGAAAAATGAGAAATTTTGAGCTCTTCATTTGGGTTCATGGTGATACCATCTGTATCTCTGTACCCAAGTGCTTGGCATGTAGTGGGAGTTCATAAACATTTGAGGCATGAACAGAGAAACTGAAAGCCAATCGTATTATGCAATCCTGCTCTGCTGGTTGGTTAAAGCTAATAGGACGTCAGCATTTGTATTTCTTTTGCTATAAAAGTAGGTAAAGTGAGACCTAATAAAAGTGTTAGGCAGACTTATTTTAAACCACCTAGTCTCAAGGCTTGTCATTAACAATACATCTGTTTTATTAGAAATACTTATATGTGCATGTGTGTGCCTGTGTGTGTGTGTATGTGTTTGCAGAAAAACCTTCCAATGTAACAAAAGCAGTTTTCTAAAAATTGACCATTCTATCTTTTGTAATCAGTAACTCATGCAGTCGTAGTCATTGCAAACGGGCAAACAGCTCCAAGATTCTGTAAGGTTGCAGTGATTTGAACTAAATTAATAATGGTGTCATTCTGTATTTTTCCCGATTGCCAAGTCATATGATTTTTTATTGCACAAAATGAAAAAGCGGAAAGAAATGAAAACTCAGAGTTGTCTCTATGAATACATTTCTAGAGTATTTTCAGTGTGAGGGTGTGTAAAAGACAGAATTCTAAGATGGCCCCCATGATTTCCACCCTCTGAGGTTATGCCTATGATTAGGTTACATGGCAAAAGAGATTTTACTTAAGTTACTCATCAGTTGACCTTAAGATAAGGAGATTATTCAGGTGGGCCTAACCTAATCATTTGAACCCTTTGAAAGCAATTTTTTCTCTGGCTAGTTGGAAAAGCAGAGGTCAGAGATTTAAAGCATGAGAAGAATTCAACATAGCATTGCTGGCTGGAAGATGGAGGGAGCCACAAGCTGAAGAATGTGAGTGACCTCTAGGAGTTGAGAGTGAGTCCCAGCCAGCAGCCAGCAAGTGTACGGAGACCTCAGTCCTACAATCAGAAAGAACTGGATTCTGCCAGCAACCTTAATGAACTTGGAAGAAAATTCTTATTCAGAGCCTCCAGTTTGGCCAGTGCCTTGATTCAGCCTTTGAGATCCCAAGCAGAGGACCTAGGTAAGATACGCCAAACTTCTGACTCACAGAAACTGTCAGATACAGGCTTTCCTCGGACATATTATAGGTTTGGTTCCAGACCACTGCAATAAAGCGAATATCGCAATAAAGCAAGTCACACAGATTTTTTTGTTTCTCATTGCATATAAAAGTTATGTTTATACTATACTGTGGCCCATTAAGAGTGCAGTAACATGTCTAAAAAACAATGTACATATCTAAACTAAAATATAATGCTGTTGGGAAAATGGCGCCGATAGAGTCACTTGACGCCTGGTTGGCACAAATCTTCATTTTGTATAAAACACAGTATCTGTGAAGTGCAGTAAAGTGAAGCACAATAAAACAAGATATATCTGTAATAAGTATGGGTTGTTTACAGTTGCTAAGTTTGTGGTAATTTGTTGTGTAGCAATAGAAGACTAATACAGATTTTGGTATTTGGAAGTGGGGTACTGCCCACAGTAACAACTAACTAGTGTGGAAGTAGCTTTGGAATTAGGCAGTGGCTGGAGGCTAGAAGAATTTTGAGGAACATGATAAAAGAAACCCAAACTACCTTAAACACATTGTTTGCAGAAATATGGACATTAAAGATTCAGCTGCTGAAAACTCAGAAAGAAGTGAGAAGCATTATAGAGAAAACTTAGATTTTCTTTGAGAAAGCCTAAATCACCATGAACAGACTGTTCTTAGAAATGTGGACTTTAAGAACAATGCTGGTGAGGACTCAGAAGGAGGTGGGAAACATGTTATTGGAACAGGAGGAAGGAGAATCCTTGTTGTGTGGTGGCAGAAACCTTAGAAAAATTGTGACCTGCAGTTATGTCAAAAGCAGAATGTGTAAATGACAAACTTAGATATACATCTCAGGAGTTTTCCAAGCAAAGTGTTAAAGGTGCTGGTTTGTCTCTCCTTACTGCTTATACTAAAATGTGAAAAAAAAAAAGAAACAATTTTAGGGAAAATCTGGTAAACATAAAGAGATGAGGACTGGATAATCTTGAAAATTCTCAGGCTTTTCAGATGGTAAAAGATGCTAAATGTCAGAAATGACTTCTGAAAGCATGACATAGAGGAAAGAAGGACTCCGTGTCTATACAGGTCTTTACTAAAACAACAGAAAAACCAACAGGTCAAAGTATTCAATCATACAAAAGCCTCTTCTAAGAGATTAAGAGTGTGATGCATAAATCCCATTAATCAAACCAGAGGGTCTCTCGGAAGCTTAGGGGTGTATCTCTTAGCCATCTCTGCAGAAGCCAAAGATAGAGAGGAGACCTTCTCAAAAAGATATGTGGGTATGACTCTTGTCTAATGGAGCAAAACCCTGTAAAATTAATGCAAGGACAATAGAATGGGTTGAATAGTTTCCCCCCCAAATTCATGTCCACCTGGAACCTATGAATGTAACCTTATTTGGAAATAGGGTATATGGACATATAATCAAGTTAAGATGAGGTCATACTGGATTAGAGGGGGCCCTAATCTGTTGACTGATGTCCTTATAAGAAGAGGGAGGAGATTAACCAAGATGGCGGAGTAGAAGGACGTGCTCTCACTCCCTCTTGCGAGAGCACCAGAATCACAACTGGCTGCTGGACAATCATTGACAGGAAGACCCTGGACTTCACCAAGGAGGACACCCCACGTCCAAGGACAGAGGAGAAGCCACAGTGAGACGGTAGGAGGGGCGCAATCAGAGTAAAATCAAATCCCATAACTGCTGGGTGGGTGACTCACAGACTGGCGAACACTTATACCACAGAAGTCCACCCACTGGAGTGAAGGTTCTGAGCCCCACCTCAGGCTTCCCAACCTGGGGGTCCGGCAAAGGGAGGAGGAATTCCTAGAGAATCAGACTTTGAAGTCTAGTGGGAATTGATTGCAGGACTGTGACAGGACTGGGGGAAACAGAGACCCCACTCTTGGAGGGCACACACAAAGTAATGTGTGCATCGGGACCCAGGGGAAGGAGCAGTGACCCTGGGGGAGACTGAACCAGACGTACCTGCTGGTGTTGGGGGGTCTCCTGCAGAGGCGAGTGGTGGCTCTGTTTCACCGTGGGGATAAGGACACTGGCAGCAGAGGTCCTGGGAAGTTCTCCTTGGCGTGAGCCCTCCCAGAGTCTGCCATTAACCCCACCAAAGAGCACGGGTAGGCTCCAGTGTTGGGTTGCCTCAGGCAAAACAACCAACAGGGAGGGAACCCAGCCCCACCCATCAACAGTCAAGTGGATTAAGGTTTTACTGGGCTCTGATCGCCACAGCAACAGGGAGGGAACCCAGCCCCACCCATCAACAGTCAAGTGGATTAAGGTTTTACTGAGCTCTGACCGCCACAGCAACAGTCAGCTCTACCCACCACCAGAGCCTCCCATCAAGCCTCTTAGATAGCCTCAACCACCAGAGGGCAGACAACAGAAGCAAGAAAAACTACAATCCTGCAGCCTGTGGACCAAAAACCACAGTTACAGAAAGACAGAGAAGATGAAAAGGCAGAGGGCTATGTACCAGATGAAGGAACAAGAAAAAACCCCAGAAAAACAACTAAATGAAGTGGAGATAGGCAACCTTCCAGAAAAAGAATTCAGAATAATGATGGTGAAGATGATCCAGGACCTCGGAATAAGAATGGAGGCAAAGATTGAGAAGATGCAAGAAATGATTAACAAAGACCTAGAAGAATTAAAGAACAAACAAACAGAGATGACCAATACAATAACTGAAATGAAAACTACACTAGAAGGAATCAATAGCAGAATAACTGAGGCAGAAGAACGGATAAGTGACCTGGAAGACAGAATGGTGGAATTCACTGCTGCGGAACAGACTAAAGAAAAAAGAATAAAAAGAAATGAAGACAGCCTAAGAGACCTCTGGGACAACATTAAACGCAACAACATTCGCATTATAGGGGTCCCAGAAGGAGAAGAGAGAGAGAAAGGACCAGAGAAAATATTTGAAGAGACTATAATCGAAAACTTCCCTAACATGGGAAAGGAAATAGCCACCCAAGTACAGGAAGCGCAGAGAGTCCCATACAGAATAAACCCAAGGAGAAACACACCGAGACACATAGTAATCAAAGTGGCAAAAATTAAAGACAAAGAAAAATTATTGAAAGCAGCAAGGGAAAAACGACAAATAACATACAAGGGAACCCCCATAAGGTTAACAGCTGATTTCTCAGCAGAAACTCTGCAAGCCAGAAGGGAGTGGCATGAAATACTTAAAGTGATGAAAGGGAAGAACCTACAACCAAGATTACTCTACCCAGCAAGGATCTCATTTAGATTTGATGGAGAAATCAAAAGCTTTACAGACAAGCAAAAGCTAAGAGAATTCAGCACCACCAAACCAGCTCTACAACAAATGCTAAAGGAACTTCTCTAAGTGGGAAACACAAGAGAAGAAAAGGACCTACAAAAACAAACCCAAAACAATTAAGAAAATGGTCATAGGAACATACATATCGATAATTACCTTAAACGTGAATGGATTAAATGCCCCAACCAAAAGACATAGACTGGCTGAATGGATACAAAAACAAGACCCATATATATGCTGTCTACAAGAGACCCACTTCAGACCTAGGGACACATACAGACTGAAAGTGAGGGGATGGAAAAAGATATTCCATGCAAATGGAAATCAAAAGAAAGCTGGAGTAGCTATACTCATATCAGATAAAACAGACTTTAAAATAAAGAATGTTACAAGAGACAAGGAAGGACACTACATAATGATCCAGGGATCAATCCAAGAAGAAGATATAACAATTATAAATATATATGCACCCAACACAGGAGCACCTCAATACATAAGGCAACTGCTAACAGCTATAAAAGAGGAAATCGACAGTAACACAATAATAGTGGGGGATTTTAACACCTCACTTACACCAATGGACAGATCATCCAAAATGAAAATAAATAAGGAAACAGAAGCTTTAAATGACACAATAGACCAGATAGATTTAATTGATATATATAGGACATTCCATCCAAAAACGGCAGATTACACGTTCTTCTCAAGTGCACATGGAACATTCTCCAGGATAGATCACATCTTGGGTCACAAATCAAGCCTCAGTAAATTTAAGAAAATTGAAATCATATCAAGCATCTTTTCTGACCACAACGCTATGAGATTAGAAATGAATTACAGGGAAAAAAACGTAAAAAAGACAAACACATGGAGGCTAAACAATACGTTACTAAATAACCAAGAGATCACTGAAGAAATCAAACAGGAAATTAAAAAATACCTAGAGACAAATGACAATGAAAACACGACGACCCAAAACCTATGGGATGCAGCAAAAGCGGTTCTAAGAGGGAAGTTTATAGCTATACAAGCCTACCTAAAGAAACAAGAAAAATCTCAAGTAAACAATCTAACTTTACACCTAAAGAAACTAGAGAAAGAAGAACAAACAAAACCCAAAGTTAGCAGAAGGAAAGAAATCATAAAGATCAGAGCAGAAATAAATGAAATAGAAACAAAGAAAACAATAGCAAAGATCAATAAAACTAAAAGTTGGTTCTTTGAGAAGATAAACAAAATTGATAAGCCATTAGCCAGACTCATCAAGAAAAAGAGGGAGAGGACTCAAATCAATAAAATCAGAAATGAAAAAGGAGAAGTTACAACAGACACCGCAGAAATACAAAACATCCTAAGAGACTACTACAAGCAACTTTATGCCAATAAAATGGACAACCTGGAAGAAATGGACAAATTCTTAGAAAGGTATAACCTTCCAAGACTGAACCAGGAAGAAACAGAAAATATCAACAGACCAATCACAAGTAATGAAATTGAAACTGTGATTAAAAATCTTCCAACAAACAAAAGTCCAGGACCAGATGGCTTCACAGGTGAATTCTATCAAACATTTAGAGAAGAGCTAACACCCATCCTTCTCAAACTCTTCCAAAAAATTGCAGAGGAAGGAACTCTCCCAAACTCATTCTATGAGGCCACCATCACCCTGATACCAAAACCAGACAAAGACACTACAAAAAAAGAAAATTACAGACCAATATCACTGATGAATATAGATGCAAAAATCCTCAACAAAATACTAGCAAACAGAATCCAACAACACATTAAAAGGATCATACACCACGATCAAGTGGGATTTATCCCAGGGATGCAAGGATTCTTCAATATACGCAAATCAATCAATGTGATACACCATATTAACAAATTGAAGAATAAAAACCATATGATCATCTCAATAGATGCAGAAAAAGCTTTTGACAAAATTCAACACCCATTTATGATAAAAACTCTCCAGAAAGTGGGCATAGAGGGAACCTACCTCAACATAATAAAGGCCATATATGACAAACCCACAGCAAACATCATTCTCAATGGTGAAAAACTGAAAGCATTTCCTCTAAGATCAGGAACGAGACAAGGATGTCCACTCTCACCACTATTATTCAACATAGTTCTGGAAGTCCTAGCCACGGCAATCAGAGAAGAAAAAGAAATAAAAGGAATACAAATTGGAAAAGAAGAAGTAAAACTGTCACTGTTTGCGGATGACATGATACTATACATAGAGAATCCTAAAACTGCCACCAGAAAACTGCTAGAGCTAATTAATGAATATGGTAAAGTTGCAGGTTACAAAATTAATGCACAGAAATCTCTTGCATTCCTATACACTAATGATGAAAAATCTGAAAGAGAAATTATGGAAACACTCCCATTTACCATTGCAACAAAAAGAATAAAATACCTAGGAATAAACCTACCTAGGGAGACAAAAGACCTGTATGCAGAAAACTATAAGACACTGATGAAAGAAATTAAAGATGATACCAACAGATGGAGAGATATACCAGGTTCTTGGATTGGAAGAATCAACATTGTGAAAATGAGTATACTACCCAAAGCAATCTACAGATTCAATGCAATCCCTATCAAATTACCAATGGCATTTTTTACGGAGCTAGAACAAATCATCTTAAAATTTGTATGGAGACACAAAAGACCCCGAATAGCCAAAGCAGTCTTGAGGCAAAAAAATGGAGCTGGAGGAATCAGACTCCCTGACTTCAGACTATACTACAAAGCTACAGTAATCAAGACAATATGGTACTGGCACAAAAACAGAAACATAGATCAATGGAACAAGATAGAAAGCCCAGAGATTAACCCACGCACCTATGGTCAACTAATCTATGACAAAGGAGGCAAAGATATACAATGGAGAAAAGACAGTCTCTTCAATAAGTGGTGCTGGGAAAACTGGACAGCCACATGTAAAAGAATGAAATTAGAATACTCCCTAACACCATACACAAAAATAAACTCAAAATGGATTAGAGACCTAAATATAAGACTGGACACTATAAAACTCTTAGAGGAAAACATAGGAAGAACACTCTTTGACATAAATCACAGCAAGATCTTTTTCGATCCACCTCCTAGAGTAATGGAAATAAAAACAAAAATAAACAAGTGGGACCTAATGAAACTTCAAAGCTTTTGCACAGCAAAGGAAACCATAAACAAGACGAAAAGACAACCCTCAGAATGGGAGAAAATATTTGCAAATGAATCAACGGACAAAGGATTAATCTCCAAAATATATAAACAGCTCATTCAGCTCAATATCAAAGAAACAAACACCCCAATCCAAAAATGGGCAGAAGACCTAAATAGACATTTCTCCAAAGAAGACATACAGACGGCCACGAAGCACATGAAAAGATGCTCAACATCACTAATTATTAGAGAAATGCAAATCAAAACTACAATGAGGTATCACCTCACTCCTGTTAGAATGGGCATCATCAGAAAATCTACAAACAACAAATGCTGGAGAGGGTGTGGAGAAAAGGGAACCCTCTTGCACTGTTGGTGGGAATGTAAATTGATACAGCCACTATGGAGAACAATATGGAGGTTCCTTAAAAAACTAAAAATAGAATTACCATATGACCCAGCAATCCCACTACTGGGCATATACCCAGAGAAAACCGTAATTCAAAAAGACACGTGCACCCGAATGTTCATTGCAGCACTATTTACAATAGCCAGGTCATGGAAGCAACCTAAATGCCCATCAACAGACGAATGGATAAAGAAGTTGTGGTACATATATACGATGGAATATTACTCAGCCATAAAAAGGAACGAAATTGAGTCATTTGTTGAGAAGTGGATGGATCTAGAGACTGTCATACAGAGTGAAGTAAGTCAGAAAGAGAAAAACAAATATCGTATGTTAATGCATGTATGTGGAACGTAGAAAAATGGTACAGATGAGCCAGTTTGCAGGGCAGAAGTTGAGACACAGATGTAGAGAATGGACATATGGACACCAAGGGGGGAAAACTGCGATGAGGTGGGGATGGTGATGTGCTGAATTGGGCGATTGGGATTGACATGTATACACTGATGTGTATAAAACTGATGCCTAATAAGAACCTGCAGTATAAAAAAACAAGCAAAACAACTAATACTAAACTTTCATTGGGTTATTTGTATGGAAATATGTTAATATAAATGTTTCAGACATTACATGAAATTTCTAAAAATCTTATATTTGTATTTGTATGGAAATATGTATGGAAATATGTTAATATAAATGTTTCAGACATTACATGAAATTTCTAAAAATCTTATATTTGTATTTGTATGGAAATATGTATGGAAATATGTTAATATAAATGTTTCAGACATTACATGAAATTTCTAAAAATCTTATATTTGTATTTGTATGGAAATATGTATGGAAATATGTTAATATAAATGTTTCAGACATTACATGAAATTTCTAAAAATCTTATATTTGTATTTGTATGGAAATATGTATGGAAATATGTTAATATAAATGTTTCAGACATTACATGAAATTTCTAAAAATCTTATATTTGTATTTGTATGGAAATATGTATGGAAATATGTTAATATAAATGTTTCAGACATTACAGGAAACTTCTAAAAATCTTATATGTTCTGGTATAATGTTATAAGTAATAATCCTAGTTATTACTTTAAAATGTATATCTCAGAAATAACTAATTTTCTTGTCAACTGCATTATTATGAACTTTCATCAAATCTTTAACCATGGTCATTTTTAAGTCTTTTGTCATTTACAGACAGTTCTGGGTGTACTCTGATGATTTTGCAAATATGTTCCTATAAAAGAGTTTCATCTTCAAGAAATTCATGGAAAAGACTCTGACAAGTACAGGTTTCTGGTAACTGACTGTACTGCTGAACTGAATGAATAAGCATTTTCAGAACTCTAATGAAAAACTGATGAACTCATAAAAGTGCTAACAAAAGATCAAGATGAAAAAAAAGAAATTAATTACATGGGACTGAGTGAACTGATGAGGATGAGTATAATTTTTGTGACTTTCTGTCTGAATTAAAAAAAAAAAAAATCCCACAAGGACTCAGAGGAAAAGAATATACAAATCAATTTTCACTGCAAAGTAAAGGAGCTGTTACAGTGGAGGATTACTGGACTGAATGTCAATGTTATGACATAGTATAAGTGTGTTTCATGTTTGGTAATTGCAATCATGGTTGCTTTTGTTGTGGTCATCCATGTACAATGCTTGGTGTCAGTCTATCTATCTCTTGTAAAAATAAAATACAGTGTGTGTGTGTGGAAAAAAAAAAAAAAAAAAAAGAAGAGGGAAATTTGGATAGTATTCTAAGTATTCTGGCAGTATTCTAAGATGGCCCCTTGATCTCTGTCCCCTCGTGTTACTCTCTGATTATATGATTTTACGTAAGAAAAGGGATTTTACAGATGTAATTAAAGTTACTAATTGGTTGTCCTTAAGAGAGTGAGGGTAGGACTTCCCTGGTGGTCCAGTGGGTAAGACTCCACTCTCCCAATGCAGGGACCCTGGGTTTGATCCCTGGTCAGGGAACTAGATCCCACATGCATGCTGCAACTAAGAAGTCCTCATGCTGAAACTATGAGCCCACATGCCGCAACTAAAAAAGATCCCCCATGCCACAATGAAGATCCCGCCTGCTGCAGCGAAGACCTGGCACAACCAAAATAAATAAATAAAATAAATATTTACGAGAGCGAGGTAGACTTGTTCTAATCACATGAACCCTTTAACTCAAGAGAGTTTTTCTCTCGTTGGAAAAGCAGAAGTCAGAATTCAGCATGTCATTGCTGGCTTGAAGACGGAGGCAGCCACAAGCTGAGGAATGTGAGCAAGAGTGACACCCGGTAAACAGCCCCCAGTGAGAGAATGGAGACTTTAGCGCCACAATCACAAGACCTGGATTCTGCCAGTAACAGGAATGGCCTTGGGAGCATACTCTTCCCGCCGAATCTCCTGAGGAGAGCTCAGCTCAGCTGACCTCTTGATTTTAGTCAACCTTTGAGACCCTCAGCAAAGGGCCCAGTTCAAGTGCATTGGACACCTGACTCCTGGAAACTGTGAGATAATAAATTTGTGTTATTTACAGTTGTAAATTTGTGGTAATTTGTTATGCAGCAATAGAAAACCAATGTGTGTGTGTGTGTGTGTGTGTGTGCGCGTGCGTGTGTGTGTGTATTCTCTTAAGCAAAAGGGATCACATTTTTACCAAACAATATAGAATCAGTCTAGCCAGAGGTTTATAGAACAATTTGGTAGGTCAGTGATGAAATGAATTTTATGGTACACATATGATTCTAATAATTTTTTAAAAGCCCTTAATAAAAAGAGATAGCTCTAGGTTTAAGCTTCTTATTGCTTTATGCTTCTGGGAGATTCTGTGAGGAATATACCTGGGTAGTAAGTACTCTCAGAGAGTTGAGATCTCAATCAAACCAAATCATTCCAATAAATTATTGAGAATCTTGCATGCATCACTAGACACTGGGCTCAGCACTGGGGATTGAATGGTAAATATTTCTTGCCCTCCAGGGGGTTTATGTTGGATAGGTGTAACAGTCAAGTAACTATATAATAGCAATATAATGTGTTAACTACTATAATTGGGTAGTACAGGAGCACACATGAAGATGACCTAATTCAAACATGAGAGGGGGATGGTGATGGTCTTCAGTACTTGTGGCTCACGGGCTTTAGAGCATAGGCCCAGTAGTTGTGGCACACGGGCTTAGTTGCTCCGCGGCATGTGGGATCTTCCTGGACCAGGGCTCGAACCCATGTCCCCTGCATTGGCAGGTGGATTCTTAACCACTGCGCCACAAGGGAAGCCCTAGTGGGAAAAATCATTAGAAGTATTACGCATAGCAGGGATGTTATCAAACTTTCCCTTCAGAAAAATCTGTTTGCAGTGTGGAAGTGAATTGTAGGGAAAAGATCAAATTGCAGGGACATCAGACCAAATTCTCCCAGGTTAGAGGTATCTGAACTGAGTGATGGTGGGAATGAAGAGGATTATATGGACTTGAGAGGTAATAGGGGTAAGAGCAACATGTGTGTGTTTGCACCTGGACTGTGAGGAAGGAGAAGAACACAGGTTTATGTCCAGTTATTTGGCTTGTGAGGCTGGGTAACTAGCTGCATCCGTCAAAAAGATGGGCACTGAGAGGAAGAGCAGTTTTGGGGAGGAGCTGAGCTCAGTTTTGGACATGTTGAGTGTGCGATATACGTGGGACACCAAGGGGAAATGTTAAGCAGGAAGTTGCCGATATTGCTCTACAAGTCAGGACAAAAATCTGGTCTAGATAGAGGTTTGGACAAGTAGGTGCAATGAAATTACTGTTGGAAAAGGGATTGAAACTGTCGGCAAGAGAGTGGTTGCACTGATAAAATCTAGGCTATTTATCTGTAAAATGGGGATAACAACTTATCTGTATAAGGTATTCAGGCTGGAGGTTTGGCAAACTCTAATACATAAATGTATGGATGTTATAAGAGCAAAGGATACATTTTAAGCAAAGGATGCCCAGATATCTCACCTAATATATGTGAAGTAAGTGTAGCATCTTGTTTCCCTAGTTCTTCACAGAACTGCCTACTTTGGTGGTGATGGTGTTTCACCTGTCTAGGATGAGATCCTGCCAGGTTGCAGGAAGCCCTGAAGGGGAGCTTACCAAGTCTCTTATATTCCATAATATGTCACACCCAAACTCTAGTATAATTACTTTATAAGGCTGAAAAAACTTCCTTTGGCAAGTCCCATTACCTGTATCTAAACAACATAGGTTCCAGGTGTAATCCCTTACTAAGCCATAGTGCCATCCTGCTACATTGTCCTAGGTTTTAGAGTGATGGCTGTGCATCTCTTGTGTGCAGATACATTGTAATGATGAGCAGTGTATATGTATTCAGTTCGAGACCTACAGAGGGCTCAGAATGGAAGGCTTGACTAAGGCCCTTTACACCTAGTCCACAGAGTAGTCCTGAGAATTAAATGATGTAAGGCACGAAAATGCTTAATACAGGGCTTGGAATAAACTAAGAACTCAATAAATGCTAGTCATTGTTGTTAATTGCTATTACTTACTTGTTATTGTAATTACTACTGCTGTAGCAACTATATTATTGAAGAAGTGGTGAAACAAGAGGGGCTGCTATTGAGAGGAATCAGAGGGTATCTGGAAGTCATGATGAAGTTGAAGAAATAATACTGTGGCAGTAATTGAATGAGAGAGATGGAAGGAAGTCTGCAGTGAATGGAGAGTTTGAATTTAAGCCTTAAGAGATGGAACAGGAGCATATGTAGCAATCCAGGATGGACGTGGGAGTGAGTGATGTGAGATGAGAGATGGGGGAGGGAGATGTGAGGTGAAGGTCATTAGCGCTCAGGAGGTCAAAGAAGTCACAGACGGAGGAATCCAGGGGGTCATACCTGTGATTATGGGGACTCCTGGGGTGGATGACAGCATGCCTTGGATTAGAGGAGGCAAGTGTGAGTAAGCGCTAACATCTTTAATAAAAGAAGGAAATACCTGAATTTGGTTGGTAGGATTCCCATGCCTGAGATTGTCTCTGGATCCTGTGGTTCTAGCAGAGCTCTTACATGTACTGTTGATACCGTTGACAGAGTTCTCTTTATCCCCTGACTTCTATTGAGCCAGTTACCAGAGAGCTGCTGGGAGAGCGTATTTAGGCCTGAACTGGCTGTTTGGAATACATATAATGTACTATCCCCATTCCTCGAGTCCAGGCAAACTGCCCCGATTCCAGGAAGAAAGACCCCTTAAGAGCTACTTGACCGAACATCACGAAATCTGTTCTCATTCTAATTTAGAATGCAGAGACTTGTGTGGTGACTCATACATTTGAAAAGCTCAAATTAAGTAGTGGTGATCTCAACCGTGATTCACTGATGAAAACTGGAAAGTGATTCATCTCCTTTATGTGCTTGTCCTTGCGAGTCAGGAGGCTTAGAGGTCTTTCTTCCAAAGAACACACACCACACTCAAGGAAAGACACTGGGCCCTCCTATGGTGGTATTTTAGTAATTACACAGAGTCATTCACTACACTTTCTTACAAGGCCATTTTCTTTAGTTCATTTTATTTCCATACATAATCTGGACGCTACTTTTGTGCTGTAACGACTCATTGCTAATAAATTAGGGAAGGCAATGGTGCTTTCAGGCTAAAGGTGGGGGAACGTATAGGAAACCACTGGTGCAGATTCTAACTTTGTAACCTGTAGAGCTATTGTATCTTCCTCAGTATCTATTTGTTATCAAGGAGTAACTTTTTTCGTAGGAGAATAACTAGGCTTAAATGAATAATAAGATCCTAAGAGGAAATACTAATTAAAAATACTTAAAAGTGGAGATGAATTCTACTGTAGCAAATAAACATAGAGATTAATGACTCTTGTATACCAGTAATAGTACTTTATGGAATTAAAACTGATACCCAAAAGATTTATCTGAAAATGAAAGGCCATAAAATTTGACCACAATAAGTATTTATTTGTGCACCTACTATGTGCCCAACCACTGTGCTGACTACCCAGGACTAGGTAGGAACTCTTCCTACGAGCTTCCCTAGCACCTTGTACTAACACTCACTGTTGCTTTTATAAATGATCAGTTCCAGTGCCATCTGGTATATCTAACCTCCTCACAGTCTGTAATGCTTATAGCTAACATTTATACTGAATTTATTTTGTGCCAGGTTCTGGGTGTAAGCACTAAACATGTATTAACTTATTTAATCTTTACAGCAACCCTAGGAGATAAGTACTTATTACTATCATTATCCCTATTTTTATATACAAAGAAACTGAAGCACAGAGACATTAAATAAATAGCCCAAGAAATTTTTCCCAAACTAGGAGTGAAAGGAAACTTTCATAACCTGATAATAGACATCCTCAAAAAACGAAAAGAAAAAATACCACAAATATAATTCTTAATAGTGAAATGCTGAAAACATTCCCATTAAGATGAGGAACAAGACAAGGACGGTCATTATCAACATACTTTATTCAACTTGGGACTGAAGGTATTGGTCGGAAAAGTACAACATAATAGGGACTTCCCTGGTGGTCCAGTGGTTAAGAATCCGCCTGCCAATGCAGGGGACACGGGTTTGAGCCCTGGTCTGGGAAGATCCCACATGCTGCGGAGCAACTAAGCCCTTGCGCCATAGGTACTGAGCCCGGGTGCCTGGAGCCCGTGCTCCTCAACAAGAGAAGCCACATCAATGAGAAGCCTGCACACTGCAATGAGGAGTGGCCCCCACTCACCGCAACTAGAGAAAGCCCCTGAACAGCAATGGAGACCCAACACAGTCAAAAATAAATAAATAAAATACATAAATTTTTTTAAAAGTACAGCATAATAAAGACTGGAAATACAGCAAAAGCTGGAAAAAAAATTGCCCAAGGTCACAGAGCATAAGATGGAGGAGCCAGGGTTCAAACTCACGTAGACTTGCTGGAGTCTATATTCCTTATCACTCTCCTGTGTGGCTCTCTGTTAAGTCTCTTTCTTGCCCATCGTTGCATCCCTAGTACTGGGTATCATGTGTGGCCACTCAGCTTTCTTGTTTGCTCCCCTTTGATCTATTCTCTGCACAGCCACCAGAGTAATATTTAAGAACCATTAGATCAAATTACTATCCTTGTCAAAACCCCCAGTGACTCTCCGTCTCACAGAATAAAATCCAAACTCCTATGAGGTGTGATGCAATCTGGCTACTGACTACACAACCTCATCTTTACCATTTCCTGCCTTATTCACTCCCATCCACCTACAACATTCTTCTTGCTGCCCCTACAATACAGCAATTCCTTCCTGCCTTTGAAACTAGAAAATTGCTCTTTTCTCTGCCAGTGAGATTCTTTCCCTGGCATTTCTTTTGCCTCACTTGATATCTCTTCTGAAATACCATCTTCTCGAAGGGGCCTTTTCTGACCACCCTACCTATTAGAGTCCACCCACTCCCAGTCATTGACTTGCTCTTACCCCACTCTTAATCGTTATCCAAAATGTTACACAACAATGCCACTTTCATGATGGCAGGCAATTTATTGTCTTATTCACTATTGTATCTTGAACGCCAAGAAGAAGTACCTGTTTCCTAGTAGGCATTCAGTACATATTTGGTGAATGAACATCTGTCTAGTAATAGACATAAAATTTTTTGAGTGAGTGAATAAATGCATGCAGTCTTGTAGGTGAAACACATAATTTTAATACAATGTGAAAATGTTTATGAGTGCACATAAGAGGGATTCCTAGTATTTCTGGAAAGAATGGTGCTGAGCTGAGTCTTGACAAAACAGTAGGAATTACTTAGGCTTAGAATGGGTGAAAAGGGCCTTCCAATCAAAGGAAACAAGATGCACAATGATTTGGAGGTGTGAAACAAATATTATGCACTACATAGGGTAATTACAAGTAGTTGGGGTACTCTAGAGCCATAAAGTATAAAGAAACAAAAATAATCCTGGAAATACAAGCAGGGGCTTCTTCATCTCTCTTCAACATTGAAATAAAAATGTAAAAAAACACAATCAACCAAACAAAATCATCTTGTATTTATAAATTAATGAATGTATTAACATGTAATATATGAATGTATAATGTAGTAATATATTTTAAAAAGCTATTATTAGTTCTCACGCATTTTTTTTTTTTTTTTTAAGCCAGATACTCAGAATTACTGACAGCATCCAGACAAAGAAAGAAAAAGGACATCTGAGACACAAGGGCACTAATTACAAACTGCTAGTACATGAGCAACTCAGGTTACTCCTGGATGATGAAAACTTTCTGGAGCTGTCACCCTTAGCAAGCCGTGACTTACCTATGACACTACCTAGAATGCAGGCAACTTCACTGGTGAGATGTCTCTTGCCCCAATTATTATTTCACTGAGAAGAGAAGCAAGTCTTTATTTTCTTGTTGGTTGTTGATTTCTCTACTAGAGTAAGCTTCTTCAGGGCAGGGACTTTACATATTTTGTTTATCACTGCATCCCCAGCACCTAAAATTAAATGAACATTTGTTGAATGAACATATGGATATCCAAGTGGAGGTGCCTAGGAGTCATTTGCATACATGGGTACAGAGATGGTTCATTGGACTAGAGGGTAAATAAAGATTGTGTGTGTTGAAATGGTCCCCAACATTGCCAGTGGCTTTGCGGATTAATTTTATATGTGAACCTTAAAATTACAGATAAAGGAGGCAGAAGTTAAATAAGAAGAAGACCTGGACTAAAAGTCAAAGAGCTCAGTGAATGAGGGAGAGTAGCTAGAATGTCTGTAGATGACATCAATAATTTGGGATAGAGAGTGGTATAGATGGATATCAAAGTGGTAAGTGATTCAGCTTGAGTATGGAAAAGTAACAATGCACAAAAGGATATGGGAGAACCTGGCCTCTGTGGTATTTGGAGTGAGAAAATAAGCAGCATTAAGAGGACTTAGGGGAAGACAAGTTCCCATGGGGGATTCAGGTTTCTGGTAAGACTAGAAAGGTGAAGGAACATCCTGTAACTAGGTTGGGAATATAAAAGGATTGTTGCAATGAAATCAAGAGTTTTGTAGAGCACTGAGAAGTAGGACAGCTATGGAAAGAAGAATCAGAGGTGAGGAAGAGTATAGGATAGTATAGAAAGGATAGCACATAAGGGAATAGTGGATTACAGAGCCTTGCTTTTTGGCCAGTTACCAAAGATGGCACAGATGAAGGGCACAGTGGCATTGTTCTTGAGTGAGGGACCATTCTTAATCTGCAACCGTCTCCCAAAGTGTTAATTCATTCTACAGGTATTTATTGAGGATTTGCCAGCTGTGTTCTAGTCAATGTTAATACACAGGAGAGTAAAATGGCTCTAGCTCTTTTTCTAGTGGACGCTATAGTGTAGCAGAATAGATGAATTTAAACAGATATTAATGTAATAGCAAATATCATAGATCCAATGAAGGGCATATGTAGAACGTAATGAGAATTTAAAATAAGGGAATCTACCTTAATCTAGAGATTCAGGGAAACTTAATCCTAAAATATGAGTAGTGACACATCAGATTATAAGAGTAGACAAGGGGGGACTTCCTTGATGGCACAGTGGTGCCTGCCAGTGCAGGGGACACGAGTTCGAGCCCTGGTCCAGGAAGATCCCACATGCTGCGGAGCAACTAAGCCCGTGCGCCACAACTACTGAGCCTATGCTGTAAAGCCCGTGAGCCACAAGTACTGAAGCCCACGCACCTAGAGCCATCCTCCGCAACAAGAGAAGCCACCCCAATGAGAAGCCCACGCACCGCAACAAAGAGTAGCCCCTGCTCGCTGCAACTAGAGAAAGCCCGTGTGCAGAAATGAAGACCCAACACAGCCATAAATAAATAAATAAAAATTTTAAAAAAACAGTAGACAAGGGAAAAGTCTCTGAGGCAAGGTGGAACTGCCTGGTACAGTAATACATAGTGTTCTGTAAAATTTAGTACTCAGTAAAGCTTCAGTACTCTGTCATGTTTTATAACGTGGAAGAGTGTTTCATGTCATATGTGGCATTGGGTAAAGTCCTTAGTACAAGCATTTAAAGTGCTTTCAGGTGCTGTTGTCAGATATACATTCTCAATAGGTTGGCTTTGACATTTTCCTTCAACACCATAGGTATGTCTTTCCTACTGATATAGGAAATTGAAAGAATTGTTTAACCTCTGATTGAATTTAATCAGCAGTCTACTGACTACAAAATGTTGTACAAGATACAAAGATGGTCACGAGCTCAATGAAATTACAATGTTATTGAGAACGCTATGTATTAAAATAATGAGAGAAACATGATCATACAATACAACAATATAGTAGAGATTACAAAACAGTGCACAACAAACAAAGGACATAAACAAGAGATACTCTGGAGTCTTTGGATGGAGATCATACTTTCTCCTGGAGTTGTCTGAGAATTCTTCATGATGGAGTTGAAGCTTGAGATAGTCTTTGAAATATCTCAGAAGAAAGGCCATAGCCAGATATTTTGATCTTGAAGTAATCCTCTTAGAGTTTGTATTATTTAGGATCATTTTGGTTGCAACTAATGGAAAATATAACCCAAAGTGGCTTTAATGATAAAGGAAATATGTTAGCTAACAAAACTAAAAATTCCACTAGTAATGATGAGATCAAACGCAGTTTGATCAAGGACATGGATATATTTCTTTTCAATTATCTTGGCCCTCATCTTCTTTATCCTCAGACTGTTTACCTTCATGGTTGCCTGATGGCTGCCCTCAGCAATAAGGGCTACATGCCTCTTTGTTCACACCAGGGACAGAGAGGGAGTCTTTTCCACAAGGGTCTTGAGCTTTGCTCTGATAAGGTCATCTTACGTCCTATTGCGATGGCCATGGGAATACTCTGTACTGGTTGTCTTAGGTTTGGGTCACATACCCATTCTTGAACCAAGCGGCAAGGGAGGGAGGATTAAAAACTACATCTTAAAAATAACTGAAGGGAGTGGATAAATTGGGAGATTGGGATTGACATATATACACGACTATATATAAAATAGGTAACTAATAAGGACCTACTGTATAGCACGGGGAACTCTACTCAATACTCTGTAATGACCTATATGGGAAAAGAATCTAAAAAAGAGTGGATATATGTATATGTATAACTGATTCACTTTGCTGTACAGCAGAAACTAAGACAACAGTGTAAATCAACTATACTCTAATAAAAATTAAGAAAAAAAAACTGAAGCTGGTTGACCATGTGACAATTGAGTTCATTGTGAAATGACCAGTAATTCCAAGCAACAGCAATCTACAAACCAGTATTTTTGAACACTGGCTACTTGTCCAGGCCTTTGCTGCTTTGTTATTCTCAGATTCATTTCTATTCAATAGATATGTATTGCATGCCTGTCATGGCATTGTGCTAAGTGCTGAGGGATATGATATCAGGAATGAATCAGTTCTTATCCCCATCCACCAAAGTATATTGTATGGGTGGGGGAGGGCAATGAAGTGTTACGATAAGAGTAAAGACCATGAAGAGCAGAGTGCTGTGGGGGAGAGGAGGTGCTAGAGGGAACCATTCTCAGAAAAAGTACTAGGGATAGGGGAGAAAAATTTTAAACATGTATAATAAAATTTCCTGCTTAATATTAGTGTGGATTTTTCCTCCTTAAAACAGATGCAAAAAGTATACTGACATATTAAGGATTCATGTAACAAAATATATTTTGCCTTGAAATAATTTCTGATTTAGAGTTAGCTTTATTCTTCTAGTTAATACAAGCCAATCAGAAGTATATTTCAATTGAGTGTTGCCAAATTTTGTTCCTTTAGTCAGAGTAGGGGAGGAAAAATAACTTTCCCTTTACCTTTCTGAATTCTTGGCTGAGACTCCTGTAATAAAATACAAATTAACAAGAGAAAAACAAACAGAAGTTTATTAGCATGTTTACTTCATGTACCCATGGGAGACACCCAGGAAAAATGAGTAACTCCCTGAGGAGGCTTAGAATTCAGAGTTAAGTACCATCTGAATAGGGAAAGGGTTAGGGAGATATAGGCCTCTTAGGGGAGAGTAAATGATTTTGAGGAAAGATGAATGGACCTTCAGAAGAATAGCTAGGAGGTATGATAGATTGTGGCAAAGTTTGTCTTGGTGGGGTGTTGACTTCTGGTCTTCTCTCCTGTGATCAGAGTGCCTTTCCCTGGTTGATGAAAGTTCCTGGGAGGGGCATTAGAACAGGGGAGTTCCTTTGAGAGGATCTGTCTTTAGGCAGATAAGAGGAGTTCAAACAAAGATTCTCCCTGCATTTGCTGTTTTTCAAGTACCTACAGCTCACAATAATCAAAGCCAAAGTGGCATATTCTGTTACTCTTCATTAGTTAATGAAAAATAATCCTTCTCCCCCCTTTCTAATATACTATCGTTGGAGAGACCGGTATCACCAAAGAAATGTCTTTGCCTTTGGTGTTACGTTTGTGAAACAACCCCACTTCTCTTGCTCCTGCTGGGCTTGGAAAGATGCCTGCAAACAACTAAGCCATTGTGCTTTCAGGTTCTGTGAACACTATGTCACTCTGAGGGGAATAATACCTTCAGACCCATGGACAATTCCACCCAGGGCCAGGACTGGGAAAATAGGGTTACATGCAGCTGAGTCTGTTTATTTCTTTCTGATAATCCTATATCAGCTTGTGCTGTGTTGCAAACAATCCCAAACTTGGTGGCTTAAAACAATAATTATTTATTTGCTTACTCTTCTGTATGTTAGCAATTTGGTCTGAGTGGTCTCCCTCACACGTGTGTTGTCACCTAGCAATCATATATAGCCTCACTTACTTGTTTGGCAGTTAACTGTCATCAGGGGTAATGAATATTGCCAGGCTTGTTCACATGGTGGTGGTGATAGGGTTCCTAAAAGTAGCAAGAGAGAGCAAGCCCCAAAACCCAAGCACCTTTCAGGCCTCTAGTTGCATCGTGTTTACTAAAATCCCATTGGTCACAGGAAGGAACATGACCAAGCCCAGATTTAGAGGGTGGAGAAATACTCCATCTCAATGGGAAAAACTGCACAGTTGTTTCGCAAAAGGGTGTGGATAATGGGATAGGGAGAATTTCTTGCCAATTTTTACCACACACCCAACAAATAGTCTCTCTGTTTTTTAAGAGTATAGTGTAAAAGTATGCTTAACTTAAAGCCAGAGAATGGAGTAGAAGGAACTTATTCAGGCTGCCTGAAAAATCACTGTTAGCCCAGATGCTTTTCTGCAACAGGTGTTAATGGCTGAGCCAACTTTATATTATTTTGAGGGAGAAAAGGTGAACATAGAGGGATAGAATAGATAACAGCATTTGTGGATGAACACCAACATTTTTCTTGTTTTAAGATTCAACTAATTATACATTATCCTACAGGAACTGGAAAGATATATGGAGTCTGGTGTATGTTAGTAGCAAATGATGCAACAGGGAAAGATGTGTCACTATACCCAATTATGGTGAAGAAACAACTGTGAGCACAAGATATGCAATCAAGAACCACCTTGCAATTGTGTACCTCATTGATAGCGGAGGAGCATTCTTGCTACTATGTAAGGATAATCAGAATGATGAACTATTAGTCATTTGGTTTCTGTATAGATTCATATCAGTTATTATCATTGGACAGTGTTGATGATCTTCACTCATGGCAGGAGGTTCATAACCTTTGATTTCTGGAACATTGATGATATTCTCTCTCAGCTATGCTAATTCCTAGCTATGAAAGTAATTAAGGGGATTAATTTCTTTAACTCTGGGGTCTTTTTTCTTCAATAATATGACTGAGCTAACTAATGATAATGTGGTAATGTTTCACCTATTTGGAATTCTGCAATCAGTTTCAATAAATATTTTCTGAGTACTTGATTTGGGATAGGTATTTTGCTGGGGGCTGGGGATATAATGCTGAATAAGGTAAGCATGTTTGGAGCTTTTATTTTGGTAGAAAAGATATAGATTAATTAACTAATAATAAATATGTTAGATATTTCAGTTAAATCAGCTGTGGGATCATGTACTAGGATATCTAACTTAGTCTAGGAATCAGAGATGTCCTTCCTGAAGAAGTGATACTTTAGCTAAAATTGAGGGATGGATAGGAGTTAACTGGGTGGAGATGAGGACAAGGTGTAGGGGATGGAGATGAGCTTTACAGGTTAATGAAAAAGTATGTGGACAGACCCGTAGGTAGAAGAGAGCATATATATTTGACAAACTGAGAGTAGTCCACTGTAGCTGGATCAGAGAGAGCAAGGGAAAATGATGGCTGGATGAGGCTGGAGGGTCTGGTGTGGCCAGATTGTTAAAAAATCAGTGAGATTGATAGGAAAGGTATTATCTTTTTTTGAAGATTGTCATATATATAGGAAGTGTAGACCTCAAAAAGTACGAAAAATCTCTGGCTGGACTCTGTATATCCCCTAGAGCAAGAAAAGTGTTCAAACTCTGTTTTTCATGGATTTGCTTCATTATACAGATAGCTGCCTAGTTTCTCATATTTCCCTAAACAAAACACGTGGATCGTTTTCAGTGTTTTGGTATTATAAGCAATGCTCCAATATACATATTTCTTGCAGAAATAGGTTGAATATTTTTGTAGAATAATTCCTAGAAGTGGAAGTGCTAGGTTAAGGTGTATGTGCATTTCAGATTTTATTAGAAGTAGATGCTTCACAAAAGCAGATATTCAAATGACCAGTATGCATATGAAAAGGTGCTTAATATTATTATTCATCTGGGAAATGCAAATTAAAGCCACAAGGAGATATCATCAACCCCCCCAAGAGAATGCCTAAAATTAAAAAGACTGACAACAACCACTGTTAGGAAGGATATTGTGCAACTGGAACTCTCATACATTGCTCGTGGGAGTGCAGATTAATATAGCACTTTGGAAGACTGCTTGGAAATATTAAAGCTAAAGACATTCTATTGCTCAGTAATCCCAAGATGAGTATATATGCCCACCAAAAGACACGTGCAAGAATGTTCACAATAGGGGCTTCCCTGGTGGTGCAGTGGTTGAGAATCTGCCTGCTAATGCAGGGCACACAGGTTCGAGCCCTGGTCTGGGAGGATCCCACATGCCGCGGAGCAGCTGGGCCCGTGAGCCACAACTACTGAGCCTGCGCATCTGGAGCCTATGCTCCGCAACAGGGGGGGCCACGACAGTGAGAGGCCCGCGCACCGGGATGAAGAGTGGCCCCCGCTTGCCGCAACTAGAGAAAGCCCTTGCACAGAAACGAAGACCCAACACAGCCAAAAATAAATAAATAAATAAATATTAAAAAAAAAAGAATCCGCCTGCCAATGCATCTTTTCATTTTTCCAAAGACGAAATGTTGGCCATCTGCATTTCCTCTTTGGAAAAATTTCTAGGGCTTCCCTGGTGGCACAGTGGTTAAGAACCCGCCTGCCAATGCAGGGTACATGGGTTCGAGCCCTGGTCCGGGAAGATCCCACATGCCGTGGAGCAACTAAGCCTGTGCGCCACAACTACTGAGCCTGCGCTCTACAGCCTGCAAGCCACAACTACTGAGTCCGTGTGCTACAACTACTGAAGCCCGTGCACCCAGAGCCCGTGCTCCGCAGCAAGAGAAGCCACCGCAATGAGAAGCCTGTGCACCACAACGCTCGTTGCAACTAGAGAAAGCCGGCGCGCAGCAATGAAGACCCTACCCAGCCAAAAATAAATAAATTAATTAATTAATTTTAAAAAAATTTCTGTTCACTTCTTCTGCCCATTTTTAAATCAGGGGACCAATTTCACTACATTCTTACCAAGGCTGGGTATTATCATGTTCTTAAAAGTTTTATTTTATTGTTTTATAAGATGAATTGTTCAGACATTGGCATAGAAGATAAATAAAACAATATAATCTTAAGGCCTGAAAAATAATAACTTTTGTTTACTTCTCTCATTTAGTTTAGGTAGCAGTGGTGTGTGGTTCTTGTGTAGCAGAAGCTGCCTGCATTCCTAGCCTAACCTGAGGAATGTATAATTGTAAACACAGCTGAATCTATGTTCCTAGCTGGGCCAGCTTTAGTAAAAGCTGCTACAAAAGAAGATATCTCTGTTGAAGACCTGGGAGGAGCCATTCTGCATTCTTGGTAGGAAAAGAGATGAACAAATTAGATGTTCTCAAAAGGTACTATTCAAAACACAGGTAAACAGCAGGCTAGTTTCATGGAGACTGAGTGATTATAATATGAGCATTATAAAGATGGATCAATTCTTCTAACCAATTCATGCTGAGCATTATGCAGTGACCAGCCATAACTGGGGGGCCTACCCTGGTTTAGGAATGTGACCTTGAGTTTCTCAAACAAAATCCAAAAGATTGAAATCATACAAAGAACAGACCAACAATCTAAGTAGTCATCCCAAGATGTTACAAAAATAACAACAAATTAAAAACATAGTAAGCAGGAGAAAGAAAATTAATAAAAGCAGAAAACACTGAAATGGAGAAAAAGTATATAATAAAATGGACAGAGTAAAAAACTGTCTCTTTGAAAAGACTAATAAAACTGATTAAGTGTCAGATGAAAATTATGAAGACAAAAAGTGAGAAGTTATAAAAAAGTGAGAAGGGATGAAAAAGGGGACATTAAAAAGAACCATAAAAGTGCATTATGAACAAATTTATGTTAGAACATTTGAAAATTTAAATGAAATAGACAAATTTCTAGGAAAATAAAACTTACCAAAAGTGAGAGAAGACATACTAATCAAGGAATTATATAACTGCTAAAAAAATTTAATGTATAATTAAACAGCTTTCCATAGAGGAAACTTCAAGTTCAAACAGCATTACCAATGAGTTTTTCAAAATATATAAAGAAAGAAATAATGCATCTTACACAAGCTTTTCTAGAAAATAGGGGCAAAAAGAACACTTACCAACTTTTTTTGTGACACCTATGTAAGCTTAAACCTGACAAGAACTTAAAAAAAGAAAACTCAGGCCCATCTTTGTAAATCCAAGTAAAAGTCCTAATAAGAAGTGAGACCTTAGGCGAGTCTCATAACCTCTTTGTGCCTCAGCTTTCTCATCTGTGAAATAGGTATTGGGGAAGGATAACATGATATAATACACTTACTAAATAAACCACTGGGACACCAAATCCAGAAATTTATAAAAAGAATAATAAAATATAACCAACTTGGGTTTATTTCTAATAATGCAAATTTAGAAAATCAGTTTTATTCATCACAGCAACAAAATATAGAAGACACATCATATGTTGATAAACACTAAAAAAATCACTTTAATAGTCAACATCTATTCATAATAAAAACTCTTGGGAAATATGAAATAGAAGGAGACATCCTTAATCTGATAAAGTGTATTTATAAAACAGATCAAAAAGCTGTTAAAATATTTTAAAATACTTTGCTTATATCAGGCAAATTCATTTTCTCCAGGGAAGCTCATTGTTTAGTGCTTGAGTTAAAAATTTTCCTGGTAATTAAGAGGCAAATTATACAGATAATATATCATCATCACAGATATTTAACGAATATTTACTGGGTATGTTTAAATGTGCTGGTCACATCATGAATTTTGAGTGTCTAGGGAGCTGTGGGAACAACTTAATACATTGTTTTTAAAAAAAATATGTATTTATTTATTTTATTTTTGTCTGCATCGGATCTTAGTTGCAGCATGCGGGATCTTTTGTTGTGGCGCGCGGGCTTCTCTCTTGTTGTGGCGCAGGCTCAACAGTTGTGGCGCGCAGGCTTAGTTGCCCTGAGGCATGTGAGATTTTAGTTCCCTGACTAGGGACCGAACCCGCGTTCCCTGCATTGGAAGGCAGATTCTTAACCACTGGACCACCAGGGAAGTCCCTACATCCAGTTTTATTATCTAAGTATTTCATTAGTTTATTATTTTGGAGTGACACCAGAGAGTGTTGGATCAGGAATTAATAGTCTCCCCTGATCAGGTGTTCTTGGAAATAATTGAAACAAATGATAAACTGCAAACAAATTTTCAGATGACTATATATGAATTGCCCCAACTAAGCTGAGATGGTAACATTACCAGATATTGAGCTCTTATTATGTGCCAGGACTTGTTCTAAATGTTTTATATATATTACTTTATTTAAAAATCAGAATAATCATATGAAGTAGATACCATAATCACCCTCATTTTATGGGTGAGACCAAGGCACAGAATAGTTAAGTAACTTGCAAAGTCAGTACTAGTGAGTGTTGAAACTGGAGTTTAACCCTGGACAACCTGGCTTCAGAGACTGTGCTCTTAACCAGTATAATGTAGTACAGCGGTCCCCAACCTTTTTGGCACCAGGGACCGGTTTCGTGGAAGACAATTTTTCCACAGACCAGGGCTGGGGGGGATGGTCCAGGTGGTAATGTGAACGATGGGGAGCAGATGAAGCTTCGCTTGCTTGCCCGCTGCTCACCTCCTGCTGTGCTCCTAACAGGTTCCTAACAGGCCACGGACCAGTATGGGGGGGTCCACTGTGGGGGGGTTGGGGACTCCTGATGTAATAGTAGTAGCAGCAGCAGCAGCAGCAGCAGCAGAGATAGAATTAGTAGAGTGGTAGCAGCAGTTTAATATTGAGGAGCAGCAGAGCTGGTGGTTGAGAGTGACAACTCTGGAGCCAGACTGCCTTGGTCCAAGCCCTAGCTTTGCTCCTAACAAGTGAGACCTTAGGCAAGTCTCATAACCTCTTTGTGCCTCAGCTTTCTCATCTGTGAAACAGGTATTGGGGAAGGATTGCATGACATTATACACTTACTTAGAATAGAGCCTGGCATGGTAAGTGCTCAATGTGTTACTGTTAATATTTATATTATTGTATCTGTTCTGTACCCTTAAAAGAATAAGAAAGACCTGAACAAGAAATCCTTTTTTTTCCCCTTCACTCATCTTTAAAATCCTATCACATGATACTTTCTTAGTTTAGCATGCTTCTCTTCCTCCTCATCCTAGGATGCTTTTTTCAGGGAAATATGATTTGCTGGCTCCTGGAGATTTATGCCTCACCTGTCCAGGTATATTATACATTTCTCCAAAGTATGGTCAGCAACACATTGGAAATATTGGGGTTGGCAGATGATGAGACAAGTCAGTCTTGGTGTAATCAGAATATGAAAACTAGACATGTATCCAGGGCGGCAGGCAGATCCACCTTGGGGGTGTAAAGTGGGTGTTTTCTCCACTGGTTAGAACCAGTTGGCCATCCACATGGACAGTTATGAAAGTCAGGGCAAGACTCAGGCAAAGAGAGTTGCTTCAGGACTGTGCTTTGATCCTTGAGAAGAAAGGGTGGAGGTAGAAAGAGGAGATATTGGTGAAAGCAGCTAATCGACTTGTTGAGACCGCGTTTCTTTGCTTACAAAAAAGCCAATTAAAAATTCAGTTCCGGTAAAAAAAAAAAAAAATTCAATTCCTCAGTTATGCTGTCACCTGTAAAACCCATGAACAATTCCCAGGAATTAAAAATAGAATCTGGGGACTTCCCTAGTGGCGCAGTGGTTAAGAATCCGCCTGCCAACGCAGGGGACACGGGTTCACGCCCTGGTCCAGGAAGATCCCACATGCCGCGGAGCGACTATGTGCCTGAGCCACAGCTACTGAGCCTGCGCTCTAGAGCCCATGCTCCGCAACAAGAGAAGCCACTGCAGTGAGAAGCCTGCGCACCACAACGAAGAGTTGCTCCCGCTCTCAGCAACTAGAGAAACCCCGCGCGCAGCAAAGAAGACACAACACAGCCAAAAATAAATAAATAAAAAAAATAGAATTTGGGTAATAAGATAAAGTCTAACCTTTTTTTTTTTTCTTTTCCTTTGTGCTTCGTCCAGTTTCATTTGCTTATAGGGTGCCATGTGCGGAGGCCTAGCCCCCAGCTCTTCAGACCAGAGTTCCTAGTACTAAACAGCTGAGCCAGCACCTCCGCTCAGGGGTCTGTGCCGAGTCTCCATGCAGGACACCTCCACCCAAGCTGGCGGCGGCGGGCCGTGTGCAGAGACGCCGCGCCCCCCGGCAGCCGAGATCTGCAGCGAGTGCCGGGAGCTGCGCAGCAGGGCCAGACCCGTGAGAGCCCCGCCCCCGCCCCCGCCCTGCCGGGAGACCCCTATAAAGCAGCCCCGCCCACGGCCTGTCAGGGAGAGCCTGTGCTCTAGAGCGCAACTCTCACCTCTCCATTCTTTGATCAACGAAGAAAACTTTCCTTTGCTTCTGAACAAAACTTGGTTTCGTTCTTTTGGCTCAGACAACGCGGGGCTGGACTCTTGTTGGGGCCCAACTTGGGAGGGTGGGTAAAAATGCTGGGCACATTTAAAGTGCTCAACAGTCCTATGTGGCCAGTGATTATAGCATCAGACAACATGGTATGGAACATTTCCACCTTCACTGGTCTAGACGGTACTTGGAACATAGTGGTTGCTCAATAATATTAGTTGAGCGAAAGGGTTGAGTAAACAAAGAATATTTATTTGCCTTGCCTACTTCACAGAGTTTTTTGAGAATCAAAGCTCTTTTCAAATGGTGAGTGATCTGGGCATACTGAAGCATCTTCATCTCCATGGTGGCTTCCAAACAACAAATACTTAAGTGGAGGACCTTTTGTTCTATGGAGGCAGAATGAATTTTTACTGTTTGTCGTGTTTTAGGAATGGTATTTCCTCATGGCCACTGTTTGTGCAGTTAAACAAACCTTCCCTTTTGATTACAGGAAACAGGGTGAACTTGACATAACTGTATGGCCCTGTTTGTCCTTGTTCCTTTGTCTCTTCAAGCTTTTGATTCTCACTCCAAAACCCCTTTGGGATCACTCTTATGAACATTTTGTGAAGCGAGTCTGTGTTGGGGAAGCAATGTGAAGTGTGTGTGTGTGTGTGTGTGTGTGTGTGTGTGGTGGTTGTGAGCAGAGCTGGCAGTCAACATATTTGTAATCCACTTGCAGTGGTTTCCCAAGCAACCTCTGTGGATGACAAAAAAGCTGCTTTCAATAACAGGAGTAAAAGTGACTTGACTTCTTCTTTGTGATTTGGTTTTGTTTATTATGTTTTTAAAACTTCACTGCTAATTGGTCTATTTAATTACTCAAAAAATGAACAGTTACATTATTAGAATCAGTGCCTTACACTTGAATCTGTCTCCTCAGTTTACCAAAGATGTTTATATATGTCATCTCACTTGTCTTAGAATAATCTTGGAGGGCTGTTAGGACAGGTATAATTCTTGCAACTTTGTGGACAAACTTCAGGGCATTTTACGTGAGTGTTTTGCTTCAGGTTACATAGCTTATGAGAAGCAAAATAGGGCTAGAACCCAGGGCTTCTGATACTCCTTTACACTCTGCAGCTTAGTTTACTATGAAGGGGGATGAACGCATGTGTAGGTAGTAGTAGATATAGACACTAATTTGAGCCTATTTCAGTTTCCTCTAATACCCTTTAAACTGGGTTGTGCTTTTGCCATTCTTTTATCTTTCCTTAATTTAGATGCAATGAAGAATGGTAGGAAAGGATGGACTTTGAAGTCAGATAGGTTTGAGTTCTGATGTCTCCTCCACTACTTACTAGTTGAGTACATTTGGGCAAGTTACTTACATTTTCTGAACTTTGGTTTACTCATTAAAAAGCAAATAAGCAAATTAGCAAATCAGGAACATTAGCTACCTTACCAGTATACCATGACTTAGCAAGCTTTTTATAAATACAGCAGTCATTCTCTCCCTTTCAGAATTAAAAAGTGAATGACAGATCTCAGATAAAGTTTAGGCAGTCCACGTGCTCTCAAAAGATCTACTTATTAAGGATCTACTATGTGTCCCAAAATGTGCCATGCAAGGCTCCTCAGAATGCAGAGCCTGTGCTCCTGTCCTTTGAGGCTCTGAGTACACTCTTATCAGTTAGTGAACAAATACTGTTTATTGAGAACTTAAGTACAGCAGTATGTCAAGAATGATATGAAGAATCATAAGATGTAGCATTTCCCTTCAAGGTACTTATGTTCTAGAGAAGGAAACAAGGTACTTACCCTTGTTGTTCCATTTTATAGATGAAAGTTTTAAATAAACTGTCAAAGTTCACAAAGATAATATATGGAAGAATGTGGATTCTGGTCCAGATCCATCTGACTCTAAAACCCTTTTTGCTGCTTGAGAGAACATCTGAGAAAACCTCCCCAAAACCTACCCCTCTACAAACATCTAACCATGACAACCAACATTTACTTGGTGCTCCTCTAGTTTCAGACACTGCTCTTAACACTTTACATGCTTCCTCTTGTTTCATCCTCACAGTGAACATGTGAAATAGGGGCTTTCATTAACCCCTTTTTACCAATGGGGCACCAGACCTAGCTCAGAAATGGCAGAGCCAGGATTCAAACCCAAGTCTATCACCAAACCTAACTCTTCACCACTCGCTAGAGGAGAACCTGCCCTAGTCTTCTTGCCCATCATCCACATATGGAGAAACAGCTCTCCCAAATTCTAGTGCACTGACACTTTGTGTGATTAATGACTTCTCTCATTCATATTTCAGCATATTATTCCTTCAGATAACCAACAAAAGCTATTTGTAGCTACTATGTAGGAGATTTAAATTATTTAGCTGTTCAAAGTATCCAACACAAAGCCAGTATTTTAAAAAAATATACGTGATGAAAATCTTGATCCCCGAGGCAATATTTATTTCCTACACATGCTTCAGTTATGTGGAAACGTTTTTCTTTATTCTATGGAAATGGGAATTTTCAGTGATGATTTATAGCTATAAGACATTCTACTATAAAATTTCATCTACAGTTTTTCTGTTAAAAATCAATCTTCTAGTAATAGCTTCAACCATAATGAAAAAGATAGTAGGCTGAATTTGGCCTGATACTATACTAATAATTTGATTCATATGGTCATATCAACAATGATTTCTCACATGCTAGCAGATCAAAACCCAAATCCTTACACAGGGCCCTCTGAATTGGTCCAAACATATCCATTACTTTTCCCTGTCATGAGCCCTGTTTATCCTTCCCAATATCCTCAAAAGGATATTGACCCTGGGTTTCCTTGCTTATAAAAATGCCAATTAAAAATTCAGTTCCTTATACTCACATTTCAATAGGCACAAGTAGCTAGTGCAAACAGCATTGAGCAATGCAGATATAGGACATTTCCATCATTGCAGAAAATTTTATTGGACACCGCTGCTCTACAGCAGAATTTCTTAACCTTCATGATTTCAAACAGTATTTCTATAGAACAGTTTTTTAATAACTTAGATTTTGTAACATCACCTTTACTAATTTGAAGTGAAATAGGTGATATAACCCAATTGTACACATAATTTTAAAGCTATATAATAACATCACACAATTCATATATATATATATATATATATATATATATATGAATGAGAAAGTGTGAAAAAACAAATTTTGATAAAATAATATGTATTTTGGTAGGAAATATAGGGGAACAACTCCATTAGAACACATGAGTGCCTAGAGGCTTGCACCTTTATGCAGAATCACCACAAATGCAACAGCTGCAAATATAAACTCACACAGCTTTGCTGTATTGGCAACTCAGAGTGGTTTTGCCATCAGTGACATAATCATATGAAATTGTCAACTATCAAAATCTCAAACCAATAAAGGATAATTTTCCCTCTTTACACATGGTCATGTATTCCTGGCAATTTCTGTGTATATTAAAATCAAGGAAAAAATAGTAGATTTAAATGTAAAATTGAGTCATGTTCTAGGCTCTAATAATTATGAACAAATTTTTCACTCTTCTAAATGTCTAGCATGATATTTGAAGTTACAAAGAGTACAGAGTTCTTCTTTGATCAGTAGTCCCCTAGATTACAGGAAAATTGACATCTCTGGATTGGCTTAAAATGTTATCGGTGTGTTCCTTTTTCCATCTTCCTGATGACACAATGTGCCTTATATATTTCCAAAATTCCCCTATGATTGTTTCACCCCCATGGAGACCTCCTGCTCTAGAGTTTTTTGGTCTCTGTTTGCAATGGCTGTTTAGACAATGGTTGCTTGGTTCAGATGAAAGATGTGGCTGTAAAAGTTCTGCAATAGTTCTGCCATGAAGCCTGTAGCTATAACCACAATGAGACAGGGCTAGCATTATAGTGAAAGTTATTTTGCTTCTTAGGATTTTTAAACCCTAACCTTTTATTTTCTTAGATGCTACTGATAGTGATCTAACACCACTTTCTTAGGAACCTAGGATTCCTTCATACAATGAAAATATACTGAAATACAGATTATTAGCGACTCTCATGATAAGAGAATAGCAAATGGATACTGAGTTTATGTTTAGAGACTGATGTGGACAACTTTGTAAACGTCTTATACATTTGGTCTTTGGAAATAGTCAAATGGATATTTAAGGTCAAGAAACTTACATTTAAAATTTCATGTGAGATTTTCATTCATAGATACAAATAGCAGTTTGGTCTTTATTCATTTGTTCATTTATTCACTCACCCAATGAATATTTAAGTCCTTATTAAGTACCAGGCACAGTGCTAGCTACTGAGACACAAATATAAATAAAACAAGGATTCTACTCTTAAGGAGTTTAGAGTCTAGTGGGTAACAATTAATTATGAAACAATTATGGTAAGTGACTTAGAAGAAAGGTACCTGGGGCATATGGGAACAAAGAGAAGAATCATGTATTAAGAGGACATATGTTCCCGGAAACATACCATGGGGCCTGGCATTTCAGGCCGTTTCTCTCTTTCTCCTCCATAAAAAACATCCAGCTTAAATCTCATGTTATCGGATTTTACCATCTATTATTTCTCCTAATGTAATTATTTAAGCATTTTCTAGGTTGTTACCCTTCATCTGTTGAACATTTAGCTATTGGATCATTCTCTTCCCATTCAATGCCACTTTTGTCATAATTCTTGGGAATTTCAACATTCATTTAGATGATTGTACCTGTGCTCTGGTATCATAGGTTGTTTGACTCCTCTCCTTTACACTTCCTTGGTCACTCATTCCCATGTCCTATTCTTAATCTTGTTATACCCCTTACTGCAAACTATAATCTCAATTTCACACACTCTATTTTGCAACCATTGCCTTCTATTTTCTCTAACTCCCAAAATAGTTTGGCCTGACATGACCACTGACCCTATCCTAATGATCATTTTTTATCTTCCTGTCTCACTCTGCTTAAATTCCATATCTATTCATTATAATAAGTTTTTTGCATAAGTACTAAACTTCCTCAGCCTATCCAAAGTATATGTGCCCCAGATTCCATTTTTTTCTTGCCTGTTCAAGGACATTGCCCCAGAAATATCCTACTGTTTCTACCAAATCATCATGTTCCCCTCTCTACCAGATCATTCTTAACAGCATATAAATAAGCCATAATTTCTTCAATTAAAAAGAGCTTTTTGGATCCAAATTTCTCCCAGTCGCCCCCACTATCATCTCACTGCTCTCCTTCCCTTTATGGAAAAACTTGTTGAAGGTGTTTCCTATGCTTTATATTTCCAATTTTCCCCCTCATTCATTCTTGCACCTATACCAGTCAAGTATCTTTTCCCACCAATCTGCAGAAACTACTCTTAACAAAGTCAGCCAATGACTTCCACATTGCTAAGTTAAATGAGGAGATGAGGTCAATTCTCAATCCTTCTCTAACTTGACCTCTCCTAGTATTTAACACAGATGGTCACCCACTTGTTCTTAAAACACTTTGCTTCTATAACACCCACCTTGACTGTTTTTCTTGTATATTTCTGTCTACCCTTTTAAAATTTTCATTGTTAATCCCTTCTCATCTCCCTGACTTCTAAATGTTGGAGCACCCCAGAGCTCAGTCTTTGAAACTCTTTATTTCCCTTTCTCTATCCTTTACCTTGTTGATCTTACTTAATTTCATGGCTTTACATACCGTATATGTGGTAATGACTCTCAAATATTTGTCTGCAGACCTGACTTCTCCTCAACTCCAGAAACTTATAACCAGCAGCTTACTTGATATGTCACGTGGATTGCTATAGACATCTCAAACTTAACATTTCAAAAACCGTTTCTGATATTTGTCACTAAACCATCTCCTCATACTGACTTTTTCATTAATGGTAATTCTATCCTTCCAGGTGCTCAGGACAAAAATTTTGGTGTTATCTTTGACTCTTTACTGTTTCCCCTCAACCAAATCTGTCAGCGAATTGTGTTGGCCCTATCCTCACAATATATCCAGAATTCCACTTCTCATCACCTTCATCACTTCCTTAGTCCAAACCTCCATCCTTTCTCGCTTGGATTATTGCAGTAGCTTCTTAACAGCCTCCTTATCTCTGGCTTGTTCCACTGCAGTCTAGTCTCTGAATAGCTACCCAAAAGATGATGTTAAATTGTAAACCAGATCACCTTACACCTCTGTTTAACTCTCCAATGGCTTGCAATCTGAAAGTCCACATGATCTCACCAACCTCCCACTTCCCTAGACCTCTCTGCTTTCATCTTCATACTTCATTAGTTCACTCCATTGTAGATTCTTTCCTCAGGCATGACTAAAATTTCACCTGATTAAGACTTTGCCTAGCCATCCCATCTAAAGTTTTAATCCCTTCCCAATATTTCATATACCTCCTTCCTACTTTATTTATTCTCCTTAACACTAACCACTGTCAAACATACATACTTTTACTTACTTACATTGTGCCTTTCTGCTCAATCACTAGAACATGAGCTCCACGATGTCAGGGATATTTGCCTATTTTGTTTCACCACTGTGCTTGGAATAGAGAGCCTGGCATACAGCTGATTATCAGTAAATACTGAAGATATTATTTAATTCTAAATCAATATAGAATAACCCCTATGCTCTCCTAATGTATGCATCCTATACAGAATTATCAAAGCTAGAAGGAACCATAAAGATAATATGGTCCAGTCCCTCTCATTTTGAGGACACTGGAGAGAGAGAGGTGAGGAGGCTTTCACAATCCTATGGATAGCAATAGAGCCTTGCCAAAGCTCTTTCATTACATGTCTTATAGTAACTTTTATCTTTAACATTTACGTTGTCAAGGATTACTTATAACTTCATGTAAAACTCTAGCTATTTATACCATAAAGTTAATTTACTAATATTTTTCTTAAATGTTAAGTTTATTAGTGCAAGTGAACTCCCCTGAAGTCAGAAAAAAATAAATGTCTCCATTTGACACATCTCTCTTACATGACGTTTAAACACATTTCTAGTTTGAGGCATTATGGTTCTACCATTTAATTTTTAAAGCCACAAAATTTAATATCTTAGTGACTATTTACTATTGGACTGTTTGTGATATTGTGGTTTATATACTTTGAATATACCTGTTATCTAAAGGCTAACATAAAAAATATTCACAAGCACCACTTTCTTAGAACAAAGCAAGATTTTCCTGCTGTTCCTCTTGGTAACAGAGTTATTGTTTATAATCCTAATGTAAGTAGGTTTTGTCTCAGTAAAAACTAGTTTTCTCACAAATAGATTTGTAAATTAGTGTACCCACTGTCTCAGAAATAATGGGTTCTTGTCACCAGGGGGTTGAAAAAGAGATTAGATAATCCCTTCCCTAAAATGTGAAAAAGAATTATACCAGATAAAGGCTGGCCTGGATGACTTCTCAAGTTCTTTCAATTTTAAGATTCTGTTATTCTAAAAGGATGTCAAGTATTATGTATTCTCTATTTTATAAAATATATGATGGGAAGCGGACACAATGACACGTACAATTTTTAAATGACTAAGCTTTCGTCAAAGCGAGCTTTGAAATACGAGTGAATAACAATTATTAATAAATATTTCTAGGAATATTATTAGAATATATATAAATGTATATATGTATATATTATACACAAGTTTCTTTTTAAAAATTAATTAATGAATTAATTTTTGGCTGTGTTGGGTCTTTGTTGTTGTGCATGGGCTTTCTCTAGTTGTGGTGAGCAGGGGCTACTCTTTGTTGCGGTGCGCGGGCTTCTCATTGTCATGGCTTCTCTTGTTGCAGAATATGGGCTCTAGGCGCGCAGGCTTCAGTAGCTGTGGCACGTGGGCTCAGTAGTTGTGGCTTATGGGCTCTAGAGCTCAGGCTCAGTAGTTGTGGCACATGGGCTTAGTTGCTCCACGACATGTGGGATCTTCCCGGGCCAGGGCTCGAACCTGTGTCCCTTGCATTGGCAGGCAGATTCTTAACCACTGCGCCACCAGGGAAGCCCCGATACACAAGTTTCTTATCAGCTATATATTTTTGCAAATGTTTTCTCCCTTTCTGTAGGTTGTCTTTTCACTTTCTTGATGGAGTTCTTTGAAGCACAAATTTTTAAAATTTCCATAGGGGACTTCCCTGGCAGTCCAGTGGTTAAGACTCCCCGCTTCGACTATAGGGGGTGCAGGTTTGATTCCTGGTTGGGGAACTAAGATCCTGCATGCCTCCCTGCCAAAAAAAAAAAAAAAAAAAAAAATCTGTAAAGTCTAACTTATCTACCTTTTTCTTTTGTTGTTTATGCTTTTGGTATCACATCTAAGAAACCACTGCCTAAACCAAGGTTATGGAGATTTACCCTTATGATTTCTTCTAGGAGTTTTGAAGTTTTAGCACTTACATGTAATTCTGTGATCAATTTTGAGGTAATTTTTACATATGACGTGAGGTCTAGCTTCATTCTTTGGCATGTGTATATCCAGTTTTCCCAGCATCATTTGTTGAAAATACTATTCTCTCCCTATTGAATTATCTTGCTACCCTTGTTGAAAATCATTTGACCAAATGTGAGGGTTAATTTTTGGACTCTTGACTCTGTTAATTTGATCTATGTCTCTATCCTTAATGGTGGTACCACCCTGTCTTAATTACAACAGCTTTGTAGTGGGTTTTGAAGTGGGAATGTATGAATCCTTCAATTTTATTCTTCCCTTTAAGATCATTTTGGCTATTTTTGGTCTTTGTATGTCCTTAGGAATTTTAGGATCAGCTCGTCAACTTCTGCTTAAAGACAGCTGGAGTTTTGATGTAAATTGCATTGAATCTGTAGGTCATTTTGGGTAGTAATGCCATTTTGACAATATTAAATCTTCCAATGCAAGAAAATGGGACTTTTTCCATTTATTTGAGAATTCTTTAATTTCTTTCAATGGTGTTTTGTAGTTTCAGTGTACAAGCCTTGAAACATTTTATTAAGTTTATTTCTAAATATTTTATTTTTTGATACTATTGTAAATGGAATTGCTATCTTAATTTTGTTTTCAGGTTGTTCATTGCTAGTATATAGAAATACAACTAATTTTTGTATATTGATCTTGTATCCTGCAACTTTGCTGAACTTGTTTATTAGTTCTAATAGGTTTTTTTAAGTGAATTCCTTAGAATTTTTTACATACAAATCATGTCCATGTCATCTGTAAATAGTTTTCCTTCTTTTCCAATTGTATACATTCTATTTCTTTTCTTTGCCTAATTGCTGTGGCTAGAACCTCCAGTACACTGTTGAATAGTAGTGGGGAGAGCAGACATCCTGTTCCTAATCTTGGGGAGAAAATTCAATCTTTCATCATAAAATATAATGTTAACTGTGGGTTTTTCATAGATATTCTTTATCAGGATGAAGAAGTTCCCTTCTATTTGTGATTTTTTCTTCATTTTTTAAAGTGAACGATTGTTGAATGTTTTCAAAACGCTTTGTCTGCATCTATTGAGATGATCGTGTGGCTTTGTCTGCTGTTCCATTAATATGGTGCATTATATTAATTTTTGGATATTAAGCTAATTCTTGAATTCCTAGGAGAAATCCCACTTCGTCATGGTGTAGAGTCCTGTTTATGTATTGTTGAATTTGGTTTGTTAGTATTTTATTGAGGATTTTTCATGTAAATTCATAAGTGATATTGGTCTGTGGTTTTCTTTTCTTGTGATTTTTTTATCTGATATTGTTATCAGGGTAAATTTGGCCTCATAGAATGAGTTGGGAAGTATTTCCTCTATGTCCACTTTTGGAAAAAGTCTGCAAATAATTGGTGTTAATTCTTCTTTAAATGTTTGGTACAATTCATGAGTGAAGCAGTGTGGGCCTGGATATTTCTTTGGGGAAGTTTTAAAATTACTAATTCAATCTCTTTACTTCTTATTGGTATATTCAGATTTTCTATTTGTTTTTGAGTCAATTTTTGTTGCTATTGTCTTTCTAGAAATTTGTCTATTCCATCTAGGTTGCCTAATTTATTGGCATAGAGTTGTTCATAGAATTCCCTTATGTGTTATAAATTTACCCCTTTTATCATTATAAAATGTCTTTATCTCTAGTAACAATTTTCGTCTTAAAGTCTATTTCTTCTGATATTAGTATAGCCATTTCAGTTCTCTTTTGGTTACTTTTTGCATAGTATATCTTTGTCCATCCCTTTTTTTTTTTAACCTATTTATGCCTTTGAATCTAAAATGTGTTGCTTGTAGATAACATATAATTAGATCATTAAAAAAAATACATCCTGCCAATCCCTGCCTTATGATTGGCATGCTTAATCCATTTATATTTAATGTAATTGCTGATAAGATATGATTTTTGTCTGACATTTTGCCATTTGCTTTCTGTATCTTTTGTCTTTTTTGTTCCTTCTTCCTCCACTCTTGTGTTCTTTTTTGTTAAATATTTCTAGAGTATATTTTAATATTTAGTACATTTTTTAAGTTACCTTATTAGTGGTTGCCCTGGTGATTACACTTAACATCTTAATTTAAAAGCACTGGATGTTTATCAGCATTCTAGCTTATTTTTTGGAACATACGTCTCATGATATGTGTCAATAAAAATGGTTCTATCCTTGTATAAGGTTGAGAATGTTTTATACTCTCTCCCATGTAGGATATCATAAAATACTTTATTTTTTAAAAAATTGATTAATTAATTAATTAATTTTTGTTTGTGTTGGGTCTTCATTGCTGCACGCGGGCTTTCTCTAGTTGTGGCAAGAGGGGGCTACTCTTCGTTGCGGTGCGTGGGCTTCTCATTGCGGTGGCTTCTCTTGTTGTGGAGCATGGGCTCTAGGCTCGCAGGCTTCAGTAGTTGTGGCACACAGGCTCAGTAGTTGTGGCACACGGGCTTAGTTGCTCTGTGGCATGTGGGATATTCCAGGACCAGGGCTCGAACCCGTGTCCCCTGCATTGGCAGGCGGACTTAACCACTGCGCCACCAGGGAAGTCCCATAAAATACTTTAAATATTAAAGAAAAATCATGTAGCAAAGAAAGCTGTTAAGTTTGTTGAAACCCCAAATTAAAAATATTAACTACCCTTTGTTAAGTAGCTACTATGTCTTAGGCACTATGTTAGGTACTTAATATCTCCCCCAAACCATTATGCCACTGAAATAATAACTCATAACCAGTCATGGTTATGAAGAATATTTGAGTCTCTTCTACATTTCACATCAGCTTAGCCTTCACATCTAGGTTTTTAAGTACTTATTCAACTCTCTTTATAATAGCTTCAGCAATAATGTATTGCTTCTTGGATTAGTTGATCATTAATACAAATGCACTATTCACATAATTCCCTAACACTTAGCAATGTTTCTTCTTTTAGTGTGGTAGATTCTTTGATCCTGAATTCTTAGTCCTATGTCCCAATGCAAGGGTTGCTCTTGTAAATGGGAGATAGATACCCTTTGCTCCCCTTCTGGAAGGAGATGAAGATATGTATATGGATGAATCCAAGTTAAAGAAACTTGAGAAACAGCAAGTTTTGAGATTTTTGTTGGTAGCTTCTTAAACTTATTTTATCATCCATCTAGTATAATATTATGAACATATTAGAACAAGAAATGTCCACAAACAGACTAATCATAGAAATATTGGATATGATTGTTTCATCTTTCTTCTTTTTCTTAGATAAGTAAAGCTCTTTGATGTAAATTTAATGTTGGAACTGATATAAAATGACTTGTTTTGAGGATGAATTTATGAACTTATTTAAGTCAACCCTGTAGACTAGGTCCTATGAGGTTAAAGATTTACCTACTAAGTTAAAAACCAGAGTCTTGAACAGAGATTCTCTAACATTCTAGCTTCACAAAGCCTTTAATGTCTGAGTAACTTTTTTATGGCACTCTAAAAGAAATATGTAACACCTCTGCTTATTACATAGTTAAGTCCAAGTAACATAATATATACATTTGTTCTAATAGCCTAGTACCTTTTGGACATGGCAGAACTTCTCAAAGTTTGGAATCAGATTGGACACAGTCATTATTATTTTGTGTTCCACATTAATTTTTGCATGGTACTTATATTTTCACAGTAACCAATGGAAGACTAGTTTTTCAAAATGTCATCAAAAGGAATGTAGTGATCTAATGTTGAAATTGTGAACTACCTCAAGGTAGTAGTTCACAGTGCCCAACAGATACAGATGATGTTTGGAATCAGATTTGCATCCTGTGTGGAAAGTTGGCCAAGTTATTTAACTTTATTGAGCTTCACTTTCCTCATCTGCAAAATGGAATTATCAAATCTATACATAAAGACTAATTAGTGGAATCCCTGGCATAATATATACTTGTTACTTGGTTACTATTATTCAAGAAGCATTTGGCCCACTAATCAATAGTGGGAATTATTGAACAGTCAAAGATTTTATTTGCATCCAGACTTGATGACTAAGTAGTATGATAGTGGTTGTATTTGAAATAAATTTTAAATTAGTAGAAATATTTTAGAAAGTATCAGAAACCAAATTTTTAGTGGAAGAAATGATAGGTTTAGATTTCAGTTTAAGTTTTGCTACTATTAGAAAAGTAACTGGTCCTCCCTTTCCTCATCTTTGAAATGGTGAAGATAGTATCATGGTGGGTATAGTATTAGGGGTAATTTCCACTTTTCTGTAAAAGTAAAAGGCACTCCATGAGTAAAGTTTCCTTTTCTCCTGTCTTTCAGAGATTGTTTTTCCACTGAGACTGAATTGTACCAGATTTGGCATTCCCTAGGGGATCCTTTAGGGGATATTTTTCTCTTAATCCTAGTCGGAAGGTAGGCTGGCTTTGCTGTCTGTTGATCTTTTCTGGTTTAGCATGTAGTATAGGAACTCTATCTAGATTATCTGCCCTGAGGCAGTTATCAGTTACTAATTACTTTTTGATATTGTCAAAGATGTTATTATCCTTTCTCCTTGGCTATGACAAATGTAAGGTGCCCCAAATGGAAAAAAGTTGACTTCAAACAACTTATTTTAAAAATAACTACTTATTAACAGGTTTATTTATCTTAATTCAACTGAATTTTTCCCTTAAAACAGATTTATTTGTTTATGGATGGGACATGATTCTCTAGATTCCCCTAGATGAATACCTCTGCTTCTTAGAAACCAGGCTACTTAATTTTTTCAATCTGAATTTCCAAGTTAATCCTTCTTGCCTGACTTAAATCTTCCTTATTCTAATGTAAGTTTTTAAAGCTCATATTCCATCTTTGCAATTGAAAACAGCTCCTAAGCCTTCTTGGTATAATATTAGCAATGATTATATAGACAATTCCAATTTTGGTGAAATGGTATTGTCAGAATGTTTTAGTCAAATGTGCCTCTCTCCCTTCTTAACACTGTGGTGATCTCCACAGAGCACAGGGCTCAAAATAGGATGCTGCAACAGGAGAAGTGGGCACACCAAATTGCCAGACTTGCTTACGGAAAAGGAATGGGAAGGAGGCAGGGACTGATTGGCAAGTGTAGGAAGGGAATTCTTTAAAATTTAAAGACTTAAATAAGTATAAAACTTAGTAATTATTCAGTAATTTATTTTCTTCATTTTTAAAAGAAATGGATAAATAACCTTCTTTGTGGAACTATGTTCATGCGCCATGTCTAGAGACAAAAACAACAGACTGATGTTTATCTATAGTCACATATTCCACATTATTTTCTGGCATTTTTCTTTTTCTTTTTTGAGATATCTAGCTCTACCTAGGAATTATCCACAAAGAAATAATGATTACATTAAAAATCCACAGGGGGAAAAATGATGGAAAAGACCAGTAGTTGAGCTTAGATGAGCTGTGTGTGATTTTACTTTATAATTCCCACTTTCTTGTAATTTTAGATTTTCTTTGAAAAGTATGCTTTAATGAGTATTTATAATTTTAAAAAACGAGTTTGCATTTCATCTAAATAAAGAAATCAAATGGATGCATCAAGTACACTAGTCAGTCTGTTCCTTCAAGCTGTTTTTACTTAGTCAAACACAATGCTGATCATCTTAAATACAATGATATGTAATACTTTTGAGCATAAAATAGATGTCAGGATTAAGATATAGAATAAACATTTTTGTCAATCTTCATTATTTGCAATATGTAGCTCAGAAGAGAATAATTTTAAAAACAAAAGTGCTTAAAATATATTAATATTGGAAAGTTAATGACAATATTTCTCTTTTTTCACTTTCAGGTGATTGCACAGTGCTTAAATATAATTAAGCAGACGAGGCAACAAAGTATAACCCCCCCCCACACACACACATTATTACCCCATACTCTGATTTTAAATAGAAATTATATTTGTAAGTATTTTATGCTCTGGTTTTCAAAAAAAATTACAGTCACTACTATATGTAATTGCTTGGATGTTATGTAAGCTTTTAATAGATAATCTCTGAGAAATTATTTGGTTGAGAGCCTTCAGTGGATTAGAGATAGGTTTCCTCATTATAAAATCAGAAATAGTAGTAATTGCTATTTAGTATATTAAGTATATTAAATGGAAATGTTAAAGTTTATAAAACTTGAGAATCTTTGAACAATTACATATATATGCATACAATTACACTGATTGTCTTAGATGATAGTCCCTGGTTTGAGAAAAAGTTTGGTTTGACATTTAATAATTAAGCCTTTTTGCAAGATACTGTTTTGACTTGGCAAAGCCACATACAAATCAGGTGTAGAGGACTGGCTTTTAAGTGTTAAAAAATAATTGGAGCAGATAGGTACCTAAATACACTTTTATAATAGGAATAAAAGTTTAATAAATCCACATTCATTTGCTCTTTGATTATAAATATATAAAGTTTTTAGTTATGATGTGTCTGTCTCACAGGGAAAGTATGATTACCTAAATATGCACTTTTTTTAAAAGGAATTGCTGACTCAACTCTGTGCGTTCTGTAAAACATTGTAAAATTGTGTGCATCTGCAAGTTAAAACTCATATACAGCAGGCTAAAACTGAACAGAATCTGACTGCAGACCTGACTATGTTTTTCTGGGTTTTGTCACCAGAAACATATTAGGCTAGAATGTGCTCAGGATTTTTTGAACAGTCCATGAAAGGTGACAGGGATGTTAATCTCCACTTCAGCCCTGGCAACTTCACTCAAGTCCTTGGCATTCAGAATTAGGAGATAAGCGGGCTTTTGACCTGCCCCAGGGCTCACCACCACACTCAGAACTACACCTGTTAATCAGAAGTTAATAAGGCAATGTTGAATTAAAAAAAAAAAAAAAGCCCATAGCATTAGATTAAGTGTCACTGAAATAATACAGGAAGCAAGGAAGCATTACATTGACAAATAAAGAAAACCAGATGACTTGATATCTTGTTCTGACTCTTCTACCACCTGGCTATGTGGCAACCCTGAAAGGGATTTTAAATTTTTCATGTCCCCTGGACTATAAGCTCTAAGAAGGGAGTGACCCTATCTGTCTTGCCCACTGTTGTATCCCAATAGCCTACTACAATGATTACTTACAATGATAGTAAGTATTCATTAAATTCTTATTTAATGAATGTTTTGAACATGAATGAATGAACACAGAATGTTTCTGTGTTTTTATCTGTATCATACGATACAGATATCGTATGTGTCATACGATTTAACACCTGTTCTACCTGTGGCAAAAAAGGAATGTTGTGACAATCAAGTGAAAAATGTATATTAAAAGACTCTGGGAATTCCCTGGTGGTTCAGTTGTTAGGACTCCGCGCTTTCACTGCTGAGGAAGCGGGTTCAATCCCTGGTCGGGTAACTAGGATCCCGCAAGCTGAGCGGTGTGGCCAAAAAAAAAAAAGACTTTGAAAACAGTAAGGTATATTATTTCTATAATTTCCAAGACCTAGCTGGAAGCTTACTTCCTTCAAACAAAATAAGAACAAACTTTTTGCGGTTTTGACTGGAAAGGCTGTATATGTAAAATCACTTAGCGTAAAACAGCTCTACAATTCCTTATTTTATTCATTTCTCTGTGGTTTTCCATATTTTAATCCCAGAGAGGATAACCTACCTCCTTGTCCCGGATAATCAATAGTTAACTAAGACTGACGCTTTGTAACTGAGTTGCTGTTTTATAGGCTGTTGCTCTGGATCCCCTTCTAGCCCCAGCTTACTAAAAGGAAAAACCAAAACTAGAAGCACAAAGCCTCATCCTCATTCTCTTGGATCTGTTAGAATACTCAATTTCCCTCCTTAGAACTCTATCCCTTTTCAGAAATGTATCTAGGTCAGGAAAGGCAAAAACCTAGGCCGCATGCTGCTCCTTCTTCCTCCTCTCCTTCATCTAGAGCAGACATTGATGTTCCATCGTGACGCCAGATGGTGCTTTAGCATTTTTCCAACAGTACCAAATGAAACCTGACCATAAGATAAAACTTATTTTCAAATAAGTTTAAATTCTTTAGTGCTGTCCCATTCAATAGTATAAAGGATTATTTCTGAACATTAGGGAATAATCAACATAACTCCTCTCCTAATTAACTAACTATATGAACTGCAATGAAAAGAGAGTGTTCAGACACATCTATTACTTTTATTACCGTCATCTTCCTCCAAGGCATCTGGGTGAGAAACAAAGATGGGTTCTGAGGGGTATGAATCAGGCTCTTGCCATACCCAAGTTTCTTTAGTTTTGACGTTCAGCTTACAGAGCTGCTTGTAAGAAAGAAAAGTCAATCAGTCAGTCAATCAAGTCAATATGCTCTACTTGACTAGCATGTGACTCAAAGTACTGTTCGAATATTAGGAAGATGGATTAATTACCCTGTCTGGAACAAAGTGATTCAAGCCAAGTCCATATGCGTATGTGTAAGGTTTCCCACCATACTTCTGGTAGTTGATTTGAGGAAATTCAAATGCTGCAAAATAGAGCACGTGCTTAGGAAAACTCGTTAATCTCTTTGAATGGAACATTTTGTTCTCTGTCATGTGAGGTTTTTTCCTAAATCATCTCACCTTGGCGAGGCCCTGAAAAGAGAACTTCAGGTTCCAGCCAGATGGTCTCGTCACTGCACAGAATTGCAGTGGCAGTTGTGTTGGGGAGTGTGACTAAATTCTTGCCTGTGTCAGCCTAAGAAAGAGGATAACAGAAACCTCAGTGAGTAGGAAAGAAAAATCAAGCAGCCATAAATATAGTCTTCCCAAGTTTTGTCTCCTGAGTTCTTCATTTCTTAAGTCAACATGTAGGGAGAGGCAGTGCAGAAAACTCTAGAAAGGGGAGCCCAGGAACATGACTGGGAAAGCTGTCTGTGTCCACGTCAATCACTGGCTGTGTGTCACTGGGAAAGTCACACAACTTCATAGGCCCTCAGTCTTCTCATCAGTGAAATGAGACTGACCTCGAAGAAAATTTACAGCTCTGAGGATGGGCTCTGGAAAAAGAAGTATTCTTCTGCAGAACAACAAAGACTTCAACCTCTAGGTATCCATACAGTGTTTGTCTCCTTTATAGTTAGGCTATATTTTTATTTTATTTGAAAACAAAATCATACTCGTATGTTGTCAAAAAAGAAAACAAATTGAAAAACTACTGACCAGATGTTTTCTAAGATCTCTTGTCACCTACATTGCTCCCATGTGATTTTTCAGATTATTTTATGAAAGGAATGAATATCATGAGCTCTTTCAAAGAACATATTCATTTAGTAATACCTGCATCAAATACTTAAATACATGTTTTGTGTTAGACTCTATTCTAGCCATTTGGGATATTTCAGAGAACAGAGTCCCTGTCATCATGAAGTTTACATTCTAATTTGGGAACATAAACAATATAAATATAATTAATAGATAAAGTGTTTAGTACATCATGAATGTGAGGAGAAAAAATAGAGCAGAGTAAGGGGGATCAGAAGTGTGCAGAGTAGGTGAGTTGTAATTTTAGTAGGTGGTCAGGGTGGGCCTCATTGAAAAGGTGACATTTGGGATAAAACTTGTAGGAGATGAAGGAAGCTAGCAATATAGATATCTGGGGAAGAGCATTTGAGCAGAGAGAACAAACTACAAAGGCCTGAGGTAGGAGTACGCCAAAGGTCCTTAACATTAAAGAGACCAGTGTGGCTGCACTGACTGAGCTCGGGGGAGAAGAGCAGGAGAGGAGAGTGAAGGGGTAGAGACTGATAGGTCATTGTGAGGTCTTGGTCTTTTTCTGTGAGCGAGAGATGAGAAGTCATTGGAGGGTTCTGAGCAGAGCAGTGGCAGGCTCTGATTTATTTTTAAAAGAATCACCCTGACTGCTCTGTCGAGATCACTTTTGCAGCTCAATATTAAAAAAACAAACAACCCAATCCAAAAATGGGCAGAAGACCTAAATAGACATTTCTCCAAAGAAGACATACAGAGGGCCAAGAAGCACATGAAAAGCTGCTCAACATCACTAATTATTAGAGAAATGCAAATCAAAACTACAATGAGGTATCACCCCACACCAGTTAGAATGGGCATCATCAGAAAATCTACAAACAACAAATCCTGGAGAGGGTGTGGAGAAAAGGGAACCCTCTTGTACTGTTGGTAGGAATGTAAATTGATACAGCTACTTTGGAGAACAGTATGGAGGTTCCTTAAAAAACTAAAAATAGAATTACCATATGACCCAGCAATCCCACTACTGGGCATTTACCCAGAGAAAACCATAATTCAAAAAGACACATACACCCCAATGTTCATTGCAGCACTATTTACAATAGCCAGGTCATGGAAGCAATCTAAATGCCCATCGACAGACAAATAGATAAAGAAGATGTGGTACATATATACAATGGAGTATTAGCCACAAAAAGGAACGAAATTGGGTCATTTGTAGAGATGTGGATGGATCTAGAGACTGTCATACAGAGTGAAGTAAGTCAGAAAGAGAGAAACAAATATCGTATATTAATGCATATATGTGGAACCTAGAAAATGGTACAGATGAATCAGTTTGCAGGGCAGAAATTGAGACACAGATGTAGAGAACAAACGTATGGACACCAAGCAGCAAACCACCAAACCACCAAAGCAGTGGGGGGTGGGGGTGATGGTGTGATGAACTGGGCGATTGGGATTGACATGTATACACTGATGTGTATGAAATGGATGACTAATAAGAACCTGCTGTATAAAATATATATATATCTGTGAGAGATACAAAAATAAATTAATTAATTAAATACATGTAAGTTAAAAAAAAAAAAAAGAGTAGGGGAGATTCAAGAGTGAAATCAGGGAAACCAGTTTGTCTTGTAGTAGTCCAGTCAAAAGAAAACAATGGTTCAGACTAGGCTAGTAGCATTGAAGTCAGTGAGGAGTGTAAGGTAGAGCCAAGAGGATTTCCTGATAGATAAGATATGGGGTGGGGAAGAGGCATGAAACTGAGAAAGGAGTCAAGAAGGGCTCCAAGGTTTTTGGCCTGAATAATTAAAAGTTGGAGTTGTCACAACAAAGATGGGGATTACTGAAGGTAATTTTTGGTAGGGGAAGAGGAGAAGTTTAGGTTTTGTCTATTAAACTTGAAGTGTTTATTGGACATCAAAATAAAGACATGGCATTGGCAGTAGCATATAAGAACCTTGAGTTAAAAGGAAAGTTGGAGATGAAATTCTAGGCTGCTTTAAAGCATGAGTCTTTACAAAGGGAGTGAGTGTACAGATAGAAGATAGAACAAAGGGCTGAGTTCTGGTGCCCTCCAACATAAAGGGGTCTTCAAGAGAGGAATGAGGGGATAGGTGGTGGGGGCAAGAAGAGTTAAGAGAAGGATTTTGTAAGAGGGCAAAATAATAGCATGATATGCATGATTTAATGAAAACGGGAGGAGTGTGAGATATATGAGAGAGGGGGAGAATTGTAGAGTGTTGTCCTGGAGAGGGTGAAGAAGGATGGGAAAGAGTAGTTCTGAATAGGATGATGGATAATTCAGTATGAGTACAGATGCTGGTGGGTGGGTAGATGTGGTGGCAGGAGTCTACGTTCTTTTCTGATCTCTTTCATTTGTTTCAGTAAAATAGGAACCAGAGCCATCAGTTGAGTATGAGTGTGGAGGTGGGAGGTGTTAGAAGGTTGAAGAGAGGAGGGTTTGAAATATTTAACTAGGAAAGTGAAGTTGGGAAATGTAGCAGTAAGGTTTGTGGTCATGTACTTAAAAATGGGCCAATTAACACAATTGTGTGTTTTTAGCACTTAATTTCAGCCTTAGAGGTACAAGCAGGGAGTGGGTGGAGGGTTGAATTTAACTAGGATTATGATTTTGACAAATAAATTCTATAAAGTAAGAAAGAGGCAAGAGAAATGAAGATCTACTCAAGGGGGTGATTACAATGATTGACCATGAAATTGTTATTGAATAAGGATGGAAGGTAAGTCCTCAAGGGAGTGAGAGATGGTGAGAAGGTAATAGGTTCAATAGACTGGAGGTTCCTGGTGGGAACTGCAATAGGGCAAGTAATCTTAAAAGATAAGAGGTGGTAGTCAGAATGTGTCATGCATGAAACCAAGGTTATGGTAGAAGCACAGTCAAAGGTAATGGCAAGGTCAGTTGCATGACTGTGGGGAGTGAGTGGCTGAGATAGAATGGAAGACAGAATCAGTGGAGGACATCATGGAACTGAGAGGCCAGTTGTTGGAAGAGTCACCTATGATGTGTATATTGAAATAACTGAGAGTCAGGAGTAGATCAGAGTAGTGTGACACTGAGTCAGAAGGGAGAAGGAGTGGTGGTTAATCGGTGAGAATAATAATGAGGGGTGTATATATATAAATGTAGACATACCACTTGGCTATATACTTAGCTGAAGTGAGATTTGAAATTGGAAGATTTTAAGGGTGGGTGGAAGGAGCAATGGTCTGGAAGCAGCGAAGTGGAATAAGTGTATCACAACCCCAGGCCTGGTGGTACAAGCGCTGTAAGAGGAGAAACTGCTACCCCTGGAAATTGCTGCTGAAGAGACCAGTGTCCTAGAGGGAATGTCAGATTTTTTGGTAAAAGAAGAAGGTGGAAGGAACCTTCTGAGCAGAGGATAGATGGAATTTTTCTGGTATGTACAATGAACTAAAAGGAAATAGTGAAAGATTTTCAGGATTGGGAAGAGATGGGAGGTGAGGATGGGTCTTGTGAGATTCTGTGAAGTGGGGCCTCGAGGCACTTCATGGTGATTTTGGGAAGGAGAGAGCGGCATGTGTGCATACATACATATTTATACATGTATACAGTAAGTTCAAATGTTGATGTCGAACATATTACTTATGCGACTGTAACTTTAATGATTTTACTCTGTCGTATCTTATTTTTTTCCACCATTAAATTAGGGTTTTTAATGTAAGAGATCTGTAACATTATCTTTGCTTTCCAAACTAGCTCCTTATTTTCACTCTTCCCCCTCACTATTTTTTTAACAGATGCATTTATCCCCTGACCCAGCAATTTCACTTCTGAGAGTCTATCCTATTGCTATATCTGCACATATATAAAATAACATACATACAAAGTTATTCCTTGTGACATTATCTGTAACAGCCAAAGAATGGAAACAACTCTGTTGCCCAGCAGTGAGGGACTTGGGTATGTTCACAAAAAAGAATACCATGCAGTTGAAGAAAGCAAATCTTCAATATATATTTCAAAATGAAAAGAAGCAAGGAACAAAAATGTGGATATAGAAAGTTACTTTTTGTGTAAAAATGGGAAATAATAATTATATATATTTATATTTTCTTATATTTGCATAAACAAAGGAAAAGGAAAGACATTAAAAGTTACACACAGAAGTGAAGGGGAATGGTATGGAATGGAGGCAGATAGAGGTTGGAGTGACACTTCCAGTGTGTACCTTTTTAGATCATTTTGATTTTTTGACCATTTAAATTCACTGCCTATTCAAAAGTAATAAAGGTATATTTTAAAGATATCACTGTTATCTTAATCACTAAACTGGAAACTTCACTCATACTCTTTCCTCTCCTTCCTTCAATCTGTTTATCTATTTCCCTAATTTATGACTTATTTTTCTCTTCATTGCCAAACTTTTAAAAGTGCAGGCTATAGTGATTGCTCCCACATTCTCATCAATTGCTCACCTTTATTGCCTTGAAACCTGATTTCTGCCTCGCTCCCTACTCCCCTGGAGATCACTAAATCTGGTTTTTGGCTCTTCATCTTCAGTCTTTTCAACTTGTCTATATATAGCAGTGGGCACCAGTGAAAACCTTCTCTTACCTTATCATGTGGCATTATCCTCTCTTAGCTGTAACTAGGGCCCTTTGGTGACTTTTTTCTCTTTCTTTCTCTGACTCCTCTTTTCTTACCACTTTCTGCACATGGGTGTTTCCCCAACTGTTGTGCTTGGCCATCTTTTCTTTTCTTTCAGCATTTTATGGCTATCAGGTTCCTCATTTTTAAAATAAACAAATTTGTATGTTTCTTTTAAAACACTTACTCTAAAGTATGAATTTTTCCTGCTAGCAATCTTATCTATCTTCATATATTTGATCATCATTTCAATACCAATAACTATCAGCTCTTTTCTTCTGACCCTACTTTGTGTCTCAAGGACCTGCACTTCCATATGAAAGCCTACAAGACGTCTTCACAAAAATGTTGTTGATGCTGATTTTGTTATTGATGATGATTATAATGAATATTATTTAACACTTTCTTTGTGTGAGGGACTATATTCAGTGATTGACATATGTCACCTCGTTTATTGATCACAAAAATCCTGTATGGTGGATATAGATAAAGAAAAAGGGATTTAAAAAGGTTAAATGTCTCGCTGCAAATCACACAGCTAGAAAGCTGGAAGCCCTGGTCAACCTGGGTCTGTCTTGAAGTCAGCCCTTTTACTCATTCACCCCCCTTCCTCATAGTTCTACAATTCACGTTTATCTCCAAACCTGCTCTGCCTATCACATTTCCTATTTCCAAAGGTATCAACACTCTAGACACATAGGCTTAAAGGATCTCCATGGTCTTTTGCATGTCTAAGACTTAATTCATTCTACCATCTAATCAAATGTAAGATCCTTTTAATTCTACCTGTAGGAACTCTCACTTTTGTCTGTTTGTCTGTTCCTACTACCACTACATTTTTCTGTCACCTGAGTGATTTTCATTGTCTCCAATCCCAGGTCCCTATCATCATCCTTTCTTCACTTCCAATACTACTTACACACAACACAGCCTTATTTTAGAAAATCAAAGCTGCAAATAACCTTAGTTATTATTTAGTCCAATTTATTTAGGTTTCTGAGCAGGCAACCGAACTGTAGGGGAGCTTGCTCACTGAGTGACTTGCTCAGGGAAGCCGGACATTTAGTAGCAGGGACAACTAGAGTAGTCAGTATGCTTGATACCCAGTCCACCAGCTCTGAACATGGCTTTCTTCTGTTCAAAACCTTGACTATCTCCCCATCACCTGTCAAATAAAGCACAAACTTTTTGGCCTGAAAGCCTTCAAAGACTGCCAACCTACTTTTTTTTTTAAGTTTTTTGCCCACTTATTCCACTGTTTTTGCTTATGTTCTAACCAGTTGGATTGCAATCAGTTTTAAAGGATTTTGTAAATAGAAGAACAACAGGTGTAGAGTCAAAACCTGGTTTTCGTTTTGACTCTGCCACAGTTGGATTTTGCTAAGTCATGTGACTCTTCTGAGCTTCAGTTTCCTTGTTTATAAAATGAGGGAAGTGGAATTAGTTAATTTTTAAAGTTCCTTCCAGCTCTGAAATTTCAAGACTTTATGTATAAACACACAGCAGGAGAAAAAATGCTGAGTGAGATGAAACATTCTGGTTATATCTGAAATCTATGTAGAGGGTGGTTACCTTGTCAGTATTCAAAGGAAGTACGTATCTCCTAACTTCAGGCTGGGGAGCCTTTCTGGCATTTCTTTTCACCTCTTCCCAGTTCTCACGTAAATTGGCTAAATATAAGTAATTATAAACAAATTCAAATCTGCAAAAATAAGAAGTCAAACATGAGGACAGCCAATTACAAATAATTTAGGGACATGCTTCATGCCTTTTAAAAGCACAAGTGCCTACCTATTCTTCAGACCCCAACCCAGAACCTGCTAAAGACTCAGGAATACTGGAGCCATTTCTCCTGCCCACTCTGGGTGGAGAAAAGAATCCTGCTCATGGATATGTTTACATAACAACAGCCTTTGAAACTTTCTGCTCTATTTCTCTATCACCATTCTGTCTGTGTCTTCAGGGGCTACTGTATTTTTTAGTGACCTGCTGGGTTTCTTTTGTTTTTTGTTTTTTAACTTATTTATTTTTGGCTGTGTTGGGTCTTCGTTTCTGTGCGAGGGCTTTCTCCAGTTGCGGAGAGCGGGGGCCACTCTTCATCGCGGTGTGCGGGCCTCTCACTATCGCGGCCTCTCTTTTTGCGGAGCACAGGCTCTAGACGCGCAGGCTCAGTAGCTGTGGCTCACGGGCCTAGTTGCTCCGCGGCATGTGGGATCTTCCCAGACTAAGGCTCGAACCCGTGTCCCCTGCATTGGCAGACAGATTCTCAACCACTGCGCCACCAGGGAAGCCCTGACGTGCTGTTTTGAAGAAAGCATATCTCTTTTTCCCAAACCCAGACTAGGTGGAGTTCTAGGCTCCCCGAAGGATCTTGTTAAGTTTGAGTGAAATTAAGCTTAAGTTTACTCATCAAGTCACAGAATCTTTTATTTTCGGGTCTGGTTCACGGACCTGATCAGTTTTCAATCATTAACCATAGTTTTGAGGTTCAGTTAGTGTTTCTGATTATCTAAACTCCCTACAGCCTTTTCAATCATATTTTGTGACTTAAGCATTCTTCTTGCTTTTTTCATGTTATTCAGATTAAATACTGAGAGCGGCATCTCCAAAAAAACCCCTAATTTCCAGGAACAACTAGAGATGTAACATATTTCCAATGTCCTTTCTTACCCTTTCCAGCAACAGAGATCCACAATCAGAAACTCACTGTCTTCATAGGTATTGATGTGATGGAAGAGGTTAAAAGGAGATGTCCTGTATTTATTATTGATATACTTTTTTCTTTTTCTGTCAGCAATATGAAGCCAAACCTTGAAAAGTGAAGAGAATATTTTGATGCATTTAAAAAGAAAAAAAAGTGTGCATTATGAAAGACATATTCTTCAGAACCATAAAGCTGACGAATAAATGTAAGACTTACCCCCATGGTTTCATTGGACTCAAAACAATCCATGTAGTTGGCTCCCCAAAGACTCCATGAAGAAAGGAACTTGAACAGGTTAATTTTGACTGGTGTCTCCACAAAAACAATATAGTTGGGAGTCAAACCAAAACTGTTCAGAAACAGAAATAAACTTGTGAGTGGGAAGGGTTGATTCTCAAACCACAGAGAAATATGTACACATGAGGTTTGCTCAGTTATATGAATCAACAGTGCCTACATGAAATTAACTACATTTAAATTTAGGTTTCTGCAAGAAAATGTCATGATCAGGATTGGTATCAAAGGTAGGCAAAGCAGATCTTTAAACCTGAGTTTTCCTGAAGATTCATAGCAGGCCTTCAAGTTACCTATGGACGTAAGATGGCTTGAATCGGTCACTGCAGGGGAATTGTACAACGATCTCTGACTTGCTTATTGGATCTTCCTTGTCTGAAATAAAGTGGTTTCAAAAGGCTGTGGAACAGCCTCTTTTTTTTTTTTTTTTAAATACAAAGCATTTAGAACAGCTTATGCAAGCAAAGAAATACATTTTCAGATCTTGATTTTTTAAAGAGTTTATTTCCATTTTCTCAGTCACTGGCATTTCTTAGAGAAATTTCATGCGGAGCTGCAATCACCCAGGAAAATCCAAATAGCAGCAGATTTGGAAAGTACACTCAAACAGTGTGTGGCAGACAGAGTGCAGTGGAGTCACATCTTACATCTGGAGGTGGGTTCTAAGTCAAGGGAGTAAGGCAAAATTTTAGTATGGTCAAAGTGCCTTTTACAATCTCTTAAGTTATCTATAAAGTTATGGCATATGTGGTTTTGGGTCCATAGCCCTTTACAATAATTCTTAAGCACATTAAAGTTTATTTACTACTAAGGCAGTGTCTTCAAACCTTAGTGTATATAAGAACCACATAAAAAGCTTCTGAAAATACTGACTATGGGCTCACCCCTAGAATTATTCATTCAGTCTACCTCAGGTGGGGCTCAAGATTTGTATTTCTAACACGTTCCCAGGTGATGCTACTGGCCCAGGGTCTATACTTCAAGAATCATACTAAGCAGTAATAAATAAAAATCCATATATACTCAAATAGTTCTATTATCAAGATCATTGTCAAATTTCTGGCAATGGAGGATAAATGGAGAATTCTAAAGAGTACTCTCTTCTGTTTTGTTTTGTTTTTTTTAAATTGAAGTATAGCGGATTTTTAAAAATAATTAATTAATTAATTAATTTTTGGCTGTGTTGGGTCTTCGTTTCTGTGCAAGGGCTTTCTCTAGTTGTGGCAAGTGGGGTCCACTCTTCATCGCGGTGCGTGGGCCTCTCACTATCGCGGCCTCTCTTATTGCAGAGCACAGGCTCCAGACGCGCAGGCTCAGTAGTTGTGGCTCACGGGTCTAGTTGCTCTGCGGCATGTGGGATCTTCCCAGACCAGGGCTCGAACCCGTGTCCCCTGCATTGGCAGGCAGATTCTCAACCACTGCGCCACCAGGGTAGCCCTCTCTTCTGTTTTAATATTCTTTCTCTATAGTATATGAGTTAAAAGGTTATGTTTGTAGTTTTGGGAATTAAATACACACAAAATACTTACTACACTTTCATATACATGTGTGTATCCTATTACACATACACATATTTGTTTAAAATCTTAATTTTGTCTGGCACATGGATAAGTGCTCAATAAATATTTGCTGGATTCGAATCTAAATCTTATATGATCAAAGTCACATATACACTACATCTTTGAAACACTGTAGAATAGAACATGGCAACTTATTTTTGAAGATGTCATTTCCGGCTATGGTGCTCTTTGGCATTGGTCCCCTGATAGGGTAAGGGTGAGGGGCAGTTGTCCTAAAATCTGAGAGTAATGTAACTGTCCATATAGTGCTATCCTGATATTTCTGATCTGACACCCTGTATTTCCAGTAACTTTCTCATATTATAGATACTTGTTTTAAGAAGAGTCAAAGTGGTAAACTGACCTGCTTGTAGTGGAGGGATCTTTACAATATTGTAGGCAATTGAAAAATTTTTCCCAAAGCAATTACCAATATTGTAAACAGTCCCATCATTTTCAATGTGGGGGTGAGCAGTGGCTCCATTGACCGAGACATAGTTGCAAAGATCAACCTATGGAAGGAGAACAAACATCACCCATGTTAAGAGAAAGATCGTATTACACCTTTGGTTCCTCAGTCTGACCTCACCGTTACCACTTGCACCCTCACCCTAAGTGTGCTTTCTCTCTCTTTCCATCTCTCTGGGTCTTACCCTCTTTTAAATCTGTAGAAGTCCCATCTTTAGTGCTGAGCTCTCCTCTGACCCCCATGCTGACCCCTCATGCCTCTGAAATCTTCAAGTTCTCCCTGATTGAGCTCTTCAATTGATGTAGGCCATACATTCCTCTGGTTGGTTACTTTCCTTTTGCACATGCAGTTTGTCTTCAAACAGTGACGAATTTGAATCCTGGAACTTCTTTACATTCCCCTTATTGAATTACATTGAATTGTATGCTGATAGTCAATAATTTTCATTTTATAAAAATGGCAATTTTTTATGATACAACCTAAACACCAAATCCAGTGTCTTACATACAGAATGAATTTGGAACTGAAAGGAACTTCAGGATTCATCTAGTATAGAAAGTCTTAACCTAAACAGACTTCAGGGGAACCATGAATTCCTGGAATTAATGGAAACTTTTTGAAGACAGGATTCAGTGCTTTAATTCATTTTGGATTCTCATAAAAAATTCAAAACCACTAATCTACCACAAACCTCTCAGTTTACATAAGGAGAACTTGAGGTGTCAGAGAGATCAAATGACTTATCTAAGGATGTAGAGCACTAGAATTTCTACCTGGAACCTGCTCAATAAAGATTTATTGAATGAATAATCGATGGAGTATATATTTGTCTAACCAAAATTCTTTCTATGTGATTAGGAGAGTATGTTTTAAAGCATAGGGAGTTTTTAGCACCCTCATTTAAATAAAAGGCAAGACATTCATTCAGTCATTCAGTCATTCATCAAATATTCCTTGAGCTTCTATTATATGCCAGGTGCTGTGTCAGGGTCTAGGAAAACAGAGATGGCCCTTGCTTTCAAGAACTTCAGTCTAGATTTGCACTGTCCACTATGGTAGCCACATATAGCAATTTAAATGTAAGTTAACCATAATTAGATAGCGCTTCAAATTCAGTTCCTCAGTCACATTAGCCACATCCAAGTGCTCAATAGCACTTGGACAATGAAAATATAGAACATTTCCATCGCTGTAGAAAGTTCCATTTAATAGCACTGTATTGGACCAATAAGCTGGTATACAGTGCAGTAGATGCAAAATGATATCTGTAAAGAAAGGCCATCTAACCCAGACTAGGGGAGTAGGCAGGGCTTCCCAAGGGCAATGACTCCAACACATGCTTGAAAGATGAGTAAAACTTACCAGATGGAGAAGGATGACAGTGTGTTCTAGGGAGTAGGAACCCTAATGTAAAGGCATAGAGTTGCAAAAAGTGAATGCTGCTTGGGGATTACTAGTCATTCAGCATGGCTGCGGTGATACACACACATGGAGGAGGAGAAATAAAAATGGGCCAGCCACAAAGGTCTGTGTTTTTAACTTTATCTTGGAAACTATGGGTGCACTAGTTGGAATAACACATTTATACTTGCATTTTAGAAAAAAAAATTGCTTCTACTGAATTAAGGAGGCTGTATTTAAGGGAATCAGGTTGGAGGCAAAGGAACTTGTTAGGAGTCTATTTCAGTAATAGTAAACAAACAAAAAAACACTCAAAATTTTAAAACTACATTTTTATACGAAGTCAGGGTATAGTGCTGCTCACAATGAAACCTGACTCCTAATAAAGTCTATTCTGGAGCCATACCATGAACTTCACACTTCCAATTAAATTACTATGGTAATCGGATTCACTGCCAAAGTCAAATGGATGGTTTAGAAACTCAGCTTCAGTATTTCTCTAAATGATCTACACACACACTCATATGTGGTTTCAAACATACATCTAAACTAAGAAAGAGCTATCAAGAATATGTTAAGCCTTAGTAAATAGTCTGTTGGGGATTACAAATCAGCTTGTCATATTGAGACCCATTGTTGGGACTCCTTTTCCCTTCTATTCCTACTACACCGAATATCTAGTTCTGGTCTTCAATTCCACCTAATTGGTCTCCTAGCTATCCCTTATCTCTTTTGTCCTCACATACAGCTTACACGTGGCTTCCAGATTAAATAACCTAAAGTACAGCTCTGCTTATACCACTTCCCTGAACAAAAACTTTCAGTAGCTTCCCATCAGCTAAACGACTTGTTCCAAATTTTTGTCCATTATTCAAACTTTTAGTTTCACCCTACCCTGTGTTTCACTGTTCCCCTTGACATGGCATGTTTTAGATCACTAGTTCTCACCTGGGAGTGCTATTGCCCCCTAGGGGGAGAGTTGGAAATGTGGGGGAGCAATTGGAGTTTGTACAATGATTGAGGACATGTCTGGTGTTTAGTAGGTGGGATCAGGGATACCAAACCTCTGCAGTGGGTGAGACAGTCCCCACAATGACGAAGTACCACCAGCCCAATGCCACTGCCACCTCCATTGAGAAATACTGCAAATCTAGCCAAATAAATTATTCTTTATCCTCCAGTTTCCCACCTCTATACAGTTGATCATGGTACTCCCTGTATATGAAATGTTCTTTCTCCAAATTCAATGAAGTTGTGCCTTCCCTTTAACTTCTAACTCAAATGCAAGACTTTTAAACCTTCCTTGATCTGCCCCACTTCACATCCACCAACTACTGCCAGAAGTAATCTTTCTTTGTCCTTTCATAGAAGGCTTTCCTTCTGTGAAAAGAGTCATCACATTCTGTGTCCTATTACAGTTAAGTAATGTATTTATTTGATTTCTCCACCTAGGTGTTAAGCTTTCTGAAGACAAGAACAATGCCTTGCAAATAGTTACATCTTAATAAATATTGGTTGAAAATGTAGATCTATCTTATCGAATGCTGCACCGAGATTGCCTAAGTTCTCATCAAAATTTGTCACTTTCTAATACTGCTGACATGTTTCTCTATGCTTTTTCATTTAAGATATAGCTTTATTTCTAACAAGAAGTGTCTATAAGAAGGGGCAGGTTGGTGCAACACAATTTCCTAGAACAATGAATGGTAGGATTTTCAATATTAAATGTGCCAGTTCCATGCTAGTCTATAAAAACCATGAAGAGCAGGGACCATGTTGTCTTACTCATTGGTATATCTTTTGCATCTAGCATAAGTTCTGGTACAGGGAAGGGACTCAATAAATATTTGTGTCACAAATAAATATGTTAGGCATTTTATACGGTTTTCCTCCAATCCACATAATAAATGTTTGAAATTTCACAGATGGAGAAACAAAGTTTGCCCTATGTCACATTGCTAGTAGTTGATGACAAAGCAGGGATTTGAAACTTAATCTATCTGGCTCTCATATTCTTCAAACCCAAATGCACAGCTGACTTAAGTCTAAGTTGCAAATTCTAAATTCCTGAGCGATATCGCCTGAGCACTGTGTCCTACCTGCTTAATTGTCTCCAAGGTCTCGGGATTAATCTTTGTAATGAAGTTGGTCTCTGTGCAGGCATAGTAATCTTCCCCCACTGGGTAGATATTAACAAGGGCATTGTCAGTAACCTCCACTCCTCGAAAGTAAGAAAAAAACCTGCAGAAGCAAATGGATTTTTCAGTCCAGTAACTTTCAAGCCATGAGAGAAAAAGGGCTAATGTAAAACGTCTTTAATAACATGCAGTTGGGTTTCAGTAACCTGGAAAATATATTCTTGCAGGGGTCTGGGAAAGCACAGGTGCCAAATTCTGTTATGACGATCCTTTTCTCAGTCATTGCCCGTACGTAAGCATCAGTGCGGATGAACCTGAAGGACATTGAGACATGGGAAAGGGTCACAGACAAGGGCAATTAGTGTAGTCCATGGGGAGCTTAGAATATGGTCATTCCATGTGCCCTTCTAAAGTCAGAATCATAAATCCACAACATGAAGAATGAAGAGTCTCGTAACTTTCTTGGGGTGACTGAAGGAGAAAGAGACAATGTGCCACGAGCTTAAATTTATGTCTTATAAACTTCACAGTGACATATGAGGAAATCAAGGTTCAGAGAAATTAAGTGATCGGCATATGTGGCCAGAGCCAGAAAACATGCCTTTTCCATATCACACTATGCAGCCCCATGGGTAGTTCACATTGGACCTCTGATTTCCTGTAGCCTATAATTCACCAATCTACACTGAGCAAGGAAGTATAGAACATGTTATGCTGAATTATATTCCTTTCAATCTTCCTCATGTTCCTCTTGTGTTTTTCTTCAATTTAAAAATTTATTTTGCTACTTTTAAAAGTAGATATTCTTGAATCCGGTCTTTTGCACAGGCAGACCTCCTGAACCATATCTCCCAGACTAGATGGCATACGTTGCCTAGGATTTCTCATGTGGAGAGCCAATTAAAATCTGATTTTGCACTTTCATGAAAAGGAAAAAGTACCAAGGTCTTTAGAAGGCATATAAAGGCTTTGCCTGACCTCCAAAATATGCTTTCATAACTAAATTTTTGCTTGACCTGATCTGTTTCTCTTCTATTACAGTCCAAGTTATCCTGACTACTTCAAGACTCCATTTATTCTTTCTTTTGATGTCTCTTCAGAATGCCTGAAATCTGTGGTGATCAACAAAGCTGCTAACAGGCCTGAATATTAAGGCATAAGACAAACTATTTATTGTGGGGTGTTAATGAATCTTTGTAATGAAATTGGAGTGATGGCTTAGGGCTTCAAGCCTTTTAGCAACAATCTTCTGTTTTTAGAAAACTTCTTTTTCTTGTATTATTATGACATATTTGGTCCTTGCCTCCTTTGTGACACCCCTCCCTCCTTCCCATTGGCCTTTCTGATTATAAAAAAGGAAAGACATCAAGAGACCCATGGTTTAATAAAAATAAAAATAACTATTATTATTATTAAATGCTTCCTATGGGCTAGGTACCATGTTCTCATTTAATCCTTGTAATAAACCCTGAAGTAAATTCTCATTTCTCCCATTTTTATAGATGACAAAACAAAGAATTAGAGATTAACATCTTGCCAAAGGGCACCCACTTAGGCAAATGGTATGTAGTAGGGGATATAGGATTTGAAGCCAGGCATGTCAGACCCCAAAGCCCTAGTTCTTAGCTGCTTCTTTATCCTGTAGTACATCTCCGAGGTGTCCATACAGACTCACTGGCCCAGGAGGATTCTGAGCGGAGGCGAGTATAAAAGTCTCCTCTTGGGTTCAGGAGGTTGAAAAGTACATGGAGGGAGGAGCTGAGATAGGTCCGACCCCTAGGAGGAGTGGGCCCTAGTGTTCTTTACCTTCTGTGGTATGTGACGTGTCCTTCTTTAAAGTCAAACTTGTGCAGGAGAGCTTGCCCATCAAACAGGTGGTAAAATGGCTCAGATCCAACTTCAAAGAGTCCTGGCCCACATCGAAGGAGACTGCCGGTCAGCCAGAGGGGGATCCTGCCTGTGATGAAGGCAAGACTCAGAACATTGCTTCTTACCCCTGCCATTCTCACCCAGGTAAGGAGCAGTGATTATCTAAGCAGCCCGATTGGGCAGCCTCTTACTTCTAAAGCTGGCAGTCATTTCCATTCCCAGCTCTCACGGGGGGTAGCTCTCAGGAAATGCCTGCTGGCCTACTCTCCTTTCACTAGGAGACCAAGTGGTAGGAAATGTGGCAACATCTCAGAGTTTAGATAAAGGGTTGGAAAGAGACAGGGAAAAGTATCTCGAATGGAATGGGATTCTCCATCTAACAGATTTCCCCAGCTACCAATACATTTGCCTTTTTACTGTCTCACTTTTAAGAAAAATTTCAAATTTCTTGATCTATAGGAGGGATGGATTAGAAGTAGGGATCTAGATACTAAACAAAGATGTGTCTACAGAACAAACCATTTAAATGAAACAACAAGAATACTGGCTTCTTAAAATATAGAGCTATATTCCTTTGAGAATATGGGCTACTGTCCAGATAAAGGTCAACCTCCTGTAGCACAAAGTGCAAAGGGCTGTCAGAGACCTGAATTCTGGTTCAGGATTTGCTATGTGCCATCTCTAGGCCTCCGTGTCCTTCTCTGCAAAATGAGGGGCACACAAGAAAGGCCTTAAGTCTGTTCAGTCTAAACAGTTAGGTTTGTGCCCTTTGATCCTTTGAAAAGTACAGCGTTTGGCAGTGTTTGTATAATCCTTGCCATTAAAAAAAAATGTATTATTTCATATAGCTCAATTTCAGCAGCCCACTTTATAAGGATTTATATTTCTGACAAAAATTTGAAAAGAAGGCATGGCTTAACTAAAAGGCACAGCATTAATTTGATTGCTAGAACCTAGATTGTTAGCATGAGAATCTAGTTGAGAAAGAGCACTGGGCTCATCCCTTCTATTTTGCATAAGAGACAATTGGGAGGAAAGAGACCTGCCCAGGCTTTGGACCTTCCTATAACACCATGTCTAAGCAAGGATGCTATGTGGGTCATGTGGTGACTTTGGATAATGATAACAGTAGTAATAATAACAACCATCTATTGATAACTTTGTGCTGGATACTGTGTGAGTCTTTCTATTTACATTATCTCATTTAATCTTCACAACATCTGGATGAGGTAAAATTTGGTTTATGGTAGGTGAATGAATTGAGACTCAGAAAGTTTAAGTAACTTGTTGAAGGATTCACAGATAGTAAAATAATAGAGCTACGATTAGCACCTACATCTGCCTGACTCCAGAACCAAGACTTCTGATATAATGGGCATGAAACCTACCACCCTTTATTGTCATATTCCCAGATGCTTGTCACCAGACCTTCATTTATTCTGCAACTGATAGAACAGACATTTACAGGACATTTTCTATGTGCCAGGCACTGAGCTCGGCACTGACAGTTTAAAGATGACAAAGGTGTAGTCCCAGTTGTTAAGGAATTCCAGTTAGGTAGCATTTTTCTATATTAGAGAAGTAAAGAAAAGAGGAAATGGGCTCTTAGTATAAAAAGCCCGAACGTCCAGATTCCTCTCTCTGTAGCCCACAGGGGGAGCCCGTACTGAGAGGTGCCAATGAATAAGGAGACAGAGAAGAGAGATTGAGACAGAAAAGAGAAGATGGCTTCAAGATAGGTGAGACCAACCTGTAACATGAGCTGTGAGCGGTGAGGATAGTTCCTCCACAGTTTCAAACAGTTTCTTGTAACCACCAGCAGGATGTTCGACTCTGAAATGGTGGAATAATGAGGAGGAAGCCCATGTGGAATCTCAGGAAGTCCACGGAGACAGAGGCAGAGCTCCAGGAGAAAAGATGCTCTCTGCTCAATGGTGGTGCATACTGCCAGTCTAGCCTGGGCTGGGAGCACACAGTGTTTTGGTGTGGTGTGGTGGTAGAAATGGATCAGGGTGGCAAAGGGGCCCAGGTCAGTGCTCCTCCTTTGATGAAGGAGAAAATGACCTCCCTTTTAATGCCACAGTGGACTTGCCCTCTGCAGTTTTCCCATATTTCTGAAGACAAGTCAACAAATCCCGCCATTGTCACTTCTCTTCCTGACCGAGTCCTTCCCACAGAATTAGCCTGCCTTGTCCGCATCATTTATTCTCTTGCCTCACAGACAATCTCATTCCTCTCCCTCTTATGCACTGGGATACCACAGGTTTGGGGGTCAGTTTGTCATCCTTTGTTTTCACCCATATTATATCATCACTTCTTCCCATCATCTCATTTCATCACCAATCTCCAAGAGCTACAGTACATTTTAAATATAGTCAGACAAAGAGATTTAGGTCTTATATTTTTGATTATTTTCTCCCTTCTCACTTTGGCTCCATTTTATAACTTCTTAGAGTGAGAGCTCTGACCAGACTGCCTAATTATGATAGTTATTTTTTATTAAGTACTTACCATGTGCCACATACTATAAAAAGGACTTTGTATGCTATTCGTTCATTTAAATCTCACCACACCATAATGGGGTAAGTACTACTCATTCTATATATGGAAAAGCCAAGACTTCAAAAAGTAATTTGCCGAAAATCACACAGCTAGGAAATGGCTGGGCAAGAAGTGGAACCCAGGTCTGCCTCATTGAAATCTTCATGCTCACTACTACTTCCAAGGCCCATTCCAAGCCACACAAATCCCACTGTAATTTAGACCTGAATTCTAGATATTTGCTTCAATATATAAATAGGAAGAAACTCCCCGACCATGACCCAAGGCCTTCCCTAAAGGGGTCATCAATCCTCTTCAGGAGCTCTTGAAATAGACCATTTACCATCAACACACTAAGGAATTAAAAAAATCATCTCCCAGAGATACTTACTGGCTGGACATTTTCCCTCAGTGGAGGATTGAGAGTTCTGGCACCAGTTGTGGAATGAGGAGGCAAGTCCTCAGCCAGGGGCCTTTATATGCCTTCTAAATCCACCTAAAAAGAGTTATGGCTTTGGGAACACTTTCTCACCCCTTCAGCTGAGAGAGGGTGGATAGAAGTGGCTTTCAGTGCTCAGATACTCCTGATGCTTGAGCATTAATTTGGGCTGGCCGCTCCCTTAATTGTTTTTTGGCTATTTTCCAGAGACCTCAATCCTTCCCAAAGAGAATGAGAAGTGGATTAGAAAGAAAGGAGTTGTGTGGGAGTGGCTAGCATCAGGCCTGTGCTGATCCGTGTCACGCCACTGGAACCGGGCAACATTCTCTGGTGCCCACCTCCCTCTTCCGCTTCTGTGCCTTCATCTTTACCCCCATTCATTTATTCATTCACTTACTTATTTTTAAAAATATCTCTTGCACATTGTCTATGGAGCAGGCATGGATGAGCCACCTCTGTCTTCACACATCTTGTAACTCTGCAAGAATAACAAGAAACTAACAAACTATTCAATACAATTTTATAAGTGCTATGATTGGAGAAGTATGGAGTGTTATGGAAGCACACTGTAGCACTTCTAACTCTCTCTGGTCACCTTATCAGCTCCATTCAGGGCCCAATTCCGACCAGGCTGAGGACTTCAGCTATGTTCTTTTGATTTGCTACAGATGAACCCCTTTCATATCTTTGCTTGTTACTAATGCTTTCCTGATCTCCACATCACCTTCCTGTTCATTGGTACGTGTGCTGCAGTCAGATAGTAAATAGCACTATTTCATTCATATTTCCACACTCCTTCATTTAGCCTCAGTTGTTTGCCAGCACAGACATGGTACTGACCAAAGGAGTCCCCTGGAAACAGACAAGATACTTACTATACCAGCTGACAACCTTAACATTTTTTTAGAAACTCACCATGATCAAGTGGGCTTTATCCCAGGAATGCAAGGACTCTTCACTATACACAAATCAATGTGATAAACCATATTAACAAATTGAAGAAGAAAAACCATATGATCATCTCAATAGATGCAGAAAAAGCTTTTGACAAAATTCAACACCAATTTACAATAAAACCCCCCCAGAAAGTAGGCATAGAGGGAACTTACCTCAACACGATAAAGGCCATATATGACAAACCAACAGCCAACATCGTTCTCAATGGTGAAAAACTGAAACCATTTCCACTAAGATCAGGAACAAGACAAGGTTGCCCACTCTCACCACTATTATTCAACATACTTTTGGAAGTCATAGCCACAGCAATCAGAGAAGAAAAAGAAATAAAAGGAATCCAAATTGGAAAAGAAGAAGTAAAACTGTCACTCTTTGCAGATGACATGATACCATACACAGAGAATCCTAAAGATGCTACCAGAAAACTACTAGAGCTAATCAATGAATTTGGTAAAGTAGCAGGGTACAAAATTAATGCACAGAAATCTCTTGCATTCCTATACACTAATGATGAAAAATCTGAAAGAGAAATTAAGGGAACGCTCCCATTTACCACTGCAACAAAAAGAATAAAATACCTAAGAATAAATCTACCTAAGGAGACAAAAGACCTGTATGCAGAAAACTATAAGACACTGATGAAAGAAATTAAAGATGATACAAACAGATGGAGAGATATGCCATGTTCTTGGATTGGAAGAATCAACATTGTGAAAATGACTATACTACCTAAAGCAATCTACAGATTCAATGCAATCCCTATCAAACTACCACTGGCATTTTTCACAGAACTAGAACAAAAAATTTCAAAATTTGTATGGAAACACAAAAGACCCCGAATAGCCAAAGGAATCTTGAGAAAGAAAAACGGAGCTGAAGGAATCAGGCTCCCTGACTTCAGACTCTACTACAAATCTACAGTAATCAAGACAGTATGGTACTGGCACAAAAACAGAAATATAGATCAATGGAACAGGATAGAAAGCCCAGAGATAAACCCATGCACATATGGTCACCTTATCTTTGATAAAGGAGGCAAGAATATACAATGGAGAAAAGATAGCCTCTTCAATAAGTGGTGCTGCAAAAACTGGACAGCTACATGTCAAAGAATGAAATTAGAACACTCCCTAACACCATACACAAAAATAAACTCAAAATGGATTAAAGACCTAAATGTAAGGCCAGACACTATCAAACTCTTAGAGGAAAACATAGGCAGACCACTCTATGACATAAATCACAGCAAGATCCTTTTTGACCCACCTCCTAGAGAAATGAAAATAAAAACAAAAATAAACAAATGGGACCTAATGAAACCTAAAAGCTTTTGCACAGCTAAGGAAACCATAAGCAAGATTAAAAGACAATCCTCAGAATGGGAGAAAATATTTGCAAATGAAACAATGGACAAAGTATTAATCTCCAAAATATACAAGCAGCTCATGTAGCTCAATATCAAAAAAACAAACAACCCAATCCAAAAATGGGCAGAAGACCTAAATAGACATTTCTCCAAAGAAGATATACAGATCGCCAACAAACACATGAAAGGATGCTTAACACCACTAATCATTAGAGAAATGCAAATCAAAACTACAATGAGGTACCACCTCACACTGGTCAGAATGGCCATTATCAAAAAATCTGCAAACAATAATGCTGGAGAGGGTGTGGAGAAAAGGGAACCCTCTTGCACTGTTGGTGGGAATGTAAATTGATACAGCCACTATGGAGAACAGTATGGAGGCTCCCTAAAAAACTAAAAATAGAACTACCATATGACCCAGCAATCCCACTACTGGACATATAACCTGAGAAAACCATAATTGAAAAAGAGTCATGTACCACAATGTTCACTGCAGCTCTATTTACAATAGCCAGGACATGGAAGCAACCTAAGTGTCCATCGACAGATGAATGGATAAAGAAGATGTGGCACATACATACAATGGAATATTACTCAGCCATAAAAAGAAACGAAATTGAGTTATTTGTAGTGAGGTGGATGGACCTAGAGACTGTCATACAGAGTAAACTAAGCCAGAAAGAGAGAAACAAATACCGTATGCTAACACATATATATGGAATCTAAAAAAAAAAAGGTTCTGAAAAACCTAGGGGCAGGGCAGGAATAAAGATGCAGACCTGCTAGAGAATGGACTTGAGGACACGGAGAGGGGGAAGGGTAAGCTGGGACGAAGTGAGGGAGTGGCATGGCCATATATACACTACCAAACGTAAAATAGATAGCTAGTGGGAAGCAGCCACCTAGCATAGGGAGATCTGCTCGATACTTTGGGACCACCTAGAGGGGTGAGATAGGGAGGGTAGGAGGGAGACACAAGAGGGAGGGGATATGTGGATATATGTATATGTATAGCTGATTCACTTTGTTATACAGCAGAAACTAACACACCATTGTACAGCAATTATACTCCAATAAAGATGTTTAAAGAAAGAAATATTAAAAAAATTGATATAAAAAAATTAATAAGTGGTTATGGCTAGTCACCCTCAAGCTCTTCAACAAACCTATAAAACAATTAATCTGAGCACTCCTCAAGATAGATGACAAAACCTTACTGTCCCAGCATGCCTTGCAGTGAGGATTCAGGAATGTGACCTGGGCTCCATCAATAAGAGGCAGGGCCAGAGCTCCTAGTGGTAGCACCCAGTGCTTAGCATCAGTGTTGTCTCCACTCATCCAAGGCAGCTGTAGTGTGGAGCCATTCCACAGTGAAGCCTGGAGCATTATCACTGGCCTGGTGATCTCCAGGTCTCATTCTTTAGTCATCCCAGAGATTCTGTTAGCTACCTAATATTTAAAAATTTTGTTTGCCACTTTGATTAACTAGAGTTGATTTCACTGTTTACAGCTAAGAGCTCTGTCTCTAGAAAATGATGGTAATATAGGATACTGTGGTATCACATATAATGAACATCTATATTGGTATATGGAGGTCCGGGAAGGATTTTTGAGGACGTATCTAAGCTGAGCTAGGAAGAATATGTAAATGTTAGCCAGTAAAAGTGTAGGGAGAAGAGTGTTCAGGCACGGCTTGGGGGAATTTACAAAAGTCTGGAAGCAAGCATGATTTGGGGAAATGGCAAGAGAGGAAGCTAGACTAGAGATAATCATAGGCCAGATTTTGCAGAGCCTTGTGAACTATGTAAAGAAATTGATACCCATATCACGAGAACAGAGGGAATCATTGAAATACTTTACCCAGAAGAGTGACATGATCTGATTTTCCTTTTATTGAGACCACTCTAATTACACTGTGGACAATATGTAGGAATGGGAGATTTGGGCAAGATAAATTAGAGAGAGACCAAACAAATGAAGGTAGTTGATGTAGGGGGATGGGTTGGGGATGGATATGATATTCAAGAGATATTTCAGAGGAAGACTGATCAAACTTTGTGATTGGTGAATGTATGGAGAAATAAAAGGCAGGACAAGGATTACGAGTAGGTTTCTGGCTTGAATTATGGTACAGTTCATTGGGATAGTGCAGTCTGTGTGTGTGATGTGTCAGCGATGCAGAGAGAATAAATTCTGATTTAGATATATGTTTATTAAAGAAAGAGATCACTGGGAGTTGTATACTTTGAAAGCTTTATAGGGAAGTGTGATGAGTTGGAATCTGAAGGATAGACAGGGTGTGGAGAAGGCAGAGAAGGTGGAGAGGACACTCCTGGTGAAGGGAACAGAGGGAGAGAAGGCAGTTTGGGAGGCACATGTTAGAAGGATTTTCTGTCTTCTGTACCACTTGTGCTGGATTTCATTTTCTCAGAAGGAGTCTCATCTCCTTGAGTACAGTCATGTGCCACGCTGTGATACCTGTACACTGGCAGTCCACTGAAGAGAAATTCCAGGAATACCAGGACCCAGCTGCTCTTCTTCCTGTACACCTCCCATTACAAGGGGTCAAAGGAGAAGGCTTTGCGGTAGCCAGGTGCCAGAAAACTACACTACACTATACTACACTACTGCACAACATTATGCCCTGAGGGACAGGGCATTGACAAACTGCATTTAATACTGAATATCACTTCCAGGGAGATTAAAGTCAATCTTACTGGTGCCCACAACTGCACCAAATGCCTTTCTTAGGTATTCTTGTGCTGCCTTTGGTATTCTGGGGCTGTAGCCACATTATTTAAAAACAGGAACTGATTTTAGTGATTTTTGCATTTTACTTTGCATCTTTGGTAGGCTTCATTTTTCAACCTGCTTCAATTGTAGGAGGCAGCTGCTTGACGGCTATTTGTTTTAAACATACAAATAATGGCAATTCATTTTGGGAAGGCTTACAGACTCATGGATCGTGCGAATTGTCAAGTTACCATGTGTGATTAAAGTCAGAATGAAAACTAATTACTATCCACTGAACCTCACTAGACCCCAAGGTCTTCAGGTATAAACGAAGCAAAATAAGCAAAAGCACTTTTTAGCTAAGTACTGTATGTTAAGTATTAAGTAATACTTACCAATGCTGATTCTCAGGGAGTTTGATTTCATGTCTAATCTTCCAGCTTATACCTCCTACCTCAGGGTAACTTATTTCCTCTGTTCTCCGGTCCCTGTGAAGTTAGAGAACAGCTGGGTTATATACGCTCCAAAGCCCCAAACGTAGACTTCTCTTTCAGGTCTAACTGTATCCTTTTGTCATTTCAATGTGATACACTGGACCACCAATGGACTGTCATTTTTTCTTTCATCCTCTCCTCTTATTCTCCACCTTAATTTTTTGCTATTTGGTAAAATCAAATCATCATGTTTGATTTCTGTGTTTTCCAAAGAAACTGTTTCATTTTGATATATTTTGGTACTTTTACCAAAATAATATTCCATGAGTTGAAACAGTAAATCAACTTTCTTCAAGCAGAGATTTCTAAATAAGAATTGATCCCACATTTCTTTGAAGAAACCATTTTTGAAGGTTAAATAAAAGCTACTTTTTCATCTTGGTATTAGGCAGACCATGAGGTCATCATGAGGCGTCTGGATTATATTCTGAGAGCAATGAGAAGATATTAAAGGATTTTAAGCAGGGCAATGACTGAGGTGATCTAATATATGTTATTTGGGGGAAAATCACTCTCCCTGGTATTTGAAGAATAGATTATAAGTGTCTGGCATGGAAGTAGATAAAGCAGTAGTTCAGATGAGGTATGATGGTTCTTAAACTAGACTGGAACAATGAAGATGGAAAAAAGTGAATGGATTTGAGATCTGTTTTGTAAGTAGGAATATAGGACTCATGTGATATAACTGATACGTCTAGGATGAAAGAAAATGGGGTAATGGGGTATATCATTTATTTATTGCAAATATTGCAGCATAAAAATTAACACCAAACCTCAGCGTCATACAACATTAAGGTAGATTTGCTGATATTGGCTGGACTTGCTCTTGTAACTGGACTTTGCCTGCCTGTCAGCTGATCCAGGTCTCAGCTGAGATGAGTGGAGTAACTTGGCTTTACTACACAGGTCTCCTCTCCAGTAGGGTGACCTGGGCATATTCTCCTGGCAATGGCAGAGATGAAAGAGAGCAAGTAGAAACATGAAAAGCTGCCTAAGGCCAAGGCTCAGAACAAATACACTGTCACTTCTACCATCTTCCATTAGGTCAATCCAACAAGTCATGAGTCCAGTCCATGCATCAAGGGGTGTGAAAATAGCCTCTGCCTTTTTAGTCATTAGTGAGAACTGCAGTGTCATATGGCAAAGGCCACGGACATAGAAAAGGATGAAAAACCCAGGCCATTTTTGTAGCATGGCACATGGGAGAACCAAGTTGGATTTCTAGGTTTTTGCTTGAGCAGCTGAATGAATATTACACTGTTCTTTACGACTAAAGGAGGAAAGGTTGAGTGGGAATGGGTATATCAAGAATTCACAGTGAAATCTGAGATGCTATAAAACGTTCGTCTTCTCCATGGGGCTTACTTGTCTATCCTTCCCTCCTGTAGCACCCCCTGATCCTCCTTACCCTGAAGGAACTTGTTCAGTAGAAATAGGATTCAAACCAAAGCAGTAGGATTCTAAGGTCTGTACTGTTATAAGTATTACTTCCATCCACAAATGGAAGTTTTGGTAAATGTTATTTTCTCGATTTCATTACATGCTCAGTGATATTTTAGTGCTCCTTGTAGACAGATGCTCCTGGAAGCTTCTCAGCTGACTTGCCCCTACTCTGTGCCTTCAACCATTCCCCAACCATACTGTCAGAGTCATTCCTCTTAAAGGAAAATCAGATCATGTCCCTTCTATACTTAGAATCGTTGAAGAGGTCTGCATTACCACTGGATAAAGTCCAAGCACTTTAGCACAGCTATATAAGATCTCACACACCTGACCCCTGCCTACTTCTATGTCAACGTCTGCCACTCTCCCCTTTCATCTGTGCTCCAGCAGTACCAAGCTGTCCACTGCTTCTTGTCAACTGTTTCATGCTTCCCTTTCTTCACACAGGCTAGCTCCTTTGCTTGGAACTCCCTTCTTTCCCTTGTCCACCTGGTAAATTCCCAGTTTCTATCACAACCCTGATAGAGCATCGCTTTTCTGTGATGCCTCAGACAGGATGCTCTCTTTTGTACTTTTTCTGAAACTCACATATAAGTCTATTTTTGTATATATCACATCATGTCGTTTCATTTGTTAGCATGTCTGTCTTCCACTTTTGATTGTGAGCTTCTTGCTTATTGTAGAGAGAGAGAATTAAATCACCCTAGCACAATGGCATTTGGCTAAATCATTCAACACCTGTCAGGATGGAAACTGGCAGCCACCAAGCTGCTCCCCCAGGGTGAAAACCAATAGACTATCAAAAGCTCTGCACTTACTTCTCCTGCACCCCCAAAAATGACATGTGAGGCAACTCACCCTGCCCCTCTTTTCTCCTCCCCCATCACCAGAACTTAGTCGGCCCTTGCATCATTCAGAAAGGTCATAGAGAAGGAGGGATATATGTATATATATCCTCCTGACCATGCACATTCTGCCTCTCTCTCTCCTACAGGGGACACCAGAGTGCCCTCTTGCTGGTGGGTCCTGCCCCTCACTCAGGGAATCCCTCTTGCTTTGTATATGCCTGTGTGAGTAATAATTTAAATTGCTTGTGGTCTCTGGTTTGAGTGTGGAGTATTTTGACATCTGATATCTTAAAAACTTAGGGTCCGGCAGCAGCCTACTGTGACACTTATGCATCATTATGCTCAGGGCATCAGTATAAGAACTCAATAAAATCTGTTTCTTCAACCAAGTCAATAGAGGCCACTAGAAGAACTGCCTTAATGAACTGAACACAAGAATTTAAAAATTGTATTTATAAATGAGTGCTTAAGGATTTGGGTTTGTTTTTTTGAAAGAATTTGAAATATTTTACTTTTACTTGAAAATCTTGATTATACTCATTTTAATTAATCAGCTCTTGATTCACAGAAAAAAAAAGGCACACAAAAGAAGGTTCTGGGCCAGCCTCATTGGATTATGGTGCCTCAGCTATTGAAGGCCTCAGTACACTTTTAAGTTCTCAGGTTCTGCCAGTTGGTATAAATGCAAAAAAAAAAAAAAAAAGAAAAAAGAAAAGGCAACTGAATCTTTTAGAATAGACTTCCCCCCCCCACCTCTGGGCCAGAGAATTGGTTTATTAGACAAAAGAACCTCACATGTGGATTAGGAAGACTTATCCTCTTAACTTCAGGCACATGGACATCAGAAAAAGGAGCTATTCTAATAGCATTAGGAATTCTGGCTGTGCTGATCCAGTTTATGGAATTAATGGATTGCTTATGAGTTATTCTCAGACAATGGGAGAATAGGTTTCCTAACAAGAGAAAGTTGTTAGGAATATTCAACCGAATGTCTACACTTTAACTCTATTCCTTTACTTATCAGAGTGTATTATTTGTTTTTATGTTTCCCCACTTAGCATCTTGAGGACAGTGCCCCTGTTTATTTGTCACTTTGTCGTAAAGCCCAGCACTTAGTAAGTAGTGATTAAACATTTTATGCTATTGCATATGGTACTGTTTTATTAACATGAACTTCTGCTTGTTGATGCTAGTGTATAGAAATAAATTTGATTTTTGTATATTGATCTTGTATCCTGCAATCTTTCTAAACTCATTAATAGTCCAAGTAGGTTTTTAAAATAAGCCATCATGTTTTCTACATAAAGATCATGTTGCTATGAATAAAGAGAGTTTTACTTCTTCATTTCCAATCTAGATGCCTTTTATTTCTTTTATTGTCTTGCCTTATTGCACTGCTAGAACTTCAGGACAATGCTGAATAGAAGTGGCAAGAAAGGATATCCTTGTCTTGTTCCTGATCTTAAGGAGAAAGTATTGAGTCTTTCACTACAAAGGATGATGTTAACTGTAGGCTTTTTCAGACATCCTTCATCAGGTTGAGAAAATTTCCTACTTGTTGAAGGCTTTAAATCAGGAATGGATGTTAGATTATGTCAAATACTTTTTCTGTATCCATTAAGATGATCATATGGATATTGTTTATTAGTTTGTTAATATGGTGAATTACATTGATTTATTTAGAATATTAAACCAATTTTGCATTTTTGGGATAAACCAGAAACATATTTTATCAACTTTTAGATTCTATTTGCTAAAATTTTAAGAGTTTTTGCCTTTGTGTTCATGTACGATATTGGTCTATAGTGTTTTGTTTTTTTTTCTTGTAATGCTTTTGTCTGGTTTTGATATCAAGGTAATGATGGATTCAAAGTACAAATTGGAAATTGTTACCAGCTCTTAACTTTATTGGAAGACTTTGTACAGATTTACTATTATTTCTTCCTTAAACGTTTGGTAGAGTTCACCAGTGACACCATTTAAGCCTGGAGCTTTGTTTTTTTGAAAGAGTTTTAACTACAAATTCTATTTCTTTAGTTGATATATGACTCTAGGTTATCTATTTCATTTGAGATATTCATTTCATGAGATATGTTAATTTGTGCCTTTTAAGAATATGTTCATTTCACCGAGGTTAGTGAATACAGTGGCATAAAGTTGTTCATAATAATTCCATATTATCTCTTTAGTATCTATAGAATTTGTAGTTATGTTGCATCTCCCATTTCTAGTACTGTGTAATTGCACCTTTTTTCCTTTTTTTTGTTTTACTGGTAGGTCTAGTTAGAGGTTTATCAGATTCATTGATCTTCTCAAAGAAATATCTTTTTATCTTCAACCTATTTGTGTCTTTATGTTTAAACTGTAGTTCTTGCTGGTCAAATATGATTTGATTTTGCTCTTTTATCCAATCTGACAGTATGTGCCTTTTAATTGGGCTATGTAGACTATATACTTTAAAAAGAAATTGAAGTATAGTTGATTTACAATATTGTATTAGTTTGAGGTTTATTTTTTTTTTGGCAGATTGTATTCCATTATAGGTATTCCAAGATATTGGATACAATTCCCTGTGCTATACAGTAAATCATTGTTGCTTATCTATTTTATGTATAGTAGTTTACACCTGCTAATCCTATACTCCTAATTTGTCCCTCCTCTCCCTCTCCACTTTGGTCGCCATACATTTGTTTTCTACGTTTGTGAGTCTGTTTCTGTTTTGTATATAGATTCATTTGTATCATTTTTTTAAGATTCCATATATGTGATATCATATAGTATTTTGTAGACCATTTACATTTTTTTAAAATTTAATTTAAATTTATTTTTGGCTGTGTTGGGTCTTCGTTGCTGCGTGTGGGTTTTCTCTAGTTGCACCGAGTGGGGTCTATTCTTTGTTGCGGTACACAGGCTTCACATTGTGGTGGCTTCTCTTGCTGTGGAGCATGGGCTCTAGGTGCGCAGGCTTCAGTAGTTGTGGCACGCGGGCTCTAGAGTGCAGGCTCAGTAGTTATGGTGCATGGGCTTAGTTGCTCCGCGGCATGTGGAATCTTCCCGGACCAGGGCTCGAACCCGTGTCCCCTGCATTGGCAGGCAGATTCTTAACCACTGTGCCAACAGGGAAGCCACCAGACCATTTACATTTAATGTAAATAATGATGTAGTTAAATGTGAGTCTATCATCTTGTTATTTGTCTTTTGTTCACTTCTTCTGTTCTTTGTTCTCCTTTTTCTCCCTTTTTTCTGCCTTCTTTTGAATTAAATCAAGTTTTTTTGTTGTTGTTAATCCCATCTAGTTTATTTTTCATATCAGACATTGTAGTTTTCATCTCTAGAATTTCTATTTGGTTCTTTTTTATATTTCCCATACCTTTGCTTAACTTTCTGTATGTTTTAATGTACCTGTCTGCTAATTACAAGATATGTCTCAGTTCTGGGTTGGTGCCAATTGACTGATTTTTGTCTTAATTATGGGTTATATTTTTCTGCATCTTTGCATGCTTGGTAATTTTTGATTGGATGCCATTTTATTTATTTTTTCTCATGTCTTTTTCTGTGGTTGACTTCTAGTTTCATGATGTTGTAGTCATAAAAGATGCTTGAAATAATTTATATACTCTGAAATTTGTTGAAGCTTGTTTCGTCCCTAGTATGTGATCATTCCTAGAGAATGTTCCATGTGCATTTGAAAAGAATGTGTATTCTGCTTTTTTGGATGTAATGTCCTGAGAAATATCAATTATGTCTAACTGTTCTATTGTGTCATTTAGGATCTCTGTTGCCTCATTGATTTTCTGTCCATTGATGTGAGTGGGGTGTTAAAGTCTCCTACTACTATTGTTTCCTATCAATTTCTCCCATTATGTCTGTTAGTATTTGTTTTATGTATTTGGGTGCTCCTATATTGGGTGCATATATGTTGACCAGTGTAGTATCCTCTTCTTGTATTGATCCTTTTACCATTATATAGTGTCCTTCTTTATCTTGCTTTATGACCTTTGTTTTAATGTCTATTTTGTCTGATATGAGTATTGTGACCCCCACTTTCTTGTCATTTCCGTTTGCATGAAATATCTTTTTCCATTCCCTTTATTTCAATCTATGTGTGTCCTTTGCCTTAAAGTGGGTCTCTTGTAGGTGACATATTGTAGGCTCTTAGTTTTTAATTTCTTTATACAATCTGCCACTCTATGTCTTTTGATTGGAACATTTAGTCCGTTGACATTTAAGGTAATTATTGATGGATATGTATTTATTGCCATTTTAAACCTTGTTTTCCAGTTGATTTTGTATTTCTTCTTTGTTTCTTTCTTTTTCTTTTTGTGGTTTGATGATTTTCTCTTTTATTATGCTTGTGTTCTCTTCTTTTTGGTTTTTTTTAATCTATTGTATGTTTTTGATTTGTGGTCACCCTGTTTTTCAAGTATGCTAACCCATTACTATAGCTACTTGTTTTAGACTAAGAGTCATATAGGCTCAAACACATTCTAAAAAAAAAAAAATTTACATTTTCTTACTCTCCTCCCCCTCATTTTATAACTTTGATTTCCTCTTTTACATCCTCATGTTTATCCTTTTTCTGTTCATTTTGGTTATCATCACTTTCAAGAAATTTTTTTGATTAAAAAGAAAATCCATATACTGGCTTATTTAAGTGATTTACTTTCCAACTGTGATTTTCTCTTTCCTATAGATTCTTGCTTCTTTTCTATTTTGAGAAGGTCTTTTAATATTTTTTTTTAGGATAGGTTTAGTATTGCTGTATTCCTTTAGTTTTTGCTTGTCTGAGAAATTCTTTATCTCTCCTTCTACTATAAATGATACTCTTGCTGGGTAGAGTATCCTAGGTTGCAGATTTTTCCCTTTCAGGACTTTGAATGTATCTTGCCACTCCCTTCTGTGGGTTCCAGACATTTTAAATTTTACTTCATTGCTTGCTAGGTTTATTTGTATTCCTTTAAATATTATTGAGCTTTATTCTGTGACTCATTGTTTTTGGAAACAGTTTGGTTTTTGAGTTTTGTCTTTAAGATTTGTTAGCTTGGATTGAAGCAGTGCTCAGTGTAAGACCAATTTCCCTCAACACTGTATTATGCAGTATTACTCTCCAATACTGAGTTCAAGACTCTTTTGATTATTCTACCAAATTCTCCATGAATCATGAGACTTTCTAGTTTGGGTGGTGGGAATAGGTACTATATTCTCATCTCTGTGTGGGTGACTAGCACTGTGACCTCTAATCTACTCAGGTGATTCTCTTGGCCTTGGGTAATCTCCTCACATAGAAGCACTAATAAGTATTTCAGTTGAATATTCAAGGGGGACACTCTGCAGAGCTTCAGAATTCTCTCTCTGTAGACTTCCTTTTTTACAGGACTCCTTCGTATGAACTCTAGTCACCTTGTTTTCCTCAATTCTCAGCTCCATCTCCTTAACTTGGAATCTTCTAGGCTCTATCTAGATTCACTTTCTGGGCATCACAGCCTAGAATCCTTTCATAGCATTAAGCTGGTGCAATTGGATGGCTTACCTTGTCTAGTGGTCACTGTTTTTTTATTGATGATGTCCCGTATCGTGAACAGTGTTGTTTCTTTTAAAAATTATTTCAATAGGAGGGTTAATCTGGTCCTTAGTACTTAATTTTGTTTGGGAGCTAAAGTTCACTGATTGATAAATATACATTTTTTTTGAAATAAATTTCAGAGAACTGCCTGAGCGACATACAGAACAGTGGTGGGGAGTTTCTGTTGTGCATTTTTAGAAGTGGGAAAATGAGATTATGGAGTTTCATGACTGAAGGCATTACATATGATATGGTGGTATTGGAAGTCAAATAATGCAGGAGGCAAGAAACTTAAGAAAGACTTTTCTGTTAAGACATAAGATACAAATAGTGTCATGTACTGTTTGTTGTATATATGGCAGTGAAGAAAATGACAAAGTCCCTTCCTTCATTAAACTTCATCCCAGTTTGCATGAGATCAAGTTTTGAGTACCTAATGTAGTATTTTTATATTCATTTAATTGAGATGCTTTATTTAATTAGGGTAGACAATGTAATCCAAAAAATACACAACATATGATATGTTACCTCATAGCCTTATACTTCCTTTGTTATAGCACTTGTTATGTTATAATTGGCAATTTATTCATCTCTTCCTCTAACCAGTCTGTGAGCATCTCGATATCAGGACTAGGGTGTTTTATTTAGTCTTTTAACCCCATTGTGTACACAATGCAGAGCACATAGCAGGTACTAATGAGTGAATAAATGAATGGATAAATGAACAGTGCAAATTTTCTGTACTAGGGTTGATTGTCAAGGGGGTTATTTTGGATAAATGGGCCTTCTGCCCACTGCCCTAATACCCATCAGTCAAAATGGCCAACACATTTATTCTCAAGCACACCTGAGGTTGGTATGTAATAATAACAATAGGTTAAGTGCTCAGTACATTTTTTCTAAAGTTTTAATACTAATCTTCTATGACAACTTCAAGTTTTTTTGCCTTCAAATTTAAACAAATGAACAGCAGTACTCCCTAAATTCAAAGAAGTGAGAAGCTAGTCATGTATCCACTTGAGTATTACTCAGTACTTACTTCACAATATGACAAATGCAGTTCTGTGATCGTCAATGTAAAGAGAAAAAAAAAAAAAAGAGGCAGCAGACAATTGTGGCTCATGTCCACAGCAGCAGGATCTTTGTATATGTCTCTAGGATCTAGAACAATGCCTAGAAATGAATGAAGAGATGAATGAACAACATCTCATCCTTCTCAAGGCTAATTCACTATCAGCAAAATGACTCTGGGAGCATAGCTGAAAAAAAGAAATAGGTGACTTCATTTTCAAGTATCTATATCTGATGAGGATGGCATTGTTATGGTTTATGAAGAGAATTTCCATTTCTCAAAGGGTTTCTTCTAAAGCTGCCTCTTCAAAAAAGCAGATATTTTCTAATCAAATGGCCTTGGCCCACTGCAGAAAATGGGCGAGCAGATTGCTTTTTAGAATATTTGTGGAATATAAGGCTTTAGCTCAAGCCAAGCTATTCAAGCCATGATTCAATACCCTGAATTCCAATCAAGTTTGTAAAATGAGATGTCAGATTGAAAACCTCTGTCAGGTTTTAACTTGCTTCTCAGAAGATACTTCTATGTAATCAGCAGAACAGTAAAAGGGCACACAGGGGAAGAGAAGAAAAAAAGCCATGCACAAAGATAAAGTGGTAAAGTTGTGCATAAGTTATAGGGCTTTAATGATATTTTATAATTAAAAATTTGGCCAAACATTTAATAAGACATCAAATATAATTATGAAAAGGTGAAATATCAGAAAAGAATCCACTGAAGATGCCCAAATCAGACTTGTTGAGTTATTTATTTCCAGACTCTGCTTATCTCGCACACCAAAAAAAAAAAAAAAAAAAAAAAAAAAAAAACGCTGAGTGGGAAAAAAAGGAGATTACTAGATTCTAATTGCTTACCATGCAAGCTCTGTCGATTAGTTTGCAACTGCTGATAACGGCACAAAAATGTGCACTAGAGCTGTGAGATATTCCATGAGACTGCTACAATGTCTTTTCCTGGCATTAATTGTAAATGCAGAAATTCACATTTAATCAGATTTGCAAGTAATTTTTTCCCACATAAATTCCTCATAATCGTTCTTTAGCTAAGTTAATCATGTCTGTCCAGGTTGTGTGCAGTTGAGGCAATTATTCAAAGAATCTTGGTCTTAAAAAATCACTTTGACCTGTAATGTTCATATTTCTGAATGAACACTTTCAGTTTTTGCCTGAATTATCTACTGTTGAGTCAAATTTCTGTTTTATTTTTTTTGCATGAGGACACATTTTTGAGTGCCTAATGTATTATTTGTTGCATTCATTAATTAGAGATGTTATATTTAATTAGGAATTTCTTTTAACAACTTGATTTAGAAAGGTTCCAACTGCACTGAAATTAAATTTTAACTGTTACATTCAAAAGATCTATCTTAGATTATTATGGCTGTGATACTCCTAACTAGAAGATTCTAGGTTTGAAAGAATCAGTAAAGTTAACATTTGAAATAGAGTAAAAGAAGAAATGGGGCACCATTTCTTCTCTGAAGGGCATTAAGTGAATTTCTCTATTTTGGAATGGGTGACAACTACTCCAACCAATCATTGGACCACTGGACCCTTTCAGAGGTTCTTGGAAGAGAAGAGGTGAAGAGAAAAGGGAGGGACTAGGAGTTCCTTCTTCCCTTCTCCTCCATATCCAAACTTGGATTAAGTGGAAAACATTAGCTGTGTTTACAGAAACAAATAGCTTTATTAGTCATTATTGAATTAACCAATCAGATCAGTATAGTAAAGCTATAATAAATTCAATAGACATTTCAATCATCTAATGACTTGTCATATTTTATTTGACTAAACTGACTCTAGAATCCAAGACACTAGTCTTTAGAAAGCTTAGAGAATATCTAGTACAAGCTTCCCATTTTACATGTTAGGAAATTAAAACTCAAAAAGATTAATTATCTAACCTATTAGTAAAAGCCCAAGAATTCATTGCTTTTATTCTCAATTAGGTCAGAATTGAAATGGCCTTGGTATAGGATATAGCAACTAGATTTTAGATATTTAAAGCACATTTTTTTCCCCCATATCTATCAGTCTTAGTCTTTTCTCTCCACCAGAGAATGTTTACTTCCAACAGCCCATGTATGGCCCAAATGGATACCAGATAGTACTTCTCTACATCACTTTTAATTATCATGGGTGGAGGCTCCAGATCTTGTCTCCCAATTAGGCTATACCCAGTATGAATGATGAGACTAAGTTCCCAGGCAAAGTTTACTTCTTGCCATGGAAAACAATTTTCATGAATCCAGATTTTAGGATTCAGTCAAGCCAATTAGAATTAGACTATAATCATGCTAGATTAAACTAATCATTCTAATTAAAATCATGCTAGATAAAAGATAAGGCAGCATTTACCAAACCTACATAGTCATAAGAATCACCTGGAGTACTTGTTAGAAATACAGATTCCCTCTCTGCAGATTCAGACTCATTAGGTCTGATGTGATAGATTAGGCAACGTTGGAAAACACTAGAATAGGGTCTGTGGGCTAGCACAGGCAAGGCATGTACAATAGAGCTTAGATGGCTGTACCAGGGGAGAAAAAACTTAAGAGGAAGATCAGAGATAGTTCAGACATAGAGGCAGATGTCTTTGGTCGTATCAGTTAGAGTGTGCTTAAAAGTTGAGGTCGTTGAGTGACATTAGTGGCTCTGAGGAAAGGCTGAATGCTCTAGAATTACCTATCTGATGCTTCCTCTAGAACTGCATAATTAGTTGAAGTTTATTTTGTTATGTTAAATTAAAAGTCCCCATGGTTCTTGATATCCCCAGTGTCTGGCATCACTGTCACTTGATAAAGATTGCTGGAATTAAAACAAAATAGATTCCATAGGGATATGGAGAAAACTTATACAGAGGAATTCTTTCTATTAAAGGTGATTTTAAAATCTGCCTTTTTAAAATCATTGGCTGAGATTGTAAATGTACAAATATCTCTTTAACAATGGTGGGACAACTTCATTCTCCTGAGTGCTCTAGCCTTTGAATCTTGTGGAAAAGGAATGGAAAGGTGTTTATGCCCTCAGATGACCTGGAGAGCTGTTCAATTCTGGCTTAATTCTCATCAACACCACATGGCTTATCCTCTAAGAACTTTTCTTTCCTGGTGGAAAGGATCTTGTAAATTATTTTTCTCTTTGTGCCTGTGTTTTCTCATTGTAATATACCAATAATAACTACCTCAACAAGTTCTTGTGAGAAGAAAATGAATTGTTAATGTAATGTGCTCAGAACAGTGCCTGGCAACAAGTGCTTAATAAATGTGAGTTATTATTATTATTGTCTCTTCAGAAGGAGAGTAGTTATGATGCTGGGGGTAAGAAAGAAAAGAATCATTGAACTATGTGGAAGATTGAGGACAGTGATGACCCCAATTTCTCTCCCTTTTCCATGCCCTATGCAACGTGTCTTTGCAACTCCTCCTATCAAGAGATGGAATCTATTTTCCCACTCCTTGGGTCTGGGCCGATCTGTGACTTCCTTAGACCAACAGAATGCAGTAGAAGGGAAGGTATGCCAGTTCCAGGCCTAACCCTCTATAAGTATTATGCAATTCCACGCTGTGTCTTGGGCCTTTACTCTGCCATGAGAAAAAGCCCAGGCTAGCCTGCTGGAAGGTGAGAAGCTGCATGAAATGGAGATAAGTCATCTCAGCTAAGGCCATTCTAGATCAGGTAAGATCAGAAAAACTGTCCTTTTGAGCCCAGTTGAAATTATTGAACTGCAGAACTGGGAGCTAAATAAATGGTTGTTGTTTTAAGCTTTTAGATTTTGAGGGTGGTTGTTTAATGCAAAAATAACTACTTGATATCTTGTAATTAAAGATGAGGGACAGATGTCAAGTGATAAATGTTGGCTTATTTGCTACTCTAAGCCAACTACTAGCAGCTGGTTAATACTATAAAACATATTATCATAGAATTTTAAACTTGGTATAGACTTTAAAGATATCTTGGTATAAACTCCTTAGTTTACAAATGAAGAAACTGTAACTCAAAGAGGTAAAGTGATTTGTAAAAGGTCATATAAGTAATTGTAAAGCTAGATTTGCAAAATGCTAGGAGAATAATAAAAAATAATGAGGACAAATGCATATCGATTTTGGAAGCAAAGGAAAGGAAAGTGCTCAGGAACTTCTTACGAAAGAGAAGAGAATGTGACCATGGAAAGCTTAGGAGAGCAGTTCTGCATGACTGAGGTGTTTTGCATCATTACCAGTAGATATGTGCCTATCAAATCTCTCCACCCAAATAGTCTCAGTGTTGGATGAGAATGAACTCACCCTCTAAGCATTTGTGGGCATAACCAGAGGCTACTGGCTTGAAGGACCAAATTTCCTTGAAGTTTGTAAAATATTCATATACCCTATCACATAGTATAGATTGTTTATATAAATACATATTTTTCTCCTCCAAAATTTCATGACAAACTGACTCTGCAGAAAGATGAGTCCTATTTGTCTTTGGTTATGCCCTGGCATATGACCTCTCCTGTTGGAAAAGCACATTAGATTAAGTTGGTCAAGCAAAAAAAAAAAAAAACAACAACAAAAAACTATATACTGTTGATACAGTAAAGGATAAAAATTCACAAGGCCTCTGGTTCTCTCTTTGGGGTATCTCATTGTTAAGTCCTCTCTATTTCACCCCTCTATAAATATTTATTGAGCACCTTCTATGTTCCAGATACTGTTTTAGGTCTTGGAGATTTTTTAAAACAAAGATATACTATTCCAATTGTGGCTCAAGCCAAAAACATTAGCTTTCTTATAGCATAACCAAGGACACAAGAGGCATCGCCATAGAAGGTACAAAAGAAGCAGCTCTCATGATAGATCTCATGATCTATCCAAAGGTAGCCAAAAGCAAGAAAGACTTAGACAAACAAACCCTGCGAACTGGCAATGGTAAGACAACAGCTGTGAATGCAGTGCAACCCACATTTCTGTCTTTTCATCCACTTACTCTTGGCCCCCACCCCACCTCCCTGACAGGTGGCTGCCTGCAGTTGCAGGTATGACAATCTGCATGCCCTGGCAGGAGGAAAGCCAAACTCACAGGACACAGAACTAGACAAAGAAGAAAGCAATAGCTGTCCCTGGGAGGGAAAGGATGAATAATCAGTCCCTCAGAACCAAATTCACATGAGTAAAAATCCAAATAACTAATTTCTACAAATGTTTTTCACTTGTTAATCTAAATTTGGAAAAGATAAGACAAAGAGACATTTACCACCCTCATTTGATTGGACCCTGCAGATAGAAATCTGGGAGGCTGACTTTGGTAAGAATTTTTACGTTCGGCCAGCTTTGTCAGGGGTCCAGGATTTCAGCTGCAGTCTCCAGAGCAAGTGGGGTGTCCCAGCTAGCCCATTCTCATTGCCAGAAATCTAGGGGAGGAAAAAGGTCTTTTCCTCTATCCACTTTAAGTTCCTTGGCTGGGGCCCTGATAATCAGGCCAAAGACAGATTAACAAGTGAAAAACAAAGAGAAGTTTATCAATGTGCATTGTGAATGTACACGTGAGAGCACCCAAAGATGAGCAACCCAAAATGTGGTTAGAATCTGGGTTTTTATACCATCTTAGGTAAGATAAAGGGATAAAGGGCTTCTGAGAGAGGCTAGTTAGGGGAAGGCGGCCAGAAAAATATGGTAAACAAGAGTTGTTTAATAAAGTTTGTTAACCAGTTTTTTTGGTGCCTTCTCCATTGATAAGAGTTAAAAGAGTCCTCCTCTTTCTGGTATAGGAAAATAAGACATCTTACTTATAAATGTAAGTTTCCTTCATAAATGTAAATTTCCTTTGCAAAAGGGAATCTTGTGCCCTGGTTTTAGAACTTTTCCTGGGTGTTCAGTTTCTACTGGCTTTTAACTCAAAGAAGCATATTTTGGGGTGGTTACTCTGGTACCATTCAAGATAGAGCAGCAATAAACCAAAAACTCCTGCTCTCAAGGGGTATATTAATTTCCTGCTGTTAATTACCACACACTTAGTGACTAAAACAACACAAACTTATTATCTTATGTTTCTGGAGGTCGGAAGTCTAAATTGGTTTTACAGAGTTGCTTTCCTTCTGAAGCCTCTAGGAGAGAATGTTTCCTTGACTTTTCCAGCTTTCATTTTTATTTATTTATTTATTGACTAAACCAAGTTGTAGATTTTACTTCAATATTTCTTTTTAAAAAAAATTTTGTTGGAGTATAGTTGATTTACAATGTTGTGTTAGTTTCAGGTGTAGAGCAAAGTGAATCAGTTATACATATATCTACTCTTTTTTAGATTCTTTTCCCATATAGGCCATTACAGAGTACTGAGTAGAGTTCCCTGTGCTACACAGTAGATCCATATTAGTTATCTATTTTATATATAGTAGTGTGTATATGTCAATCCCAATCTCCCAATTTATTCCTCTCCGCCTTTACCCCCTGGTAACCATAAGTTTGTATTCTACATCTGTAACTCTATTTCTGTTTTGTAAATAAGTTCATTTGTACCCTTTTTTTAGATTCCATATAGAAGTGATATCATGTGATATTTGTCTTTGTCTGTCTGACTTACTTCACTCAGTATGACAATCTCTAGGTCCATCCATGTTGCTGCAAATGGCATTACTTTGTTCTTTTTTATGGCCGAGTAATATTACATTGTATATATGTACCACATCTTCTTCATCCATTTATCTGCTGATGGACATTTAGGTTACTTCCATGTCCTGGCTATTGTCAGTAGCATTGCAATGAACACTGGGGTGCATGAATCTTTTTGAATTATGGTTTTCTCCAGATATATGCCCAGGAATGGGATTGCTGGATCATATGGTAGCTCTATTTTTAGTTTTTTAAGGAACCTCCACAAAACCTCCTTTGGGCTGTACAAATTTACATTCCCACCAACATTCCCTTTTCTCCACACCCTTTCCAGCATTTATGTTTGTAGATTTTTCTGATGATGGCCATTCTGGCCGGTGTGAGGTGATACCTCATTGTAGTTTTGTTTTGCATTTCTCTAATAATTAGTGATGTTGAGCATCTTTTCATGTGTTTTCTGTATGTCTTCTTTGTAGAAATGTCTATCTAGAACTTCTGCCCATTTTTTGATTGCATTGCCTGTTTTTTTTGATATTGAGCTGCATGAGCTGTTTGTATATTTTGGTGATTAATCCCTTGTTGGTTGCTTCATTTGCAAATATTTTCTCCCATTCTGAGGGCTGTCTTTTCATTTTGTTTATGGTTTCCTTTGCTGTGCAAAAGCTTTTAAGTTTAATTAGGTCCCATTTGTTTATTTTTGTTTTTATTTTCATTACTCTAGGAGGTGGATCGAAAAAGATCTTGCTGCGATTTGTCAAAGGGTTTTCTGCATATGTTTTCCTCTAAGAGTTTTACATTTAGGTCCTTAGTCCATTTTGAGTTTATTTTTGTGTATGGTGTTACAGAGTGTTCTAATTTGATTTGTTTACATTTAGCTATCCAGTTTTCCCAGCACCACTTGTTGAAGAGACTTTCTCTTCTCCATTGTATAGTCTTGCCCCCTTTGTCATAGATTAGGTGACTACAGGTGTGTGCGTTTATCTATGGACTTTCTATCCTGTTCCATTGATCAATATTTCTGTTTTTGTGCCAGTATCATACTTTTTTGATGACTGTTGCTTTGTAGTATAGTCTGAAGTCAGGGAGGCTGATTCCTTCATCTCCCTTTTCCTTTCTCTAGATTGCTTTGGCTATTAGGGGTCTTTTGTGTTTCCATACAAATTGTAAAAGTTTTTGTTCTAATCTGTGAAAAATGCCATTGCTAATTTGATAGGGATTGCATTGAATCTGTAGATTGCTTTGGGTAGTCATTTTCACAATATTGATTCTTCCAATCCAAGAACGTGGTATATCTCCCCATCTGTTTGTGTCATCTTTTATTTCTTTCATCAGTATCTTATAGTTTTCTGAGTACAGGTCTTTCACCTCCTTCAGTAGGTTTAATCCTAGGCATTTTATTCTTTTTGATGTGATGGTAAATGGGATTGTTTCCTTAATTTCTCTTTCTGATCTTTCATTCTTAGTGTACAGGAATGTAAGAGATTTCTGTGTGTTAATTTTGTATCCTGCAACTTTACCAAATACATTGATGAACTCTAGTAGTTTTCTGGTAGCATCTTTAGGATTTTCTATGTATAGTATCATGTCATCTGCAAACAGTGACAGTTTTACTTCTTTTCCAATTTGGATTCCTTTTATTTCATTTTCTTCTCTGAAAGTTATTCTGGGACCATTCAAGATGATAGAGCAGCAATAAACCAAAAACTTCTGCTCTCAAGGAGCATATTAATTTCCTGCTGTTAATTACCACATACTTAGTGACTAAAGAACACAAACTTATTGTCTTATGTTTCTGGAGGTCAGAAGTCTAAACTAGTTTCACAGAGTTGCTTTTCTTCTGAAGCCTCTAGTAGAGAACGTTTCCTTGACGTTTCCAGCTTTTAGAGGCCACCTATATTCATTGGCTTGTGGCTTCTTCCTGTATCTTGAAGCCAGCAGCACAGCATTTTCTCTGTCTTCTGCTTCCATCTTCACATCTCTCTGTCTCTGATCTTCCTATCTTTTTTTATAAGGACCTTTGTGATTATATGGGGTTTACACAGATGATCCAGATAATCCAGGGTAATCCCTCTATCCCAAGATCCTTATTTCGATCACATTTGCAAAGTATATATATATATATATTTATCATATAAGGCATTATAATCTCAGGTTTTGGCATTAGGACATGAACTTATCTGGGGGCCTGTTATTCAACCTAACACAAGAAGTCACATTTTAGTAAAGTTCACCTTTATAGAATAAAGTCCAAGTTCTTGAATGTGTGTCAGATAAATTTTTATGATGTTCAGGAAGGATACAAGATGGCAAAGTAGAAGGACTTGAGCTTACCTCCTCTCATGAAACTACTTAAATAACAAATAACAGCTGAACAACCATCAACAAAAAAGACTGGAACCTACCAAAAAAGATATTCTACATCCAAAGACAAAGAAGAAGTCACAATGAGATGGTAGGAGGGGCGCTTTTGTGATGTAATCAAATCCCATACCTGCTGAGTGGGCGATCCACAAAGTGGAAAAGAATTATATTGCAGAGTTTCTCCCACAGGAGTGAGAGTTCTGAGCCCCATGTCAGGCTCCCCAGCTGGGGGCCTGATATTGGGAGGAGGAGCCCCCAGAGCATTTGGTTTTGAAGGCCAGCAGGGCTTGAGTGCAGAAGCTCCACAGGACTGGGGGAAACAAAGACCCCATACTTGGAGGGTGCACACAAGGTTTCATGTGCACTGGGACCTACGGCAAAGCAGTGACTCCATAGGAGCCTGGGCCAGACCTACCTCTGGGTCTTGGAGAGTCTCCTGGGGAGGTGAGGGTCAGCTCTGACTCACTGTTGGGGCAAGGACACTGGTGGTGGAGTCCCCTGGGAATATTCATCAGCATGAGCTCTCCTGGAGGTGGCCATTTTGCCACTGAGACCTGGCCCTACCCAACTGCCTGCAGGTTCCAGTGCTGGGACGTCTCAGGCCAAACAACCAATAGGGTGGGAACACAGCCCCACCCATCAGCAGACAGGCTGCTTAATGTGTCCTGAGCCTACAGCCGCCTCTAAACACACCCCCTGACACAGCCCTGCCCACCAGAAAGACAAGACCCAGCTCCACCCACCAGTGGGCAGGCACCGGTCCCTCCCACCAGGAAGCCTGCACAAGCCCCTGGACCAACCTCACCCACCAGAGGGCAGACAGCAGAAGCAATCCTACAGCCTGTGGAACAGAGACCACAAAGACAGAAAGTTAGACAAAATGAGATGGCACAGAAATATGTTCCAGATGTAGGAACAAGATAAAACCCCAGAAGAACAACTAAGTGAAGTGGAGGTAGGCAATTCACCTGAAAAAGAATTCAGAGTAATGATAGTAAAGATGAATCAAGATCTCGGAAAAAGAATGGAGGCACAGACCTAGAAGATACAAAAAAATGTTTAACAAAGAGCTAGAAGACTTAAAGAACAAACAAAGAGAGATGAACAATACAGTAACTGAAATGAAAAATACACTAGAAGGAATCAATAGCAGAATAAACGAGGCAGAACAAATAAGTGAGCTGGAAGACAGACTGGTGGAAATCACTGCTGCAGAACAGAATAAAGGGGAAAAAAAAGAATGAAAGTTTTACGATGTTCTTCCCAGCAGTATTTCCCTGCCTCAAATACATAGCTCAGCGATCCTGACCTGCTTCTATTACCTCTCCCTCAAGAACATATCTGCTATATCTCACCCCCTGTGATTTGCCTCTGTCTACACTACCCTAACCCTCCCATACCCTGTCCCTACATCCATTAACCCTCTGCCTGGCAAAACCCTCATCCAATACATCACCTTACCTGTGAAATTGTGCCCCTTCCATTTACTCGCAACAGACCTTTTGCCTGCCTCTACTGTGGACTTGATCACACTATATTAGAACTACCTGTTTATGTGTTGTTTGTCTTGTTCCATTAGTTGAAAGCTCCTTGAGAGTAGGGAGTGTAGCATTCATTTTTTTCTAGCCTCATCACTCAGCATAGTACTTGGCACACAATAAGAGCTTAAGAAATGTCAAATAAATGAGTATCACTGAAATTGTTTAACTATAATAATTATGAGAGGAAGGAGGGAGGGAAAAATTGAAGGAGTTTTTATCTTGAGTTGTTAAGAAAGTTTGGTAAAGAGCAGCTTTCTTTGCTAAGCCTAGAAAAGGAATAGTAGACAGGGGAAAGATGAGATATACACGACTCACAGGCAGTGATGATAACAAGAGCTGGAGGCACTGAAGCTTCAGGGCTGCTCCTCTCGGTTGGGGTGCTTTTGATGTGTGCCTGCTTTGATCTCTGCTGTGCAGCTATGGCCCAGGATGTTCTGGAATGAAGAAAAACTACTTACTGTTTCCTGTTTCCAAGATCCAGGGTGTGTTAGAAAATAAGCACTTGGGGAAGGGGTTGGTTTTTCTGTTGACAAAATAAAATCATTTCCCAAAGGTAAACAGTCTCTCCCACATGGTTGAGAGCTGAAGCAGATGAAAAGAGGATGCACAGACAGGACATTGCAGTGTGCAGAAGAGAAAAGCTGAACGCAACATAAAAGCAGAGACAAGATAAAATAGAAAAATGCAAAAGGGCAGCAGCACATGGGTGAGGTCAGCTAAGCTGTACTAGTAATGGACACAATGGGACACTGGACCACACACGGACGGATTTTGCCAGCCTCTTGGACAACACATGGGAACACAGGTAATGACAATCCAGCACCTTATACTAAGGAAAAGGACAACACAGCTAGCAGATCATGACTGGGGGCAAAGAAACACAGAAATACACTGCTACCTCTCTGTGTATGGGAGGCCAAATAGAACTCCCATTTGTGTAGTTTATTTTTAGAAGCATAACTTCTGTTATGAATTATGCCCAAGTTAAATCATCCTTATTAAATTTGTCTGAGATGTGGATTCAGTTATTCTCAAAAACTGATTTTTGAAATAGAGCTTCCATTTTAGAAACTTTCTAAATTTGTATAATAGTCAGATTCTATTCACCATCTCAAACTAACCTAGTGTAAATGTTCGGCAACTTTAATCTCCCCAGGTTGGTAGAGAGAGAAAGGAGATATTATGAACTCCCAAAAAAAAAAAAAAAAAAAGAGCAGGTGCAATAAAGTTTGATCTAAGTATTGGTAGAAGGAAGATCAAGCATTATAATGCCACACATATTAAACAGTTTAGGGATAAAAATACCTAAGCAAATACCTAATGGACTTGATTAAAAAAGGAAGCAATTTCCAGAATATGTGTATTTTAGGGTTAATTGTCAGAGCCCCCAAATCCAGGTATTCGATGAGATACATAAGTGGAAGTCAGTCATTAAAGTTCTTCTACAAAGGCCTAAACTACATGATTTAACACACCAGAAAGCAGAGACCTTGTTTTATTCCCCACTAGAAGAGTTCCTGCACACTGTGGATACTCAACAAATAGTTGATGGAACAAGAATAAGTATAGAGAAACTGAAGCACTGAATCTATAAAATATGTGCTTGTGAACGAGGATAACAGCTGGCATGAAAATCACGATTTTCCAAAGACCTGTGAGTCTCTGAGGGTTGGGCTTCTGTAGTTTAGTCCTAGGAGAGAGTTAATATTAATAGTTACATTTTTTTGGAGTTAATATTAGTAGTTAAATTTTTTTGAGTTCCATCCTATACCAGATATTGAGCTAGACAACTTAGATACATTGTTCCTAATCTTCAGAATAACTTCCCAAGTTACATAATATTACCTGTTTTATAGATGGGGATATAGGCTGTGAAAAGTTAAACAACTTTCCCAAAGTTACATAGCTATTAAACGGCAGAGCAGTAACTCAAATCCACATCTGACTGCTAACATTTTTTTTAAAACACAGTAAAACTGTGTTTTACTTATATCAAACTGTCTCTAAGAATGTATATATTTTGAAAAATTTTATTCCTTGTAATAAAATTAGTGCATATTCATGAGAATAAATTTGGAAAATACAGAAATGTATAGGAGAAAAAAAAAGTCAGTCATGATACCTCCACTCTTTTGTAAACATATGGCAATACAATTGATTCTCATTATTTGCAGTGATGTTTCTATAAAGTCGCCACAAACACTGAAATAGCAAATCCTGAACCGTTGCTCCTAGGGGAATTACAGGGTTGGGTTCCTTCGAGCCTTTGGTCATAACATTTTCAGGAACTGACTAATCTATAACCTTGTTTTATGTATGTTTCTGTTCAAAAACACATTATTTAATATGTATTGTTGATTCATTAACATTTAACTCACAGCCAACAGCACTGTAACTCATGCCTGAGTGAAGCTTATCTAACACATACATTTGCTTGTCAGGTACATCACCACCTTGTTATGCTTATGCTTAGGAACAAAAGGCAGCACTTCAGCACTATGCTTGGGGTTCAATTTAAACAGTGAAATCACCTACAAAATGCACAAAAATGAGAAAAACACGGCACTACATAGACTGCAAAGAGGACACTTGTTAATAGCATGAGAGCTAAAACAAGAAGGTAGAGCCTCATCTTGGTCAACCTCAGCTGGAAACATGCGTGTCAGGTGATTCAAATCATAGTCTACTACGTAATCACAGAGCTAGCAGTTGAATAATATGTCAGCCTCTGCTTCCTGAGAGGAGAGATCTTAGGCAGTTCATTCTATTCTTACCAATTTTGAAGAAAATTGTATACAGGTTCCCTTGAAAGTATATATCAATGTTACAATTTCAGAGAAAGTTTATTCAAAATCTGAATTGCTCAGGTAAGCCTTCTCCTTTCTGTCTTGTTTCATTTAGAAGCAAAGATTTTTGGAGGTGGGCATGAGGAGACCGAATTATCATTTTTCTTTTTTTTTTTTAGCTGTGCCTTGCAGCATGTGGGATCTTAGCTCCCCAGCCAGGGATCAAACTCGTGCCCACTGCATTGGGAGGGTGGCGTCTTAACCACTGGAATGCCAGGGAAGTCCCTATGATTCATTTTTAATACAAGGATAATCTCCTTTTCCAAATGTTTATATTTATTACTGTTTTATTTTGGAAAAAGCAATGTTGTACATGATAGAAATTAAAACAGTTCCAAGGGTATACACATTAAAAAAATAAGACTCCTTCATATCCTCAAAATTCAGCAATCACTGTTTATCATTTCTTGTAAATACCTTGCAGAAATACTCTATGCAGCTTCTAACATATATCTACATTTAAATTTTAAAAGACGTAAGAATGAAAAGACATACAGGACAGGATGCATAATAAGTATCCCAGTAAGATTGTTCCTTCAAACTCCACTTTATCCAAAAAGGTAATGATATATTTTATAACTCTTAAATGCACTGTGTACAAAGGCAATAAATGGTCTTGAGATTTTTGTTTTGTTTTAATTTTAAGGGAAAGGGAACTATTATCAATTGGAGGCATATTGTATGCACATTTGTGCTAGGCACTTTATACATTTTATCTATTTTGAGCTCTCAAAGATGTCATGAAGGAAGTATTATCCCCATTTTACTAATAAAAAACCTGCAACTCACAGAAGTATAAACACAATTAGAACTCAGTTCTGCCTGATTCCAATACCCACACTCATTCCATATATATTCTAGATCTTACACCTTATGTTTAATATTTGAATTATAAATATGGATATGACAGTTGATATTAGCTCAGTGGTTTAAAAATCCCTAATGAGGATCTGTAGCTATAAGTTCACCCTTCTGCAGTCCGTGATTAATACCATTTGGTACTTGACATTATAAAGCCATAAATATTCAGTAGAGTCAAATCCCTTTTAAAGAGAACATCAGAGACTAAAAAGAACTACAACAGAGGAGGCCTGCAGATGGCACTGCTGCCCATAAGTCATCCAAATCTAACTTACTAATAGGTTTTTAAAAAAACAAATACACAGTCATTTTAGGAATTATATAACACTGATTCCAAAAGTTAAACTTCCACCAACATCTGTGATTTATAAATTGTGTAATTCCTTCTAATTTATGATTTGATTTTGAAATTTAATTTTCTGTTTAATGAACTTAATAGCAATGCTTAATAGCCCTACAGCCTAGCAATAGGTGGAATATAAATCTGAGTGGAGGGGATACATGAATATTAAGCTGGGGAAGAGAAAGACATTTGGACTCTTTGCTTGAGCATAAAGTACTGCCTGACAAATCAGGTCACTTAATTGTGAGGAGACAGGTTGAAACTGCTAAATCTAAAGATGGATGCAGTCTTTAGAACTTCCAAGATATAAATCAGAAAGCTGATCAAAACCCATAAATACAAAAGTCTGAGACACTGTACATAATGAATAAGAATGTAGGTCTTTTCACTGTATTTTTAGCTTCACCATGAACTTTTAAGAAAAATGTCTAATCCTAGTCAATCATATAAGCTTTAGAAGACAAAAAGAGAGCCACTTTCTTTTGAGTTGTTGAGACACAGAATACTCCAAGATTTCACAGGATTTTATGTGGTTGATAAGATTATAGGTGATTTAAACTTTTTCATTTCCAAATCATCTATAATAAACAGACATTACTTTTTAATAAATCAACAAAAAATAAAGTAAAAAATAATCCCAAAACATCAATTCTCATAACCTCTCTCATAGTAACCAATCCCTTTTCTAGTTTGTTCGTTTTAATGCTAGAGATCCTTTGCAGTGAATATGAGGTGTTCTCCATAGAACCCCTCAGTGCTCAGTCATTCATTTCCCAGCTGTCAGGAATATTGGCTGCACTCCTTTTTAGGAACTATGCTTGGCTGAAGGGAACTGCTTCACCCAAGGTTACACTTCCTCCCGAATCAACCCATATTCAGTGACTGGTTTACATGAAGGTACAAAGGCCCAGCTCCTTTTCTCTATTGCGGACAACTCTGAAGGCCCATCCCAGCTCCACAGCCTGTTCACTGGATCAGTTGAGGCCTCTGTTACAATTCTGTGGCAATTCAACTTTTTCTTTTGCCCCATCCCCTGCAGCACTTTAAGTACTGCTCCTAAGTGTACCACCCAGTATACAAACATTTGTCTCAATATTATGGGTAACATGACCTAAGGGAGAACTAAGACTAGTCTTAGGAAGCTGACTAAAATAGAATTTTGGATCTGGATCAATCAATGGTTGGCTTGTAATGAGGAGACTATTGCTGGTGGTTGGTAGAGTACTGACAGTCCCTGCCAAAATTTTTATTAGTAGTGAATTGGCACCAATTCTCAGCCAAGAAAACAAATCTAAAACAATATCACTTAATTGTCTTCTGGTTTGCAGTTTTTTTAAAAGAAGTCTATAATTCTTATTTTTGTTCCTCTGTATAAACTGTTTTTTCTCTGAATGCTTTTAAGAATCTCCTCTTTATCACTAGTTTTCAGCAACTTGATTATGTGTGCCTTGGTGCAGATTTATTTATTTTTTGCTGGGGGTTACTTGAGCTTCTGTGGGTTTATGGTCTTTGTCACATTTAGAAAAACTTCAGCCATTATTTTTGGTCAATAATTTTTATGCCCTCCCTTTTTCTTTCTTCTCTCATTTCTCATTTTCTTCTCTCATAGACTCCAATCCACATGTTACTCGGTTCATATTTTCACATAGCTCACTGAGACTCTGTTCTTTGTCTTTTTCAGTTTTGTTTCCTTTGTACTTTATTTTGGGTAGTTCTTACTGCTGTTTTCAAGTTCATGAATCTTTTCTTCTGCTGTGTCTAATTGGCTCTTAATTTCATTCCATGTATTTTTCATTTTGGGTATTGTATTTTTAACCTCCAGAATTTCTCTTTGAATCTTTTTTGTATCTTTCATTTCTATCACTATATCCCTGATTTTCTTTATATCCTGGAATATATTTATAATGTTTATAATAACTGTTAAAGTGCCTCTAATTTCATTATCTGTCATTTCTGGGTATGTTTCTACTGATCGCTTTTCCCCCTGGTAATGGATTATATATTTTTTTCTGTTTCTTTGCATGTCTGGTAATTTTTGATTGGATGCTGGACATTGTGATTTTTACACTGTTAAGTGCTGGATTGTGTTGTATTTCTTTAAAGTATTGAACTTTGTTCTGGCACACAGGAAGTTACTTGAAGAGCAATTTGAACATTTTCAGGATGCTTTAAAAATTTATTAGGGTGAATTTATAGCAGTTTTTATTCTAGGGCTAATTTGGCCCCACTACTGAAGCACAACTCTTCTGAAGATGCTACCCAACGTCCAAAGTATTAGAAGCTCTCTATATTTTGGCTGATGGGAATATGAATTATTCCCAGATCCATGAGGTACAGAGATTGTTTGGTTTACTGCTTTCCAGTCCATTCTCATTCTTTCCTTGGCTAGTTTTTTTTTTTTTTTTAGTACTCAACTGACTTACTTCACCATACCCCATGCCAATTAGTACTCAACAAAACCTTTAGACCACTGCAGATCTCTGAAGGGTTTTTTTCTTTTCTTCTTCTTCTTTTTTTTTTTTATATGTCTCTCAGTCATCCTGAACTCTTATCTCTAGCTCCTTAATGCAGTGAGACACTGGGCTTTATTTTGGCTGCCCCTCCCTGCACTGTGGCCTGGCAACTGCCTGTAGGCAGTAATCTGGGGACAATCATAGGACTTACCTCCTTTGTTTTCCTTTTCTCGGGAATCAGTATTTTATTACCTGTAGTTCGATGCCTAGAAACAGTTGTTGCATATACTTTGGTTTTCTAGTTGCTTATGGAAGGGTAAGTTAGAGACCAACTAATGATACAAAAATTGTTTTTACAATGAGCAAAAGTCAAAACTATTTCCAAATGTCTTATACATTCTGCGTTTCCTCAGTACACATTCTGAGAGGTTTTCAGGAGAGATAAGAACAGCTATTCTGTACATTTCCCCCCCCAGTTCTTAGAAAATAAGATTCTTAGTTAACACAAAAGCTAATTCTGAGTTAACAAAAGATTCTTAGTTGCTATACTTTATTGTATTTAGAACTATTAAATTTATTCCAGTGAACTGACTTTATTTCTTTAAATTTAGAGCTTAATATTAAAACCAGCAATCCTTTATTTCTCTCCTAGAAGTTTCATTTCAACAATAACACCACATGCATACACATATACACACATGTGCTTTACCTTCAAAATCAAAGGGAGATATATCTTTGGGAGAGGTACACAGGCTGCCAGGATATAAAATTCTGGATCTATTTTTAATTCTTCCAAAGATGGGGTAAAAAATATCACCACTGATAGAATAGAAAAGAAAATATATTGTGAGATATGAGTACAGAGATTTGGAAGGGAAGGAGTTTTAATCAGCAGAAATCTTATTAAACTCATTATCAGAGGAAAGGACTTAGAAATTGAGCTTGGGCTTGCTAAGATCAAGATTTAAACATATTGCCGCTTTAAATTATCTTAACAACCCAGTTAGATACATGTTATTATTCATATTTTATGGATGAGGAAACTCAGAGTTTACATTTTCCAAGGACAGAAGCTAGTCAGTAGGAAATTCCTTGTATTGATACTTTCCACTACTGAGTGCTAGATAACTAGACAGTATATGAGAAGGGTGGATCATTAAATGACAACAATTAGCAGAAGCTGTTGGGAATGGTTGGTGGCAATAACTTCTGGGACCAGAACTACAATTCCCTGTGCATTGCCACAGATTTACTATTTCACACCCTCTCCCTTCAAACTTGCAATATCTTCCCCACCACGCTTTACTCTCAAGGGTTGACTCTGATTCTTATTTCCTGAGAAGGCAAAAGCAATTAGAAGATACTTTTTATAAGCACTCAACATCAAATCAACCCATCAATATTTGAAATTAAAGACTCTGCCCTTTTTTTCTGATACAACGGTATCTGTCCATGCTCCAGCCAAAGGTTAATAAGCCTTCTATTTGTGTAATGTGTCCTTATTGCTTTCACATATTCAAGGATATTGCTTTTGAAGATATTAATGCTTTCCTTCCTCATCACATTTTCTCATTATATTAGACCAGGTATTTTCAACCAGTATGTACAATCAGAAGCTGTGTTTCATGACTAGAAAATAGTTTAATAAGACTCACCAATTGTTTACAATTTTGTTTTGGTTCCTTTTTGTGCAAAGCAATTGAGAGGACAGTATTTTTGCTAAGATCTCTTCTAGTGTTATAATTCTAGGTGTTTCTAGTATTAATTTCTAACATTTAATAGAGTGCCTATTCTATGCTAGACACTGTGCTAAAAACTTCGCATGAATTATTCTATTTAATACTCTCAACAATCCTAAAGGACAGGTACTATTATAATCTTTATCGTACAGATAAGAAAACTGGGATTTAGAGAAGTTAAATAACCTGTCTGGGGTTACACAGTAAACAGCACAGTAGGATTCAAATCTGACTTCAGAGTTCACATTATTAAAGTGTTACATCATGTATTTTGTAACCTCAGTTGCATGCACACTAATGGAGATCAAAGTTTACTATGTCTTTATAATATTTATATATTTAATATCAATCAATAAATACAAAATTAAATTGTTATAAAACCCACAATAGTTTTTATCTCAATATGCAACATAATTCACATTATTACACATCTTTAAACAGGAAAACTTTTAGTATACAAACACCTTGGGAAGAATTCTAATTCGCTTCAATATTTTTATAGCTAAGGTTTCTGGGCAAAAGATATAGTTATTTTCTGTCCATATTTTTAATAAAAATATTAATTTCAAATGGAACATTGTCATTTTACAGTATGATATTACACTGAAAAAACAAAACAGTCATTGAACAATAAGTGTCTATTACATCCCAGGCATTATGTATATCTTTACACTTACCAAATAGATATTAAATAATCTTCAGAAAAATGTGGAAGAAAAGCTGCTTCAAGTTTGTATGAACTTAGTCAAGCAGAAATTTTTAGAACCTTCTATTAAGATGAGAGGGATTTACACTTGGCATTTTTTTCCAATGAAATAATAAAGCCAGTGTGACACCAGCTTGACATTTTATTTATAAAAAGTATTTAGGGCACTGATTCTCAAAGGTGGCTGAATATTGGAATCACCTAGAGAGTTTAAAAAATACTGAGGCCGATATGCCATCCCTTAAAATTTTGATTTAATCAGTATAAGGTAGGGCCTTAACATGTATTATTTTAAAACTCTCCAGGTGATTCTAATATGCAACAATTTGAAAAACACTAGCTTAGGGAACTGTTCCACATTTAAAAAGGCTAGTCTTCAGTTGAATGAATTCTCATGACTTGATTTCAGGGGGTGTATTGTTTTTTTAAGTATCTGGTAGGTATATCTCCCTTGATTAGAAAGCAAATACTTTAGGGAAGAGGTTTTCTGTTTTATTCATCATTTTCTCTCCACATCTTGAAGAATGAAAGGCACATAGAAGTTGCTAAATAAATATCTTTTAAATGAATACATGATTGCCTTATACTTCTTTCATATCTTTATATTCTAGTAGATTCATGAAGATAAGAATGCAAAAGATATTTATTGAAAAAATGAATGACTGAAGCAGTTAGGGTAAATGTTTAAGGCAAACCAAAGTCTTATAATATATATTCACATTTTAAAAACACATATATATATAAATAGATCAAAAGTAGCAAAAGAATATATGAGTGCAATATTTAGCAGTTGAAAATTAATTCATTGAATTTTCAAATATTCTTCACATTCTTACACTTAGAAACAAAAGTAATCCTAAACAACTAGTTCTTTAAGCTAACATCCATAAGCACATGCAGATAAGTTGTTTTTTTTAAAGAATTACAGCTTAATCTTGATGAGCAAATGTCATTTTTCAAAATTCAAGTAAATGAAACTTTAGCACACATCATGATAGCTTTTCCAGATAGTTGTATAAAAAACAAAAGATTATTTCTGATTAAAATATTTGGTATCACCTATTGTCACTTGCTCTCCATTGAGATTCACTAGTTTCTCAGCAGTTTCACATTGATAAAAACTATTTTGGCACTTCCTTACATAATGTTTTATTTAGAAAAACCTTATTTATAAATAGACTTCCTTTTTAGTAGCTGAATAGATATGGCTTCACTTACCAAAGTTCCACAAGTATTACATAATTTTCAATTCAATTAGTATCTTAAAGTACGAAACTTTGGTTTTCTTAAAATTAGCATTGGTTGCTTGATTGTAGGTTTGTCACCAAAAAGTGCTGCTTCACTTTCAGAGGTTGGAAATCTTTTCTGATATATCAAGGGATATTCCTTCTGAAACTTAAAAACGAGGTGAGGAATTAGAGGATATTTAACAGTATTATCTGAAGCCACTGGTCAACATTTTATAAGGATTCAGTGCCTTTCTCAAAGATGTATTACAGAGATCAGTATCCTTTCACTTTATCCTGGCTTCTCCCTCTACTTTCTCACACATGAAAGGTACCCTGTAATATTTCTTAGATTCCAGTTAGCATTAACATTCTCGGATTCTCTTCTGCTGTTAATTCTCCTAAATTCCAGATGTTCTTCCTTCTCATTGGTAAAGCCTATGAAGGTCACAAGGATCTAGTTAGTATATTTCATACTTCTTTGAGTGTCTCAGACCAGGAATTGGACTTGCCAGAATCATGTGGCTACAGGGTTTTGATGTAGAGCTAAAAATTCTAAATGGTAATGATAAGTCACTAAAAGTTACGTATTGTAATCCTAAGTTTATAAGTATTTTCCCAGGGTAATGCATGCTTTAAATATAAAACACTGGAAGTAAAGGAGAGTATCTGTTATTATGGTTATTATGAAAATTTCAGGACAGAGTAAAACCAGGCAGGTAGTCATACATAGTCTACATATATGATATTTAAAATTCAAAATATTAAAATGAGAAATTAGATTCTAAATGTCATTAAATAACAATCAGCAATAGCATATTAGAAAATATTTACGATTGAAACTTGTTCATTCTCTTACCTGTTTTAGTTTTTTCCTTTTCTCCTTTACAGGCAAACTCTTATTTTTAATAATATTCTCTAAAAGTTCTGCAACTGCAGCTTGAGAGGTAGAAACTTTTTGTTCATCAAATTCTTGAGCACTAATTTGTTTACAGTATGAATACGTTGGCAAAGGAGCAATCACTCCATCTCCAGGATTTTTAATCTGTAATGAACAAAATGATACATATAGTCAAATCTATTAATTCTGGTCATGTTCCTATTTGGTAAAGGGTTCTTCTGATGGGTTTTAATACCTATTATTTTGCCACCAAACATTCAACACTTTAAGAAAACTGTATTATGCTGCAGAGTAGCAATAAGTCAGTAGGGTCTCAATCCCAGCCCTACAACCTACTAGCTTTATAACCATCAGCAAGTTATTTAAACTGGTCTTGCTCTGTCTCCTCATCTGTAAAATGTGAATGTACATGAGACAATGTATATAAAATGCTTAGCACACAAGTTTTAAACAAAGGTAGCTATCATCATTAGCACCAATAACCATGGATTTTATTCTTTTAACTACAAAACACTAACAAAGTGATATTTTAATTCATCTCAAAACATTAACGTTTTGAAATGGTAATAAAGTGTTCATCTACTATTTTTGAGATGTAAGAGCATGGGCAGGGCCCATAACATCTGTAGACAAGGTGATTAGGAACCAAGATGGTGGAGTAGAAGGACGTGCTCTCACTCCCTCTTGAGAGAACACCAGAATCACAGTTAGCTGCTGGACAATCATCGACAGGAAGACACTGGAATTCACCAAAAAAGATACTGCACATTCAAAGAAAAAGGAGAAGCCACAATGAGATGGTAGGAGGGGTGCAATCACAGTAAAAACAAATCCCGTAACTGCTGGGTGGGTGACTCACAGACTGGAGAACACTTATACCACAGAAGTCCAACCACTGGAGTGAAGGTTCTGAGCCCCACGTCAGGTTCCCAACCTGGGGGTCCAGCAACAGGAGGAGGAATTCCTAGAGAATCAGACTTTGAAGGCTAGTGGGATTTGATTGCAGGACTTTGACAGGACTGGGTGAAACAGAGACTCCACTCTTGGAGGGCACACACAAAGTAGTGTGCACACTGGGACTCAGGGGAAGGAGCAGTGACCCCCACAGAGACTGAACCAGACCTACCTGCTAGTGTTGGAGGGTCTCCGGCAGAGGTGGGTGGTGGCTGTGGCTCACCGTGTGGACAAGGACACTGACAGCAGAAGTTCTGGGAAGTATTCCTTGGTGTGATCCCTCCCAGAGTCTGCCATTAGCCCCACCAAAGAGCTCAGGTAGGCTCCAGTGTTGGGTCTCCTCAGGCCAAACAACCAACAGGGAGGGAACCCAGCCCCACCCATCAGGAGTAAGTGGATTAAAGTTTTACTGAGCTCTGCCCACCAGAGCAACAGTCAGCTCTACACACCACCAGTCCCTCCCATCAGGAACTTGCACAAGCCTCTTAGATAGCCTCATCCACCAGAGGGCAGACAGCAGAAGCAAGAAGAACTAAAATCCTGCAACCTGTGGAACAAAAACCACATTCACAGAAAGAAAGACAAGATGAAAAGGCAGAGGGCTATGTACCAGATGAAGGAACAAGATAAAACCCCAGAAAAACAACTAAATGAAGTGGAGATAGGCAACCTTCCAGAAAAAGAATTCAGAATAATGATAGTGAAGATGATCCACGACCTTGGAAAAAGAATGGAGGCAAAAATGGAGAAGATGCAAGAAATGTTTAACAAAGACCTAGAAGAATTAAAGAACAAACAAACAGAGATGAACAATACAATAACTGAAATGAAAACTACACTAGAAGGAATCAATAGCAGAATAACTGAGGCAGAAGAACAGATAAGTGACCTGGAAGACAGAATGGTGGAATTCACTGCTGTGGAACACAATAAAGAAAAAGGAATGAAAAAAAAATGAAGACAGCCTAAGAGACCTCTGGGACAACATTAAACGCAACAACATTCAAATTATAGGGGTCCCAGAAGGAGAAGAGAAAGAGAAAGGACCAGAGAAAATACTTGAAGCGATTATAGTCGAGAACTTCCCTAACATGGGAAAGGAAATAGCCACCCAAGTCCAGGAAGCACAGCGAGTCCCATACAGGATAAACCCAAGGAGAAACATGCCGAGACACATAGTAATCAAACTGGCAAAAATTAAAGACAAAGAAAAATTACTGAAAGCAGCAAGGGAAAAATGACAAATAACATACAAGAGAACTTCCATAAGGTTAACAGCTGATTTCTCAGCAGAAACTCTACAAGCCAGAAGGGAGTGGCATGATATACTTAAAGTGATGAAAGCGAAGAAACTACAACCAAGATTACTCTACCCGGCAAGGATCTCATTCAGATTCGATGGAGAAATCAAAAGCTTTACAGACAAGCAAAAGCTAAGAGAATTCAGCATCAACAAACCAGCTCTACAACAAATGCTAAAGGAACTTCTATAAGTGGGAAACACAAGAGAAGAAAAGGACCTACAAAAACAAACCCCCCAAAATTAAGAAAATGGTCATAGGAACATACATATCGATAACTACCTTAAACGTGAATGGATTAAATGCTCCAACCAAAAGACACAGGCTTGCTGAATGGATACAAAAACAAGACCCATATATATGCTGTCTACAAGAGACCCACTTCAGACCTAGGGACACATACAGACTGAAAGTGAGGGGATGGAAAAAGATATTCCATGCCAATGGAAATCAAAAGAAAGCTGGAGTAGCAATACTCATATCAGATAAAGTAGACTTTAAAATAAAGAATGTTACAAGAGACAAGGAAGGACACTACATAATGATCAAGGGATCAATCCAAGAAGAAGATATAACAATTATAAATATATATGCACCCAACATAGGAGCACCTCAATACATAAGGCAACTGCTAACAGCTCTAAAAGAGGAAATCGACAGTAACACAATAATAGTGGGGGACCCTAACACCCCACTTACACCAACGGACAGATCATCCAAAATGAAAACAAATAAGGAAACAGAAGCTTTAAATGACACAATAGACCAGATAGATTTAATTGATATTTATAGGACATTCTATACAGAAAGAGCAGATTACACTTTCTTCTCAAGTGCGCACGGAACATTCTCCAGGATAGATCACATCTTAGGTCACAAATCAAGCCACAGTAAATTTAAGAAAACTGAAATCATATCAAGCATCTTTTCTGACCACAACGCTATGAGATTAGAAATGAATTACAGGGAATAAAAACGTAAAAAACACGAAAACATGGAGGCTAAACAATATGTTAGTAAATAACCAAGAGATCACTGAAGAAATCAAAGAGGAAATCAAAAAATACCTAGAGATAAATGACAACGAAAACACGACGATCCAAAACCTATGGGATGCAGCAAAAGTAGTTCTAAGAGGGAAGTTTATAGCTATACAAGCCTACCACAAGAAACAAGAAAAATCTCAAATAAACAATCTAACCTTACACCTAAAGGAACCAGAGAAAGAAGAACAAACAAAACCCAAAGTTAGCAGAAGGAGAGAAATCATAAAGATCAGAGCAGAAATAAATGAAATAGAAACAAAGAAAACAATAGCAAGGATCAATAAAACTAAAAGCTGGTTCTTTGAGAAGATAAACAAAATTGATAAACCATTAGCTAGACTCCTCAAGAAAAAGAGGGAGAGGGCTCAAATCAATAAAATTAGAAATGAAAAAGGAGAAGTTACAACAGACACCGCAGAAATACAAAGCATTCTAAGAGACTACTACAAGCAACTCTATGCCAATAAAATGGACAACCTGGAAGAAATGGAAAAATTCTTAGAAAGGTATAACCTTCCCAGACTGAACCAGGAAGAAACAGAAAATATGAACAGACCAATCACAAGTAATGAAATTGAAACTGTGATTAAAATCTTCCAACAAACAAAAGTGTCCAGGACCAGATGGCTTCACAGGTGAATTCTATCAAACATTTAGAGAAGAGCTAACACCCATCCTTCTCAAACTCTTCCAAAAAATTGCGGAGGAAGGAACACTCCCAAAATCATTCTATGAGGCCACCATCACCCTGATACCAAAACCAGACAAAGATACTACAAAAAAAGAAAATTACAGACCAATATCACTGATGAATATAGGTGCAAAAATCCTCAACAAAATACTAGCAAACAGAATCCAACAACACATTAAAAGGATCATACACCATGATCAAGTGGGATTTATCCCAGGGATGCAAGGATTCTTCAATACATGCAAATCAATCAATGTGATACACCATATTAACAAATTGAAGAAGAAAAACCATATGATCATCTCAGTAGATGCAGAAAAAGCTTTTGAGAAAATTCAACACCTATTTATGATAAAAACTCTCTAGAAAGTGGGCATAGAGGGAACCTTCCTCAACATAATAAAGGCCATATATGACAAACCCACAGCAAACATCATTCTCAATGGTGAAAAACTGAAAGCATTTCCTCTAAGATCAGGAACGAGACAAGGATGTCCACTCTCACCACTATTATTCAACATAGTTTTGGAAGTCCTAGCCACGGCAATCAGAAAAGGAAAAGAAATAAAGGGAATCGAAATTGGAAAAGAAGAAGTAAAACTGTCACTGTTTGCAGATGACATGATACTATACATAGAGAATCCTAAACATACCATCAGAAAACTACTAGAGCTAATCAATGAATTTGGTAAAGTTGCAGGATACAAAATTAATGCACAGAAATCTCTTGCATTCCTATACACTAATGATGAAAAATCTGAAAGAGAAATTAAGGAAACACTCCCATTTACCATTGCAACAAAAAGAATAAAATACCTAGGAATAAACCTACCTAGGGAGACAAAAGACCTGTATGCAGAAAACTATAAGACACTGATGAAAGGAATTAAAGATGATACCAACAGATGGAGAGATATACCATGTTCTTGGATTGGAAGAATCAATATTGTGAAAATGACTATACTACCCAAAGCAATCTACAGATTCAATGTAATCCCTATCAAATTACCAATGGCATTTTTTACAGAACTAGAACAAAAAATCTTAAAATTTGTTTGGAGACACAAAAGACCCTGAATAGCCAAAGCAGTCTGGAGGGAAAAAACGGAGCTGGAGGGAAAAAAACGGAGTAAACTCTGAAGTCAGACTCCCTGACTTCAGAGTATACTACAAAGCTACAGTAATCAAGACAATATGTACTGGCACAAAAACAGAAACATAGATCAATGGAACAAGGTAGAAAGCCCAGAGATAAACCCACACACCTATGGTCAACTAATCTATGACAACGGAGGCAAGGATATGCAATGGAGAAAAGACAGTCAATAAGTCTTCAATAAGTGGTGCTGGGAAAACTGGACAGCTACATGTAAAAGAATGAAATTAGAATACTCCCTAACACCATACACAAAAATAAACTCAAAATGGATTAGAGACCTAAATGTAAGACTGGACACTATAAAACTCTTAGAGGAAAACATAGGAAGAACACTCTTTGGCATAAATCACGGCAAGATCTTTTTTGATCCACCTCCTAGAGTAATGGAAATAAAAACAAAAATAAACAAATGGGACCTAATGAAACTTCAAAGCTTTTGCACAGCAAAGGAAACCGTAAACAAGTCGAAAAGACAACCCTCAGAATGGGTGAAAATATTTGCAAACTAATCAACAGACAAAGGATTAATCTCCAAAGTATATAAACAGCTCATGCAGCTCAATATTAAAAAAACAAACAACCTGGGGCTTCCCTGGTGGCGCAGTGGTTGAGAGTCTGCCTGCCAATGCAGGGGACACGGGTTCGAGCCCTGGTCTGGGAAGATCCCACATGCCGCGGAGCAACTGGGCCCGTGAGCCACAATTACTGAGCCTGCGCGTCTGGAGCCTGTGCTCCGCAACAAGAGAGGCCGCGATGGTGAGAGGCCCGCGCACCGCAATGAAGGCTGGTCCCCACTTGCCGCAACTAGAGGAAGCCCTCGCACAGAAACGAAGACTCAACACAGTCATAAATAAATAAATAAATAAATAAATAAATAAATAAATAAAGAATTAAAAAAAAAAAGATCTCAGTCCTAAAATTTCTCCTTTAAAAAAAAAAACAAAAAAACAAACGACCCAATCCAAAAATGGGCAGAAGACCTAAATAGACATTTCTCCAAAGAAGACATACAGAGGGCCAAGAAACACATGAAAAGCTGCTCAACATCACTAATTATTAGAGAAATGCAAAACAAAACTACAATGAGGTATCACCTCAGAACAGTTAGAATGGGCATTATCAGAAAATCTACAAACAGCAAGTGCTGGAGAGGGTGTGGAGAAAAGGGAACCCTTTTGCACTGTTGGTGGGAATGTAAATTGATACAGCCACTATGGAGAACAGTATGGAGGTTCCTTAAAAAACTAAAAATTGAATTACCATATGATCCAGCAATCCCACTACTGGGCATATACCCAGAGAGAACCATAATTCAAAAAGACATATGCACCCCAATGTTCACTGCAGCACTATTTACAATAGCCAGGTCACGGAAGCAACATAAATGCCCATCGACAGATGAATGGATAAAGAAGATGTGGTATATATATACAATGGAACATTACTCAGCCATAAAAAGGAATGAAATTGGGTCATTTGTAGAGACATGGATGGATGTAGAGACTGTTATACAGAGTGAAGTAAGTCAGAAAGAGAAAAACAAATATTGTATGTTAGTGCATATATGTGGAACCTAGAAAAATGGTACAGATGAACTGGTTTGCAGGGCAGAAGTTGAGACACAGATGTAGAGAACAAACGTCTGGACACCAAGGGGGGAAAGCAGTGGGGGGGTGGTGGTGGTGGTGTGATGAATTGGGCGATTGGGATTGACATGTATACACTGATGTGTATAAAATTGATCACTAATAAGGATCTGCTGTATAAAAAAATAAATTAAAAAAAAATCTGCAGACAAGAGAAAGAATTGTAGGGGACAGTTATAATTACAGTAAGTCATGGCAATATTAGAATAGTATGTATAGGAAGAAACATGAATATACGCGTTGGGCAGCCAAGGACTGAATATAGCAGACATCTGTTGTTTTTGGCTGCTTAGATTCCTTCTCTCCTTCTAAAAGTTCCTTCCCATTCTACTCCAACTATCCTTACCTTTTGTGAAGAACAGATTCTTCTCTAATCTATGTAGAGCCACTCAGAGAATGGGCCCTCTCTTCAACCCACTCACCCTCAACTACCTAAAGAATGTGCATTTAATCTAGATTTGGCCACTCTGAGTCCATACCAATAACTTTTCAAATTGGAGGTGAGGAATGGCTTTTTTTCCCTTTGGATTGCAAATGTAAGTCTATGACTCAAGAGCTTCAATCAGCCATATCCAATCATGTGAAGGAGCCATTTTTCAAATATAGGACCAAAATGGAAATACGGGATGAAGGGATGGAAACAGTCTTATTGCTATTTGAATCTCCATATTCTGTCTACATTCCAGACTTTTGGAGGTTCTTTATGTGAGCTGATAAAGTCTCCCTTTCTGATTAGGCTAGTTTGAGATGAGTTTGCCACTTGCAACTGACTAATACAGAGAATTTTAAGACTTAGAATACATACATGGCCCTTTCTTAAGTAGTCAAGATGTTTTTCCACTGCAGTCTGTAGGTAAGAGGGTACTTGAAGAATTTCCTGTTGATGATCCATCAAGAAAGAAACTAATCGTGCAGCAAGAAGCTCATCAAGATCTACTTCTTCAGCACAGCGTAACACACACCGAGAAAAAGTATGTATCATCTAGAAACATTAAAAGATGTGAATTTAAAAACTTAAGGTTTTATATAAATTAGAATATCAGTAATTTCTAGGTAGTATTATGCTAAAGGATTGAGATAAACTGATAAGCAGACTTCAGCTTAAAAAATGAGGACAATAACTTATTACATTAGAAAGAATAAAATGCCAATTTTTAAATAGTACTTGTTAAGTATTTCCTTAATATAAATTCCTAATGATTACAGAAGGCTTAGCTTTTTCTTCAATTTTGTCACAATTTTATCACTAAACACCATAGGTTCCATTAATACCATATAAATATGGTGCTTAAAGACTGTTAGAGAACAGTGACTTATTAAATTAATCCCATAAAAGCACAGACTAGGAGAATATATAACATATAAACACAAGTGGTTACAAGGCTGGCACCATTTATCTTTTGAAACTGGAAAACAGTTTTTAATGCTATTCTATTAGTCTTTAAAAACAATTAATACACTGTATTTTCAATTCCATCACGACAATCTTCAAATCCTGGGGTAAATTTTGTGTTTCAAAACTAATTTACTCTCATTCATATCCATATAACCCACCAAATATAAGACACACACACGCACACATAAACACTCACACACCTCATTCTAAAATAATTTGAATATCAGAATTGTATTTTAAGTATTTTGCACATAATAGATGGTGAGCACATTTATTGAATTGAAATATTTTTGGTCTTATTCCTACATGCCTGGCAGGTTTTCCTATCTTCTTCCAATGCTCAGTCCTCAGCTTTTATTCTTTTTTTTCTCAGCTTTGTAGAACTCATTTACTCCCATAGCCTCAACTACCACTTTTCCAAAAAATATACTTTCTGCCCTAATATTTCTTCACCAGGTTCATGTTTCCAACATTCTGTCTGTAGGATAAATTTCACTTGGATGTTCTATAACCTCAATCTCAAAAAGTGTAAAATCAAAATTACCTCCTTCCTACTCATATCTCTTTAAATATCTTTTCCTACAAACTTCCCTATGCTTTTTAATGGTGCCACAATTACTTAAGAATAATTCTTCCTCTTTATATTAGGTATGTCGTTCTATTAAAAAACTGTCCTTAATAAGTGGAAGAACGGAGCTTAGCTACAGATTCCTTGCTACAAGAACATTTTGTAAATTGAAGCTGCGCTCTGAGGAAGTGGCAGCTCTTTATAGAAAGACAGAGAGAGAGAGAGAGAGAGATAAAGAGAGGGAGGGAAAGAGGTATTAGAGATACTATTTCAAGAGTTCATTTCCAGTCAATATCTGCATATAAATGCCTCTTCCCTCATCTTCATATAGAGCCTAAGACTGCTTCACAGTACCTCTACCAACTTCCTGCCCACAATGACAAGCTATCCTAATTCACATAACACATCAAATACAACTTTCCCACTACTACAATATCTGAAACACTTTGACTTACTACACATGAATTTCCCATTAATTCTTTATTTCACAGGGTTATAGTGCCCTTCGGCTTTCAACAGTGCCTACATCTCCTCTTCCTTCCCCACCAAACAGAATTGGCACAAAGCAATAAAATATGGTCTGACAGTTAACCACTATGAAGTGATATAGCGTGAGTGACGAGGCAAAGTCCTGAGGTAAAGATCAAGATGTGAAAGTATAAAAGACTGGGCACAAAGGATTAATGCACCAGTATTCTGCTGCTAGGAAAGGTTAGACTTTCAAGAGCCTTTTTAACTCAAGAATCTAGGATTTCAAGACCATGGCATCACTTGAGTAGTATGCTTAGATGGTTTGGTCTTCTTTCTTTCTTTTTTTTTTCGGCGGGGGGGGCGCAGTTTATGAACTGGACTTATTCTTTCTTTAAGAAATCAACTTACCAGTGATCTTGTACCCATTGCATCATGAAGTTGGGGCATATCAACATTTTGACTCATTCGCGAAATCATGCGCATTAAAAGTTGAAGCCGTCTACGATTTGGTGGGGGAAGTAACAAACAACACAACTGTAGTGCATCGATGGCAACCCTCTCTAAATGAGGTTGTAGCAAACCTAGAAGGCAAATTACCCCCCAGAAAAAAATCATCAATGACACTAGCTGCTTTCATACTACCAGCATATAGTTATATAAAGAAGGCAAAATAATATTTTAATATTTCATTTCTTTTGACTATTCCCAGAAATTTCCACATTCTTCAAAAGCATGGTAAGATACTCCTTATTTTCTTCATAACCCACTGGATTATGAAGGATTGAAAATCCTTCACTTATTACAAATAAAGTGACTCAGAATAAGTGCAATTTAAAAGAAAGAAAAGGAGTGCTTTAGGTAAGTAGAATAAATCTTGGTTATGCCATGACAAGTCTTTTACAATATGAAACTTTCCTTCTGGAGGGAAAAAATAAAGCAATTTCAGAGAAGAAAAGCCAGGTAAGTGAAACAGGATTAGTAAACACTAAAAGTTAATATTACATGCGTTGAAAGCATCAACCTTACTTTGTGTGCCAGTCAACATAGAGGAAGCTGGAGGTAAAGAGTTTTCTGAAAGTTCTATTGTACTTTTGCAGAGTCTTTTATTGACTGTGGTACTAGACTCTCCGAGTTCACCTTCCATAGCTGTTTGCACACTTGTGCTGCCTTGTCCAAGATTTGGTTTCATGATAATTTCAGCCACTGGCATATTAATATAACTATTCCTTCTTGTACTACTTCTTAAAAGTAAACTCTGAGATCTACAAAGCTGTTTTGACTTGCACTTTCCATTACATAACTCCTCTTGGTCTTGAACGGTCAAAGTAGAGGTTCTTTTAAAAGCAACACAGAGTGGCTTTTGAATACTTTCCTCTGAATGAAGATTCATTAGGGATTCCTGTTTGGTCTCAGACTCTAAAAATTGTTTATTATTTTGTCCTTTTATGTTCAGAACAGATTGATGGAAGACACTGGAGACCTCTTTACTTGAACTCCCTGGTAAATCTACAATTCCTTCTAATGAATAGCACCTTGGTTTGATGCTAGAGGATAGAACATGCATACTACTTAAGCCTATTAAATTATGACAACTTCCTCCCATTATGTCATTAACACTGGCTCTTCTGTTTTTTAAATTAACTAGCTGCATTTTCTTAGCATAGTTTTCTTGAAATCCTTGATCACTTATCTGCAGTCTCTCAGTAGTATCTGATTCTTCTTTGTTTTTGTCTTTATGAAGCAGACTGAGAAGAAGACACTCAGTTGATTTGAAGGAATTCAGACTGTTTAAGTGAAGGATTTTTGAAGACTGTGGATCATCTTGGATTTTATGTATCCCACTGGGTCTATCTGAAACTGTGACGTAGCCACAAACAACTACCAGGAAATGAAACAAAAATTAAGATGCAACTGTATGACAGTGGACAAAAATAAAACAAAAACAAGAGTAACGTTAAAAAAACAAAGCATCACTATAGTACATATTGTTAGTATAGTACAAATAGCAGTTGCTTAATTCAGAAGCCACTTAAATAGGACACATGCAACATTCAGTTACAAAGTGCAAGACTCGAGGTTTTCCAACTTGTGATGAAAATAACTTTAAAATTTATTTCAACAATCTAATTAAATGGATTCAGTCAAATACATGAAAAAATATCTACTTTCAGTCTACAAGTATTAGAAAGTTCTTAATTATAAGACAACTGTAGTTTAATAAAACGTATATATAGTTTTTGTTTCTGGTACCTGGTATAGAGCTCCTAAAACCCAGGGAATTTCCAGAGTGACAGGAGTCTTTTGTTATTCACAATGAGCCTATTAGAGCTAGCCTCAGTTTATGCTAATGAGGTGACTTAGGCCTAGCCCTTCTTGGGGAAGGTTGGAACTTTTAGCCTTACCTCAGACCTCCCTGGAGGGGGTGGTGGGGTAGTGGTGGTTGGTGGAGGTCAGACTTAGTCAACAATGAGCAGTGATTTAATCAACCATGCCTATGTAATGAAACCTCAGTTAAAACTCTGAAACAACACGGCTATGGGAGCTTACCGGTTGGTGAATACATGGACACGCTTGGGGGGATGACATTCCTGGAGAGAACATAGAGGCTCTGCACAACCCTTACCCCCATTCCTTGCCCTATATATCTCTTCCATTTGGCTGTTCCTGACTTGTATCCTTTATAATAAACTGGTAATCATTAAGTAAAGCACTTTCCAGAGTTCTGTGAGCTGTTACAGTGAATTATTAAACTTCAGGGGGTTGTGGGAACCCCTAACTTGGTAGTTAGCCAGGCAGAAATGTCAGTAAACCTGAGGACCTCATTTGCAGCTGGTGCATGAAGTGAGGGCATCGTTGTGGAACTAAGTCCTTGATCTCTGGGGTCTGAGCTAGCACTGGGTAGTTAGTATCAGAGCTGAAAGACTTTGTCCTCAACTTTTTGGGGTCCGGGTTAACTCTGGGTAGTTAGTGTCAGAAATGAACTGAATTGTAAGACACCCTATTGGTGTGGAGAATTGGTGTTGGAATGGTGTATTTGAATTACTGGAAAACAACATAACAACAACCAGAGTATTCCTGAAGTTTAAAATAATTTATAGCCTGCCACCTTCATATTTACCTATACTTTAAGATCTTTTAAATTATGGGTGACTTGGAAACTAATAAAATAAATTTAAATAATAAATAAAAATCTATACATACCCAAAATGTTCACAAATAATTCATAATATTCAAAGGTAAGTAGAGGTTCAGGGAGATCTAGAAAATAATCTGCAATTGTTCTGAATACATCTCGTTCAAATCCAACATAAGTTGGATTATTCATATCATTACTTCTTGGCCCTAAGTAGAGGCAAAAAATTAAAAAAAAAGGTGAAACATATTTTATTTTAAATACAATTTTTAAAGATACTTATAAAAAGCATAAAACATATACTTATTTCATGAAGGAGTTATGTTTAACAAATTCTGTCACAATTTAAAAATTTAAAGGGTTGCGCATATCTCATTCCTTCTCACCATCTTTTCATTAGAAATCACTGCAACTATTAGCATTTTGTTTAATTTTAATATTTATATGACTGAAAAATTGTATATAAAGCAAAATTTGAAATATATTTTAAAAGCATCAGGACAGTTTATTTTAATGGGATTTTATCACAATTCATTTTATAAAGCAAAGATTATTTGGATTATGCAAATAATTCTTTCAAATTGACTTTTTTTTTTTTTTTTTTAATAAATGTATTTATTTATTTATTTTTGGCGGCACTGTGTCTTCATTGCTGCGCGCGGACTTTCTCTAGCTGTGGCAAGGGGGGGCTACTCTTCGTTGTGGAGCACAGGCTCTAGGCACATGGGCTTCAGTAGTTGTGGCACACGGGCTTAGTTGCTCCATGGCATGTGGGATCTTCCCGGGCCAGGGCTCGAACCAGCGTCCCCTGCATTGGCAGGCAGATTCTTAACCACAGCGCCACCAGGGAAGTCCCTCAAATTGACTTTTGTAAATTTACATTTTTGTGATTAAATTTTGCCTGACGTGAAGCATACCTGGAATGAGTTTAAATAATATCTTTACATCACTGTTCCATTAGCTTAACATTATTGAAATAATCATGTCTACTCATTAGTATTTTCCTCAGAAATAAATTCTGATCTTATGTTACAGGTGAGGAAACTGAAGCTCAGAGCAACTTGCTCAAGGTAAAAGAGGTTTGGTGGCAAAGCTAAAATTAGAACTTAGAGCAGTATAAAGTGAGAGCAAGTCACAGGATCTTGAGGTTTAATAGCATTTAAAGTGTGGTCCATGGACTACATATCAGAATCATCCAGTGCACCTATTAAAAGTAAAATCTCCTCTAGATAGATTATCTAGATAATCTATTATCTAGATAGATATTCTAGACTGTCTCTAGATAGTCCAGAATCTATCAGAATTCCTGTGGAGCTAGGAATTACTGATCTAGAAATGTTTGCTTCTCGTTCACTAATTAAGTAGTTTCCTAACACTGAGCTGGGCATCTTGCTATAAGAATCTTCTGAGACGTGATTTAAAAAAAAAAAAAAAAAAAAAATTCCTGACATACTGAATCGACTGAATCTGAATATTTGGTGAGTTTCTCTAGTGACTGTGATATGCACTCAGATTTGAGAGTTACTATCTTATCTTTCAAGTTAACACACATACACACACTTAATAGCTTAAAGGCTAATAAGGATTTTATGTGGAACAAAATAAATAGACAATTTTTCTGAGGAGGATATAAGAAATATTCTTAATATGTAGAATAAAAAATTTGATAATCATTAGAAGTTTTCTAAGATAGAAAATACTTTACTGGAATTAAAAACACAGAATTTACAGTTAGAGAACCTAGGTTTGAATACATAGCTCCTTATGTATCAGAAAAAAAGACTTTCTAAGCCTTAGTTTTCTCTTCTAGAAAAAAAATTACGAATAGTATACTGATCTTTGATTCCTGTATGTCACAGGATTACGGTGGGGGATTAAATAACAAACAAGTTAAGTAAAAGTCTTAATATTGCCTCTGGCTAGACATATTGTTGTTAAACTGGAATTTAGTAAGCTATATCTTGGTATCATTTATGTATAACGTGGACTGAGAAGAAAAAGAAACAAATCCCTAAAGCTGGGGCATCAGAGAAATCCCTGGAAGTATGCTATCTGAGTTGCTAATCATGAGCCAAGGTATGAGAGAGAAGGACAGTTAGGTAGCGAGAAGGTAGAAAGAGAATCTCAAAAATCTTTAGCTTCTGATCAAGATCTTTACCTTGTTTTGATAAATTTTTTCTATAACTAATATTATTTACTTTATTGCTATTTATCCTGTTATTTTGTCATATTGACACCCAGTGGACAACAAGGGAATATATACTTATCTTGAACATTAATAAAATACTAATTTTATAAAAACTAGAAAAATACTTTTGTAGCAGAATTATTAAAATATAATTTAACTTTTGATGATTTAGAAGCATACACCTCTGCACATTTTAAAAATTGATTTTCGAGAGCAGTTAGGGTTTTGTACTTGAACTAGGGTCTTAAATTATAAAAATCACTTATCACTGATCACTATGGAAAAAGCTTGAAGAATGAAATGCTAAAAAATGATCTGATTAGTGACAGACCATTTTTTTTCATAAACATAAAAGTCCCATTAATATACCCTATGGAGTAGAAGCATGTCATGAAACACCAAATGTTGAAGCCGTGTACAACGGCAAGGGGACTGAAGTGGGTTTTATAAGACTTCATTTCTGATTGAAACTTTCAACTTACAAGCTGCTTTACTTAGAAGTTGCTATTTGAACTCTCTGGACTCACTAAGGCAATTGATGTAAATTATACCTAAAAATCCTCTGAGATCCTCTAGCCTATGATTTTATGATTTATGAGAACTGAGTCATAAATGAAGGGCTTGGATTATAAAATCACTATCTGCATAGAAAAAGTTAAGGGCTCTATAACACACTCCACATGCAAAGAAATGTAATCAGTTCTACTAGATCTTCATTTAAACATCAACAGAAATAATATAATTTAATTTTATCAGGACTTTATAAATTATTAAAAATAATTCCTTGGTTCTTATTAAATATTATCAATATAATACACACACACACACACACACACACAGTTTGTTTAACTTACAATTTGCTAGGCACTTCATGGCAGATAATACCCAGTGAGGAAGGTCATCTACACAAAAAATTAATAGTGTTCAATCATACAATTATGATGATAGTATATTTAAAACTTCACACTTATTATATAATTATACATATGTATATATATATATATATATATATATATATATATGTATGTGTACCAGCAGGATTAAAAATGATTACATATTTAATAAGACATAGGGCCAAGACAGTATTTTACAATACAAGTTTAAAAAGTTAGCTATACTATTTGAATATTACTGATTTGAGTGAGACCTATGATTGAAACAAGCTATATTTGAATATTAAGGTACTTTCACAGTGAGGCTTGCTTAAAATCTTTTAATTGCCACTATGTGAAACATGACACATAAGTGTAGCAGTTTTTTGACACAAACACAAAAACCACACATACATTTGACTTGAAAAGTTAATAGTTATAAAGAATAGAAAGCTTAGATGGAGAGTATATAATCAAGTTATTTTAGGTAATGAAAGATGCGACTGGTCCCAAGCTACAGGCATGCACAACATAGTTCTTAAGTTTTAACATTTACTTTTTTGCTCCTACAATTAAACCCTCAAAGTTCTTGCCCACAAAAAGAAACTCAAAGTAATGCATGTCAATTAATTCTACAGACAGCAATTGATTATAAAAAAATGAGCCAACATTTTCAGTAAATTTATTAATACATTTCCTATAAGCTTTCCAATACATCTGGCTTAAATTATTTCCCCAATTTTCCTATCTTATATCTGAAATCAGTACATTATATAAACATATATATAATACAAAGCCAGTGTTCTTTAGAATACTGTTCTTGAGAGTTTTGACTTATTTTATAGTGTGTTACTTTGGTTTTGAATGTATGTCTTGACCCCTTTAAATTTGTATATAACTCCTCATGTAAGCTCCAGGAAGGCATGGACCGTTTCTCTCTTGTTCATCACTAATCTTTAGCACAGTGCCTGGCACATTGTTGGCCCTCAATAAAATGTGATTAATCAATAGTTTTAATCATATTTGCATACCTTTTGGATGCTTAACCCTGTCATTAAAAAAAAAATCATTCAGGAATCCACCTTAAGAGCTAAAATAAGTGTGAATAATATTTATTTAAAAATTAGTCCACTATGATTACTAAAGCGCCTCTGATAAAACAGTAGTCTCCCTGATGTTCTCTCAACTGAAGTATTCTACTTTCTACATTTTGGTCTCTCTTTATCCCCACCATAGCTGCAAGCTTTGTTAGCATGTTTAAAATGATTCCAACTTCTTTTATTGATACCAACCTGATTTGTCTTGCAGTATAACTACTCCATGCTTACTTGTATTGGCCATGTTGTACATTATATACTGAGGAATTACTTGTTTGGGATTTATGACTTCTTCTAGGGATGATACACCTAAAATTGTTTGCAGGCTAAATAGGAGAAAGAATACAAACTTTTTTTCCTCCATAAAATAAGTGGAATAGAACATAAATATGAAAGAGTTTGAATGGAAAACAAACAAAGCTTTTGGAATATTTTTCTTAAATCAACCTCTAAGATTTATATTAGTATCTACTTTAAAGTATCTTAATAACCTTTGCAGGATTCCAATATAGACCCCAAACTAGAGCTACAACTTTGAGTCAAAGAAAAAGCAAATCATATTGAAAACATTCTACTTCTATTGTACCAGAATTATCGCAAGAATATTTATTAAGAAACATATACAGGTTAAATTCTAAGCTTTGTGAATTAATCTGTTCTTCCTCAACTGCATATCTTGATGAAAATATCAAATTAACATTCTAAACACCTCAGGAACTTGGTTATAGCTTAGTTATAGCTTACTAGATCAGAATAACATATCTCCAAACTTCTTCAACATCTTTCTGGCTTATTTCTCTATTATCAACTGAGTTTTCTTGATCTTCATTGATTATTTCACAGTTCATTTTCTCTGCATTTTCCTGAAAAAAGAATTACTTTGGTTTAATATGGTATGCTCACATTTTGGAGATAATGAACTGACACCACTTCTAATATTTAGTAATTCTATTAGTATCAGCCCATTGTGCAGCTGTAAGGTGTCACTTGAAGAAATAATGCAATATATGGTAATAGAGCTTTTGGTTTTGCAGCTGCCTCCACTACCCTCAAATTAATTTAAAACAAAACATGCTTAAATTATACAAATACTATTTCAAGTATGTCTCACTACCATTTTTATTATCGTTTCTGTGAGTTCCAAACAAATTTACACATACATTTTAGAATATAATATAGTTAAGAGATTCCAAGTATTGGCTTCAAATCTTAATCATTCACTTTTAATGATTCTATTATTAAGCACGCAGTAATTATATTTAAACTAGTAACTAGTAAAAAGGCTATTTTACCTGAGAGAAATGTAATCCATGCTTTTTAGGAGTTCTCCGAGATAAGTTTCGTAATTTAAAAATACTATCTTTATCTTTGGAAAAGTTCTCTATTCTGTTTTTTCTCGATTCTGGATGCCTTCGTGGAAGAGTTTTAAGTGGAGAATTTGCAGGAAATCTGGTTTAAGAATAATATGCTATTAAATAATGTGAGATCGTAAACAAACTTTTAGTGCCCATTTATCTTAAAAATAACTCAAAAAACTGGATTTATTTACATTATCAAGGAATGAATCTTCTACATAAATTAATTTTCCCATTAAACCTTTAAAAAAATTTTAATAGTTTCCTGCTTTCTTTAGTAAACTGTATGTATTTTAACTTTATTCCTGTATAAATCAGGGTTATTATTAGGATCAATTCTTTTGGAGAGGTATCACTTATATAATAAATGGTTCTAGAATGTTACATTTTCTAAATTTCTCTCATTAGTTATCTAATTTGTATATATTTTCTACCCTTTGTAATTGTTCAATTTCCAGAACTCTTGCTCCTTTTGATTATAATGCCTTTCCTCCCTTCAATTTAATATATTTCAAAGATACAAAAAAGTACAGAATATAAAACAACATCCACATAGGTAACCATCAACCAATGCAACTGTTAACATTTTATCAAGACTTCATTATCTTTCTTTAAATTAAAAAATTTTTTAAAATTTATTATTTTTCAAATTTACTTTATTTATTTATTTATTTATGGCTACGTTGGGTCTTCGTTGCTGCGCATGGGCTTTCTCTAGTTGTGGCAAGCGGGGGCTACTCTGTTGCGGTGCGCAGGCTTCTCATTGCAGTGGCTTCTCTTGTTGTAGAGCACAGGCTCTAGGCACGTGGGCTTCAGTAGTTGTGGCGTGTGGGCTCAGTAGTTGTGGCTCGCGGGCTCTAGAGCGCAGGCTCAGTAGTTGTGGTGCACGGGCTTAGTTGCTCCGCGGCATGTGGGATCTTCCTGGACCAGGGATTGAACCCGTGTCCCCTGCACTGGCAGGTGGATTCTTAACAACTACACCACCAGGGAAGCCCCATTATCTTTTTTTTAAGTGAAAGAAATTCTTTGCTAATTCTATTTCTCTCTTCCTAAGGGAAATCATTAACCTATAGTTAGTGCATTTCCTTCTTGTTCATGTTTTCATAATTTAAATAAATATACATAAACAATATCTCTATGGTGTCTTTTAACATACATCAAGTTTATGCATAAGTTTTTAGTCACCTCAGAAGTTTTTTTCTTTTTCCTCTGTCCTAAAAATAGTTTCTTATATTCTTTCAGAAGATTTTTATTTTCATATTTAGGTATTTAATTCATGTATAACTCACACCAAGTTTCTTTATATGTAAGGGTTTATATTCTCAGCACTTAATGGTCTTAATTTAAATTTAATTAAGCCCAGATAATCAGGTAAGGCAATTCTCCCCTCATTGTTCCTCAAAATTGACTTGGACCTTTACATTATCAAATGAACTCTAAAATCTGCTTGTTAAATCCTACAAAAAATTATGCAGGGGTTTTGAATGAAAATGCACTGAATTTATACATCAATTAGGGAAGAAGTGACTTATTTATGACACTGTCTTCTCACTCATGAACAGAATATCCTTCTCCACTTATTACTTTAAGTACAATTTGATAATTTTCTCCAGTAAGGTCTTACACATTTTTGTTATACTTTTTTTAACTATGTCATAGTTTTGTTACCACTATAAAAGCACTAGAGGTAGACAGACTAGTTGAAGAGTTATGCAGAATTCCAGGTAAGAGAGAATAGTAGTCTAACGAAAAGAACATTCATGAAGAGAAGTAGACAGATCAGAGAATACTGAGGCAGCACGATAGACATGGTTTGATAATTACATCATATGTAAAGGGGAGAAGGGAAAGAATGAAGGCAACTACAGGGAAGACTGTGCCATTCATTCAGATATGGATATAAGAGGTCAGAATTTAGGTTAAGAGATGGTAGTGATTTTCCATATACTATGTTTGTAGTGCCTGTTTAATAGGCAAAAGTGGTCCTAAAGCTCAGGAGAGGTATTTGGGTTGGAGGTTTGAAAGTCATAAGAGAAGTAAGTGGAGACATGGTATGAGATTGCCCAGGGAGAGAGGTGAAGGGTAGACAAGCCTAGGACCTTGAGGACAGTAAAAGCTAAAGGATGAGCAGCAGCAAAGGAACTCAAAAGGTGACTGACGAGTAGTGGAGAGAGGAAAGATTTGTAGGGTGTTATACAAGATATTCATATGCTTGTTATTGCAGTTTACTTGTATAAGTCATCTTTGACACATAGGCAAGAATCAATTTCTACAACATTTCATTTGAAAAGCACTAATTTTGTAGAGTAAAAAAACATGGGTATTAGAATCCAAAGACCTAATTTAAGGGATATATAATCAAGAACTCCGTGTGCAAGAGAGAAAAATCAATTATGCTGGCCCGAGGGAGTCAGAAAGGCCCCACAGAGGCTACAATACAGCTGACATGAGAAGAAACGTGTTTACTAGTCTGATGAATGTGTACATGAACATATTTCAGACTGAGGGAATAAAATTTGTTGAAGCATGGTCTCAGGCTCTTCACCTGTAAGAAGGAGTTAATACCTTCCTTGCTGAGCTATTCTAGGGATTAAATAAAGAAAACATGTAACTCATAAAGTAGGGCTTCTGGTACATGGTAAATTCTTAATAAATATTCTCTTCAACTTGTGGTATATTTCTTTTGTTAGTTATTATATAAAGTTTGCTATTATTTATTTCATCACATGTATTCTTAGATTATATAGACTACATGTCACTTGAAGGTAAGGACCTGTGAGAACTTGTCTTGTAATTCTTAAATCTATGAAACTAAAGGATGATAATGTTCTGTCCTTGACATGTTATAGAGCTTTCAGAATATGTAAAAGTGACACTATCTCATTCTTTCCTCCCAACTCCTTATTTTATTATAAGTTTGAATTGTGCAGCAATAACCTTTAACTAACTTTAACTTTTAAATGGTTTTAATTGGACTAAGAGCAGTAAGTTTTCTACAGGAGATATTACTTCCCCTGAAGAGGCTGCTGTTTTAGTAAAAGTATATTAGAAGTGGAGTGAAACTTCATTGTTAAGTAATTCAGTTTTGCAGTTATTTCTTTGTTTAGTACCTGAATAGCTGACTGTTGTCATCAAGATTTTCTGATCCCCATTTGCCTTTGATATCTTCAATGACATGGTTCTTAAGAAATTTTCTCAATAGCTGGATAGTCTGTTGCCTTGTAACTTCAGGACCAAAATTGTTATTATTTCTTAATAGGTCATAAAGCCAGTCTACCGCTTCTCCTGCTGTAAAACAATTGCCATATTTTTTAAAGTGTTGCCTGTGTTTCCTTAGAGGCATTCCTGCTCGAAAAGATGTGGTAACTTCATTCCACTGCAAATGGAAAGAAAAAAAATTTTTTTTATTTAGACAAAGAAAATTCTCTCATTTGCATCTTGTTAAATCATTAAAATTCATGAAGAAATCACTTGTCTTATTTGTGCTAAAGAAAATTTTACATCTCATACTGATTTCTTTTTATTAATTCTAGTGTTGTAATAATATTTATATGTAATAGTTTTTGACTAAAAGCACTTCACTGGCTGGTTGGCTTATTTAGGAAACCTAGGAATAATGGAGAACTACAATGAACCCGCCTTTAGTCCTCAACAGAGAAAGCATTTATTCCTGTTTCTTCCTGTTTCTTTAACCTCAACTAATATTAATAATATGATAGTAGCATTTGTGTCATACACTATGCATTACACTCATTATTTCACTTTAATTCTCACAATTCTATGAATAGGTACTATTACTATCCCATTTTCAGATAAGGAATATGAAGCACAGAGATATTTAATAATTTGACCAAGGTCACACAGCTAAAACCCAGGCATTGGATTGACTCTAGAACCTGCACTCATAACTAACTATGCAGGCCAAACAAAACTCTTGGCAGGCAATAGTTTTACTGGTGAAATACCTTTAGTATTAAAGTATTAAAGTATTAATATACCTTTAGTATATTTACTAGTGAAGATCCCAATAATTAACATAGAACAGATGTGGTAAATTAAGTTTTAAGTCTACTGTTTGTTTAATGACGCTGTGATATATCTACATTTTCAAAAGATACTCACACTTTCCAAAACTGTTTTCAAATTACCCAAACTTTTGGGTTCGTGGCAGGTCTAAGAGGAGTGGTATAGAATAAACATATAACTTTTTAATTAAAAAATCCTACATTAGAGGTTAAGAAATCTGATTTGTAACCCCAACTATGCTACTACTCGCTATGCTACCACTTATCTAACCTATGTGGTCCCAACATCACAACGCAGAATTTAAGGGCTGAAAACACAATAACTGTATTCTTTTCTTTCCACACTTCCACATTTCACATATTATTCAAGAAACTTATATTGAGCTGCAATTTATCCAGAGAATAAGTTGTTTGTTATTCTACAGATCACAGCACACTTTCACATACAGTATGTCTACTCTGGGACATCTCTTAGCCTGGGCATGTATCATTAGCTCTAGTTTACCAAGGTGGAAACTGACGCTCACAGAAGTGACTGTCCTAATGTCACAAAACCAGTGGCACAGTATCCTCTTGGATTGATGATCCAAATACACAAGACACTCTATGCAAGTACAAATCCAGTGACTACCAACAGTGGTTCCCGATGGGTACTTAAAATATTCTTAGTTATGAAATAGCTGTTACTGAGTGGCATTCAGTCGGTACATCCTGCATTAAGTTCTACAGGACCGGCAAAACGAAGCTGTCACAAACAATCGGGCTTGCCTCCAGTCTGACCCTACAAAGCACCGGAACTCAAAACTCTTCTCGAATCCTTATGCGGGTAGAAAATCAGGCGTGGGGAGCGACTAAACTCAGAATATTCCAGAGGACGCCGACAGCACCAAGAACAGGAGTCGCTTAAGAAGCTGAGTCCGATGCGCCCACCCGGGGAGCCCGGAGCAAAGGAGGGGGACAGGCGTGTCCTGCAAGGGTCCGCGATACCCGTGAACTCCCCTCATTCTCTTCAGCCACCCAAGAGGTTCTGGGACCTATCCCTCCGCCCGAGGGAAAACTACAAACATTTTAACGTAAAAGAGGCCATCACCCCGGCTGGCCAGTCTCGTTCACGCGCGGTCTTACCAGCCTGGTGGCCCGATAAGGCCCGGGAGGCACTCCTTGATTCTCCATTCCGCCCACCGGGCCCGAAGGTCTGTCAGCGCCCGGTACCCGGCATGGCGGCGGAAGGCGACACTCAGGCCCCGAGACGCCGGCAGCAGCGCAGCCCCGCACAACCGTCGGCCCCGCCATCGATTTGAATACCTCAGAGCGCTGCGCTGATTGGCTGCGCCGTTGGGTCACGTGACGCGCCGCCCTGACCCCGCCACCGTCGGCGTGGGCTGTGGACTCTCAAGGCTTTCGCGCGGGGCCGTGGGGCTTGCGCCGGCTGGTCTACTCCCGGGCGGGGCCGGCGAGACAGGCGCGCGGCCTCACCTGGCTTAGTAGCTGCTTCTCCCTCTTGCGGTCGTTGGCGAGGCGGAGTCATGTTTCCACATTCAGAACGGGTGAGGCGGTTTAGTCCCCCACAGCATGGTTTGGAGCCCAGCCTTTGGGTTAAAGGAATTTGAAATTTGCAAAGAAAAAACGAACAGACAAGCCTTTTCTGCCTGGCCTTAGAGGATCTCAGGCAGTGGTTAGCATGTGAAACAAACCTGGGGCGTACTTTTCACCTGATGGATCCCTTGGTTTTGCTTCTGGAAAGCTTCCTGGGTGTATGTTGCAGTGCTGTCCCCTTCGTAGATTTTAGCAGGGGCCACAGTTCCATTCTCCCCAGTAATAAAATGTAGGTTAACATCCCCGCCCCCCGTTCCACCTCCCCACCGGTTAATTCGGTAGTAAAATGGAGCTTAAGTAGTTTTCCGTAAGTGCACACAATAAGGGGCTTGGGACAGGTGATGCAAAACTTGCCAATTTGCTTCCCTTAAGAAAATCTACTGCCATATCAAACAAGAATTCTGGTTATGTTTAAATCACCATTATACTTTTGAGGGAATTTTAGAAATCTGCATCAAACGTCATTTTTCAAATGAAAAAGCTAAGTTTCCCAGCGTTGAAGAACTTGCCCCAAATCTCAGGTCCTGTTGGCTGACCTCATACTTCGTACTTTTAATAAACATTCCATCTCCAGTTGGAAACTATTTGGTGGTGGGAGTCCCTTAGTTCAGAGACTGAGAGGTTACCTGAGGGATTTGAAGCTGTGGAAGAATTAATTTGGAAATTAAACAGCAATTTGAAAGGATAGGCTTTAGTAAAAAGGAGAGGTAAGAGAAAATCTTTTAGGGTGGAGTAGTATAATGGCGTGCAGAGTTTACCTTACCTTTTGAATTTAGGATTATTTCGTTGGAGATACATATATTTTCTGAACAGGACCTAAAATTCTTCTAGGAATTTTCAAAAAGCTCTTGGTGAACAGGAACAATCAACTCAGTTTTGCATTTGTGTTATGGAAAAGAAGTACAGTGATAGATGTTACAAAATAGTGTTAACCCTTTTTTTTAAATCTGGCTTTATGACACATTGTTCTAGGGTTTTCTTTTCTCTTTTCTTTTGTTTCCTATTTCCCTTTAGAATGAAATGAAGATGAGAATGTGGAAGCCAAAATTTATCTTGCATTTTTGCCCAGCTCCCTAGTTGAACATTATCTGATATACAGCCTTTGGCATGAGTAGCCACAGCCTAATATTACCTATGTTTCCAAGACATAATCTGACAGGGGATACTATTAATGGCACAAAATTAATTTAAAATTATAAAGTTTCATGTGAAACATTTGAAAAGGTAACAATAAAAGTAAATCCAAACTTTTCATAAGAGAATGGTTGGAGGAGTTCTGAAAAGGTGTGCAATAAGATGTAGGCATCATGTCTTGAGAAGACCTCTGAGACTATCTTTTAGTTGCTTCCATATTGTTTATGGGCTCACTCTGCATCATCCACCTTCTCTCCGACCATTTCTTTAGATAAGAAAATATCTAACAGTTGAGGTTTTGTCAAATGTGGGTGGTTTGGCTTTCTTTAAGGTGACTTTACACATCTCTGCTCTTAGGAACTATTTATTGATTTCACAGTTTGATTCTTAGAAGTAATTTCATTTCTCTCATTACCAAGGTTTTAGGAGTCATTTTATCATCTTTTTCCTCAGTCTTCTACATCAGAATGTCTCAGGTGGGTTATAAACTACCTGCATTTGGATTACCTGGGATACCTGTTAAAATGCAGATTCCTTGGATTCCCCAAACAGTTTTGGGGGAGTGTATGTGTGTGGGTGGGCATTGTAGGGTGGTACAGGGTACATTCTTAGGAATAGAGGAGTCTTGAGTCTCTGTATATTTCATGGAGCTGATCTGCTAAAATGCCCATAGACTGCCCAGCTGTGGACTTATATGTGAAAGAAATAAGGGCCTCTGTTAATTTACTCTTGTGGCTGAACCTAATCCTAATTGACAGAATGAATATCTCAAAGTAAAATGAAATGAATGCATCACCTCTTAAATATGATGAGACATAAAATATGATGAAACAAAATTTTTCCACCTTGAACAGAGATTATCTATCTTGGTAAGCTTTCTCCACTCTGCCTTGCAGTTTAATTTTTTTCCCACTAGAATGAAGATTCTATGGCAGAGACTGTGTAGTTTGTTCACTGCTCTATCTCCAGCTGCTAAACAGTACGTAGTAGGAATTTAGTAAATATCTGGTGAATGGATGAGTTTCTTATCACTAAAAAGAAAGCTTATCTATAGGTGATGTAATTCAGTTATCTTTCCTAGGAAACTTTTTTTTTTTTAAAGGATTTTCTTTTATTTATTTATTTATTTATTTGTTTATTATTTTTTTTTGTCTGTATTGGGTCTTCGGTTCGTGCGAGGGCTTTCTCCAGTTGCGGCAAGCGGGGGTCACTCTTCATCGCGGTGCGGGGACCGCTCTTCATCGCGGTGCGCGGGCCTTTCTCTATCGCGGCCCCTCCCGTTGCGGGGCACAGGCTCCAGACGCGCAGGCTCAGCAATTGTGGCTCACGGGCCCAGTTGCTCCGCGGCATGTGGGATCCTCCCAGACCAGGGCTCGAACCCGTGTCCCCTGCATTAGCAGGCAGATTCTCAACCACTGCGCCACCAGGGAAGCCCCCTAGGAAACTTTTTATGAAATCTTTCTGCATGTTTGTCAGATGTATTTATCCTTGAAATTTAGCCATTCCACCATGCTGTGTTTAGTTGTGAGTCTGATTACATGAATATTGACTAATATTTGGTCTGATCTGAGAAAATTTCCTCTTCTTTTATATTGTTCCAGTCTGTTCGCCTCCCTGCTTCTGCAACTAGTATTATTGACTATTGATTATTTTATGATTATTGATTATTTTATTTCCTGGAGCTATCTTATTTTTCTAAAGTCCTTCCTTCCATAATTTTCATTTTATTATTTTTTTCCCTTAAGTTCTGAGAGAATTCTTCCAACTGAGCTTTAAATTCACTGGTCCGATTTCTTTTACTCTCTTATGTTTTATGATAACTCACCATATGCTCAAAAAGGACCCTCTTCTTTGAACTGCTGGTTTTTTCATTGCATACATTAATTTTCTTTAATTTATGTATTCTTATAAGAGACTTAAAAAAATTTTACTCTCAGTAACTGAGATGAGTCCCTGTGAAGACTGGATAAGTCCATGCAAGTATTTAAAAATAACTACTTTTTACTTTCAGCCATTCATTTCTCAATTCCTGTATCCTCAGGTATGCAGACAGATGCTATAGTTTAGGGTTGGAAGTATGGTTGACATTCATTGTTTTGTCTGGCAACTGACTCTTATTTCTTTTGAGAATAGCATACTTCCTCATTTGGAGCACTACTTCTCCCACTGTGGCATGTATTCTGAATGAACTCTTCCATATTCCTTGCTCTCAGGAATGAGCAATATGTCCAACTGGGTCATAGCATTCTGCTCCCCTGACTCAGTGAGGTAGTCATGTGACCAAGCTGAGTTAAGCAGAGTCCTATGAGATTTTTTTCATACTGGGTCAAGAGGGAAGAACCTTCTCTTTCTGGTGACTGAACTGAGAAGATATGAGCCAGGAGACAATGGTGGCTATAATTACAACTGAATGGAGACTTCTGGTCTGGTGAAATGCACTGATGCCAAAAAAGAAACAGAAAGGAGAGCTAGAGAGTGCTAGTTTTAGTCTTTCTGAGGCTAGTTATATCCCTATGATTTGATTACATGATTCATAATTTTTTCTTTCAGTTTGTTTACATATTTGTCACCATCTAAATGTTGCCAAACCAAACTTGAGTCCACTCGCCTGTGTGCAGTAAAGCCAGTCTACTGACACTGGGTTGTCGTGAAGGAAAGTGCAGTGCTTATTGCAGGTGCCAAACAAGGAATGTGGACAGCTAATGCTCAAAACCCCCTAACTCTTCAGTGACGGGTTTCAGGGAAGCAGTTTTAAAGGCCAGGTGAGGGTGGGGAGTTGCAGGGTGAGTGATCAGCTCATGCACAATTCTCTAATTGGTTGATGGTGAGGTAACAGTGTGGTGTCACAGAGGGTAATATCATCAATCCTCAGGCTCCAGCTGATCTGGGGGCTCTGTGCTCATGATCATCAAGTAGTTAACTTACATTTGGTGGGAGTTTTAGTATCTGTAAAATGACTCAGGAATGTGCATCAGACACTGTTACCCATGTTCTTCAGGGAGGAACTAAAAATTCTGTGACTGATATATGGCAGATTGACTGTTTAAATTGTTACCAGTTCTCCTGGCCCAACTAATATTTTTGTCACTACATGTTCACATTCTTTCAATCATTAATTCTTGAGCCAGGCTTTTGTGACTCATGGGGAGTCCTGGGAGACTACGGCTTTTCTACAAACAGGAGGCAGGCAGAGGACATGGGGTTGGAGGGGGGTTCCTGTCCTGGGAAGTACCCACAGGGTCCTGCTCGGTTACATAAAGATCTCCAGTAAAAGAGAATTTTTCAAGAATACTAATGATGTTGATATTTCTTAGGGAGGATGCCACTTAACTCCTTGGTAAGGTTTTATATCATTCCACTATGTTACAGAACTCTATGTAGTAACAGAAGTCATATGACTACATTGGGGAGATTATCCGGATTGCTTACAGTTGGGTGCTGGTCTTCCTGAGGAGCTTCTCAGGTGTTTGACAACTAAGCTATTTCTATGACCTATAGTGTTTTGTCTTTTGGGGGGGGGGGGTTACTTCCTGAGACCTCTAATCTCCTTCCTAGTACGGAGTAGATGGAAGTCCCTAACTTATTTTTCCAAAGCCTCTAGTAAAGCTCGTGGTTTCAAATGCATGATCCAAGTCTACTGAGGTTTGAGAGGAGAAGGAGGAGGATGTGGACCTATAGTTAGGCTGCCGTATTCCATATTTTTCTGTGTTGTATTTGGGTGTGATGGAATAATTTACAGGAAAGAAACATTTGGGGTTGAAAAGACTGTGAAGGATTCAGTTATGTGTTTTTTTTCCCCTATGCAAAATTGTATTAACGAGCTTCCAAGAGAGTCCCTAATGATTCATGCTTGCTGGTATTTAAGTCCTTGTGTCATCCCATCACAAACCACGTATGGCTAACCTGTGTAACCAATAAGATATTGCAGAAATGACAATGTGACTCTTGACACTAGATCAGAAAAGAAATTCCTGCTCCAGTCTTGCTATCTCTTGGATCTTTTGCTTTGGAGGAAGTCAGTTGCCATATTCTGAGGCCATTCAGGCAGTCATTTGGAGAGGTCCCTGTGGAGAGGAGCTGAAGACCTCTATTTAACAGTCAGCACTGTTGAGCCACCAGAGTGGATCCTCCAGCCCCAGTCAAGGCTTTGGACAACGAGCCTCGGGCAACATCTTGACTGCAGTCTTATGAGAGTCCCTGAGCCAGAGCTACTAAGCCATATATGGATTCCTGACCTACAGAAACTGTTCAAAACAATAAATGTTCATTGTTTTTTTTGTTTGTTTTTTTAAAAATTTATTTATTTATTTATTTTAGCTGTGTTGGGTCTTCATTTCTGTGCGAGGGCTTTCTCTAGTTGCGGCAAGCGGCGGTCACTCTTCATTGCGGTGTGCGGGCCTCTCACTATCGCGGCCTCTCCCGTTGTGGAGCACAGGCTCCAGACGCGCAGGCTCAGTAGTTGTGGCTCACGGGCCCAGTCGCTCCGCGGCATGTGGGATCTTCCCAGACCAGGGCTCAAACCCGTGTCCCCTGCATTGGCAGGCAGATTCTCAACCACTGCGCCACCAGGGAAGCCCATGTTCATTGTTTTAAGCAGTTAAGTTTTGGGAGAATTGTTACACAGCAATCAATACATGATTAATATAAAGATTCTCATTGTTCTTAAGAAATCAACTGGATAAATGGTGGTAGAGTTTATTCTGATGGAAAAGATTAGGGGAAGAACAAATACAAACCAAGATTTCTGTATTGGACTTGTTAATTATGAGATACCAAGTAGAAATTCAAGTGCAGATGTCAAATATGCAGTTGGACATAAGATTCTTGAGTTTTAGAGAGAGGTCAGAGTTACAGAATGAAATTTGAGAGGCATCTGTATATAGATTCTATTTAAAATTATAGGAAGAGATGTAGATAGAGAAGAGAATAGAGCTCATCACTGAGTCACTCCTGACATTGAGGAGAGGAAGAAGAGCTAGCAGAGAAGTCAGAAAAGGCACAGTCATTGAGGTAGGAAAAAAAACTAGCCTATGTGTTAAGGAAGCCAAGAGAATAAACTCTCCAGAAGGGAGTGATCCACGCTGTCCAGTGACCTGAGAGGTTGAGCAGGATGATAGCAGAGAAGTTGTCTGTGGGAGTTGGAGACACAGAGATCAGCAGCACCTTCATGAGAGCAGTCTTAGTGTAGTGGGGGAAGAATGAAGGACAATTGGAGTGACTTGACAAGAGAACGGGAGTGAGGAAGTTAAGACAGACATCACTAACAGGTTCATGAAGTTTTGCAGTGAAGAGGAGGTGAGAAATGTGAAGGTAGCTGGGAGAGGATATGAGGGCAAGAGGGGGGTTTCTATCTGATGTATTTATAATTAAAAAATTTAAGATACAGGATACAAGGCTATGTTTGTAAGCTGATGGGAATAATTAAGCTCAAGAAAATAATTGATGATGCAGGAAAGGGATAATTGTGGGAGCAAACCCCATGAGAGACTGAGAGGGAATGGAATAGAAGTGGATATGCTGGCCTTTGATGGGAGCGGGAAATACTTCCTCCCTTCTATTAAGAAGGCAATTTAGGCTTTTTCCTTAGTAATACAGAGAGTGTGGGAAGTGAAAACATGTCAGAAAAACTGTCTTGCCATCTCAACTCCTACTCTATATAATTAACTGAAGGAATTAATCTCTGATACAGATTTTGATTGACCATTCGTTCGACAGGCATATATTGAACTCCAACAAAGTAGAAGTTACTTAGGCAAAGTGATAGAATATCTTTCTCTAGGAGATTGAAACCTACTTCAGAAATGGTCATGCAATTAAGCAATTAAAATGCAAGAATTTAAGGTTGATAATCGAGATGTGTTCAAAGTGCCTTGGATCATAGAAGGAAGAAGGACCCAAACCTGTTCAGGGGAGACAGGGAAGGCTTCTTAGCCAAGACTTAATGGAAACTATAAGGAAAAGCAGGAATTTGCAATTGAGCTGGTTAACAATAGCCATAATAAAAATAGCAGTGATGATTCTGAGACACCTCATTCATGTATGGGAGAACACAGTAAAAAGGTGATGGTGAATCCTTTTCTACATTTCTTCCTGTGGTTTATGTGAATGCTTTCACATATTTGCATATTAACTGTTTAGTGGACTGTCCTTGCAATTCTCTTTTTAGCAGCACGTAAGTGTACTGATTAAGGCTTGATGGCTCCTAAACCACAACAGATTTTAGAAGTCTTCAGAGATAAGGAATTGAACATTTCCTTAAAAACTAATATCAATATCTAATAGCTTTCAAGGGGAAATTCTGCATTTTAGAATTTAAGCTAATCTCTGTGAAAATTGTATCTTAAGTATCGTGTGTGTGAATGCGCATGTGTGTATATAAAATTGAAATTCAGATTAAAAATTCTTGGATGTATATGGGGTATACTAGCTAAGCAGAATTTTCTATTTAATCAGAATACTATTGGTTTCAATATTATTGTTGAACATCTTTCCAAAATAAACCACTTTCCTTTGATGTCTTGTTAATGCTTAAAAATGCATATTAAAATTATATGGAAAAACGTTTAAGTAATTTTCAATTTTGTTTCGGTTAGGGTTTTACTATACTTGAATGTTACAGTGTTTAGTTCCCCTCCCTGGGTTTTTTCTCTTTGAATAATTCTAATTTGTGTGTGTGTGTGTGTGTGTGTGTGTGTGTGTGTGTGTGTGTGTGTTTATGTGTTTGTTTAGTGCGTGACAATAGGCAATACAGTTTTATAAATTATATTCTGCCATTAATGCAGAACTTTAGTTTTTTACTTACAGCCATTCACATGAAGTAGTTTTCTCTTACGTCTTATTTTATTCTATCTACTTTTTTCCCCTTCATCCTTTGTCTCATCTGATGGAGAGGTAGCAATAAGGAAGGAGGCTACAGGGAACTCTAGTCTTCATATCATATGTCATTTTATAGACTTCTACTTTTCTTTGAACTTTAGTGCTAATTCTTTATTCTCTTTTAACTCTGCTTAGTCAGGGCTTTTAATATCCTGCAGGGAGTAAAAATTAATAATGAATTTTAGTCAGCATATGTGGAAAATGCTAATGTAATATACAACCATCAAATATCTGGGTTCCCCTTTGTTTAATGGAATTTTTGTGTTTTTCAATTAAAAGTGATTCACTAATAATCAATTGGTCTTTAGCTGTACAATTATACATGTTTAAGATATGAATGTATGTATGTATGTATGAATTCCCAAATCAGAAAAAATCCTTTGGTGGACTGCTCCATAACTATATTATGTACATGGGAAATCTGGTAAACTCAGGGTATGACAAAAACATTGGTAGAAGGGAATTTATAGAGGAGGGGCAGTTTGTGAATATTTTGGTCATTAAAGACTGCATGAAGACTATAAATGACTCTGCCTTGAAGGAACTTCATAGAACAAGGAACATTATCTCCTAGTGTAGTGGACATTTATTGATTGATTACATAACATCTCTTTCCCTTACCCACCTTCCTTATAATACCCAGATTTTTCTTAGGCCATCCACCCCTTTGGTACATGGCCCATAAGTTCAGGGAGATAGACTACTGCCAGCTCAGGGGAGCCCTGAATTGCCTTAAACTAATAAGAACATTCAGTTCTCCTGGATGCAGTTAGTGTTGGGTGAATTTAAGCCAATGAGTATGTTGAATTTGCCATGTTCTACAAAAATCCTTCCAGCTCCTATAAGAGGGTTTTGAAGTCAGGTAGGTACACAGCTGAAGATGGCTAGCAACTACAAAACATCTGGAAGATACCATAAGGAAGGGGGGAAAATCCCCAAATATAATTTTACAAAGTTGGATCATGAAAATCAGGAAGTTGTGCTAGAATTATAGTAATACCTGTTTAGAAAGTCATCTTGCATTTTCAACTATAGCAATAATCATTAGTGGCATGTTCAAGGAGTTTAATTTATGAGCGTCAAAGATCTACACATAAAAATAGCCCCTCCTTTAAACTTAATTTTTCTCTGTTCAGATCGTTGAATTAAAGGACTGTTCGTTCCTCAGAGTACCTATATTTGGGGACTAATTTAGGAATTCAACCCAAATAAAAAATTATTCTAGGGGAAAAATTAATTCCCAGTTCTAACTGAAAGTGAGTCATAAATGAATTTTTAAAATACAATCCATTCATAAGTTTAGAATTTATTGTATCTATGAGAGGTTTGGTAGTGTATTAGAAAGAATTGGGAGATTGGGATTGACATCTATACACTACATGTATAAAATAGATAACTAATGAGAACCTACTGAATAGCACAGGGAACTCTACTTGGTGCTCTGTGGTGACCTAAATGGGAAGGAAATCCAAAAAAGAGGGGATATATGTATATATATAGCTGATTCACTTCGCTGTACAGCAGAAACTAACACAGTATTGTAAAGCAACTATACCCCAATTAAAAAAAAAAAAAAAAAAGAACTCTGCTCTAGGAAGGAGTCAAAGAATATTGATTCTAATGTAGCTCTACCATTAATTAGCTATGTAACTTCCCCAAGTCACCTCCCTGGTTCTTTATTTTCTTGTCTGTAAAATAGAGAAGTTGAAGTAGATTTCTTAGATTCATTCAGTTCCAGCAAACTTAAAATAAATTTATCAAATGCCAGAACACATGTTTATTTAACAGTGATTTTAATACGGAGTTTTAAAAATGGGTTTTGAAAAACATTTTTGTGGGTTTAATATTGTTCTTCTGGATCATTAAATATTATTCATAAAAGTAATTTTACCTTAGGGCATTTAATACATTAGTTAAGATCATTCTAATAATGGTAGCAAGATGATAACTAAATAAGATAGTGTATTAGAGATAATTTTAAATGCATTTTTTACTGATTCTAAATGATTTTAAATTAGTTCATTTATTTTTCAACTATTCTACTGATGTATTGATTTAAGAAGACTTTTGTTATTTCCCCAAATAGTTTTATTGCTTTATAATTTTATTATATGCTAATTTGATAGCATTTGTTAGAAATTTTAAACCAAATAATTAATATTTATGTATATATTAACATATTATATATGTATTATATAATTAATATGTATATAATAATGTATATAATAATATGTATTATATGTATATGTGTATATAATATGTATATATACATATATGATGTGTATATAATAATATACATATGCCTATAATAATATGTATGTGGACTGCATAGGAAAGTCATGAAACCTAACTTTGGGTCCTGTGTGAGAAGGAAACACCTGAGCTAATCTTGACAAATAAATTGGAATTAGCCAGGTGAAGAAAGGAATGAAGGAAGTCTCGTGAGAAGGAGTAGCTTATACAGAGTCATGGAGGTTTGTAAGTATGGAGTATTTGGGGAATTGCAAATAATTTTTATATGACTAGGGTATATAGTACAAGGAAATGAAGAGTGAGATGAAGCTGGAGAGGTAAGCAGTCCTCATGATGGGTCAAGATCATGAGCATGCTTATATGCTGTGTGAGGATTTCGTATTATACCACTCCCCAATCTATTCCTGATTAACCTTGCTTCTGACTTTTGAAGTCATTTTCCTGTAGACAGTCACACTGCATTTGGAATCTTTATATTTAGTTTTGTCTTCCTATAGGTTATCATTTATAAAGCACCCACTTACTTTCCCACCATATAGCTTTTATTATCTCACCTTGTATTGTAACTATCTTATGTATTATATCTACACACATTTTAAAACTCAGTGTTATAATTCTTGCTTTCAAATATCAAACATATTTTAAAGAACTACAGGGGATAAGAATAGTCTATTATGTTTACCCATATATTTACCATTTCTGTTGCTCTTTCTTCATTCTCAATGCTGCAGGCATCTTTTGGGTATTATTTCTCTTCTGTCTGAAGAAGTTCCTTTAACAATTCTTTTGGAACAGATCTGCTGGCAAGAAATTCTCTTAGTTTATTTACCTTGATCTGAGACTATGTCTATTTTACTTTCATTCCTAAAAGATATTTTCTCTGGATATGGAATTCTGGGTTAAAAATTATTTTCTTTCAGCATTTTTTAAATGTTCCATTTCCTTCTGGCCTCCATGAGACAGCTGTTAATTTGAATAAATGTTTCCCTATCCGTAATGCATTATTTCTCTCTGGCTGCTTTCATGATATTTTCTTTGTCTGTAGTTTTCAGCAGTTTGATTATGATGAGTCTGGGCATGGATTTTTTCGTGTTTATTCTGTTTGGGTTTACTGAGTTTCTTGAACTTTCAGGTTTGTGCATTTCGCTGCACATTTGGGTAGTTTTCAACCATTATTTCTTCAAAAATATATATATATATGTTTTATTAATGTACTCTTTCTCCACTCTGGGACTCAGATGACACAAATATCAGACCTTTTATTATTGTACCACAGTTTCCTGAAGTTCCATTTAATTTTTTCAATCATTTTTCTGTTTTTCAGATTACATAGTTTCTATTGCTCTATCTTCAAATTCACTAATCTTTTTCCTTTGTCATCTCCATGGATCCCATTCAGTAAGTTTTTAAGTTTGTTATTGTATTTTTAATTCTAAAATTACCATTTGGTGATTCTTTATAATTGCTGTTTTATTTCAAGATTTTCTACCATTCCATTTATTTCAAGGTATTTGACCTTGTTGGAATGTTTTTATAAAAATTGTTTTAAATCTTTGTCAGATAATTACAGAATCTGCCATTACAGCATTGGCATTTATTGATTTTCTTTCCCTGTGGGAGATTTCTTGGTAACCCCAAGTAATTTGGGGTTATATCTAGGACATTTTGAATATTATATTATGAGACTCTGGGTCTTATTTAAATCCTATGAAAAATATTGATATTTTTGTTTTAGCTGGCAGTTGGCCAAGTTGGGTTCAGACCACAAATTATAACCAGCTTTCTGCAGAATGTGGTTTCAAGGTCAGTTATGTTTTCAAAGTTTTTATAGTGCAAAGGGTCTTTTTTGTGTGTGTACCACTCACAGTGGCCAGTATGGGATCTGGGCAGTGGTCTAAATCCTGGTTCACCTCTCAGAGTTGTTGGTGTGCTGTTTAAGGTGAAATACGCACATGTGTAGCTAGGGTTGAGCACTGTAGTTCATAAAGAATTTGTGGTGTCACTTTCCCACAGTCCTTAGTCTGCAGTATTTCCTGTACTTACCTGTTTCCTGGGGCTCCCCTTTTTGGTCCTCTGGCCAGAAATATGTCTTTATTTACTCCACTCTCATACTTCCTATGACTCTATCATAGGAAGGAATTCTAAATATGACATTTGATGCAAAGTAGCAAGAAGACAAAGGTGGGTGGGTGGGCAGGAGTTGCCTTACCCTCTTTGGACCACAGCTCATCTACAGGAGATGAAAGTTCCCCTCACTTAGAGTTTTAGGCTCCCATACCTCTCATTGCCACCTTTGCCGTGGTCACTGAGCCACCATTGGCTTGCTTGGATCTGGGGCATGAGAGAATGGAGAAAAAGGAAGAAAAATAGAGCTCTTGCTCTCTCTCTGAGTGTTAGGGGACGCCTTTCTCATTTTTTGAGCCAGAACTGCAGGAATTCTCTTGGCATTCGCTGTTCTTGACCAAATTCCATTTCTGAATTTCAGGCTGAATTGAGTCCAGACACGGGATGCCAGAGTAAAATAAAAGTTAAAACTCACTGTCAGTTTAGTGGCACTCTGATTTCTGTTTTTTCTTTCCCAGTCTGCTTGCTACAATTTAATTCTTAGAATCCTCAAGCAGCTGCCCTATGCATTCTGTTCAGGTTTTATAGCTGTATTTGGTACAGTAGTGAATTATTAATAAATAATTGGTTAATTATGGATGAGAGGTTATCATAACTTCTCAATTTAGGAATTTTTCAATGAAATACTTTTCAGAAATAATCTGTTTTCTTTTATTAGGGGAAGTTTAATTCCTCTCTTGTAAAAGTCTTCTTTTAGATATTAAACTAAATTGTCTTTTGTTATCCTGAAAGAAATAATGTTCTTCACATTATTGTTTACTCCACAAAGTATTTGCTACAGGTTTAGTATGTTACTGATTTTCAAAAAATTATGTTTTATGTGTCTCTTCAGTCTGATTACTATTTTTAAGTGCACAGTGTTTGTAGATCTTAATGTGTTCTAATAATTCAAAATGAAACAAAGGCCTAAGTGTTTCTGAAGAAACAGTCAAAATGTTAAACTATGTAAAACCAACCACCATAGTACAAAATATCCCATCAATCTAATCGTCTCAACCATTTCAATAGCATTTGTTCTTTGAAAACTTAAGATGCAATAAATGAAATTTTGTGTTACTATACTTGATTCCCTTTTCATTAAAATATTAGGTTCATTATTATAACTTAATAAATTTAAAATGAAATTCTTGTATAAGTGGTCATAGGAGTAAAGATCATTCTTTAATCTTTTATTAAATGAAAGGATTTATAATTAGAAAACCACTTCTCAGGACACATATTAACTACTGAGTATAGAGGAGGAAAAAGTGTTTACTTGTATCAAAATTACTAGAACTCTAATTTATTTCTGGGTTGTCCCTTTATAAAACATATGTAAGTTGCAATTACAAGCAATTGCAAGGGGATTGTATTGTAGTTGGTACTTTAAAGCTCGTGAACATTTAATATTGTTCTATCTCAACTGCATATCAGAGACTTTAGTCTTACTGGAATTTAGTCATTACAAGGAATTCTAAATATAGGAGACATGGTGTCATGAACACTGTAAAATGAACTACAGGACTCTGAGAATCAGGCTAAGGCAGGAATGAGTCTAGTTTATCTGCCTTCTCTCTTTTTTTTTTTTTTAATTAATTAATTAATTTTTTAAAATTTTTGGCTGTGTTTGGTCTTCGTTTCTGTGCGAGGGCTTTCTCTAGTTCCGGCAAGCGGGGGCCACTCTTCATCGCGGTGTGCGGGCCTCTCACTATCGCGGCCTCTCTTGTTGCGGAGCACAGGCTCCAGCCGCGCAGGCTCAGTAATTGTGGCTCACAGGCCTAGTTGCTCCGCGGCATGTGGGATCTTCCCAGACCAGGGCTCGAGCCCGTGTCCCCTGCATTGGCAGGCGGATTCTCAACCACTGCGCCACCACAGAGGCCCTATCTGCCTTCTCTTGTCATCATCATGAGACTATAATTAGGTTGGATGCCTACTTCCTCAAATCCTAAGCTTCTAATAGGCATTCATTTCCTAGGGACCATGATGCTTTCAATCATAGCCTTAATGTTAACATTAATTCTCTCTAAGATTCTCCAGAAGTACCTATCAAGAAATGACAAACTTTTTTTTAGACTACATATTCTTGACTCTTTGGTAAGTAATCATTCCTATGTAAGCTTTCATACATTGCTTCAGTAAATATTTATTGACTGCCTACTGTGTTCTGGGACTTTGCTAGATGTGCTATATTAGTCAGTAAAACATAGTTTCAGTCACACTTATTTGAAATCTAGCAGGAAATACAAGCCAATAATATAAAGTTTAACTGGTGTTGTGACAGAAGCATAAGATATTATAGGAGTACATAAGAGGAACATCAAACTCAAAGAAGGCTTAGGATAACACTCAAGGCCAAGAACAAATCAGCCAAGTGAAGAGATGATTGAAGCTGTCTTTGATTTTTGAGTAACTTTACACAAGGAGATCTCCTGACACCTGTAGCCTGTAAATAGTGATGCTTTATTATTCCAATTCAATGTTATTTTGTATCTCCTAAAGAATCAGTACCTAGAAAAGTTTATATACTTTTTCTCTACTCTAAATGATGCCATGAACCTAATTAATATGTAATCCTGATCAGATACAAATGAATAAAACAATGTTTGATCATAAAGTAGTGTTATCATGCATAATTACCAGTTACTAATAAATAATTCTATATGGGTAAAGCATCATAAACCAAGCATTCTATAATGATTCTTGATGAAATCTGTCAGCAGCTTTCCTTTACTGTTTTCTCACCTGACAGTGGATTCATGTATCTATTTGCTTGTCTTGCAGTTTTGTTTCCAGAGGCCTTCCATTCTTTCTTATCCCTTATGATAAGGGATAAGAAATGTCCTTTGTGAAATGTCAATCCCATTTTTGTTAGATTCATTACCTAGTTTATCCTCAGTTTTCCAGAAAAATCAGCATGGCTTTAAAGTATAGTATATGTTAATTTAATGTCTCTGCTACCTTGTTCTCAGATATCTTTTGCTTTTTTTTCTCCTCTTATCACTGGAAGTTTCATTTCTGAGTTTATTCCTTCAAGTTAGTGTTTTAATATTTTCCTACAGCATAGTGAGATAAAAACAAATAATCTTGTTTGGCTAGACAAGATGGATGATTGAATAAAATTAAAGGAGAATAGACTGTAGAATCCAAAGCCTTCAGGAGAGAAAGAGCATGACTTAAAGGTTATGGTGGCAATGAGTATTTCTATCTTTATGGACAAGAGGGCTTTGAGAGGTCAAGATAATTTATCTCCAGATTATTTTCAGGTGAACTCCAGACCTCTGGGAGAGTGACAGCACATGGGGACTTAGATACTCTGATGGAGAACCTGGGTATTACAACATGTACAAGTAGATGGGCTTCTACTAAGTGAAGTGCGTAGAGAAGAATAATTGAAGTTGCTTAGGTTGTGCTTGAATGGCCACAGTCTTAAGGATGTGATGAGCTTGAGTGTTGGGATATGCTTACTGGATTGCACATTCAATGAAGGAGTTGGCTGACATATTGTGGCTCTTCAGTAAATGTTGTGGACTGAGTCAAGGAACATGGCATGCTGCAATACCAAGCTTTGTCTCTTTAGAGAGAGCTAGGTTTACTCTTATGTGAAATAAAATAAAAGTTGTACCTGTGGAGGTTCTTTATGTGTATTTGTGGTTAGGTGGGTGGTTTGGGGCAGTGTTGGAGAGAGAAATACACTTGGATAGCACTTGGTCCCTATGAGCATGGCCAGTTTTACAGAAACTGAGATTTGTCTACTCTGAAATCAAGGAGCCTACAGGAGTCACAGAGCTGAATTCATGTTGTTTTTATTACTATGATACCATCTATTAATATAAAGCAAAAAGTAAGAATACCCTATGATTAATAGTCTAAAACAAAAAATGAGATGACTAGCTTTTCACTTAAAGCAATTTCTAGTCTGTTATGTAATTACTCAGTTGCTTAGTTTCAAGACTTTATTATCTCCTTAAATCATAATTAGTATAGAAAATTTGATATATTTCTGCTTCCTAATCACTGCTTATCCAAGCACTCACAATCTTTTATAATCCAATTTTGTACTACTATCATATTTGTTCTATAAATGGGAAGTATTAGATTTTCTGTTTTGGTGAGAGTATCTTATTATGGTAGTTGAATAATGCAACATTGAGTTAAGCCAAAGAATTAGAATCTTAATATATATCAATATTAAGAAATATACACATTTTTGAAAATCTTAATGACAGAAAAATTAAAGAATAAAAAATGATCTTAACATTTATAAATTCAATATCCTAGAGCATATTTTATATTTGAAAATTTTCATTACAAGGGTTTTAGGAGCATTTTCTATCTTGATCATATGAAATATAGCAAGGATAACCCAGAGATTTACAACTTCCCAGTACATTGCTCTCACTTAGTTCAGTTTAAAAGACAGATGCATAGCTCTAAGAAAAGAATGCTAAGATCTGGTACGTGTCTTCAAAGAGTTTACACTTTAACTGCTAAAATGGATAATTTCAATACAATGCTGTGATAGGTGCTTTAATAAGGGCATGCACAGTGTGCTGTAGGTGCACGTAAGAGAGACTTAAACTTATCTGGAATATGCTGTCTTCTCTAGGAATAGCTTCCTGCCTTTTGAAAGAGAGCACAGTTTTGGGGAGTCTTGTATATATACTCTGTAGAAGCTGCAATAATAGTAAGAGATGACTGGTGTACTCTGGGATAAGAGTGCCTATACTGGAAGGCTGGGTGACTTAGAAAGCACTGGCAGATGCCTTCACGCCAGAGAAGTAACTCAAAGATAGGGCACTGTGATTACAATTGAGGGACTGCAGTGCTAACAACCTAGTGATTTAGCATCTCTGTAATGTTCCTGTTGAGGTAGGATCCTTTGTGGAGTTAGTGGACTGTGTCACTGTCTCCTCTTCACCTTTCCTCCCACCACACCAGTCACCAAAAGACAGGGGAAAGCAAATCTGGGACAATGAACTGGGAGTAAAACCCTAAAAAAGAGTAGAGATGATATATGAATCAACTAAATGTTGCTTAAGCTGTGAAATGCTTGTAATTCATTTTACCTCTGCCTGTTGTAGAGGAACTCCCTAGATACAGGGAAAAGAGGTTTGGAGAAAATGAGGAGCTCCTGCCACAGCAGCAAAGGAAAAAGACCTGTTGATGTTGGGTCCTCTAACCTGCAAATTTTACCTCACTGGGTGTCTGGAGATGGCATTGAAAAGTGTCCAGCATGGTGTGCTCACAGTTGGCCTGGAATTCTAGGCAGGGTGGACTTGTGTGTTTGGAAGGTTGTACCGTGGCCCAGCTCTAATCAGGTGTTAGGTAAAGTTGGAAAGAGGGACGTGGGCTTCTTAGGGCCAGAGTGGAGACATTTGTTTCCATTTCTTTCTTTCATGAGGCTTTATCTCTTGCAGGGATTTTTCCTGAAACCAGGAGGTTTTGATTCCCTATAAACAAAACTAACTTCCTGGAAATGCTATTGTGCATCCTGAAAAATGTGATTCTGAAAGTATTGGCCAGTTGTTGCTGGTGGTGAGAGATGGCATTGTGGAATATCCTAGATGTAAAACGTTCAATCAGGTTATTGGAGAGGTTAACAAATTACATGGGGGCACACGCTTAGTTTGGTTTGGTGCTAACAGGAAGGTGAAACTTCACTTTGATATATACCTTAAAACCTTTTCTACTTTTGTACCTTTAACTTGAGTGAAAATTTTTGTAACTATAAATAAGCACATGATAAAATAAACCACACAAGAAGGACAGAATAATTCTAGAGTGAGGGAGATTGCTGATGAGTTAGAGAAAGTTTCTTAAAGAAAGTGAGTTCTTTCTTGAAGGAGGTCATAGAAGCAGATTGGTATTTGTGTTATAATTTGCACTGAACCTTGCATTTAACCTTATCAAAGGCTTTTCACATTTATCATCCTATATTATCTAGACAAAAATTCTGTAGCAGTTATCATACCAATTGGACTAATAAAGAAACTAAGCCATAAAGAAGTCAAGTATTACCTAAGGATACATTTTGTTTACTGAATATCTGAGACTTGCACTCAAACTTCCTGTGTTCTGATCTGTGTTCTTTCCATAGGATATAGTCTCTTTCCTATTTGTTAAGCTGTTAAAAGTAGAGTGGTTATTAAACAAAAACTGATTATGACATTTCTGAATTAGTCTTAAAAAGTTATCATCAAAGATCAGGTCAACTTGGCAGATAAAATACACTAATGTAATAGTAACCTTTCAAAGTTCTGCTCATGAGACTTCATACAGACAATTTTTTCTTTTGATTAGCAGTCTAAGTGATGTGTCAAGGTTTGGGCCCCTACTCCTTTTGTCGTGCTGGGCCTGGAAATGGAACTGGGTGTGATGTTCTCATCCTGGATCTCATTACTGAGGCCAGGAAATGTTAGAGAGGCATTGGGCTGTTGGCATTAGCTCTAGGCTGCTTTCTCAAAATGGAGGGAGCTTGGCTCACCACTAATTCTTCCTCGTGTGGTCATTGCCTTTAACAAGCTACTACTCAAGAGCTAATTAAGAATGGCTTGTGTGCCCAGCAACCCAGCAGAGTACTGTCACATTTCACACATTATCATCATTCTGATTGTTTTGTTTGTAGGATTTCAAACTCTGAAATCTCTCTTTGATCACAGCCTCCTCTTCCCCCTTCCCCTACCTTCCAGTATTGTTGCTTCTCCTGGGCTTGTACTTCATCTATGTCTTTTAACCTTGCTCTAGATATTTTAATTGTTAGATAACAGGGCTCCTGATTTTGGAAAATAAAGGCAAAAGATACAATTTTAGCTCTCAAGGAGCTCACAGTCTAGTAGGATAGGCAAGAAAGGAGTCAGATAATGACAATACCATGTGGCAAGTTTTGTCAGAGATTTATATTACTTTTCTACTGCTATGTAGCAAATTATCCCAGAACTTAATGGCTTAAAGCAACTATCTGGAAATTTCTGTGGGTCAGGAGCTAGCTTAATGGGTCCTCTGACTCAGGGTCCCTAACAAGGCTGGAATAAGGTTGGGCTGTAGTCATCATAAGGTTTGTCAGGAGTGGGTCTGCTTCCAGGCACACTCATGTGGTTGTTGGCAGGATTCAGTTTCTGGTGAGTTGTTGGACTGAGGGCCTCAGTTCTTTGCTATTACCAGGAGGCCACCTTTACTTTCTCACCAGGAGTGCCTCTCTGTAAGGCAGCCCATAGTACACCAGCTAACTTCATCAGAGTAAGCAAGTGAGAGGACAAGAGAGGGAGTGCAAGCAAGATAGGAGTCATAGTTTTCATAATTTAATCTTGGAAGTCACATTCATCACTTTTGCCCTGTTCTGTTTGTTAGAAGCAAGTCACTAGGTTGAGCCCATACTCAAGGGAAAGAGATTACCCAAAGGCAGGAGGTGGGGATCATTGGGGACCATTTTAGAAACTACCTACAACACCCAGAATAAAATATCTGTCAAAAAGTCCATGAACTTTTCCTTGTAGGAGATAAGAATATATTTTTCAGGCCAGAAAGTGGCTTCGAATTAATTATTGAATTGACAAGTTATCTCACTTCTCTTTAGATTCAGAGTGTACTAGATTGGATGCGGCTCAAAGGGCTAAAAAAACTGAAGCATGTTGAGGTGACAAGGATTTATCATTTATTGAAAGGCTATGTGCAAAAAATTGTATGTGCCTTCATACTTTCATTTAATCTTCAAAAAAATGTTGCATGAAGCAGAGAGTTAGCCTAGGGGGTAGAGCTGCTGTTTGGGTTGTGCCCTGCATAAGTCCCAGGTCATTACCAACAGTGTGCGCAGCATGTGTTGGAGTGTGCATCTAGTGGCCATGTTTAGTAGTTACATCCTTGTGTCTGAAGTCAGCACTTCCTTACTAGTGTTGTTACTTTGTCAAGTTAATTAAGGTCTCTAAATCTTAGTTTCCTCATCTCCAAGATAAGGAGTTATTAAGTTACTCTCAAGATTGCTCTGAGGATTAAATGAGATCATCTTCAACATCATCATCACTTACTTAACGCTTACGAGGATTCAGGCACTCCTCTTAGTGTTTTGAATATACTGACTTTCACAGTAACTCCATAAAGAAGGTATTTTTATGGTCTCATTTTTACCGATGAGGAAGCTAAGTCATGGAGAGGTGAAGTAATTTGCCTAAGGTCACAGAGCTAGGAAATGGTCCAGCTCCAAAGTCTGTGTTTTTGATTCCTGCACTGTATGCTTCTCAGTGTGGAGTTAAGACTGTAGCACAGTGGCCAGCACTTAGCACATACTCAATATTAGCTCTTATTTTACCTCCATTTTGCTAATGGGAAATCAAAGACTCATAAGTGGTTAATAACTTACCTAAAGAGTAACCCAACTCTTAAATGGGAGACCCGTGATTTTAATTCATATATGGCTGGATTCAAGGCTCATGGTGTTATTCGTTGTGCTTTGTTTTATTCAATATAATTATGCCAACTCTGAAGTGGTCCTTTTCTAAAGGAAAAACTACCTGGATAGCTCCTCAGGGCATTGCTATATTATAGTGCAGCACAAACACTGATGTGTATAAGGATGATTCTAGACCATCAAGAAAAGGATAAATTTTATATAATATACCTACTGTAAGAAGGACAGGAAGTATATATTTTAGAAGGTTTCTATCAGATTCATTAAAATAGAATCAATTTGATACTATAGTGGGTAAGCTTTAGCTATCTGGAAAATTGATCTGTGTTGCATACCATATTCCTGAGCAGTGTCAGTTAAATGAGGTATGACTATATAAAACAAGAGGGATAGTGAATGCAATAGCTTTGGATATTTAGCTATGAAATGGACCTTAACCGTCTTAGTTCAGTTTCCTGCATCTTACTGGAAATATGTTCTGTAACCCATAAAATGAATTATGTTAAAAGAATGTGATCCACAAATTATACTTCTATTTTTAAAAATGTATATATACTTATCCACTACTTGTAGCTTTTCCATATAGGTATACATATATAGAAGTTATTAATCATGTACTTATCCTGTGCTGCTATCAAGGAATACAGAATGGAATTGGTAGATGAAGTGTTATTTCTTAAAGAAAACAAGCATTTTACCTGTGAAGACATAGCAACCACCAGCAAAGTTGGTGCTATTATAAATTCATGTTCTCCATTCTAAATTGGCTCTCAACACTGATTGGGAAGAAAAAAACTTTTATATTTCTGTAATCATCTCACTGCCCTCATCTTACAAAGTATCTAAATTAACCTTACTTATTTTTATTCATTTTCTGTCTTTTCTACTTTGTTTTTGAGTTCCCCTTCCTTCTTACTTCATGTATCTCTAAATGATAACATGTACTTTCATACAGTTAAAAATGTTCAGAAGGCAGTTTAATGAATTCAGTTAAGCAAGTGGACATTGGAGTCAGAACTACTTTTATTTAGATGCTTGTTCTGTTGTTTACTAGCTGGGAAACTGGGTCAAGTTCCTCAAATTCTCTAAATTTTCATTTTACTTCCATGTAAAATAAGCACAATAGTGGTACCTTAGGTACATTAGGACGTCCTAAGGATTAAATTATGTAGCTCATATAGAACTCTCAGTATAGTGCCTGGCAGGTGGTAAGAGGTCAATAAATGTTAATTATTATTGTAAATACTATTATTTTTGTTAATATATTTTTGTTAATATTATTTATTGGTGATATTATTTTTAAGTGCTAAGAGCTTCCAACGCTGTGCCTTCAGTTCAGATACCTTTTCTGGGATTCAGGCCTGCCTGTGCCCTACATCTAGCTTTCAACAAAACATCTGCTTAACTCAGTTTTTATTGCTGATAGCTTTACTTAAGACTTGGGCCAAACTCTGGGGAGAGCAAAGCCATTCACTTTGCCTAATGTAATTGTGAATAGACTCTTTCACATTCCAGGCACTTTTCAGTTATTAGGACAGTCCTATTTCAGCATTTAGCATCCAGTCTTGTATATTTTAAGACTTCTGTCTGAAACTCAGTTCAAAGCTTTCTCTTCTCTTCAAAGCATAGGTAGGACTATCTGTGTCTTTAGCAGCTTGGAACAGTTTCTCCATCTGCCTCCTCCTTCTAGGTGCTAGCTTCTCTGTTAGGTTCTGGTAGAGCGCAAGGAGAGGGAAAAGGCAAACCTCTCCTTATTGAACTGCGGATGAAAGCAGTTACTTGTTAATTGATGAGAGGTGTCTGGCTCACATTGGTCATTTCTGTCATGGGACCCAGGAGGGCCCTGTTCAGATTTCCTGCTGAGTCCCTGATATGGGAGATCTAGCTCTGACTTGGTATTTTCCACCTCCTGTACTCTTAGCTCCTGGCTTCTCCCACAACACCTTCCTGCTTAGGTTCCTCTTGGGAGAAGTTCTTTCAAGATAGCTCAAACCCAGCTATCTTCTGAAATGTTCACTCGCCTCAACCTTAACAGTAAGTGAAGTTTCACTTTTCCCTCTATTTTAGCCCTGTCTTCTTTTTCTTTTCCCAGCTCATGGTGACCCAGGGGCAGATTAGTGAGTCTGCTGGTTACACAGTGTACAACTGGGGGACAAAATACTTTTCTCCTTTTCTGGCAGAAATCCTACTATTGAATAAGTGATTCTCATGAAGCTCCCCATTTCCAGTGGATTTTGGAAGGATAAGCATTCCTATAGGCTCATGCTGAAAAAGGAAGAAAGTAGTCTTTCCTCTTGGGCACTGCTTCCGAAAAGGCAATTCGTTTTCTTACCACCAGTCTTCTACGTGTTTTGACTGTCAGAGTTATGGGCATTAGATATGGAAGAGAAGATGCTTGGATTCTGCCTCTCGTTAGACCTTGAAGATGTGTCTGGCCCCAACTCCTAGTGATCTCTGAACTTAGAATGCAAGAACTTTGCACGTTTTGCATGTAATTTTGAGTCTTTGCAGCAATTCCTAGAAAACAGGACAAAATCTCATATGGACCTCAGTTACACTCGACTAAAAATTAATACCAGAGATCTGGGATCATTATACTCCTGATTTTCTATCTCCAGGGTCTATATGCAAAATAATAGGATTTAATAAATATTTGTTGAATGAATTAAAAGACAAACATAATACACAGAAAACCTGATCCTAAACTCTGTAACACAGAACAGCTAGAGAAGACACAGTCCTGGAAATAGGCACCCAGAGAAATTGCTAACGTCACCTTTATACTTTAAAACACCTAAGTTCTTAAATTGGTCCCTTTGATACCATTGTATTTATTATGTAGATTTCTATACTTTTATGCTTTGGTTTCACTTTCCATTTATTAGTTAAATAATTGCTTTATGAGAACTGTGGGAATAAATTTAAAACTTTACTGTATTTCTACAGAGTTCTGCTGTAATGTAATGACTATGAAATGATCTCAAATTTACTTAGGATTATTAAAAGGCACTGTCCAAGAAATATTTTTATTTTTGTTCATTCTTTTCCAAATCACATTAAAATAGTCCCCTTGGCACTTAAGTGATTTTGTAAGACTTTTATGCTCACTTTAAAATGCCAGATTATTTTCCTAGCTTTTAAAATTTCTTTTTTGAAAACTTGATTTCCAAGCAAAGTATTCAAGAGAAAATTAAATCTAAATTTAGTCCATTAGAGAAATATGAATAAAACTTGATATAAAGTATTAAATGACGTGTTTTATAATTTCTTACAAATTTTGGGAGTATTACTGGGTTTCCAAGTAGATTTACCTGGGAGATCAACCATGAACCGTCATGAGTTACATTTGCTTGATCACTTGATATGAGCAGATCAACACATATCTTTGTTAAAAACACAAAAATAATCATAAGGTACCATTCCAATGCATTTCAACAATGTTTAGAAAAGGCAAGAAGATGTAATCTTTTTAAGAAGTCCTGTTCAAAAAATTGCTAGGAATTTATAGAGATTGCTAAAGAAATAACTTGCATACTCAACCTATTGCTTGGCTATTTCAGGTATCTATGGGGAATGGGCTTTGTAAGACAAGTTACGAAGGAAATTTTTTCCTCACTGGTAAAGGATAGTTGTGTACTAGGAGTCCATGTATAACAAGGCTGTAATCTTGCTGTGCTTCCATTTCATCTAGGTTAGCAACTGAAGAGCAAACATTATAGTCTAGATGCTAAGAATTCAGAAGGGCAAAAGCAATTTTTATAACCTTAAGTTGATTATTCATACTAACAGTACTACTTATACTAGTACTGATGATGTTAATAAGGATAATTATGAACAGTTATAGAGCACTCTATAGTTTAAGAACTGCATATACTTAAATTATATCTTTTGGGAGACATTATTGTCATCAGCCTCATATTAGAGATGAGGACACTAAAGGCAAGTGCACGGTCCATTGCCAACAGCAGTTAAATAGGAGCCTGCAAGTTGTACCCAGCCTTCTTGATTCCAGAGCATTTACCCTTTACACATCACCCATTTTTCTAAAATAAAGTCCTAGTCTTGCTTGTGAGAGGATGCAGAGGCAGGTTTAGCATGAATTAAAGGAAGCATAGTTTCAGGATCCCTTACTTTGCCTGGGCTCATTCCAAAGTCTAGGGAGAGGCCCTAAAAATGTTCATATATTTGTGTAAAATTTTGCAATATTTTTTAAAGTAATATTTTAAAATATCTATAGTCAGTCTGTCCACTGCATCTTCACCTTTATCTTACTTCCCCTTGTACTGAGTTGGCATTCAAGTAGCTGTGGGCAATTTTGGGATCTGGCTTAGAGGAAATTGATTTGGTAATACACTTGAATAATGAGATTTATTTATGTGGTTTGCAGTTGCTCCCTCATATAGTTAAAACACTGCTAGCTATGTTGATGCAGAGATGATTTTTAGGAATGTTACTATAGCCTGTTGTGTTCACTCAATTAGGATTGAGACATAAAACTGCATCATAGGCAATTGTTTATCATATGAATTTGTCCTACAGCCTCAGCACCTAAATTATGTGGGGAGAGACAAAGTTAGAAATGTTCAGAGCCAGAAGCTAATTTGTGGAAAATTCTTCCATACATCGGATGAGTAAAGTATAAGCAGAGAAATGGGTACTCATTAAACCTAGTCAAAAGAGTCTTCTTCTTGATAGAGGTTTTCCCAAATATGACAACAATCCTAAAATTTTACATCTTGTTACCAATGACAATTTTTGAGCCTGAAAGTTAATTTAGTAAAGGAAGTTAATTGATAGAAATATGCCATTTTTCTCATTTTATGTTTTTGGTATTACAACTTAATAAAGTTTGTAATTTTTAAATTTATTTTATCATTTCAAATAAATACCTTCCTAGATGCTTTTGTATTTATAATTTTATATTATTTTTTAGAAGAGGCCCTTTTCTCCTAAATTGTGAAAGATTAAGGCCTCATAAAGCCTATATCCTCCGCTGAAGTACGTGTGCTCAGCAAATATTTGTTGAATGAGTAAAGCATCTTCAGGAACTGGTTTTGATGCCAAGGTGACTTGATATTCTGAAGTTCTCACCTTAAGTAGTTGTGTGTGAAGTTTCTGTTCAAGCCTGGGAGAAAGACCCTGTACTTTATTTATTTTATTTCTGTTTGAAATGGAAGCAATTTATTTTATTTTTTTAAAATTTAAAAAAATTTTTATACAATTTTAAAGGTTACTTTCCATTTACAGTTATTACAAAATATTGATTCTATGCCCCATTTTGTACAGTACGTCCTTGAGCCTGTCTTACACCCAGTAGTTTGTCCCTCCCACTCCTCCACCCTATGAAGCACCTCCCCCCCTCCACTGGTGACCACAAGTTTGTTCCCTATATCTGTCAGTCTGCTTCTTTTTTGTTATATTCATTAATTTGTTGTATTTTTAGATTCTACATATAAGTGATATCACACAATATTTGTCTTTCTCTGTCTGACTTATCTCACTTAGCATATTGCCCTCCAAGTCCATCCATGTTGATGCAAATGGAGAATTTTTTTCTTTTTATGGCTGAGTAGTATTTCATTGTGAATAAATACCACAGCTTCTTAATCTATGTATCTGTTGATGGACACTTAGGTTGTTTCCATATCTTGGCAATTGTAAATAATGCTGCTATGAACACTGGGGTGCATGTATCTTTTCAAATTAGTGTTTTTGTTTTTGTTGTTTTTGGATATATACTCAGGAGTGGAATTGCTGGGTCATATGGTAGTTCTATTTTTAGTTTTTTAAGGAACCTCCATAATGTTGTCCATAGTGGTTGGTTGTATCAATTTACATTCCCACCAACAGTGCAGGAGGGTTCCCTTTTCTCCACACCCTTTCCAGCATTTATTGTTTCTAGATTTTCTGATAATGGCCATTCTGACTGGTGTGAGGTGATACCTCATTGTAGTTTTGATTTGCATTTCTCTAATAATTAGTGACGTTGAGCATCTTTTCATGTGCCTCTTGGCCATCTGTATGTCTTCCTTGGTCTATTTGGTCTTCCGCCCATTTTTTAATTGAATTGTTTGTTGTTTTGATATTGAGCTCCGTGAGCTGTTTGTATATTTTGGAGATTAATCCTTTGTCTGTTGTTTCATTTGCAAATATGTTCTCCCATTCTGAGAGTTGACTTTTTGTCTTGTTTATGGTTTCTTTTGCTGTGCAAAAGCTTTGAAGTTGAATTAGGTCCCATTTGTTTATTTTTATTTCCATTAGTCTAGGAGGTGGGTCAAAAAAGATCTTGCTGTGGTTTATGTCGAAGAGTGTTTTTCCTATGTTTTCCTCTAAGGGTTTTATAGTATCTGGTCTTACATTTAAGTCTTTAATCCATTTCGAGTTTATTTTTGTGTATGGTGTTAGGTAGTGTTCTAATTTCATTCTTTTACATGTAGCTGTCCAGTTTTCCTAGCACCACTTATTGAAGAGGCTGTCTTTTCTCCATTGTATGCTCTTGCCTCCTTTGACCTAAATTAGGTGACCATATGTGCGTGGGTTTACCTCTGGGCTTTCTATCCTGTACCATTGATCTATATTTCTGTTTTTGTGCCACTACCATACTGTCCTGATGACTGTAGCTTTGTGGTATAGTTTGAAGTCGGGGAGCCTGCTTCCTCCAGCTCTGTTTATCTTTCACAAGATTGCTTTGGCTATTCTGGGTCTTTTGTGTTTCCTTACGAACTGTTAAAGTTTTTGTTCTAATTCTGTGAGGAATGCCATTGGTAGTTTGATAGGGATTGCATTGAATCTGTAGATTGCTTTGGATAGTATAGTCATTTTCACAATATTGATTCTTCCAATCCAAGAACATGGTATATTTCTCCATCTGTTTATGACATCTTTGATTTCTTTCATCAGTGTTTTATAGTTTCCTGAGTCAAGTCTTTCACCTCCTTAGGTAAGTTTATTCCTAGGTATTTTATTCTTTCTGTTGCAGTGGTAAATGGGATTGTTTCCTTAATTTCTCTTTCTGATTTTTCGTTGTTAGTATATAGGAATGCCAGAGATTTTTGTGCATTAATTTTGTATCCTGCAACCTTACCAAATTCATTGATTGGTTCTAGTAGTTTTCTGGTGGCATCTTTAGGATTTTCTATGTATAGTATCAATGTCATCTGCAAACAGTGACAGTTTTACTTCTTCTTTTCCCATTTGTATTCCTTTAATTTCTTTTTCTTCTCTGATTGCTGTGGCTAGGACTTCCAAAACTATGTTGAATAAGAGTGGTGAGAGTGGACATCCTTGTCTTGTTCCTGATCTTAGAGGAAATGCTTTCAGTTTTTCATCATTGAGTATGATGTTTGCTGTGGGTTTGTCATATATGGCCTTTATTATGTTGAGGTAGGTTCCCTCTATGCCCATTTTCTGGAGAGTTTTTATAATAAATGGGTGTTTAATTTTGTCAAAATATTTTTCTGCATCTGTTGAGATGATCATATGGTTTTTATTCCTTAATTTGTTAATATGGTGTATCACATTGATTGATTTGCATATATTGAAGAATCCTTGCATCCCTGGGATAAATCCCATTTGATCATGGTGTATGATCCTTTTAATTTGTTGTTGGATTCTGTTTGCTATTATTTTGTTGAGGATTTTTGCATCTATTTTCGTCAGTGATACTGGTCTATAATTTTCTGTTTTTGTGATATCTTTTTCTTGTTTTTGTATCAGGGTGATTGTGGCTTTGTAGAATGAATTTGGGAGTGTTTCTCCCTCTGCAATTTTTGGGAAGAGTTTGAGAAGTATCCGTGTTAGCTCTTCTCTAAATATTTGATAGAATTCGCCTGTGAAGCCATCTGGTCCTGGACTTTTGTTTGTTGGAAGATTTTTAAGCACAGTTTCTACTTCATTACTTGTGATAAGTCTATTTATATTTTCTAATTCTTCCTGGTTCAGTCTTGGAAGATTGTACCTTTCCGAGAATTTGTCCATTCCTTCGTGGTTGTCCTTTTTATTGGCATATAGCTGTTTATAGTAGTCTCTTATAATCCTTTGTAATTCTGTGGTGTCAGTTGTAATTCCTCCTTTGTCATTTCTAATAATATTGATTTGCGTCTTCTCCCTTTTTGTTGATGAGTCTGGGTAAGGATTTATGAATTTTGTTTATCTTCTCAAAGAACCAGCTTTTAGTTTTTTTGATCTTTGCTATTGTTTTCTTCATTTCTATTTCATTTATTTCTGCTCTGATCTTTATGATTTCTTTCCTTCTACTGACTTCAGGTTTTCTTTGTTCTTCTTTCTCTAGTTACTTTAGGTGTAGGATTAGATTTTTTATTTGAGATTCTTCTTGTTTCTTGAGGTGAGATTGAATTGCTATAAACTTCCCTCTTAGAACTACTTTTGCTGTGTCCCATAGGTTTTCGGTCATCGTGTTTTTGTTGTCATTTGTTTCTATGTATTTTTTAATTTCTTCTTTGATTTCTTCAGTGATCTCTTGGTTATTTAGTAGTGCACTGTTTAGCCTCCATGTATTTGTGTTTTTTACCGTTTTTTTTCCTATAACTGATTTCCAATCTCATAGCGTTGTACTCAGAAAAGATGCTTGATATGATTGCAATTTTCTTAAATTTTCCGAGGCTTGATTTGGAACTAAGATGTGATCAATCCTGGAGAATGTTCCATGTGCACTTGAGAAGAAAGTGTATTCTGCCACTCTCGGGTACAATGTTCTATAAATATCAATTAAATCTATCTGGCCTATTGTGTCATTTAAAGCTTGTGTTTCCTTATTTATTTTCTGTTTGGATGAACTTTCCATTGGTGTAAGTTGGGTGTTAAAGTCCCCAACTGGTATTGTGTTACTGTCGATTTCCCCTTTCATGGTTGTTAGCATTTGCCTTATGTATTGACGGGCTCCTATGTTGGGTGCATAAACATTTATAATTGTTATATCTTCTTCTTGGATTGATCCCTTGATCATTATGTAGTGTCCTTCCTTATCTCTTGTAGCAGTCTTTATTTTAAAGTGTATGTTATCTGATATGAGTATTGCTATTCCAGCTTTCTTTTGATTTCCATTTGCATAGAATATCTTTTTCCATCCCTTACTTTCAGTCTGTATGTGTCCCTAGGTTTGAAGTCATTCTCTGGTAGACAGCATATATATGGGTTTTGTTTTTGTATCCATTCAGCTACTGTGTATCTTTTGGTTGGGGCATTTAATCTATTTACATTCAAGGTTATTATCAATATGTATGTTCCTATTACCATTTTCTTAATTGTTTTGGGTTTGTTTTTGTGGGTCTTTTTCTTCTCTTGTGTTTCCCGCCTAGAGAAGTTTCTTTAGCATTTGTTGTAAAGCTGGTTTGGTGGTGCTGAGTTCTCTTAGCTTTTGCTTGTCTGAGTAGCTTTTGTCTTCTCTGTCGAATCTGAATGAGATCCTTGCTGGGTAGAGTAATCTTGTTTATAGGTTTTTCTGTTTCATCACCTTAAGTATGTCCTGCCACTCCCTTCTGGCCTGCAGAGTTGCTGACAAAAAATCAGCTGATAACCTTATGGGGAATCCTTTGTATGTAATTTTTTTTTCCTTGTTGCTTTTATTATTTTTTCTTTGAATTTAATTTTTGTTAGTTTGATTAATATGTGTCTTGGTGTGTTTCTCCTAGGGTTTATCCTGTATGGGACTCTGCGCTTCCTGGACTTGGGTGACCATTTCCTTTCCCATGTTAGGGAAGTTATCCACTACAAAATCTTCAAATATTTTCTCAGACCCTTTCTTTTTCTCTTCTTTTGGGACCCCTATAATTTGAATGTTGATGAGTTTAGTGTTGTCCCAGAGGTCTCTGAGATTGTCTTCAATTCTTTTCATTCTGTTTTCTTTATTCTGCTCCTCAGCAGTTATTTCCAGCATTTTCTTTTCCAGCTCAGTTATTCGTTCTTCTGCCTCAGTTATTCTGTTATTGATTCCTTCTAGTGCATTTTTCATTTCAGTTATTGTGTTGTTCATCTCTGTTTGTTTATTCTTTAGTTCTTATAGATCTCTGTTAAACATTTCTTGTATTTTCTCAATCCTTTCCTCCATTCTATTTCCTAGATTCTGGATCATCTTTACTGTCATTACTCTGAATTCTTTTTCAGGTAGGTTGCCTATTTCCTCTTTATTTATTTGGTCTTGTCGGTTTTTACCTTGCTTCTCCATCTGTGACATATTGTTTTGCCATCTCTTTTTTTTTTTTTTTTTTTGATGAGTGGGATTGTGTTCCTGTCTTACTGGTTGTTTGGCCTGAGGCTTCCAACACTGGAGTTTATAGGCTGTTGAGTAGAGCTGGGTCTTGCTGCTGAGATGAGGACCTCCGGCTGACCTCACTCGGATGAATATTCCCTGGGGTCTGAGGTTCTGTTAGTCCAGTGGTTCGGACTTGAAGCTCCCACCGCAGGAGCTTTGGCCCGACCCCTGGCTCATGAACCAAGATCCCTCAATGTACGTGGGGTGGCAAGAAAAAAAAGAAAAAGGAGAACAATAAGAAAGTAAAAATTAAAATTAGACCAGGAAAATAACTGATATGTTGGAAGAACATAAAAATAAAAATATAGATGAAACAACAACCAGAAGGTAAAACAGAACCACAATAGTAAAAAAGAGGAGGAGAAAACAAAAAAGGTGGAAAAAGGCCTTGGCTCTGGAGAGCGTAACCTAAGCAGGTGTGAGTTTTGGGCCGTGGGCAAGGCCTATGCTTAGGACCCACAGGGCTGGAAAAGTCCCAGGGGAGATGGTGTGGGGGGTGAGGCTTAGGCTCAACAGAACAGAAGGGGGCCAGGTGTGCCTCCTGCCTCTAGTCTCAGAGGGTGGAGGACCCCACCTGGTTGCCCAGCAGGCTTCCTGGGCTCAAGTGGGTGGGGCAAATGCCCTCTGCTCCTCTCCTGTTCCTCTGGTACTGGAGGTCCCCTCCCACCTGCCTCTCCTGATCTCCCCGGCCTACTTCCTATGCCCCCAGGACCAACGTGTCCCGGAGGTGGCTTTGGAGAGTGGGGGACTGTCCTGGGACCTCAGCAGGCTCCCCGAGCCTGAGTGGGTGGGGCAACTGCCCTCCGCTCCTCTCCTGCTCCTCCTGTTTTGGGGGACCCCTCCCACCTGCCTCTCCTGATCTCCCCGGCCTCCCTCCTATGTCCCCAGGACCAGTCTGGCTCAGAGGGGACCTCTGAGGATGTAGCACCCGGCCCGAGAGCCTGGCAGACTTCCCCGGCTGATTGGGCAGGGGAAATGCTGGGTTTGCTCCCCCCTGGTCTGAGCCTCTGAGGGTCCTTCCAGGCATGGGAATCCCTCCGCCATCTCAGCCACCCCTCCAGGGCTCTGGTCCTGTCTGGCCTGCGCTTCTCCTCCCCCCTCAGTCCCCACATGTCCTACCGGTTTGCTTGGGGGTTCTTCCTGTCTTTTTGGGCGTCGGGGTCCCCCACCAGCTTCTGGAAGGTGCCCTAGTTATGGGGAGATGTGAACTCTGTGTCTTCCCACACTGCCATCTTGACTCCACTCTGATACTGGAATTTTTATTGCCTGCTTAAGATATAAATTGTATTTCCTCCAAAGCTCTGAAATAACAGCTCAATAAATAACTACTAATATTGCGGTTTAGGCTTTTTAGTTAAGCATCTTTAACTTTCACTGGCATAATATTCAAATAATGCATGATGCAGTGAGCCTTTTTGGTTGCAAAACTGGAAGCCCTCTGGTAATTTAAGCAACATTTCAAATGAATTTAATTTTAACTCAGACTCTGTGAAACTAAGAATTATCTTTACTAATATCTAAAAATAATCACAGATTTGTTATACCTTTAATCTTCCTTTGGTTTCTTTATTATTAATGAACATTGTTATTTCCAAGTCTAGGTTTTTTATTTATTATTTCCTTACAAACAATTATGCTGAATTCTCAATACTACACAATAAGAGGAGACCTTCAATCATAAAGACTTCAGTGTATAGTCCAGAAGTTGACAAACATTTTCATTTAAGGGCCAGAGAGTAAATATTTTAGGTGTTAGAGGCCACATATAGTCTGTCACATATTCTCCTCCTCTCCATTTTCCTTCTCTTCTTCCTTCTCCTCCTTTTGCTCCTTGTCCTCTTCTTCCTTCTTCTTTGTAACCTATGCTTAGCTCATGGGCCATACAAAAACAGGCTGCAGGCTGTGTTTGGCCCGAGCTGTAGTTTTTCAACCTATGATTATAATCCCAAAAGGAAATGAAAGGAGATTTAATGTTCTTTCTTCATCCTCTTGTGATTGAATCATATGATCAGATTGTGTTATAGAAAGAGGGTGAAATATGCGCAGCAATGGGAGTAAGGGAGAACAAACTGACAAATAGCTTCAGAATTAATGGTAAAGAATATATTTATAAGCATCTATGTTATCACAGATGCTAAATACGTATGTTTTTTCCTTAATTTCTAAAACATACTGATAGGTTTTATAATACCTATTTTATAAATGAGAAAACAGACATGAAGAGGTAACATTACTAAGTAACAAACTATTTGTTGAGTCTCAAACTCAGGTTTGTTGGGCGCATAAAGCCCATCTTTGTGATATATCACATTGTGATCTTCCATAGAACAGAGTGAGGAATACTGTACACCTCAACATGGATTTGTAAACATTTTTAAAACTTCATTCTGAAAACATTTTATGAAATTGCTCAGGTGTTAAAAGAATTTTACAGGTACTTATTAAAGTCAGTAAGTGCAAATAAGTTTGGACTGCATATAAATAACTCTTTAATGATAACATACTGTTCTTTCACACTGTATGGTTTGAAAAGTTCTGAAGTTCTTGTCCTAATAAATTGAAGTAATATTATACATTGCCTAAAATGTTCAGTATACACTGTTTCCTCATCCATATTGGTATACTTATAATCACAATGTATTCTTGAAACATGCAAGACAAATGTACTATTGTTCCCCTCTTTTTCTGAGGCACTGGAACATAAAGGAAGGAACTGAAATGAACTTGCTTAGTCAATGAGGGAACTAAGACTGCTGTTGAAATTATACATACCCTTAAGCTAATGGATATCTTACTAGATTGCCTCTTGTGTGTTGCTTTATGTTTTACGGAGAGCATTTTCCTTCTTTCTAATGAATATACAGCTGGACCGACTTTTCTCAAATTAGCTTATCATCAAGGCTATTATTCCATAAATGTGCATCAGATGCTACTTAAATCTAGCTTGATTACACATGCTCCCTACAGTTTTATTCAGTTGCTTAACTCTAAACATTATGCCATCAACCCATTTAATTTAGCCATCTCCAAAAGTTTTATTTAAATTGTTTAATATTGTGGGAATTAAATAACTCATTACTCAAACCATAAAAGGGAGGTCATAACACAATAAAAGCGTTGCCCTCTGATACCAAGCTTCTTCTTCTAAGTCTCCAACATAGTAATAAAGTATTGTTATCAACTGTTAACATAACTTTATGAGATATAGTAGCAATCACATTATATCTGGACTTTATAGATGAAGAACTCATAGTGGTGTATTGATTTGCATTAGATGTAAAAACTCAAAAATGTTTCATGGTTTAATGGTCTTTCACAGAACAAGAATATCTTAGTTTGTTCAGGCTGCTGTAAAAGAATACCATAAGCTGGGTGGCTGAAACAGGAAGAATGTCTCACAGTTCTGGAGGCTGGGAAATCCAAGATCATGGCATTAGCAGATTCAGTGTCTGGTAAGAGTCTGCTTCCTGGTTCATAGACAGCTGCCTTTTTGCTGTGTCTTCATATAGCAGAAGGGGCAAGGGAGCTCCCTAGGGGTTCTTTTATAAGGTCACTGATCCCATTTATGAGTGCTCAACCCTCTCTCCTAATACCATCATATTGGGGCTAGGGTTTGAACATATGAATCTGGGGGAGTATAACCATTCAGTCCATTGCAAAGAGTATATTATCTTACTTTTTTTTTTTTGACTTGAACAACAAGAATTTATTTTCTCACAGTTCTGGAAACTAGAAGTCCAAGATGAAGGTGTTGGCAGGATTAGTTTCTTCTGAGACCTCTCCTTGCTTTCCAGATGGTCACCTTCTCTCTGTGTCCTCACGTGGTCATTCCTCTGTACATGTGCACCCCTAGTGTCTCTCTCTATTATCTTACTTTTTATTTATGAACTTGCCTTGGTGTGCTTGAGGCATTATATAAAATATATAATATTCCACATGAAGTTTATATCTTATGGGAAGAAATACATAAATATAAGTTATACCTTTGCAGTCCAATATTGTAGCCACTGGATATATATGGCTATTTAAATTTAAATTAATTAAAATGATGTACAATTTAAAATTCAGTTCCTGAGTCACACAGACACATTTCAAGTGCTCAGTAGGCACTTGTGTCTAGTGGCTACCATACTGAACAATGGCTACAATATAGAACATTTCCATCATTGCAGAAAGTTAAATTTGATTGTACTATTATAGAAAGAGAGACTAAAATTTTTGCATAGCACTTTAGTAGATACTTTATTGATTACTTTTACTTTGTATATGTGTTAAATTTATTTTAGGAATCTTGTAAAAAACAAATATGATGAGGTCAAAAAAATTTACCAAAGACAAAGAAATGGAGATATAGGAAGGAAGGAAGAAGAAAACTGTGTAGGGAACTATCTGTGATGGAGTAGCAATTGATAACAAAGCTTAGCTCTGAGTTTCTTATCAGCCAGGGCAAAGAGGGAAAAACAATGATCGATATCAGTATTTTAGAGGAAAGGAAAAACATATTCATAGATTCATAAGGAAGATTTAAATTAACTGCCTCATAATGTAACTTAAATGGAACTGAAATAAAATTTACAAAGTGTGTACTCTGTGTTTTAGAACTTATAAATAGATAAAACTAGAAAAATAAATGTATAAATTAATGATAATTCAACAATAAAAAAGTATTTTTGGACATTTACTAACATAAAATTGCAACTTGGAAGTATTACCCCTAAGACACTGGTTCTTCTGAGCGTGGTATCTTTGTAATACCCGTTTTTATTTTTCTTCTCCCATCCTCTCTCCTCCAAAATAGGGCAGAAGATGAAAAGACATTAAATGAAAAGACTGACTTACAGTGTTGTGTAGATGATGCCTAATGCCAGGACTGCTGTTGTGCATTCCTATTTGAGAATCTCAAAATGGATAGGAGGAGCAAGAAGTATGATACATAGATTTAGAAGTAAAGTTTCATATTGTTCTTACTATAAAAAGCCTTAATTGAGAATAGGATATACATTATTGTAAGTAACACTATTCTGGAAAACCGTTTTAGTTTACAGAAGGAAGCTTTTACTAATTTAATTTCTCTCCTGTGAAGACTCAATTCTTCCATTTTTTTTCTATTATACCTATTATTAAACCTTCCTTTCTACTTGGTACTAATGTAATACTAACACTAAATATATGCACATGGATCCCATTGTTATAAACTCTGAACCAGAAAATTCTCATTTACCAGTTAAGAAATTATATACTAGTTCATCATAAAACTATTTTTTCCTCCTTGGTCTTGAATCCTATGATAAATTTATCATTAAAGGTCTTTGGGGTAAGAAGCATAAGTAGCATAATAGAAAATTAAATCGAGAGCAACTTTAAAAGAAGTGCATCATTGTTTCTCCACTTACTGTTCTTTATGATGGCCTTCAGTAAAAGTGAATGAAATAATGAGAAAGCACAGGTCTGCAAATAGATAGTAGTTGCTGAATGGATGAGGCAAAGGGAAAATAGAGAATGTAGTGGTTCAGGATTGCTGCTTTTAATGCTTTGTCTTAATACATGGATAAAATTTTAGGAATCTTAAAAAAATTGAGAAACTAACATATTCCTTAGTGCACATCTCTTATATAACAGCTCTGAAAGCTGGGCTTTTGAAGAGCAAGGAAATTAAAAAAAAAAAAAAGAAAGAAAAAGAAAATTAGGTTACTATTTTCCAAAATTGGTATCATAACCTGAAGGAAAATATCAATAATCCCTTTTAAATAAAAGGACTGGGATGGTTGGGCTGACTGCAGAAGCTTTCTTGGATTCAGACTAGCACAGAGGGGAATCACATGAGATACAGTTGAAAGAGGAATTACACAGATGTGCTGTATTTTAAGAAAACAGTCAGAAGGTGAGGCAGATTGAAAGAGAGAGGAAGGATCACCAATACCGCTGGTGTATGATATTGGCAATATTCTGTTTTTAATTTGGTGGTTACTTCATGGATGTCCATTTTATTCTATTTCTTAATTTATAATATGTTACATGCATGTATTAAGTATCTTTTGCTGCATAGCAAATTATTTCAAAAATTAGTGACTTAAAAAATAATAAGTATTTATTTTCCTCACAGTTTCTCTGAGTTGGGAATTCATGAACAGTTTAGCTAGCTTGAAGTCTCTCATGAAGTTTGCAGTCAAGTTGTCAGCTGGGGATGTAGGCATCTAAAGGCTTAAATGGAACTAGAAAATCGGCTTTCAAGGTAACCCACTCAAATGGCTGGAAAATAGGTGCTGGTTGTTGGTGGGAGACCTCAGTTTCTTCCGATGTGAGCTTCCTCACAGGGTGCTTGAATGTCCCCACAACATGGTGGTTGGCTTCCCTCATGCTGAGTAATTCAAAGATCACATGGCAAAAGCAACAGTGCTTTTCTTGTTGTATGTTATTTTATTTTATTATTTTTTTTAACACATCTTTATTGGAGTATAATTGCTTCACAATACTCTGTTAGTTTCTGTTGTACAACAAAGTGAATCAGCCATATGCATACATATATCCCCTCCCTCTTGAACCTCCCTCGCACCCTCCCTATCCCACCCCTCTAGGTGGTCACAAAGCACCGAGCTGATCTCCCTGTGCTATGCTGCTGCTTCCCACTAGCTAACTATTTTACATTTGGTAGTGTATATATGTCGATGCTACTATCACTTTGCTCCAGCTTCCCCTCCCCCTCTGTGTCCTCAAGTCCATTCTTTATGTCTACGTCTTTATTCCTGCCCTGCCACTAGGTTCATCAGTACCAATTTTTTTTTTTTACATTCCATATATATGCGTTAGCATACGGTATTTGTTTTTTTTTCTTCTGACTTAATTCACTCTGTATGACAGACTCGAGGTCCATCCACCTCACTACAAATAACTCAATTTCGTTTCTTTTTATAACTGAGTAATATTCCATTGTATATATGTACCACATCTTCTTTATCCATTCATCTGTTGATGGACACTTATGTTGCTTCCATATCCTGGCTATTGTAAATAGTGCTGCAGTGAACACTGTGGGACATGTCTGTTTTTGAATTATGGTTTTCTCAGGGTGTATGCCCAGGAGTGGGATTGCTGGGTCATATGGTAGTTCTATTTTTAGTTTTTTAAGGAACCTCCATAATGTTCTCCATAGTGATTGTATCAGTTTACATTCCCACCTGCAGTTCAGGAAGGTTCCCTTTTCTCCACACCCTTTCCAGCATTTATTGTTTCTAGACTTTTTGATAATGGCCATTCTGACTAGTGTGAGGTGATACCTCATTGTAGTTTTGATTTGCATTTCTCTAATAATTAGTGACGTTGAGCATCTTTTCATGTGCCTCTTGGCCATCTGTATGTTTTCTTTGGTGAAGTGTCTATTTAGATCTTCTGCCCATTTCTTAATTGAATTGTTTGTTGTTTTGATATTGACCTCCATGAGCTGTTTGTATATTTTGGAGATTAATCCTTTGTCCGTTGTTTCATTTGCAAATATTTTCTCCCATTCTGAGGGTTGTCTTTCTGTCTTGTTTATGGTTTCCTTTGCTGTGCAAAAGCTTTGAAGTTGAATTAGGTCCCATTTGTTTATTTTTGTCTTTATTTCCATTAGTCTAGGAGATGGGTCAAAAAAGATCTTGCTGTGGTTTATGTCGAAGAGTGTTTTTCCTATGTTTTCCTCTAAGGGTTTTATAGTGTCTCGTCTTACATTTAAGTCCTTAATCCATTTGGAGTTTATTTTTGTGTGTGGTGTTAGGTAGTGTTCTAATTTCATTCTTTTACATGTAGCTGTCCAGTTTTCCCAGCACCACTTATTGAAGAGGCTGTCTTTTCTCCATTGTATGCTCTTGCCTCCTTTGACCTAAATTAGGTGACCATATGTGCGTGGGTTTATCTCTGGGCTTTCTATCCTGTACCATTGATCTATATTTCTGTTTTTGTGCCACTACCATACTGTCCTGATGACTGTAGCTTTGTGATATAGTTTGAAGTCGGGGAGCCTGCTTCCTCCAGCTCTGTTTATCTTTTACAAGATTGCTTTGGCTATTCTGGGTCTTTTGTGTTTCCTTACAAACTGTTAAAGTTTTTGTTCTAATTCTGTGAGGAATGCCATTGGTAGTTTGATAGAGATTGCATTGAATCTGTAGATTGCTTTGGATAGTATAGTCATTTTCACAATATTGATTCTTCCAATCCAAGAACATGGTATATTTCTCCATCTGTTTATGACATCTTTGATTTCTTTCATCAGTGTTTTATAGTTTCCTGAGTCAAGTCTTTCACCTCCTTAGGTAAGTTTATTCCTAGGTATTTTATTCTTTCTGTTGCAGTGGTAAATGGGATTGTTTCCTTAATTTCTCTTTCTGATTTTTCGTTGTTAGTATATAGGAATGCCAGAGATTTTTGTGCATTAATTTTGTATCCTGCAACCTTACCAAATTCATTGATTGGTTCTAGTAGTTTTCTGGTGGCATCTTTAGGATTTTCTATGTATAGTATCAATGTCATCTGCAAACAGTGACAGTTTTACTTCTTCTTTTCCCATTTGTATTCCTTTAATTTCTTTTTCTTCTCTGATTGCTGTGGCTAGGACTTCCAAAACTATGTTGAATAAGAGTGGTGAGAGTGGACATCCTTGTCTTGTTCCTGATCTTAGAGGAAATGCTTTCAGTTTTTCATCATTGAGTATGATGTTTGCTGTGGGTTTGTCATATATGGCCTTTATTATGTTGAGGTAGGTTCCCTCTATGCCCATTTTCTGGAGAGTTTTTATAATAAATGGGTGTTTAATTTTGTCAAAATATTTTTCTGCATCTGTTGAGATGATCATATGGTTTTTATTCCTTAATTTGTTAATATGGTGTATCACATTGATTGATTTGCACATATTGAAGAATCCTTGCATCCCTGGGATAAATCCCATTTGATCATGGTGTATGATCCTTTTAATATGTTGTTGAATTCTGTTTGCTAGTATTTTGTTCATAATTTTTGCATCTGTGTTCATCAGTGATATTGGTCTATAATTTTTTTTGTGATATCTTTTTCTTGTTTTTGTATCAGGGTGATTGTGGCTTTGTAGAATGAATTTGGGAGTGTTTCTCCCTCTGCAATTTTTGGGAAGATTTTGAGAAGGATGGGTGTTAGGTCTTCTCTAAATGTTTGACAGAATTCGCCTGTGAAGCCATCTGGTCCTGGACTTTTGTTTGTTGGAAGGTTTTTAATTACAGTTTCAATTTCTTTACTTGTGATAGGCCTGTTTATATTTTCTGATTCTTCCTGGTTCAGTCTTGGAAAATTGTACCTTTCCAGGAATTTACCCATTGCTTCGTGGTTGTCCATTTTATTAGTATATAGTTGTTTGTAGTAGTCTCTTGTAATCCATTGTATTTCTGTGGTTTCAGTTGTGATTTCTCCTTTTTCATATCTAATTTTATTGATTTGCGTCCTCTCCCTTTTTTTCTTGCTGAGTCTGGCTAATGGTGTATCAATTTTGTTTATCTTCTCAAAGAACCAGCTTTTAGTTTTTTTGATCTTTGCTATTGTTTTCTTTGTTTCTATTTCATTTATTTCTGCTCTGATCTTTATGATTTCTTTCCTTCTACTGACTTTGGGTTTTCTTTGTTCTTCCTTCCCTAGTTGTTTTAGGTATAGGGTTAGATTTTTTATTTGAGATTTTTCTTGTTTCTGGAGGTGAGACTGAGTTGCTATAAACTTCCCTCTTAGAACTGCTTTTGCTGAGTCCCATAGGTTTTAGGTCTTTGTGTTTTTGTTGTTATCTGTTTCTATGAATTGTTTAATTTCTTCCTTGATTTCTTCATTGATCTCTTGGTTATTTAGTAGTGTACTGTTTAGCCTCCATGTATTTGTGTTTTTTACAGTTTTTTTCCTGTAATTGATTTCCAGTCTCATAGCATTTTCGTCAGAAAAGATGCTTGATAAAATTTTAATTTTCTTTAATTTTCTGAGACTTGATTTGTGACCCAAGATGTGATCTATCCTGGAGAATGGTTCATGTGCACTTGAGAAGAAAGTGTATTCTGCCACTCTCAGGTGTAATGTTCTATAAATATCAGTTAAATCTATCTGGTCTGTTGTGTCATTTAAAGCTTGTGTTTCCTTATTTGTTTTCTGTTTGGATGATCTTTTTATTGGTGTAAGTGGGGTGTTAAAGTCCTCTACTATTATTGTGTTACTATTGATTTCCCTTTTCATGACATTTGCTTTATGTATTGAGGTGCTCATATGTTGGGTGTATAAAGATTTATAATTGTTATATCTTTTTCTTGGATTGATCCCTTGATCATTATATAGTGTCTTTCCTTATCTCTTGTAACAGTCTTTATTTTAAAGTGTATTTTATCTGATATGAGTATTGCTACTCCAGCTTTCTTTTGATTTCCATTTGCATGTAATATCTTTTTCCATCCCTTCACTTTCAGTCTATATGTGTCCCTAGGTCTGAAGTGGGTCTCTTGTAGACAGCATATATATGGGTTTTGTTTTTGTATGCAGTCAGCCAGTGTGTGTCTTTTGGTTCGGGCATTTAATCCATTTACATTCAAGGTTATTATCAATATGTGTGTTCTTATTACCATTTTCTTAATTTTTTTGTTTTTGTTTTTGTGTTTTGGGTTTGTTTGGGGTTTATTTTTGTGTGTCTTTTTCTTCTCTTGTGTTCCCGCCTAGAGAAGTTTCTTTAGCATTTGCTGTAAAGCTGGTTTGGTGGTGCTGAATTCTCTTAGCTTTTGCTTGTCTGAAAAGCTTTTGATTTCTCTGTCGAGTCTGAATGAGATCCTTGCTGAGTAGAGTGATCTTGGTTATAGGTTTTCCTCTTTCATCACTTTAAGTATATCCTGCCACTCCCTTCTGGCCTGCAGAGTTGCTGCTGAAAAATCAGTTGATACCTTATGGCGAATCCTTTGTATGTTAATTTTTGTTTTTCCCTTGCTGGTTGTAATATTTTTTCTTTGAATTTAATTTTTGGTTGTTTGATTAATATGTGTCTTGGTGTGTTTCTCCTACAGTTTATCCTGTATGGGACTCTCTGTGCTTCCTGGACTTGTTTGACTATTTCCTTTCCCATGTTAAGGAAGTTTTCCACTACAAAATCTTCAGATATTTTCTGAGACCCTTTCTTTTTCTCTTCTTCTTTTGGGACCCCTATAATTTGAATGTTGGTGCATTTATTGTTGTCCCAGAGGTCTCTGAGATTGTCTTCAATTATTTTCCTTCTTTTTTCTTTATTCTGCTCCTCGGCAGTTATTTCCACCATTTTGTCTTCCAGCTCGGTTATCCGTTATTCTGCCTCAGTTATTCTGTTATTGATTCCTTCTAGTGTATTTTTCATTTCAGTTATTGTGTTGCTCATCTCTGTTTGTTTGTTCTTTAGTTCTTCTAGATCTTTGTTAAACATTTCTTGTATTTTCTCAGTCTGTGTCTCCATTCTATTTCCTAGTTTATGGATCACCTTTACTATCATTGCTCTGAATTCTTTTTCAGGTAGATTGCCTATTTCCTCTTCATTTAGTTAGTCTTGTTGGCTTTTATCTTGGTCCTTCATCTGTGCCATATTTTTTTGCCCTCTCATTTTATTTATTTATTTATTTTGATGAGTGGGATTGTGTTCCTGTCTTACTGGTTGTTTGGCCTTAGGCTTCCATCACTGGAGTCTGTAGGCTGTTGGGTAGAGCTGGCTCTTGGTACCAAGATGAGGACCTCTGGGAGACCTCACTCCGATGAATATTCCCTGGTCTCTGTGTTTCTCTGTTAGTCCAGTAGTTTGGAGTTGCGGCTCCTACTGCAGGAGCTTCAGCCCGACCCCATGCTCATGTACCAGGATCCTGCAAGCTGTGTGGGGTGGCAGAAATAAAAATAAAATAAAAAGAGAGCAGTAACAAAGAGTAAAAATAAAATTAGACTAGGAAAGTAACAGATATGTTAGAAAGATTATTACAGTAAAAATATAGATGAAACAACAGCCAGAGAGTAAAACATAACCACAATAGTAAAAAAGAGGAGAAGAAAAAAAAAAAAAAGGTGGAAAAGGCCTTGGTTGTGGAGGGCGGTACTTAGGCAGTGGGTGGTTTGGGCGGTGTGCAGGGCCTATGCTTAGGACCCACAGGACTGGAAAAGGTCCAGGGGGGTGTGGGGTGTGGGGCTTAGGCACAACAGAACAGAAGGGGCCCAAGCATGCTTCTGGTCTCAGAGGGCAGGGGACCCCGCCTGGGAGCCCAGTAGGTTTCCCTGCCTGAGTGGGTGGGGCAGCCGCCCTCTGCTCCTCTCCTGCTCCTCTGGTTCTGGAGAGCCCCTCCTGTCTGCCTCCACTGTTCTCCCCCAGCCTCCCTCCTACACCCCCAGGACCTACGTGGCCCAGAGTGGGCTTCTGAGGGTGTAGGACCCGGCTGAAGAGCAGTGCAGACTTCCCAGGCGATTGGACAGGGGAAGCGCTCAGCGCACTACCCCCTGGTCTGAGCCCTCGAGCATCCCTCCATGCGTGGCAACCCCTCCCCCCCCTCAGCCTCCCCTCAGGGGTGCCTGTCCTGTCCAGCCTCCACTTCTCCTCCCCTCTTAGTCCCCCCACATCCTACCGGTTTGCTTGGGGGTTCCTCCCATCTCCTTGGGCATCAAGGTCCCCCACCAGCATCTGGCAGGTGCCCTAGTTGTGAGGAGATGCGAACTCCACTTCTTCCCATGCTACCATCTTGACTCCGCCCCAACAATGCTTTTTATGACCTAGTCTTGAGAGCTACATAGTATCTCTTATGCCATACCCTATTTGGTTGTGAGTCAACAAGTCCAATACACATTCAAAGGAAGAGAAATTAGATTCTTTTGATAGGATGAGAAACGAAGCATTTTCAAACATTTCAAAATCATCATACTGTTTTTTGAAGGCTTCAAATATTATATAACAATTTTTAAAAATCCATGAGCTCAGATCTTAAGAAGAACTAGAATAAAATGATCCCTCAAATGAAGATCACATGTGACTTATAACATAAGAGAATAGAAACTGTTGAAAACACAGTGAGAATGGTAGAAGCAAGAAAAATGTGTTGGAAACGAATAATTAAAAAGAATTTGTGGTAAATTGAATAATGGCCCCAAATATATCCAGATCCTAATCCCTGTAACCTTTGAATATTACTTATATGACAAAAGTGACTTTGCAAATATGATTTAAGTATTTTGAGATGGGGAGATTATCCTGATGCTCCCTGAATGTAATCACAAATGTTTTTAAAGGAGGAAGACAGAGGGAGATTTGACTACCGAGACAGAAAAGGAGAAGGTGATGTAATAACAAAGCAGAGATAGACTTAAAGATGATATGTTGTTGAGTTTGAAGATGGAAGAAGTGACTATGGCCCAAAGAATGCAAGGAATGCAGGTCTAGAATCTGGAAAAGGCAAGAAAACAGATTGTCTCTTAAAACTTCCAGTGGGATCACAACTACACCCACACTTTGGTTTTGGCCCAGTGAAACCCATTTCAGACTTCTGACCCCTTGAACTATAAGAGAACAAGTTTGTATTGTTTTAAGCCACTAAGTTTGTGATAATTTATTACAGCAGCCATAGGAAAATAATATAGGATTGGAGAGAAATTTATATGCATGGAAGAGAGACAAAGGAGATTCCAGTTACCCATAATTATTTTGACTGAAGAACAGAACTAAAAAGATTGAAAAATATAGCTCAAGAAGTCTTCTAAAATGAAAAGGTTGAAATCAATAAATTTAAAAAGTCATACCATATCCCAAGGGAAATTGTTACAGAAAAATCCCTATCAGGATTTTAATCATTCTGACAGTCTGTGCATTCTAATCGGCATGTTTAGACTCTTTATATTTAATGTAATTTTCAATATATTTGGACTTAAGTCTGCTTTCTGCTTTTTATTTCCTATCTGTGTTCTTTTTCTTGATTTCTGTCTTTATTCAGATTGTGTATTTTAATAAATATTCTATTTTGTCTCCATTAGTACGTTATGAGCTATATACTTTTTTGTAGCTGATTTAGACTTTAAAATATGCATCTTTAATTTATCACATTTTTCTTCAAGTTATATTAGACCACTTTATAAATAGTGTAAAAACTTTACAACAGTGTACTTCCATTCCGCCTCCCATCATTTGTGCTATTTTTGTCATATATTTTACTTCTACATAGGGCATAACTTCCATAATGTGTTGATATAATTTTTTTTTTTAAATCACATACTTGTGTGTATGTGTGCAGGTATAGAGCCCTACCCTTTTTTTTTTTTTTAAGGTTTATTGATTGATTGATTGATTGATTGCTATGTTGGGTCTTCGTTTCTGTGCTAGGGCTTTCTGTAGTTGCGGCAAGCGGGGGCCACTCTTCATCGCGGTGCGCGGGCCCCTCACTATTGTGGCCTCTCTTGTTGCGGAGCACAGGCTCCAGATGTGCAGGCTCAGTAGTTGTGGCTCACGGGCCTAGTTGCTCCACGGCATGTGGGATCCTCCCAGACCAGGGCGCGAACCCGTATGCCCTGCATTAGCAGGCAGATTCTCAACCACTGCGCCACCAGGGAAGCCCGATATAATTTTTGATTACAATTATCTTACACATTTTTAATGAAGAAAAATGTCTTTTATATTTTCTTTCACATTTAATGTATGCCAATGATAAACACAAAATATTTTGTGTATGCGCACAAAGAGATTAAGTTATTTAAGTACAAAATATATCGAGCTGGCCACAGATTTCACCATAACATCCAATACCGGAATTTTGTTATTCTAGACTTATATATCTGCCCAAATATTCTTCAAATATAAATGGAACAAATATTTTTGAACTTACAAAAACAAGAAACTATAAAAATTATCAGTCATATTTGAAAAAAGTTTCAGAAACTTCATTAAATGGAGAATTTGACATTAGAAATAAAGTGGATAAGTTAAATAGCTTAGAGGACTGGAAGATAAATCTGAAGAAATTAAAGAATGAAACCAAAAGAGACTAAGAAATGGTAGATAGTAAAGAGAAATTAAGAAATATGGTGACTAGATTGAGAAGGTCTAATTGTATCTAATCAGAGTTCTAATTTTTTAAAACAAAAGAAAAATCTTTAAAGCGGCCAAAGAGAAAAAGAATGATTACTTACAAAAAAATTGTAGCTGGCTTGAAAACTAATTTCTCAGTTGCAGCAAGGGAACCCATAAGGCAGTGGAATAAAATGTTTAAAGATTGGAGAGAAAATAATTGTCATAATGGAATTTTCAGGCATACAAAAAAAGTGAGAGAGAGAGAAGACTTACCGTTATCAAACTCTCACTAAAGAACCTTTGAAAGATATGTCAGTTATAAGAAAAATAATGACAAGGTGGTTTGAAATAATGAGAGAAGAAAATGATAACCATGTGAGTAAATGTATTAACATCTAAGGTTATAAAAAGATGAAATTATAGAACATTTAAAAAAAGGACTAAGCTTCTGGACAATAGAATGGAAGTCAAAAGAAAATGATTTTAATTAAGGTTTTTTTTTAATTTTGTTGAGGTATAGTTGATTTATAATGTGTTAATTTCTGCTGTATAGCAAAGTGATTCAGTTATAAATATATATACATTCTTTTTCATGTTCTTTTCCATTATGCTTTATCACAAGATATTGAATATAGTTCCCTGTTCTATACAGTAGGACTTTGTGGTTTATCCATTCTGTATAAAATAGCTGTGCATGTTATTTCTTATTAATAACAATATTTCTTGTTGACACTTAGGGAAAAAGAATAAGACATAACATGTGTTTAACAATTACATAAATCAGGCCTGTGCTGGGCACTTTAAATGAATATAATGAATTAGCTAATATTTATTGAGTGCTTACTAAATGCCAGGCAGAAGACCTAAATAGACATTTCTCCAAAGAAGACATACAGATGGCCAAAAAACACATGAAAAATGCTCAACATCACTAATTATTAGAGAAATGCAAATCAAAACTATTGATACAATGAGGTGTCACCTCACACCAGTCAGAATGACCATCATCAAAAAATCTACAAACAATAAATGCTGGACAGGGTGTGGAGAAAAGGGAATCCTCTTACACTGTTGGTGGGAACGTAAATTGATACAGCCACTATGGAGAACAGTATGGAGGTTCCTTAAAGAACTAAGAATAGAACTACCATATGACCCAGCAATCCCACTACTGGGCATGTACCCAGAGAAAAACATAATTCAAAAAGATACATGCACCCCAATGTTCATTGCAGCACTATTTACATTAGCCAGAACATGGAAGCAACCTAAATGTCCATTAACAGAGGAATGGATAAAGAAGATGTGGTACATATATACAAGGGAATATTACTCCACCATAAAAAGGAACGGAATTGTGTCATTTGCAGAGACGTGGATGGACCTAGAGTCTGTCATACAAGTGAAGTAAGTCAGAAAGAGAAAAACAAATATCATATATTAACACATATATGTGGAATCTAGAAATATGGTAAAGATGATCTTATTTGCAAAGCAGAAATAGAGACACAGATGTAGAGAACAAATGTATGGATACCAAGGGGGAAAGGCAGCAGGGGGGGATGAATTGGGAGATTGGGATTGACATATATATACTACTATGTATAAAATAGATAACTAATGAGAACCTACTGAATAGCACAGGGAACTCTACTTGGTGCTCTGTGGTGACCTAAATGGGAAGGAAATCCAAAAAAGAGGGGATATATGTATAAGTATGGCTGATTCACTTTGCTATACAGCAGAAACTGACACAGCAGTGTAATGCAACTATACTCCAATAAAAAAAAAAATTCATAGCAGACAAAATATCTGGGTGAGAACTTAAAGAATCATAGCCGAATCACAAAGATAGAAATAGATTAAGTAACAAACATATGCTGTGGATAAGATTCCTGGAGTACACACTACACATTGCGCACTCTAGGGGCATGAGGAAGTAGAATCTGACCCTGCATGTGGTGTAAGATGATGTCGTGAAACAACACAGCACAAAATCAGTTAACTTGTATTTACTCAACCCTAACTATGCTCAAGGCATCATACTTGATACTATGGCGTATAGTCAATTTTTCTATATGCAAGTACACACACATACATACTAGCAATGAAAAAATAACAGTAAATTGACTGGAAATTTGTTAAACTTATATGGAGACAATAATTCTTCCCCCACAGCCTTTTGGGAGGTGGAGAGTGAGGGTTAAATGGAAAGCAAAATACTTAAGAGCTCCAGAAAAACTTGGGTTTGATTTCCTGCTCTGCTGCTTATGAGATAATCTTAGGCAGGTAATTTACCTTTTATTAAGCCTCAATATCCACATCTGGTAGGAAGGGATAATAATAGTGGCTTCACATGATTGTTGAGAGGGTTAAATAAGATGATCTGTATAAAAGTGTTTAACACAATGCCTGGCATTTAGTAAGCACTCAATAAATGTTAGTTGAGGTTTTAAACTTATATGCTTTTTTCCTTAAATTCTAGATTTTGTTAAAATTTCTAAATTTCTAAAGTTACTATTAAAATGAATAAAGTGGAGTGATTAACTTAACTTCAAAACAGGGAAAAAGTGGAATGAGTGAAAACTCAAAAATTGAAGAAAACAATTCAATCAGTTTGAAGGAACATAAGAAAGAAGAAATAAAATCACATAGAAAAATTAAAAAATTACAAAACAATAAATGTAAATGGATTCAGTTACTTACGTAAAAGACAAAAATTTTCAAACTAGGGTTAAAAAAAGATTAGGAGAAGTTATAGTATGCAAATGCAAAGTAAAAGGAAGCTAGTTTAACTCTTGTTAATATACTGTCTATATTGAACAATCAGGATTTATGGAGTTTAATCATGAAACCAACTTTACTTTTGTCATCACCTATTTTTTTTTTAAACATGCTCAGTGGTTTGAAGTGGATTAATCCTTTCCCTTCTACTTAGTGAGAATTCTAGGCCCTTTAATTTTTATATTTACTCTTAGAAAATAAATTCAAAATTAAGTTGCAAAGCAGATTCCCTTCCAAACATTAATGAACACTTTCATATTCATTTAAATATTTAGTTGTAATTGAATAATTTTGTGAAAACTGTATTGGAGTTGGAAAAGTAAGGGTATATAAAAATTTTTATTTGATTTTATCATAAATTGGTTCTTTAGGCTCGACTGATATTCAGACCAGTGTTTCTCATGTGGGGCCCTGTCATGGCTTCTGTGGAAACTTACTTGCTTTGCCCATTGAACTACAACTTTCTTAGTGGGCAGTGGTTCTTCAGATGATGCCCTTTCATCATGTGCCCCTGACAATACTTTCCACATTTCCTTTCTATTAGGATCATCTTATCCTAGCAATAAGCTCTCTTGACTAGGGACCCTTAAAAATGATCCCATACTAACATTCTAACCATGAATTTCATGTCTTATCCCTGGGATTCAAGTACTGATAACCTTGTAAGAGACAAGTTACTAAAGCTTCTGCAAACTCCTTTATTAGACATTAAGTTCCTCTCAGGCAGCTCTGAAACAGAAGCATAGTGACGTGCTAGCTTGTCTTCAATAGTTTTGGCTGATCAGGAGACAATGAGCCCACATAGATTTAGATTTTATTATTTACAGCAAAGCAGGCAACATACGTTCCACATTCACATCAGTTTCCCTTTTCCTCCAAGTCCCAGAAAGTGATCTGGAAGTAGATCTAGGTGGATTCTGCACTCACAGTGGATCTGTGTCAAAGCTGAGGAGTACTGATCTTATAAAATCTTATAAGGGGCTGATGGTAAGTCTACCCATCCTCCTTGCTAGAGGTTATTTTTCTTACCCTGTACATAAACAAATCTCTCTGGGGAGAAGAGGGAGACATCTATATTACCTTGTAATATCTCCACGAGAGGAGATATCTATATCTTTATTATACATTAATGTAAAAAAATACGCTCAAGAGTGAGTCATTGTTTCTATCCTGCCAAGGCCCCTTGCAGACATTCATGAAAAAATAGTCGTGGAACAAATGGACTGTTAATGCCTAGACACCTAGGAACATGAAAGATACATGGAGAATTGTTTCTAATGTTGTTTTTCTGCCTGTGGTGATAGTGGGAGGGTTGACTCCTAGCAGTACAATGAATAACTTCAAAATCATCCTTGTTAAATCCTACCTATTGGTTACTTTTGATATATTTCATCCTTATTGTGAGCAAATAATTTTTAAATATGTGAACCAGTTGTCAGATCCATCATTTGAAAATCTAGACTTGATGTACTCGTTACTTTGGAATTTCATGTGTATTGTATGTTGATGCCTCATCAAAAAGCTTTCATATAAACTGCCTGCTACTTAAATGGCAGACAAGGTGGAATTTACAACAAGGCCTTATGAGGGAAAAATAACCGGTGTTCCTTGATAAAAATTTCTCTTCCTTATGAAAATATTAAATTCTAAACTTGCATGCACCTAATATCTAGTTTTAAATATACATGAAAACAATTGGCACAGCTATGAGAGAACTGACAAATATACCATTCTACTGGGAAATACTAACACTTTTTTTTTTTTTTTTTCAAACATCTTTATTGAAGTATAATTGCCTTACCATAGTGTGTTAGCATCTGCTTTATAACAAAGTGAATCTGTTATACATATACAATATGTTCCCATTTCTCTTCCCTCCTGCATCTCCCTCCCTCCCACCCTCCCCATCCCACCCCTCTAGGTGGTCACAAAGCACCGAGCTGATCTCCCTGTGCTATGCGGCTGCTTCCCACTAGCTATCTATTTTACATTTGGTAGTGTATATATGTCCATGACACTCTCTTACCCTGTCACATCTCACCCCACCCCCTCCCCGTATCCTCAAGTCCATTCTCTAGTAGGTCTGTGTCTTTATTCCCGTCTTGCCACTAGGTTCTTCATGGCCTTTTTTTTTTTTTTTTTCCCTTAGATTCCATATATATGTGTTAGCATACTGTATTTGTTTTTCTCTTTCTGACTTACTTCACTCTGTATGACAGACTCTAACTCCATCCACCTCATTACAAATACCTCCATTTCATTTCTTTTTATGGCTGAGTAATATTCCATTGTATATATGTGCCACATCTTCTTTATCCATTCATCTGTCGATGGACATTTAGGTTGCTTCCATGTCCTGGCTATTGTAAATAGAGCTGCAATGAACATTTTGGTACATGACTCTTTTTGACCTATGGTTTTCTCAGGGTATATGCCCAGTAGTGGGATTGCTGGGTCGTATGGTAGTTCTATTTGTAGTTTTTTAAGGAACCTCCATACTGTTCTCCATAGTGGCTGTATCAATTTACATTCCCACCAACAGTGCAAGAGTGTTCCCTTTCCTCCACACCCTCTCCAGCATTTATTGTTTCTAGATTTTTTGATGATGGCCATTCTGACCGGTGTGAGATGATATCTCATTGTAGTTTTGATTTGCATTTCTCTAATGATTAATGATGTTGAGCATTCTTTCATGTGTCTGTAGGCCATCTGTATATCTTCTTTGGAGAAATGTCTATTTAGATCTTCTGCCCATTTTTGGATTGGGTTGTTCGTTTTTTTGTTATTGAGCTGCATGAGCTGCTTGTAAATCTTGGAGATTAATCCTTTGTCAGTTGCTTCATTTGCAAATATTTTCTCCCATTCTGAGGGTTGTCTTTTGGTCTTGTTTATGGTTTCCTTTGCTGTGCAAAAGCTTTTCAGTTTCATTAGGTCCCATTTGTTTATTTGTGTTCTTATTTCCATTTCTCTGGGAGCTGGGTCAAAAAGAATCTTGCTGTGATGTATGTCATAGAGTGTTCTGCCTATGTTTTCCTCTAAGAGTTTGATAGTGTCTGCCCTTACACTTAGGTCTTTAATCCATTTTGAGTTTATTTTTGTGCATGGTGTCAGGGAGTGTTCTAGTTTCATACTTTTACATGTTCCTGTCCAATTTTCCCAGCACCACTTATTGAAGAGGCTGTCTTTTCTCCACTGTATATGCTTGCCTCCTTTATCAAAGATAAGTTGACCATATGTGTGTGGGTTTATCTCTGGGCTTTCTATCCTGTTCCATTGATCTATATTTCTGTTTTTGTGCCAATACCAAACTGTCTTGATTACTGAAGCTTTGTAATATAGTCTGAAGTCAGGGAGCCTGATTCCCCCAGCTCCATTTTTCGTTCTCAAGATTGCTTTGGCTATTCGGGGTCTTTTGTGTTTCCATACAAATTGTGAAATTTTTTGTTCTAGTTCTGTGAAAAATGCCAGTGGTAGTTTGATAGGGATTGCATTGAATCTGTAGATTGCTTTGGGTAGTAGAGACATTTTCACAATGTTGATTCTTCCAATCCAGGAACATGGTATATCTCTCCATCTATTTGTATCATCTTTAATTTCTTTCATCAGTGTCTTATAATTTTCTGCATACAGGTCTTTTGTCTCCTTAGGTAGGTTTATTCCTAGATATTTTATTCTTTTTGTTGCAATGGTAAATGGGAGTGTTTTCTTAATTTCACTTTCAGATTTTTCGTCATTAGTGTATAGAAATGCAAGAGATTTCTGTGCATTAATTTTGTATCCTGCTACTTTACCAAATTCATTGATTAGCTCTAGGAGTTTTCTGGTAGCATCTTTAGGATTCTCTATGTATAGTATCATGTCATCTGCAAATAGTGACAGCTTTACTTCTTCTTTTCCGATTTGGATTCCTTTTATTTCTTTGTCTTCTCTGATTGCTGTGGCTAGGACTTCCAGAACTATGTTGAATAATAGTGGTGAGAGTGGGCAACCTTGTCTTGTTCCTGATCTTAGTGGAAATGGTTTCAGTTTTTCACCATTGAGGACAATGTTGGCTGTGGGTTTGTCATATATGGCCTTTATTATGTTGAGGAAAGTTCCCTCTATGCCTACTTTCTGCAGGGCTTTTATCATAAATGGGTGTTGAATTTTGTCAAAAGCTTTCTCTGCATCTATTGAGATGATCATATGGTTTTTCTCCTTCAATTTGTTAATATGGTGTATCACATTGATTGATTTGCGTATATTGAAGAATCCTTGCATTCCTGGGATAAACCCCACTTGATCATGGTGTATGATCCTTTTAATGTGCTGTTGGATTCTGTTTGCTAGTATTTTGTTGAGGATTTTTGCATCTATGTTCATCAGTGATATTGGCCTGTAGTTTTCTTTCTTTGTGACATCTTTGTCTGGTTTTGGTATCAGGGTGATGGTGGCCTCGTAGAATGAGTTGGGGAGTGTTCCTCCCTCTGCAATATTTTGGAAGAGTTTGAGAAGGATAGTTGTTAGCTCTTCTCTAAATGTTTGATAGAATTCGCCTGTGAAGCCATCTGGTCCTGGGCTTTTGTTTGTTGGAAGGTTTTTAATCACAGTTTCAATTTCAGTGCTTGTGATTGGTCTGTTCATATTTTCTATTTCTTCCTGGTTCAGTCTCGGCAGTTTGTGCATTTCTAAGAATCTGTCCATTTCTTCCAGGTTGTCCATTTTATTGGCATAGAGTTGCTTGTAGTAATCTCTCATGATCTTTTGTATTTCTGCAGTGTCAGTGGTTACTTCTCCTTTTTCATTTCTAATTCTATTGATCTGAGTCTTCTCCCTTTTTCTCTTGATGAGTCTGGCTAATGGTTTATCAATTTTGTTTATCTTCTCAAAGAACCAGCTTTTAGTTTCATTGATTTTTGCTATTGTTTCCTTCATTTCTTTTTCATTTATTTCTGACCTGATCTTTATAATTTCTTTCCTTCTGCTGGCTTTGGGGTTTTTTTGTTCTTCTTTCTCTAATTGCTTTAGGTGCAAGGTTAGGTTGTTTATTCGAGATGTTGCCTGTTTCTTGAGGTAGGCTTGTATTGCTATAAACTTCCCTCTTAGCACTGCTTTTGCTGTGTCCCATAGGTTTTGGGTCGTCGTGTCTCCATTGTCATTTGTTTCTAGGTATTTTTTGATTTCCCCTTTGATTTCTTCAGTAATCACTTCGTTATTAAGTAATGTATTGTGTAGCCTCCATGTGTTTGTATTTTTTACAGATCTTTTCCTGTAATTGATATCTAGTCTCATAGCGTTGTGGTCGGAAAAGATACTTGATACGATTTCAATTTTCTTAAATTTACCAAGGCTTGATTTGTGACCCAAGATATGATCTATCCTGGAGAATGTTCCATGAGCACTTGAGAAAAATGTGTATTCTGTTGTTTTTGGGTGGAATGTCCTATAAATATCAATTAAGTCCATATTGTTTAATGTATCATTTAAAGCTTGTGTTTCCTTATTTATTTTCATTTTGGATGATCTGTCCATTGGTGAAAGTGGGGTGTTAAAGTCCCCTACTATGATTGTGTTGCTGTCAATTTCCCCTTTCATGGCTGTTAGTATTTGCCTTATGTATTGAGGTGCTCCTATGTTGGGTGCATAAATATTTACAATTGTTATACCTTCCTCTTGGATCGGTCCCTTGATCATTATATAGTGTCCTTCTTTGTCTCTTGTAATAGTCTTTATTTTAAAGTCTATTTTGTCTGATATGAGAATTGCTACTCCAGCTTTCTTTTGATTTCCATTTGCATGGAATATCTTTTTCCATCCCCTCACTTTCAGTCTGTATGTGTCCCTAGGTCTGAAGTGGGTCTCTTGTAGACAGCATATGTATGGGTCTTGTTTTTGTATCCATTCAGCCAGCCTGTGTCTTTTGGTGGGAGCATTTAATCCATTTACATTCAAGGTAATTATCGATATGTATGTTCCTATTCCCATTTTCTTAAATGTATTGGGTTTGTTATTGTAGGTGTTTTCCTTCTCTTGTGTTTCTTGCCTAGAGAATTTCCTTTAGCATTTGTTGTAAAGCTGGTTTGGTGGTGCTGAACTCTCTCAGCTTTTGCTTGTCTGTAAAGGTTTTAATTTCTCCATCGAATCTGAATGAGATCCTTGCTGGGTAGAGTAATCTTGGTTGTAGGTTTTTCTCCTTCATGACTTTAAGTATATCCTGCCACTCCCTTCTGGCTTGCAGAGTTTCTGCTGAGAGATCAGATGTTAACCTTATGGGGATTCCCTTGTGTGTTATTTGTTTTTTTTCCCTTGCTGCCTTTAATATGTTTTCCTTATATTTAATTTTTGACAGTTTGATTAATATGTGTCTTGGCGTGTTCCTCCTTGGGTTTATCCTGTATGGGACTCTCTGTGCTTCCAGGACTTGATTAACTATTTCCTTTCCCATATTAGGGAAGTTTTCAACTATAATCTCTTCAAAAATTTTCTCAGTCCCTTTCTTTTTCTCTTCTTCTTCTGGTACCCCTATAATTCGAATGTTGGCACGTTTAATGTTGTCCCAGAGGTCCCTGAGACTGTCCTCAGTTCTTTTCATTCTTTTTTCTTTATCCTGCTCTGTAGTAGTTATTTCCACCATTTTATCTTCCAGGTCACTTATCCTTTCTTCTGCCTCAGTTATTCTACTATTGATCCCATCTAGAGTATTTTTAATTTCATTTATTGTGTTTTTCATCATTGCTTGGTTCCTCTTTAGTTCTTCTACATCCTTGTTAAATGTTTCTTGCATTTTGTCTATTCTGTTTCCAAGATTTTGGATCATCCTTACTATCATTATTCTGAATTCTTTTTCAGGTAGACTACCTATTTCCTCTTCATTTGTTAAGTCCAGTGTGTTTTGAGCCTGCTCCTTCATCTGCTGTGTGTTTTTCTGTCGTCTCATTTTGCCTATCTTACTGTGTTTGGGGTCTCCTTTTCACAGGCTGCAGGTTCGTAGTTCCCGTTGTTTTTGGTATCTGTCCCCAGCGGCTAAGGTTGGTTCAGTGGGTTGTGTAGGCTTCCTGGTGGAGGGAACTAGTGCCTGAGTTCTGGTGGATGAGGCTAGATCTTGTCTTTCTGGTGGGCACGTCCACGTCTGGTGGTGTATTTTGTGGTGTCTGTGGCCTTATTATGATTTTAGGCAGCCTCTCTGCCAATGGATGGGGTTGTGTTCCTGTCTAGCTAGTTGTTTGGCATAGGATGTCCAGCACTGTAGCTTGCTGGTCGTCGAGTGAAGCTGGGTCTTGATGTTGAGATGGAGATCTCTGGGAGATTTTTGCCGTTTGGTATTACGTGGAGCTGGGAGGTCTCTTGTGGACCAGTGTTCTGAAGTTGGCTCTCCCACCTCAGAGGCACGGCCCTGATGCCTGGCTGGAGCACCAAGAGCCTTTCGTCCACACGGCTCAGAGTAAAAGGGAGAAAAAATAGAAAGAAAGAAAGAAAGAAAGAGGCTATAATATAGTGAAGTAAAATAAAGCTATTGTAAAGCAAAGCTATACAGACAAAATCTCACCCAGAAGCATATACATATACACTCACAAAAAAAAGGAAAAGGGGAAAAATTAATATCTCCTGCTCCCAGAGTCCACCTCCTGAATTTGGGCTGATTCGTTGTCTATTCAGGTATTCAACAGAGGCAGGCACATCAAGTTGTTTGTGGAGTTTTAATCCGCTGCTTCTGAGGCTGCTGGGAGAGATTTCCCCTTCTCTTCCCTGTTCGCACAGCTCCTGGGGTTCAGCTTTGGATTTGGACCCGCCTCTGCGTGTAGGTCGCCTGAGGGCGTCTGTTCCCCGCCCAGACAGGACGGGGTTAAAGGAGCAGCTGCTTCGGGGGCTCTGGCTCACCCAGGCCGCGGGGAGGGAGCGGTACGGAGGAGGCGGGGCGAGCCTGCGGCGGCCGAGGCCGGCGTGACGTTGCACCAGCTCGAGGCGCGCAGTGCGTTCTCCCGGGGATGTTGTCCCCGGATCCCGGGACCCTGGCAGTGGCGGGCTGCACAGGCTCCCGGGAGGGGAGGTGTGGAGAGTGACCTGTGCTCACACACAGGCTTTTTGGAGGCGGCAGCAGCAGCCCCAGCGTCTCACGCCCGTCTCTGTGGTCCGCGCTGATCGCCGTGGCTTGCGCCCTTCTCTGGAGTTCGTTTAGGCGGCGCTCTGAATCCCCTCTCCTTGCGCGCAGCGAAACAAAGAGGCAAGAAAAAGTCTCTTGCCTCTTCGGCAGCTGCAGACCTTTTCCCGGTCTCCCTCCCGGCTAGCTGTGGTGCGCCAACCCCTTCAGGCTGTGTTCACGCCGCCAGCCCCAGTCCTCTCCCTGCGATCCGACCGCAGCCCGAGCCTCAGCTCCCAGCCCTGCCCGCCCGGGCGGGGGAGCAGACAAGCCTCTCGGGCTGGTGAGAGCCGCTCGGCGCCGAGCCTCTGTGCGGGAGTCTCTCCGATTTTCCCTCTGCGCCCCTGTTGCTGTGGGATCCGCGCTGATAGCCGCGGCTCACGCCCTTCTCTGGAGTTCGTTTAGGCGGTGCTCTGAATCCCCTCTCCTTGCCCGCCGCGAAACAAAGAGGCAAGAAAAAGTCTCTTGCCTCTTCGGCAGCTGCAGACTTTTTCCCCGGACTCCCTCCCGGCTAGCTGTGGTGCGCTAACCCCTTCAGGCTGTGTTCACGCTGCCAGCCCCAGTCCTCTCCCTGCGATCTGACCGAAGCCCGAGCCTCAGCTCCCAGCCCCGCCCGCCCCGGCGGCTAAGCAGACAAGCCTCTCGGGCTGGTGAGTGCTGCTCGGCGCCGAGCCTCTGTGCGGGAACCTCTCCGCTTTGCCCTCCGCACCTCTGTGGCTGCGCTCTCCTCCGTGGCTCTGAAGCTTCCCCCCTCCGCCCCCCGCAGTCTCCGCCCGCGAAGGGGCTCCTAGTGCATGGAAACCTTTCCTCCTTCACGGCTCCCTCCCACTGGTGCAGGTGCCGTCCCTATTCTTTTGTCTCTGTTATTTCTTTTTTCTTTTGCCCTACCCAAGTACGGGGGGAGTTTCTTGCCTTTTTGGAGGTCGGACGTTTTCTGCCAGCGTTCAGTGGGTGTACTGTAGGAGCAGTTCCACGTGTAGGTGTATTTCTACTGTATCTGTGGGAAGGAATGTGATCTCCGCGTCTTACTCTTCCGCCATCTTCTCTATCATCATCCCATCTTCTCTATCATCATCCTAACACTTTTTAACTCATTTTGTGAGGCTAGTAAGGCCTTGATACCAAAACAAAATGAGGGGGAAAATAAAGGAAAAAATATTATAGACCTATTTCACACAGAAACACACAAAACATAAATATTAGTGAATATAATTCATTAAAAGCTAATGCATTATTATGAGATTAGATTTATTCTAGGAATAAGCGTTGGTTCAGATTTAGAAAAATCAGTGTATTTCATGCTAATAATTTAAAAGACAAGAATGATACAATCATCTCAAGAAGAATATAATGGAAAATTGTAACACTAATGCAATATTAAAAAAAACCTCTTAGAAAGCAAATTATAGAAGAGAACTTCATAGGCTGATAAAGATATACACAAAAATTCACGTGAAACATAACTCCTAAGAGTATATCCTCAAAAATCAGAAAGAAGACTTGGATTCCTGATATCACCTCTTTAATTCAACATTTTCCTAGTTACCAGCCTTTTCAATAAGTCGATTAAAAGAATAACATCTGGGAATTACCTGGTGGTCCAGTGGTTAGGACTCAGCGCTCTCACTGCTGAGATCCCAGGTTCAATCCCTGGTTGGGGAACTAAAAATCCCATAAGCCTTGTGGTGTGGCCAAAAAAAAAGAAATTTGGAATACATAGAAAAAACAAAATTATTTTCAGCCAATGTAATTGTCTACTTGAAAAACCAAAAGGAACCTACAGATAAAGTATTAAAATTAATGAGAGTTTTTCAAGGCTGTAATATATAATATTGATATTGAAGTCAATTTTATTTTTATATCCCATCAAAACTAATCTTACGTAATTTAAGAAGATATCACTTGCAAAAGCAACACGATGTCTTTTGAATATAACAAAAAGTTGGATTACTATGGAGAAAACCAGAACACCTTATTGAAATACATTATTAAATAGGACCTAAATATATAAAAAGATATACCATGTTCATGGGTTGAAGACTCAGTTTTGTAAAGAAATTTCAATATGGTGTTCCAAAATGACAAGTGTCCTGACTAGGAGAGCTAACTACAACACTCAGTTCCTTAAGGCCTATAAAGATGAGTCCTCTAAATGTCTCTGGTAATTATAATAAAACACTAATAGTAAATTCAGGTATTAAAAAATACAAAATGTATTTTGTACTGATAATCATAACAAAAGGACAATGAGTTAGGAATTGTAAGCTATGCAAAATTAGAACACATCATTTTGGGAAAGATACCAAATTTCAAAAAATTAAAACCAAATGACAGAAACTTTAAAAATTGATGTTGTGACATGTAAATCTTCACATTAGAATGGGCTCAATCTAATGACCATGGCATTTTTGAATTATTTATACATTAGCTACCAGGTCTTATGTCCCAACCAGATTCTGCAATCTGGATTTTTATGAAGGAATGAAAATAATTCAGAAATCTTAGGAAACTTTCAATATAAATAAAGCAATAACTCTGAAAAGTATGAGAATAATAAAGAAATAATTTATATCTGTGCCATTGATGTTTTAGATCAAGTTAGGCATGTCTTGCAAAGCTGAGTTTATAATCTTTGAGTCTGTGCATGTTTGTTTTTTAAAGGAAAGTATTTGGAGACCCAGCTATAATAACAGCAGTTTAAATTGCTTTATAAAGGAATTTATTGAATGTGGTTACTATTTAAATTATTGAGACAAATTGGTTTTCAAAATTTGTCTAATGGAGATGTGAATCCAGTACATCAAGCAGTAAGCAAAGTACAAATAACAGTGAATATGTCTCTCCACATGTATAATTAGTTCTCACAACTAAAGAATTGATCAGTACAGTAGTGTTGCAGAGGTGCCCTGCCTAGATCCCCTCTACAGGACCAAAATTCTCCTTCCCCCAGCTGTTGTGAGTACTGTCTGATGACGGTTCAGTTAGTCCCTCTCTAAGAATTATCCTTTGCAGAAGGGGGTTGTCTTGCCCAAGGTTACGCCCCTCCCTGGGGACAGCCTGCAGCCAGTGGTTGATGTGGGGGCACAAAATCTCAGATCTCACTGTGGGACAGCACTGAAGGGCCATCCTGGCTCCACAGCTCCTTGTAGGATGTGCTGAGGCCTCTGCTGCGACAGTGTCACCCAGTTACAGGTGTTGTTCCAGGCAAACACTCCTCAGTTGCTCTTCTGTGTGCAAATCTCTGTTCAGAATCTATTTCACAGAGAACCCTAAGTGGGGGTGATTTCTTTTTGATCTCCATAAACAAACATCTACTAAATTGAAAACTGTATGACAGTTGTTGAGTTATTGAGATAGGCATTGGAGATAGAAGAACATATTTTCTGATGTAAGTTTTTAACTTCTATGGGTAGACAGGGCATATGTGTTAAACACTGCTAAGCAGTATACATATTGTCCGGGTCAAATGTGTGAAGCAGAGAGCACATATTATAGGAATTTAGGGCAGGGAGAGACCTGTCTTCTTTGGCTGAGCTGTAAAAGAAAAGGTTGAAATAAATGGAAAGGAGATGGGATTATGCCTGGTGCAGTGCAAGGCACTTTGTTCATGGCTCTTTTGTAACCGGTAGCAGGTGGCACCATGATTTATCTATTCACATATCTCTTTTTTCAACTAGAGTGTGAACTCCTCATTGATAGGTCCATATTTTATTCATCTTTAAATCCACAGAAAATAGAATGTTTATTAATTCAACAAGTATTCACGCAGCATTGATCAGTCTGATAGTGTGCCAGGAGCTGTACATTAGTGTATAAACGAAGTATTGTCTCTGCCTTCAAGGAGCATACAGCCCAGACAGGAAGATCATTAATAGAGACTTCAATAGACAACTTATATTTTGACAGGTAGTATTCATTAAATAATTCTTTATTGCCAAGTGCCATTTATGTGCCAGGCACAGTTCTGTGATGAAATAATCAGCAAAGTGCCATGGGAGCACACAGCAGGGACCCTCAACCCACGTGGAGAACATATGTTTTAAGGAAGGCTTCCTGGATGAGGTGATGTTCAAGTGTGACCTTGGGTAAGGGGACACTTTTCTCTGTGGGTTGTGCTCTGAGAAGGACTCAGCTGAGAGCTGTCAGCTGTCTATGCCCCTAGTGGCTGGCAAAATGAAAGCCTCCATCCTGCAGGCAGCGCTGGGCTACACACAGCTGTAGCCACCTTGGTGATCTGGGTAGAGCAGCGGCTCTCAAGCTTGAGGGTGCATTGAAATCACCTGGAGGACTTTTTCAAATAGATTGCTGGGCCCCATCCCCAGATTATCTGATTTAATAGGTCTTGAGAGAGGCCTAACATTTGCATATCTAACATGTTCCCAGGTGATGCTTCAGCTGCTGCCACAGGATCCACACTTTGAGAACCACTGATGCAGAGAAGGCTGTATTTGAAATGCCACTCCAGGGCATTCATTCAGAGTAGATAAAGTTTGATAATATTTACTGAATGAATAGCACCAAGTTCAAGTATCCTACTTCCAACTGAGGGAGAAAGTACACTATTACAATGCAATGCAGTAAGCTCTAAGATGTTAGTTGCAAAGTATTAGCAGGGTTGCAGAAAAGGGCCAGTTTTTCCTTCATTCGTCATGAGAATCTTGACAGACAAGTGAGCTGATCTCACCTTCTGGCTGAGTGAACTAATTGGGAGTAAACTTTTATCTTTGGATCTTAGTTTCCTCAAGAGTAAAATGGAGATGTTAATAATGATATCAGAGGGTTGTTGTTAGGATCAACTAGGATAATTCATGCAAAAGTACTTCAAATATAAGGTAATATTAAACAATCTAGCTTTTGTTCTTTGCTTGATTATCTTTCTAGAGTTCTTTATTTATGTATATATGACTTGCATTATTTCAGTAAAGTCACTGATACTTTTATGGGCCTTCAAATATTTTCTTTCGTTTTACTGATTAGGCACAAGGAAACAGGAAGCCACTATTAACATTCTAACTTAAACAGTTTCCTTTTTCATATTAATTTTGCCTTAATTACAAAAAATTGGATAAGTTGCAGATTTTTTAATGAAAGACAGAAATGCTATGCTAATGATATAAGAATGAATATGCATTTGGTTAGAACTTTTATTTGGGGATTTAAATTTCATCTCTGACTGGAACTATTCCTTTTTTAAAAATAAATTTAATCTCTTTTGCCACAGGATGGTAGTGTTGCTTCTCTTGTTAAGCCCCCAAAATAGATTTCAGATGTCAGTTAAAATCATAAAAAATTATATTTCTCCAAGAAGATCTAACAATAAAACATTAGTTTCATAAAGAAAAAAGACTCCTACACATTTATGTTATTTTTAAAGAGCAGGAAACCTCAATGCCAGTGTTTCCTGAGGAGAATTGCCATTTCTTCCTTAGGAAACAGATCTTTGCATGTCAGGAATATTCTCATTATCTCTCTTCTTAAGTGAACCTTGTTTTAGGCATTGTCTTTCAAATTACTGCCCCTTTTACTTGGGTTGGCCAGTATAATTTGTTTCCTTCTAAGTTGATGTAGATATCTATTTTGAAGAAGAGAAATTTTTTTTTTAAGAAGAGAAATTTTAAATGGCACTTATATTGATTGTAATCTACATTATCTTTTATAGCAGATTTAGGATTAGAAGCCAACTTGGAAATTGTCTAGTGTGACCCTCTATTTGCATGCAGTAATTTCTTCTGCATCTCCAGAACAGATGGCCATGCAGTTTCTCAAGTGCCTCTAAGGATGCCCTTCAAGGCAGCCTCTATTCGTTGGAGGACTCCTAGAAAAGGAACTTGTTTGCTTTATGCTCAACAGAATGTGGTGTTGCTTGGAAGCTGTGAAGCTTCTGTTTGCTTGAATTCAAGACCATTTCATTTGTCTAGAGGCAACCATCTTGTTGAGAGAATGAGTCATAGGATAAAATTATGAAATGTAGTTTGCTGCATACCATAGTCAGTCACAGTCTGTCCACAGATAAAATATTGAAGAAATATAACAAGCTACAGTACATTTTGTACTCTGAGAGATCTGGGTTTAACATGTCAGAAATTATTTATTTTCCTCATGACCATCATGGATTTACTTAAATATTCAATTAGGATTTTTGGTTACCCTGTTCCCAGAAGTACAGTTTCCATTAACATTAAAATTTACAATCAGCAGGTTTAGTGGAGGAAATAAATTCCTTTGTCACCTTGCCAAATGAGGTGGTGGTATGTGAGAAAGCACACATGTCTCATCAGGGCCTTGGCTATTTTCTCAGGGGACACTTTTCTCCTCACCCAGTAATCCAGTGACTCTGTAACCTATTGAAGGTAAGATGGTAAGAGAGAGGTTTGTGGAAAGATTTAGACTAAGTTTACAAGGATCTGAATGGCAGGGGTGTCACCAGGGGTCCTAAATGCATTCCTCAGGTTTGTAGATTTAGGAATGTCCTCTTATCCGTTCAGCAAGGGACTGATTATGCTCTTTGAAACCCGCTACACTAACTGATCAGAGAAGAGAGTGAGATATAAACACGAGGTGCTTCATTATTACATTTCCCATGAGAAGTGCACCTGACAGTGGTCGTAGCCCATGCTCTACTATTTCAGTAGGTTTTATAATATCAGCTCCCCGAGGGTCACTGTGCCAGGTATAGATGAATCAAAGCCTCATGGGATATGCTACTTTGGCAGATGGCTAGTCACTTCTACTTTGTATTCATGCTTGTTGGTTATAATTTCAGAGAATTATGTTTTTAACCTTGACTTCAAATTCTTACTTGAGTCCTGAAGCCACCTATTTATGACAACTATGTAGACTTTTATGATTGTAAATTTTGTGATGTCTAAATCTAGAAATCAAATATGAATCATATATTTTTCAAATGCATGCCATTTGTAATTATTTTCTTGTTACTACATAGCATTTTGATCAAGAAAGGGAGGAAAAACATTTTAATTTCTTCATATTTTGATTAGATATGGCAGACACTGTGATTAAATAAGATGTAAAGGGTGAAAAAATGAAATAGTAATGTGAGAATCCAGAGTTAAATAACAATTAATTTAGCCTTCAAATTAAAAGCCAAGTAAAGATTCACATAATGTACCTCTTCTATAAAGAATCAGTGTTGACCTTTTTTCACTTGATGAAGGACATCTACCTTATATATGTTTGTGCACTCAAAAAATTATGAAATGCTTACTAAATGCCAAGGATTGTGTTAGGCATGAAGGAGACAAAGATAAATAAGACATAGTTTCTATCTCAAGATGCTTGCAACCTAGTAGGAGATGCTAACAACTAAACAGGCAGTTCAAAGTAGGATATAAAGAAGTACAAGGTGCTACTGATACACATGAAAGTGTTCCTAACCCAGCTGTCTGTTATGTTTCTCAATAATGGAGGGAAAGCATATTTTAGTCAATATGTTTTTATACTTTTCTATAGTCTTCCTTTTGTTCTAAATGATTAAAGATAAAATAAATACTTGTCCATAGAGATGAGATGCACTTATTTTGTATGTTAGCATATCAGTGTAATCAAGGTTTTAATTTTGGAAGTTATGGTCCCCAAAGGGAGACAATTTATTTTTTACCATTGGGATGGTAATGATGTAGCAATAACCTCCCCAATTTTTAATGTCTCCCCCAAACCATCCCACATTAAACATACAATCTGCATAAAAACAATATTCTTGGAATGTGGTTACAGCTTGAGGCAAGTCCCTCAGAACCTGTTCTCTGCTCACCACACACACACGAACTCATCCAACCAGAGTGCGGCTCCAAAGCTCCTCATATTCAGAAATCCAGAATCTGCTACTATATGGAAGTCTATTTATGATATAAAGCAGGAGTCACTGCAGCAAAAGTAGAATATATGCCATTTCTGTATGATATATAAAGTTATTGTCCAAGATGTTAGAGTCGCAATTGTAACATTCCTTACTTAAACTACAGCATTTTAATGTCCTTAATATGAACTAACAGAACATACTCTATTGCACTTTCCAAAACTTCAGAGAACAAAACCACTGGGGCAGTATGGATCCTTCTTTAGCAAACTGCAGAGAATCTGTGCTCAAAATCCTTATCTTAGGGATTGCCTTGAACTAGTCAGATCCTATCAATCACTTGACTAGCATAAAGGTATTCAATAAAATTTCATATACCCATTAACCCACTCAACTGGCACTTGTTGAGCTCCTGTTATATGTTGGGTACTGTTGTAGATTTGGGGGTTCCATTAAAAAGTAACATGTTAAAAAAAAATAACATGTCATCCCTATCTCCAGGGAGTTCACACTATGTCATGGGAGGTAGACTTAGTAATGATCTATCATGTGAGAAGTATTAAATTATTTCTTGAACATGGTGCCACAAAAACACTAGAGAAGAAGGATGAATATTGTCTTTTATGGGTAGAGAAAAGCTCTAGAGAGAGGTGGTCACACTTGTGCTGATTCTTGAAGAATGAATAGGCATTTTCTAGGTGGTGAGAGTGAAGACATTTTGAGTGGAGAAAATATTATGAGATACATTACATATGATTCATTAATCTATTCATTTTAATCTCTATGTTTTAGAAAGTTAGGTGACCAGAAATCTCAATGCTTACAGTGTCCTGTCTTAGCTTCCTGCAAAAAAGTGTTCACTGGATTGGCTCAAAATTATGGTCACAGATTTTCCTAAGAAATGGCTTTATGAAGAATATGGCTGCATTATTTGTAAAATGTTTTTGATTGGTATCATATGTTCATGTTGATTTTTCAATCTGAGTATTATTTAACAAACATTTTCTTCATACTCTCCATAAGTAATTATCTATTCTTGGTCTTAAACTCTTCTAACCTTTTACCATCTTCCTTAATTGAGATATATGCACTTTCTCTTTTATCTCACTTCTTTGCAATGTACAAAGAAGCAAAGGAAACTGAGTAACAGGTACCACGGCCAAATCATACTTCAGCTAAATGCTTGGGAGCACTGGACTCTTCCACAGCCACTGAGTATACGTTCTGAGCTGTTTCTATACATTTGCATCCTCAACTTGAGACTGAAAATCCTGGGTGGAATATCCAATTACCTGAACCTGGGTCATTTGTCTCAAGAAACCCTGGCTGCTCTTTACCTTCTCTTCTCAACATTAAAAAAGTGCCTTAGATGTTGAGCAGTAAAATACAACAGTCCACATCATGATCACTCTGTGGACCTTGGTACCATTATCTACTCCCTTCTTGAAATCTTTTCTTTACCTGACTTCTAGAATCTTTTACTTCCAGATACTTCTAGATACTCCCCTGCTTTTCTAATCTTGATGTCTCTCTATTACCAATAGGTTAGGTACAAAATAGTTAACATGAAATGTAATGCCCTTCATAATAATGCTCTTTGGATTTGGGACATTACACTCCCCTTTCTGTTCCAGCTCCCCATTGGAGAACCCTTGGTTCTTGTACTTGTAATTCCCTCAGTATATCCTTCACTTGAAAACATCCTGAAAAGCCTTTCTTCCTCTTTGTCTTTGGATTCGTCCTTCAAGGTTCAGATTAATTGTGTGAAACCCTCCAGGATTATCTCTGAGCAAAATTAATCTCTTCCTTCTCTGCCTTCCCTTAGTACTTTACCTAGTTAGTTTATGACTCTCTCTTCCAAATAGGTTCTTCAAAGGGAGACCATGTCATATTTTAATTCAGCAAAATGCTAGCTGAATGACTTTTGAGTCATCTTAAATCCTTTTTGGACATATCTGGATATAAATTGTATGGTAATAAAAATAATGTAGTAATAATAATAATAATAATGTTGCTGTTTATATAATAATAATGTTGCAGTTATAATGTTGCTGTTTTTCCCTATCATCCAGGTGTTCAGTTATCAAAGGACCATTGTTTTCATTTACCATGCATAATTAAAACACTCTTGTATCTTTCACCCAAAGATCTGGACACCCTTCAATAAAAGAAGCTGGAGTCTTCTGTTGTGCTGAGGAGAGCACTGTGGTGAAATAGAAGAGCATCTTTGTATTGTGCTCCTGTTATTTTCTAGGACAGAATAATACCTATGCTGCCAATAGCCTAATGTGATTTCTGGCATAAAGTTTCGTAGTGCCTTTTCAAAACCATCAAAGCAAAATCCTAAATGGGCAGCACTCTAGTAGCTGCTATAAAAGCCCTTAAATTGCCACTCATACATAACTTTCAGTATTGTGCTGACATGTGCTGGCCATGGTTTGCCTTTTTCTAGACTGTGTTGTAAGCTGTAGATGAACAGATGTTCTTTTCACCATTCTGAGATACTCCACCACCTACACTATTCCTGCATCTGAAGTAGCAGGCAAGACTAGACCAACCATAGCACAAACATTCATGCTAAGTAGGTGAATGCCATTTCATACTTAACCAGGTTCTCTATCAAATATTTCCTAAACCCAGGGGAGATATTTTCTGATGATTGTTAATCATTCCTAAACAATAAATTGCTAAGTAGTTTTGAATGATGTACCACATTCAGTATATAATGTTCACTGATGAATGGAAAATATCTATGAACAGGGAGATTAATGCACCACCCACAAAGAAAACTGTATGGTAACAACCAGTAAGCCAGTGGCAATGAACTTTAAGAATTCAATTGTTCTAAATCTTAGGCATTAACATCAGGCTCTAAGGTAATGGTACACTTATATTTAAACCTGTGGATGACGTACATTCCTGAAAAGTCACTTATAAAACACATTTCTGTGATTCATATGTTTGTCCTGAGTTCTGGTTTTAGAAATACAGACCTGTATAGCATATAAGCTCTGCAGGAAGAAAGGGAGAGAGATGGTAAGAAAAAAAAAAGAGATCTAGCAAAACAAACAAACAAAAAAGTTAAGGATGACAGACTCCAACCAGCAAACCTAGAGGCAGACGTGAACTCTATTAGCTTGCTTTGGCAGTGGTAAAAGAGCCCAAGATGAAAGAACGGCTGTCCAGCCATGACAGCTGGCAGAGTTTGCGTTCTAGCTCTGGCATTAGAATTCCTTGCTGCTTAATTCTGCAAGTTCAAATTTTTAGAGAAAATATTCCATTTAATGGTATACCCTTATGAAGAGATTTATACAATAGCTCTAAGCACTTTTGTTTCATAGATAGCCAATGGTTTCTAACAAGTTAATGGTAATGATCAGCAAGACATTGGTTATCCTTTGAGACAGACTTTTGAGATACTTTGTAAAACTGAAATTACTCTGTGTGTGTGTGTGTGTGTGTGTGTGTGTGTATAGTTTGTCAGGAAAAAACTGTGAAAGACTAAAATAGGCAAAAAAAGATTTTGGGGGTCTCCTGTCTTGTATATCCTTCTGGATTATCTCTGCCTTTCATTTTCTTTGAGCTATTTTACAGTTCTTAGCATTGCGTGATGCAAATAGTAAATGATTCTTGTCCATAGAAATGGAAATTGTGTCCCGCTGGAAATTCAGTTGATTATTGCTCTGTGGGCATTAACCAGTTTTACATCTGTTAAGCAAATTCATTTCAGCATTCTTTATGGTCTACATATGCGTGGTTCCTTCAATTCCCTTTTGTGCCATTTGTAACATTTTATTCATTCCCTCATTTAATGAGTTAAATAAAATCTTGGGCCCATATGCTCATTTTATATTTACATGTGTTTTACTTCTTAAAAATTATCTTTAACTGTTTATACTTATGATCTTACTAAAATAGTTTAATGTGGCAGGATGATTCTTCCTCTGTCCCTTCTTCCCTCTCCCTTTCTTCCTTCCTTCTTTAACAAGTATTAATTGGTTGCATACTTTTTTGCCAGGCATTTTAAGAGGCACTGAGTATGCAAAATCCAACCTGAATCTGCCTGTAATTTTTACATTTTTTATTATGATCTATAATGGCTTTCACAGGCACAAATAAAACTATATGAGATAATGAGAATAATAAGGCCTATGAGTTTATATAGGTTCATATTTGGGTTTTACCTCTTTCCTACTGTGTGACATTTGGTAAGTTACTTAATTTTTCTGAACTTCATTTTTCTCATTTAATGATGGATTATGCTAATACCAACCAGGCAGAGTGGTTGTTGAAAAAAGTAAGATTTTATATATATAACTGCTAGGTACTTAGATGGTATCTGGTTCTTGGTAGGGACTCTGTGATTCAGTGAATGTTAAATCCCTTCTGTGTGCCATGTCTTCAACCTTCTTTTTCAATCTTTTTTTCCCCCCCATTGTCTCCAACACGTTATTATTACCATTTCTCTTTTATTGGTGCTGGAATGACTAGGCTGATCTTAATAAACAAGAATCTAGAACCAAAGTCTCGATTCAGTACCTAGTTCATGAAAATGAGTCATGAAAACCTAAAACAAGGAATAAACTCACAACCAGGAAAACCTCTAAATGCTGAAAACCACGCTTATGGTTAAGGGACTATTAGTGTAAAAAAAAGTGATTACAAGAATGACCCCATTGCAGAAAGCATAATATTAGTCCACCTGGATAATTACAGATCAAAATTTGTGAAAGCCACATTTGCTCTGTCAAATTCTTAAAAATGAATGCTTCGCTTCCTGTCTTTGTGGGCCCACAGCAGCATTTTTTTACCCAATTCATGCTAAATGTCCCTCTATTATTTTCCCCTCCAGCTCTGCTTGTCACTTCTCCTTTAGCAGCTGGACATGTTTGCATCTTTCCCTTACAATCTTTTACTAGGTAGTTTAGATTTTTAAGTTTTTTACAATCCAAATGATATTTAATGGAATACTCATGATGCAACTTCAAGTTGCCACTTTTCTATTACTGCAGTGAGTCTGAAGGATGGCGAAGATGCAAATGCCTATTTCTTGTGAGTTTAATCTAAGCTCCCTGTGTCCTGATATATCTTATCATTTTGTTTGGTAATTAGACTTCTGTGATGATGCTATAAAATGTGTCTCAGTTGTGAAGGGAAAAGTCATTATTTATCATTAGAGGGTGGGGAATATGCTCATTTTTCATTTACCTGGGCAGCAAAGACAGAGAGACAATTTCAACTTGGAAGCCTGTGCTTGATGTGATTCTAGGATGGAACAAATAACCATGAAATTAATCTGAGAATGTTCAATCATTCTCTTGCCAGGACTTGGCTGGCATCATCTTGGTATATGAAGTATAGCTTTCCAGGCTCTCATCTTCCTCCTGAGCATGAGCAAAGCAGGGGAAGATTTGTCCCTATTACATATCATCCTATAAAGGGTGAGGTTTGAGACCAAAAGGAAACAAATTAATGAGAGGGGAAATACCTTTTGAAGCCAAGGGACTATAAATAGTACAGTTCTGTCAGTATTGTATTCATGAAGCAAGGCTGTTACCTAATGCGAGTTGGAGAATAACTTGTGTAAGTATAGTCCCAGAGAAAGAAAAAACAAGACTTACACATTTTATATCATAAGGAAAATGAAAATGAATAAATGTTGGATATGGTCACTGGTTTCCAAGAGAGGACAGTCTCACTTTGTGTTCACTCATTCATTTAATACTTATGAAGCTCCAACTAAATTCCAGACACTCTACTGAGAAGTAAACAGTGTTCTGAAGTTTGGTAGGTTTAGAGAAAAACTTGAGTGTATTCTAAGAAGGTTAGCTCATGAATTATATATTTTATGTATATTAACCTCTTTAGTTATTTTGTTGAATTTTGTATTTTCCTCTAAGTTTTGAGATATATTTATTTCTTCTTTAAGGAAGATGATTCATTAAATCACCAAGTAGCCAATCTACTGTTGCTGCAGAATTTACTATCATTGTTTGTAAATGATATAAATACTGTCTTTGATAACATCAGGAAGCCTTAAAGATCAGACAGATACTTCTGTGCAAGCTGTGAAGTGATTAGTGTCTTCTTTAGAGGTACACAGAAATCCCCCAGAATGTTGTCCTTGCTTATCCAAGGTTAAAAGAGGAGGAACTGTGATGATCTGCCTCTGAAGAAAACTCTGGATTGCCACAGAGAAGAAAAGTCAGTAATTACTACTTTACTCCTTGTTGCAGTGGTTTATCATGCTTGTTGATATTAAGTAGGTCATCAGTATTTTGTGTCATTTAAATGGGTGAATACATATCAAGTGCCTGGAATAAGGTCTGGGTCTTGGTAAAAAGGCAGTGACCTTATCATTACTTGCAATTATACACCCCCATAATCTCAATTTCATGCATCCCACTTTCTGGTCAGTACTTCATCTCTTTCTGGGTTACTCCATATAATTCTCCAAATTTAACAATCTTTCAGCCTTACTGGGACCTACAATCCTTTGATCCTACCACCTTTTCCACTGTCCCTCACCCTTTCATAATGTCATGTTCCTAGATAAAAAGGAAAGTGACATGATTCATGACAGTCATCCTCCTGCACATACAGTTATTTCTCTTGCCTTTTTAATACTCTGCCATGTACCTCTTTTTTCTTTTTTTGTATTGAAGTATAGTTGATTTACAATATTATACTAGTTTCAGGTGTACAATATAGTGATATTTTTATAGATTATACTCCATTTAAAGTTATTACAAAATAATGGCTATATTTCCCTGTGATGTACAATATATTCTTGTTACTTATTTCTTTTATACCTAGTAGTTTGTATCTCTTTTTTTTTTTTTTTTTCCACACACACACACTGTATTTTATTTTTACAAGAGATAGATAGACTGACACCAAGCATTGTACATGGATGACCACAACAAAAGCAACAATGATTGCAATTACCAAACATGAAACACACTTATACTATGTCATAATATTGACATTCAGTCCAGTAATCCTCCACTGTAACAGCTCCTTTACTTTGCAGTGAAAATTGATTTGTATATTCTTTTCCTCTGAGTCCTTGTGGGATTTTTTTTTTTTAATTCAGACAGAAAGTCACAAAAATTATACTCATCCTCATCAGTTCACTCAGTCCCATGTAATTAATTTCTTTTTTTTCATCTTGATCTTTTGTTAGCAGTTTTATGAGTTCATCAGTTTTTCATTAGAGTTCTGAAAATGCTTATTCATTCAGTTCAGCAGTACAGTCAGTTACCAGAAACCTGTACTTGTCAGAGTCTTTTCCATGAATTTCTTGAAGATGAAACTCTTTTATAGGAACATATTTGCAAAATCATCAGAGTACACCCAGAACTGTCTGTAAATGACAAAAGACTTAAAAATGACCATGGTTAAAGATTTGATGAAAGTTCATAATAATGCAGTTGACAAGAAAATTAGTTATTTCTGAGATATACATTTTAAAGTAATAACTAGGATTATTACTTATAACATTATACCAGAACATATAAGATTTTTAGAAGTTTCCTGTAATGTCTGAAACATTTATATTAACATATTTCCATACATTTTTCCATACAAATACAAATATAAGATTTGTAGAAATTTCATGTAATGTCTGAAACATTTATATTAACATATTTCCATACATATTTCCATACAAATACAAATATAAGATTTTTAGAAATTTCATGTAATGTCTGAAACATTTATATTAACATATTTCCATACATATTTCCATACAAATACAAATATAAGATTTTTAGAAATTTCATGTAATGTCTGAAACATTTATATTAACATATTTTCATACATATTTCCATACAAATACAAGATTTTTAGAAATTTCATGTAATGTCTGAAACATTTATATTAACATATTTCCATACAAATAACCCAATGAAAGTTTAGTATTAGTTGTTTTGTTTGTTTTTTTATACTGCAGGTTCTTATTAGGCATCAGTTTTATACACATCAGTGTATACATGTCAATCCCAATCGCCCAATTCAGCACATCACCATCCCCACCTCATCGCAGTTTTCCCCCCTTGGTGTCCATATGTCCATTCTCTACATCTGTGTCTCAACTTCTGCCCTGCAAACTGGCTCATCTGTACCATTTTTCTACGTTCCACATGCATGCATTAACATACGATATTTGTTTTTCTCTTTCTGACTTACTTCACTCTGTATGACAGTCTCTAGATCCATCCACTTCTCAACAAATGACTCAATTTCGTTCCTTTTTATGGCTGAATAATATTCCATCGTATATATGTACCACAACTTCTTTATCCATTCATCTGTTGATGGGCATTTAGGTTGCTTCCATGACCTGGCTATTGTAAATAGTGCTGCAATGAACATTCGGGTGCACGTGTCTTTTTGAATTACGGTTTTCTCTGGGTATATGCCCAGTAGTGGGATTGCTGGGTCATATGGTAATTCTATTTTTAGTTTTTTAAGGAACCTCCATATTGTTCTCCATAGTGGCTGTATCAATTTACATTCCCACCAACAGTGCAAGAGGGTTCCCTTTTCTCCACACCCTCTCCAGCATTTGTTGTTTGTAGATTTTCTGATGATGCCCATTCTAACAGGAGTGAGGTGATACCTCATTGTAGTTTTGATTTGCATTTCTCTAATAATTAGTGATGTTGAGCATCTTTTCATGTGCTTCGTGGCCGTCTGTATGTCTTCTTTGGAGAAATGTCTATTTAGGTCTTCTGCCCATTTTTGGATTGGGGTGTTTGTTTCTTTGATATTGAGCTGAATGAGCTGTTTATATATTTTGGAGATTAATCCTTTGTCCGTTGATTCATTTGCAAATATTTTCTCCCATTCTGAGGGTTGTCTTTTCGTCTTGTTTATGGTTTCCTTTGCTGTGCAAAAGCTTTGAAGTTTCATTAGGTCCCACTTGTTTATTTTTGTTTTTATTTCCATTACTCTAGGAGGTGGATCGAAAAAGATCTTGCTGTGATTTATGTCAAAGAGTGTTCTTCCTATGTTTTCCTCTAAGAGTTTTATAGTGTCCAGTCTTATATTTAGGTCTCTAATCCATTTTGAGTTTATTTTTGTGTATGGTGTTAGGGAGTATTCTAATTTCATTCTTTTACATGTGGCTGTCCAGTTTTCCCAGCACCACTTATTGAAGAGACTGTCTTTTCTCCATTGTATATCTTTGCCTCCTTTGTCATAGATTAGTTGACCATAGGTGCGTGGGTTAATCTCTGGGCTTTCTATCTTGTTCCATTGATCTATGTTTCTGTTTTTGTGCCAGTACCATATTGTCTTGATTACTGTAGCTTTGTAGTATAGTCTGAAGTCAGGGAGTCTGATTCCTCCAGCTCCATTTTTTTGCCTCAAGACTGCTTTGGCTATTCGGGGTCTTTTGTGTCTCCATACAAATTTTAAGATGATTTGTTCTAGCTCCGTAAAAAATGCCATTGGTAATTTGATAGGGATTGCATTGAATCTGTAGATTGCTTTGGGTAGTATACTCATTTTCACAATGTTGATTCTTCCAATCCAAGAACCTGGTATATCTCTCCATCTGTTGGTATCATCTTTAATTTCTTTCATCAGTGTCTTATAGTTTTCTGCATACAGGTCTTTTGTCTCCCTAGGTAGGTTTATTCCTAGGTATTTTATTCTTTTTGTTGCAATGGTAAATGGGAGTGTTTCCATAATTTCTCTTTCAGATTTTTCATCATTAGTGTATAGGAATGCAAGAGATTTCTGTGCATTAATTTTGTAACCTGCAACTTTACCATATTCATTAATTAGCTCTAGCAGTTTTCTGGTGGCAGTTTTAGGATTCTCTATGTATAGTATCATGTCATCCGCAAACAGTGACAGTTTTACTTCTTCTTTTCCAATTTGTATTCCTTTTATTTCTTTTTCTTCTCTGATTGCCGTGGCTAGGACTTCCAGAACTATGTTGAATAATAGTGGTGAGAGTGGACATCCTTGTCTTGTTCCTGATCTTAGAGGAAATGCTTTCAGTTTTTCACCATTGAGAATGATGTTTGCTGTGGGTTTGTCATATATGGCCTTTATTATGTTGAGGTAGGTTCCCTCTATGCCCACTTTCTGGAGAGTTTTTATCATAAATGGGTGTTGAATTTTGTCAAAAGCTTTTTCTGCATCTATTGAGATGATCATATGGTTTTTATTCTTCAATTTGTTAATATGGTGTATCACATTGATTGATTTGCGTATATTGAAGAATCCTTGCATCCCTGGGATAAATCCCACTTGATCGTGGTTTATGATCCTTTTAATGTGTTGTTGGATTCTGTTTGCTAGTATTTTGTTGAGGATTTTTGCATCTATATTCATCAGTGATATTGGTCTGTAATTTTCTTTTTTTGTAGTGTCTTTGTCTGGTTTTGGTATCAGGGTGATTGTGGCCTCATAGAATGAGTTTGGGAGAGTTCCTTCCTCTGCAATTTTTTGGAAGAGTTTGAGAAGGATGGGTGTTAGCTCTTCTCTAAATGTTTGATAGAATTCACCTGTGAAGCCATCTGGTCCTGGACTTTTGTTTGTTGGAAGATTTTTAATCACAGTTTCAATTTCATTACTTGTGATTGGTCTGTTGATATTTTCTGTTTCTTCCTGATTCAGTCTTGGAAGGTTATACCTTTCTAAGAATTTGTCCATTTCTTCCAGGTTGTCCATTTTATTGGCATAAAGTTGCTTGTAGTAGTCTCTTAGGATGTTTTGTATTTCTGCAGTGTCTGTTGTAACTTCTCCTTTTTCATTTCTGATTTTATTGATTTGAGTCCTCTCCCTCTTTTTCTTGATGAGTCTGGCTAATGGCTTATCAATTTTGTTTATCTTCTCAAAGAACCAACTTTTAGTTTTATTGATCTTTGCTATTGTTTTCTTTGTTTCTATTTCATTTATTTCTGCTCTCATCTTTATGATTTCTTTCCTTCTGCTAACTTTGGGTTTTGTTTGTTCTTCTTTCTCTAGTTTCTTTAGGTGTAAAGTTAGATTGTTTACTTGAGATTTTTCTTGTTTCTTTAGGTAGGCTTGTATAGCTATAAACTTCCCTCTTAGAACCACTTTTGCTGCATCCCATAGGTTTTGGGTCGTCGTGTTTTCATTGTCATTTGTCTCTAGGTATTTTTTTATTTCCTGTTTGATTCCTTCAGTGATCTCTTGGTTATTTAGTAACGTATTGTTTAGCCTCCATGTGTTTGTCTTTTTTACGTTTTTTTCCCTGTGATTCATTTCTAATCTCATAGCGTTGTGGTCAGAAAAGATGCTTGATATGATTTCAATTTTCTTAAATTTACTGAGGCTTGATTTGTGACCCAAGATGTGATCTATCCTGGAGAATGTTCCGTGTGCACTTGAGAAGAACGTGTAATCTGCCGTTTTTGGATGGAATGTCCTATATATATCAATTAAATCTATCTGGTCTATTGTGTCATTTAAAGCTTGTGTTTCCTTATTTATTTTCATTTTGGATGATCTGTCCATTGGTGTAAGTGAGGTGTTAAAGTCCCCCACTATTATTGTGTTACTGTCGATTTCCTCTTTTATAGCTGTTAGCAGTTGCCTTATGTATTGAGGTGCTCCTATGTTGGGTGCATATATATTTATAATTGTTATATCTTCTTCTTGGATTGATCCCTGGATCATTATGTAGTGTCCTTCCTTGTCTCTTGTAACATTCTTTATTTTAAAGTCTATTTTATCTGATATGAGTATAGCTACTCCAGCTTTCTTTTGATTTCCATTTGCATGGAATATCTTTTTCCATCCCCTCACTTTCAGTCTGTATGTGTCCCTAGGTCTGAAGTGGGTCTCTTGTAGACAGCATATATATGGGTCTTGTTTTTGTATCCATTCAGCCAGTCTATGTCTTTTGGTTGGGGCATTTAATCCATTCACGTTTAAGGTAATTATCGATATGTATGTTCCTATGACCATTTTCTTAATTGTTTTGGGTTTGTTTTTGTAGGTCCTTTTCTTCTCTTGTGTTTCCCACTTAGAGAAGTTCCTTTAGCATTTGTTGTAGAGCTGGTTTGGTGGTGCTGAATTCTCTTAGCTTTTGCTTGTCTGTAAAGCTTTTGATTTCTCCATCAAATCTAAATGAGATCCTTGCTGGGTAGAGTAATCTTGGTTGTAGGTTCTTCCCTTTCATCACTTTAAGTATTTCATGCCACTCCCTTCTGGCTTGCAGAGTTTCTGCTGAGAAATCAGCTGTTAACCTTATGGGGGTTCCCTTGTATGTTATTTGGCGTTTTTCCCTTGCTGCTTTCAATAATTTTTCTTTGTCTTTAATTTTTGCCACTTTGATTACTATGTGTCTCGGCGTGTTTCTCCTTGGGTTTATTCTGTATGGGACTCTCTGTGCTTCCTGGACTTGGGTGGCTATTTCCTTTCCCATGTTAGGGAAGTTTTCGATTATAATCTCTTCAAATATTTTCTCTGGTCCTTTCTCTCTCTCTTCTCCTTCTGGGACCCCTATAATGCGAATGTTGTTGCGTTTAATGTTGTCCCAGAGGTCTCTTAGGCTGTCTTCATTTCTTTTTAGTCTTTTTTCTTTAGTCTGTTCCGCAGCAGTGAATTCCACCATTCTGTCTTCCAGGTCACTTATCCGTTCTTCTGCCTCAGTTATTCTGCTATTGATTCCTTCTAGTGTAGTTTTCATTTCAGTTATTGTATTGGTCATCTCTGTTTGTTTGTTCTTTAATTCTTCTAGGTCTTTGTTAATCATTTCTTGCATCTTCTCAATCTTTGCCTCCATTCTTATTCCGAGGTCCTGGATCATCTTCACCATCATTATTCTGAATTCTTTTTCTGGAAGGTTGCCTATCTCCACTTCATTTAGTTGTTTTTCTGGGGTTTTTTCTTGTTCCTTCATCTGGTACATAGCCCTCTGCCTTTTCATCTTCTCTGTCTTTCTGTAACTGTGGTTTTTGGTCCACAGGCTGCAGGATTGTAGTTTTTCTTGCTTCTGTTGTCTGCCCTCTGGTGGTTGAGGCTATCTAAGAGGCTTGATGGGAGGCTCTGGTGGTGGGTAGAGCTGACTGTTGCTGTGGCGGTCAGAGCTCAGTAAAACCTTAATCCACTTGACTGTTGATGGGTGGGGCTGGGTTCCCTCCCTGTTGCTGTGGCGATCAGAGCCCAGTAAAACCTTAATCCACTTGACTGTTGATGGGTGGGGCTGGGTTCCCTCCCTGTTGGTTGTTTTGCCTGAGGCAACCCAACACTGGAGCCTACCCGTGCTCTTTGGTGGGGTTAATGGCAGACTCTGGGAGGGCTCACGCCAAGGAGAACTTCCCAGGACCTCTGCTGCCAGTGTCCTTATCCCCACGGTGAAACAGAGCCACCACTCGCCTCTGCAGGAGACCCCCCAACACCAGCAGGTACGTCTGGTTCAGTCTCCCCCAGGGTCACTGCTCCTTCCCCTGGGTCCCGATGCACACATTACTTTGTGTGTGCCCTCCAAGAGTGGGGTCTCTGTTTCCCCCAGTCCTGTCACAGTCCTGCAATCAATTCCCACTAGACTTCAAAGTCTGATTCTCTAGGAATTCCTCCTCCCTTTGCCGGACCCCCAGGTTGGGAAGCCTGAGGTGGGGCTCAGAACCTTCACTCCAGTGGGTGGACTTCTGTGGTATAAGTGTTCGCCAGTCTGTGAGTCACCCACCCAGCAGTTATGGGATTTGATTTTACTCTGATTGCGCCCCTCCTACCGTCTCACTGTGGCTTCTCCTCTGTCCTTGGACATGGGGTATCCTCCTTGGTGAAGTCCAGGGTCTTCCTGTCAATGATTGTCCAGCAGCCAGTTGTGATTCTGGTGCTCTCGCAAGAGGGAGTGAGAGCACGTCCTTCTACTCCGCCATCTTGGTTAATCTCCTAGTTTGTATCTCTTAATCCCATACCTCTACCTCACCCCTCCCCCTTCCCTTTCCCCACTGTTAACTACTAGTTTGTTCTCTACATCTGTGAGTCTGTTTCTGTTTTGTTATATACATTTGTTTATTTTATTTTTTAGATTCCACATATAAGTGATAACGTGAATATTCATCTTACTCTGTCTGACTTATTTCACTTAGCATAATACTCCCTAGGTTCATCCACATTGTTGCAAATGGCAGAATTTCATTCTTTTTTATGGCTAATATTCCATTGAATATATATACCAATCTTCTTTTATCCATTCATCTGTTAATGGACACTTAGGCTGCTTCCATATCTTGGCTATTGTAAATAATGCTGCTGTGAACATTGGGGTACATGTATCTTTTGAATTAATATTTTGAATTAATTAATCTTTTTTGATATATACCCAGCAATGGAGTTGCTGGATCTCTGGTAGTTTTATTTTTCATTTTTTGAGTAACCTCCATACTGCTTTCTATAGTGGGTGCACCACTTTACAATCCCATCACAGTGTACTAGGGTTCCCTTTTCTCCATGTCCTCACCAACATTTGTTATTTGTAGGCTTTTTGATACTAGCCATTTTGCAGATGTGAGGTGATATCTTATTGTGGTTTTAATTTGAATTTCTCTGATGATTAACAATGTTGAGCATCTTTTCATGTGCCTGTTGGCCATGTGATATCTTCTTTGGAAAAATGTCTATTCAGATCTTCCACCCATATTTTAATTGTTTTTTTTTTTTTTTGATATTGAGTTGTATGAGCTGTTTGTATATTTTTCATATTAACCCCTTATTGGTCATATCATTTGCAAGTGTTTTCTCCCATTCAGTAGGTTGTCTTTTCGTTTTGTCAGTGGTTTCCTTTACTTTGCAAAGGCTTTTAAGTTTGATTAGGTCCCATTTGTTTATTTTTGCTTTTATTTCTTTTGCCTTAGGAGACAGATCCCCAAAAATACTGCTATGATATATGGCAAAGAGCGTTCTGCCTATGTTCTCTTCTAAGAGTTTTATGGTTTCAGGGCTTAAATTTAGGTCTTTAATCTATTTTGAGTTTATTTTTGTATATGGTGTGAGGAAATATTCTAATCTCATTCTTCTACATGTAGCTGTCTGATTTTCCCATCACCACTTATTGAAGAGACTGTTTTTTCTCCATTGTGTATTGTTGCCTCCTTTGTTGTAGATTAATTGACCATAAGTGCATGGGTTTATTTCTGGGCTCTGTATTTTGTTCCATTGATCTACATGTCTGTTTTTGTGCCAGTACCATGCTGTTTTGATTACTGTAGCTTTGTAGTATAGTCTGAAATCTGGGAAGGTGATACCTCCAGCTTTATTCTTTTTTCTCAAGATTGCTTTGACAATTCTGGGTCTTTTGTGGTTCCATATAAATTTTAGGATTGTTTGTTTTAGTTCTTTGAAAAATGTCCTGGGTATCTTGATAGGGATTGCATTAAATCTGTAGATTGCTTTGGGTAGTATGGACATTTTAACAATATTAACTCTTCAAATCTAAGAGTGTGAGATACCTTTTCATTTCTTTGTATTGTTTTCAAATTCTTTCATCAGTATTTTATAGTGTTCAGAGTATGGGTCTTTCATCTCCTTGGCTAAGTTTATTCTGAGGTATTTTATACTTTTTGATGCAATTGTAAATTGAATTGTTTCCTTAATTTCTCTTTCTGATAGTTCATTATTAGTATATAGAAAAGCAACTGATTTCTGTATATTAATCTTGTATTCTGCAACTTTATTCATTTATTAGTTCTAATAGTTTTTTGGTGGAGACTTTAGGATTTTTGATATATAGTGTCATGTCATCTACAAATAGTGACAGTTTTACTTCTTCACTTCCGATTTGGATACCTTTTATTTCTTTTTCTTGGCTGATCGGTGTAGCTAGGACTTCCAATACTATGTTAAATAGAAGTGGTGAGACTGGGCATCCTTATCTTGCTCCTGATTTCAGAGGAAAAGCTTTTAGCTTTTTACCATTGAGTATGATGTTAGTTGTGGGTTTTGTCATTAATGGTCTTTATTATTTTGAGATATGTTCCCTCTATACCACCTTTGACGAGAGTTTTTATCATGAATGGATGTTGAATTTTGTCAGATGCTTTTCTGTATCTATTGAGATGATCATGTGATTTTTATCTTTCCTTCCCTTTGTTAATGTGGTGAATCACATTGATTGATTTGTGAGTATTGAACCATCCTTGCCTGCCTGGAATAAATCCCTCTTGATCATGGTGTATGATCCTTTTTATGTATTGTTGAATTCAATTTGCTAATATTTTGTTGAGGATTTCTATAGTCATTAGAGGTATTGGCCTGTAATTTTCCTTTTTTTAACAGTGTCTTTGTCTGGTTTTGGTATCAGGGTAATGGTGGCCTCAGAGAATGAATTTGGGAGTGTTCCATTCTCTTCAATTTTTTAAAATAGTTTGAGAAGGATAGGTATTAGCTCTTCTTTATGCCATATACTTTTGTGAAACTCGAGTACTTGTTAAATTTAGCATAGGTTTGTTTGCTCCTTTGTAGATGAACAAGGCAGGAAAAAAATCAAAAGAACCTGGTTGACTGCTTTCACTTGGAATTTATTACATGAACTTTATAAAATAAATTTATTTATTTATTTTTGGCTGTGTTAGGTCTTTGTTGCTGTGTGTGGGCTTTTCTCTAGTTGCAGCGAGTGGGGGCTACTCTTCGTTGTGGTGTGCAGGCTTCTCATTGTGGTGGCTTCTGTTGTTGCGGAGCACGGGCTCTAGAGTGCGCGGGCTTCAGTAGTTGTGACACATGGGCTCAGTAGTTGTGGCTCGCGGGCTCTAGAGCGCAGGCTCAGTAGTTATGACGCATGGGCTTAGTTGCTCCGTGGCATGTGGAATCTTCCTGGACCAGGGCTCGAACCCGTGTCCCCTGCATTGGCAGGCAGATTCTTAACCACTGTGCCACCAGGGAAGTCCATATTATATGAACTTTTAATGCTGCTTGTCAATCACAATACTTTTCCATCCACTTTCCCACTTCCTTAAAGTATTCATACCTTCTTCTCTTTCCTCAAATCTCCAAACCTTCTTCAACAATCTTCACTCTCAGCTACTGACTTTCAGAACATGGCTTTCATAGTCTCCCACAGTCGGTTCTAACTACCTGCCACCATTTCTTTACTGCTGCCTGTTATTATGGATGAACTGTCCCACTTTTATCTAAGGATGGCATCTATATTTGTAAGCTATATTCCATTATTTTTTCCAAAATAAGGAGGACATGTTTTCAGCAATTCTCTCCTCCTTCTTCTATACTAATGATTTCCTTCTCTTTATTGGGTCATTCCTATCAATGTAAAAATATTCCAGTTTTGTCCCATTTTTACAAGAAATTCTTGACCTCACCTTCTCTTGCTTTTGCAGCAAAACTCCCAGCAAGAGTTTAATGTTCTTATATTCTTTTTTTAAAAAAATTAATTAATTAATTAAATTAATTTTTTTGGCTGCATTGGGTCTTCGTTGCTGTGCACGGGCTTTCTCTAGTTGCGGCGAGTGGGGGCTACTCTTCGTTGCGTGGTGTGGGCTTCTCATTGTGGTGGCTTGTCTTGTTGCAGAGCATGGGTTCTAGGCGCATGGGCTTCAGAAGTTGTGGTGCACAAGCTTAGTTGCTCTGCGGCATGTGGGATCTTCCTGGACCAGGGCTCAAACCCTTGTCGTCTGCACTGGCAGGCGAATTCTTAACCAATGAACCACCAGGGAAGTCCCTATTCTTATATTCTTTACTCTTTGTCTATAGTGAAGCCACTTCAGTTAGAGTTTGCTCCTAATGACTTTACCAAAACTGTTCTTGCTGAGATCCCAATGACCCTCAAATTGCTGACAATTCTGTCTTCATTTTACTTGAACCATTAGCTGCACTTGATAGACTTGAATCATCCTTTCTTCCTTCAGATACTTTCTTTACTTCTTGCTGTCAACACCACTTGTTCTTGGTTTTTCTATTACCTCCTTGGCTACTTCTTTTAAATTTCCTGTGCCAGATCCTTGTTCTTCTCCTCCTTGACCTCTTAAATTTGTTGTGTTCTAGAGCTCAGTTCTTGATCCTTCTTTCTTGTTTATCTATACCAGCAATGAGCAAACTAAGGCCCATGGCCTAAATCCAACCTGTGCCTGTTTTGATAAATAAAGTTGTTTTGAAATACAACCATGCTCATTTGTTTATGTTTTATTTGTGGCTACTTTTGAGTTGCATAGATAGAGTTGAGTAGTTGTGACAGAAACCAAATGGCCCTCAACACCTAAAGTATTCACTCTATGGCCTTTTTCAGGAAAAGCATGCTAATACCTAATCTACATTTACTCTTTTCCCCTCCATGAATACATTCAGAAGCATGGTTCAGATACTATATACTGATATCTCTTCAACTTGTATTTCTAGACCAGACTCCCTCAAACCCCCAGAATTATAAATCTAATTGCTGGTAAGGCATACAATTGGATGTCTAATAGTAGAAATAGTAAATATGTTTGATTTTAACATGTTCAGTATAGAACTTCTTATCTTTATCTCCAGATCTGTTTCATCTACAGTTGTCTTTGTCTCAGTTAATGTCAACTTTGTCTTTCTAGATGCCTAGGTCAAAACCTTGAAGTTTATTTGCCTTTCATATTCCGTGTTCTATTTGTCTGGAAATCCTAATGGCTCTACCTTCAAAATATATCCAGAATCCGACCACTTCTCCCGTGGGACCACCAGTCCCATATACTTATATGATGACTGGTATAAGTCATCATAATCTCTTTCCTAAATTACTGTAACTGCCTCCTATTTGATTTTTATGGTTCTGTCCTTGCTGCCTCCCCTATTTGGGCTATTTGCAATATGGAAGCAAGGGTATTCTTTTAAAAGCATAATCCAAATACTGTAATTTCTCTGCTCATAATCCTCCAATAGTCCTTATTTGATTCAAAATAAAAGCCAAAGTCCTTAAAATGGCCAAACAAGTCCTATAAGACCTTGCCTCATGCTACTGCTCCAAAATTATATACTACTCTCTTTTGCTCCTTCAGCTTTAGCCATGCTGAGCTAGCTCCTTGTTCTTACTTGAATATTCTAGGCATACTCTTTTTCAGAGCTTTTGTCCTACCTTTTCCCTATACTAGGAAAGCTTGCTTCCTCAGATATTTACAAGGGTTGGCCACAAAATATCACTTTTTAAATAAGAACTAATCAACTACCCTATTTAAAATTTTACATCCTCCTCCTTCCCAGCATTCCCCATCACCCTTATTCTGCTTTATTTTTCGCCATAGATCTTATCACCTTCCAATATACTATAAATATATAATTTAGTTAATTATTTTTTCTATCTTACCACTCATCCCTAGAACATGAGCTCCATGAAGAATAGGCTTTTCTGGTCTGTATCTTTCTTTTAATATTAAATCTTCAAAACCTATAGTAGTGCTTGGAACATAGTGGATGCTCAATAAATATTATTGCCTACACAAATGATAGTGTTAGCTATGTTATTATTTATGTTGTCAAAAGAAATATAAAGAATATTTTTGATGTATTAAGTAGGCATAGTATTTGAATTTTAAATGCATTTTCTGTAGCAAGGATAGACATTTCTGGGTTGATTCACTTGAGGAATGAGGATTATTAATGTGTTGGCATTTGAAGGCTTCAAATATTTCTATTAAGATTCTATGAAACTGATATCATAGGTTGCATTAATATATCAATCTAGATAAAAGTTAAATTGGAAGAATGAACACTGAACTAGTAAGTAAACACTTTGTGTCCCTTCATTTTATTCTCCACAATACTGTCAAAATGATGTTTCTAAAATACATAACTGCCTCTGTCATGTCCCTGATAGAAAGTCCTTTTGTTACTCATAGTTACCTAGAATAGAAGATAACATTCCTCAAGGCCTAATGTTTACTTGTATTTCAAGTTTTAACACTTCACCTTTGTTTCAACTGTATCAACCCACTTGTAGTTTCTGGGACACTCTGTAGTCTTTCATACATTAAAACAATTCTTTCTGGAAATCTAGCTTCCTTTTCTTATCAGTAGTGTTGTATAAGGCTCATCTCAAATACTTTTTCCTAGACACAGTCTTTCATCTGCTCAGTAGTTAGTCCTTGGCTTTCCTAATACCTTATATCTCTAGTTACACTTACCACATTACAGCATTTTATTGTGTGTTTTCTTTCCCAATAGACTTTGAGTTCATTGAGACCTAGACTAATCAATAATCTATTTTTTCACCTTTTAAAATTTGAGATTTATTTAGATTTATAGAAGAGTTGCAACTTCTGTAAAGTTGCAACTTCTGCAACTTCTAACTTCATCCAGCTTCCTCTTGTATTAAAATCTTACATAACCATAGAACATTTACCAAAACTAAGAAATTAATCTTGGTAAAATATTATTAACTACATGATTCATTTGGATTTCATCAGTTGTTTCTCTGATGTTCCTTTTCTCTTCCAGGGTCTAATCCAGTATTTAGTTTTCATGTTTTCTTATTCCTTCAATATTGAGAGTTCTTCAGTCTTTCTTTAAATGTCTCTAATGATCTTGGCACTTTTGAAAAGTACTGGCCAGTTATTTTGCAGAATATCTATCAATTTGGGTTTGTCTGATGTTTTCTCATGATTAGGTTCGGGTTATGCATTATTGGGAAGACGTTAAGCTGTAGGTTGTTCCTTTATGTTGTGCCTCAGAAAGGGCTTCTTTTCCTACTCTTCTTTCTCTCCTTTCCCTCTCCCAAGATTCTTCTGCGGTTAGCCAAAGCTTGTTAGCTTAGCTATAGGGGGTATTTTATATTTAAATTAAGCCTCATTCTTAGGCATTCTTAGGCATTCTTGTTAGTTCTTAGAGGTAAGGACTTCTCAGTTCTACTACCCATTATTTAAGAGTAGATTTTTTTCCCCCCTCTGTCCCTTCCTCTAGCTGCAATGAGTTTTTACCACTGTCCTGAGGGTGGCAATGTTTGCTGCCCTACTCCTCACAGACTAAGGTTATTGTTTCATAAATGACATAGGAGAGAAGGGTCTGTGTAGAATTTCTTGCCCCTTCAGCATGGCTGCTGTTTCCCTCTCCTGGGTTTGAACCACAACAGAAACTTCTTTGGGATCCTTCTGATCTACTCTGTGAGTGTTCCATAGTATTCATAGAGAAAGAGCCTGGAAAAGAGTACAGACTCCCTCAGTTTCTGCAGTCTCTGTGGACATCACACTGTTCCCTAGTTTCACACACAGCTTTCATTTACCTGTCAATTATTCTAGGTAAACTATTTTTATTGGTGTCTGGTTGCATTTACCCAAGTTAAGTGCTCACATTTCTTCTCTTCCAATAGGTGCCTATATCTCCAGATTTTGGGTCATTTGTTTGTTCTGAAAACTTATCTCAGTTGGATTGGGAAAAAAGTTATAAATTTGACGTTAACACAATTTTTTTCATTATAATGATGGAAGGAATACTCTCTTCAATTCTCTAAGTCACAGAGTGGAAGCTAGAATTCTCTTCACAACTGATTTTTATATTGCTAGTGCCTTGCAGAGTACTCAGCACATATCAGACATTCAATAATTAAAATATTTAATACATGCAATATGCATGTATGCCTATCCCCATAATTGACTAGGACAGCAGGAATAGCAGCAGAATGAGTTAGTGCATCATGATACTGTATATCACCTCCATCATTAAGAGTATGTTACTGAATTTTAATTTTTCCTTCTACAGTTCTTTTCTATTACCTACAGAAGGAGCCTAGATTAGATTTAAGAATATCATGTACTTTTTAAGTTTTGTGATAAAAGAACTGAGATATATTTTATATACAAAGCAAAGCATATTTTCCTTGTGTGGTGTGCAATATTTTGAAATATTAATTACGGTTTTTTCCCTATGGATTTTTTTGAATTCCACAGACATTTACCCAACCTAAACAGCTAAGGAATTCTGCTTTCTCTACTTTGGAAAGGAAAAACACAAAGTAAAAATAACAACGAATCAAACACTTGTCTGAGATTCAGACTCTTGGTAAAACCAGCGTACACAGAAAAATATGTTATCAATGAGAGCCAGTATTTCCCCCGCCTGGAGACTGGGAAAGTTTTCTTATATTGAGGGGCATAATAGAGCTTAGATGCTGGTGGATCACTGTGAAGTAGCCTTGTGCCCTACTCACCTCAACCCTGGACTGAGATCTAAGATTGGGCTGGTATAACAGGCAGACAAGAGAAGCTTTATCTCTGGGTACAGTGCAAGGAGCTAACAAAATCTTATAATGCGCATTATCTAGCAGATAGGGGGCACAGTATAGTTGAAAGAGTTGCTTGGTGGTTTAACAGGAATGCTTAGGTAGCCCCTTTGAATTTCTTATTGCTCCAGAGTAGTGAAGAAACTTTGGAGAGGACAGAGAAGCCACCGAGAGAAAGTAAACAGGACCTGAAGAAGCTTTGTGAGATTGACATGGAGGAGAGCTGCAGAAATCCATGTGTACTGATGACTGAAGAGTAGGCAGGAATATCTCATGGGATGCCGTTGTGCTTTTTTGATGGCATTGAAGGATCAGATACACCTCTTCACTAGTTCCTTCCTATGCTGCCATGCTACAGAAATGCTCTGAATGTAGATGTAGTATTAGAGATAGGGTGGGGAGGCCTCAAATTATCTGAAAACATAGGTGCCTACACATGGTGGAATGGGTGCCCAAAGTATAATTTAAGACTTGTTATATAGAAGTAATGCTGTATTGCTGGCACATTTCAATTTTGAACTGAAATTTGTCATTGCTGTGTGTTTAAAAACTTGTTTATTAAAATAGAATATTTGCAGTAGGCATCAATAAGCTTTTAAATGTAATGCCATTTAAAAATATTCTCTCTTGGGCTTCCCTGGTGGCGCAGTGGTTAAGAATCTGCCTGCCAATGCGGGGGACACGGGTTCGATCCCTGGTCCGGGAAGATCCCACATGCCACGGAGTAACTAAGCCCGTGCGCCAGAACTACTGAGCCTGTGCTTTAGAGTCCTTGAGCCACAACTACTGAGCCTGCGTGCCACAACTTCTGAGGCCTGCATGCCTAGAGCCCGTGCTCCACAGCAAGAGAACCCACTACAATGAGAAGCCCGTGCACCGCAACAGAGTAGCCCCTGCTCGCCACAACTAGAGAAAAGCCCACGTGCAGCAACGAAGACCCAATGCAGCCAAAAATAAAATAAATAAAATAAATAAATTTATAATAAGTAAATAAATAAAAATATTCTCTTGGGCCCATTAATATATAAGTGGGTTTTAATTTGAAAGTAAAATGACTTCTCTTACGAAGTATATTTTAGTTTACATTCTGGTTCCAGACACCCCAATTACTCAACAGCACTTTACCATGACAGCCTTGGATCAACCTAAATCAAAATACAAGTTAGAGTAAGATGTACAGATGAACTGTATGTAAAACATACGGTAGCATGTGATAATTCTGTCCCTATAGTCAGACATTTCTGGCTTGAAATTTGGCAGTCACTTATCAGCTGTGAGACCTTGTGCAAGTCACTTCTCTCTAACTTTCAGTTTCTCATCTATCAATGTGGATAGTAATAGTACTAATCTCATGGGGTTCTTGCAAAGACTAAGTGTGATAATACATGTAAAGCTCCAGCATACAAACAAGAAGTATTCAATAAATACTAACCATTATTATGTTTCAAAAGGAACCCACATGATCAAGTGTACTGAGTCATGGGCCAACCAAATGTTTCCATGATACAGTCAGGCTTGGTTAGAAGATATTTTTCTTTCCTTGTGTTTGTTTTCTTTTTCTCCTTTTTCATTACACTTTCCTCTTTTTTGCTCCTTCCTTTCTCTTTTCTTCCCTCCTTCCTTTCATTGCTTCCTTCCCTACTTTCCTCACTCCCTGCTTTTAAACTTTATTATGGAAGAATTTATACACAAAAGTAGATAGACTGGTATAATGACCCCTACATATCTGTCATCTAGCTTCTACAGTTGTCTGTCTTTTGTCAGTCTTTAGCCTCTTCAAGTTTATTTCTCCCCATTTATACCATATCTCTTTCTTTATCTTCACTGGTATATAAATATGTCTTTATAAATTTTCTGTATTCTTTTGGCCCCGTTCACCAGAGTGATCCATTTGTTGACTGTAATAGATTTAGGTAACATTCTAACCATATATGGTCTATAAAAATCTAGCATATTCACTGTTGTTAGTGTAAAAAAATAATTTACCTCTCCAACTTCTCAACCCATTGACAAATCATGCTGGTTCCAATTAGCTTCATCAAGCATATGAAATGCCAAAAGGTGAACATTTGTGATACTTAGTGTATGTTAGTGATAAGACAAAGCAATTTTACAAGTATATTTGTGACTTTCTGAGATTAGATCATTTAAAATTTAACTTCAGTTTTTTAATTGCTATTTTACTTCAATATCCATGTAACATAAATTTTTAAAACTCTTGCAAATTAGTACTTCATGTACAATTATGAACATGACAGGTGTACCTATAACTTATGCCAAACAAGTATGATAAGAAGTCAGAAGATAAAATTTAAAAAGAAACACTAATAAGCATCTCCCTAAAGTAATAAATTATTAATATTTTTACACTTGAAGTAACTATTACAAAAGTACATGTTTTCATTTAAAAATGTAATTTCTCAAAATATTAAAATAAGACATTTTAATATCTTAATTCATTTATCTATCTATTAATACAATTTATTGAATAGAACTATGTGTCAGGTACTCTGCTAAGCATAGAAAAATAGAAATAAACAAGATACATTCTGTGGTCAAGGAGCAATAGTTAAGGGTGTAAGTAGATGAAGAATGAGGAAGAGTTTGTCAAGTGAAAGGCATTCCACTTAGTAGGCATGGTATGGGCAAAGGCTTGGAGAAATAAAAATTGTTGTAATTTTTGGAAACGATAAGTAAATAGTTGAGGGCAGGAACCATGTCTAGTTGTTCACCACTGTATCCTTAGCACATAATATTGTAGCTGTTCCATAAATATATCCTGAATTGATTAATCGATAAATACAGTAGTAGATAAAGTTGAAAACTTCTTATGAATGGCTTTATAGGCCATTTCATTTTATAGTCCAATGTTCACTGAAATATATTTTATAGGATAGTAACTGTTTGGAAAATTAAGAGATATTGTGGTCAAAGAAAAAACAACTAAGAGATACTGATCGCACAGATTTAGAACAATATTCTTTACTAAAATATTTCTCAGACTTTAGTATGCTAATGTTGACTGTGATCATTAAGAGAGATTTTTATTAAACTGCTTCCCAAACTTCTCTACCTGAGACACTCCTACCCACTCACGCAAACCCTGTCCATAAGACTATACTTGATACCATGTGCCTTGGGAAAGTCTACTCTACTTTCTACTGAGATCCATTCAAGAGTTTTAGGTAGGGAGCTACTCTATGGTCATAGTTTTTTAGAAAACTCCCTTTGTATGTGAAGGAAGCAGAATGAAGAGAATTTAGTAGTTAAATTGATGTGGACATACTATAGAAATTTCCAGGTTTCTTTCATGGTGGCTAAGATGGACATGCCAATAAAAAAGGATACGGATTATAGAATGAGTAGGAGTTTTGGAGAGAAGTATAACACAGTCAGTTTTAGGCAACTATGTTTAAAGTTCAAGTGGACAGCCAAGATTATTCAGTTTATATAATAGTTAGATTTATTTGTTTGGATCTCAGAAGAGACTAGGGATCATAGTGAAAGCTCTGGGAATGGCTTTTGTAGGGTTGCTCAGAACGTATTTCCTTTCTCCTCCATAGCCATTTAGATATTTGAAGTCAGCTATCACGGCATCCCTAACCCTTTCTTCTCCAGGCCAAATAAACTCAGTTGCCTCTCACAAACCTTGCCTGAAATAATATCTGAACCATTTTACTCATGCAGTTCTTTCCTCTAAATGCACTGTAAATCATCAATGTTTCACTTAGGATGCAGTACCTTACTGAACCTTATACTTCTAAAATGTCACATATTATTATATTATTGAACGTGTTTTCCTATACTTTTATAACTTCGCCTCCAAACTGGCTCTAAGCCATTTACTACTTCCTTCTACCCAACCCTTAAGCAGCCATGCCCCTTGAATTATAACCCCTCCCCAGTAAATGATCACCACATGAGATCTTTCCAGTGTCTGCCTCTGGAATCCTTACTTTGCCTTGTTTGGCTTAAGTGTTGAGCCTTCCTATGGTAATTACTTCTTGTTCTCCATCTGTTCTTGTGCACTCAAGTTTCAGACTTGTTCCTCGTTTCTAAGCAGTCTCACTCAAGATGTTGATTCTGGGTTATATTATGCTGGGTCTGCAGCAAATATCCCATTTCATGTACCCCTACTTCTGACCTTAGTTTTTGTGTAGCTATCCAGGATCCTTCACTTTGAACCAACCAGCATCTAAGATTCATCCAGAAGACAGTAAACATGATAATATGCCAGTTTCCTTGAAAGCTGGAGCCATGTCTTATTCTTTGTATTCCCAGTGTCTAGCACAGTGCCTGACACCAATGATATTCAGTGCCTGAATGGATGGGTGGGTAGGTGGTTGAAAGAAGCAGCTCTGCTTCTGGCTGTATTTTAACATAATGTTTTACGCTTCTACATAAAGTTTTGCTTGAGAAAATAGTTCTGGCACTAAAACTACTGGAAAACTAGTGATCTACTAGGAAATGCCATGATTAACTGATTTAATTTTCTTTCTTATGACTAAGGAAGGAGAGATAATTGCAGGAGTATTTAGGCATTTTATACTTTTTTTTTTTTTAAAGAACCTACTATATGAAAGCATGGAGATGGCATTTTCCGTTTAATTTTTATGTTACTCTCTGAGGTACATTTTATTATTCTCATTTTACAGATGAGAAAACTGAAGTTTAGAGAGCTTACATGGTTGAAAGCTGATGAGCAGTGAGGGTGGGATTCAACCCTAGGTTTTTTGACTCTGATTCAATTTTTCTTTCTTATACTCGAGAGCATGTTCTCAGTATCTTTAGTGAGTACTATGTCACATAGAGTTATTATTTCCTTTTATTTTTATGTTTTCTTAACTTGAAGGGCAGAAAATGAAAAACCGCAAAATATCTGAGAATTTACTTTGCAAGAACGTTGATTATTTCTTAGTAATTGGATGCTCTAATTATTTTCTTGGAGAAAAAGTTTTAAGGTCAAGCATGTTTTTGGTTCCAGTGCTGATATACTAAGAAAGTACGATTCTAGAGTGACTCAGAAACAATTATCTGTTTATTGCTGTCATTTTGTAATCTAGAGAAGAGACAGTGCTGACACATAAAGGTAGAAGAAGATGCATTTTGTTGAAATACTTCAGATTGGGGATAGAGAAACTGAAGAGTTGTTGATTGATAGGACTTGGGTAAATCTATTATAGCATGACTGTGAAATATTACCATATAAAATTTCATAGTAGAGTTGGTTTGAGTAAACTCTTGCCTGGCTAAATTGGACTTTTTGTTTAGGCAGTGGATTCTAAATGAACTAATGGTTCATTCTTACACTTAAGATTATTTACTAGATCTAGGGAGAAAAGGAAGTGTTACCACTCTCCAATTCTTCAACTACAATAGACTTATAATAAAAGTCTGCTGTTTATTATCTGTTATCTATTGGGTGCTCTGTGTCATATTTCTACCTTGTTCTCCCTAGAACCCTAGGAGAGAAGTTTACATTTTACTGGAGAGAAAATTGAGGCTCAGAGAGATTAAGTAACTTACCCAGGATTCCCCATTTGAAGCTGGGATTTGAGACAAGATCTGACTGAATGTACCCATTTGATCTCCATTCTCTACCGTTTATTGAGCATTAATCATTTTTTGAACATGGAGCTCTACCTCTCCAAAATTATCTTCTTCAAGAATGATAATGGCTACATTACTGACAAAAATAATTTTTTCTTTAGCAAAGAGCATAAAGTAAGCATACATTTCTTTCAATTAAGTAAACTTTCTACCTCATTACTGTAGGGTCTCTATGCAATATTTATTACTGTTATATGTTGGGGTTATATAAAGTAGTTTTTGATTGTATGTGTAGAAAAGCAAAGGTGGCTGAGGAAGTTCTAGATTGCTCAGTGAGTTTTGCTGAAAAAACCTTTATAACGGGGGCAAATATTTTTCCTGAGATGTCCCTTGATAAACTTCCTGAAGGCCTCCCTTTTCTGGGTGATGTGTTCACTTTGACCACTTCCTTTTTGGATTTCTATTATATTTTTCTTCTGTGATTCCCGTGTGGTATCTCTTATTGGTTTGTGTCTCTTGGCCCTTTAAAGATCAAGTAGATTAGGATAGAGATGAAGGGATGATTTAGGAGAGAGGTGGTATGGGTAAAAAGAAGGGTGCCTCTCTTGTCTTTCTTGTGTTCATGGGAGGATATAATCAGACTGAGCCTGGTCTTACCTCTCAGAGATATGACTATCATTTGCATAGTTGATCTGATGGGAGTTAGGATATGTATCAGGAACTGAATTTTGGGAGGCAAGTTTATTTAGGGATTTTAAGACTTAGAGCAGTTTCTGGTGGTTGATATCTTATGTGGAGAGAAAAATATTCCTGATTTGGGAGACATCTTGATTATGGCCTCTAACTGATGGGATGATAGGAAGAGGGATTATTTTCTGGGGTTCAGTCAGGAGATGTATGCAGTAAGATCACCTGGAAAACCACCATCTACTTGGAGCAATCTGGCTTTGGGAGGTATAGGGAGTCATTTCTCCATTTCCCTATTTAGGGAAAATCTGCTCAAAGAGCTTCAAAGAGCATTGGCTAGAGGCAGAGTGTCTGGCACTGGGAAGGGATCTCATTGCGTGTTGCTGGGGAGTGGGAATGTACTGCTTTAGAGCCTGGTTAGGCTTACTCCTGGTATGGATTGGAATTGCCAACTACTGGTTAGTGGGATGGCTTCTGTTCTATTTGGTTCTCTTTATTTGTTTGTACATATGTCTGTCCATCTGTCATCTACCATTTGTCAACCATCTATCCATGCCTGATATATATTTCTAGAAGAAACAAGAAATAGAGAAATGTTGGGGTTCATATTATATCAAGAATGTATTCCCTTGGGCTGAGTGGAGGGAAAAAAATTAGCAGATTTACAGGGAACTCCACTTCACTGTACAGTAGAAACTAACACAACATTGTAAAACAACTATACGCACCCCCCAAATAAAATCAGCAGATTTATTGCAAACCCAAAGATGAAGCAAGCAATTTTAAGAAGGATTTCACCCAGGACACTTTGGATCTCAGAGCTGTTTGCTTCCAGACAAAGGGAAAACACAATCAGCTGATTAAAGGCTCAGAATTTGGTGTAAGAATTAAAGCTACTGCTTAAGCTTTTGAGGGAGAATATCAGAAACTCAGAGTGGAAGTGCATTAGCTTAAATAAGTTTTAAATTTTGCAATAAAATAAGGAACTGTGAGAGGATTAACAAGGGAAGGAAGACATTCAATTCAACAAATAATGCTAATTCTTATATCTATTTCTTATTTTATTTGCTTCTTTTTGTGAACTGCCTTAACACTAGGCCATATAATTCTGGTTGACTGATAATTGCAGAGCCCCTTCCTTCTCTGTGATGAGGCCAAGGGTGAGAGAGGGAGTTGAAGGTGGGTGTCGGGGGTCTAGACTGGTCAATAGACACTCTTCTTCTCCCATGATTGGTCCATGGATGTATATGTGCCTTAGACAAGGGCAACTGGTATCCTTTTCTGATAGGGTTACTGAAAAAAAGTCCTTTTGCTTCTAAAATCACAGGTGCCAAGGGGCACGTTTGTTGACATATGGAGAGAGTTTGCCTGAGAACTGGCCAATACAGGAGAAAGATGAGCTGAAAAATGAAAGAGAGAGAGGGAGAGAGGGAGAGAGAGAGAAAGAGAAGAGGGAAGAGGGAAGAGGGAAGAGAGAAGAAGCATGAATTGAAAACTGCTAGACTCAGCTATGCCTGAAGTTAGCATCCCTTGGGCTTCCCAATTGCATAGATTGTTTTACTTATGAGAGTTTGCATTCAGTTTTTGTTACTTGCAAAAATAAAAAAGCTGAGAGAAAATGCAGAAGCAAATTAAGAAACAGATTGGAACTTTTAAAACCCAGCTGAGCATTCATAAAAGAAATGGGGTGAGCACAGAGGAAGTACGTCTAGCAGTAGAAAGGAGTGGCAGAAAAGTATGTGCATGCTACTGTTTAAAGTACATAGTCCTGAGTAATTTTAAGGTAGAGAAAAGAGTTTAGGAGGAGAGCACATGGCTGAGTACACATCAGTTTTCTCTGGGCCCATGAATGTACTGGCTTATGAAGCATCAACAGTAACAAGTACAATTAAAACATCTTTTGAGGAAAATCTACAACCAGGACAAATATAGGAGCAAAGGGTGAATCTGCTGGTCTCAAAAGTTACAGGCACCTCCTCTAGAGGAGGTGGTAGAGGCAGCAGCTATACAGGCAGAAAAAGGCCAGATGGGACAAGAAGGCCCTGGGAACTTACCAGAGTCATTGAATATAAACTAAAGAGTAGGAGGCTTGGATGGTGGAGATGATGCAAAGCCAAGATTTTACTTGGAGGATTTCTTGTTATAAATACAGGTTCCCTTCCTCACAGGAAAGAATAGCATCTTGAGACCACACTGAATTTAGCAATGACCGGTATGAATAAAAAAGATATGGAAAGGGAATTCCCTGGTGGTCCAGTGGTTAGGACTCTGTGCTTTCACTGCTGAGGGTCTGCGTTCAGTCTGTGGTTGGGGAACTAAAATCCCACAAGCTGTGTGGTGTGGCAAAAAAAAAAAAAAAAAAAGAATGGATATTATTATAAAAAATTTAAAAATGATATGGAAATGGGGATCCAGAGGGGTTGGATATAGGGAGAGGTTGCTCAAAGGAAGAAGAGGATTTCAGGAAAGACCTTAAGACAACAGAATCCACCATTATATCTTTCTAAATTTTATTAGAGATTAAGGATATTCCAGATACCATTCTTGAAAAATAGAGTCAATCAATATATAAGGCACTGGGACAACGGTTTTAAACTTTTGCTAAAAGAGCAGCAGAACCCTTTTTATGAAAAGTGTTAGGCAAAATTCTGATACATAAACCAATAAAATATTGAGTAAAATATTGGGCATCTGCCTGCTCAGTGTCCCACTCTGTGGCCCTTCTTGAGAACACTGGGGCCCCAATGCACACAGTATGAAAATCAGTGGTCTAAACCAAAGGAATTTTTTGCTTAGTCCAGTTCTCTAGGGTAGGAAAATACTCATTGATTTAGGGCCATAGCCCTGGCTTTTAGTAAATACCATATATTTTCTAGGTCTGTATGATCTATATTTCGAAGATCTACATTTCGGCATGATTTTTATTTCCAGAACCCTGCCGAAGTGGCTGAAGCCAGCAGGTAGCTCCTTGTGGATTTGGAGATTGAGATTCTGTCACTTCTTTTCTATTTCTGTCAATGTCTATAGCCAAGAAGGAAGTGCTTTGTAAACCAGCAAAGAGTTATAGAAGCATAGTGGATCATTGTTTATTTTGATAGTGCTTCTCTCAGAGATGGTGCACAATGCTTATGACCTTTCCCCTCTAACCACATAAACCTTCCACCCTCTACATACACACACTACAGATTTCTATTCAAGTTTCACTGTGAGTAACATTTCTTCCAGGAAGCCTCCCATGTCTTTTTCTTTTCTTTTCCTTTTTTTTTTAGATTTTATTTATTATTTATTTATTTTATTTATTTTTGGCTGCATCAGGTCTTAGTTGTGGCACACAGGATCTTCATTGAGACATGCGGGATCTTTTGTTGTGGTACACGGGCTTCTCTCTAGTTGCGGTGTGCGGGTTTTCTCTTCTCTACTTGTGGCACATAGGCTCCAGGGCATGTAAACTCTGTAGTTGTGACACGCAAGTTCCAGAGCGTGTGGGCTCTGTAGTTTGCAGCACGCAGGCTCTCTAGTTGAGGCTCCTGAGCTCAGTAGTTGTCGCACGCGGGCTTAGTTGCCCCGTGGCATGTGGGATCTTAGTTCCCTGACCGGGGATCGAACCCGCGTCCCCTGTGTTTTATGCCACTGGACCACCAGGGGAGTCCCCCATGTCTTCTTCTGTCCCTCTTTTCCCCAGACTGGTAGGATTTTTCACACTATCCTGCAGTTGTTTGTCTACTGCTGTTAAATTGTGAACTCTATAAGAGAAGGGACTGAATTTTTTATCTCTATATTTCTTCTGCTTAACATAGAACCTATTCAATTGTAGATATTATAAATGAATTTTATATTTTATGAAAATATAAAAATATTTTTTCATAAATTAATAGATAGTGAAAAAAGAGATGAGGTAGAAGGAGGAAAGGGCAGAGACATTTTATAATTCATCAAGTATTGAGAACTTGCACCTTATTTGATATTAACACAGAGTCTTAAGGAAATTGGATAATCTGTTCCTCTAGACCAGCATTAGAACCAGCTGATGATCATGACACCTGTATGTAGACACAAAGGTCTCAAGTCCTAGCCAAATGTGAATTCCCACTTCTTAGACATTTAGAGCTGAAATGAACTGTAAAAACCATTCTGGTGTCTGTTTCTTGTTAAGTTATAGCTGATATTTGTATATTTAATTTTTTTAAGTTTCTGATACTTAGAGTTGTCTTTTTCTTTTTGTTTGTTTCTTGATCCTGATTGTTCCATTCTACTGTGAGTTCTCATAGGACAGAAGTTGTCAGTTTTCCTTAATATCCCTCCCCTCAGTGTCCAGCCCAGGGCAGGAGGATTTACTAATTGCTTAACACAGCAGGGTTCCCCACAACCATATTTGTAAGAGTAAAGGTTATGAGACACTAGGAACAAGCATCTTAGTATTTAGATAGTTAAGTTTTATATTTATATAAAGACTCTCAAGTATGCATATGTATACAAACACACCACCATTACCACCACCACTACCACGGGCACAGCACCTGGGCTTATATGTCTGGGCAGTGTATGTCCTACATCTGAGAATAAAATTAATCAAGCAACTCCATAGCTGAGGCATACTGAGAGTAATAAAGCATTTTGCAGTTAGAAGTAGCACTCTCTAAATGCCATAATAGCATAGTCCCAATCTATGGAAAATAATGCCTAAGTGACATCAGTGATGAAGTTGCTTTCCTAGCTTTGATAGCTGAGGTTGTAGCTAGTGTGAGAATAGAGAAAATGTCTGGATGCAGCAGTGAAGATGGATACAGAACTGATATGAAATTTAGTGAATTCAAGTGACTGATTTGAGTCTCACATCTTCAGATCCTTTGGAGCAGAAAACATGCAGAATTTCAAGGGCTTTGTATTAGTCAGGGTTCTCCAGAGAAATAGAATATATATACTATTATATATATTTTTTTCTAGAAGTAGTGCCCATTGATAGGATTAGAAGAGAACACAGGTAAATATTTACATGATTTCAGGTTAAGGAAGGTTTCTCTACGTATAGCAGCTCATGAAGAAGCAATACAAGAAAAGCACATTGACAATTAAAAGAATTAAAATCCGGGCCAAATGTTAAAAAAATAAAAAAAGTAAAGCTAACAAAAATAGAAAATATATATTGTATTTTTCCATTTACACATATATCTATGTTTTGGCTATTGTGAATAATGGTATAATAAACTTGGGGCTGCAGATATCTCTTCTAGATAGTAATATTATTTTCTTTGTATATATACCAAGAAGTGGGATTGCTGGATTATACGGTAGCTCTACTTTTAATTTTTTGAGGACTCTCCATATTGTTTTCCTTAGTGTCTGCACCTATTTACATTACCACCAACAGTGCACAAGGATTCCTTTTCTTCACATCCTTGGGAACACTTTTATCTTTTTAATGATAGCCATTTTAACAGGTGTGAAGTGATATCTCAGTGTGGTTTTGATTTGCATTTTCCTGATGATCAGTGATGTTGAACATCTTTTCACGTGCCTGGTGGCCATTTGTATGTCATCCTTATAAATACCTATTTAGGTCCTTTGCCCATTTTATTTTATTTTTTAAAATTTTATTGAAGTATAGTTCATTTACAATGTTGTGTTAATTTCTGCTGTACAGAAAAGTGACTCAGTTGTACATATATATATTTTCATATTCTTTGCATTATGGTTTATCACAGGATATTGAATATAGTTCCCTGTGCTATGCAGTAGGACCTTGTTGTTTATCTATCCTATATATAATAGTTTGCATCTGCTAATCCAAAACTTTCAATCCTTCCCTTCCCCAGCCTCCCTCCCCCTTGGCAACCACAAGTCTGTTATCTATGTTTGTGAGTCTGTTTCTGTTTTATAGATATGTTCATTTGTGTTGTATTTTAGATTCCACATATAAGTGATATCATATGGTATTTATCTTTCTCTTTCTGACTTACTTTGCTTAGTATGATAATCTCTAGGTCCATCCATGTTGCTGCAAATGTCATTATTTCATTCTTTTAGTGGCTGAGTAATATTCCATTGTATACGTATACCACATCTGTATCCATTCATCTGTCGATGTACATTTAGGTTGTTTCCATCTCTTGGCTATCACAAAAAGTGCTGCTATGAACATAGGGGTGCATGTATCTTTCCAAATTATAGTTTTGTCTGGGTATATGCCCAAGAGTGGGATTGCTGGATCCTATGGCAATTGTATTTTTAGTTTTTTGAGGAACCTCTGTACTGTTTTCCATAGTGACTGCACCAATTTACATTCCCACCAACAGTGTAAGAAGGTTCCCTTTTCTCCACACCCTCTCCAGCACTTATTATTTGTAGACTTTTTAATGATGGCCATTCTGACTGGTGTGAAGTGGTACCTCATTGTGGTTTTGATTTGCATTTCTCTAATGATTAGTGGTGATGAGCATTTTTTCATGTGCCTATTGGCCATCTGTATGTCTTCTTTGGAGAAATGTCTATTTAGGTCCTCTGCACATTTTTTGATTGGGTTGGTTTGTGTTTTGGATATTGAGCTGTATGAGCTGTTTGTATATTTTGGAAATTAAGCCCTTGTCGGTTCCATCATTTGCAAATATTTTCTCCCAGTCTGTAGGTTGTCTTTTTGTTTTGTTTATGGTTTCTTTGCTGTGCAAAAGCTTATAAGTTTGATTAGATCCCATTTGTTTATCTTTGCTTTTATTTCTATTGCTTCAGGAGACTGACCTAAGAAAACATTGGTATGATTTATGTCAGAGAATGTTCTGTCTATGTTCTCTTCTAGAAGTTTTATGGTATTTTGTCTTATATTTAAGTCTTTAAGCCATTTTGAGTTTATTTTTGTATATGGTGGTGAGGGTGTGTTTTAACTTCATTAATTTACATGTGGCTGTCCAACTTTCCCAGCACCACTTGCTGAAGAGACTGTCATCTCCCCATTGTATATTCTTGCCTCCTTTTTCAAAAATTAATTGTCCATAGGTGTGTGGGTTTATTTCTGGGCTCTCTAGTCTGTTCCATTGATCCCTATGTCTGTTTTTGTGCCAATACTACACTGTTTTGATTACTGTAGCTTTGTAGTATTGTCTGAAGTCTAGGAGTGTAATGCCTCCTGCTTTGTTCTTTCTCCTTGGGATTGCTTTGGCAATTCTGGGTATTTTATGGTTCCAAATAAATTTTAGGATTATTTGTTCTAGTTCTGTAAAAAATGTCATGGGTAATGTGATAGGGATTGCATTAAATCTGTAGATTCCTTTGGGTTGTATGGCCATTTTAGCAATATTAATTCTTCTAATCCAACAGCATGGGATATCTTTCCATTTCTTTAAAAGATCTTCAGTTTCCTTTATTAATGTATTCTAGTTCTCAGCATATAAGTCTTTCACCTCATTGATGAGGTTTATTCCTAAGCATTTTATCTATTTATTTATTTTTGATGAGATTTTAAAAGGGATTGTTTGTTTACATTCCCTTTCTGATATTTCACTGTTAGCATAAAAAAATGCAACCAGTTTCTGTATGTTAATCTTTCATCCTGCTACCTTTCTAAATTTATCAGTTCTAGTAGTTTTTGTGTGAAGTCTTTAGTGTTTTCTATATATAGTATCATGTCATCTGCATACAATGACAATTTTTCTCTTCTCTACCAGTTTGAATACGCTTTATTTCTTTTTCTTGTCTGATTGCTGTGGCTAGGACTTCCAGTACTATGTTGAAGAGAAGTGGTGAGAGTGGGCATCCTTGTCTTGTTCCAATTTTAGCAGGATGGCTTTCAGCATTTCACCAATGAGTATTATATTGGCTGTGGGTTTGTCATAAATAGCTTTTATTATGTTGAGATATGTTCCCTTTATACCCACTTTTGTAAGGGTTTTTTATCATGAATGGATGTTGAATTTTATCAAATGCTTTTTCTGCATCTATTGAGATGATCATGTGGTTTTTGTCTTTTGCTGATGTGGTGTATCACATTGATTGATTTGCTATGTTAAACCATCCTTGTGACCCTGGGATGAATCCACGTTGGTTGTGGTGTATGATCTTTTTTATGTGTTGTTGGATTTCATTTGCTAATATTTTGTTGAGAATTTTTGCATCTATATTCATTAAAGATATGGACCTGTAATTTTCTTTTTTGGTAGTGTCTTTGTCTGGTTTTGGTATCAGGGTGATGGAGGCTTCATAGAATGTCTTTGGGAGTGTTCCTTCCTCTTCAGTCTTTGGAAGAGTTTGAGAAGGATCAGTATAAGTTCTCCTTTGTATGTTTGGTAGAATTTGCCTATGAAGCCATCTGGTCCTGGAGTTTTGTTTGCAGGGAATTTTTAAAATTACAGATTCTAGTTTACTGCTAGTGATTGGTCTATTCAAATTATTTCTTCTTGATTCAATTTTGTTGGTCTATATGTTTCTAGAAACTTGTCCATTTCTTCTAGGTTGTCGAATTTGTTTGCATATAATTGTTCATAGCATTCTCTTAATGGTTTTTTGTATTTCTGTGATATTAGTTGTGATTTCTCCTCTTTCATTCTTATTTTGTTTATTTGGGTCTTCTCTCTTTTCTTCTTGGTGAGCCTGGCCAAAGGTTTGTCAATTTTGTTTACCCTTGCAAAGAACCAGCTCTTGGTTTTATTGATTTTTTTCTATTGTCTTTTTTTTTTTTTTTTTTTTTTTTTTTTTTTTTTTTAAAGATTTATTTTTTTATTGATTAATTGATTGATTGATTGCTATGTTGGGTCTTCGTTTCTGTGCTAGGGCTTTCTCCAGTTGCGGCAAGTGGGGGCCACTCTTCATCGCGGTGCGGGGACCGCTCTTCATCGCGGTGCGCGGGCCTTTCACCATCGCGGCCCCTCCCGTTGCGGGGCACAGGCTCCAGACGCGCAGGCTCAGTAATTGTGGCTCACGGGCCCAGCCGCTCCGCGGCACGTGGGATCTTCCCAGACCAGGGCTCGAACCCGTGTCCCCTGCATTATTGGCAGGCAGATTCTCAAGCACTGCGCCACCAGGGAAGCCCTCTATTGTCTTTTTAATCTCTATTTTATTTATTTCCTCTCTGATCTCTGTTATATCCTTCCTTTTGGTGACTTTAGATTTTGTTTGTTCTTCTTTTTCTAATTCTTTTAGGTGTTGGGTTAAGTTGTCTATTTGAGATTTTTCTTGTTCCTTGAAGAAGGCCTGTATTGCTATGAACGTCCCTTCAAGAACAGCTTTTGCTGCATCCCATAGATTATGTATGGTTGTGTTTTCATTGTCATTTGCCTCAAGGTATTTTTTAATTTCTTTGATTTTCATTGTTGACCCATTGGTTTTTTAGTAGCATGTTGTTTAGTCTCCATGTAATTGTTTTTCTCTAGTTTCTTTTTCTGTGGTTGATTTCTAGTTTCATGCCATTGTGGTCAGAAAAGATGCTTGAAATAACTTCTATATTCTTATATTTCTTGAGGCTTGTTTTGTGGTCAATCCTAGAGAATGTTCCATGTGCACTTGAAAAGGTGTGTTCTGCTTTTTTTTGGATGTAATGTCCCGAAAACATCAAGTAGGTCTGACTGTTCTATTGCATCATTTAGGATCTCTGTTGCCTTATTGATTTTTCGTCTCAAAGATGTGTCCCTTGAAGTGAGTGTGGTGTTAAAGTCTACTACTATTATTGTATTCTCATCAATTTCTCCCTTTATGTCTTGTTAGTATTTGTTTTATGTATTTGGGTGCTCCTATATTGGGTGCCATATAGATTGATGGGTGTAATAGCCTCTCCTTGTATAGATCCCTTTATCATTATATAGTGTCCTTCTTTATCTTCCTTTATAGCCTTTGTTTTAAAGTCTGTTTTGTCTGATATGAATATTGTGACCCCTGCTTTCTTGTCATTTCCATTTTCGTGAAATATATTTTTCCATCCCCTTACTTTCAATCTATGTATGTCCTCTACCCTAAAGTGGGTCTCTTGTAGGCAGCATATTATAGGCTCTGGTTTTTTTTTTTTAATCCAATCTGCCACTCTGTGTCTTTTTTTTTTTCTGTATGGCACGGCATGCACAGCATGGCATGCAGTGCATGGCATGTGGAATCTTAGTTCCCCCACCAGGGATTGGACCCACACCCACGGCAGTGGAAGCACTGAGTCTTAACCACTGGACCACCAGAGAAGTCCCATGCCACTCTGTGTCTTTTGATTGGAGCATTTAGTCCATTGACATTTAAACTTTGTATTTCCCATACATTAAACTTTGTTTTCCCATTGGTTTTATATTTCATCTTTTATCTTTGTCCCTCTCTTTTTCTTTTTGTGTTTCCTTTTTTGGTTTGATGATTTTCTTTTGTATTATGCTTATGGTCTCTCGTTCTTTTTTTTTTTTTTTTTTTGTGGACCTATCGTATGTTTTTGATTTGTGGTTGCTGGTTTCCCTATATCTACTTGCTTTAGACTGATAGTCATATAAGCTCAAACACATTCTAGAAAAAAAAAATTCTGCATTTTCTTACTCTCCTCCCCCACATTTTATAATTTTGATGTCCTCTTTTACATCTTCATGTTTATCCTTTTGCTGTTCATTGTGGTTATTATTGCTTTACAGAAAATTTTTGATTTTTTAAAAAATCTGTGTTCTGGTTTATTTAAGTGATTAACTTTCCAACTGTGATTTCCTCTTTTCTATAGATTTTTACTTCTTTTCTATTTATAGAAGACCTTTCAGTATTTCCTTTAGGATAGGTTTAGTATTGCTGTATTCTTTTAGTTTTTGCTTGTCTGAGAAATTCTTTATCTCTCCTTCTATTCTAAATGATAATCTTGCTGGGTAGAGTATCCTAGGTTGCAGATTTTTCCCTTTCAGGACTTTGAATATATCTTGCCGCTCCCTTCTGGCCTGCAGTTCTGTAGAGAAATCAGGTGATAGCCTTATGGGTGTTCCCTTGTAACTAAGTCTTTGTTTTTCTCTTTCTGCCTTCAGAATCCTCTCTTTATCTCTAACTTCTGCCCTTTTAATTATAATATGTCTTGATGTAGGTCTGTTTGCATTTATCTTGTTTGGGACTCTCTGTGCTTCCTGTACCTGAATATCTATTTCCTCCTTTAGGTTTAGAAAATTATCGGCCATAATTTCTTCAAATACATTTGCAATCCCATTTTCTCTTTCCTTTCCTTCTGAGATCCCTATTATGCACAGATTGGCACACTTTATATTATCCCCTAGGTCTCTTATATTGCATTCTTTTTTTTTTTTTGTTCATTTGGGTTTCTGTTCTCTGTTCTAATTGGGTGATTTCCATTATTGTATCTTCCAGATCACTTATTCATTCTTCTGCATTATTCATTCTGCTATTCATTGCCTTTAGTTCAGCTTTCATCTCTGCAAATGAATTTTCTAACTTTTCTTGGCTCCTCCTTATAGTTTCTAGTTCCTTTTACAGTAATCTGCATTTCTGTCAATAGCCTTTCTTAAGTCCTTCAGTATTTTCATTATCTCCTTTTTGAACTTGGTGTCTATTAGACTGAAGAGGTCTGTTTCATTGTTTGTTCTTTCAGGGGAATTCTCTTGATCTATTAACTGGGAGTGGTTCCTCTGCTTCTTCATTTTACTTATATTTCTCTTGCTCTATGAGTTTAGGAGAAGCAATTATATACTGTGGTCTTGGAGGGCTATTTTTATGTGGGAGCATCCCTGTGTAACCTGCCGGGGTTTATTATTTTTTGATGCAAGGGCTGTTTTTAGTATGGATGCCTACGGCCTCTTTCCTCAGTGTATGCTGGCTGTATACCCTTGATAGGAGGTGTGACTGGTGTTGTGGGGACCATAGCCTGCATTGGATATTGGGTGGGGCCTTCTCTTTGCTCTGTGGTTGTCACTGTCCTGTCAAGGGCAGGGTCTGCTCCCTAGTTGTTGGAATAGAAGCCCCCAGATCCGTTTCTGAGCTGTGCTGTGAGGTAGGCAGGATTGGAGTACTCTCAGTGGGAGAGGACTCACTAAGTATTCCTCTGCCAGAGCTGTTCACCCATGAGTGTTGTTTCACTTTTCACCCATTGTGTGGACTCACAAAGTACACTGTTTCTGTTTTTTATTTATTTATTTATTTATTTATTTATTTATTTATTTATTTATTTATTTATTTATTTTTGGCTGTGTTGGGTCTTCGTTTCTGTGTGAGGACTTTCTCTAGTTGCGGCCAGCGGGGGCCACTCTTTATCATGGTGCGCGGGCCTCTCACTATCGTGGCCTCTCTTGTTGCAGGGCACAGGCTCCAGACGCGCAGGCTCAGTAGTTGTGGCTCATGGGCCTAGTTGCTCCGCAGCATGTGGGATCTTCCCAGACCAGGGCTCGAACCCATGTCCCCTGCATTGGCAGGCAGATTCTTAACCACTGTGCCATCAGGGAAGCCCCAAATACACTGTTTCTGGCACTACCCTTGGCCCCGCCTTATCTGTGGGAATGCCAGCAGTTGGCCCTGGTGTCCCTCAGGCATTGTTTTCACAAGACCACCAGCACAGATCTACCACAGTAGTTGCACATCTGGAACTGTTGTGGGACCGATGGAGGCAGCTCAGACCCTGGCCCAGGCTAGCCCTTGTGTGCCTGCACCCACAAAGCCCACAGCTGCTAAGGCCAGACTCATCCCAGCCACAGAAGCACCTGTTGTTTGTTCAGATGTCCTGCAGGTGCCGAATTTACAAAGCCAGCAGCAGAGGTGTAAATCCGTGACTCACACAGCCATGGGGAGAGATTTCAGCCCTACTTCCTAACTCATGCGGCCCCTGGGGCTCAGCTGCAGTTTCAGCCGTGCCACTGTACGTGGGCAACCTGCTGGCATTTGCTCCCGGGGCCTGCGGAGGAGGTGGTTGGGGCAGGAGCCCCCCATGGTGGGCCTGGGGTGCAGGAGCCTGCCCAACCTTTGCTCATTTTTTTTGATTGGGCTGTTTGTATTTTGCTGTTGAATTGTATGAATTACTTTTATATTTTGGATCTTAACCTCTAATGAGATATATGGTTGGCAAATATTTTTTTCCATAGGTTGCCTTTTCATTTTGTTAATTGTTTCCTTTACTGAGCAGCTTCTTAGTTTGATGTTATTCTACTTGTTTATTTTTGCTTTTGTTGCCTGTGCTTTTGATGTCATATCAAAAAAAAAATCATTGTCAAGATTGATGTCAAGGAGCTTTTTCCCTGTTTTCTTCAAGGAATTTTACAGTTTTAGGTTTTACATATAAGTCCTTAGTCCATTTTGAGTTAATTATTGTGAGAGTATAAGATAGGGTCAGATTTTATTCTTTTGTATGTGATTATCCAGTTTTCCCAGCACCATTTATTGGAGGAACTATCTTTTCCCCATTGTGTGTTCTTGGCACCTGTGTCTAAGATTAGTTGATCATATATTTTTGTAGGTTTATTTCTTAGCTCTTGATTCTGTTCATTGGTCTGTGTGTCCATTTTTATGCCAATACCATGCTGTTTTGAGAAAGGTAGCTTTATAATTTAGTTTGAAATCAGGAACCATGGTTCCTCCAGCTTTGTTCTTCTTATGCAGAATTGCTAAATCTCAAGGTCTTTTCTGGTTCCACACCAATTTTAGGATTGTTAGGATTGTTTTTTTCTATTTCCGTGAAAAAAGTCATTGGAATTTTGACATAGATTGCGTTGAATCTTTAGAAGACTTTGTCTAGTATGTATGTTTTAACAATATGAATTCTTCCCATCCATGAACATAGATAACTTTCCATTTATTTGCATCTTCTCCAATTTCTTTCATCAGAGTCTTAAAGTTTTGAGTGTACAGATCTTTCATCTCCTTGGTTTAATTTATTTGTAAGTATTTTATTCTTTTGATGGTATTGTAAATGGGATTGTGTTCTTAATTTCACTCTCAGATATTCCATTGTTAGTGTATAGAAATGCAACTGATATCTGTATGTTGATTTTGTATGCTGTAACTTTACTAAATTTGTTTACTAGTTCTAACAGTTTTTGGCAGAGTCTTCAGAAATTTCTATATATAAGAGCATATCATCTTCAAAGAAAGACAAATTTACTTCTTCTTTTCCAGTTTGAATTCCTTTTATTTTCTTTTTCTTGTCTAATTTCTCTGGCTTGATTTGTAGTACTATGTTGACTCTAACTGATGAGAGTTTGGCACTCTTGTCTTGTTCCTGATCTTAGAGGAAAAGCTTTCTGCTTTTTACCATTGAGTATATTATGTTAGCTCTGGGTTTGTTATATATGGCCTTTATTATGTTTAGGTACGTTCCTTCTATACCAAATTTCTGAGAGTTTATGTCACAAATAGGTGTTGAATTTTGTCACATGCTTTTTCTGCATCTATTGAAAGGATCATATAGTTTTTATATTTCATTCTACTGATGTAGTGTTTGATTGGCATATGTTGAACCATCCTTGCATCACGGGGATAAATCCCACTTGATTGTGGTGTATGATCCTTTTAATATGCTGTTGAATTCAATTTGTTAGTATTTTGTTGAGAATTTTTGCATCTCTCTCTTTTTTTTTAAACATCTGTTATTTAATCAATACCCTCAGAACAATTCCATGTAGTTGAGAGTTGCAAAATCAACTCTGGTTTCTATACAGCAGTATTCCTCCGTGTGTTGGAACAGTCTTTTCCTCCTGGAATATATTTCCACCCAAGGTTAACAGATAAGGATTCAGTGGTCAAACACATTTGTTTAATCCCACATTTATTTAATCCCACATTCCTCCAAATCAAGCAGAACTGCCCAGAGCATTTTCTTTAGGAACGTGCTCTCTTGGGGATTCAGTGGCATAAAATAATCTGGATTTGGGGACTTCCCTGTTGGTCCAGTGGTTAAGACTCTGTGCTTCCACTGAAGGGGGCACAGGTTTGATATCTGGTTGGAGAACTAAGATCCTGCGTGCTGCGCAGTGTGGCCAAAAAAAATTTGGATTTTAAGGGAAAGCTCCAGCCATCCCAGAACTCTAAACTTTATGCTCAGCAGCCTGGAGTCAAGCTCCCCAGTGTTTGAGTTGTTAGGGCAGCCGTCTTTCCAGAAAGGACCTACCAGGGCAGCCATGCCTAATGACCCCATTGTGGAATTTTTGTTGTTGTAACAATTGTTGTCATTGTCAAGTTCCAGCATAGAAGGAGGGTCTATGTGAAATTTGGGCAGCTAGCGAGGCAAGTGTACAGAACATTGTTAAGTTTTACGCCTGGTTGTCAACATTTTAAAATTCCTGTTTGAAGAGTTTTCAGCCTTATGGGTCTGACTCCTCAAGGATTCGCTGGTCCAATGCACCCAAAGGAGCAGTTTGAGGAAGGAGGGCCTCCTCAGAAACATTCGTGGACCAGTGTGGGGGTGGGCATCCAGCTCTGGCGCAGGACTGGTTCTGTGAGGGTGACTGTGGCCAAGTTGTTTCCGCTTGTGCTCAGCTGGCCTGCAGCTGCCACAGCAGATTTCTCCTGAGGTCAGGCCTTCGGCATCATTCCTAAACTGTCCTTGAACTTGCCTCTGCCATTCCCAATATTTTTGAAATAAACTTCTCTTCTATTTAATCAGCCAGGATCAGCTTCTGATTCTTGTAGCAAGAAAGTCTGACACATAAAAATTGAAATAATAATAGTAGTAATATAGTAGTAGTAGTAGTAATAATAATAATGATAATAATAATAAAAGGAAAACTTTATTGAGCATCTGGTATATGCCAGGCACTATATTATATGCTAGATATGCATTATTTCATTTTCTCCTTTTTTTTTTAAACATCTTTATTGGAGTATAATTGCTTTACAATGGTGAGTTAGTTTCTGCTTTATAGCAAAGTGAATCAGCTAAACGTACACATATATCCCCATATCTCCTCGCTCTTGCATCTCCCTCCCATCCTCCCTATCCCACTCCTCTAGGTGGTCACAAATCACCAAGCTGATCTCCCTGTGCTATGCGGCTGCTTCCCACTAGCTATCTGTTTTACATTTGGTAGTGTATATATGGCCATGCCACTGTCTCACTTTGTCCCAGCTTACCCTTCCCCCTCCCCGTGTCCTCAAGTCCATTCTCTATATATGCGTCTTTGTACCTGTCCTGCCCCTAGGTTCTTCAGAACCATTGTTTTTTCCTTTTTTTTTTTTTAGATTCCATATATATGTGTTAGCATATGGTATTTGTTTTTCTCTTTCTGACTTACTTCACTCTGTATGACAGTCTCTAGGTCCATCCACCTCACTACAAATAACTCAACTTCGTTTCTTTTTATGGCTGAGTAATATTCCATTGTATATATGTACCACATCTGCTTTATCCATTCATCTGTCAATGGACACTTAGGTTGCTTCCATGTCCTGGCTATTGTAAATAGAGCTGCAATGAACATTGTGGTACATGACTCTTTCTGAATTATGGTTTTCTCAGGGTATATGCCCAGTAGTGGTATTGCTGGGTCGTATGGTAGTTCTATTTTTAGTTTTTTAAGGAACCTCCATACTGTTCTCCATAGTAGTTGTATCAATTTGCAGTCCCACCAACAGTGCAAGAGGGTTCCCTTTTCTCCACACCCTTTCCAGCATTTGTTTGTAGATTTTTCGATGATGGCCATTCTGACTGGTGAGGTAATACCTCATTGTAGTTTTGATTTGCATTTCCCTAATAATTAGTGATGTTGAGCATCCTTTCATGTGTTTGTTGGCAATCTGTATATCTTCTTTGGAGAAATGTCTATTTAGGCCTTCTGTGCATTTTTGGATTGGGTTGTTTGTTTTTTTGATATTGAGCTGCATGAGCTGCTTGTAAATTTTGGAGATTAATCCTTTGTCAGTTGCTTCATTTGCAAATATTTTCTCGCATTCTGAGGGTTGTCTTTTCGTCTTGTGTATGTTTTCCTTTGCTGTTCAAAAGCTTTTAAGTTTCATTAGGTTCCATTTGTTTATTTTTGTTTTTATTTCCATTTCTCTAGGAGGTGGGTCAAAAAGGATCTTGCTGTGATTTATGTCATAGTCATTTCATCCTTTTAACGATCCTACACGTTTGGTATATTTTTACTTCTTTGTTTGGTTTTGATTTTTAGTAGCGGAGGTAACCAAAGCTTAGAGATTTCCAAATTTGTCCAAGGTCACAAATTAGGGATTTATGTACATGAAACTTGAAAGGCAGCAGAAAATAAGTCCAAAGTACAAAAGAATGTTTTAGGCTTTTTTATGGGAAAATTTAGAACATGCACAGAAAGGAGGTCACTTCAGATCTAGAGACACTTGCAGACAGAAAGTGAGGGGATGGGAAAAGGTTTTTCACACAAATGGAAATCAGAAGAAAGCCAGAGTAGCAATACTTATATCAGACTATAAAATAGACTTTAAAATAAAGACTGTTACAATAGACAAAGAGGGACACTGTAAAATGATCAAGGGATCAATCCAAGAACAAGATATAACAATTGTAAATATATATGCACCCAACATAGAGGCACCTCAATATATAAGGCAAATATTGACAGACATAAAAAGAGAAATCAACAATAACACAATAATAGTAGGGGAATTTAACACTCCACTAACATCAGTGGACAGATCATCCAGACAGAAAATCAATAAGGAAGCACAAGCCTTAAACAACACATTAGATCAAATGGACTTAATTGATATTTATAGAACATTCTACCAAGTATTATCTCTTTATATAATAAAGATGTTTTTAAAATATCACATCTGTGCCAAATAAATTTTAGTCTATTGTTTACATTTTAATTTTAATGATATTTTGACATACGTTTTAAATTTTACATAGCTTGAAAACTTACTATAATTTTTAATTAATGTTGTTCCTATATATATAGTCAACTTGAACTCCAAACCCTTAAACCTGACAGCATTCCAGAAAACTCAGTATAGCTAGCTCCTTTGTACTTAAACTAATAGTATAAAGCATATTAAACTAAGAGTATAAAGTATATTATACTCTTATGTATATTGATGATTTGTTGAAACTGGGGTGATGACTGCACAGAAGTTTGTTACACAATTCTTTCCTATTCATTAGGGATATTGGCCTTAAGTTTTCTTTTCCTATTGTGTCCTTACCTGGCTTTGGTATCAAGGTAATGCTGGCCTTGTAAAATGGGTTTGGGAGTGTTTTCTCTTTTTCAACTTTTTGAAAGAGTTTGAGATGGATTGGCATTAATTCTTCTTTAAAAGTTTGGTAGAATACACCAGGGAAGCCATCAGGTTCTGGGATTTTATTTGTTGGGAGGTTTCTAATTGTTCATTCAACCTCCTTACTCATTATTGGCTTGTGCAGATTTTCTATTGATTCAGTCTTGGTAGTTTGTATGTGTTTAGGATTTATCCATGTCTTGTATTCTGTCCAGTTTATTGGCATATAAATATTCACAGTAGTCTCTTATGATCCTTTGTATTTCTGTGGTATGAGTTGTAATGTCTCCTCTTTCATTTGTAATTTTTTTTTTTTTTTTTAATTTTATAGCTACTTTATTTATTTATTTATTTATTTTTGGCTGTGTTGGGTCTTCGGTTCGTGCGAGGGCTTTCTCCAGTTGCGGCAAGCGGGGGCCACTCCCCATCGCGGTGTGGGGACCGCTCTTCATCGCAGTGCGCGGGCCTTTCACCATTGCGGCCCCTCCCGTTGCGGGGCACAGGCTCCAGACGCGCAGGCTCAGCAGTTGTGGCTCACGGGCCCAGCCGCTCCGCGGCATGTGGGATCCCCCCAGACCAGGGCTCGAACCCGTGTCCCCTGCATTAGCAGGCAGATTCTCAACCACTGCGCCACCAGGGAAGCCCTTTCATTTGTAATTTTAATTGTGTCCTCTGTCTTTTTTTCTTTGTAAGCCTAGCTTACAAAGAAAGCTACAAAGATAGGTTTACAAAGATAGGTTTGTAAATTCTATCTTTTCAAAAATCCAACTCTTAAGTTTTATTGATCTTTTCTGTGGGTACTATTCTCTATTTCATTTATTTCTCCTCTGAATTCTGTTACCTCTTTCCTTCTGCTAACGTTGGGCTTAGTTTGTCCTTTTGCTAGTTGCTTGAGGTGTAAAGTTAGGTTGTTTGAGATTTTTTTTTCTCTCTTCATGTCGGTATTTATCACTATAATCTTCCCTCTTTTAGAACTGCTTTTATTGCATCCCAGAAGTTTTGATATGTTGTGTTTCCATTTTTGTTTGTTTTTGATTTATTTTTTGACCCATTGGTTGTTCAGGAGTGTGTTATTTAATTTCTACTCACTTGTGAATTTTCCAGTTTTTCTCCCATTATTGATACCTGGTTTCATACTATTGTTGTACAGATACTTAGTATGATTTCAGTCTTTTTAAAATTTGGTAAGACTTGTTTTGTGACCAGCGTATGTTCTGTCCTGGAGAATGTCCCATGTGTGCTTGAGAAGAGTGTGTATTCTGTTGCTTTTGGATGGAATGTTCTATTTATGTCTGTTAGGTCCATTTGGCCTAAACTATAGTTCAAGTCCAATGTTTTCTTATTGATTTTCTGTGTGGATGATCTTTCCATTGTTTAAAGTAGAGTACTGAAATTCCATGCTATTATTGTTTTGATGTTTACTTCTCTTTTCAGATCTGTTACTGTTTGTTTAATATATTTAGGTACTCCAATGTTGGGTGCATATATATTCACAGTTGTATCCTCTTGATGAATTGACCCCTTTGTCACTGTAAATAACCTTCTTTGTCTCTTTTGATGGTGTTTGATTTAAAGCCTATTTTTTTCTGATATAAGTATAGCCATCCCTGCTCTCTTTTGGTTTCCATTTGCGTAGAATATCCTTTTCTGTCCTTTCACTTTGAGCCTTTGTGTGTCGTTAAATCTGAAGTGGGTCTCTTAGGCAGCATGTAGTTGGGTCTTGTTTTTTTATCCATCCAGACACTCTATGCCTTTTGATTGGAGAATTTATCCATTTACATTTAAAGTAATTACTGATAGATAAGAATTTACAAATGCCATCTTATTGTTTTCTGGCTATTGTATAGTTCCTCTGTTCCTTTCCTTCTGTCTTGCTGGCTTCCTCTGTTATTTGAAGATTTGCTTATTTGCTCTAGTGGTATGCTTTGATTTCTTTCTCTTTATCTTATGTATATCTACCATAGGTTTTTGCCGTGTGGTTACCTTCAGGCTTACATAAAACTTCTTATAAACATGATAGTCTATTTTAAGCTTTAACAACTTCGATTGCATACAAAAACTCTACCCATTTACCACCGCCCCCACATTTTATATTTTTGATGTCACAAATTTCATCTTTTTAAATTGTATATCATCAACTCTGAGGAAGAAAACAATAGCTCCCTGCCCCTTGCCACCCTCCAGCATTCAAAATTTAAATCTCAGGGAGATCCTCTGGTGTTGGTTGTGGCAAAAGCCCACCTCTTGGAGTAATCACAGTAGTCATGGAATAGGATCTCATCTGGAGGATAACTGGGTTCCATGCTGATTCCTGCAGTTAGGGGCAGGCAAAGATATTTTGCATGTCAGCTCCATCAGAACCACATGGGAAATGAGAGAGACAGTTCTCAGAAAGGGAGATACAGGCCAGGCAAAAAGACCAGGTGGCCGCTACAGATATACAGTGTCATATGTACACACAAAAATGTATAGCCTAACTGGCAATCAAAGTAATGCAAAATAAAGAAGGTGGAATGTTTTTCACTCATTGAGTTGACAAATAATAGAGGAATGATAATACTAAATGATGGAGGGAAATAAGAACTCTTTGATCTTCTGTTTTATAGGTATTTTTCTCAAGAAAAGAATCATGTTATAAAATATTATTTAATATAATGAAAAAAATTTAATTGTTATATGAAAAAAGCAGGGCATTGACCGTTCAACAAGGCCCCATTTTTATAAAATTATTTTATAAAAATAGTATGTATATATATTTACAGTTTGGTACAGTTTTGCCTCTTGGTTGTAGAATTATGAGTGGTTTTAATTTTCTTCATGCTTTTATACATACCCAAATTATCTTCAGTGAATGTATATAATTTTATTTATTTTAAATTTTAATTTTGATATATTAAAATATAGTATACTACAAAGAATAGTATAAAAAATACTTATGTACCCATAACCCAAATTAGTAATTATTATCATGTTGCTATACTTGCTTCAATTCTTATTTTAATAGAAGAAATAGTCCCTTTTATCCACCATCATCAGCACCATTCCTTCTACTTTTCCAGAGCTAACAACTGTGATTAATTTGATGTTTAAACTGCCAATCCACTTCTGTACCTTTGTATAAATTGCTTTATTGTATTCATTTTATAATTGGAAAAATAGCATATCAATATGCTGCTGGTACAAACAAGCTCCCAAGATTTCAATCAAAGATTGAAATTTGATTGATTTCAATCAAATCTTACATCAAAAAAGGTTTATTTCTTGACACTGCTTGATTCCCATATTTGTACAGGTGTTGTTTTTCTAATTTTTATGTTTCTTCTTTTTTTTTTTAAAGAGAATTTAGGAAGGTGGGTATTAAATACATAGGCTCAAATGATTACCCTTTACCATAAGCTGCTTATTTGACCATGTTGCTTTTTAAAAATAGTGTGATATATCTTCACATTCCAGCTCCTTTGGTACTGATACACTCACATGAATGTGCCAAGAGCAGGTAAAAAACCCTTCAATGGGCAGTAACAGCTGTCTGCCAAATTTGTTTAGATCAGCTTTTGTTCAAGGGCTCCTATATGCCGTTTCCCTTGCATCTCAGTTCCCAGTATTCTCCCCAGGCTGCCCTTGTTTGACTCTCTATTTTGGATAAGCTTATTTGGTTCAGTTTCACACACCATATTCCATAGACATCCTACAGCCTCATTATATTTGGGTGGGGCCACAGCAGATGCTCAGTTACTATTTGTTGAAAGCACTTGAAAGGCATGGTTCTCGTTCTCCATGCCAACTATATAAGACAGATTGGCCAGACCTGCTTCCCACATGGCCTCCCAGTTGTGGGAAGAAGGGATGTGGCTCAACTCAATCCTGAGCTCACATTTAGTTAAATATTATATTACTATTTAAAATTATTTACACAACACCCTGTACTTTAACAAAGATCTCATTTTACCTGGGAAAATAGCAGGCACACAGGGAGCAGAGTTCTCTGTATGGTGGAATGGGTGTACTCTTGTTTCCCCTCTGGATAGAGTAATGACTTTTAAAACCAGAATGACTACCATGCTTATAAGCGCTCTTGGTTTGGTGTGTTTGAAGAGGGAATCTCTGTATGTCCAGATTTGGAGATGTCCATTTTTGGCTCAGGTCATACTATCCTTCATTCCAGAGTGTGACAGAACTCAGCATCACTGCAGTATCTGGAGCCCTCAGCTTCCCACTGTACCCCCCCCCCGCCCCCCATCTCAAGGGAGTGTGCTTCTAAGTCCTGCTGGATTTTGACTAGGTTTCTTTACTTCTCTCAGAACTGTATTGTAAACACTTTCATTCTGTTTGGCTGACAGCTTTACTTCTCTCCTCTTTTCCCACCCAACTCCCCATCTTCTTGTTCTACTTATTGCCAACCAAGACTATATTCCTACCACATTTCAGCAAGTAAAATAGTGGTTTTCCTGAATTCTCATCAAGGGAAAAGGAATGTTGCAACTAAATACTCTGTGACTCTAATTGAAAATTATTCAAAAAAGTTGTTTTCAAAATCTGTTATTGGCCACTTTTTAAACATTATTTTCTGAATTTCAGCATTTCAACCTTAGGTTGGTGAACTGCTTTTCTGCAGCCTAAAGTGGATGAATTTATGGGGAAAAAATAAGCTAATGCAGTCTCTCTGTGGTGTGACAAGCGACTGTGATAATGTATGCAGTTTCCCATAATGCCAGAAAGGCACAGAAAATTACTGCAGCTGCTCCATCGATGGTGGTTTTGTTTTTCCTAATTAGTAGCTTCTTTTGTATTCTCACCAGAACACATATGACTCTCATGAACTTTTTTGTTTTCATATTCCTCGAGCTGTGAGGTATTACAGGTACATGTGAATTTATTTTTACTGTGGCACAAGCTCTGGGTAAATTAACACACATTTTAAACGAGTGGTAGGAACAAAATGGATGAGTTCTGTGGTATCCAAGTTTAGCTCTGGCCTTGCCCAGATTAGAAGATTTAATCAAAACATAATAGCCTTTTGAGTATTTTTCACAGAAACATAAGTCTGAACCAAAAGAAAGAAGTACAAAAGAATCCTCGATTTTGTTACTTGGACTTGGTTGTCTGAAGCAAACTGATCCAAGAGGAAGAAACTCAGTATATTTCTGAGTCATATGGGTTCCACGTAGCCCTGGTGGCCAAAGGGGCATCCTATGAAACATGGATGCACCATGATGAGACTCTGGTTTGAGGTCTGTGTGAAGTTCTGTTAGTGGCTTCTTCCCACTGCAAATCTCATTAATTATTTGGATCTAAGAGAAATAAGCCCTTGGAATAATGTAACACAAATTTTCTCTTAAGAGCATGTTTGAAAATTAAAAGTGCAGCTGTGCTTGAGAGACTTAATTATTCCAAATTCAGACTTTGGCACCATTATATCAAATCTTGATTCTGCCCTTAGGTGAATCAGTAGGTCCTACTTTGTAGCTCTGAAAGCTGGGATTTACTCTAAATCAATCTGTAGATACTGAGAGTGCGTGAGTAATAGGATGGCTGTCCAGTGTAAGTTTAGGGGTGATTTTTATAAAATCACGATTTGTAAAGCCATCAAAAACTGAACTATCTGCTTTATAAATATAAGCTCACTATCATGTGTATAACTAATATTCTGAAGTCAGAATTAGCTAATTTTGATTTAGACACAGTAATATAAGTTTCTTGTTATCCCTCTGACTCAAATATGTTTCTTTCATCTATAAAGAAAGAAAAATAGTATTTACCTCTTGGAGAAATGGTTAAGAACTAGGCTCTAGCATGAGGTAGATAAAGCTATGTTTGAATCCCAGTCTTGCAATTTGCCAGCTGCTTGACTTGGGGCCAATTACTTAAACTCGGTAGGGTTCAGTTTCTCATTTACAAAATGGGGATATCAATACTACACACCACAGAGAGTAGTTAATAGCACGAGATAAGGTAAACTATGTAATGTATAGTTTAAGCTATTAAACTATACATAAGCATCAGCATAGTGCTTGGCCCACATTAAAGGCTCAGAAATTTTAGCTCTTTCATGAAGATGAAATGTAATAACAAATTAAAAGCATCTTGTATTTTGTCTGACATTAATGGGCACTCAGAAACATCAAGTCCTTTTCTCTTTTTTCTTTTTGCCCTCATTCTGGGGGGTGGGGAGATGTGTGAGAGGTGGGAGTGGAGTTGGCAGAATGTGGCCATAAAAGTGACAGGATATTTCAATGAAAGTTTATTTTAGCTTTTGAAAACTGTTAAGTAACCCTTGTCAACTCCCACCTGCCACCCACTACGTATCCAAGCTAAACATGATATCTAAGGGCTGGGTGTCATGTAGCTCTGCCTCATCTTTCCTGTAATAACATTGGTCTGTGTGAGGACATTTACTTCACCTCATCCCTTCTGTTGATTGGGTACAGGAGTAAGTAAAAACTGATGTTGCTTTTAGATTGGGTTATTTCTGAGAATCTGTATGCCTCTCCTCATCCCTCTTCCCCTACTCATCTGTAACCCTCCCTCGTGCTTTCCAATTTGTCTCCTTTTTCCTTTACTTCTCTTAGCATTCGGTCAAAGAGAATTCCAGGTAAACTTTAGATCTTGCCCTGTTATGTTGGGATCAAGGGAATATAAGATTTCATCTGAGTAATGTTGAAGGAAGTGTGGGTTGCCTAATATATTATTTTTACAACATTAAATCTTTTGCTATTTTTAAAAAGTTATAGCATTATTTGACCAAAAAAGACAACATTTTAGTTTCACCACAGTTTTTTACTCACAGAAGTTTTCTATATGGCTCTTATGGATGGATGAATGACTTCATGTATGAAGTTCTGAATAGATTTTAAATTACTTGTTTTTCAAATGATTATGGAATGGATTATGATCTTTGGTTTTCTACACTGACATTGCAAGAAGAAATAATTAGCTGGAATTTTTTCTTTGAGTAACTGAGGAAATGAAGTAAGACATAATAATTAAGATGATGGAGACCACTTTAATTGGGATACTCTAATTTCTTCTCTCAATTTAAATATATAAAAAAGGTGAGACATTTAGGATTTCTTTTTCTGTTGGGAAATTGTTACCCTATTGCTACTATAACAAATGATCACAAACATAGTGGCTTAAAACAACACAGATTTACTCTCTTATAGTTTTAGAGGTCAGAAGTCTAAAATGGGTCCACCAGGCTATGCTCCTTTTGGAGGCTCTTGGGGAAGATGTGTTTCCTTGCTTTTTCCAGCTTCTAGAGGCTACCTACATTCTTAGGCTTTGTGGCCCCTTCCTCCATCTTCAAACCAAGCAGCATAACATCTTCTCTCCTCTCTGATCTCTGCTTCTGTTGTTTCCATCTCTCTTTCTCTTCTGCTTCTCTCTTTGCCTTGTAAGGACCTTTGTGATTACATTAGGCCCAACTGGGTAATCTAGGATAATCTCCCCATCTCAAGATCCTTAATCAAATTTGCCAAGTCCATTTTACCATGTAAGGTAACATATTAAGTTCTGGGAATTAGGAGATAGACATCTTTGGTGGACCATTATTCAGCCTATCAAAGCCAACATCAGAATTCTGAACTATTTGTGATAAAAGAGGAAAAAAAAGTTGGTGAAAGTTTCTAAGAATCAAGGTCAAAAAAGGCAATCAAAGATTGAAAAATGGGCATGATGAGAACTGACGGATGAATAACAGCAATAAATAACATGTCATAATGCAGCAGCACATGTTTCAGATATATAGCAAGGATGACCACCCGAAGATATTTTTGTAGCTTACCAACAGCATACAAAGGGAATAGAAAACAGGTAACAGAGTGTGAGATGGATGGGGTCAAGAAAGCCCTGTCAGAAAGGTGACGATTTAGAGAGTGTATTGCCATTGCTGTGAGAGCAGAGCGGTACTTTTCTAGTCTCAAATTTCATTGGTGGCCAGCTAGTTGACCTCAATGAGACATAAAGAACTCAGGTATTATTGTAAAAAATACTGTATTGAGATTCGTCTATTTTTTAAGCAAATTAAAAAAAAATCTTCTGAAATGGGAATTTAGAAAGTTAAATAGTCTGATGTAGGTTAAAAACTTAATTTTTATTCGGAAACTATGATTTATATGAATAAAGCCTACTTTAAATGTACACTAATTTATTGTCCGAGAGATATATATTAGAAAACCATAAGTTTTCCTTTGATAATAAACCAGAAAGATGAATTTCCTGCTCCTATTTTCACCTGCCCCTATCCTCTCCCCATCTTACATAAAACAACACGCCTCTCTCTGTTCCCACTGCTGGCCTCAGTTCAGGCCTTTGTTCCCTGTCTCCTGGACTATTCCAGTAGCCTAACCAGTCCCACAATTTTTTTTCCCTCCTTCTATAATCTACTTCATGATATGCTGTTAAATTAATTGATTATACCACTCCTGGCTTAAAAACCTTTAATTTATTGCTGGTGAATAAATTTTACACCCTTTGACCTGACATTTAAACCCCTCTGAAATCAGGTGGCCTGGTTTGAACAAGGGATGTGGTGCAGTGGAAAGAGGTGAGGAGTTGGCATACCTCGGCTCCCGCCCAGCTCCACAACTTACAGAACTGTGGACTTGGGCAAAACAATGAACTTCCACAAGCCATAGCTACTTCATCTTTAAATTGGAGCGTATCTAAATGCCTGGATTAAAAGGTTGTTATGGGAATCATATTTTTAAAATAATGAATATGAAAGCACTTTAAGTGGAAAGCAAAATATTATCATTATTCCTTTTTGTTATTTTTCTTTTCATCTTGTCCTCTGTTGAATATCCCTGTGCACCCTCCACTCTGAAGTTTAATATCTTTACAAATAGTGCACATTTTTCCATTTGCCTTTGTGTATTAGTTTCCTATTGCTGCTGTAACAAATAGCTACAAACTAGTGCTTTAACACAACACAAATTTACTATTTTATAATTCTAGAGGTCAGAGATATAAAACAGGTCTCAGGAGGCTAAAATCAAGGTGTTGCAGAGCTGCATTCTTTCTGGAGGTACTAGGGGGGATCTATTTACTTGCCTTTTCCAGCTTCTAGAGGCTGCATCACTCTGACCTCTGCTTCTGTCCTCACATCTCCTTCTCTGACTCACATTCCTGCCTTCCTCTTATAAAGAACACTTGTGACACTTAGGGTCTACTTGGATAATCAGGATAATCTCCCCATCTCAAAACTTCCTAATTTAATCCCCTCTTCAAAGTCCTGTTTGCCACATTAAGGTAACATGGTCATAGATTCTTGGGATTAAGACGTGGGCACCTTTTCAGGGACCCTTTTCTGCCTACCACACTTGGCTTGTACTCTCTTTCCACCTTGGGTTGCTACTTTTCCTAACACATGTACACATTATGTGTGTTTGTATCCTTTCTGCCATAAAATCTTTCCCAATTACTCCCAACAGGAAATAATCTCTTCCCTCAGTAAACTCCCTGTGTTAGGAGAGACATTTTTAATGTGTCCACAGCTTTTCTCCACCAGTCTTCAACTGAATACTTTGAGTACTGTCTTCTTAGCTTCTCTTCACTTCTCAACTCTGTGAAGAAGGAAAGGGTAAAAGCTACATGGGGCAGGTTTGTAAGAGAAGACAGTTGAGTCAGGTGATGAGCTGCACTTCCCAGGGTTCTGCTTGTAGTTAGGCCTGGTAGTGGTGTGTCAGAATACTGGTGCTGCAGAGGGACCTTAGTGAGGGGAATCTGGTAGAATCCAAAGGCTGAAATAAAAGACCTCATTCTTCTAGAGTAGGAGAGGCAGAGCTTCCCAATGTCCATCACAATGCTGTACTAGCAGAAAAAAAGGCATTTTAATGAGTTGGCTACAAACAGCTATTTGAACCCTCATTAAGTGTTTCTGAGAAAGGGCAAGGAAGAAAAAAAAAATGTGACTAGCAGTTATGTGTTTCTCTGGGAAACTTTGCCTAGAGATTTGGATGCTTGGCTTCCATTATGAACTTGATTCTCGAGGGCCATGGGAGCTTTAGGGTAAAACTGTAATCAACTGGTTCAAAGTCTTGAGCTTAGAAAAATAATAAATATTTTCTATTCTATCTCATTGGACTGGAAGGGTGGAAGCATAGCATGTATCTCTTAGACATAAAAGTGTATAAAACACGTTATTTATATTTTGTTTTTAAAATTACAAATAATTTTTTAAGCTAAATACTGATATTTTTAGCATTAGAATTTAAGGTTAATGTAATTGACTTATATTACAATTTAGCAATAGAGAGGTGTTAGCAGAACTGTTTCTTCTTTAAAAAAATATTTCTTCAAAAAGATTTTAATCATAGTTAACAGGTTGGATTTTTTTTTCTAAATGGAGAAAATATTTAATTAAAGAAACTGGATGTCTTTATCTGATGGTAACTATATAGACAATACAATACTTACTGACACTAAGACTTTTAGGAAGTGATATGGACAAGGACAGATGTCGCAAAGCTTAAAAATAAAACGCAAAAACCCTCAAATAATATAATAAAACAGGTTATAAGCTGATCAGAATTCATCAGTAATGGAGTTTAATTCCATGGTACTGTACTGTTATCTGTCAAACATTCTTACAATTAAGAGAAAATATCTCCCAGCGTTTCCATGGTGCTAGAGCATTCCAATAGAACAGTCAGCCCACACAGGGCCAAGAAGCTATAAAATATTAATTCAGTACAAGTATGCATCCAACAATCTTAACATTTATTACAGGTTACAGTAATTTTGCCCTAAGAAGTGAATCAGTTAAAATGAACACTGCCAAGGTTTGCAGAATAGGGCAAACCTTCCCACTTTCTTAAAAGGCATTTTTTTTTAGCTTAAGACAATAAGGACTGTATGCATGATAGAGAGCTCTCCACAATCACCATATATAATGGGAGATGAAGAACAATGAAGGTTGAATGACACCCATTAGTAATGTAGCTATGGTATGCTGCATGTATGGGGCAGGGAAGGAGATTTTGAGGGCACAGGGAAATAAGTTTTGGTTTTTTAGAACTCACCTGTTCAGGAATCAGAGAACTGCTGAATTTTGAGGTGGAAGAAAAAAGCTGTCTGTTCTAACCAATTTCAGAGGAAGAAAACATCCAAAAGGGAAGAAGGGAGCCCAGATCCTTTTTGACCAATCCTAACAGTGGCTCATAGGGGAGCCAGAAATAACACCATTCAGACAAGAATCTCACTGCACACTGAACAAACTAAAAATGTCATTTCTATTTCCAGTTAGAGGAATGGCTTCGTATAAGGTTTTGGTAAATTAAGCTATTCCTGTATTAGGACAGGAGTATTCATAACTTGTAAATGAGAGATTTCTTTCACTGTTTATTTTCCCCAAAAAATTCTCTTTATTTTTAAAAGATATTTATCATAATAAGAGGCTGAGATTTGGAGTTATTTGTGGAATTTATAAAAGGTCTAACAACATTTATCGTATATGATTTCAGCTGTCTTTGAGGTGACTCATTTTGGCATTAGTCATGTCATTAACTGTCATTGCTGGCATTTTTGTCTGAAATGCTATAGAGAAGAAAGTCCAGTGTTGTAGCTTTAATAGCACAAATGCCTTATATGCAAAGTATCTTGGAAATGCAGGAAGATAAGCCAAAATTTTCTCACCCTCTTATCAGTGATTGATTTTCCAGTGATTGATTTTCCAGTGTTTCTAAAGTCACTGATTTTTTCAGTTTTTCAGATACTCATGGCCGGTGTCTGTAGGTGTTGCCATTTGACTAGTGAAGAAAATATGGGTACTTACCTATATGTCTTAAATGAGGAACTAGACGTTTCAAACAATGAAGTAAAACTTCCCTTTTTTATGATTAAAAATGGCTACTCCCAATGGAAAAATGAGTACAAAGAATGAATAGGTAATCACAGCAATTTAGTAATAAAAGTAATATAATAATTATAAACAAAACTAACATTTACCAGGTTTTAAAAAATTTATTTCATTTGTCTTCATAAAAGCTCAAGGGGTAGAGTCTATTATTATTATTCCTGTTTTTCAGAGAATTTTCTAACTTGTTTAAGATGAAACAACTCTACCTAGTCAGGGACCTTCTGATTTTAGAGCCCACGTTTTCACAACTAAAAAGTCCACACTGATAAGAAAGAAAAGAAAAGAAAGAAAAAAGGGAATAATGGCCTACTCTTTTTAGTTGTCTGGCAGCTTTTGATTTTACTGTGATTTTTTTAAAGGTTAATTCTCAACATTAGTGAAGGCTGGAGGAAACCTGAACTCACACTATTTGTGGGACTATATATTGACAATATCTAAGCTGCTTGTCAAAGCTCAAGAATGGGCACATGACACAAATGACACAAACTGATCTAGAGTAAGATTTAGGATTTTTGTTTGAGGTTTGGGGAAGATGTGCTCTTTCACTGAACCTAAAAGAGGAAAAATGTGTTCCCAGGAGTTGTTGGCAGCCATTTGGTATGTAAGTGAGAAGGAGGCTCTTATCAGTGTAGGCAGAGCAGAAGACAAAAAGAAGCAGGATGTAATGTTGTTGAGCTACTGGAGGAAACCGATTTTGTGACCTGAATTATCTCTGGACTCTATGAGATCCATTAAAAAGCCTTTATTATTTAAGACATTTAAATAATAATTTAAATGTTGATTGGTTTTTTATTGTCATTAATAGCACCTGAAGCCATCATAATTGATACACATATCAAAAGCCTTAACATTTTGAATTTGACCAAGCAATTCCAACGCAAATTTTTTCAAATGATATAATTAGAGAATGTAGCACTTTGTTTTAAAAAATAAAACAGTATTAAAAACACCTGAAACTAACACAACATTGTAAATCAGCTATACCACAAGAAAAATTTTAAAAAAAGAGCAAATAGAGAGAAAAAAACTTAATATACAATATGTAATTTTATTCTTTCTAGGTAAATATGGGGATGCAGGGTTTCTAAAAGCACCATCCTGACATTGTGTCTAATGTATACAACAAATAATTCTGGCTGTGGCAAAAATGCAGCAAAGTATTGATTGTAATTCATGGTGTTTTCTTCTACAATGAAAGAAGATAAAATTTCTTTGAAGTAAAAAAAAAACAGTATTAAAAAATAAATTATTTTAAATAACAACATGGGGGGAACAAAACTAAATTTCTAACAATGGGAGATTGCTTGATTGAATTTGGTATACCCATAAAATAAAATAGCTGATGATAAACTATTACAATACTGAAGGCAGTTTCCTACCATGGAAATATTTACAATATATTTATGTGAAAAAAGAATTAAAAGCATATATATAATATTAATCTGTTAAACAATATATATAAAATATATAAAATATATTTTATATTAAGCTAATTTAATTAAATATATATTATACTAAGCACACACAAACACATGTGTGCATGTACACACATGTTAAGCTGGTATAAAACTTGCAAAAATATTTCTGATTGTTAGAATATTATGGATGATTTTAATCTCTTTTTTTCTTATTTGTATTTTTCAATTTTGAAGGTGTCTATTTTTATCAAAAATATAAAGGCTATTTATAAATGGCTAGAATTTATCTCAACTTGGTGTACACAATGTTTGAGCCCTTAACAAGAGTTTGTAATATTTCTATGCATACTTCTATTCATGAAAGCCTATTGCCACTTTCAGTGAAACTCTCAGAGCCTGCTGTTTTCAGAAGCAGAGACATTCTCACTGCATCAAGATTCAAGGTTGTAGTCAGAGCAAATCCTCTAACCTCCCCCTGGCTCCTCTGCTCATCTTTAAGAGATGCTGTGATTTTTTTTTTCTTTTTCCCTGGGGCTTACAAGTTCTACAATTTTATTTATTGTTTTTCTTCTCCTAGATTCTGTGACCTTATTCACATCTTTAGGGTGTGATTTCTTTTTATTTCTCTCCCATCTTTACCATGGGACTGACTTCACAAGCTTCCTATGAGCACCTTTAAGTTTTCCCCTACTTTATATAATTATTCTTTTGTTTATGCCTTCATTTATTATTTTACTTTTCTATTCACTTACTTTTTCGCATATTAAGCCATGCACATGAAAGAATCCATCCATTCATCTATTCTTCCATCCATCCATCCATCCATCCATCCCCCACTGTCTTCTTCCCTTAGTAGTTTTCATATGGGTCAGATACTGGTGGGCACAGCAGCATCCATAGAGAGAAAATATATATGGCATTGTTCATCCTTTTCTTATCCACTATTGACTAGGGATATCTGAAAGAATGGTTGGTATTGAGGAATAGGAAAGAGAGGGCTCAGTAATTAGGTGAGGGTCACCCAATATAAAGGCAGAAGGGAGCACCAGTGACAAATTTCTGACTAGATTTTGCCTACAGACTTGCCTTTTCCTCTTCCTCTTCCCAGAATTCAGATAAGATGGGCTCTCCAAGCTTTCTCCTTAGCTAAGGATATCTGTCATTCAATCCTTGACAGCCTCTGTCTTAGATACCCGATTTCATTTTTCATTCTCCCTGAATCTTAGTGCAAGAGGGAAAAGAACCTATTTAGACTTTGTATATATGCCCATGTATCCACTAGAATGTTTACTCCATGAAGCAGGGATTTTTGTTCGTTTAACTCATCTCTCTATTCTGTATAAGTATTAATTGGATGTTGAATAAATGAATGCTTTGAATTTTACTCTCTTAAATCAGAAAAGTAAACTTTTCCCTGATACTTGTGCTCTGCTCTTGCCTTTTCTTGACTTGTTGCAGTATATTTGGCCTTTGGTGACTGAAGAATAGGGTACATTCTACAGGAGTAGAGTTAGGATCAGCTATGTACAGACAGCATATATGTGTGGAATCCTCTCACATCATACAGGGCCGTACATTGTTCAGTCTTGCAGCTCTCCTTTAGATGATACATGTTTAGCTTCTATGGTCTGTGCATATATAGTGATACATTAATAGATGAAACCAATAAATTTAGTTATGTTTTAACTGACTTTTAAAAAATTATTAAATTCAGTTGAGATGGTTAGTCCTATAACCCAGTGTACACATAATTTTAGGTAGGCCAGCCCAACTTTTGCTCTATGAATCAGTTATGTGAAAGCTGAAGCTGTTATAGTGCAGTTGGGGCTACATATAGTGCAATTTTGGACTATTAGCCATCACTTACATAGATATATAAATGTGAGTATTTGTGCCTATTCTCAAAAAAGGGATTCCTCAGGGAGTTGGAAAGTCCTCTTGAGAGGTTTGATAATTCTTTGTTTACCCTAAGCTCTTCCCAAGGGGGTAGGAGAATCATTATGGATAAAATCAGCATATTGGGTTTCAGGTGAGCTAATGCTCTATAGCTGAAGGGTGGCCGCATGCTGGTGCTCCTCCAGGGATAAGATGCAGATTACTTAAAGATTTCATTTCTAGAGCTCTACCTTTTTGTGGGCTTCCTCTCAACCTGCAATTGGGAATTCTTAAAATTCTTCACCAACACATTCTTAAAGTCACAGTTCCCATTAAATCTTTTTAAAATGTGAATTTGCTTTATTATTTCTTTTAAAGTAAATTTGAAACTAAAATTTTTATTACTGGAATAATTCATAAGCATTAAGAAAATTTACAAAATACAGGAAGTCATTAAAAAAAACTATCCAGAGACAACAACCATTTATATTTTGATGTATTTAAGTCTTTTTCAATGAATATATATATTATTTTACAAAAGTAGGATAATTTATCAAGACTTCTGAACATTGTAAAACAAAAAATGTTGCTCACCATCCAGTTCTACAAGGATTAAGTCAGTAGCCGTTGCAGTCGCTGACCAACAGTACACCCGAGAGGAATTCAGGATGAAAAACAGGATGAGGTACTCTGTGCTTTGGAAAAATATGCCTCTTAGATAGTTACATGTATATTTCAGGAAGAATTTTAACGAACGCGGATTCTTGCATCTTCCCATACATAGAAGAGCACCAAAATCGTTAACCAAGATATCTGTTGCTTGTGACTAACAGTAACCTTTTACCGAGATGTATGCTTGACTGCATGTATTCCGTAGCCAAAATCTCATGTATATATACTGTACTGGCTTCTCCCCCTGCATCTTTGGAGGAGTTCTCTCAGAGGTACGGAGAAGCTGCTTCCTGGGCTATGGTCCTCAGTAAGCCCCTGGATAAAACTCAACTCACAGCTCTTACATTGTGTGTTTTTCTTTTAGTCGACAATATCTTAAAACAGAATATTCAAAATTTAAAACCAGGTAGCCAACATGGATTATTCTGTTGGTTTTAACAATGTACAATATATATTGAGCAGTTTTACATGTCAGTAACTATTCTCCTACATTATTATATGTAAAGGTTGTATAATATACCATTATATTTATGTATCAGAATTTATTTAACTAATTTTCCATTGTTGTACATTAATTTTTGGATATTCTAAACCAACATAATAGATATATCTTTGTATTTAACCATGATTATTTCCTTGGGATATATTTTAAGATCTGATATTCTGGAACAAATGTGTATATACTTTTAAGGCTTTAATATTTAGTCCAATTTTTCCATAAATATTTAAATAATTTATTGCTTCATACACTGTGCCTAACTAAACTTGTTTTTCTGTACAACCTCAGTGCAACTAGTCTATCCCGCTTCCTCCATTATGTAACAGCTACATGACTTAAAGAGAATTCACCCCACCTTGGACACCAAGAATGGGCCCTGAATGCTTTAAGTCAATCATCAAACTGTTGTCGCCCTTGCTGTGATGATTGGTTTAGCCATGGGCACTTAACTAATCCAATTGGAAGGTGCTATTTCCCTGGCCATGGTTAGTTACGGATTGGACACATGACCTAAATCTATTTAATCAGAATGAATGCCAGGACCAGGACTGAGTTGGTTAATAGAAGAAATACTCTCTTTTTTCTGAATGGTGTGTGCAAAGCCAACTCTTATAGTCATTTTGCCTCATGAGCGTAGCCATCTTTAGCACAATGTTGATAAATAGACCAAATCCAAAGAATTGAAGGGAATTAGAGCTTGACTACTGATTAAACCATGCCTGAAGGCAAACTTCTCTCTGGAGTTTAAAATTTTTGAAGGGTCACTAATTTTCCAATGTTTTTAAGTTGTTTTGAATCAATTTTCTGTTATTTGCTACCAAAATCATTTGAACTAATACATCTGTGTACTATTTTTAAAATAAGATATCTCTACTCATATACAGACAAAAAAAAGTTTATTGCTGTTTTAGTTTATTTGATTATATGCAAGGCTGAGAATTTTTTCATATATTTATTAGTCATTTTTATTCCTTCTTTATGAATAGCTTCATATTCTGTGCTCATTTTTAAAAATTATGTTTTCACGTGTTTCTTCTTGCAGGAAAAAGAGGACAAAACTTCTAGTCACACCCATTGAAATATTTTCCATATTGGTTATTTGTTTTTAAATTTTGAATATTCTGTTTTAGGATACCCAGAAGTCTTAAGTTTTTATGTATTTAAATCTGTCACTTTGTCTTTCAGATTCTGCTTTTACTCGTATTCCTAAAGAATCCTTCTCCACTCTAAAATCAGAGAGATATTTACTTACATTTTTCTAGTTCTGTCTTTTTGTGCTTGTCTTCACACTTAAATCTTCCATTAAATTGAAAAATATTTTGGTGTATGATGTATGGTAGGGTTAAACTTTACTTTCTTCCAAATAATGACAGCAACTAAATAGTTGAGGCAAATAATCTTCAAATATAAGAGTACCAATACATTATTTGTTGTTTCATTTTCCTTAAATTTATTCCATGGAAGGTAGGAAAAATTTTTCTCATTGATTTGTTATTCAAGGTGTGATATTTAAAAATCCATTTTTTATAAGCAACTTTTAATCTAAATTGTCTTTTTTTTTGGCCTGCCTAGGGGTATTGGTGCTATGACTAAGATTAGATGTTTCTATGCCTGCAGATTACTTTTTTTTTTTCTTTTTAAAGAAAGGAGCTTACCTTTATCTTTCAAGTCCTGATAAAAAAGGCCTCACAACTGGCTGACTGTGTCCTATAAATACATTTCACCAACACTTTGTAGTGTGTATTCAAACAGGAAGTGGAGAACCAGGAACTGAAAAAAAATAGTCACCCTAAATCTGCTGTTCAGAGATTAACACCCACAAAAAGGACCATGACAGTTCTTTACTTTTTCTTTGAATTGCAATCTTTTATGTTCTGACCTCATAGAGAAGGGAAAAAGAAATTCAAAAAGCCTTGTGGAGACTTTTCGGGTGAAAAGTTTTTAGAGGACTCTGGTGCAAAGCAGTTTAATGAGGTGAAAAGGATTTAGGCCATCTCTGAAGACCCGCAGCGAAAACACGAACGTGACAATAATTTAGAGGTTGGGAGCCTTTTAGAAGATTTATATAAGGGACCCCAGGGCTGATACTGTCCCATTACTGCAGGACTATCTTTGTCTAAGTGGACCAAACAGATACTGCTTCTGCTTTGGATCTGTATCCCTGTGTGGTAAGTGGACTCCACTGTGTGTTCTTCAGAGTTTAAGGATCTTTATGGAAATGATAGTTCAATTTAAATTTGAGAAAGTAAATAAGACTGGTCAAAAGTTACGTTGGGACACTTGAAAGCTTTTTATACATATTTATAATGTGGGCCTCTAGTGTGTATATGATATTGAGAAATAGAACTGGGAACAAAGAGTAGTGACTACACCAAACAATTTTGCCTTCTAAATATCATTTGCATCCATCCACCTATTCATTTATAGGACTACTGCTTCAGTTTAGTCCAGGGCTCAGTAAACTTTTTCTGTAAAGGGCCAGATACTAAATATTTTAGGCTTTGTAGGCCATATGGTTTCTGTCATAATTACCCAACTCTTGCTGTTACAGCATGAGTACAACTATAGACAATGTGTAAATAAATTGTTGTGGCTGTTTTCCGATAGAACTTTTTTGACAAAAAGAGGTGGTGAGCCAGATTAGGCTTGTGGGTTATGGTTTTCTGACTCCTAATTTAGAACATCTCTCATCTGAATTGTAATGACTTCTCTTTCTTGTGATCAGTTCACTTCAGTTCCATAAATATTTATTGTTTTAGGCATTCACAATAGAAGGATAAAGAAGGCAAGTTTCCTTTCCTTAAAGAACCAACAGCCCAGAGGAAACACAGATGTGAAAGCCCCATAACATTAATGTAATGAGGTAGGGTTGCTCTCTGCATTGTTGCCAGAATGGGCTTTCTGTAAAAGATGATCATTTTCCTTTTCTGCTAAAATACATTTAGTGGTATCTTATATTTAGCATCATCACAAGTTTTCAATGAGGCATGTAGGTCTTTCATTATTATCTGGCTATCTGGCTTATAACCATCTTCCTAGACTCATTTTTTTAACTTTCTACTTCTGCACCTTAAGTTCTAACTACAATAAATCTTAGTACCAGCTGTGGCAACACCACATACCATTCTGCCCTTTCATATTCTGTGCCTTTGCATGTGCTGTCCTGGAATGACTTCTCTCCATCCTCCCACATCCAACAAAAGGAACACTTTTCTATTTAAGCTGTCCAAGGATTATAACAGGCTGCCTTGTTAGGTGAAGAAGGGGGTGTGATGGTGAGTTCTTTCTCTCTAGAAGTAGCTAGGCAGGGATTGGCTAAACACTTGGCGAATTTATCAGATATTGTTGGAGCCATGCCCAGATTAACAGGCCTTGTATCCATATTCTGGCTACTACAGGTGTTGGTTGTTAATGGCACATACCTGCATCCTTATTCTGAGGATTTCCCTAACCTAATGGGAGTAATCTTGCCTGGACATGGCAGGGAGGTTATGCCCTTCCCTTCTTCTTTCGTCTCCCACTGCGCCAACCTTGCAGCCAATGACTTTCTGAAGTGGGGTGTAAACAGCCTAGTAATCTTGCCTCTGGGTGGGACAAACTCTCTGGTATAATTCTTGCACCAGAGCTTCCCAGTGGATCAGGCTGAGACTAGAATTCTTTTTTTTTTTTTGCTGGACCTTTTTTTTTTTAACTTTTATTTTACATTGGAGTATAGTTGACTAACTATGTTGCGTTAGTTTCAGGTGTACAGCAAAGTGATTCAGTTATACATATATATGTATGTATTCTTTTTCAAATTCTTTTCTCACTTAGGTTGTTACATAATATTGAGCAGAGTTCCCTGTGCTATACAATAGGTCCTTGTTGGTTATCCATTTTAAATACAGCAGTGTGTACATGTCAATCCCAAACTCCCTGACTATCCCTCCTCCCACCCTTCCTCTCGGTAACCATGTTTGTTTTCTACCTCTGTGAGTCTGTTTCTGTTTTGTAAGTAAGTTCATTTGTATCAACTTTTTAAAGATTCCACATGTAAGTGACATCATACGATATTTCTCCTTCTGTGTCTGACTTGCTTCACTCAGTATGACAATCTCTAGGTCCATCCATGTTGCTGCAAATGGCATTATTTCATTCTTTTTAATGGCTGTGTAATATTCCATTGTATATATGTGCCACATCTTTATCCATTCATCTGTCGATGGACATTTAGGTTGCTTCCATGTCTTGGCTATTGTAAATAGTGCTGCAATGACATTGGGGTGCATGTATCCTTTTGGACCATGATTTTCTCTGGATATATGCCCAGGAGTGGGATTGCTGGATCATACAGTAGCTCTATTTTTAGTTTTTTAAGGAACCTCCATACTGTTCTCCACAGTGGCTGTACCAATTTACATTCCCACCAACAGTGTAAGAGGGTTCCCTTCTCTCCACACCCTCTCCAGCATTTATTATTTGTGGATTTTTTGATGATAGCCATTCTGACTAGTGTGGGGTGATATCTCATTGTAGTTTTGATTTATATTTCTCTAATAATTAGTGATTTTGAACATTTTGTCATGTGCCTCTTGGCCATCTGTATGTCTTCTTTGGAGACATGTCTGTTTAGATCTTCTGCCCATTTTTTGATTGGGTTGTTTGTTCTTATGATATTAAGCTGCATGAGCTGTTTGTAAATTTTGGAGATTAATTCCTTGTCGGTCACATTGCTTGCAAATATTTTCTCCCATTCTGTGGGTTGTCTTTTCATTTTGCTTATGGTCTCCTTTGCTGTGCAAAAGCTTTTGAGTTCAATTAGGTCCCATTTTTTTTTTTTTGTAGTTTGTTTGTTTTTATTTCCATTACTCTGAAAGACAGATTGAAAAAGATATTGCTGCGATTTATGTCAGAGAGTGTTCTGCCTATGTTTTCCTCTAAGAGTTTTATAGTGTCCAGTCTTACATTTAGGTCTTTAAGCCATTTTGAGTTTATTTTTTGTGTATGGTGTTAGGGAGTGTTCTAATTTCATTTTTTTTACATGTAGCTGTCCAGTTTTCCCAGCACCATTTATTGAAGAGACTGTCTTTCCTCCATTGTATAGTCTTGCCTTCTTTGTCATAGATTAATTGACCATAGGTGTGTAGGTTTATTTCTGGGCTTTCTATCTTGTTCTTTTGATCTGAATTTCTGTTTTTGTGCCAATTCCATACTGTTTTTATGACTATAGCATTGTAGTATAGTCTGAAGTCAGGGAGCCTGATTCCTGCTCCGTTTTTCTTTCTCAAGATTGCTTTGGCTATTTGGAGTCTTTTGTGTCTCCATACAAATTTTAACATTTTTTTTGTTCTGGTTCTGTGAAAAATGCCATTGGTAAGTTGATAGGGATTGCACTGAATCTGTAGATTACCTTGGGTAGTATAGTCATTTTGACAATATTGATTCTTCCAATCCAAGAACACGGTATATCTTTCCATTTGTTTGTGTCATCTTCGATTTCTTTCATCAGCATCATATGGTTTTCAGAGTACAGGTCTTTTTTCTCCTTAGGTACATTTATTCCTAGGTATTTTATTCTTTTTGATGTGATGGTAATTGGGATTGTTTCCTTAATTTCTCTTTCTGATCTTTTGTTGTTATTGTACAGAAATGCAACAGATTTCTGTGTGTTAATTTTGTATCCTGCATCAAATTCATTGATGAGCTCTGGTAGTTTTCTGGTAGTGTCTTTAGGATTTTCTATGTATAGTATCATGTCATTTGCAAACAGTGACAGTTTTACTTCTTCTTTTCCAATTTGGATTCCTTTTTATTCTTTTTCTTCTCTGATTGCCATGGCTAGGACTTCCAAAACTATGTTGAATAAAAATGGTGAGAGTGGACATCCTTGTCTTTTTCCTGGTCTTAGAGGAAATGCTTTCAGCTTTTCACCGTGAGTATGATGCTAGCTATAGGTTTGTTGTATACGGTCTTTATTATGTTTAGGTATGTTCCCTCTATACCCACTTTCTGGAGAGTTATCATAAATGGGTGTTGAATTTTGTCAGAAGCTTTTTCTGCATCTATTTAGATGATTATATGGTTTTTATTCAATTTGTTGATGTGGTGTATCACACTGTGAGGCTAGAATTCTGAAACCACATCTATGTTAACTGAGTATTTCCTCCTTGCCAAAGAATCCTTTGAAAGGTAGTGAGATTAAATGACTTTTAACATCTTTTATTAATCTGCATGATTCTGAGTGTAAAAGGACATTTTCATACTCTAACTCTATATCAATTGTCCTCCTTCTGTCACTTACTGTGTTACCTTAAGCCACCTTTGCAGTCTCTCTAATTCTCAATTTTCTCACTAGTAAAATTGGGATAATAATAGTATCTACCTTGAAGCATTGTGAGAATTAAAAGATGTAATGAATATAATTTTAGCACAGCATATGGCACTTAAAAGATAGTCAATAACATTAGCTATATATACATATATATATAAATATATATAAATAAATAAATAAATAATATATATATATATATATATATATATACACACTTTTTTTCTTTTAATTTCTTTTGGACGCACCGTATGGCATGTGGGATCTTAGTTCTCTGGCCAGGGATCGAACCTGCGCCCCTTGCAGTGGAAACACTGGAAGCGCTGAGTCTTAACCATTGCACCGCCAGGGAAGTCCCTAGATATTTGTATTATTGTTATCATAAACATTATTATGTTTTCCCAAAAGATAAAATATGAAGGCAGTATTTTTTTTTTTTTATTAATTAATTATTTATTTATTTATGGCTGTGTTGGGTCTTCGTTTCTGTGCGAGGGCTTTCTCTAGTTGTGGCAAGTGGGGGCCACTCTTCATCGCGGTGCGCAGGCCTCTCACTATCGCGGCCTCTCTTGTTGCGGAGCACAGGCTCCAGACGCGCAGGCTCAGTAATTGTGGCTCACGGGCCTAGTGGCTCCGCGGCATGTGGGATCTTCCCAGACCAGGGCTCGAACCCGTGTCCCCTGCATCGGCAGGCAGATTCTCAACCACTGCGCCACCAGGGAAGCCCCCTGAAGGCAGTATTTTTTATGTGTTTTAAGGCAATAAGAAAATCGCCTGAGTAAAATAATGGGAACTGTGAAAAATCCATATGCTTGTTGATCATATTTGATTTCTCCATTAAGGATGGCTTTGTCTATGTACTTTTAGCCTAAAACACAGTAGGTGACTATTAACTGTTTATTGATGAATATAAAGACATGTTGGAATGAAAAAAGGTTTGAATTTCTCACAAATCTGGAGGCTGAAAGTCCAGGATAAGGGTGCCAGCATTGTCATGTCTGGTGAGGACTCTTTTCCTGGCTTGCAGATGACCACCTTCTTGCTGTGCCCTCACATAAGAGAGAGAGAGAAAGAGCAAGCTCTCTGATGTCTCTTCTCATAAGATTACTAATCGCATCATGAGGGCCCCACCCTAATACGTAATTACCTCCCAAATACCATCACAGTGTGAGTTCGAGCTTCAAGGTATGAATTTGGGGGGAACACAAACATTTTGACCATAGCATATTTAAGCAATACTTCCTGTGCAGCAACGTAGCACTGTTGTTACCTTGTAACATAATCTAATCAAAGGAGTGACATTCTATTGGTTAGAAGCACAGTTGTAAGGTTAACACTCAAGGGGAGGGAATTAAACAAGTGCATGTCTCACTGGGCCCCCTTAGAGTGTGTCCACTATAGCGATGTGGACATACTCTTCCATCAAGAGGTGGGGTCCATATGTTTGTTCCCCTTGAATATGAATCCTTCTTTGTGACTTGCTTCTAATCACCTTAGAATGCAATAGAAATGATGATATTCTGAAGTTAAGTCATAGAGGTTGATAAGGCCTCTCTCTGTTTCTCCTTATATCTTTCTCTCAGGACATGTGCCTTTGGAGTCATGAACTGCTGTGAAAGAAGTCCTGTGACCTTGAAGCTACCATTTGGAGAGACTTCATGGAGAGGCCATTGGAGAGGAGAAGCTGCTAGCCAACAGCAGGCATCAAATGCCTGACATGTAAGCATGCCAGACTTTAGATGATTTCAGTCTCCTGTCTTTGAGTCTTCCATCTGAGACCTAAACCATCATAAAGTGTAGACAAGTTATCTCTATTGTGCCCTATTTGAATTCTTCACCTATAAAACCATGAACAAAATAAGTGGTTTGTTTCTTGCCACTAAGTTTGGGGGTAATTTGTTATGTGGTCATAGTAACTGGAACAACAGTGAAGAAAAATAATTTAAAACTAGCTACTCTACTATATATAATGGCTTCCAACCTCATAACCAAGACTCTCCATAAGAAGACTCCTGCTGGCCATTTATCTTTTAGTTTCTGTCTTTCTACCCTGTTGTAGAGACGAGTCTACTTCCTTTCAATTAGAATGCCTTGAAGAGATCCTGCCACTTCCTACTAAGTTCAGGCCCAAATTTTCAGGCTCTCTGAAAGGAAAAACAGCATCCTGAAGAAGAAACACATTCTGGATATTTATAATTATCACCAGCAATGAACACATAGCCATTGACATTTCATGAGGAGCACTTAAGCACCTCAATATCTCACACATTCCTATGGCATTATGGGTTCTTTCCTTATTTTGCCCAGCCAAATTATGTGTTAAACTGTCTTACCCTAAAACAAAGATCTAGTCTTGTCTTGGAGGTGAATCAAATCCTTAATATCTAGAAAATGAGAAAAGCTATTTACTGCTTTAAGAATAGCATTTTCTTCCTCATGTCTCAAAAATTTGAAGTTCAAATCTCAAACTAAAGACACGATAATTTCTATTGTATTCCAGAGGATGGATTTGGAAGAGATCAAGGAATCATCTCACTTTAAGGCAAGTGGCCTTTTATAAAAAAATTTTTTTAATCTATCTGATGGTTTGGTAACAGGGAGAGGTGGGATATGTTCAGAAGAGACCTACCTTATTATATATCAAGAAAATAAATTCCTAATAGTTCTGAATGTGGCACTACCCCCAAATTAAGAGGAAGTTGTGATTTGTCTTGTAATAAATAAGAACTATGAAATGCAACAGAGAATCCATATTCTTCAACTAAATTACTCTTGAAATGCATTTGCCATTGGCAAAGAGTTAAACTTAAAATATGGTTTCCCAGGAATTTTTCTTCATGTTTTTTAGAAGTGGATTGTCACCTTGTCATCTGTCTCTTAGACCACTTTTCTTGAATAGTTTCTGAAACCACAGAAAGTATTGTTTAAATTGTTTGTCCTTGTTTATCTTACTCTCAAAACAGGACCCCAGGGGTAGTTGGAAAGACAGAGAAAAAAAAAACCCAACGTATCTTATATTCTGTTAAATCACTGGGTCATCTGTTTTTGGCAACAGTAATACCATGTGGTCGGTTGAAAATGGGTTTAATAAATATCCTACGTGACACTAGCTGCCCAGCCAGATTTACTCAGGGGACTAATGCTCAGAGTTTGAGAACCTTTGCAGGACTCATTAATATACATTGATGGAGGGATGCCTGGTGACTTCAGTATGTCCATAGGGAATTTGCATATTATAGAGTTGAGGGGCTGTCTTCAGGGAATTACAGTCTGGTCCTGTTCTTCAATATTGGCTTTCTTTAAGGTCACTGCCAAAGAGGACCTTTTCATGCTTGCCAACCTCCTTTGCTTTTGCAGAGTGTGAACCATTTTGATTAAATATGCCTCTCTGTTTCAGAGAGACCTTTGCTCTTCCTTGTTAGGAAAACTACAATCCTCTTCTGAGGATTGTTGGTGCTATCATTTGTCAAAAAAATGAGATTCTGACTGGTTCAAATACAGTAGTTCTTGCAGCGAGGGTGGAGTTGTGATTTGCATTACAATAAAGAATTGCATTGAATATGCTTGCTGCAGATAATTTCTAGCAAAGAATCAGTAAACTTTATCTTATCAATCCGTTTGTGAATTTTACCTACAGAGTGTTTTTACAAGTGGAGGGCGGTGGTGGGAGTGGTCGGGAGGATAGCATCCTTTCCATTTCCTGACACACTAGATTTTTGACTAATCTGAAGATCCTGAGAGACAGGTTTAAGATTTTTCCAAATAGAGAAGCTGTTTTAGCAAATTAGATAAAATTAATCAGCCCTTCACAGGAAGTATTTCTTATTAAGAAGAAAAGCTCACTCATTTTGGTCACTTGGCAATAAACTTTCTCCTTTGTAGGAGAAAAGTCTGGTGTAATTCTAGGGCTTTATTTTTCCTGCCTTCCTCCTTCTTGTGTAGTCATTTTTTACTCAAGCTTCAGTATGCCATGTATAGTCATCTCTTCATTTCTGCCTTCCCTAATTTCTCCAGAGGGTTAGTTGCTTCTTCCAGAATTCTTACATGTTCCCAGAGATGGGACCAATCTCCATTACAGTGGTTAATACAGTTTATTGTAATTATCTCTTTATTGTGCTTGTTTTTCTCAATAAATTTGAACCTAAATGTCAAGGACTATGTCTTTTTTTCACATTTCTATAGTTAGCCCCTACATAATGGTATGTGGTTCTGAAATGTTTCTTATAAGAAAATAAGTCCTTCAGTGTAAAAGACTCTGGCAGATTATTTGCCTCCTGACACAGAAGTTTCTCCTGTAAGCTTCTACCCCTTTACAGTGAATTTCCATGCCCAAGTGTGATTTATTTCATTTTTTTTCTCAGTGTGGTTAGATTTTTTTTTTCCTGTGTGTGTTGTTGTTTTCTTATTCAAATATAATTAACCAGCAGCACAATTAACATTAATATCAAGATGAATAATTAGGATATTCATTAATATCAAAATGAACATCACTTACTAATGATGTTCAGTGATCCAATTGCCACTCCACCTTTATTTTTGTTCCTAGTGGACCTTGTATTTATAATGTAAATACTGTAGATACTGCAAACTCCATCAAGAGGAGGACACTGGAAGAGGAGGCAGGTGCTCTTAAATGCCTGACACAGAAAGGAAGGAATAAGCTAAGGTTGCACATTTTCTTTGCACATTGCATAGTACATTATATTATCACCAATATCACAGACATAAAGTGTTGATCTTGTCAAGAAATAATGCAGCAACTAGGCCCATCCCCAGAGGGGTTCTGATTCAATAGATATGGGGTGGAGCCAGATAATTTGCATTTCAAGCAAGTTCCTGGGTGATGCTGACGCTGTGGGTCTAGAAACACAATGGTTTGGATCAGTGCCTGCTTCTCAAACTTAAAAGTTCATATGAATCATCTAGGATCTTGTAAAAGTACAAATTAAGTATATGTGGGGTGGGGCCTGAGATTTAAAATTTCAAATAAATTCCCAGGTGACGTGAATGCTGTTAGTGGACCACACTTTGATTAGCAAGGGTTTAGAGTAGAATTCAGTAGTTCCCACATTTGTTTTGTATCTGACTCACTTGATATTATGGACTGAATGTTTGTTTCCCCCCAAATATGAATGTTAAAATCCTGATCCCCAAAATGATGGTATTAAGAGGTGGGTCTTCTAGAGGTCATGAAGGTAGAGCTCTCATGATTGAGATTAGTGACCTTAGGAAAGAGACTTCAGAAAGCTCCCTTGCTCCTTCCACCATGTGAGGACACAGCAAGAAGGCAATGGCCTATGAACCAGGAAGTGGGTCTCTCCAGACACTGAATCTGTTGGTGCCTTGATCTTGGATTTCTCCAATCTCAGAACTGTGAGAAATAAATTGTTTAAGCCAAAGAAAGAAAGAGAGAAAGAAAGAAAGAAAGAAAGAAAGAAAGAAAGAAAGAAGCAAGTATATAGTGTTATCTAGTATTTAGCAAAGCATTTCATTAAATTCTGTAGACAGTTCTTCAGTAATCAGGTGTTTAAAAGAATTTAAGTCTTTATAAAAAAATGTCAGACATTTTTCACCTCTTATTCTTTCTCTGTTGCTCCAAATATTGGTCTAAAATACAGAGTAATATAATATTTTTGAAAGGGTTTATGAGGTTTAGGGTAAATCTCTTGCTAAATCCTGCTTTTTGTATTTCTTTATGAAAACGATGCTATTTTCATAAGAATTCATCTTTATTTTCATTTTGGTTTAAGCTGCTGTAGGACTTCCCTGTTCATGGTTTATTTTGTTTAGGTTTTATTCCATTTCTTAGTAGTTTTCTATAGCATTTATTATCTGTTACACATATGATATTTACACTGTACCTGAATCAATAAACACTGATTGTCCCAATTTTGTTGAAGACTTACTTTATACATGTAGGCCTATTCTCAACAACTAGACTAAACTCCTTTTGAGACCAGGGATACAGCTTACATTTGTTTATATTCTAGGCAGTGCTTAATATAATGCTTGCCCAAAGCAAACGTTCAATAAATATCTATTGATTTATTTATTTACCTCACCTTCTAAATGGTATTTTAAGTCAGAAATGCTGTTTTAAACATTATGCTGTATTTCTTTTTAAAAAGAAGCATTTAAGATTGACTTTTCATATGAGTCCATATAATGTAATCATACATGGGGGCCATGTAATGTTTAAGAGGACAGTCTCTCTGTCCAGCTACTTGGGTTTGAATCCTAGCTTTACTATTTGCTGCTGCAAATACTTTGCTAAACAAATGATTTACCTCTCATTTCCTCAGTTTCCTCATCTATAAAGTGCAGATAGTAATACTACTGACTCATGGAACTGTGAGGATTAAATGAGTTAAAATATATGTAATGTACACAGAAAAGGGCTTGATATAGAAATAAGTGCTATATAAGCTGTATCTGTATTTATATGTGAAAAGAGTTCTGCAATTTCATAGGATTATAGAACACTGAAAGTGAAAGGAACTTTTCAAACCAGAGTGTGAAGAAAATGAGAACATGGTCAGAAGACCTGGCTTTGAACTCTAGTTGTGACATTTCTGAATTGACTTCATTTGTGAAACAAACATGGTAATAACTTCATTACTGACCTTAAGGGTGATTTGGGGACTAGATAGAAAAATATGTTCAAGATCTCACTGTAAGTGGTAAAGCACAGTTAGCATGTTAGTTTCATTACTACTAACAAATGAAGAAACTGTAGTTCACTCTATGGCCTTGGGAAAGTTATTTCAGTGCCTGTTTTCACATCTGTAAAGTATGGATAATAATAGAACCTAGCTCACATGATGATTATAAGGATGAAATGAGTTAATACATGTAAAAGGTAGAGCAAAGTGCCTCTAAATAATATGTGGTAAAAGCATTAGTTACTTATTATTATTATTTTTTTTTATAAAGGTAGAGGAATGCGGACATTTTAAATTTATTTATTTATTTATTTATTTATTTTTGGCTGTGTTGGGTCTTCGTTTCTGTGCGAGGGCTTTCTCCAGTTGCGGCGAGCAGGGGCCACTCTTCATCGCGGTGTGCGGGCCTCTCACTATCGTGGCCTCTCTTGTTGTGGAGCACAGGCTCCAGACGCGCAGGCTCAATAGTTGTGGCTCATGGGCCTAGTTGGTCCGCGGCATGTGGGATCTTCCCAGACCAGGGCTCGAACCCGTGTCCCCTGCATTGGCAGGCAGATTCTCAACCACTGCACCACCAGGGAAGCCCTACTTATTATTTTTATACTCATCCAATAAATATTTGTGATTCAGTAATAATCTATGCTTGTTTATAATGATATCTGGGAGTATTGTTAAAAATACTGACCCCTCAAAAGGACAGTTTCTTTAATAAATGGTGTTAAGAAAATGGACAGCAACATGCAAAAGAATGAAAGTGGACAACTGTCTTTTACCATACACCTATATTAACTCAAAACGAATTAAAGACTTGAATGTAAGACCTGAAACCCTAAAAATCCTAGAAGAAAACATAGGTGGTGAGCCCCTTGATGTCAGTCTTAGTGATGTTTTTTCAGATCTGACTCCCAAAGCAAGGGAGACAAAAGCAAAAATAAACAAATGGGACTACGTCAAACTAAAAAGCTTCTGCACAGTGAAGGAAGGAAGCCATCAACAAAATGAGAAGGCAACCTACTGAATGGGAGAAGACATGTGCAAATCATGTATCTGATAAAGGGTTAATATCCAAAGTATATAAAGAACTCATGCATATCATTAACACCAAATATCCCCAAACAATCTGTTTAAAAACTGGGCAGAGGATCTGAATAGACATTTTCCCAGAAAAGACATACAGATGGCCAACAGGCATGTGACAAGCTGCACAGCATTACTAATTATCAGGAAAATGCAAATTGAAACCACAGTGAGATACCACCTCATACCTGTCAAGATAACTATTATAAAAAAGACAAGAAATAACCAGTGTTGGTAAGGATGTGGAGAAAGGGGAGCCCTCATATACTGTTGGTGGGAATATAAATTGGTGCAGCCACTATGGAAAATAGTATGAACGTTCCTCAGAACATTTAGAAATAGAACTACCATGTGATCCAGCAATTCCACTCCTGGATATTTTTTGGAAGAAAACAAAAACACTAATTCAAAAAGGTATATGCACCCCTATGTTTATTGTAGTATTATTTACAACAGCCAAGCTACGGAAGAAACCTAAGTGTTCATTGACAGATGAATAGTTAAAAAAGATATATTATATATGCAATGGCATACTACTCAGCCATAAAAAAGAATGAAATCTTGCCATTTGTGACAACATGGATGGACCTTGAGGATATTATGCTAAGTGAAATAAGTCAGACAGAGAAAGACAGATACTGCATGATTTGCCTTTTATGTGGAATCTAAAAACAAACAAACAAGCAAAACTAAACACAACCCAGACTTACATATACAGAGAAGAGATTGGTGGTTGCCAGAGGAGAGGGAGGTTAGTGGGAGTTAGTTGGGGGGGCAGGTAGGGTGAAATGGGTGACAAGTACAAACTTCCAGTTATAAAATAAATGTCATGGGGTTGTAAAGTACAACATGGAGAATAATGTCAATATATTGTATTAACTTTGTATGGTGACAAATAGTAACTAGACTGCTTATGGTGATCATTTATCAATGCATACGAATGTTGAATCGTTATGTTGCACACCTGAAGCTAATATAATATTGTATGTCTATTTATACCTCAATAAAAAATACACTTATTGTAGGAAAAAAAGTACCTCTTCTGCTAAAGGTTTTGATTGGCAGTTTTAGGATAGGTCTTGAGAGGATAGATAAGGAACATATCTTTCAGAAAATTCTCAGCTCAGTTTTCCTATATTGACATACATAATGCTTTAAATTCCTTATATCGGCACTGAAATCTATTATGAGTTGTGTTAGTTTTGTCTTATGTGTGCTTTTCTAGTGATTCTATGTAAATGAAAACAACAAAGGACATTCACTATACAGAGAAAGACATATAAATATAAGTTTAGCGTATATCATACTTGGATTTTGTTTTGTTTTTCTACTAAGGGAGTATCTTTTAGTTTTGCACAATGTAATTTGCTTATACAGGAAAGAACTGTGTAGCAGATAAACAGTTAAGGCAATTGTTTTTCAGTTCAAGGTGGTTTCCTGTTTTACGCTCAATGTATCTTTACAAGGACTAGTCTTGCTTGAACAGTCTAAACTCTAAACAATAATTTTCTAGGTTCTAGGAGCTACCGGTTATGAGAGATTTCTTTATGAGTGGCATGGGAGTTTACTTTATATCTTTAATAAGAACAATGAGGCTAATTCTTCTTTTCGAAAAGGTCTAATTTAAGGCTGTTCTTTTACTTGCCCTCGCAACATCATATCATTCTTATTCTTAACACTTAAAGGATTTGGCGGAATTCATGATTAGCTTTCAAATCATAGAAACCTGAATGTAGAAGTTATGTCTGCTTTAAACATTACCTTGGTAGAATTATTTGCAGGTGGTTTAGCAGTCCAATGTTCTTTGATTCATCTTTGTATTCTTGGCATAATGTGAGTCTCTGGTACCTATTAAATCCCCCATAAATATTTGATGAATAGTAATGGCTTATATTGTGCCAGACATTATGCTAAGTATTTTATTTGTATTAGCTCTTTTAATTTTCACCTGATGAGGTGTTATTACCCTTATTTTACAAAGGAGGAAACTGAGGTACAGCTAGCTTGAGTAACTTTCTCAACTTCTAAGAGCTAGTGAGTGACAGAGATGCTGGATCTTTTTTATTCTAGAGACTAGCTCTAAAAATGCCTTCATTAACTTATAAATGAGAGATGGATGAGTAAATGTTACCAAGTCAAGTTTTGATTTCTTGGTGATATTATTCCAGGTTAACCCTACTTGGCTCTGCTGAATCTGTTAATTGAATATATCTGCTCTAATTATTGATTCTATTTGCTTTGTATTGATATGTCTCTTCTACTAAATTATAAATGATTCTAGTGCAGGGACAATGACTTTAGTTATTTTATCCCCTTACTGTGCCTAATGTGGTGGACTCACCATAGGTATTTGCTAAAAATTAGACTACACAGGCAACTGACTAGAATATATAAAAATTAAGAAGCAGATAAACAGCAGGTAACAGGCCTCAGTGCTGTCTATTTAAAAGGTTATAGGGATAACTAATCATTCTTCAATTTCTTTGGTAAAACCTGATACAGCTTAAAAATTTCTTTTCAGCTTTTCCAGGTATCATTGACAAATAAAATTGTATATATCTATAGCATACAGTGTGATCATTTGGTGTATGTATGCTCTGTGAAATGATTACCACAGTCAGGTTAGTTAACGCATCCATCACCTCACATAGTTACCTTTTTTGCATGTGTGGTGAGAATGCTTAAGATGTACTGTATTAGCAGATTTCAAATGTACAATATATTATTAACTATAATCACCATGCTGTGCCTTAGATCCCCAGAACTTATACATCTTGTAACTGAAGGCTTGTACCCTTTGACCAGCAATTTCCCATGTCCCTCATGCCCTAGCCCCTGGTAACTATCATTCTGTGTTTCTATAAGTTTGACCTTTTTTTTTAAGTTTCTACATATAAGTGAGATCATCCAGTATTTGTCTTTCCCTGTCTGGCTGATTTCACTTAGCATAATGTTCTCTCGTTTACTCATGTTTTTTCAAATGGCAGAATTTCCTTCTTTCCCAATGGATGAGTAATATTCATATATATACTCAATACATGCAGTGTATTGAGTATATATATGTGTGTGTGTTGTGTGTATGTATATATATGTATAAATGGATGTATATGTATATATATCACATATATATCCATTTATCAGATGATGGACACTTATGTTGGCTCAATATCTTGGCTATTGTGAAAAATGCTTCAGTGCACATGGGATTGCAGATATCTTCTTGAGATACTGATTTGTTTCCTTGGATATATACCCAGAAGTGGGATTGCTGGATCATATGGTAGATCTATTTTTAAATTTTCAAGGAACTTCTGTACTGTTTTCTATAATGACTGTACCAATTTACCTTCCACCAACAGTGCACAAGGGTTCCCTTTCTCCACACCCTCAACACCACTTGTTGTCTCCTGTCTTTTTGGTAGAAGCTATCCTAACAGGTGTAAGGTGACATTTTATTATGGTTTTGATTTGTATTTCCCTGATGATTAGTGATGTCCAGGACATTTTCATATACCTCTTGGCCATTTGTATGTCTTTTTTGGAAAAATGTCTGCTGAATTCTTTTGCCCATTTTTAATTGGGTTATTATTATTATTTTTTAACTATTGAGTTGTATGAGTTCTTTACACATTGATTCAATATACTGAGGCTCAGTGCTGGGGTGAGGATTCAATGGAAAAGTGCACTGTAAATGGTAAAGATCTAAATATAGCCTGATTGTCATTAGGGTATAACACAGAACAGCTGCTTGAGGACTCTTTCTGTATGCTTCACTGCTGTCCTGCAATGGCTCCAACCCTGTTTATGGGGTTAAAGCATGAACTTTGGAGTAGTTGCTATTATTTCCTTTACCTGAAAAACTGCTTACATGTAAGACCAGTTGTACCTCAACCTTAACTTCTGTGAAGTTGCCATGACTTGTCCTCTGTAAATGGCAGTTTATTATTCCCTCGTGGGCCACCACTATGCACCCTGTCTCACAGACCCACCCTTGTACTCCACACTCCTGTGAAAATATGTTTCATGTAATTCCTTAAATCTTAGATGTTCTCTCTTGTCGCTGGACCTTTATATATGCTACTTCTCTGACTAGAACATTATTCTCTGCCTCTTAACGATTGTCTCATTATTCTTTAGTCTCTTGGACAACCTGCCTTAACCCTATCATACACCTAATCACGATTACTTGTTTAAGTTTCTGATTTTCTCTGATAGACTGTAAGCTCCATAAAGGCAAGGGCCCATTTTTCTTGTTCACTGCTATATCCTCAGTGCCTGTCAAAATGGCACGTTATGGTTACTTAAATATTTATTTGAGGAATTAGTGTATTTGACTTAGTATGGAGTCTTTTGGAAAAGTAATCTGATCTGATATGAGCTTTATGTTTATGGGGCTATAAGAAAGTAATAAGATATATCATATACACACATGCATGTATGGGCATATGTGTATTTTTATACACATATACAAACACATATTGTGTGTATGTACACATATCCCTTATCAATTGCAAAAAGGATGGATCTACTCGCCTAATGCTAAATGCACTCAGTTTGAAATTGTTCTATAATCCAAGAAAGAGAGAATAGGTAGTGTGAGGCTAGGGAGACATTCCTGAAACGTACTCCATAGAACATATAGGAAATGCCCAGAGAACAGGGTTATTTTGGAGTAGACTGCTGTTACATGCTAGAGACAGTTTTCTCCCAAATGAACCAAACAGTCAGATAAGATATAGAAAAATTTGATATATTTCACATTCAATTTCACTTTTATATCAAGATAGCTTTAAAAACAGAATAAAGCTGCTGTCCCTTTCTTGAAGAATACGTGAGAAGACATTGAATGTTAAGCATTAGTTTGCTAATGGCCACCTTCAGTTATCAAAAAATGGCTTGGGAGTGACTTCACCAAAACTCAGCCAGACAGCAGCACAGACTAGGGAGAGATGAACTTGCAGACTCACCAAGCACAGGGTTTCTTTGCAGCATATGCTCTATTGAAATAAATATTGTAGAATTGTGTTTTTTTGAAGATTCGAAAATTTTATAGAAATTGTATTAAGAAGAAAAGTTTCTGACTGAGGAAAGATATTTGAGTATGTTGACACCATGTCTCTGAGTGTTTATGTAAACAGTAATGTCAGGCATATTCCTCCCACGAGTCCACCAAATCACAAACTCAAGATTATTGCATTTGCTTACTTACTACCTGATATAGATGCTGTAGAGAACTGATATAGGTCATAGCACAATCCTGTCAGCAGCATGCTTAGTACAAGATTTTGGGTGAAAATTTAAGATATGAAACAAATATATGGCATATTTTATATATTTATATAATGAAAAATTGAATCTGGAGTTTGCATATAAGTAGCAAAGGTTTCACAGAATTCCTGTTCTCATTATCTACCAAATTAACCAATCAGAGTTGGAAGGAAAAACTCTGAGGGAGAAAAGGACAGTAATTTCAAACCCAGTGATCTGTGTCCTTAATGTCACAGTTTCCTGTGTTCCTGGGTCATTATCCACTTTTGGTGGGTGCCTTCATTATTTTTTCTTTAACAATTTGTTTTCTCCCCCATTAAAATGGATCTTCTGTTATGATCTCCATTCTATTTCTTTCCTCTTCTGTGATGCAACATTTTGGCTCCTATTCAAAGGTTTTGTTTTGTTTTGATTTATAGAAAGAAATTCACTTTCAGATGCTGGAGGGAGGAAGGCAAATGAGGAACTAGAGTGCTCACTAATGTTTGTATTCTGTTTTTCTTCCTGGATCCCCTATTTTCCTATCCCCCTTGCACCTAAGTGTTAGTACTGGCCAATGGAATACAGAGTGATGAATGCCATCTCTAGGCTGGTCCCTAAAATTTATGAAGTCCCTCCACTATTACTTTCATTATCCTGGTCTGGTGGCTAGTCCTAAAGCAGTACTGTCCAATACAAATATAAAGTGAGTACATATGTAATTAAAAAATTTCCAAGAACCACATTAAAAACAGTAAAAAGGAATGGGTAAAATTGATTCACTGATATATTTATTTAACACAATATATCAAATATATTATCATTTCAAAATGTAATCAATATAAAAACTATTAGATAGCTTTTTTCTTTTTTTATACTGTACCTTTATTTTTTCTTATTTTTATTATTTATCTATTTGGCCACGCCACGCAGCTTGTGGGGTCTTAGTTCCCCTACCAGGGTTTGAACCCTGGCCCTTGGCAATGAAAGCAGAGTCCTAACCATTGGACTGCTATTGAATTCCCCTATACTGTACCTGAAAATCCAATGTTTATTTTATAATTATAGCTCATCTCAATCCAGACTAAATCCCCATTTCAAGTGCTCAATGGCCACAAATGGATAGTGGCTACTCTTTTATTAGGACATTTCTGGGGGTGACATGGAGAGAATGACATAGCCATTAGATGGGAAAAAACCCTGGGTTACTGAATGGCTGTGGAGAAGTGTCATATACCGCTGATCTACATCATCATGTGAGTAAGAAAGAAACCTTTGTTAAGACATTGAGATTTCTGGGTTTGTTTGTTGTCAGCTAGTGTACTGTGTAAGATTAGATTACTGTGCAGCAAACATTCACTACCTTGCCCCTTGTCTTCTCTTGAAACTCCCTGAGAGGAATATACTTTCCTGCCTAATTGATGTTGTGGTTGGCCGTGTGATTTCCTTTGGCCAATGGAATGTTGACAGGAAAAAACTTTGCTGGCTCTAAGCCTAGGCCTTAAAACTTTTGTGTGATTCTAATGAACATTTTTTGAGATTTTTTTTCTCTCCCATTAAAAAAAATAAATAAATGTGAACCAGAGGAGCCACTGGCCCCAGAAGAATGAGGAACACATCGAGCAGTCATGAACTGAACCTGTGATTGGCAGTTAAGCTGAGTCTACACTAGAACCGCTGAACATCAACTAGTCTGCTTATTGTTGTATGCAGCTGTGTTTTGGGGTAGCTTGTTGTATGGCATTATTGTGACAGTAGCTGACTGACTGAACTACCCTAATAGAATTTCATTTCCCACGGAAGAATCTCCAGCCTTTCACCAGTCCATAGTCCTCCCTTCCTGTGGTACTTTTCCTATGCTGCATCTCCTCTGCTGTCCTTTCTTCCCTTTTACAAGCCCCTAACCCATATCCTTCTGTGTTGGCATTCAGTGTTGGTCTGATTTTGTTTTATAATTATTTATACCTATAACTCAGAGATTAGCAACTTAAGATCTTATAACTTAAGATCTGAATATACAGTCAGCCAACAACTTTTTAAAAAAACTCTTGATATGTTCCAGGCACTGTTATAGTCTACAAGGACAAAACAATGAACAAGAACTGTTCTCATGATACTTACATTTTTTTGGGAGGGGGTCATAGACAATACACAAATAAAATACATGGAGATATAATATTTATATAAAGAAAAACGAAGAGGAATTAGAGGTTGGAGATAGGGGGCAGTTATTGCTATAGAAATAATTTCATAAATCCCTTATTCTATACCCTGAAGAAATATAAACCCTTTCTAAGATCTTTGCCCATTACTAGGGGCTTATGTTCTTATTCTTCTCTGTGCCTTCCACCTGCTTTCACTGGATTAGTTGAATTTAAGGGTTAATTTTGTCATTTTGTTTGTGTCTGTTCTACCTCTCATTAACTGAGTTAATTAAATTATTATCACACAAACCATTCACACAAAAGGGGTGTGTGTGTGTGTGTGTGTGTGAAAGACCTTATTCAAGGTGTTGAAAATATGAAAGTATTTTCATCATGGTAACACAGTTTAAAATTCAATATTAGCTATTCCTGATCCTAAAAGTAACAAAGCTATACCCTAGTCTCCTGTCATGTTTTGTTTTGCTTATATTTTTCTGTACTCTTTTGTTCTGATCTCTGAATTTTTTGTTTTGTTTTATTTTATTCAGAAGAACAATTTAGCTAGCACTCTCATTTCCTTGGTTACAACAACACAGGCCCCCAGAGTCTCAATTTTCTACTATATAGCTTACAAAGTTATTTTACTACATTTGAAAACACTGAGGTATAGAGACATTGCATTATATGCTCAAGGTCACACAGCTAGAACATGGTGGGACTGAGATTTTGTTCTAGTCTGTCTGAATTTAAAACTCATGTTTGCAAAGTGAAAACAAATTTCATGGTCACATTTAGGTGAGCAAACACCTAACTTATTTATTTTTTTGATAAACTTACTTGCTGCCTATCATCTGCCTATAGAAAGTAACTTAATCTAGTACCCTTCATGTAAGGTCATTTATACCATGATATGAACTCAGTGAAATAAGAATTTATGCACAGACATATCAGTAAAGTCTAATTCCAGGGGGTTATGCATTGTTGGACGTCAGGGGGAGACATGTCTTATTTGTGGCTATCCTCTGTCCATTGCTGGCATCCATTGAGTTATAAGTTATTTAGCCCAGTCATGAGGCAATGGCCCCTTTCTTTGACATTATCTACTGTTTATGTCCTTTGTCTTTCCATGGTCACTGATAGAGTGTGCCACACTGTACGCTCTGACCTGGCTGTTTACCATATTCTTGAGCCTGTCCCAGTCAGCCTGCTCTCTCTCAGTCACTTTCATGCCCTCTGAGAAGGAAGTAAATATATGCTTCTTCCCAAAATAATATATGGGGTACTTCAAGACTCCATTCAGGCCCATCTAATTATACATCTTTCTCAGGCATTGCCTGGTAGGTATTGCCCCCCAAACATGTCCACATGTTTAACCCCCAGAACCTGTAATTTACCTTACATGACACAAAAAGTACTTTGCACATGTGATGAAGTTAAGGGATCTTGAGATGGAAGTTTATATTGAATTATCCAGTTGGGCCAAATGTAATCACAGAGGTCCTTAAAAGTGGAAAACCTTTCCCAACTGAGGTCAGAGTGAGATGTGACTATGAAAGGACAGTCGTAGAGATGAAACAATGCTAGCTTTGAAGATGGAGGGAAGGAGTCATAAGCCAAAGAATGAAGCTGGTCTATAGACTCTGGAAAAGGTTCTCTCCCAGAACCTCCAGAAAGAGATATAGCCTTGCTAAGACCTTTATTTTATCCCAGTGAGAACTGTGTTGGATTTCTAACCCACAGAACTGCAAGACAATAAATGTATGTTGTTTTAAGCCACTAAATCTGTGGTAATTTGCTTCAGTAGTGAAAGAAAACTAATATACTTGGTAATATACTGGACCAAGACTTTTCTGTGAGGCATGCCAACTCTCAGAGTTCCAAGATTCTCCTGAATTTTTCTGAGGATTCCAAGATCCCTCACTCTGGGAATCATCCTGAAGAGGGGCAGGATCCCAGCACTTTCCCCTACTCACAACACTGGACAAATTTCCCTGTATTCTTCACTAATGAAAAAACATCTCCCTGCTTCCCCCAGTTAATTGAACTGTTCAGTGGTTCTTACAAGACCATGCAGTTTTTCTAACACTGTCATTTATGGTACAAAATTTATGTCCTATGTTCTTCATGCTTTTAGCATTTTTTTTAATTCAAATACTGCTTTCTATAAAGAAGTCTATTTACAATCCAAAGCCTTGGCATTCAGGACTATTGATTCTATACAGAGTTTCAAGAACATATTTTATAAGTTGAAAAGTTAAACAATAATTCTTTATTTTGCTCTGTAGTTTCACAAAGCAACTCAACTTACTGCCTATGGAGAAAATTCAAATGTTGCCTGAATAAAGGCAAGGATGGGTTGTCTTACAGTGTTCATAGAATTCCTTGTTTATCCTTTTAATTTCCATTGGATCAGTAGTAATGACTCCTCTTTAATTTCTGATATTGGTAACTTGTATTCTCTCTGTCTCTCTCTGTCTCTGTCTCGCTCTTGTTAGTCTGGCTAGGGGTTATCAATTTTTTGATATATTAAAAAATCACCTTTGGAGTTCCTTGATTTTCTTTATTATTTTCCTATTTTAAATTTCATTGATTTGTATTCTGATTTTTATTATATCTTTTCTTCTGCTTGCTTTAGGATTAAATTGCTATTATTCCTTTAATTTCCTAATGTTCAAGCATAGGTTATTGATTTTAGACCTTTATTATTTTCTAAAATATGTATTTAATGCTATAAATTTCCCTCTAAGTATTGCTTTCACTGCCTCCCACAAAACGTGATAAATTTTGTATTCATTTTCATTTAGTTCAAAGTATTTAAAAATTTCCCTTAAGATTTCTTTCTTGACTCATGTGTCATTTAGAAGTTTGTTCTTTAATTTTCAAATATTTGGAGACTGTCCCAATATCTTTCTGTTACTGAGTTCAATTCTACTGTGGTCTGCAAACATACTTTCCATGATTTCTATTCTTTAAAGCTGTGTCTTAGGGCCTAGAATATGGTCTATCTTGGTGAATGTTCCATGTGAGCTCAAAAAGAATGTGTATTCTGATGTTGTTGGATGGAGTATTTTATAAATGTGATTTAGATCAATTTGATTGATAGAGCTATTCAGGTTAAATGTATCCTTACTGATTTTATGTTGGCTTGATCTATCAATTACTTAAATCTATCAAGTCTCCAACTGCAAGAGTGGATTTGTCTATTTCTTCTTGCAATTCTGTCAGCTTTTGTTCCTATATTTCAACACTCTTTTTGGTTGAATACACATTTAGAATCGGTATGTCTTGTAGAATTGATCCCTTTAATGGTACATAATGTCCTTTTTGTCCATGATAACTTTCCTTGTTCTGAAATCAGCTTTGTCTGAAATTGATATAGCTATTCCAACTTTCTTCTGATTAGAGTTACCATGGTATATCTTTCTCTATCCCTTTATTTTATAGACTTATCTGTGTCTTTACATCTAAAGTGAGTTGCTTACAGACAACATATAGTTTGTTGTTTTTTTAATCCACTCTGACAATCTCTGACTTTTAATTGGTGTATATAGACCATTCACATTTAAAGTAATTTTTGAAATATTTGGATTAATATCAACCATGTTTATAACTGTATATATTCATTGCCAGAGCCTTCTTTTTCTACCTCTCATTTTAATTGAGCATTTTATATTATTCCATTTTTATATCCTCTCTTAGTGTATCAGTTATACTTCTTAAAACTTTTTTAATGGCTGCTTTAGAGTTTACAATATGTATTTTATAAACAATCTAAGCCCTCCTTCAAATAACCCTATTCCGCTTTATGAATAGTAAGTTACCTTAGAGTACTCCCGATTCCTCTCTTCTGTACCTTGTGACATTGCTGTCATTCGTTTAACATCCATATTCTGTAATCACTCAATACATTATTATTATTGTTTATATTTTAAATAAACAGTTATTGTTTGGATCAACTAAGAATAAGAAAAATAAAAGATTTAATTTATTCATTTATCCCTCTCTGATTCTCTTCCTTTCTTTATATAGATCTGAGTTTCTAACATAACATTTTCTTCTCCCTGAAGAACTTCTTTTAATATTTCTTGCAGTTGCTGGCATTGAATTCCTTCAATTTTTATTTGTCTGATTAAGTATTTTTTGTTAACCTTTGAAGGATAATTTTGCTGTATATAGAATTCTGGGTTGGTGGGGTTTTTTCCCCGAGTATTTAAATATTTCACTCCACTCTCTTCTTGGTTCTGTGGTTTCTGATGAAAAGTCCACTAAAATTTTGATCTTCTACAGGTAAAGTGCTTTTCCCTCTCTGGCTTCTTTTGATATTTTTTTCCCTTTGTCTTTGGTGTTCTGCAGTTTGAATATGATAGAGTTTGGTTTTTTTTTTTTTTTTTCTCTTCTATTTTTTCTGTTTAATGTTTTC